>NC_052133.2:12163115-13533695 GCF_016086655.4 Lepeophtheirus salmonis | reverse complement strand
CCAGTGTTAATATAGAGTTTTATTGTTTTATAAAAAGTGCAGCTTGTAATGGAATGAGGGCCAACGTTACAAATTAATTTGATGACCGTCAGCTATGAAAATTACTAATTAGGAGATGCACCAGTAACCAAAGGGAACCCTCATTTTAATACATATTAATTCAAATTAGAAAATGAATCCATCTGCAACTGCAGAATCTAAAACTGATCTCAGTTGTTCTTTCAGTAACCTGAATTCTAAAATATGTGGAATTATAGTATATAATCTTGTCTTGCAATCAATATATTTACATTTTAGGCAGAAAAAGGATGAAAGATGACCCTTTTCTTTATAACTTATTTATCATTCAAATTAATGTGGAATGTCTTGTCTTATATTATAGAAAAAAATATATTTATAATTTTTTAAAAATGTATTTAAAAATTATGCATATCTAAGGATATTTCTACTTTCTAATGACTAAAAATATAAAAGAAATCAGTTTTAGATTCTGCGCTCATAGATAAATTTGATTGTATTCTTCAATTCATTTGCAGAAATATTCTCTTTCCTTAATGTTCTTCTGACGAATGAAGGAGAGAAGACCTACATGTTCTAACTTTCAATCACTGAGGTTTTCGTGTCCACCATTTAAAGGAGTTCAAATACAATCTTTGTAGTAAAACTATATTTTTTTGTAGTTATTCAAAGAATATGACTTGACTTGGATTAACCATCAAATTTTATTTTCAACATTCTGACAAATTTCTCTTTTGAATTAAGTAATACGCCCAATGCAGGTGATAAATAGTTTGGTCAATTAAAAATAATTTCAGGTATAGTTTATATAAATCAATCATATTTATCTTAATTAGTCTGTTCTTTCCACATGAATCAGTAGTCCACAATATACGACAAAATAATTAAAACAGTAATATATATTATTATACTCGACTTCATTGCATTTCTCATGTAATAACAATGATTTAATTTTTATATTTAAGATGCACACGTAATACTTACATATATATATTAGCCGAAAATTAGAAATATGTATTGGGGTAAAATAATGATAATAATTAACACTCCCCCCGCATGAATGGATTACTCACCAATACAAAAAATAAATATTCATTCAGAAGCTATAAACCAATATGATCTTACATTTTGGCCAAGTAAATATTAGACCATTAGAAGTTTTTCACACCTGCTGTGGGATTGCTTAATTAAAAACCTGTTTATTGTATTTTTGGATAGTTGGCAAGGATATGCTTAGCAAACTTGCTATGATTGCTAAGCAATACTGTACTAATTAAAAAAAAAATTCTATTTTTTTTCTATCAAATTGCATTTCATTTAAGGGAATATTAAACAAACTCTCCCCACCCCCTCTACTTTATGGAAAAATATATCAATTAAAAGTTGTATAAGTATGGTGTATTAAATGTGTATCGTCATTTATACAAAACTGTACTTTACTCAACATACGCTAATATAAAGTGTCATATTTGTATTATAAATAATAATTTAACAAACTAAACGATGAAAAACTTGATAAAATTTTTTTGAAACAAATTATAATTTGTTATTATGCAAAAGTTGGCCCATTGATCACTTAATATCTGATTTTTCTGACCATAATAAACAATACCGTCCTTTATAAAAATGGAAAATAATTTATTTGTTAACCCTTTCTCTCAAAACGTTGCCAAAAAGCAACACTTCAGAAAATAGTTTATATTACCAAACTTTCTCAAAAAAAAGATGACTTGTAGAAGTTATTGTGTTCATATGCACTTATGGACAAATATCTTTTCGTTTTCACGATTGTTTCAATCCTTTCAGTTTCAATGACCATAACATAAATCTGTTTATGAATTGTAAGTAAACTATTTATTAAAAGAAAATAATTTAAAAGATTTTTTTTATGAAATTAAATCTCATATAAAATAAATATATATATGGTTATTATAGAATGTAGAAATAAAATAATTTTATTTTTCCAGCAAATATGGACTTAAATTTCATTGTTTGATTTGAAGGCAAAATTTCGTAATTTTTTTTATACTCAAAGCATTGCAAGAAAAAGTTGTTTTTTTATTTCACCTACTTTAAAATTCATGAATGAAAGGGTCAAAATAAGTCATAGTAGTAGACACATATGGGTTATGTTTTTGTATCACGTTTAAAAGAAAAAACTTACAAAATAGCCAATGATATTCAACAATTCTTTAACAAGTGTCTTAAGGTAATACATATGAACTGACTTTGAAAGCAGTAGTGAACATTATTTGACTTTTTACAATATCATGAATGTGAATGCTAAAATAATATATAAAATTGGAAAAAGAGGTCAAATAAACTTTTAGGAAATATATTTGATAAAAAAATATTACAGGTGGCGATTGTTAATTAAACATTTTTTTTTGTGAACTAATAAAAGCTTTTGAGCTTAGTCTTAGCTCAATAAAAATATGGTTTGCTTAATTTAAATAAGGGGCAATATTGTCAAAGACCAGTACTAAGTGTAGGCCCGAAAGAGTATGTTACGGACGAAAGTCCAATTTTATTGATCTTAAATGAAGCTGATTAACGTAGTTACTACTTTTCAGATTTTAAAGAATTTTATTTGACATAACTGTACAAATATTTGAAAATTGAAAGTAATCTAAAAGTCAAAAGTCTTGCAAGGTCACAATCGATCAATAAAAAAGTTTAAATTAAGGTTAATATTGAGTATTCGGTCAAATATCGAGTGTTCAGGCAAATAACGAGTATTCGAGCAAGTAACAAGTCAACCTCATTTTTCCATGACTATTTTCTTTAAACTCGAAAATACTCATGTTTTAAAATTCAGCTCGTAGCACATAACTTTTCCTTATAATTGATTACCCTTTCTTATTGTAGATCATCTCGACAACGTGTACTCGTAATGTTTAACTTTCCCACTACTATTGAGTATCCAATTTACTTTTGTTACATGGCCTTTACAAGTTTTTATTATATTTTGGATTCTGCTGGTATAATTGCTGTTATCTTGTACAGAGACAGGTAACACAAAACATTCAATTTTAGCAACCATTAACAGTTACAAATAAATAAAAAAAGAAGGTTATCATTAGTGATATCCACTGTTCTTTGAAGGGGTTCCTTACTATCCAATCTTCTAATGTCAAGTTAAAAACAATATTTCTTTTTACAGATATCGTCAAGCACTTTTACAATTGTATTTACTACTTTTGACTGCTAATAGATAGTAATATAAAAAATAATATGAATTTAAAAAAAAAAGTTTATTTAAGATACTCTGCTGGCTGCGTTCAAAAACAATGGATTCTAAACATTATGTTTTATACCTAGATTCAAGTTTATCAATAAAGTTGGATTACTTATTTAAACAATGGGTATTTTTATCTCACAAAAAAACAATTAATAATAGATTAATTATTGAATAGGGTTTTAATTTATAATGAATAGAGGAGATAAATTTTTATAAATAAATTATAAGCCCTGCGTTATAAGACATAACTTCAATTTTCAAGGGGTGTTTATCTCCCCAAAAAAAAAGAATGGATATTTTATAGTTCTTACAGTTGATACAATAAACATCCTTGAACAAATGTTACACTTTTTATTGTCTGTAAATAAATCAGAAACTATTGAAGTATCATCTTTATAAAGTTGGATACATAAGTAAATATTAAATAAAGAACTTACATTAAAAGTGGAGTAAAACTATAAATTATAGATAATAACAACTGCTGCACAGAAATAAAATAAATCCACATACACCTTCGATTTCGGATGGTGTTCCCTTAATAATTCTTTTTATACAAAACAACAGCCAAAAATGTCTTTTAAAAGGAAGAAAAGATTACAATTACCCAACGAATCTTTGCAATGTCATAATCGAGGAGATTTGTCAAATAAAAATACTAATATCACCACTCAAGATTTTGCTAGTTCATACAAAACATATATACATTTGTTCAAGCTTTCAAGAGCCACTAGTTTCATACAGAAGAACCACTACTGACTTGTTAAATATAGTCCACCATTTTTTCCTTCATTTAATTATCTTTCTATAAAAAGTTGTGATTACATCGTAAAGATCAACCCTTCTTATACCATTGTTATGTTTAGAAATGTTATTAGGAAACAACCGACTAAGATATTCTTTTTAACTCAATTATACTCTTTTACCTTAGAGAATGGAATATCTCTAAAATTTCACAAACCATATGATATTTTGTATCAAAATTTTAATTTACATAGTAGGGCAACAAAATGTGGACCCGAAAAAAAGGATTTTGAATAATATCAATCATTTTATATTTTCAACAATCGGAAAAAAATTAATGTCAACATACCATGAAGACAAGGTTTTTTTGAAACTTTGTTCACTCAATATGAGCACCTTCATTATTAACCACAGCATTTACACGTTGCCTGAAAGTCATACAGGAGTTGATGAAAAACTCCTCTGACAAGTTATACCATTCAGCCACTTTGGAGAACTTCCATCCGTCCACCATTTTGGTGTGAGATCCCATTTTCCCTTTCTAATATACCCCATATCAAAAAGTCGACCCATGCTATCAGTGCATAACTTTTGACATTTGGCGGACGTATTAGTAGATATCTAGTCCTAAGTCCAGACGTACCCTCAGGATAGTTGGTTTTCAGCCATGGAAAGATGGTGTACCTAATCACAGAGTTAACTTCTTTCCATTATATGCCACAATTCCAAGGACAATTTTTGGCCAGATATTTTGTGTGGTAGACCACTTGGACCTCTTGTTTTGTATCGTTAAACTAGCAGTTTTTCCGGCCGTTTTGAATGATCAACTGTGAAAATCTCCTGTGAAAGCCATCATTGTGTTTATAACATAAAGTGAAATGGTTAAAAAAAAGTTTTCTTCAGAAGTGTTGAATCAGTCATGATTAAAAATTTTATAGGAAAAAATTAAATGTTGTACGTTAAGTCTCATTATGCAAAAAAGTCCAATATCTTAAAATTGATTTTTTTTTTTGGCAAATGTTGCATGAAATGATGAACTTAATCTTTGTACATATGTTAATTTTTATATTCATTGTTTTTATATGTGTCAAATAAGGTATATATTGATATTCAAAAGCTTTCGTGCCATTAAATAAATGTTTCTTCATTCATGAAAAACTTTGCTTATTTAAAGTAAAGGTTTTGATATTTTTTTAAATTTAACATTATCAAATATTATTGGGAAAAAATTATAATAGATTTTGTTAAATTATTTAAGTGATTATTCCTGCTTTTATAAGTTCTCATCAAAATATAGTGTTTAACACAGAATAAATCAACTCCTACTCCTCCATCAATAATTCAAAAATTTGTAAGAAATCAGAACTACCATCAAAAGAAACTGTTCCTTCTAGATTTTGTAAAAATAAACCATGTTCAAAATAGTTTCTTTCAAAAGAAAAAAAAACACTATTACTCTTTTTGCAAAAAAAAAAAAAAAAATCATTGATATTTTTTAATATGAGAGATAAGTTAAATCATGTAAAATGAAAGGGTTTACTAGAATATAATTCCCCTTTAAAAAAAATATGATTGGGCATCTTTAATTTAAAATCCGACAGTTGCTTATTTAAGAATCGAGAAGGAAATAGTAAAAGATATAAAACTGTTATCTATATTTGGAAGTAAACTTGAAATGTAAAAAGCATTGTAAAAGAAAAAACCATAATTATTTGTAAAATAAAGTTAATTTGTAAATTAAAAGGTTTGGTAAAAAGTGTGAAAGAAGTAATGATCCAAAATAAAGTTATTCTTTTTTAAAGAAAAAAATGAAATGCTTCACGCTAAGACTGAAAGGACGAAAAAACTCTTGTAACTATTATTTTATTCTTTGGCAAAGGTTGCGTGAAAAAAAAGGAACTTAATTTAAGTACATATGTTAATTTTATATTGATTATTGTTATTATGCGCGAATATAAGGTATACCTAGATAGTGAACAGTTGTGGTGCTATAACAAAAATGTTTCTTCATTCATAAAAACTTTGACTATATAAACTATATGTTTTGATAGATTTTCAAGTCATTCCTGTGAGATCCTTTAATATAAAAATGAAATCCAAATATTTAGTTTTAATTGCATGTTTTTTCCGAGGAATTAATGGAATAGTGTTAGGTAAATTTGCATTATTTTAAAAATTAAATCATCTGTAACACATATACTTTTTTATAGAGATGGAGTGTTTGGATGATAGTAAAAGAAGTTGTGAGGGGAAGGAAAATCAATGTTTTGAACCGTACCAACAATATACGTGTCCAGAAACTTGTGGGGCATGTAATAGTAAGCTTTGTTCATCAGTAAAAATATAATAGATAAACTATCTGTGCATATGATATAACTAAATCATTTACTATTTCCCTGTATTTTATTTTATTAGCTACATGCAAGGATTATAAAGGTATTTGCTTTAATGAAGAATCACAATGCACTATAAACAGTAATCTATTGTATGAATGCCCAAAAACTTGCGCAAAGTGTGATGGTAAATTTTGATTTACGTAATAAGAAAATTGTGGATAATAAAGTATGTATTTTTAGTATGCGAGGATTTGATCGACTCATCAATTTGTGAAACAAGATTAAGTGAGTGTGCTCTGAAGAAAATGAAATATGCTTGTAGAAAATCCTGTAAATATTGTAGTAAGTTAACAATCTATTTTTGTCGGTGAATATCATTTTTTAAATTTTTAGAGGATGCATGTAATGACGTTGGATCTCATGATTTTTGTGATGTACACGTAAGAAGAGGAGATTGTGAAAAAAATGAAACTGTAAAGCGCATGTGTAGAAAATCCTGTGAGCTTTGTGAAATAGAACAATGTTAGTTTTGCACTTGATGCTTGAAAGCAATAACTTTCATTTTATGTTGATAAATATAAACGTATTAAAAAAAAATAACCACTATTATTTTATTGTTTCATATTACGTTAAAATTTAATTTTTGGACGGAATAGCAAGCTTTTTTAATATTGCAAAATTAAAAAAATATTATCCAATAATTTATAATACTTTAAGGCAATAATATTATAAAAATATTTCATAAAGTTTAAAAATATTAATAATTCACAATCTCTAACACTAATGCATTCAATTCAAAAAATTCAAATTCAAAATACTTTTAAAAATCGTTATTTGTCACCAATATTTTGTATAAATTAGGGTGTATTGATAAAAAAATATGGAAGTAGAATAGTCGTATTTGCTAATAGGTAACAAACAAAAATAAAAATTTGGAAACATTCCATTCTTTCATAAATTTTGGCATATTGGAAAATACTGGAGTTGTTATAGCAATATTATAAACCGTTCGATATTTTTTTTTTTTTTAATACAGAGTTACTCTAATACAAATTTTAAATATTGAAATCCACAAATACCTCATAAGGTTAATAACATACAAATTTAATGATAAAAAAAGTATTTATAATATATAATATGAGTAATTATTAACACATATATATTACTATGGGGAATATTGTCCCATATTCGAATTAGAATCAGTGTAAAAAAAAATTGATAAGGTTTTTTGCAGGTCCTGTCCTCAAAAATGGACTGGCTAATTTTAAGGTTTTTTTTATTCTTCAAAGGCACAAGGAATACATTAAGAAAACAATAGAACGTTACACACATCATTGTTAAGTTTTGTTGTTAATTTCTGAATCTATGTCTTAAATAACAGTAATAAATGTGGATTTTAGGTGGCAGCCCTCATAATTGTCACATTGAAGGTTTAGTCAGGGGCACTGGATTACATAACGGTATACAATGCTCACTGTTATGAGAGTATTACATTTTTCCTTCATCATTTCTGTGTAGGGTCTTGAATTGACCTTTACACTAGCTTTGATCCCCGCCATAGGGTTAGTTTTGCTTCAATCCAAAACTTGCACCAAAAACCACGATTAACTCGGGGTGCTGTCATATAAAGATAGTTCTGGGGTAAAAAGGGACGTCCTTGAATCTGGCAGCTAAAAAAATGTCATTTTGAGTGTTGTAAGCCCTCTCAACATGAAGTACTTTTCTTTGTACTCATTACTGAGGGGCATGTGTTGGAGCACAACTCTTCCAAGAAAGCAAGTCCTGTTTCAGACTATTTTGCCATGTACCTAATAGAGACCTTCTTTCTTCTGTAAGTAGTACCCCAAAATTGAGATTTGTCAAATAAAATTGCTGATATCACCACTCAAGATTTCGCTAGTTCATACAAAACATGTATACATTTGTTCAAGTTTCGAAGAGCAGAACCACTTCTGACTTGTTACGTTTAGAAATGTTATTAGGAAACGACCAACTCAGATATTCTTTTTAGCTCGATTTTACTCTTTTGCCTTAGAGAATGGAATATCTCTAAAATTTCACAAATCGTAAGATTTTTTGTATAAAAAATTTAATATTTAATAAAAACAGGAGTTGATGAAAAACTCCTCGGACTTGTTATACCATGCAGCTATTATGGAGAACTTCGGTAAGTCCACATTTTGTTGGGAGATCTGATTCGTTTCCCTCTCTAATGACCTCGTTGACTTTGTGAATTTGACACATACCAAGATGGTCTTCACCAACTATTTCCCATGAAGTACTTAATAATCATAAGGAGTCGGGACTATCGTTGGTATTTAGCCTTTGTTCTTTTCTTGAAGTATACAAATTTCTTTATAATGCATGAGGATCCTTGCATCCATTGATTCTTTATTCAGCATTCAGATAATCGATAAACAGTGGTTTTAGAGATGTACCATCTTGTTCAAATTATGTTTTACATTTTGTAATTAATTGTAGTAGAGACATGAACTTTTTTTTTAAAGTGTGAATGTATACAAAATCAGATCCAATAAACTATAAGGATTCTATTCTTTTTAAAGTAGCCTATAAAAAAAATAAACTCTCCCATTTTACATATTAACCCTGCTCTAGTCTGCTATCTATGAGACAAATGGTTCATACAATAAAATATTGTGAGTAAATCAACTTTTGTTATTGGTAAGAAAATGGGAAAATAATTTAGTTTGTTATTGAAACATTGCTTTTTGGTGAAAAAATGATCTTGAGCTAAATGTTAGCTTGATAAACCCTATAAGGACTCTTTTCTGCGAAGTCAATATTAACTTAGTTTTCTAAATTTAAAGAAGGGGAAATATGCGTTAAAGACGAATCAGCCATTATTACACTTTCGAAGGAGTCAGTTACCTGCAATAATTTTAAGAAAGTTCAAATTAATTTATTAATTTTAAAATGAAAGAAAGAAATTTAGACCATTGGATCTTACAAATCAGATATATATTTCTTCTAGATTGCAAGTAATTTTGATATTAGTTCGTTTCATTTAATAGCCCTTCATGTATTGGCCCCGTTGTCAAGACGAAAGCAAGTAAACATTAATAAAATAGAATTAATTTTTGATAACGACTACAGTTTCTCTTTCTTTCACAGCAGCAATCAAAAAAATTGAAAAGAAAAATATTTTTGTGAATTACCTAAAATGAATACTTGGATGTATAAGCTTCAAAAGTTAATGAATAAAATTGCATGAGTAAGCACAAAAATGCTTCCTAATGATATTTTTTTTGTAGATGCCATCTATGAAAAGAGATTTATATTTTTATTTCTGTTTTTATATGTTAAAATTGAATTAAAAAGGTCACTTTTAGTGAAAAGGTCATAAAAAGATCAATAAGCTCATAGTAACCGAAAATTTAAATTTTTACGTTGAAGTTAACCCATTACTTCTCATACGTACATATATGTACGTAAAAATTACATTTTTGAAATTATGATTGTAGCTAGAAGCAGTACTAAAAGCAACAGTTTCTTTGATTTTAAGTAAAAATGATGACCACTTCAACAATAATTCTAACATTATTTTTTTTATTTTGTATTTAATTTTTGTGCAATAAGTGATGTATAGATACTAGATCTATGCATTATGGATCTTTCTGGAGCAAGGTCGAGCATTCTGAGCATTAAAAAGAATTAAAAGAATAGGCATATTCCTTATTATTGATTTTAAGGTTTCAAAAATTAGCTTTTGATATGTCCCTAATGCATGAATTATATTTGCTACAGTTTTATTTTATAAATATTATTTTTTAATCTTGTCTTTTTTTGTACGTACATATATGTATGCTCTGAATTGAGCCCTAAAAGTATTTTATTTTTCCTCAATACTTTTGCAAAGGTCTTAATTTTTTAAGTTTATCTGAAGAAATTTCAACATTAATTAATTAATATTGATGTTGAAATTAATCTGTATCCCTGAAAATAATAGAAATTCAAATTTGAATCTTAACATATTATTTTGCTCTTAGAGGATGACCCTCCAGATAAATCAACAAGTTTTTATGTGATTCCATTCGAAGATCTTTATTGATCTCCAATACTGAGCTTTGTGCTCATCTTCAAGATGACGTTGACGAAAATAAAAAGCTGAAATTCAATTAAACTCAACCCATGTTTGTAAAAACAACAAATTACAAGTATATTTAAAAATAAATGTATATCAGATGGGTTTTTTTATATTTGTAGACAAATAAAACAAGAAAAAAATCTTTCAACTAATTGTTGAAATCTAAAACGAATTAAAAATGATATGTGAAAACAGTCATTGTCCAAATAATTTCATCCAAAGTGAAATTCTACTATATAAAAAAATCCAAAATTCTACTGTAACACATTTGCCTACGAAAACTATGCGAATATCTACTATCCTATTGGAAAGTTTCAATGCTCTTTGAAACCATAAACAGAAATGCACTAATATATTTAAAAATTTCTGAATAGATTTGGGTGGATGAATCAATGGTAAAGTACTTTTGATCCCGCAGTATGAAAAATAATACAAATTCAAAGCCAACACTATTTAGGTCTAAAATTTAGGTTATTACTTAATCTTTTGGGGTTCTTCTTAGCTGTATTCTTTCTGATGGAGACAAAACAAAAAAAATGATAATGAATTGGGACTAAGGAAGAATGCTATTTATGGACTAATGAAGTAGAACAAATATCCAAATGTTTTAAGCTGGTCATAGATTAACTTTTTATTAGTTTTGATCTCATGGACAATTTGAGAGATAAAAAAATGTTGGATTACGAGATACTATTAGATCCAAAAACCCGATTCAATTTTCCTCCCATAAAAAAATTAATCGATGAAAATAAAAAAAAGGAAACAAGTTCATTTTTAAAATAATGATAAACGAAACATTGTACGAAAGGACTTGCAGACCAGTATATTTTGCAAACAGTTTTTTTGAAAAAGATCAAATTAGAAAGTGCAATCAATATTCCAGAGATAAGAAGAAAAAATCTTGAAATAAACCAACCCAATTTCTGCAAAATTTACATCACTATGGCGGGGTTGACCTATTGGTGGATATGTTTTCAAACTATGCAATAAGTATAGCAAGAAAAAAATAGTATAGGTTATTTAACGTTATTAAGAGTTATAGCCAAGATCCTAAGAAATATTGAATAGAAAGATATATAAAATATTTTATATATAAAGATAAAAAAAATTATTAGTTTCGAATAAGTTCAGGGGTACATAAAGCGATAAAGTGCACAAATATAAAAAATAGTATTTACTAAAAATTCAACCGAAAATAATCAAAGCAACAGAATGTTACATGCAATAAATACAATAAACTAAACAACAGGAGAGTATACACTCCCTACATTGATAATTCATTTTCAAAAAAAAAAATACTGATTGAACTTCTCTAAAAGATGAACACTCTGAATATACATAATTTTTTTTTTCCCCCATTTACTTGTCCTCAGTTTCAAAGTCAAAACATTGCTATCTCAACCCTTCATTAATTTTTACAATACGAGCGTAAGGCCACTCATGACAAGGAATATTATATTCAAGAATGAAGACGTTGTCATTTACCATTACTTCATCGACATAATCTCTCAACTTATCTTAGGGTTATAGTTGTTGCAGATATTCCCAAGACCATTCATTCCAAAAATGGTCACAAACACCACATCTTTATAATGAACTTTTAAACTTAGTTTTCTTGTTTGATAAAAATCAATCCAATATAATGAGTGAACAAAAGTTATGATCTTTAATTGTTGATAAATTTTTGTAAACTTGACAAAATTTGTTTGATTATCTGCAATAATCTTTGAAACTACTCTCCTTTTAATCTTCTGGCAAAAGGGTTCTATATTTTTTTTGGAAAATCTATTTGTAAACCTATTCCAAATGAATTGCTCGAATTTGGGTACATATAAATAACCACATAAATGACTTAATAGTAGATCCATCATATTTAATTAAATAGGGCTCCAAAATCAACTATTATATTTGGAACGAAGGCTCAATCTAAACTCCTTATACACCAAGGCTAACCATAAACTGAAACAGAGACTTAGTGTTCTGATACAATACATCAAAATTAAATGAAAGCACTAATCATTAGTACAATTCAATATAATTTTTTGGTCAAACAGGAAACAACTTTTTTTTTAAATCATGTTTTTACAAGTGTAACTTCAATTCAAACTAATATATCGATGTGAAAAATGTATATACTTGAAAATTAAAGAAAAAAACATTCCAACGTTTAAAAAAAAGATTTACTAATTTATATAAAATATAGTTATTTAAAAATGAGTATAATCTCAATAAAAATGGTAATATGTTATTTTTTTTTTTCAGTTGAAAATTGTGTTTTATTATAGTTAAAGCAAAAACATTTATAATACAATTAAAAAAATTTGCCTAAAAAAAAATTATTATTGAAGATTAATTTATAAGTAATATAAGGTTGCGTGAAAAATGTTCCGAAATAAGAGATAATAAACAAAATTATTTGAATATTTTTTTTTTTTTTTTTTTTTTTTTTTGGCACTTAGACATTAATTAATAAAATATTTATATACACTAACAATAACTACTTTATCTAAATAGATTTAACTATAGCTACTGGTCAAATTATTAAATGAATTTTAATACAGGCAAGTAATCACTATTTTAAAGTCCGGGAGATTAGCCCAGACTACATTCACTTAATATTGCATATTAAGTGAATGTGATAAGTATTTGTTTCCATTTTTTATGCAACCTCATTTTGCTTCTATATTAAATTTTTTATCATAAAATCTGAATAACTGAATAAAAAAAAATTTATTTATTACCGGCAAATCTTTTTACGTTGTAATATAAGACTTATTCTTCATTTTTAGCTACAATATAAACCTATTTAAAAAATATTAGCAAAATATACAGGTTCATTTTCGAAGAGTAGGGCTTAGAAGTATTTCAGATATATTTAGTAATTATTATTTTTTTAAATTATATTCAATGCGTTTATATGATATTTATCATAATTAATTATAAAGGGGTATGACCTCATTTCCATGACATGGCAATGGAGAAAAATTGTAAGATAATGTATTAAAATTGATTTTTTACTGTAACAAACAAAACTGTATTCTATAAAATAGGAAAATATTTTTATTTAATAACATTATTCCTATTTGTAGCAAAACCTAGCTCTACTATACTATGTTGTTGTGTCACGTGTCATACTAACTTACAAACCAGCCAATGAATGAGGTAAAAATTTACATACAATCAATTACCATATACTTAAAAATATAAAAGAAATAAGGAAATGTATTTAAATTTGTTAAGATAACCTATAGCTTTTTAATGATTTATTTTCGTAGCATTTAATAGCTTTGGTGTACAATGAATTTCCATTCGCAATAATTGATCAAAATTAAAATTTCTTTATCTTAAAGAGTGTAGAAAATCAGAGTTAAGTTTAGTTACTGATAAAAAACTTCATTTTATAGCTACTTTATTATCAGATAAATCGCATACGAAATTTTATCTAAACCTTTTTAGTTGTGAATATATCTTATGGACTTATACAATTGTGAAATTAGTTAAATGAGCGTTAAGTTTTTTATAATGTTTGAAAAAGGTAAAAAATGATGGTTTTATTTATTTCTTTACATTAAAAAAATATATTATAATTATAATTTTGCTTTCGAAACTTGGTAATATCACTACAAAGCTAAAATATTTTGACTTTAGTCTTAATAAAAGAAAGAAAAAAGCAATTATAAAGTCTAAAACAATTAGCTATATAAAAATAATTTTGTAAAATAATTCTCGTCACTTGATATATTTAGTACCCTTTTTTTATCTTACTTAATACAGATTAGGATAAATGTACATTTATTTTTATTGGTTTTGATTGTGATACATGGGAAATGAAAAAAAACACTTATTGTTTTTATTCTTTTTTTTTTTTGTTTTTTTCAAATACTATTTTTCAGTAGTCTGTTTAGCATTTTATTATAAAGCTCTCGGTCAAAACTCATAGATAACTTTGATTTTGACTTGTTAATCTATTAAAATGTATTAAGTATTTAGGTTGATTGCATTTTACAAAAAGTGATATTATTATCATCAGAAAGTTTTACATGTTTTGATTTTTTTGTTTAACAATTTTGATAATATTTAGTAGTAATCAATGTTATACAATTTTCTTAATAACTTAATTAGTTTATTAGAAATAAAAATTTACTTTTGAACTATTGATTGAATATGTTTTTGCTTACTAAAATGTCATTTAGAAGTGTTTTTTGTTCATAATTTTTTTAAATTATATACTGTTTTAACAATAAAATATCAAATAAATAATTGTCATAAATTGTTTATTAGTATTTAATTTATTCAAAATATATTTTTATTAACTAAAAAATCTTAACATATAATTTTTCTCCATATAATTTCACGATGACAGAATAAAGGATTAAGAACAATTATGTTAAGTAATAAATGTAAGGTTCTTATTAAATAAATAAATAACCTTTAGGAAATACTAAAAGTTAAAAAGTAACAAAAAATAAGTGTCAATAGATTAAAAAATTGAAGATTTAAACAGACGACCTTTTATGTTGCTTTTCACAAATAATACCTGTTAAAAATCAGTTGAATATTTATAATGATTTTTTATACGAATAATAATTTTCCTTTTTTTTATTAACGACTACAGTAGTAAGTTTGTCAATTATTTAATAAATTTATAAATGAAGTGTCCATTTTATTTTTAATATCATCTTAATGTGAGTTAGAAAAAAGGCAATTAATGTTATATCTAAGGATGGATTATTTCATGAAATTGAAAAGGAGAATTGTGAAATTTGGTTCCAATATTTGTACTAAAATATCCACTAAGCTTTTAATTATAAAAATAAAAAATGCATAATTTATTAAAAATTTTAAGAAGGATCAACAAGAAATTCGATTTTAATCTATTTTACCGAAGGAGCATAAGTATTGTTTATAAAAAATAGCCATGAAGTATCCAGTAAAATGCAAAAACTTGGACGATACAAAAAAATTATAAAATACGAACACTTTTATATTTGTATGTATAACATTCAACCCTAAAAATAAATTTACAAATTTACTAATAGGATACATGAAACAAAAAAAATAAAAATATAAACTTTTTTGTTCATACCACGTTATAAAATAAAGTTGATTCTCAGCATTATCCTTTATGCTAAGATGACATGTTTCTTTACAAAGTTAAATTACTAATTTAAAACATGGGTAATATATATTATGATGAAGGTTCTATGTAGTGAAAAATAATGATAACTATTAAATAAATGTATAATTAAAAATTTACTGATTAAGAATTTAACATATTTCAATTAAAATATTTTTATCAAATTGTTATTAATTTATAAAAATGTCATATTTTAAGGTTCATTTTTCATTTCTATAAATAAATAAAAAATATTTTAAATTTATTTTTATCTCTGCAGTTTCTTAATTTAAGGATGAATCCCATTAAAAGTCCCCATGTACTTAAAACAAAACTGCACTTTATTGTTTATAATGTAGTGTTTTTTAGTTTAAAGTATATTTATCAAACTTTTAGAATACAAACATAAAATAAATAATTGTGAATTTATTAAACATTATAAATAAAAATACTAAAATTGTTATTATCTAAAATAATAAATTAACACTTTTATGGCCTAAAAGATCCAACATTGACATTTTCAGACATATAATAGTGCTAAAAATACCTCAACATAAGATCAGAAAAAATTTTTTTTTTTTATTATTTATAAATTGCCGAGAATGACTTGTGTACAAAAATTAATTAATTTCATTAAATCATTTTGACCCTGTTATTATAAATGATTTTTTGTAAACACAATGTATATGTACATAAAGTTTAGTTAAAATTACATCTTGATATAATCGCTACAAAATGCATGTACATTAGTTTAGAGCTACATAATCACAAAATAATAAAAATTATGTACACAAAATTAGAGATATTTTTATGATGAAGAGATATCACATGCATCCGTTGTTATGATGTAAATCTACTATAAGTTTTTCAAAAAATTAGATAAAAAGTAAATTGTCAGAAGATGTTAAATGTGAAAGTGTCATCAGATCTAACGTATTAAAAGAAGATTACATCAAAAAGTACTTGACTCATCCTCGTAATTTAATTTTCTCGTCATTGTATTATTTTTAATGATACTTATAATAATTTTACAGCAATAAATCACTAAAATTTATGTAAAACATTTTTTTTTCATAGAAATTTATGTTTGTGCTAAATTTATCTTAGAACTAATATGTATAGTATTAATATTTTTAATTGTGAGGGAAGCTCCATATATTGAAAATAAAATATATCATTAAAACTGTAGATTAAGTCACTTATTTTTTTGACTACTAAAAATAACAAATATATTTTATAGAATGGAAGAAATTTCAAAAAAAAAAAAAATTTGTAATATAATATTTTAAACAGTTACGTTAAAAAGAAAAACACTAGATTATAAATATTATATTTATTTTCATGGATAATTTATCTACAAAGTTGAATTACTCAATAAACAATGATTAATTTTACATCTCACAAAATTGAAAATATCATTAATAGCAGTAATAATTTCATAAGGGAAAAAAATGGATAAATTAATTATAACCCCTCCATTACTTTCCTTCAAATCCAAATGTCATTGGGTTGTTATTCACCACAGCATGAAAATGGATTTTTCAGTATAATAAAACTACAATTGCACTTTGAAGTAGTTACACTCGATATTATAAACATCAGTAAACAAATATTATACTTATTAAATCTGTAACTAATTTAGAATTTATTAAAGTACCATCTTTATAAAATTGGATACAAAAAGCAATGTTTAATAAAGAACTTTATCTCGAGAAACAGTTTGTCATAGACTAGATAATACTTTCTCTAGGGTGAGTTAATACCCCCAAAATGTACGATACTTAAAATAAATAACAGAAGGAAAAATATTGCATACAAAAATCAACCACAGAGAAATAAAATTCCACATTAACCTTTCGTGATACAGATCTTGTTGTCTTAATATTTTTTTTGTCAAAAATTTTTGGCAAACTAGTCCTTCACTAAAAAAAAATAAACAAATCAATGACCCAGCATATTTACAATAAGTTTCGACAAGGTACAATAACGTACCATATTAAAGAAAAACAGTTACATTATGGTATAAATACAATATTCATAGAATTAAAATAAAATTCAATAAATTGAAATATTCTTTGAATAACAGTAAAATATCTATTTTCTAGCCTCCATGAAAAATCCATATGAAATAAGTTATTGATTATAAAATAGAAGTGTTATTCAATATACCAATGTTTCACGCTGACGCATTAAGTTCAATCCTAAACTTCAAATGGAAATATTTCATGCAGTTCAACTATGTCATCAATAAGTTGACCCGTGGATGACTTAATTTCTGCTTATTTTTACTGTAACAAACATAACTGCACTTTTTATAAAAGAAAGAATATTTTTATTTAATAATATAAGTCTTAGTTGTAGAAATACGTAGCTTTATTATCCTATATTTTTATGTAACGTATCATACAAACATATAAACTCGCCAATGAAAGGAAGAATTTACAGATCTTGTCATTAGTGTTTGTACAGATAACTGCAAATTTGCATTTTTTTTCACTAGAAAATTGTTTTTTAGTATAGTTAAAACAAAAACATTTATAATACAATGAAAAAAGGTTTGCCACCTTAAAAAAAGATTATTATACAAAATTAATTTATAAGTTATTATAAGGTTGCGTGAAAAATGTTCCGAAATATAAGATAATAAACTTTATTATTTGACTAATTTTTTTTTCTTTTTTTGGCACTTATACATGACTTAAAAAAATATTAATATATACTAACAATAACTACTTGATCTAAATATATTTAACTATAGCTGCTGGTCAAATTAATAAATGAATTTGGATACAGGCAAGTAATCAATATTTTAAAGCATGGGAGATTAACCCTTTATGAAATATGTTTCCTATTAAGTTAATTTGATAAGTATTTATTTTTATTTTTTATGCAACCTCATTTTGCTTCCATATTAATATTTTATCATAAAAATCTAAATAATTGAATGCAATGAAAATATATTTGTTAGCGGCAAATCTTTTTACGTTGTAATATAAGATTTATTCTTTATTTTTAGCTATAATATAAAACAATTAAAAAAGTATTATCAAAATATTTTTCTAAATTTGACAATATACAGGTTCATTTTCGAAGAGTAGGGCTTTGAAATATTTCAGATATATTTAGCAATTATTATTTTTTTAAATTATATTTAATGCGTTTATATGATATTTATCATAATTAATTATAAAGGGGTATGACCTCAATACCATGACATGAAAATGGAGAACAATTGTGAGATAATGTATAAAAATTGGTTTTTTACTGTAACAAACAAAACTGTACTCTATAAAATAGGGAAATATTTTTATTTAATAACATTACTCTTATTTGTTGCAACACCTAGCTTTACTATACTATGTTGTTGTGTCACGTGTCATACTAACTTACAAACCAGCCAATGAATAAGGTGAAAATGAACAAAAAAATCAAGTACCAAATACTTAAAAATATAAGAAAATAAGGAAATATATTTAAATTTGATAAGATAACCTATAGCTTTTTAATGATTTATTTTCTTAGCATTTAATGGCTTCGGTTTACAATGTATTTCCATTCGCAATTATTGATCAAAATTCAAATTTCTTTATCTCATAGAGCTTAGAAATCAGAGTTAAGTTTAGTTACTGATACAAAAACTTCGTTTTATAGCTATTTTATTATAAGATCAATCGCATACTAAATTTTATCTAAATCTTTTTTGTTGTAAACATATCTCTCATGGACTTATACTATTGTGAAATTATTTAAATAAGGGTTAATATTTTTATGATGTTTAAAAAAGGTACTTCCTTTCATATTTATTTCTTTACATTTAAGAAAACATATTATAATTATAATTTGTCTTTAAAACTTGCTAAAATCACAAACAAGCTAATTTTTTTTTACTTTAGTCTTAAGAAATGAAAAAAAAAGCAATGATAAAGTCTAAAAAAATTAGCAATTTTAAAATAATTTTGTAAAATATTTTTCGTCACTTGATATATTTCGTACCCTTTTTTTATCTTACATAATAAAAATTAGGATACTTGTATATTAATTTTTATTCGTCTTGATTTAGGTTTAAATTGTACTACATGGGAAATGAAAAAACACACTTATTGTTTTTATTTATTTATTTTTTTAAATACTATTTTTCAGTATTATGTTTGGCATGTTATTATAAAGCTTTTTGTCAAGACGCATATGTAACTTTGATTCTGACTTGTTCATCTATTAAAATGGACTTAGTATTTATTATAAAAGGTTTTTTTCGTATTGGAGTTCGAAATCTTTCTTTTTTGGACTTTATTGGAGTTCTAATAACAGTCAAGCTTTTTTTTTTTATTTTTTAGTAATTGAGAAATCTAAACCTTATTTATTTAAATCATCTATTTTTACAATGCAAAAGTAACCATGTGTAATCACAACCACTGAATCCAGAGAGAGAAAATATTTAGTCAAAGCGACCTTTTAAATACTTATAAAAGGTTGATTGCATTTTACAAAAAGTGATATTATTATCATCAGAAAGCTTTACATGTTTTTGATTTTTTTGTTTAGCAATTTTGATAATAGTTAGTAGTAATCAATGTTATACAATTTTCTTAATAACTTAATTATTTTATTAGAAATAAAAATTTACTTTTGAACTATTGATTGATGATGCTTTTGCTGACTAAAAAGTCATTTAAAAGTGTTATTTTGTATATAATTTTTTTAAATTATATACTGTTTTAACAATATAATATCAGATAAATAAATGTCATAAATTGTTCATTACTATTTCATTTATTCGAAATATATTTTAATTAACTAAAAAATCTTAACCTATAATTTTTCTCCATATAATTTCACGATGACGGAATAAAGGATTGAGAACAGTTCTGTTAAGTAATAAATGTAAGGTTCTTATTAAACAAATCATGTCCTTTAGAGAATACTAAGAGTTAAAAAGTAGCAATAAAATAAGTGGTGATAGATTAAAAAATTGACGATTTAAACAAACAACTTGCTTTACGCAAATAATAACTGTTAAAAATCAGTTGAAGATATTTAATGATTTTCTTATTCAAATAATAATTTTCCTTTTTTTATTAACGACCATGGTAGTAAGTTTGTCAATTGTTTGATAAATTTATAAATGAAGTGTCCATTTAATTTTTAATGTCATCTTAATGTGAGTTAGAAAAAAGGTAATTAATTTTAAATCTAAGGATTGGTTATTTCATGAAATTGAAAAGTAGAAATGTGAGATTTGGTTCCAATATTTGTGCAGAAATATCCAATAAGTTTTTAAATATAAAAATAAAGAAATAAAATATGAATACTGTATTAGAAATTTTAAGAAGGATGAACAAGAAATTCTATTTTAACCTATTTTACCGAAGGAGCATAAGTATTGTTTATAAAAAATAGCCATGAAGTATCCAGTAAAATGCAAAAACTTAGACAATACAACCAAATTAATAAAATAATATTTTATGTAGTTGGGAGAGTTGTTTTGAAAATCATATATTTTTAAATGTTTTGAATAAGTCATTTTTTGAAATAATAACTTAACCGAGAACGTCTCACACTGATAAATTTGTATGTAACACATTCAACCCTAAAAATTAATTTAAAAATTTACTAATAGGATACATAAAACAAAAAACATAAAATAATAACTTTTTATTCATACGACGTTATAAAAAACAGTTGATTCTAAGCATTATCCTTTATGATAAGATGACATGTTTCTTTACAAAGTTGAATTACTCATTTACATAATATTTCAATTAAAATACTTTTATCAAATTGTTATTAATTTATAAAAATGTCATATTTTAAGGTTTATTTTTCATTTCTATATAAAAAAAAAATAATAAATATTTTAAATTTATTTTTATCTCTGCAGTTTCTTAATTTAAGGATGAATCCCATGAAAAGTTCCCATGTACTTAAAACAAAACTGCACTTTATTGTTTATAATGTAGTGTTTTTTAGTTTAAAGTATATTTATCAAACTTTCAGAATACAAATATAAAATAAATAATTGTAAATTTATTAAACATTATGAATGGAAACACTAAAAATGTAATTATCTAAAACAATAATTTAACACTTGTATCGCCTAACAGATCCAACATTGACATTTGCAGACATAAAATGTTTCTAGAAAGATATCAACGTAAGAAAAGAAAAAAAACCTTTTTTTAATTATTTATTTTTTGCCGAGAATGACTTGTTTACAAAAATTAATTAACAGGTAATTTTGACCCTGTTATAAAAAATGTTAGTTTGTAAACATAATATATATGAATATAAAGTTGAGTTAACTAGTATTAGTTTAGAACAACTTGATATAATGGCTATAAAATGTATCTACATTAGTTTAGAGCTACATAATTACAAAATAATAAAAATTATGCACACAAAATTAGAGATATTTTTATGATGAAAAGATATCACATGAATCAGTTGTTATTATGTAAATCTACTATAAGTTTTTCAAAAAATTAGATAAAAAGTAAATTGTTAGAAGATGTTAAATTAAAAATGGTCATAAGATCTAATGTATTAAAAGAAGATTATATTGAAAAACACTTGACTCATACTCGTAATTTCATTTTTTCGTCATTGCATTATTTTTAATGACACTTAAAATATTTTTACAGCAGTAAATAACTAAAATTGATAAAAAACATTTTTTTTTCATACAAATTTATGATTGTGCTAAATAAGTCTTAGAACTAATATGTAAAGTGTTAATATTTTTAATAATGAGGAAAGCTCCATATATTGAAAATAGAATATTTCTTTAAAACTGTAGTATAAGTCATTTATTTATTTGACTACTAAAATACACAAATATATTTTATAGAATGGTAGAAGTTTCAAAAAAATATGTAATATAATATTTTCTAACAGTTACGATAAAAAGAAAACACTAGATTATAAACATTTTATTTTATGCTTCCATGGCGTATTTATCTACAAAGTTGAATTACTCAATAAAACAAACATTAATTTTACCTCTCACAGAAAAGAAAATATCATTTATATTAGTAATAATTTCATTAAGGAAAAAATTGGATAAATAAATTATAACCCCTCCATTACTTTCCTTCAAATCAAAATTTCATTGGGTTGTTAATCACCACAGCATGAAAATGGATTTTTCAGTATAATAAAACTACAATTTCTTTTTGAAGTAGTTTTACTCGATATTATAAACATCAGTGAACAAATATTATACTTAATAAGTCTGTAACTAATTCAAAATTTATTAAAGTACCTTCTTTATAAAATTGGATACAAGAAGCAATGTTTAATAAAGAATTTAAATCAAAACCGGAGAAAAATTTGTCATAGACTAGATATTACTTTCTCTAGGGTGTGTTAATACTCCCAAAATGTACGATTCTTAAAATAAATAAAAAAAGGAAAAATATTGCATATAAAAATTAACCACTGAGAAATAAAATTCCAGATTTACCTTCCGTTACAGATTTTGATGTCTTAATATTTTTTTTGTCAAACACTTTTGGCAAACTAGTCTTTTACAAAAAAAAAAAAAAAAATTATCTTCCCCATCCTCGAAAAAAAAAAACAATGACCAAGCATGTTTTACAATAAGTTTTGACAAGGTACAATAATGTATCATATTAAAGAAAAACTGTTATATTATGGTCGCAAATACAATATTTATACTGGAAATGTTTCATGCAGTTGAACTATGTCATGAAGAAGTTGACCCATGGATGACTTAATCTTTCCTTATTTTTACTGTAACAAACAAAACTGCACTTTTTATAATAGGAAGAATATTTTTAATTAATAATGTAAGTCTTAATTGTACAAACACGTAGCTTTATTATCCTATATGGTTATGTAACGTATCATACAAACATATAAACTAGCAAATGAAAGGAAGAATATACAGATCTTGTTATTAGTGTTTATACTGATAATGCATAACTAAAAATTTGCATAACTATTAATCTAATAATATTAATATTTTGTTTGATATTAACAAAGACCAACAATTCGAAGGATATGGACTAGGTTAAAAAATGAACGGAATAATCCACCACAATGTTTTGAATTTTTTTATAGTACATTTATTTATGCAGTTTCTTGTGTTTTGGAATTTAGGATGTATCCCATATAGAGTGCTATTGGTTAACATGCGGTATACAAGTGTAAATTTTTTTACTTGCAACCAATTTCGATAAATAAATTTTAACATTAGAGTGTACTATTCTGCACAATTTTATCACTTTAAAGCTATTTCTTTCTAAAAAAGTAGTTTTTTCTTATTTATGATAAAAAGTCAAATACTCAAACTAATCGATAAAAAATTACTTTAAATAAAAGTTACTAAAAGATGGAATAACATTGAAAAATAAATAAAAATTAACAAGGAAAGGCATAAATTCAACTTATTCTTTTTCCGTCTTCTTAAAACTCAGTTCCTTCCATAGGATGTTTAGCTAAGCTAATATTTTATCAGCTTAGGACTTATTTTCTAATAATATTTGTTACCTATGATGCCTACTCTACCCATCATCAAAAAAGTCGGCTATTAATTTAGTTTTTCTTTCTATTTAGTTTAAAGTATATTAATCAACCTTATATAATATATAAATATAAAAATTAGGGCCACAAAAATGAAATATTTTTTCGATGATCAAATATAACATGAATCAGTAGGTATGCTGTAAATCTATTAATAGTGAAATTAAGTAAAAAGTAAATTGTCAAAGGATCCTAAATGAGGGAGAGTCACAAGATCTGGTGCTTAAATAGATGATTATATCGATGAATTCTTCATTCATCCTCATATTAGGATAACATATTTTTCCTGAAGATGCATTTTCTTTTTAAAACATGTAAAATGGAATGGTTTTCAGTGAAAAATAAAAGAAAAAGAAACAAGAGTAAAGATTAAATGCATGAATTTTTGTCCCACAAGATGTATCATACCCCGTTAAAATAACTTCCTTTCAACAGTAATATTTTCATCACTCCAATTTTTGAACAAAAAATATTGAAAATAACTTATTTGAAAATTTCTAAAAGATATATAAAAAATTGAACAACCCTGGATAAAACTGACCTTAAGACTTTGGGTTAATGGGATTTAAAGATGTATATATATATTTTTATAATGTTAGATTTACAGCATACCTACTGATTCATGTTATAATTGATCATCGAAAAAATATCTCTATTTTTGTGTCCATAATTTTTATTATTTTGTAATTATGCAGCTCTAAACTAATGTGGATACATTTTATTTCCATTTTTATCAAGTTGTACTATAGAGTAACGTTTATGTACATATATATTTCGTTTATGTAATATAAACTATAATTTATGGGATGCAAGGAGTAGTAGTAAAATTTAAGAGCTACAATGGCGTTAAAAAACTCTAAAACATACTTAATTATATTCATTTTGTAATTCCAAAAAAGACTTTTAATCAAGTTTCTTTAAAAAAAACATTTTTAGGTTTAAAATCTTTTCATTTTGTTTTATTTCATACTATTTAATGAGAAATTAAAGAAATACAAGACACATTTTATAATAATAGAATTATACTTTTTTTAAATTCTAATTCTTCAATATATAATTAATTAATATTTAAATTATAAATTCCCAATTGTAATTTGAGTTAAGTAGTAGCAATATAATTCGTGGCGATATATTAATATCTTATTCCTTTTTGTTTAAATATATTCTGATTTCTATAATAAAAAATAGAACAATCTGCTAAAGTTTATTCAGGAGTCTTTGATTTGCGTATTATCTTTCTGTGAATATATAATTAATTTTGTCATTTATTTCCCAGATGTAATATTTTCACCATTTTATATCTAAGAGACACTGGTGTCTTATAAATTTGATTCATTCGTCATTGTATTATTTTAATGACATTTAAGATATTTTTTAAGTAGTAGATCTCTAAAAAATTTTAAAACATGTTTTTCATAGTACCTTATGTTTGTCCAAGATAAGTCTTCAAACTATTCATTTTTTGGAATTCAATAAAATAACATTCTATATATCAAATACTTTTCATGCATGGATAGTTCAAATTTTGTTATTGCTTATTGAATAATTGGTGGTTTATAAATTATTGGAACACAAGTGTCCCTCTGAATTTAAATGATAATTTTACTTTATATAAAAGCATTTATTTACTAGAAAAATTATTAAATAAAACTTGTACAAACATAAAAAAACCTACAACGATTAAACAAATATTTTTATAAATAGTTAATCATTGAATTTAGAGTTGTTCATATTCTAAATAACGGAAATAAATAAAACCACAAGCTATTTTAATATTTTTACCAGGACTATTAGGTACCAAACTTTTTGTATTTTTGATGAAGTAGACAATGCATATGAAGAAAATATTAACAGTTTATTTATTAACTAAGATGTAGATTATTATGGGGGATAAATAGTAGTAACTACAGAAGCAAATATAAATTATCTTACATTTACTCGGAAGACAAAATTCACGTTGTGATAAAAAAAACTTCAAAATCTTCAATTTGATGGTAATTTTAAAATTGAAAAAGAGTAAAAATAACTGCTATATTTTATTTCATATATTTTATAAAATGGTATTTTATTTAAAAAAAAGGTAATAGGTTAATAATTATTCTCTAACAGCTACGTTGAAACTACACTTGATTCTCAAAATTATAGTTTATGTTTACAAGACGTGTTTATCTCCAAAGATGAATTACTCAATAATTTTGTGATAATATTTTCTTAATGGTTAGTTAATGAAATTTTGGCCAAAAAATTAAAATAAGTATAGTATTACTTTCAACAAAAATCATTTAGACTCATAACTTGCAAAAAAAAAACTCATTTCTTAATATTCTTAAGTTAAATAAAATAGGTTATATTCTCTATAATTATTAATAGAAATCGATTATGTCGAAAAATAAGTATTTGATCTATTCTCGATTTTATAAGCTTCCCACTTATAAGAAAATTCTATAAGATTGAGGTCCGGAGACTTGACAGATTACTCTATGACCTTAATGTGTTTTTTCTTTTTTTAAGTCACTCCTTTGCTGCTATGGTCGCAAGTTTTGGGTTATTGCCGTGCTAGAAAATCAATTTTCAGTTCCCTGCCCTCAGGTTAGGAAGTTTTCGCCCAAGATTTCCCTGAGGATGGTCCATACTCCTTACGATGTGCTGATGTTGTCATCTCCCTTTCGCAGAGAAACAATCCCAAAACATAATATTTCCACTCCCATGCTTAATGATGGAGATTTTTCTTCCTCCAAACACTTGTTTTGTTTATTTAATCAAATGCCCCTAACTTTTAAATTAAACCCACCATAAAAATTATAGACCTTTTTATTCTTTGTCAGTGGGCAAAATACAAAAATGGGAAGCCGACAATACTAATTTCCTCTTCTGTAGGTTTTTTTAAATTACATATATTATTATAATGGCTGATTATATATAATACATAATAGAGACAGATTATCGTCAATGCAATGGTATTTAACTTTCAAAGACCATTGGATTAAGCTTGAGCTGTGTCCAGATTAAAATGATCTAATCTATGACGATATCAATAAATATAATATTGTATAACTTTTAGTATTACAATATATTATTATATCCTAATCTTATTAAAACTGTTTCAATTCTAGAATCCAATATCGAAATTAAATATGGGTGTGACTCAATCTTCAACTTCTGAATATTTCTATAATCAACAAAACAGCTCAACAAATCGATCAAAAACATAACCATTAATCGATATTATCTCATGTTATGTGAATATTTATAATAGTTACAAGATTAATAAAATTGTATTATTTAAATGAAACTTTGTAGAAAAAATTAGGAGAAAAAAAAAAGATATTAATGCGCCTATTTGATGGCCATGCTTATTTCTTTTGAATATAGGTTTAATGCCGTTTAATTTTGAAGAAAAAGTAATTTTTGTCATTTTCAATAGATAGAATGAGGAAATTTCGACGGCATACGAAATTATCAGAGAAAGTTTTCAAATTATGGACTGGATCAAAAATTAATATTTTTCTTATTTCATTTAAAAAGGATTTTTAGTATAAAGTACTTTAATGGATAATTTGTCGCAATATAGTTATATGAATATACATAATAATATATTATTATCTACTTTAATTTTAATAATATTGAAATATAACTCTTTTAAAATATTTTTTTGTATTACAACTAGTAAACTAAAAAAAAGAACTCCTTCTAAAGAGCGCTCTCTGTATATATGTTTATTCTTATTATTTAAGATACATCTTACTGGTTTTAAATATAGAATATATGTGTGAACTGAGTGTACTGATATAAAAGTCTCTCATGGTAGTTCCAAGATTATATCCGTAATAGAATTAGATAACACATACATCATATATATAATGAGAAATCAATTAGAAATTGTCTTTTACTAACCTTTTAGAAACAAAGTTTTATTAGAGTTCTATAACTTATTTCTTTACATATTTACAAAAATGAATTATGATGAAATGGCTATAATACATATAATAAAAAAAAAGGGTTGCTGAAACAAAATATACAACAAATTTTGGTATTGGAGATAGCCTTTTAAAAATCAAAGCAAAAGCTCTGAAGTTGTTGAATGAGTCATTTTTTTAATAACTTAAAAAAATTAAATTAATTATCTGTTAAAGATGACGTCATTTCCTTGAATATTTTGTAAAATTTATTGACAATATATGATAACAAAAAATAACATTAACATTCCATAAAATAATCTCACATTTTAAATTTATAATATGTTTTTTAGGTGTTTGAAAAAACACTTGATGTGACATGATATTTTATACATTGATGACGTGTATATCCCCAAAGTTGAATTACTCATTTAAACAGTGAGTAATATATATATTGGCCTTTCACATAAAAGAAAACTTTATTCATGTCATTTATTTTTGACTGAACATTTAAGGTATAATGAACTAAGGACAAAATTTGATAAATAAATTACAAAACTTACGATACTTCCCTTGAATTAATAAGTTTACTAATTTCCTTGTAGTTAAGCCACCCCAACGTTAGTATGAATATTTCAACAGTAGGAAACTTTTTTATAATGAATTAATTATGAAACTTGATTTTATAAGTATCAAGAAAAAACTTATTAACATTTTTATCGTCAGCAAATAAATCAGAAACTACTGAATTATGATAATTATTTAAATATATACAGGAAATATTATGTTATATTAAGAATTTAAATGAAAGTTGATACAAAAATATGTCAAACACAAGATAATGAAGAGTTTTTTTAGTAATTGGGATTGATTTCTACTCTATAAAATAATGCATGGATAATACTTAGTATGATTATAACATCTTAGATTAAAATAAAAATTCCAACTCATATATAAGGCACTGCTTTTTTTTCTTGTTTAATTTATTTTTAAGTTTTAAATATTGATAAAATTGATTTTAAGGATATTTCAACATGACAAAATTTAATCTTTTTTCCACATAATATTAAAAATGAACAATTATTTTTATCTTAATGCTATAAAATCATTTTATAATAAATTGTCCTATTATATTAAAAAACCTTATAAAATTTTGCATAACATATTGTCAAAAATATAAAATCTACTTGACAGTCTTAACATTTTCTTCGGTTTCAATATAAAATTTATTTAATAACTACTGATTTAATAGATAAATATAAATTTTAATCTTACCTGGAAACTTTAGTGATTGAAAATTTAACCAAATACAATTTGAGTCATTTTAACAAACTTTTATTATTTGTCATAAAATGAGGTCTATTTTTGAAAATTGATTTTTTATTGCTTTAAAATTATCAACAAAATGTTTATAAAACTGTTTTTTTGTAATTTGAGAATTATTTTCGATGTTTCTCTAAATTTAAAATTTGCTTTATAATTGTAACATGGTTTAATTTAAGCTAGATGTACATAAATTAAATTTATTTACAAGTTTTTTTTCTAAATAATCTATTATTCGAACACAAAAAACCATCCTTAGATTAAAAAAGATTAGGTTGGACGGTTGTCCAAAGTCTAAAGTTATAAATAAATTTGATGATACAAAATTTCATTTTGTATCTAAACCATGAAAGCATATAGCTGCATTTGTGACGGTTGCTTGAAAAATCTTTCAGTAGACTATACTTATTTAAAATAAAAAATTTGTTCTTTGTTTATTTTGTTACGATCGTCGAAGGAAATAAAAAATAATAAAGTTTGAACAGATGACTTGTTAGTTGTTGTTTTTACGCCAATGCCTGGCCTGGGTAGCAAGGAAACAAATTGGAAAAAAACAATTGCCAACAAACATATATGTGTATTTCTTAGTACGGGCACGCTAATAAATGATTTTTTAAACAACTGTTTTTTATATTTACTTCTTTAGTTGAGGACTTCTATACATATTCAATATTTATGTTTTAAAGTAAAGATATTTACACTAACCCGTATTTTGTCTTATGGTTCAATATCACCTGTTTTTAACTGTAACATTAAAAGTAACATTGTTTAACATTTGTAAGACTCAAAATTTGTCGAATTTTCCTAAATACACCTTAACATTAGAAACATTTAAATTAGACTAAAAAAATTACAACTATCCAAAGAAACAACCATAAATCACAAATTCCAGTTAGGGCCTGAAATACTTTTCGTCCCAAATAATTAAGCTGTTATTTAGGTTGGTTTAAAAAAAAAATTATGATAATAGAACTGAGCAGTTTTTATATATTATTATAGTTTATATACAGTATTATAGAAACATAAAATACGTACTATAAATATCATTAAACAAGTTGGTTACTTATTTAGTTTTTCTTTTCTTTTAAGTTTAAAGTATATTTGTCAAGTAATAGAACACAAATATAAATATGCAAATGCGTAATAAATTAAACATAATCAATCTATAAATATAAAACAATCATGTTTTACACAATAAAACAAAAATACACAGAAATAATACAAAAACAAAACTAATTAATTTCGAAGTATAATAGTTGAAGTTTAATTATTAGGGTTGCTCGAAGTAGATATAATCCAAACTTGCTTAAAGTTATTTTTAATATTTTTTTTAATTGCTAGCAAATAGAAACCCTCCCGACATCCCAAAAAAATAAGAGACATATACCTCCGTCAATTTAACCTATTAGCATTTCACTTATCGACTTATTTACCCCTTCATCCCTTTATTCTAATATTTCTTTATCATTATTATACAAAATTGCAGCTTCCACTTGTCTCTGCAGCACAATAATTGGGATTTCACAAAAAAAAAAAAAAATCGAAGATGGCTTTCAACAAGTTTTATTCCAATGCAAATATAGCCAGAATTATAATTCCTTTAATGAGAAGAGAATGGGATGTTTGGATTGTATATTTTTTATTATCAATTATTGTATGTGTCGATATATTTATTCGTGGATATATTAGTAAGAGTTCTCTTTACTAGAAACAATTGCTTTGATTCTCTTTTTTTTTCCTTTTGCCCTCCTGTTGCTACCTTACTTGTAGTTAGTGCTGGTATGCAGAGAACAAAAAAGAAGTTTAGATTCGAAGAGGAAGGGATACTGTTTCGTACGTACAAAAAAAGATTTTTTTGTTTCAATAACAATGTAATAGAATAGTTGTAATAGAAAGAGGGTCCAAATTATAATTCAATCTGATGACCGTCAGGAGTGATACTTTTGAGTAAAAAAAAAGTAATTACAAATTAGGAAACGTATTAATAACCTAAAGAGTACACTCATTATTCTCATACTAATTCAAACAAGAAAATGAATATATCTTGGAGTGCAGAATCTAAAACTGATCTCAGGCTTTTCTCAGTTATCTTAATTCTGATTAATCTGGGATTATAGTATAGAATCTTGCTCTAAGCTCAATATATTTACATTTTTAGGCAAAAAATGGTGAAAAATAACACTCTTCCTTAAACCTTTATAACTTATTCGTAATACAAATTAATAAGGAATGTCGTAGCTAATATTATAGAAAAATATTAGATTTATAATTTAGAGAAATATTTATTTAAAAAAGATGCATATCTAAGGATTTTGTTTATTAATAAAACCAATTTTGTTTTAATTTTGTATCTTTTATTTTTAAAAAGGGATTGTTTTCAAGCTAAAAAATGAATTTAAACGTAAACAAAGTCAAATTATGATAATTTTAGATATAATAGAATTCAGATGATCGAGAAAATAAAAGAAATCAGTTTTGGATTCTGTGCTTATTATATTCAATTCATTTCAACAAAATTACTTCTCCCTAAATGTTATTCTGAAGAATTACAAAGAGAAGGCCAGTAGTATCTATCCTCCAAACAAATAGGGTATCAAATCCACATTCAGTCAACATTAAGACATTGTAACAGAGGAATACAGCTGCAACTGGTGCAGGTCCTTTGCCATTACTCGGAAGCCATAATTACTTCCTAAGGCAAAAAATTAATGATTTAGACAGCTCAAACGCACAAATATTATAGGTATTATTTTTGTTAATATATAACATACATCGTGCTAAAGTTTAAAATCCCAAGTGTTTTGATTTTTAATGGATTACTTGGTTTTTATTACAAAAAATTTACGTAATATTTGCTTTATTTCGTTGATTGATAAAAAATGTTACATGGATCATTTTTTAAAAAAGTAAATTTATAATAAAAATATAATTTTACCTTCACTTTTAATGATTATTATAACTGAATAATTAAATGGATGATACACAAAAAAAAAAATACTATGAATAATAATTATAGAAGTCAAAGGAGCTCGAATAAAATTTTAGTAGTTATACAATACTTTAAGTAATTATTCAAAAAATTTACTAGACTTGGATATAATTTATATATATCAATCATATTTCAATTAATTAATCCGTTTAATAATCAAAGAAAGTGACTCTCACTGTTTATAAAAAAAAATCCCTAAATCCAATTCAAATAGAAAAGTTAAAGGTTATCATTTGACTCCTTAAAATCATTGAATACAATAAACTACCTACACAGACAATATACTGGTCAAACTGTGAGGATGTGATGAATTTAGTAATAAACAATTTAATGCAAAGGTACAGATCATGAAAGTTTTGCATTTCAAATCAAATAATGATCTCGTAATAACAAATACATTTTCAAAATTTCACCTTCTATTGGATAGTTTTAGTTTTGATAATTAATATTAAGTAAAATGTTATTGAAAAAGTGTTGGAACTGATGTATAACTCCTAAATGAACTTAGATTTATAAAAAAAAGTTGCCACATAACATCATATTTGATAATATATTCACTAGTCTGGCACCAGTTGATGAACTACGAAAGCAGGGATATAATGGGACAGGCGCCATCAGGGGCAATCACTTTGTTAAAATTTTGCCAATAAAAAAATAGTTGCTAAAGAGGATAAATTATTTTGAAAAATAATAAAAATTTAGGGGGTAGCGACCTCATGAATAGTACTTCCAATGCCTACCAAATTGGTATTCGAGGGAGGAAATGGTGGGGGTCAACTTTTACTTAGCTAATATATATTTTTATACATAATGCTTAGGAAATACAAAAAAAGTGTGGCAATGCAATGTTGCTATTAAATTTTAGAATAGAAATTACACATACATCAAAAAGTATAGCCCACCCCAAAAAAATCACAAGGAAAACTAAAGCCAAACAAGCGCAGACAGACGGATTACCAATATGAAGGCATTGGTCATTATCCCAGGAAAGTTTCAGAAAAAAAAGGAAATGCAAAGGCAAGGAATGTGCATTTCCCATAAGAACAGACTGCTCAAAGTGCAATTTAGGCCTTTGTATTCCATGCATTGAAATTTTCAATATTTTTTATAGATATTATGTTATGTACTTTATTTACAAGTAAGCAACGACCAAGAAATAAAATAAAAAATACCGTATAATTAAAATAATTACAAAAAACTCCTAATAGCTACTTTTAGACTTTTGATAAGTATTTAAAAAAATATAGAAATAGGCTGATATGGATCCTTTTTTTTCTTGTCTTTTTCCTAAGAAAGAATATTATTTATTTATCCTGAAAAATAATACTTTCATAACTTATATCCTTTTAACTCAATTTATATATTCATCTAGAATTTCTGCAATTAAAAAAGATAAATTAAAAAATCTGCAATATACTTTGAAACAAAATTCCGATCAATTATTGAGAACATTGCCCACTTCACTGGCGTATGACGTTATTGAATAAGCTAAGTTGGATGAAAAAGAGTCATAAAAATTCATTTTTTAAATTTTATTTTGTATTTATCGTCATATATTATCATTATGGTATTCGAAATTAGGAATTTTTATACCGACTGAGACATGCCTTGAAAGTAAATTTTTGATCAAGATAAGGTTAAGATTTATAAATTGTTTATTTACCATATATGCCAAAGAAAAGGAAAAATCAAAGGCAAGTCAATTCTGGAATGATAATTTCCTTAACTTCAAGGAATACTTTTTTCTGGAATGAACTTTTTAATCAAGTAAACGAGGTTGAAGTTAAGAATTTTATTTTGTAGAGAAGTAAAATTTCGAAAGTTTTAATAAAATTGATTAATATCAACATTTCATTTCTCAATAGGAGGAAAGGAGTTTAATCATTTATTGGATATTAAAAAATTGTTGAAAAAGTTGAAATAAAGTTTTCATTTGCCCAATATGCATTTATGCAACTTAAACTTAAAGAAATTCGAATTTTATACTAGTTTAATTTAAAGGAGAACTGTTTCACACAATAATTTATTTTGATTTCTTTGAAGTAAGAGTCGAAAAACATGTATTTAATCTATATAAAGTTTAAAAAAACTATGTAATCTTGTAAGTAAGCAAATGGTACAAATATCATTACAAGAAAAAGATATTTCTTACTTAATAACTGGAAAAGAAAATATTAATGGATCTCTTGATATGAAGTTGTTACTCAAAGCCGCCTTAAAGTTTTTTATCTATACCCAACTTGTATTTAACCCGTTACAAGATTAATTAATTTACCACTAGATAAATAATAATTTTTCAATGTAGATGTAATATTTTCAAATTTGATTTACTAACAATGCAATAATATCTCATGAACCATTTGTTTAATGGCTAACACAGTCGTACAGGGATATTCTAGTAAAATAGAAGAGCTTATTTTTTTATCTTGAAAATAACATAATTTTTTTAGTTTATTTGACCTGATTGTGTATACATTCACACGATTATAACAAAAATCATGTCTTTAAGTAAATTAAATACAAAATGTGACACACTGTTAAATCAAATTTTATCCATAAACAAAATAGGAGAAATGTGCTGAATAAGAAATAAACATTTGCAAGGGTACACAAGCATTATATAAAAATTGGCATATTTCAAGAAATGCCCAAAGGCCAAATATCAAAGATGGTCTTGCCACTTAAGGCTTATGAAGTACTCTGGCAAATACCGCTCAGTTATCTGGAAAGAAGAGAAAGACTTCATGTGGAAATGGCTTGCAACACCCTAAACAACAAGCTGTCAGCCTAAAAGGCGTCCAAATCTACCTTAAAACAATGATTTTAAGACAGCACCCTGATCAAGTTGCGGCTTTTGGTGGCAGTTTTGGATTGCAGCAAAACTTACACTTTGGTGGTGTTCCAAGCTATGAAAAAGGTCAATTAAAGCCACTACACGTACATGATAAAGGACAAATCAAATAAATTCTTAACAGTGAACAATGTATACCGTTATTTCATAGGGTAAATTATGACAATTATAAGGTTTTAATAGATCTTAATACTTGGAATTTGTATTAAAATGTATATATTTTGTTTTATGTTGCATAATAAAAAACTGAAATATATTCTAATTTGACAAACTTTATAAAAAATTTGAATATTTCTAGATCTAAATTTTTATTGTTACCTAAAAGCTTTTTGCACGATTTCATTTCCAATATTTTTTCCTCACTACTATCTAAATTATACATAATATTGGTGACACAAGACAATTTTTAAAGGAGTTTTGAAAAATTTCCAAATAGCAATATCTTAGAGATTTGAATCATTCATATATTGCAAGTGTATCAAATATTTTTCATAATATTATTCCCTCAAACTGTTATAATTTCATATAGAATAGATTTTGGATTTTTGTATATATGTTAATAATCTAGCGATTGCGTCGAAAAAAATTATACTTTTAACGTATTATAAAACAATAAAAATACATTTGGTTGAATCTAGTTCATTATGTTTTTATTAATCAACATAAAATGACAGTTATTGCTCTCAAGCATTAATAGCAAAAACTAACATTGTTCTATCTCACAAAAGTTACAAGATTTTCTACACATGCGTTTGACAGCTTCATTATTTTCACAATCTCCTCTTGATACGTGTGATTTACAAAGTTCATTAGATGCAACGTCATTACATGTATCCTCTAAAAATTTAAAAAGTGATTATAACCAAAAAATTAGATTGTTAACTTACCACAATATTTACATGTTTTTTTACAAACATATTTCATGTGATTATCAGCACAATCACTTTTTTTATTTTCACAAATTGATGAGTCTATCAAATCCTCACATACTAAAAATTTGGATTTTTATGGTCTAAATCTTTCTTATTATGAAAATACAAAAATTACCATCACATGTGGCGCAAGTTTTTGGACATTCTTTTGCATGGTTTTCATTTATAGTGCATTGTGAGTCTTCGTTAAAGCAATTAGCGTTATAATCCTTGCATATTGCTAATAAAATAAAATACACGGAAATAGACAAGGATGAAACAATTTATTTATTTGTACAGATAGACAAAACTTACCCTTACATACTCCACAAGTTTCTGGACATGTATAAAGATAGGATAGTTGGGTACATTGCTCTTGCAGGCCATTACAAACGCTTTCACTATTATCCAAACACTCTGTCTCTATGAAAAGTATATTTATTAGAGATTATTTAAGTTTTAAATTAATACAAATTTACCTGATATTATTCCATTAATTCCTTGGAAAAAACATGCAATTAAAACTAAATATAAGGATCTCATTGTTATTTCAAACGTTCTCACAAGAATAACTTGAAAATCTATCAAAACATATAGTTTATATATTCAAAGTTTTTATGAATGAAGAAACATTTTTTTTATAGCACCACAACTGTTCACTATCTAGGTATACCTTATATTCGCGCATAATAACAATAATCAATATAAAATTAACATATGTACTTAAATTAAGTTCCTTTTTTTCACGCAACCTTTGCCAAAGAATAAAATAATAGTTACAAGAGTTTTTTCGTCCTTTCAGTCTTAGCGTGAAGCATTTCATTTTTTTCTTTAAAAAAGAATAACTTTATTTTGGATCATTACTTCTTTCACACTTTTTACCAAACCTTTTAATTTACAAATTAACTTTATTTTACAAATAATTATGGTTTTTTCTTTTACAATGCTTTTTACATTTCAAGTTTACTTCCAAATATAGATAACAGTCTTATATCTTTTACTATTTCCTTCTCGATTCTTAAATAAGCAACTGTCGGATTTTAAATTAAAGATGCCCAATCATATTTTTTTTAAAGGGGAATTATATTCTAGTAAACCCTTTCATTTTACATGATTTAACTTATCTCTCATATTAAAAAATATCAATGATTTTTTTTTTGCAAAAAAAGAAATAGTGTTTTTTTTTCTTTTGAAAGAAACTATTTTGAACATGGTTTATTTTTACAAAATCTAGAAGGAACAGTTTCTTTTGATGGTAGTTCTGATTTCTTACAAATTTTTGAATTATTGATGGAGGAGTAGGAGTTGATTTATTCTGTGTTAAACACTATATTTTGATGAGAACTTATAAAAGCAGGAATAATCACTTAAATAATTTAACAAAATCTATTATAATTTTTTCCCAATAATATTTGATAATGTTAAATTTAAAGTATAGTCAAAAAACGAAATACTTGACTGTGTATGAGATAACCTAATGAATACAAAGAAAATATGTTTAAAAATAGAAAAATTCAAAAATTTAGTATATTCTATTCTTTGATTTTGATTATAAAAAAAGAATATTAAACCCTTTTTTTTTTTAAATGGGCAAGTTTATAATTATTTTTACATTTTTAGAGGAGTTATAGGGGTTTACAGTTTTGCAGTGATATACAGTTTTTCATTAAATACTTTTGAAAAGACAAGTTATTCTTAGATCATTAAGGTAATAATTAGAAGTTTATCTCATGTCTTGTTTACGAGCGTTTCTGGTCTCCTCCTATTTTCGTCCTCTTTCATCATTTTACTTTCTGCAGAAATATTGTCCGTATGTGTGTAAGTGATTTTAGTATTACAATATATTATTCTATCTTAATCTGATAAAAACTGCTTCAATTCTAGAACCCAATATATTAATTAAATATGGGTGTGATTCAATGTTCAACTTCTGAATATTTCTATAATCAACAAAGCAGCTCAACAAATCAATCAGAGAAAATAATTACTAATCGATATTATGTCATGTTATGTGAATATTTGTAATAGTTACATGATTAATGAAATTGTATTATAAATATGAAACTTGCATAAAAAACTAGAAGAAAAAAAAAGATATTAATGCACATATTTGATGTTGATGCTTATTTCTTTTCATATATAGGTTTAATGCTGTTTAATTTTGAACAATAAGTAATTTCGTCACTTTCGAAGGATAGAAGGACTAAATTTCGACGGCATATGAAATTATCAAAGAAAGTTTTCAAATTATGCACCGGATCAAATTTGAATATTTTTTCTTACATCATTTTTAAAAGAATATGTAGTAACAATTACCTTAATGGATAATTTATCGAAAAATAATTGTATAAGTATATATAATAATATATTAGTATCTGCGTTTATTCCAATAATTTTGAAATAATAACTATTTTAGAAGAATATTTTTTGTATGACAACAATTAAACTAACAAAAAGACTCCTTCTCTAGAGCGCTCTCTTTATTGTTATTATTTAAGATACATCTTACCGGTATAGAATATAGAATAAATGTGTGAATTGAGTGTCATGATATGAAAGTATCTTATGGTAATTCCAAGGTTATATCCGTAATAGAATCAGAAAACAAATGCATTATATAAATGATATGACATCATCTAGGATTGGCATTTTACTTACCTCTTAGAAGCAGAGTTTTAGTAGAGCTCTATAAGTTATTTCTTCACATATTTACAAAATGAATTATGATGAAATGGTTATAATATATATCATAAAAAAAGGTAGCTGAAACAAAATATACAAAAAAATTTGGTAATGGAGAAAGCCATTTAAAAATCAATTTGAAAGTTTAAGAGTTGTTGAATGAACAATTTTTTAAATTAACTTAAAATTATATTAAATTAAATTATCTTTTAAAGATGATGTCATTCGCTTGTATATTTTGTAAAATGTATTGGAAATATATGATAACAAATATATTACATTAATATTCCCTAAAATAATCTCACATTTTAAAATAAAAATATGTTTTTTAGGTGTTATTCTTTGAAAAACACTTGATGTCATATTATATTATATATTTTAATGACGTGTATATCTACAATGTTGAATTACTCATTTACACAATGAGTAATAGATATACGGGCTTTTTATATAAAAGAAATCTTTATTCATGGCATTGATTTTCGACAGAGTATTTAAGGTATAATGAACTAAGGACCAAATTTGATAAATAAATTACAAAACTTACGATACTTAACTTGAATTAATAAAGCAAGTAATTTTCAGGTAGTTAAGCCACCCCAGCGATAGTTTAATATTTCAACCATAGGAAACTTTTTTATAATGAATTAATTATGACACTTGATTTTATAAGTATCAAGAAAAACTATTAAAATTTTAACGTCAGCAAATCTATCATAAACTACAAAATTAAAATAATTATTTAAAGACATACAGGAAATATTATGTTATATTAAGACTTTAAATAAAGGGTGTTACAAAAATATGTCACAAACAAGATAATGAAGAAATATTTTCCTATTTGGGATTGATTTATATTCCATAAAGTATTGCATGGATAATAACTTGGTATGATTTTAACATCTTACAATAAAACAAAAATTCCTACTTCTAGTTAATAAATTTCAATAATAAACTCATTTTGTATTAATATAGATTTTTAATGTCATATAAAAAGTGCAGCTTGTAATGGAAAGAGGGCCAAAGTTAACAATAATTTATATGACCATCAGTTATGACAATTCTGAGATAGAAAATTACTAATTAGGAGATACACCAATAACCAAAGGGAACCCTCAGTTAATGCATATTAATTCAAACTATAAAATGAATCCATCTTGAACTGCAGAATCTAAAACTAATCTCAGTTGTTCTTTCAGTAACCTGAGCTCTAAAATATTTGGGATAATAGTACATGATCTCATTCTGAAGTCAATATATTTATCTCTTTAGGCCGAAAAATGATGAAAAATGACCCTCTTCTTTTTACCTTTATAACTTCTTTATAATTCAAATTGATTTGGAATGTCTTGGCTTATTTTATAAAAAAATATTAAATCTATAATTTTAAAAAAATCTATTCAAAAATATGCATATCTAAAGATTTTGTTTAATAATAAAACAACAATGATACATAATTTTTATATATTTTACTTTTAAATTGGGGATTGTTTTCATGGTAAAAAATGAATTTAAACGATAATAAACCCAAAATACTATAATTTTTGATATATTCAAATGGCTAAGAATATAAAAGAGATTAGTATTGGATAATGCGCTCATATATACATTTGATTATGGTTTTCAATTCATTTGAAAAAATATACTGCTCCCTAAATGTTTCTCTATCAAATGAAGAAGAGATAACCTATTTTTTCTAAATTTCAAATCCACCGGCAGTAAACACTGAAACTCTGTGACAGAGGAATACAACTGCAGCGGGAGCATTTCTTTTACTACTTCCCGGAAAATTTAATTACTCCTAAGGGTTGATTAATTTATCAGTCCTTGTCTCCCACATGGCGAATGGCTTTAACATAAATTTTTAAAGTGATGAAAGAAAGTACCAGTAGGATTTGTTGTTACTTTACCTCGGGAACAACCTAAATCAGGAAATATTTCTGCTGATTTTTTTCCATGCACATGCATCTGTTTTCATTCTTTTTTTATTTTGTTACCATCGTCAAGATAAATAAAATTTGCTAAATTTTTAACAGATGATTCGTTAGTTGTTGTTCTTTCGCCACTGCCTGAGCTGGCAGTTATGAAACAAAAAGAAAATAACATATGGCGACAAATATATATAGGTATTGCCAAGTAGGGGCATGCTTATAAATGATTCTTTAAACAACAGTTTTTTTGTTTTTATTTCTTTAGGAAAGCACTGTTATTTCGGTTGGTTCAAAAATTCATGATAATGGAACTGAACAGTTCCTTGCATGGTAAATTTATTTCTAAAAATACTCTTCAAATACAAAAAAAAGGCATAATTTATCAAAAAGTTTTCTGTAGACATCCTTCATGGTTTTTTCTCCAGCTTGTTATTTTAGAAATTGGACATAACTTTCAAGGTATGATAGTTAAGTTTATAAATTAGGGTTGCTTGAAATAAATATAATACAAACTTGCTTACAGTTATCTTTAATATTTTTTTAAATGGGTAAGCAAATACACCCCCCCCCCTACTCCCAAAAAACAGACATCTACATCCGTCATTTTAACCTACTTGCATTTCACTTATTGACTTATTTACCCCTTCATCCCTTTACCACAATATTTCTTTATCATTATTATAAAACATTGCAGCTTCTACCTCTCTCTGCAGCACAATAGTTTTGCTTTCACCAAAAAAATTGAAGATGGATTTCAACAAGTTTTATTCCAATGCAAATATAGACCGAATTATAATTCTTTTAATGCAATTAGAATGGGATGTTTGGATTGTATATTTTTTTATTTATCAATTATTATATTGTATGTGTCGATATATTTATTCGTGGATATGTTAGTACGAATTATCTTCACTAGGAGCAAATGCCTTGTGCAGGTTTTGTTATTCTTTTTTTTATTTATTTTGCCCTCCTCTTGCTACGTTACCTGTAGTTAGTGCTGGTATGCAGAGAACAAAGAATATGTTTAGATTGAAGAAGGAAGGGAAACTCCTTCGTACGTACAGAAAAAGCTATTTTTTTTTTCAATAATACACTTATTGGGTAGATGATTATAGATTTTAATTGTTTTATTAAAAAAAGTGCAGCTGGTATTAGAAAGAGGGTCCAAATAATAATTAAATTTTATGACCGTCAGTAATGAAACTGTTGATTTAGAAAAGAAAGTAATTACAAATTAGGAGACGTACAAATAACCTAAAGGGTACACTCATTCTGTACATATTAATTCAAACAAGAAAATGAATATGTCTTGGAGGGAAAATCCAAAACTGATCTCAGTCTTTTCTCAGCTATCTTAATTCTGATTAAACTTGGATTATAGTATTTAATCTTGTTCTAAGCTCAATATATTTAAATTTTACGCAGAAAACTGGTGAAAAATGACACTCTTCCTTAAACCTTTACAACTTATTCATAATACTCAATATTGAACTTATCAAAGTTGGAAAATATATATGATTTGATTTTTTTTTGTTTTGGACTTAGTTGAGTTAGGTTTCATAATTTGCAGATAATTTAAGCTTTTATTTGGATAAATTTATAAGATCATTTTATTATAATAATCTAATATGAGTGTTTCAAACTAACCTGTACATTGTTTTTGTAGTTGTAACGGACTAGTAAATGAAAAATTGTACTCCACTACAAAACTGTGTAAAAAATCATCCAAGGTTTGTGAAATAGAACAATGTTAGTTTTTGACATTAATGCTTGCAAACAATAAAAGTAATTTTATGTTTATAAATACAAACATAATAAAGAAAATTTAACCACAATTATTTTTATTATTTCATAATACGTTAAAAGTATATTTTTTGGACGGAATAGCAAGATTGCAAAATTCAAAATCCATTCTACAATAATTTATAATTTTTTAAGATAATATTATGAAAAAAAATTTAAATAGTTAAAAATATGAATGATTCAAAATCTCTACAAAAATTATATTTCCAATTCAAAAATTTATCAAATTCAAAACAACTTTAAAAATTGTCTTTTCTCACTAACTTTTTTAATAAATTCGATAGTAGTGGTAATTTTTGTGTTCTATGTCGTAAATAACAGTAGTAAATGTGGACCTAAAGAGGGGACCCTCATTTGTATCCCATTGAAAGTATAGGCAGGGGCACCCTATTATATAACCATATACAATACTTGTTGTTCAGAGAGTATTTGATTTTCCTTCATCATGTCCGTGCAAGGTCTTTCAATTACCTTTACCATAGCTTGGATCACAACCTGAGGGTTAGTTTTGCAACAATCAAAAACTGGCCCCAAAAAACAAAATTTGGTCAGGGTGCTGTCTTATAAAGATTGTCTTAATGTAGATCGGAACGTCCTTAAGGTTGACAACTAAAAACTTGCCATTTTAGGGGATGCAAGTTTTTTCCACAGTGTTGCTCTTACTAGATACCTGCATGTGGTGGAGGGCAACTCTTTCAAGAAAATTTGCCCTGTCCCAGCGTATTTTTCCTTGTAGCTCAAAGAGCACTTCTTTCTTCTGAAAATGTTGACCGAAATGCTAGGGTCATATTTAGTAAGCCTCCTCATGGGCTTTTGTTGAACTTCATTGACTTTGGATATTTGACACATACTGTGGTTGGAATTTCTCCAGCTATTCACCATGAATTACTTAATAAGTTCTTAGCAGTCAGGACTTTCATTGGTATTTAGCCTTTGAGTTTTTCCTAAAATACGCTAATCTCTATTATATTTGAAGACTAGACCTGTTAAAATTTTAACTTTGTTTTTCACCCTATTAATACTTGACTTCTTCCTGTTCTACAAGTTATATAAAAACTAAATATACCTGTTGTTTGGAGTTTGGACTGTTGCTATTCCTGCCCCATGTGCCTTGAAAATTTATTGTATGTGGCTTTAAAAAGAGGCACAACAGACATGATTTTTGTATTCTTTTGATTATAGCCTTGCAATGGCTTATTGTAGAGTATTGATATGGGTTTCAAATCAAAGCCTATGAAATGTCCTTTAAATGGTATAAATATATTATTAACTCTATATTTGCGCCTAAAAGTAAATTTTCCTACGAGATTTTAGAAAATGCTTGTTCTTTTATTCGGTTCCTTTATTTTTAGGTATTTTCCTAGCAAATTATTTTACATTATAATATATATTCTCTGTAAAACTAAATTAAAGCAAACTTGGCAAAAAGTTTTCTACTTCACTTGCCGACATTTTATATCAGGGTTGATAATAAGAGACGCATAGGAAGATATTTTTGGCAAGAGTCAGGGTCCAAACAATGCAATGTTTGGTAAATTAAAAGAAAATCAGTCCATGTTAGATAAGTACAATCTAATAATTTTAGGCAATGTTAAAAAGATTTCGATCCCATGAAGAAAGTATCAATTAATGACATCAACAATTTTCTAGAGAAGACACCTTCAAGGGTAGATTTCAGAAAAGTAGTAGAACTGTGCTTGATTATTTTTGGTAAAAAACGTAGCCGAAGTAGTCAGTGGACCAATCCTAGTGCAATTCATCAATCCCGTTGGATGGCCAATAATATATATGTTATGAAAATGTTAATGCTTTCAAATGGACTAAAGTACCAATAGGACACCATCATTAAAGCAAAGCAGAGAGGATAAATAAACTCCTGATTTTTTACATATATACCACTTGATAACAGCAAAATTTATAATCGATGCTCCTATCCATGATTTGCGATTATTTAAGAACATACTTTAATATCAACATTTTGATAATGAACTTACAACCTCTGTTCTGAAGAAAATGAGAAATTTCAATTGATATCTGACTCAGGAATTAGTATTAGTACCAATCACATTCTTTCTTTCATATGGGAGCATGAAATCAAAAACTAAAGCTGGCAATCAAGCTATCTAAACCCGAAAAACTGGAGTGATAAAAAAAAGGCATGCCATTTTTTCCAGTCATCACTCAAGTTATATCTCTCACAGACTTGGTAGGGCTGGAGTCACATTTTCTTTTGACAGTCTTGGATTAGAAAGTGACTTGCTTATTACACCGGTTGATACCTAGAAAAATAATGAAAACTACCAAGAGCAGAGAAACTTTTTTTTTTTAATTTTAAGAAATTTAATTTAAAAAATGTATTTCGAGTAATCTTGTGAATGTTTACAAAATCAGGTCAAATAAAATAAAAGGATTTTGTAATTTTTTAAAGTAGCTGATTAAACAAATATATAAGCTGTCCCATTTCATAAAAGTAACACTCTACGAGATTGTTAGTTATCAAACAAATGGTTCATGAGATAGAAAATTCTGATTAAATCACACTAAATAAATTGTTAAAAAAAATGGGTATAAATAATTTTGTTTGTTAATGAAACATTTTTTTTGTGTGAAAAAATAAAAGGCTTTTGAGCTATGCCCTTGCTTAATAAAACTGCGGTTTGTTACATTTAATCAAAGGGCAATATAATCCAAGACAAAGCACCAAGTATATGTCCGAAAGGGGCAATTACCAATGTTATCTTTCAGGAAGTACAAAATAATTTTATTAACTTTAAATCAAGCTGATTAACGTAGTTGATACTTTCCAGATTTTAAAGAAACTTATTAGACATATTATACATAAATATTTGGAAATGTAAGAGCAGTGTAAGAAGCAGGAGTCACAATCGATAAATAAAAAAACATAGTGTTCTTGATTCCTAGCAATTTTTAGTGAAATTTAACCGTAACTAATACAAAAAAAGTCAGGCATCATCCAATTCTATCCAAAGTACAAACTGAAAAGAATAAGGAAAGTAAGTTTCAAAGAGTGTATAAACGTCTTTTACGGTTAAAAATGGTTAAAAAAATTTGCTAAGATCACTTGGGCCTCTTGTTTTGTATCTTCAAACTAGCAGTCGTTCCAGTGGTTGTTAAATGATCAACTATGAAAATCTTCTGCGAAAGCTATCATTTTTGCTTATAATATTAAGTGAAACAGTTAAAAAAAGTTTGCAAAGAAGTATTAAATGTGTAATGATCAAAAATGCAAAAAAAAAAAAGTTGAATGTTGGACGTTAAGTCTCATAGGAAAAAAAAAAGTCCCATCTCTTGAAATTATAATTTTTTTGTGTGGCAAAGGCTGTGTGAAATTATGAACTTAATTTAAGTACAATGTTAATTTTTATATTGATTGTTTTTTATGTGTAATTATAAGTCATATCTAGATATTCAACAGTTGTCGTGCTATTACACAATTGTTTCTTCATTCATGAAAAAAACTTTGCCTACATAAGGAAAATGTTTTGATAAATTTTCAAATCAGTCCTGTGAGATCCTTTAATATCAAAAATGAAATCTTTATATTTTGTTTTAAGCGCATGTTTTTTCTGTGGAATTAATGGAATAATATCAGGTAAATTTGTATCATTTTAAAAATGAAATAATCTTTAACATATATACTTTATGTAGAGAAGGAGTGTTTGGATAGTCCTGAAAGCAATTGTAGGAGCCAGAAAGATCAATGTTTCGATTCATCCATACAATTTGTTTGTCCACAAACTTGTGGAGTATGTAATGGTAAGCATTGTTTATCAGTACAAATAAAATAAATAGTTATATCCTGTTTTATTTCCGTGTATTTATTTTATTAGCAATATGCAAGGATTATAATTCTAATTGCTTAACAGAAGAATCACAATGCATACTAAACAATAATATATTGGATGAATGCCCAAAAACATGCGCAAAGTGTGACGGTACATTTTCATTAATATAATAAGAAGGATGTAAATAATAAAATTCTATATTTTTAGTGTGTGAGGATTTGATCGACTCATCAATTTGTGAAACAAAATTAAGTGAGTGTGCTCAGAATCAAATGAAATATGCTTGTAAAAAATCCTGTAAACATTGTGGTAAGTTAACAAGATAATTTTTTGGTAAATATCACTTTTTTAATTTTTAGAGGATAAATGTAATGATGTTGGATCTCATGATTTGTGTAGTGAACACGTAAGAAGAGGAGATTGCGAAAAAAATGAAGCTGTAAAACGCATGTGTAGAAAATTTTGTGAGCTTTGTGAAGTAGAACAATGTTAGTTTGTCATTAATGCTTGAAAGCAATAACTGTCATTTTATGTTGATAAATACAAACATAATAAAAAAAAATAGCCACTATTATTTTTATTATTTCATATTACGTTAAAAGTATAATTTTTGGACGGAATAGCAAGAATTTTAAATATTGCAAAATTAAAAATCTATTCTACAATAATTTATAATACTTTAAGGTAATAATATTATCAAAAATATAACATAAAGTTTCAAAATATGAATTATTCACAATCTCTAAAACTAATATTTTCAATTCAAAAAATTTATCAAGTTCAAAACAACTTTAAAAATCGTCTTTTGTCACCGATATTTTGTATTAATTAGGGTGTATTGATAAAAAAAAATATGGTAGTAGAATAGTCGTATTTGCTTATAGGTAACAAACAAAAATTAAAATTTGGAAATATTCAATTTTTTCATAAATTTTGGCATATTGGAAAATACAGGATTTGTTATGTCAATATTTTAAACAGTACTATATTTTGTTGTTTTTTAATACAGAGTTACTCTAATAAAAATTTCTAATACCTCATAATGTTAATAATGTACAAATTTAATAAAAAAAAAGTTTTTATAATGTAGAATATGAGTAATTATTAAAACATATATATTACTATGGGGAATATTGTCCCATATTCGAATTATAAAGGCTATCAGTTTTTTTAAGGTTTTTTGCAGGTCCTGTCCTCAAAAAATGGACTGGCTAATTTTTAGGTTTTTTTCATTCTTCAAAGGCACAAGGAATACATTAAGAAAACAATAGAACGTTACACACATCATTGTTAAGTTTTGTTGTTAATTTCTGAATCAGTAATAAATGTGGATTTTAGGTGGCAGCCCTCATAATTGTCACATTGAAGGTTTAGTCAGGGGCACTGGATTACATAACGGTATACAATGCTCACTGTTATGAGAGTATTACATTTTTCCTTCATCATTTCCATGTAGGGTCTTTAATTGACCTTTACCATAGCTTTGATCACCTCCAAAGGGTTAGCTTTGCTGTAATCCAAAACTTACACCAGAAACCACAATTAACTCGGGGTGCTGTCATACAAAGATTGTTCTGAGGTAAAAAGGGATGTCATTGAATCTGCCGGCTAAAAATTGTCATTTTGGGTGTTGTAAGCCCTCACCACATGAAGTACTTTTCTTTTGTACTCATTGCTGAGGGCATGTGTCGGAGCACATCTATTCAAAGAAAACGTGCCCTGTTTTAAACTATTTTGCCTTGTACCTCAGAGAGCACTTCCTTCTTCTGCATGTAGTACCCCAAAATGTAAAGGGGAAATTTAAAAAACCTTCTCATTGGATTTGCTGAAACCTCATTGACTTTGTGCATTTAACATATACTGAGAGGGGTTTCTCCAACTATTTTCCATAAAGTACTTTATAAGCCTAAGAGTTTGTATTTGGCCTTTGTTCTTTTTTGAAATATACAAATCTCTTTATAACGCTTGATGATCCTTGTAACCATGGATTCCTTATTTAACACCCTTCTCCCATTTTGATAATTGATAAATCGGGATTTTACAGATGGGTCATCTTGTTCGATTTGAAAATATTTGTACATGATGATTCCTTAAGTCAAACTCCGAAATAATTATATGACTTACCTAAAAATACATTTAATACTGATACAGAGGTCAAAGGACGTTATTAGCCGTATAACAGCTGAATTAGAAAATAATAGAAACAATGCAAGCCTCATTGGGACTTCCATGCAATTCTGGACTTTCGTACTTGTTTTCCCGTTTCAGAAAAAGAATTAAATCGGATACTGATCTTTTACCTGTAAGAGTCAAAAATCTCCGAAACTGGTGCATTTTTTTTGTTGAAATTAGAGATTGGAAAATCTCTAAACTCTCTCCAGATGTTTTGCCTGCATCCATGGCAAGATAGTGTACCTTAGTAACTTATAGTAGAATTTATTTACGATTTTTTTTCCAGCCTTGAAAAATAATTGAGGTATCTTCTTTCCATCAGAGGGCTCATTGGCGAAGACCATTTTTTGGGCCAGATATTTGGTATTCTTAACACCTTGGACCTTTTGTTTTGCATTTACAAACTAGCAGTTGTTCCAGATGTTGTGGAATTGATCATCTTTGAAAATCCTTTTTTCCAAGAATTTTTTTTTACAATTGACTCATTTGTATTAATATATGTGAGGATTTTATTCCACCTCTTGAGCCACCTGGCTTTCATACCCTTGGTTAGAAGGTCTCGTGGGATCTTTGTGAAAGAAACCAATTCCAAGTTGTGCTGTATAGCTCTCAATATGGTTTTAAGAACCATAGAGAAGTTGTTAGGGAGGCGATTCATCGACTAAGTAGGATCTTCCTTTATATTATTTTCATAACTTAAAAAAAACTTTGTACTGTTCCTTCAATTATATCCTTTACTTTCTTAAATTCTGGTAAAATATTTTATAATTATTTTAATCTTGGCCAATTGAAATACCAGGCTTCTAGAACACTTAACAATGTCCGTAATCTTCATCACATCAACTCAACCATGAATGAGATCTGAGATTCGCTACGTTTTTTTTTTTTGTTTTTTTTTTGCTTGTTCATGAAGATTTAATGATTAGTAAAGTTTGTTTTCATAAATATGACGGATGAAACATAATATCATAAAATAGTAACTAAAACTTTGAACATAGTAATTAAAAAGAAACATTAATTAACTCTTCAGTAATGAAACAACCACGGTAAATAATTTAAAATTAGATAAATGTACGAAATTAATTTATAAATTTTCCAACTGTATTAAAAAAATCATATTAAATCTAGTTGTAAATTAATTAATCTATTGTTTCAAATGGGTTAAATGCAAGATGGGTAAAGATCGAAAATTTAGACATGCACTTATGAATCATTTGATAGCAAGAAATTCTGAAATATTTTGATTTCCAATTATTAAGTAGGAGATATCTTTTTCTTGCAATATTATCAGTACCAATTTCTTACCTACATTATTTCATTGTTTTTGTAAAGGAAATAGATTTAATAAAGGTGTTTTGCCCCTTATTTTATGGAAAATTAAAACAAATTCTTGTGTTAAACAGTTCTGCTTCAAAAGAAACTAATACATATAAAATGTAAATTTCGTTAAATTTTAGTTCAATAAATGCCTTGAGCAAGTAAAAAATCTGTTTCACTTTTTCAACTGTTTTTTTCACCAAATAAAGAATTCAACTCTGTTCCTCCTATTGAGAAATTAAATGTTGATCTTCCTTAATTTTATTAACAATTTCCAAATTTTACTTCTCTACATGACATAATATTTAACATCAACCTCGTTGACTTGATTAAAAAATTCATTTTGAAAAATGTATTTATTGAAGGAAAGGAAATCATTATACCAGAATTGACAGAACTTGACAGTTGAGCTCCTTTAAATATTTTTTAAACTTTTCATAAATGTTTTTGTACAATCATTTTTTGACCTAAACCATTAACTTTCTAAAACAATTGAATAAATTTTAACCCTAATGAACACCTTTGTAAATTTTTATCAAATATTGATTTATAATAGTAGGACACATATACAATATGTAAATATTAATTAATAAGAAATTGTTGTTATATTGTATCACACTTTACAAATTAGTCTATTAGTACATATTGAATTGGCAAATGACTAGTCAATAAATCTGACCTTTCATAAAAAAAAATATATGAAGAAGGCAATAAAGAGGGAAAAGATAAACACTAAAAATAATTTGATATACATTTTTCGGATGTCTATAAATATTTGAAAAAAGAAATATTGGTCCTTTTGTAGGAAAAGAAGGTAAAAAAACTTGAAGTAATATTTTACATTTCTATCTATAGTATCCATTTTAAATAGTGGTGTACCGATGCATCCGAACATGCAAGAAATTGACATTTTTGAAGCATCAGAATAGGCTCAATACTGTCAATTCCTGAAATACCTGTCCATATTTATTTATCTAGATAATATAACTTATTGTAGTTCTTTTTTGGAGACTAGAACAAGGTAGCTTACAAGAAAAAGTAAAAGTACATTGAAGGATTATACAAATTTTCAAATTTGTATAGAAAATATACTTAAATGCAACAATTTAGAAATAACAACATTTTTAGTTACCCCTAAAGATTGAATTGTATCAAAAATCGTTCAAAAAGTCCGTAACCTTAGGAGTTGGGTTGATCACTTTACACAGCTAGAAACATTTAGTTACTTTTTCACTACAGATTTATTTTTGTATGATTATTGAATAATATTGTTCATAACAGAAATGAAGTCGAGTCCATATTTTCTGAGTCAAGTTCGAGTCATCAGTATCCGTCACGGGTCGTTAAAAAAAGACACGAGTTTGGACTCGAGTAGTGGTTTATACATATTTCAATTCCTAGGGCAAGCCTATTAAACTCAGATAGAAACTGGGAACACTTCAAGAGTATTTGATATCATACGTGCCGAATCAGTAATATAAAAGAAAATAGTCTGTTTTTAAGTGTTGCACAGATTTTTTCTATCATTGAGGTAGTTAAAATTAGATCAGAGGTCGAGCAATGAGAAGTCTGACTTTAAATATCTAACAATATGAAATTTAGTGTAATTCCCTGATTTGAGCCAAAGAAAAATAAATTGACTTCTTAGTATAAAGAGGAATTAATTTTTCTACATTGAAATTAAAATATATTCATAGCTAATTATAGTTGATAAATTCAGGTAACCTTTTCAAATTCTCTAGTCCTATTTATTTTTATTTTTTCATAATTAGTGATTAAATTTATTTTCCCAATTTAATTTCTTTAGATTTTTGCAACCAAAATTATACATATCTATTAATATATATTCATTGATCAATGCCCGTATTTTATACACTTTATTTAAAACACAAGCAATAAATAATTTTCATTGTTCTAAACTAATGACAATTTTAAATTAATAAAAAATACCATTTGTTTTGAAAATATAGTTTTTGTGCCAAAAAAAAAGGAAAAGTATGATCCAAAATGTATATTTTCTTAATTGCATATATTGTTTATCACATTATCACTTTTTTATACTACATTTGAGGTAATATGTCTACAGAGCAAAATACATTATTCAGATGAGTTCTGTTTAAATTTTACTTCACTTTGTAACATAATAAAATCACATAATATTAATTTTATTGAAAGCTATGAGCAAGTATTAAAAAGTGCTGATTCAAATTTCCAAACCAAAAATATATATAAAATTTATATATTCGATAATGGGTAAATGTTTGAATGTCAGAAGCTTTTTATGGTTTTTTATAAATAACATTTTTTGGTAATTTTCATAAAATTAAGCAAATATCGATTTTAGAATCTATTAGTTGAATATAAATAAATATATATATATTAGGGTGTACCGAAATTTCAAAAATTGGGAATTTGGAATCGTCGGTTTTTTTTTTTTTTTTGTGTGTTTTTTTTTTTTTTTCTAAGCAGGAAAATAACCATCAAACAACCAAAAAAATAGTGGTTTGTGGACGCATTTTTATTTGTCAATCTGTTATATGTCGGAAATATTACATAATTATGAATATTTAAGTCATTTTTTTTAACATTTCAAAAAAGAAACAATGAACCAATAATTACTTCTATTTTTTTTTTTTTTTCATTAATCGGGAATATATAAACAAAGTTATAGTTTTGCTCAAATACTGCCGAACAGAACTTTATGGACGTACAGTGACATCTCCCAAATCACTTCCATCTCTTATGTCTTTTATTTTTAATATCCCGTTTATCTTCTTGGTTAGAGTTTCATAGCTTATAAAAAGTTGTATTTTTAGAATGGTTACATGATAATTTTGTAGTTTCAAATTATAAATAGGTAAAATAGGGTCTCTTATTTGTGCATAAATGAAAACTAAAACCATACTTAATAATAACGTATTCAACTTTTATTAGGAAAAAAGGAGATTTGAGTAGTAAAAATGAAGAAAAACGTAAAACAAATGTGTGCTATACGTCGTATTAAAAGAGAGTATTTATTAATTGGCATCATGCTTGAAATTAAAATATTCATTTTTTTGGGCAAGTAGAGAAAAATAATTTAAATTTTTTCGCATAATATATTTTTCATTCACATTACTTTATTGTATTCAAATCGACAATTTTAGAGAAACAACATCAAAATTTCATTTTTTCGACATTTTACTGATTTTCAAATCAAAAAACGTGCATAAAGGAACAATTTTTGTGACGTTTATTTTTTTTTCTTGTTTAGTAGAATAAAATGCAAAAAAAAAAAAGATCAAGAAATAACAAATTCACATAACAGTACACCCTTAATGTATATATATATTTAATAGATTAAATGTAACGTAATACGTTCTATTTTTTTTATTTTTCTCCAAAAAGATAAAGATGAAATAAATTTGATAGATAGACGGATAAGTATAGTAAATACGAATAAATATCATTCATTGGAAAGAAGATTGATACTATTTACCTATTTTAAGGACCACGTACAAAATATATTGGAATTTCAGAACGAGTTTTAAGCACACGCAATGCAAAATTAGGAGTTATAGCCAAAATTTCTTGAAATAAATATTGAACAGAAAAATACATACAATTTGTTATATATGACAAAGGATAAGAGAAAAGTTGTATTTTTCTATCATTTTAGAATAAGAGCTTATGTAAAGTTCTATAAGTCGTTACTTTATATATTTATCAAAAATAATTATTATGAAATAAATACTAATTATCAAGTTAGACGAATAAATTGACAAGTAACCAAAAAATATAGTTTTTTTTTTGGTTGTGGGCAAGTTGATTTTAAAATCATATATGTGCAGGGTTGCTGAATGAGTTATTTTTAAATATTACCTTAAGTTAGATAATGTGTACAAAGAAGAGCAAGTACTTTTTATATTGTCATAAATGATTTGACATTTTTACACAAATAATAGTTTTATTGTTTTCTACTGACCATGTTCTAAAAAACACTTGACTCAACATAATATTTTTTGCCTAACGACATTTGTTCTATGACGTCAAGCACTTATACAATTGTATTTGATATCTTTTGTGTACTAACAATAATTTTAATACTTTTTAGAATAATGTAACATATAGAAACAATATTTTATTTCTCTACCTACCACGTTCTAAAAACACTTGATTACCAACATTATATTTTATGCTTAGATGACATGTTTACTTACAAAGTTGAAATACTCATTTGAAAATATATAAGTTTAACTTCTCATAGAAAGGAATATATTATTAATGCCAGTGATTATTGAATTAAGGTTAACTGTACAATTATTTAAGGAGAATTATATAAAAATTATAAAAACTCGGTTACCTCCCAAAGAGAGGATGGTAATCTACTCAAACATTTCATCCATATATGAACAATGATAAATTATTCCAATCCAAAAGTTATAAAATCTGCAAAACCAATGAAGCAGACTTTAAATTAAAGTTATAAAGAAAAATAAACCGTATCTTAATACTCCTATAACAAAAAAGACATTGAAGCAATATGTGTTTTGTTTAAAAAAAAAGGTGATTCAATAAATCATCATACTATTTAAAATTTTTGAATTATGAATGCAAAAACAATCTTTCAGGTGATTCATGTTAAGAGTTCAAAAAATTTTATATGCTTAAGATTAAGAAAGCCCCCTCCTTTTCATCTTAAAAAAAGAAATATTTAGCTTTGATTCTAATTCATAGTTTATATTCTTTGCAATATTAATATAACTATTAACGTCAAATGCTTGAGTAGATGTTCAAGTATCATATTGGAAGGAATTGGGAAAAGAATGTCGGATAAATATATAATAGAGTACATAATTTTGTATTATTATTTGTATTTTTAGTTTTGAGTTGAAGTGGACTTTAGTCAAAAGAGCTTCTCACTTTTTAATATCGAATATAAACCTTAATTTTATAAAGAAGATTAGTTTCTTTAATAAATATTTCCAACTAAAGTGTTTAATTGAAAATTGGGTGATCAAAAGCTCATTTTATTTTTATTTCTAAGCACCGACTTGCAAAGATTCAAAAATTAAGTTATAAAAAATTATCGTATATTGAAATAAAAATAAATTGCAATTTTTACTTATGGTGATTTCTGTTCGAAATAATTTTTAATATTGACACATAAAATATTTTAAAAGAAAATAAAATATAGAAAACCATATCCTTCAATTGATATGATATCTTTTATGATAAATAAGGTTTCTTCGCATTAATATTTCTAAATACAATCTAAATGTATTATTAGACGAAAAGTTAGACAAGGTGAAATAATTGCACCAACTATTAATAAAATTGCTATAAATAGGATATATTAACAGATTACCATTAAAAATTTGATAAATGTATATAAGCCCCAAGAGTTAGACTTAAAATAAAAGCTTTACACCGATGAATTATCTATATTTTTAGCAAGTGATATTAACGCCCTGAAAAATTCGATTTATATCTTCTTGAAACACTGGATTACTTTAAAAAATACTATGTTCCATCGATTAATATCAAAAATCTGATATAATTGCGACCTTCTAGGACCAAGTGCACACCTATTTTTTATATACGACCTCATCAAAGATCCTAGGAATCTATGGGTCCTCTACAGAAGAAGAAAACATAAAATTGGGTACATTTTCTGAGATAAAGTTACGTTTATATATGCTAGGATAGTTCATCTTCTTTGTTTAATCCCTTTCATGCAAGGAATTAAAACATAAATTTTCTATATGCAAAGTAATTCCCTTGTAATTAAAATCAAATAAAAAACATTTTATATTGGAAAAAAGGACTCAATAACACAGTTAAGTACTTAGGGGAGGGGGGGGGGGTCTTTTTTATACCAAAATACAATGGAAGTCCATAAACTATTCTTGGGTTAGAAGATTGAATATATGTATGTCCGGATTTCTGTGTTAAAAGAAAAACACAATTTACTTTGCTATTTTGAGGAAAGAATTAACATGGGATAAGGAGAGATTCTTTCAGTTTTATTTAGGTATAAGGCATAATGAAAAGGGCTATTATCTGTTTTGATTTCCTTTAAGCTCATATTATCACCATACTATTTTAATCGGAGAAAATGGCAGTAATCAAATTATTGATTTTATTTTTAATGAACTTCATAGGAGTGGGCATGCAAGATCAAGTAATGTAATATTTCTGACTGTATTTCATTTATATAATTTACTAAAGTTTATATTTGATTATGAGATAATAAAATTATATCAGGAAAAAAAATTAAAAAAGTAAATGCATTGTTGTAATTTTTCTATGGGTTTTTATGTAATGTATGGATATAAATAAAGTTAAAAAACCAAAGAATTGGTTTTATATTATAGATTCAGATGTTGGGGTACAAAATTAATTGAATCATTCTAAGAATTCAAAAACTATTTATATCGCAAAAATGAACTTTTATTATGTTTTTTAACAGAAATTTTCCTAATTATTCAAATGGGAATAAGATTTGAAAATAATATTATTTTTTAACATTATGGAACTTTAAACAGTGTATATATGTTATATGGGAATGTTTACAAATGTATAAAAAAATAGTGTGGAAAAGATTACTCCCTATTCCATAGACATGCCGAGCAACCAGTTAGTATATGGAGTGAAGTGAGGAGGCAGATTGACACAACCTATTATAAATCAAACAAAAGCATTGAGAGAGAAAAACAAAACAAAAAGGGGACTCAGTAACTGTACAATGTTTTTTTTAACTAATTTATAAAAAATATCGTGTGTATTTAGTTGGCAAACTTTTTTGGAATTGGTAATCTGAAAAATGAATTTTCTTTTCCTCAGCTGTTAGCAATGTTAATTTACTCTAGAGGGATGAACTTATTTTCCTGCTATTATATTCAAAAACATGATTTAAAATTCGTGTGTGTTCACAAAAGACGTAGAGTGAGTTTCAGGACTTGTGGTAGAGTTATAATTGTAAGCCCTTCTGAAACTATGAGCATAATTGAGGATCGACAAGGGAGTAATTTTTACCATTTTTTTTTTTTTGTTTATTTCTTTCTATTGCCCTTCCTTGTCCAGCTAATTTTATAAAACGAAATTACAGCTGCTCTCCTCCAAAACATTTTTTATAATGTCAGGGCTACGATCTCCATTTTTTTTAATCTTCCCAAAATACAAACGGTTAACCTAACATTATCATACTACCTCGAATTGATTTTGCTAACAAGATAAATATAGGTGACAAAATAAGGTTAACGGTCTACACAATTAAACAACTTACGATTAAAAAAAGAAGTTGATTAGATTATATAAACTACAATATTTACATATTAATTACTGAATTGAAATAAAAGGTTGAATGTGTAGTTTTTAGCTATGATATATAGCAATTAAAGAAATATTAGCTCCCAAATTACTTTGTTGTTAAGGAATAAGATGTTTACTTGGTTGAAGGATCACATTCCTATAAGTGGTTTTGAACTTACGGACTTACCGTTTACCAAATGTTCATTTTCTCTAGGAAGTATATTCTGCCCTTTACAAGGCTTAAACCTAGGTTTAAAAAATACTGCTCTATCTTTGAAAGACGGAGTAATATTTACCCTATCGACGAAAAAACACTCTCTGCAACCTATTGGGATTATTTAAAAGATCTTAAGCAATTTATTTTCAAATATTTAGATAATGATTGACAAGAGCACATGCCACTATCCTAAAGATTGATGTAAAGGGGTATCTACACAATGAACAATAGGCACTTAATTGAGTTTAAGATAATAGTTTCTTTCGAGCACGTTGTCCTTTGACCTACGTCGTTCCATAAATAATTTATCGTGAAATTCAAAAAAAAAAAAAAAAAAAAAAGGAGGGGGGAAAGGAGCACCACCTAAAGACTTAGCACCACTTTATTGCACTTGTTCTTCTTTTCTTTCACTTAACATAATAATTTTTAATATTTTTGTGAAATACTTAAGAAAACATGAAATTAAATAATTATAAACCATTAAAGTTGGCTATTAAAACATATTAAATGGACAAATTGCTATACCATAAATCCATTCATTAACAAAAATATCAAATATGTTAATCAACAAAATTAAAAATATAGTTTAAAGTAAGAAAAAAATTTGCTGTTAGAAAAATAAAAATTATGGATTTTTCTTATTACTTTCTTCATAACTAGATTTCTTTCTTGTTATGTTTGCTTAATGATTTAAAAAAAAATAATATTTATATTATACCTTTTGATACAAAGATTAACGGTGGGATTCTAGTTTGTTTAAATTTAGGGTTATGTTAAATAGTATTCATGATAAGTGGTTGTTTTTTATCGTCCAATACTTTCCTTCAGAAACTGAAGTGTCTTTTCAATATCATTTATTTATCAATCCTGTATAAGTCCTTAATCTGTCATAAACTTCTAAACTAGTCTTATAGGATAGTACTTAATAAAGTTCTGAGTTATTTATAAAATTCTGTAATTATTTAATAGGGTTTCAGTGGTTGTTTGTAAAGTTTTTATTATTTATCTACCCCAAAAATAAGTTTGGGTAAAAAGTGAGATGAAGGGAAAAAGATCATTTCTTATCCTGTACAAAAGGTTATATTTTGATAATTATTTATACAATTTTGAAATCATATATCCTCTTAATTTAGCAAAATTATATACTATTATAGACTTTTGCTATTTGTGATAAGAAAATCATTGATATAAAATAAAATTATTGAATGATGGGGTTTCTACACAGTCCTTGAAAGTTATAGAAGCTATAATTTTAAGGGAAATATTTTGGAGTTAAGAAAATTTTCTTGTGAGAAACTAATGAATATATAAATACGTCTAAAGAACGAACAATAGAAACATTTTGTATTTAAAAAAGGGCCTAATCTTGTATATTGATCGACTTCCAAAAAAAAGAGAAAGAGTTTTTGTTCTTAAAATAGACTGGTTAAGAAAATTTTCTACCTATTCGAAAAGTGTGCGGAAAATGATACTGTTATATTTAAGATAATATTTAATAATGACTCATACAACAACTTTTAGAATAGTTTCATGATTTTCAAAACAGCTTTACCACTACCAAAAAAAGTACACCATCTTTTCCTATCAGTTAACAATTTGTTGGTCTTACTTAACATGTCATGGCTAGTTCATTAAAACAATTTTTGGTAAATATAACCACTTAAAAAACTCTACTATTGTTTTGTTTCTAAAATGACAGTCAATTACAATTGTTTTCAAAATTTTGAAAGAAATATCAGAAAAGGAGTATCTATTGATAAGTCGACTAAATTTTTTCCCTATCATGTCGCTTAAAAATTTATTGATCATAGGACTCAATATCAGATTAATATTCCTTGAATAAAAAAGGAAATTACTTTAAAAATATAATATTTACGCCGTTAATAGTTAAGCCTTCCAGTAGAAGTTAACTTTCAACGCTATGCCATTTATTTGCATAAATATTTAGGTGTATGAAATTATTGATTCAGTATTTGTCTATTGTAAAAGAGACTATATGCAATTAAATGGTTAAATGGTAAAACGATATTTTAATTTTTGTAAAAATTAAAAAAGCCATTGAAGCTCTATGTACATCGTTATTATTAGACCACAGCGTTATTTTTGCCATTTATGGAAATGCTGTATTCCCAGTCGCCAGATTTTGTGATTTGACGAAGCTGAAGGACACGACATATTACAAGTGAAACAAAACAAGATATATTCAGAGGAAAAACGCTTAGTGGAAACTTAGCACAGGTACAACGATTTGATTACATAATTAGTGAGATAAATTGAGTTAATTTTTTTAGTAAGCCAACTTTTTGGAAAGCATTTTGTTCTCTTCAGCTGTTGATATTATTTTTTTATGTATTTACTCACTTAGAGAAGATAAATACAATTATATTTATTAATGAACATTCTTATTTAAAATTAATTATTTCAAGCTAAGTCAAACTACTTAAACAATTTTGCTGTATTTGATGCTATTAATCAATTAATCTTCAGTAAAATATTCCCTTTAAAAATGTTCGACAGCAAATAAATATAAAAGCAAAGCCACAAAATAGCTTAAAAAATTTAAAATAAATGAACATTATTTTTATAATAATTAAAATAAAAGATTAAAAGGACAACAAAATATATCATTTAGATCCGGAACCCGGAAGAAAGGAAATTCTATTACTTTTGTGAAGAACATATTTGTACACTCACCCCATGAAGATGATGATAATATTAGAGACTCTATCAAGATGTTTGGAGGGGTAAAAGTCCACAGGATCAGAGACATGTTTCCTGGATAGAAGCCTTAACGGAATAACTAAGGGAAATTTTACATTAATATCCAAAATACCTGGTTGTCTCCCAATTATGGTGTTCAAAAGTTGGATTATATATGGAGGACAATAAATTAAATTTGCAAAATGTTACAAATCAGGCTATTTTTCGATAAAACACACCAATGGGTTTGTCACAAACAGAAAATTGTCGAAGATAGGCAAAGAGTATAGGGCAAATAGAGACAAGAAAAAAATAGGAAATATATGCAAAATTTTACTTCTGAATGTTCCATTTCACAAATGGGTAATAAGGATATCCCCCCTCATACTAATGCTGAAGTGGAAATTCTGCCTTTTAATAGGATCAAAGATGGAAACTGAAGATTCTACCCCCCCGAAAAAAACCTTGCAAAATCAGCGATAATCGGGAAGTTACCCGAGAGCAAGGAAACTTCTGTCAAACTTAAAAAAAAGAAAGATATGAGTTTGTGTTTCCTTGTATAAATAGTGGGTTTAATCCTCCAATAAATTTGTAATTTGACCAGTATTGATTACAATTCATATCAGATAGTGTTATTGTTAAAATTTCGTAGACTTCAATAATATTTATCAAAATGAAAAAAAAAAAAAAAATGATGACGCTTAATATGAATAGAAATTGTCTTGCTCAACCCTCATGGAGGAACAGACAGAAAAATTAAAAACTCTCTCACGAAATAGTTACTTTCTCTCAATCTAGAAATAATATGACTGCAAGATATGAGGTCTTGTGTGTAAAAAAAAAGCTTGGACAAAGTACATACCCAAAAATTATTGTAAATTCTTCAGAGGAGAGGGTTCAAGTAGAGGTATGTTGTCGTGGGTGTGCCAGAAACTGGGTGTATTAAAAAAAGAATTCACGTCTGTCAGATTAATATCTCCAAATTAATACATATATTATTTTTTTTAAATAAGTTTCAATTTTATATTTTAACAATAACTAACTACTCAAAATAATTATTAAAAAAATTAAAATTTAATTTAACTTACATGACGTTTTTAAGTCTCTGACAATTACCAATTTTAAATAATTTATTAAATATATCAATAGTGTTCGATTTACCCGTAACCAACTGGGCTGCTGATGCATCAAAAACAATGTTGTCCTTAACATCCAAAGGAACTTGAGCATGCAGATCCTGTAAGTCCTGAAAAAATTTGGGTCTGATGACGTAATACCTCAATTAAAATATTTGATACCCTTTTCCTTTAGGATTTGCTTTGATGGAAATTTTAAAAATATCCAGGAAAGAATAGATTAGAATATCAACAATTTAAATAAATATATTTATTTTATATGTATAATTAAGTAAGATAGTTAAAAGTATCAGCTGAAGAAATATGATCATTCTTTAATATTAAAATTGTTTTCCGCCTTTACCTTATTTGAATATTATATGATTTTGTAAATTATAAATATATATATATATAATCTTCAAAGCAACTTCGTAACTACATATACAATAATCCTTTAGGACATGCTTTAAGTGACTTAGTATCAAAATAATAGATGGTGAGATATTATAAATCCACAATCTAAGTAGATATCATTTTTGTACATGTAAGTCGATAATATAATTTAAAAAATTAAATGATGTTTATTGATGATTCATCATTACGAAAAATTAATTTTGTATTATTAAAAAGTATTTTTTTTTTGTTAATATATTCATATAATATACCAAACTAATTCTAAATTGAATATGATATAAATGGTATATACAAAAATTTGCTTTCAAAAAGTCATCCCAAAACGAAGAAACAAAAGGGAAAAATTATCCTTTTTTTATTATTATTTATCTTATTAATTAAAGGCTAATTTTATAGTGTGTAAAGAAAGCAAGAGCTAGACATAAGGTGTATATCATTTTAATGAATATTTTTCCAAATCAACATCCTTTTATATAAGTATATATACAAAAGTATACTGATTTAAGAAAGAAATTTGAAACATTTATAGGAGTTAAATTTTTGGGAAAACAGCAAAAATATAAATAACTACTTATATTATAGTTTTAATCTGAATTAAAAACCAAATAATTCATAGAAAGTCAGACAAAAGTTCACTAACTCATATATGGAAAAATATATATTTGCCAAAATAACCATCAGAAAACATTCCATATACATATTGTGTATAACTTATTAGTATTTCTCAATATTAAACATATTATATGAAATGATAAACACAGTTGATAAATACAGTTGAACAATTATGTTTATAATGTCAATTAAACTTTGTATGATTTTTTTAGGGTGTCATTCATTTTGCATTCGTAAATAACAATAAAAGTCCCAAAAAGTACTTATATTATATTAATAAAGTACCAGGAATTGTTAATTTAACTTGCCTGAGCTGAAAATATTTCAAAACTTTTTTTTTTGAAGTATGCACTGTCTTTCAATATAATGCCAGGTTTGATTATGATCTCTATACCAATATCCTTGCAACAGCTGGATAAGTAATTCAAACTCACTAATGCTCCATGATATTTAAAATGAACAAAATTATTGATCTACGATTTTGTCTTAAATTTTGTGTTGCGAACAAAATTTCATGTGCTGACACGTTAAAAATGTCAAAAAAAACTTTTGGTGAACCAGTTTTATCAAAAATTCGTGGATATGAATGGAACAAAGCGTACAAAGAGAGTTCTGAGATAATATTTCCTCCTATTATAAGAATAAATAATATGTAACCTTTACCAGTCAACACACGCCATATAAATATCTTAGATGAGTTAAAAATATGGAATTGTCGTTGCTATACCCCTAATAGTACACCTTATTAAAAAAAATCAATTTATTTGCTGTTTAAACATGCATATCTGTCAAAGAGAGTATGGTCAAATTTCATCGTTGGGTGTAGAGTTAAAAAATATACAAAGTGTGCGGAAGTTTTGAAACTTCACATGGCTGATCGGACAAATAAATTGTTTAGATTTCTTTGAGTAATGCTTGAAAGACAATTTTAAATGCAATAAAGGTTTTCATTTAAAAAAGACTGCATACCTGTTTAAGTCTTTAGATATTATTAGTAATAAATGGTAGAAAATGAGCAATTCATAAAAGTATTAATATAAATTTTGGACTCAGTTATTCCTTTGCTGGGGGTTGACTGACCACTGAACTTCAACCATAGATGGACCACTACAGATGAATTTTTTGGACATCAGAAATTTCAGCAAATAGATATATGTGGAGCGAGACCACATATGTCACACCAACGATCTTCTTTCTTTTTAAAAAGAATTAAAAGATTGATGAAATTATGTAATAACCAAGTTTATTTCCCCTTAATCCCTTGCTACAATGCCTAAGAAATAGTACCTCTTTCAATCACCAAGAAAGCCATTATAAAACAAATGATTTATGTATTTGATTTGGTCCATAAACACTTTTTTCAATTAGTTTGTAAAACGTCTGAAGATGTAGTAAAAACTAAAGATAAAAAAATATTAGAATCCTTTCAATGACTCAAACAAAAAGAAGTTCCACCTTATGATGTCTTTTTCAACACTCTTTACGAACATAATCGACAGTCGAAGATACAGAGAGGGGCTGCACTTACTGTACTTCCAGTCAAAAGACTTCTATTTTTATGTTTTGGGATTTCCCAAAAGTGGTTCACTTAATACATATGACTACTTAGTTTTTTTTATTGAATATTGAAAATCAGCAATAAAGGTCTAGAATTGGCTGTTTATGTCATCGCCTACACAAAATATTCACTTTACAATAAATTAAAAATCATTTACGTGATATTTTTTTTATGCAGCAAGGAGTAATAAGTAAAAAAAAACTATTGATCTTGACAGACTCTTCCTAATACTCCATGTAGTGCTGGAGAGGTTCGATAAGAATGGAATCCAAATCGTAAATTGAAAAAGACACATCTGACAAAAAACCTTTTTGTTACAGGAGATTTTGAGACTTAAAATACTCATGCAAAAACTGTAGATAATCATGTTTTCTTTCATCGTTCAACATTAGAGCTTCCACGATATGCAAATATGTTCAATAATTTTGAATTTTTTGAAAAAATATGCTGAAACCATTCCCTTTCTTCATAATAATCACCGACCTTTTGTCGGACGAAAATATATTAAACTATCAGTCATTATCTTGTCATTTCTTCAAATTGAAAATATTTTGAGGATATGCTTTTTTTTTGTAAATACAAACTCAACAAACTTAATGAATTCTTCCCATATTTGATCCTTATTTAAATGTGATTTTTTTTTTCAACATTCTTTATTTTGTTTATATATTATATGGAACATACATATATAAATAAACCATACCAATTGTGTAAAAAGTACAAAAATAAGCATTATAGTTTATACTTAATGCTCCATGGTAGAATTTCAACAAATATTCTAAATATCAATCTTTCGAATAAAAACATTAAACATGCAAATTAACAATTATGATCAATATTTGTTAAAATTTCTTAAAACCCTTTTTAAAATACTTCGATGATTCTGTGAAGTTGATGGAAGGTAGTAAATTTCTTCCCCTGCAAAATTCCAAAACTCACATTCTGATATAGGAATTTGTAATGTGAGAGAGAGACATAGCGGGCTGAACCTGCCAAGATGATACCTCTCTACTCATCCTCCCGAATAGGCTTATAGTTAGTTAGTCGGCTGGCGATGAGGGCTTTACAATTAAGAATTGCAATTTCCAGAGCCCTTGTTACCTCAGAAGTTCTACCCTTCTTTTTTTGAAATTCTAAAAAGAGCCAGGATCTTTAACATATTCTTCTTCCCCATTCGTCCGCCCTTTTAGATTTATGGATACAAAATATTTTAGGATGTATATGGTAGGGCAGTCTACAAACGTATGTAGTGTGTTATTATATTTTTGTCCACAGTCCCTGAAGTGCCTAGTATATATAATACAATCTGTGGAGATTTGCAACTGTACAATAAATTTATTATCATCATTTATTCCCCACAGGGAAGACACTATTTTTCTTTCCAGCCCATAAGCAGGCCCAAACGCTTACTATACAGCTCCCAGACTCCAGTCACAACTGCATCAAAGTTTAGGGGACCATCTTAACGTGCCACGGCCATGGCATTGAATAATATTTTGAAGAATTGACAAGTAGAAATCTTATTCTACCATCGTTGAGCAATTCTTCCAAATTTAAACTATGAACTGTTTTAAATATTTGGTGTGATTGCATGTTCTTCTAAAATTGAGGGGTCCTTATTATATCAATGTTTGAGCAATTTCTAAATGCAGGGATGAGCATACAAATTATTCTCTCAGATGAGCCCCAAACTGGAAAGATCATAGATGTAATTTTGTTGGTCAGATTAGTCCCCATCATAAGCCAAATGTACAGTTCTCAGTTCGTTATACTTCTTCTCCATTCTACTGCTACATTTCTTGAAATATCTACAAAAAATTTGGAGTATATTTTCGGGAAAATACGAGATAGTTTGGCTACTCCACTACCTATATGGGATTTAGGTATTAACATGGATTGGATATAATTCTTATAAAACAAACAATTAAGCCATTTGTTTTCTTCTAATATAGCTTTTCAGCTAGTTGCGGACTTGATGTTGCCATATATACAATAAAATGTATAATCAAATTGTTTTAAAAGTCAACTCTTTTTTGAAAGTTGAATCATTTCCAAAAATAAATTTTTTGTAGATGGAGGTCCGAATTTCGTTCTTGTTATCTTCACGAATACCACTGCTATTCCATTTAATGCCCAAAATTTCCACCATTCATCTAACTTAACAACTTCTGACATTAAGACCCTCTTCAGGGGTCCAGGAGACGAAAAGTAAAATAGAGGTCTTATTTTTATTCATAGCCAGTCCTTTATTTTCTTGAAACTTCCGAAGAAAATTGGTTAAGACTTTTATCTGGCAATTAACTGAAACTCAGAATTCGCCTCAACAGTTAAAGTTACATCATCTGCATGCAATGGAATAATATGCTGAGATCCCTCTAAGCTAATCCCAAAGCCTCTGTACCTTTTTGTAACACATAAAACGAGTTTTTCGATTGCAGCTATGAAAAGAAGTAAAGCTGAGGGGCATTCCTGACGACAGCTCTTTTCTAAGATTATTGCTTAATATCGACTTTATAATCGTTGAAGTCCGGCAAGGCACGTACGGCGTTAAAAAAACGTTTCTGAAGTAACTTTTTTACAGATTTAAGAATTTGCCTACGTGAAATAGAGTCGAAACTTCTTCCTACTTTTCACTTTGTCAATTGCAGCTTGAATTTTGTGAGAAACATCGGAATTTTCCTATTCTTTAAAAATTCTTTCTGTGCAATCCCAATGTTTTTGTTGAGAATTGGTTGCATCTGTTTAGCCAATAATCCAGAGATATTCCTATATGATTAATTAAGAACAGTAATTGATCTCCAATGGCTATAGTTTGTCCCATCTTCTTTTTTCAAAATCAATGCAATTCTTCCTTTTGTTTGGGATTTGGGGATTTCTCCAAACTTTTTCATAGAACGTCCAATTACAAAAGATACAGAACGACTTTATCGCTCAAATTCGAATAAACTTTACTCAAGACTCCATGTGGACCACAGGCTTTATCATCCTTTCAATATTTGCCTATAAAGTTAGATATAGTATCCTTGGAGAAGATATAATTCTCTTGAACAGTGGAAATTACATCTCTTTTCGTAAAGTGGCCTAGTTCTTCATTTTCATATCTGTATTGACATATCAATTCTACTTACAAAAAAATAATATTTAAAGCCTATTCATAATTACAGTTTAAGCGAATGACAAAAATATCCAAGAAATAAATTATATTCGAAACACAAGATGATATGATACTACTCACTATATAAAGAAAGATTTAAGATCATAAATAGATAGTGAGCAACTCAATTATCAACTCTTTTCAAGAAGAAAGTTATAATCTTTCTGAAGGAAGACTTTTTGGACATCACCTCAAATAGAAGCAGAAATTTTTAACAAGTTGTATTTTATAGTATTGCGTCAGCCATCTGCAGAAATAAATCCAATGTTATTTGATATACTACAGTTGAAACTGTTGATGTCTGAAGAATAAGAGACTAGCTTTGCATCGGATGTTTGACTTCATTGTAAAACTTGGTGCTTAAGTAAAATTTCCTGGAAATATACTACCAACTAAGCTATTTTGTGTGTCCCACGTAAAAAAAAGCCATACCACTTTTTACAAAATTATTTACCTAAATGAGCTTGAATGAAATCTGAGGACTCAAAGATGTACTGGATTATGTATTTTCAAGAAATTAGGTTTGTTTTGTAGGTGCCCTTTATAATATATGGCGTGAGGTCTTCCAGGGGAGCTGTCTCTTGAGGTTTGAAAGAGCTAGTGAATATGCCTAAATGAATTTGTGGTGTGTTTGACGTAAGAGGAGCAAGGGTGGGGTTGGAATTGTAAAGGAATAAATAATTTATAAGCATCTTTTCTTTAAAACTGACTCATGATCTTCTCTAGATCTACAGGTCCTCCTTTTTTTGTTTTGTTCTTTTTTCTATTATCTTATTCGTATTCTTTCATGAGCAGATAAAATTAATTGATTATTGTATATAAATGACAATTTGATAAAGCTTTAAGATACATTCTATATATATTATATTTGTATATGTGGACGGTTATTGCATGAAATGCGTGATATTATTATCAAAAGAAGAAAAAAAAAGGTTGACTTGGACTAACAGAACTTTTTTAAGCCTTTCAAAATAAAAATTTTAAATAAGTGATTAAATAGTAAATATAAGTGTTACATAAACCCTTACTATACCGGGGTACTGTTGCAATGAAGATATTAGTACCTGGAACTAATTTTGGAAACTGTACATGCAGATCAACTACGGCATGAAGAAATATGGCTTTGATGATGTAATCCCTCAAATTTCTGACACTAACAAAATGATAAGTTTTTCTTATCAAAAAAGTAAATAATTTCACTAAAACAATAGTTTTTTTCTCATGTGTAACATAATCTTACAAAATGGTCAATGAAATTCAAAAAAAATTTTATCAAAACTTTGAATGTTTAAATTTAGTTTAATAAAAGCACTTAATAATATTTTTTTTGCTATTTGATCGACTGTAAATACTAAAATAGTATTTCAAATAAAAAAATGACGTCATTTCCCTAAAATAGTCTTCTATTTGATAGCCTTTCACTCATACTAAGTCCTTTATGATATATTTTGAAAATGTTCTGAAATTAAATATAAATAAGTTTATTGGAATGACTCATCCATATAACAAGTACTATGTGTTTTTTATCGTTCCATTTAGCAGTACACAATATTGGTGGTAACGTGTCAAATTTTATTATTTTTAGTGTTCAAGCTCAGCTAAGAGCAGGATTCAATATTTCTATAGCTTGTTGGGTTAGAGGAATCCAAGTGATGATTTTCATTTTTTATTAGGTACCCTTAATTATTTGAAAAATTCGTTTAACGATAAATAAGTTTGGAAAAAAAGTCATTATCTATTTTCAAAGCCAAAAACAGCCTTAATATTTGTTTATTTATAATATTTGGATGAAAGGTTTTGGAATACTATAAGTGAAACAACATGGTTAACTTACTAACTTAAGCCTTTCCCGAAAATATTAAGTAATGATATCAAAAGTATTAAAAATGCAAAAAAATAAAAACTATTACAAAAGAGTTAGTCTAAAGTGCTTGGAATATTTTTCCAGCTGTTTTCGATATATTTACATACATATGTATTAAAGGATTATATGTTTCCTTCGATGATATTATTCATCATCACTTTTTATAGCAGTTGAAAGTACCTTTGCTCTATGAGTATCACATATTGTAAACCTTAATATACGTAACCTATGTGTGTATCAATAACACTCTTTTTTTTTTTTTAAATATACAAAGTTTCGAGTAATGTTTCTTCACCTTTGTTCAGAAATTCAAAAGATTGCATTATTGAACAGTTTTTATACATTTTTTATGACAGACCTTTGAAAGTATTGGTCTTGTCTGGTTATTGTTGTCATCGTGATCAGAGCATGTAGCTTTAATGTTTAGTTTCGTCAATTGCAAAAAAAATTCTTTCCATTTGGTACTCATTTCTAAAACATTTGGTCTCAATTGATGAAGAAAAAAACACTACAATTAATTTACCAAAAATCTAAAAGAATTATTTATAACTGTATTTTGTTCTTATGAAAGGTTTGATAAAAATTTCTTTGTTTTAATATTTCTTCTTATTTTTTTAATTGCAACTATTACGAGTCAAAGATAAAACATCAGATGTTTAACATGGAAGTTTTTTTTACTGACACGTTTAACTGATTTTTCTTGTAAGATTGTTTAATTGTAATTATTATTATCACATTATAAACTGTTGATATACATATCTAGATGCTTTATAGAGTTTTGAATGTTTGGTGTGTTAACTCAAAAATGATTTTTAACAAATAATAAGAAAGGATCATATACACATAGATTCTAATATTTTATGGACAAATTAATGCTTATTGTAGATTTTTACTTAGATTTTTGGGTAAATAAAATACCCAAGAATTTCAACCATACATTAGAAACTTCATTTGATTTATAAGACTTTATTTGGTCCCGAAATGTCCTTTTAAATCAAACCAATCATGTTCTTATTATTTCACTGTGAAAATGTTTGTTTTTTTACTTTTTATGTGCAATTTGTCAAGCATCTATCTAAGAAGTAATCAAAATTATTGGAATACAGAAATAAACGATAATTAGTTGAAAAATAAAAATATAGTTCAAAAGGGCATCGTAATTACTTAGAACCATATTTTAATAAAACAGTGATTCAATGGGCTTAAGCATCTATGATGAGTTTTTTTTAATTTGGTTATTATTTTCTAATACTTTAATTGATTTTGACTAATTTTTATGGGTAAAGTACCAGAAATGATTATTTTTAAAACTGTTACTCGGGAACAACATAAATCAGGAAATATATTTTTGTGATTCTTTTCTACTCACAGAAAGTAACTTAGTTATTCCTCTTTCTATATTTTGCTATGATCGTTAAGAGAAATATAAAATAATTAAGTTTTAACAAATGACAACTTAGTTCTTTTTTTTTTTTGCCACTGCCTGAGCTCAGCAATCAAACAAAAAGAAAAAAAAAACGATAAACATAAATGTGTAGCGCCTAGTACCAACACAATTGTATTTTTTGAACAACTGTTTTTATTATTTACAAGGCCACATACATATATCAACAATATGTATGTATTAAAGTAAAAAAAAGGAGTTAAATAATATCATACTATTAGATTTATGATATTACAACATATTAAATTGTCAAATGACCTCTCCATAAATCCAAGCAATAATAATGAAATAAAATAATTGAATAACAAATTTAAACAGGCAATATACATATATATAGTAAAGTTAAAATAATTATATATTTTTTTTTAATTTGTCCCATAATTTTTTGATATACAAGATAAGCTGAATTTTTGTAGTAACTCAAATGATTTTACAAGGAACCAAGAAGCCTAAAAATACATTCAACAAAACTACTTTTCGATACCTTATGAGTATGAAAGTGTATAACCATAGAACAAGAAAATGATGCACAAAAAAACAACGCCAGAGATTATGTCCTATGAAGTCTTCAAAAATTAAATGTTTTTTTAGATATTTTCTAAATTGTTAAAATATTCCTAACTAAACAGTCAAGCTTCTATAATGACTGATAAAGATTTTGTTTTATAAAGATATCAATTTGGAACTTTTTTTTCAGTTAAACTTTATAATTTTTCAAAAAAATTTAATAAATACGTTATAAAACATTACGCTATGCTCTAAAGTTAACGTAACGCTCTAAAATTTAATATAAACACTCAAATAGATAAATGAATCATTAAAAAATAATTTGATATGCAATGGATCGGAACCATATTCTTATAATTTGTTAAATATGATCAATATTTCTTAACGGAACATTTTTCTCGCAACCTTGCACAATTTATTCCTTATTTTTATAGATGGATTAAAACTGTTGCAGGTGTTGCACAAAATCTGCTTTTTCTAGATGAATTGTGCAAACTTAACCTCCTATTTCGACCATGTAGAATGATATAAACAAAGGATTTTGGTTTATTTATTACTTTATTTTTCAGAATATTATAGCACACAAAAATTAATAACGAATAAATAAAATTGATCAAAAGGAACGGGAAATAAACTAAATACTCTTTGACCTCCTCCAGCAACTGTAATATGTGTATATCCTTATTATTTATCAATCTCATTAAATTAAAAAAACAACTCCTCGAACAAAGTTCCTATTTTCTATAAGTAATGTTTCTTAAAATGGATTTCCCCCTTAAAACTTCAGTAAAAGATAGATAGTTGTATTCCTTAAAAATTTCGCCAAGAAATAATGAATTAAAATTAATTAATAAAAGTACACCGTATCAGAATTATATTTGTCGAATAAAATGTATTTATTTTTGACAGTATGTCAATTATTCGTACTGATTTTTATACATATATAAATCATTAATTGTTTAGCATTTATCAAGCATAGAATAAATGAAATTGTATGCTTCTGTAAATTAAATTGAAGTTATTTTTCTTAGACAGGCGAAAGTATGTAGATTTAAGCTCATTTTAGTTTAAAAAAGTTTCACCATAAAATGCATTTTGATTGTTTTACATTAAAATCTTAATGATAATTACTTTAAAAGCTCGAGTAGAACTTGCATCATAGTTTTGTTGAACCTTTTACTAGGGTACTATGTATTTCAATATACAATTATAAATATACACTCATTAGTAGTGGTAACCTATAGTGCTCATACTCAGTTTGAGACCAAATGTTTCCCAAGCTTGGTATATATGGATTAATTATGAACTGCTGTGAATCATTATTTATAATGTAGACGGAAATCCATATATATAACATGAAATAATATTTACTTACTTAAAAAAAACGTCATATAAATTTTAAATTAAAAAAAAATGGCATACAACCAGAGAAAGGCCGTTTTTATTACTGAAATTGTAATAAAAGAAGAGGCCGGATCAAAATTGAACCAAATTAGATAAAACTATAAACTTTTAAAATTTGTTTATGATTTCCAAACTAAGCTTTAACATACGAACCAATCTTATTAGATCAGCAATGTAATCTTATCATTCATAATTCAGCAGTTTCTTGATAGTTTGGATTATAGGTAATGTGGATTAAAAAAAAATTATTTAAGACAGTCAGTTCTAAAAAGTAGTCTTTATTATTTTCGTATGAAAATGGTAAATTGCACTACTAAAAGAGTCTTGAAATGAAAAATTGTAGTATTGCAAAACCAGAACGAACAAATAAAATCCAGTGTAAATAGAGAATAGCTGTATATTAAATATACAAATGAGTACATGATATGCAATTAAAATTATTGAATATTGGTATATACCGGTGAAAGGTGCATTTCCTTTATATATGTGATTTTTGAACGCAAAAATCAATAAAATAAATAATTCATTATTTCCTGTGTTACTTTATTAATATAAAAGGTATATTATTTAATTGACTTATTTGAATTAATTACCGAAATTACTTACTTTTGAAACAAGACTCTCCATCAAGAAAAATGGGTGAAGATAATCCCTTTCAAATCAAAGAAACAAAAGCAATAAAAAGTAGTTGATAAATAAAAATTGACAGATAATCTATATATTTTTTATGTGAGGTAGTTACTTATTCAGTTATAATGTTAAATGTATACTATTATCTAAAGAAGATGATTAGTAAAATAGAAAATAACTAAAAAGGAAAAATTAATACTTTTTTTTTATTATCTTATCAACCAATCTTTAATAATGTTTTCTACTAGGTTAATAGAAATACAAGGTTATACAATAACGCGTTTACGACTGATGTTTGACTTCCACCACGCTTTTAATATTGACGTCACAGTAGATGAGTGGTTGTATGTTTCGTCACAATCTGTTTTTCTTGACTAACAGTCGGTATGATACATTAAATTGAAAATTCTAGGAATAGGGACGCCATATACTATGAGTGGTTGTACCTTTCGTAAAAATCTGCCTGTCTTGCCCAGCAGTCAGTACAATACATCAAATTGAAAATTCTAGCTAGCCCGATTACATTATGGTCTAACCTTGTATTTCTATTAACCTTGGTTTTCTTTATTTAATTAATGGTCTAGGTGCAATAAATTATGCTTGACACAATCAAGGTAAGAGAGTGATAAAAGAAAATATATAAATCAAAATATAATCTGTTTTTAAATATAGAGATATGTTACTTTTTCATAATTTAAATAACATGTATTATAAAAAAGTTTTCTTTTTTGCATTTTAAGAAATTGAAGTTGCATCTAAGGTAAACGTTAAACATATTTGCAAAAATGTTGTATTTATATTCTACTTATCTAGTTATCGTACCAAAATTAAGTTTGGCTGATTCTCATAATGTTGGGGCAACTACATACAGGTTACAGTATATACACAAAATATACAAGCCACCAACTGTAATTTTTTTTATAGTTGACTATTTTTTTTTTTTTTTTTTTTTTTGCAAGTGGGATTGGGTTACGGAACTCAAAAAAGGTGGATACGTAGGTTTAAAAAACATTATTATTGATGGTGATAATATTAAAAAACATAAGAATTGAACATATTTTTGTTGAATTAGCTTAAAATTGATGATTTTTCTTACAACTTTCCCATTGACATTAATTATATACCTCTGATTTTGGACAAAATTTTCAAAAATTGAGAATAGTTAGTGTTTTTTTCTTCTCTCGTTTTTTCAAGACTTGAGCCAAATATGAATAATTTTGTAATGATTTGACTAAATTATACAATGATATCTATATAGTATAATATTTCAGATACGTAAAGAGTTTATTTTTCGAACATCAAAAACCTACAATTATTAAATTTAAATAACAATTATATAACAAATACATACTACTTTGAAAAATATTTTTATTTGAATCTTTTTTATCTTTTATTATCTCATAGTCTTATATTATACGTTTAAAGTTAAAGATCAAAAACCATTAATATGTATTTCCTAAGAAAATATCCCATTTCAGTTAATACTATACAAAAATAAATTGAACAATATTGTCCCAGGTTATATGGGTCAGTTGTAAAATTTCATATGTTGCATTCAATTGCAATTTGTGGATAAAATATGTTTCAACTATAGTAGACATGTGTACATATGTTGTGTAAACATTTGTCAGGTCTTAGAAAAAACGAATTACAAAATTTGTTGCAACTGTTTCTGGTATACTCTAAATTTGATCATCAGAATTTATATATATCTTACCAATAATGACAGGCATATAAATATCATTTTTTTTTAAATAGAGCAATTGCATTAAAAACACGTCAAAAAACCAAAAAAAAGATATTTACTGGACCCATTACGTTAATTAATATAAGAGAAATTAAAGAATCGACAGGGAAAATCAATTAAAAATTCATTTTCGAATAGGTTATTCATAAATATTTAATAGTATTGGGGGAAAAGTAATTTCGTATTTTTCACTTTATTTAATACTATATATGAAGTGTTACTATCATCTAATTACAAGCAAGTATGTCTTGTTCTTGTCCTCTCAATATTCTACGGGATCTCATGTCTAGTAACGGGATCCCAGGTGGTTTATGACTAATATATGAAGTAATCCATCTATATTCTTGGATACTTCTCAGATAGAGGAGCCCAGTTTGGATCGGGAAAATGGACGGATGGATGTATATAGAAAATGATTGATGGATGATGTGAAAAATATATTTTATAAAAATAAAATTGTGCTATGTATGTATATTTGTTTTTTCTACTTTACAATAATTGTTGGCTTTAAAATGATTTTTTTTTATTCTGATGCTAACATAGTTTCACCACGATCAACCGAAATTTTCTGGAAGGGAGGAATGAGCACTCGCTCATCAACTTTCCTTCCTTTATTTCCTTTTATCGTTCGTTTTTCTTACATTGGAGGAAGGTGGGAAATGTAATTATAATTGTATCTATAATATTTATTTAATATATAGTTAATAATATAAAAAAATGATTAACTGTTCGATATCTTATTGCCATCGATAATCCAAATTCATAATTTCCTTTTCGTAATAGCCTTGTCTTTATCGGCAAAAAACTCAGCAACTAATTTTCACAGGCCTTTATTGAAGGCAAATTTATACCCCCAAGTGTTTATACATAGAGTGGAATAGGTGATAGTTTCTTGTTGCCAGGTCACCTCTGTAAGATGGAACCAGAACAACTTCCCATTTGAGCTTCTGGAGCGTCAACAAAGATGTGTTCGCATTGCCTTGGGGATGTCTTTTTTTCTCCTATTCAGCAGTATTAGTCGCTTCTGTTTTATCACCAGATTCATACAGTCCAGTTTTTCAAGGGAAGAAGATCATGAACTGTTAATTCATGTTTATTTTATTATAAAATATATATGAGGATCCCACTGACTTGATAATTGCCTCGCCTACAACTTCTTTGTAGCTGCTAGGAGGATTAAGAGGAATAAATCACGTCTTTAGATTGTTTTTTTTTTCTTCATAAGGACCCCGCACCACCTTTTTGAAAGCGAGCATGAAAGCCAAGAGGCTCATAAGGTGCAACAAATAAAATCCTTACATGATTTAATACATATGGTGAATTGTGAAAATTATCTCAAAAAAGAAGATTTTTTGAGTTCTTCAATTCCACTGGGCCAAACAACCACTGGCTTATGTAATTTAAAACAATAAATCCAAAGAGTTTACCAAACCAAATATCCGGAACCAAAATTGTCATCGGCGTTGTAGCATATGATAGAAAGATGTTGCATCTGTGATTATGTAAACCATCTTGACATTGATGAAAATCAACTACTAAGGACATTGCCTCCTCTCATACGACTTCCAAGTACCAAAAATTCTAACCAGATAACATGGCTCAATTTTGTCTAAAGAAATATGACCCCTTCCTCACCAGATTTGAACCCACTGGATTTTTATTTATAGGGCACTTTGGAGAGGGAAACAAACGGAAAGTATGCATCAACTCCTGCAAGGCCTTTAGGCAACGTATAAAGACTGTGATTGATAATAAAAGTGGCCATATTGAGTAAAAAAAGTTTGATAAAATTTAGTCTATATGTTTTGTTAATATTAGTTGTTTTGCTTATTATTAAAAATATAAAATTATCAATATATTTCTAAATTCATATCTCAGGTCCACGGTTTACAGCCCTCAATCACAATTTTTATGTAAATGTAAAATATGGTAAATTTCTGCATTTGAGACCTCCAATCTCTACGCGCAGTAAGTCACAACTGAAGCAGAATACAAAATACTATAAAAAAAATTGTTAGCAGTATGCACCCACAACTTTACAACAATTTATAGTAAGATACGATCTGACAAATAATGAACAGGATATACTTAGTTTAAAAAAAGACTGGAAATACAAAAAAACATTTCTCTCCAACTGAATATATAAAACAACCATCCTTAAATATATGTACACATAAAAATATATTGCATGCTTGATAAAACATTCCATGGATATTTATGATTGCACTGCCTAAATTTATATATAGATTTAAAAAAGTATTTTTTAAAATGTAAAATCGAACAAATTTATTAGTTTTTGTTTAAAATAAATTAGAATTATGTTTTTTTTTTGTGAAATACAATAGTTGAAATATTTTTGGACATATATGATTTATGGCTTATGAGTTTCCTTGATATCAAATATATATTTTTTAAATTTTCAGGATAACTAAGCTGTTTTTTTTTAACAGGGGCAGAATTTACTAACTCAATATCTTGCTTTGAATATCTAGACAAAATAAATTAGCCTGGTCAGTAACAAGAAAATCAAATACCGAAAGTTTTTTTACTGTGTTTTTTTACGTAGATTTCAAAAATGTAATTTTCTAAAAGATCCAATAACCTTAGGTTACATCCATTTCACTTTGACAATAAGAAATAATTCAGGTTTTTTTATATTTTCCAGTGCTGGCTTTCTTTACGTAATTTATAGATATTCGTATTTAGGGAATATATGTGTATTGTCCTTGATGTGAAAAGTTCAAATAAAAAGACATTCTAGTCATTAAGTGATTCTAATCTAGTTATATGTACACTTTAAAATAGATACATAAGCAGTAATTTAAAAACTGTTTGGTTCGGAGAATACTTAGAAATACAGACTTTTATTTATTAACCTTGTGATGCATATCTGTTGATACTACATTTTATAAGTTTATTTATTTTGATACTAAGTATATAATAAGACAATACAAATATTACAATCCAGAATAATTTAATCACTAAAATTTTGTTTCGTTAAATGATGAGAATTCATAATAATAATAAATTAATTTTAGAAGAATATAAAAGTTTTGCTTGAGGTCATTCTTTTACATCCCTCTCCATTTGGGCTCATAATTGCTCCTTCTCTTTTTTCTGATGAGAAATACTATAGAGAAGCTGCTGTGACCATTTTAAACCCCCTCTCACAACTTTGTGCGTGGCATGGCCATTTCAACACTTTCATTACTGTTTGGATAGAGTTCTTCAACTTAGAAATTGTTAGGGAGCAGCTAAGAGGTGGCTCTGACACTCCTTCTGACCAGTTGATCAGGTTAATGATGCTAGAAACCTCACTGTTTATAGCAGACATATCATGGCAGATAGGCTACCCGGCTGTCTGCTGGTCCACTCTCTCCCCTGATAGCAAGAATTCTTTCTACGGCTATGATTATCTACTTCTAGTCATCATTACAAACTAAAACTTGTAAGATCATTTAACTTTGAGCATACCCTGCAGATCTTTTTATGTTGGCATCACGAGTTCATGCACCTATTTGTTATGGGACTTGAGATAATTAAGTTGAAATATGACTTGCTGTGGAAATTCTTTCCACCAGTAGTTCACCTTGGTATTAAACGAAGATGGAGAATACACACGAATTATAAACTCAACTATGAATCTCCAGGAAAGCAATCCTTCCTGAAAAAAAGCCTTCCCTGAAAACACACACTATCATAAACTGTAGTGTGAATCTGTAGACAAATATTGAATACCCTCATCATAAAGTTTGAGTAAGGGTGGCCAATGGATATTCAGGGAAATTTTGAATTTATATCTATGCCTGTACATTGCTTTTCTATTGGTCCGAATAATCTATTATCTGAGAGTTAGGCCATCAAACTCAAGAATTAGACAGTGTAATAGAAATTCATTAGTATGCAGACTACACAACAACCTGACCAGTTTCCTCCGAAACTTCATATCAAGTTTTTTGCATAACTCCAGTATTTACACTAGTGTTAACTTTTGTTGATTACCCTCCGATGGGCATGACTGTTTTTCAAAACACTTCTCTTTAAGTATTTAAATATAAACTTTACAATTTGTCTTGATTTTTCTTTACTTTCTTTCTCTGGTATAAAATGTAACAAGGAATTACTGTCCGGCTCAATAAAAACACTAAAGTGCTTGATCAAACCCATAAATGATTATTCACTGCACATTGCATCCATCAACACATTAGTCAAGTTTATTCTTTCATCAAAGAGAATACAGGAGATTGGCTCCTCCTCTCTACACCTTTTCTCAAGCTCATATCTCATCTCTTTCATCGACTTCTCCTGGGCTCTTCTGATCATATTTTTGTCAATTATTTACATTAACTTAGTATTAAATTAATTCATGACCCTGTTGTTATGTGTGTTAACTAATATCTAGTCCATGTTATTTATGTTGAAATAGATTTTGGAAATGGATTTATAAAATATTTAAAAGTTAGCTTAAACTACGAATTGGGCTCAATCTTTACTTTTATTTCTAGACTAAGTCTCTGATTAAAATTTCTTCATATTTGAACTATTCACATCCAGGACAATACATATATATTCCTTCAATATGAATATCCATAAATTATATAAAGAAAGCCAGCACTGGGAAAAAAAAGAAAAAAAAACTATTTTTCTCTATTTTAAAAGTGAAATTGATGTAGCTGAAGATTATATTATCTTTTTGAAAATGATAGTTTTAAAATCTATGGGAAAACCTCGTTAAAAAATACTACCAGTTTTTGATTTTGAAAAAAATAAAAGTACGCCCCAGGTTAGTAACTAGTGTGTTTTGATTGTTAAATATCAGAAAATGCTAAAATATAATAATAATACTAAATGCACAAATTGCGATTCATTTATGAATCCTACTGATTGCTTTAGGAGGGCTGAAAATATCACTTAAAAAGGCTTTCTCATAATTTATAATAGGATAAGTTATTACGTTTTGCATGTATTTGATAAGATACATATTAATTATTGTATATATAATGACATCAGTATGGAGATTTTTTATGAGACGGATAAGTAGACCAAACTTTACAGGAAGAGAGGTCATGACTGAAGTTGGACCGAATTATTTCTAACCATAACAGTCTCACACCGGTATAACATTTTCAGACGGAACTCAAACAATTGACTTAAGAATTATCATGAATATAACATATCCAGAAATTTCGGTTCTAGCGGTCTCAAAGGTTGACTTTTGAGAGCAACATATATTTTCCTAATCATAGCGGTACAACAATAACCAGGCCATCTCAATATGGATAAGACACAAGATTAGTACATCTTCTCTTAGATTGCAGCGAACTTTGGTGCCCTTCAATATTTTCTGAAGAAATTGATAATGTGTAACGAAGGGATCTGTTTAACAAAAAAAAGCTAATATTACCTATTTAAAAAGGAAAAAAAAGTTTATGTGTGTGCTATTTTTTTTTTTGAAAATTGATTTAAAAAAAGGATAATAAAATATATATGTAAAGATATGGTTGATTGCAAAATGTAATTTATCATTATGTTGATTGTTCCCCCTCAACCAAGGATAACTTTGCTGGCCATTGACTTGTCTTGAGGTTTGGTATAGTGAAGCTAAATCTACATTTTTTTTTTTAAATTGCAAATATCGGTCGTTTGCACTTTTCTATTTTCAATTTATAGAAGATTTATAAAGATATAGAAGACAATAATCAATTGTTTCAATCACAATCAAACTGTTCAAAGTAGAAATAGAAGCTGGTATACAGTCAATTGTACAAGAAAATCACAACGCTTAGCAAGCAAAACCTGTTGTAAATGTAAGAGATTCGTATGCAAGCCTTGTATTGGTACTAAAAAAACAATTCTAACTTGTAAAAAATGCTAATTTCTTTATATGTGTTATTATAAAAGTTATGTTTATTTTTTTTAAATAAATAATAAATCTTCGGAGATAATAAAAATTAACACATTACTTTTAATTTTATCAACCACCAACAGTTACAAATATTAAAAAATAAATGGGTATTATTTTTGATATCCGTCGTTTAAGTAGGGTCGTTACTATCCGTCGTTCTAATGTTAAACAAAGAAGATATAAAGTTGGGTTGACATCATCAAGGATGGAACTAAATACGTTTGTGGGACTAATATGCAGGAATGAACTACACCTGATCAAGACTGAAGCCTTACATCATGGTTGTTCCAATCGCCTAAGAAGGGATAGAAACAAAAATACTTAATAATATAATAATGACCATCATTGACCACTTGAAGCTTAATACTTTTTAAATTGGACTCATTATTTCAATAGCTCCAAGTTCTTTATTAATATTTTTCTTCTTTGTTGCATGTGTGACTCTTATTTTTAAGCTACCTATTTACATTGTAATTAATTTGAAATCTCTACACCTTTTAAACACTCCGTCAGGAGTTTTTAGTGCAGCAATATTCAAATCTCAATAAGATATCAATTAAGTTTGGAAAAACATCGGGCAAAAACTATTCAAAATGGTATCCAAAAAATATCATCAAAAGTCATTTTTATCTTCTATTGATTTTTCTACACTTGCTTCTTAATATTAATGATTGATTGAAATCCAATTATATCTTGTTAAAATATTTGATTTAACTATATTATTTTTAGGGTATGGACTTACCATTACTATAAGTTTATTAAGTAATGTAGGAAAAATTAGGAAAAGCTGACTATTACCTATCTTGTAAACAATAACTCTTTTTTTTTTAAACTCATACACCTATATAAGTATTTCCCACGATATGAAACTTTGGCTTTCAGAAGGTGATAAGAGGCAATAAGCCACCCATCCTCCATTTTTTTTAAGAACTATAACAATGAACGTAAGCGGAATTCGGGGATGAAGTACAATTTTCCGAATTTACATTTTGTCAAAAGGATATTTTGTCGAAGGAACAATTGGTACATTAGGCCAAAAATTGATATTTATTTCATAAATATATCCCATAGTAATTTTTTTTATTCAATTTAAAATTACATAAGTTGGAAAAAAATAATTTTGTATTTCCAGTCTTATATTTTAACAAAGTATAATTTTTAGTATTGGTCAAATCGGATCATACGATTAATTGTTGTAAAGGTTTGAATGTTTATAACAAATGCTTTTATAACAGTATTGCGCTTAGCTACTCAATGGCTGAGTAGAGGCGTAAACGTTGATGAAATTGAATTAAGGACACAAAAGTTTTTAAGGGATCTCAAATTTGTCGGAGCTCGAACAAAAATGGATATCAATTGGTCCCTATAAAAATAAGATTAGATTCAATGGAAGATAAAATTCAATTTATCTATATAACAAAATCAGATTCAGGTATTTTGAACAACACAAAATTAGTAAAACGATAACTCTCTTTTTGAGAAGATAATTAATTATAATTTTTATTTAATTAATGATCTAAAACTATTGTAGGCTGTCCAGTTATTTAATTTAGTTCAATAATTCAAAGAGGCCTTAAATATAAAATATGGAATACTGCAAATAAGATATTAATTAATGAAATAAGTTGGTGGTGGTTGCAGAGGAAAAAAAATACATGGTTCAAAGTTATGAGTATACTAGATTTTGCTAAGTATTAGGACGTTACCGAACAAAATGTTATTATTAGCATGTACAGCTTCAATAAAAAAACATTTCCGATCTATCTCAAACAGTTTTTCATGAAAAAATATAATTAATTTAGGAGCAAAACATGATAGGATTTTCAAATAATAATAAATTATACATAAAAGAAAACAATCCCATAAGAAAAAATTATTAGTTTCTATTATACAGCTAAAAGAGCATTTATAACGTTGTTTTATAAAATGTATTTTCATCCCAAGGTACTGGATAATTAACGATCTGTAAATTTTTCTTTCTACCCAAGTTAGAAGTTTACTACTAAATGCTCTTATAACTTAGTTTATGTTTCTTTTGATTTTGCTTTGTTTCAAAGATTCAATAAAAAGGTTAACAATTGCATACAGCTTCACATCAATTTTACTGAAATCTTAGCTAACCTGAATCTGAATGGCACAATTGATCGTTGAACTTCATTTTTTTTTTTTTTGTGAATAATAGAATAAAAGCGTTTTAATAATATTTTGGTAAAAAAAAGATGAATATATAGCAGCATCAACAATAATATACATATTATTAGTTTTAACCTCTATTGAATATAAGTATTCATTCACCGGCATAAATCATTCTGAATATAGTTGATAACATTTTCTAATTTCTTTTGAACATTTGTCGAATTCCTCTAGTCTTGAAGAGTAAGGGGTGAGTTCTTTAAAATTTTGGACACTCCAATGAAGGGATTACTTTTATAACTTTGGCCTAGTTTCATAAGAAACTTTTTGAGAAAAATTGCCCTTGAATGATCGTAGTGCCAAAAATGAACAATCCAGTCAAGATTCAAGGACCTCAATAGAATTGAAAAATCAATAACTGATAGTCCAAAAAATTACTTTTTGTACCTAAATTTATCGATTTACTTTATTGGAAAAAATTACTTTCTATATCACAAATTATCGTTAAAATAACAAATTTTTAAAGAAGTAACAAAAAAAAAAGATATTTCTCTTTTTGATGCAATATATGTGTTTTCTATTTTATTGTTTTATCCTATATACTTGAAGTAAACAAATAAAAAAAAATTTAAATATCAGTTGGATTCATTTAAAAAAAAAATTCACCTATTCAAGACCAAAGTATTTTATTTTTTTTGTAGCCTTGAAATTGACCATTCTTTTTGAAAAGTTATATGTATGACCTTAAAAATTTTCCTTTTCCAGGCCAGAGGATAGAAAGTTTTTGCAAGATTTTTGTGAAATTTTTAATAGACTTTATATTTTGAAGTGGAGTATGAGTAAAAATTAAAGTCAAATCATCTACAAACATAAACATTTGAATACAGAGATTGAATTTTTAAAACTAATAATTTTGCCATTTGGATGGATATCTTGTATTACGAGGTGGTTGCATAAAATACAATGAGATACAGAAGAAAATACTCCATGATGCACGCCTTTGTGATATTAAAAATTATTTTGGTGTTCTATATTGGAACCACGTTCTAGTTCTGCATGGGATAATGCCACCTTTTTGATCAATATAGTCTCCAAAAGTATTACTGTATAGGCTTTTGATATTATTACTGTGACATAGAATATCAAAAGCTTTAGCAATATCAATTGGCATTAGCAATACGTTATTATGATATACTAATTAAATTTGTATTGTAAAAGCTACATTGTCCATTATTTTGCTTCTAACTATAACATATTGAGCAGTATGCACTACTGTTTTTTAAACAATACTAAACCTGAGGGTAGAGACATAGGAAAATGTTATATTTGTCATTTTACATTTATATAGGACGCAGCTTATTTAAATACTTAGGATCTTTATTGGGGGTTGGATATAAAACAAAATTTCTGTTATATAGAAAACTATGAAAATATTGCATTGATATAACCTTTTCATTAAAACAAAGAAGATTTTGAGCCAACTGGTTTGGATAATTTTTTTACAAATTCAAAAGAAAATCCATTGGGACAGTTTTTTTGTTTTGTTTTTTTCACTTAGTTTTTTGGCAATTACTGTTTTTATTTTTTCAACACCCATATGACATTCAATGACATTGTTGTATTTTTCAGATACATTGAAGGAACTATGCATTTTGCTAATACAGTCATTGCAAAAGTATCCATGGTTAATTTCACAACTAAACTAATTATTCCCATTTTCACAATAAAAAAAACAATGCAGGTTCGAATAAAAAATTTAAATTTCATCTTAATTAGTTTTCGAATTTTTAGAAATTTAAACAACTTTTTTCAATATCAATAAATTTTTTTAACATTTTGTTATTTTATTATTATTATGTTTTTGTACAATTGGTAACCTTGAGTGTAATCCAAACTGTTGTTAAGTTTTAGCATTTCTCTGCACAATAAGTAATGTTCCCCTAAAATAAGATCAAGTTTTTTTTTCCTGTACAGCCATTTATTTATAAAATATATATTAGAAATGTTCATTAAAGTATATATACGACTAATAACTTATATTGATCTTCTTTATAGAGTTTTTCGGCATTTTGTTTTTTAAGCATTTCCTCTAACTCAAAGACAATGTATCTTCATTGTTTATAATAGTCTTAGTTAAACCAATTATGTTCATAATTTCGGTAATAACATTATGGTCAATTTATATGATAGAGTTTAATTTCTCTGATTGCTTATTTTTATCTCCTCTGAAGAAGTGTCTATTTTGACAAAAATACCTAAATGGCCAGATTGTAGTTTTTCTATCAGTTTGTATGAATTCAAAGTTTTTCACAAAAAACTTATGAATAGAACAATATCTATGCGGGAGAATACAGGCCTAGAATATTTTTCGAAGGAGTAGAAAGTATTTATGTCATTCCTAGCGTGGCTACTAGGACCGAAAAAACCACAACATACAATTATGAGTTAATATTAATACACCTTGCTTTTATTGTAGAACTGCTTCATATTATGCACAAGAGTTTGCAATAAAAAATTAAGGATCATGATCATTCGTACCATATTTTCCTATGATGTCAATATGAGTTGCTTTTACCTGATATGTTGCCTTTATAATTTTTTTGTCTTTGCACTGAAATTCTATATTGGGAGATTTTATTTTTGATCAAGTTAGTTACTCCTTTTTTTTTAATTCACTATGTCACTATTAAAAGATGAACAATAATACAATAAAAAAAATTATTTTCTAAGTTACATTGAGTATCACATAATTCAATTATATCAGGAATATCGAGGAAATTCAATAGTTGGGATAGATTAAATTCCCGATGGAGACATTGTAGAAAGTGTATTTTCATATCAATATTGAAACTATGTTTTCTTAAATTGTTTTTGAGGTTAAATAACTTCATTTTGAAGTTGGTAAATTTCTCACAGAGTTTTTTTTCGGATAATAACTAGACGTGGATTTTGTCAATAAAACATTTATCATCAATAAATCTAAAAGAGATTTTCTAGATTCTTTTACATTTAAAGGGATATTAGGAAGTTATTTATGGCCATTTCATTGTTTGTGTCATTTTTACATTGGTCTTGTGTGTCTATAAAAAATTTATCAATTTTTTCAGGAACATGGGAAATATTTGAAGGGACTCCTCGAGTAGAATTAAAAAAAATTTAATAGTGAGAACGTCAATTTCGTCATTGTGTGTAATGATCAGATCCTCAGAAAAATATTTCTCTTAGTGGGGGGTCAGAGGAACTATTTGGTCATCTTTCGATATATCTTTAGTAGTGCAATGTATCAAAGTATTTTTCTATTAACGTCCTGGCTTGTTTCCTCCATTTGTCTTTTCTGGTTTAAAGCACGGACTCATATTCCCCTTCTGCATAAAAACGGCTTTCCACTCCACTATTTGTGGCCATAACTTTGACTAATCTGATAAAATTGGAAACATTGCTTATACTGTTGCCATAAACATGTAAATCTTTATTTTTTATAAATTAAAAGAAAAACTTAAATTTACTAAATTATCGTCCAAAGAAATTATTTGTGAATTTTTTTTATGGGTGAACCAACACTTCGAAGACATAGTTTGAAGCTCTTCCAGCTTTCTTATATATTTCAATTTAATTTTGGCATCTGTGTTTTCATGATTGTATTTTGGGTAAAAATCAATTACTTCAGCAAATTTTTATATCCATGTATCTAACATTATTTCATTTACATTTGAACCGCTTATTTTAAATTTAAGGTTATGATCCAATTCAATATCATAGATATCCTTGATTTCCTTACATATAAATTTTTTTTCTTCTTTCCATTGTTCAGCCTCAGCTACAATGTTTCTTTTTTTTTTAAAATAAGAATCTATGACGTACATCAACACTTTTTGTAAAGAAAGATTCAAAACCGGATCAACATGGAGACTAGGATTCATAAATTTTATTTTCAGTAAAACTGAAGTCCAAAGTAGTATCATAAACTGTGATTTGTTTTAAATTTACATTATAAAATATATGATTAGAATTCGACACTGTAATGACAATGATAACTTTTTCCATTTAAATATAAATTTCAGATTAATCTTTTGAATTGCCTCCTTAACAATAAAATATATCTTGCTTTTGTTATCTATCGTACTAGACGATCTTGACCAGTAGAATTTGATTTTCTGAGGTTTTGCTCTGATGACTCCCTTAAAATGTATTTCTATTCGAAGCCCTCACTCACTACGGATCTGCAACGAGTTATATGATGTCCATTACTGAGCACCGATTCCGAATATGGGATTTTACTCTCAGAGGGTTGTCATTTCACAATTTTGCAGTTTTAAGTTTTTTGAATGAATTCGTCTTAAAGCTGTAAGCTTCTGAATAAAAAGGAAGAATTATCAAGTTTAAACAAAGATAGCTCGAGTATTAAGCATAATTCATAGATTTTAAACATGGTTTAAAAATTTTAACATTGGGCTTTAAAATATATTTACATTAATTATCCGTATCTTCATGATCAAGAGCTTTAATAAGCTTTGAATGTTAAAATTAGGAAAATAACATAAAAGTTTTTGGGCTTTTTCTGAAGGTCAGGAGACTAACAGAGAAAAAATAAAGGGATATTTGGAATCAAAAGATCATATTCTACCAAACTACGAATATTTTGTTCTAGTTCTTGAAATACGTGTAATATGGTTGGATAGTGAAATTTATCATGTTTTATCATCAAAAAGAGCTAGGCAGATAAGGTTGAATGACTGAATAAGTTGCTTTAGAGTCCATAAATGTATGTTGTATATGTTAACTTTATTAAGATTAGTGACATATTTATGTGAATATTTTGATCAAATATATTAAAGATATTTTAAAATATATTCTAAAATTTTTGCAGAATGTTTAGATAAGTAGTGTTAAGGAAACATTTTTGCAACAACTTTTTTTGTTTAACAAGTAAAATATGTGCAAAAAGCACTTATTATCAGTGCTTTTAGAACATATCTGTGGGTGAGACTAGAAAGGTAAAAAAGATTAACCTAAACAGTATTTTTTAATTTTATTTTCCAAAACTGAAATAATTATTTGTAAGATAACAACTAAGTATAAATTAATGGCCTTGTGTTACTAAATATGTATTAACACTTAAGATGTAATGTAAATGTAAGTTTTTCTTGGATTAAGAATATAGTTGAAGGCCAAGATCGGAGTAATTCGTATTTACATGGTATTTGTGCTTATTATTTTCTACTTATTCACTTTTATAAATAATTTAATGAAAATTATGACAGCCTAAACATCGTACAAAAAGTAATTTCTAAGTTGTTATTTTTTGTATATACCGAAAGTGCTTAGAATTTATTATTATAAATATACAAATATTTCTATATATACTGAAAAATGTATTTTGCTAAATATTTTCAAATATCAGTAGAATACGCTTACATTGAAGTAGGGTTCGACCAACCTAGCAGTAATTTGGATAAATAGCCAAATTATAGGACCTTTAAGAATAATTGATGATCAGGGAAAATTTCCTATTTATTAGTGTAATTTGAGTATCTCTTAATATTTTTTGATGTAATCGAAATAAGTTATTTGGAAAGAAAATAATTTTTTTATAATATAATATTTGTACATTTTTGGTAATTTATACAACCAAAAAATGTAACTAATGTAAAAAATAACAGAGATATTATTAGAATGACATAACTTTATTAGACTTTTTCTCATTTTTTTATTTACAAAATAATGTATTAATTAGGTTTAAATAACCAAATACATGCCTAAAAAAATCAAGACTGACAAATTTATAGTCAACAGTTTTTATGAATTTATTTAAGCCAAATATCAAGCATATCATAGGCTTTCTCAGTTTTCCATTCATTTTAAGGATAAGCAATAGTTGTAATCTCTAAATTACCAGATGAACAAATAAGTTGAAGAAGGTATATGATATGTTAATAATTTCCATAGAAGATCAATTAAAAATATATTATACACAAAATAATAAAAAGAAAATTGTAGAGTTTGGGATGAATTAATCATCCTTAATCTGAGTTAATCATAGCCAAAGTTCAGAGAATGCAGAAATTTCATCCTCAACCTGTTCAGGTGGGGATTGGAAAATTAGTAATTGGAGTGCTAATTGGGCTGACTTTTGTTAATAATGAATGCAGGGTTAACAAAAAATAGGGCTCTATAGCCATTTTATCGTATGTGTGAAAGAAAAGGGGAAGATATAGGCTTTTATCTATGAATTTTTTTAGAAGTGTTTTTTATTGAATGCATATATAATTTTATAAGATTCTGCTCGTCACCTACTAGGGTGTAAAAATATGATAAATTGGATAACTTATGATATGATAGAAGGCAAGTGTATTTCATTTCTGAGTTAGGAGGGACGGCGTGTGAAAAAGAAGAATAAAAATAATGCTTACATGTAGCATATAATACTACAAACCTATAAGCGAAGGCTCAAGTGCCCCCTATAAAATGGGTGGACAACTGAGACAGTCTATGATAGGCTTAATATTTAACTTAAATAAATTCATAAAAACTGTTAAGTATAAATTTGTCAGACTTGATTTTTTTTAGGCATGTATTTGGGTATTTGGTTATTTAAATCTAATTAATACATTATTTTATAAATAAAAAAATGAGAAAAAGTCTTGTAAAATTATGTCATTCTAATAATTTCTTAGTTATTCTATTCCATTTGTACCAGGCGGATTTGAGTATTTATATAGAGGTTTCTAGTATTATATTCAGTGATGAATGTATTGGCTAAAATGAGCTTGATAAAAAAAAAAAGTAAAGATCAGATGAGCAGATAAGTGGTGGTACTGACACTCTTTCTAAAAAGTTGGCCGTTTAATCCACTCTTTCCCGTAATCAACAGGATTGGTTTTACCTCTATGATTCTCTCCTTTTGGTCATCATAGCAAACCAGAGGTTTTAAAATTATTTTACTTTTAGAATACGCACCAGATCTTTTATTATATATATTTATTCTTCTTTGGACCTAATAATCTGTTTTTAAAAAAGCTGGCAGGATACAATGCAAAATTCAGCGCGAATAATTCTTAAAATTATACAGTCCTTATTTTTTTTTCTTTAATTGACGCAAAAGAGTTATTTTTTCAGAGACTGTCTGTAGAGGCCAACATTTGATAATAAAACTAAGTATATCATATTTATTTGCAAAATTAATTAATACAAAAAAAAAATTAAAATTCCAATATGAACAAGATTATTAAGAAAGACAGATCTATATAATTATCTAAATAATTGAATTTCATAAAATTAAGCTTTCTAATATTGAAAATCTATAGTTCCACCCCCATCTAGTTCGTTCGTTATAAGCCGTTAAAGATTTTCCCAATTTATCTGAACCACCATTTTCAGAAAGTATATTTCCTTTTCTAGGAACGAACGATATGCTAACCCACACAAATTGAGTTCAAGAGAATATTTTCTTCCGAGCGTGTTGTCAACTCAGCTATGTACGTCGTTTATGTTACTCCCATATATCTTTTAATAACGATTTATCTAAAAAAAAACAAAAAAAAACATAAACATTCTTCATATTCCTGATGATGTCATTTATGCCATCTTATGATGGTGTTCAAATCTACGTAGTTTAAAGGTAACCAACTCCTCCCCCAACAAGAATATAAGTGGTTTTAGACAAGATTATTCTCCTCCGTATTGGCCAAGTGGTTTTTGAATGCCCCTTTCTACGTTCGGAAAAAATCTAAGTATATACTTATCATAACCGAAAACAAGCAATATTTAAAATGTCATCATAAATCGGAATTCCTAGCCATTAATGTATATATCGTTTTAGAATTAATTAATGATAAAATCTTTTAATCTATGTTATGGTTGGAAACATGCAGAGGCTACACAAGCTAAAAAAATAGAGAGGTTAATAAATTTTTGTAAATTTGTACATGGCAGCTCGAAATTGAGTTTAGACACAAGAAAAAATAGGAAAATGATTAATGGGCAATAGTTCATCGACAGCACGCTCAAGAGTTATTCTATTGAACTTGATGTGTGTACATGCGCGCCCCTGTAACTTCTAGAGAAAGAAATATACGTTATGTTTTTAGATTTCACGAATAAGATTCGTAGGTTAGATTGATACTATAATATTTACCTATACTTAATCAGTGCAACTCCATCTAACCAATTAAAGGAACATAAAAAAAAAGATTAAAAGTTAATTTACTGTTGGTTAAAATAGCAATCCTTAGGATACAAGAATTTTTTTTAATTGTTTCCATCTATTTAGATAAAGTTTGAATAAAAATATCAGGAATTGCAGAGAAAAACAGTTTCATCTTTGGGAAAATTGATATAGCCTCTTTCGAGGCTAAATCCTAGCATCTTTGATTAAGTTGTATATGTTTATCGAGAGTAAAGTGTTCAGATTCAATCCAATCAGAAATTGATTTACCTATCTCTGCAATAGCATCGAAAGAAATAGGTTGAAATTTCAGGAAAAATAAACCCGTACAGTTTGAAACTCATTTCACTCATGTTTATTGGATAACAACGGCAATAATATTGAACAATTAATATATAAGATGGAATTTTATAAATACAGTTTGGAACTTCAATTTCTACTCTTCGCTAAATATAATTTTGTCACATATATTTTGGCTTACAATAAAACTTTCAAAACTGATGAACTACACCAATAAGAACCAATAATTTTTTTAAACAATTTCACAAAAATTGGTGATACCTCAATGATTTTAGAAGTTATATATATATTTTTTTAAAGACTTGAGCCATAATATTAGCAGCTTTGTAATGGTAATACATCGTATACTGATATATACTATTTTAGATGCATACTTATTGGTAGGGTAGACCGGGGATAACTTCAATTCGGGACAATTGCACCAGTCCCGTTTTCTCAAATATCAAAAAAACTAACAGTAATTAAAATTACATCATCATAGAATAATACACATTGAACATATATTCTAGCCAGAACAGGACCCTGAAGAGTTTTGCAAGTGAATTTATTTTATTTATAATTAGATGTTAATAAATCTAAAATATAACAACAGAATTTAATGATACAAAACAAAGAAAGGACTAGTTCGTATTTCCTTAAAAAATATTTTTATGTTTAAATTTTGTTGTATCACAATTGAGCGAGTCTATGTCAATCCAGCTTGTTGTAGATGAACCAAGTACAAAAAGAGAAACAACAGTATCTAGTCTTTGATATATAATACCATCAGATTACATTACAGGGGTTGTCAGATAAAATGTTGACCAAAAAGTAGCTTGGGATCATAAATAAATTTTTTTTTATAAGAATGGTTTTTTTAAACTTGTTAACAAAGCCTTTGCAAACTTAGTCACAGAATATGGCCACCGTCCGCCGTAGTTAGACTTTCTACAGGGTGCTAGAAAGTATTTCATGAGTGAATCACAAACTCATGGACATGTTGTCGCACACAACCACGATGGAGGCCTTCAGCAATGCCACACTTGGGTGTGGAGTTCTGTTGGTCTCCTTCTCCAGGACACCCAAGACAACAAAGTTCAGTGGCTTCAAATATTGCAAAAATGTAGGCCACATACATTTGCACCAAATTTTGCCATTTGTTTTGAAGTACTTCTAGCATTTGGCTGATGTGTATGACGGTGCTCTATCCTTTTTCCATACATAATTTATCTGCTGGCAGTTTTTTTTTTCACCCATTGCAATATGGTGAACCTGAAGTAGATATCTTGGCATGTAAATATATATTGTATTTCACACTAATATCACTGGAAAACGGTTATTGGAGAAATATACAACGTATACAATCAATAATGTATAATATTTAAATTATGTTACAACGTATAAAAACCACACCAAGAATAATATAATATTTGAAAATACAATTAAGGATTCGAGGTTTCGATGATTTCGAAAAATATTCCGAGTAATTAATTAGTGAAAATAATTATATAAATAAACAATAACAAACTCATAAAATCCTGGCCGATTTGTTTCCGCAGGCTAGAAGAAGAAAAGGTTGCTAAAGCCTCAAGGACACTTATTTGTCTGGATATTAGGTTTGGTACTTCCTCTGTACCTCTTCTTTTTATTTTGCAAGCCAGCGGTCTAGTATATGTACAATGTACTAAGGATCTTCTTCTCTCTTCTCTTCTTCCTCTCTTCTCCTTTTTCTAATTATTATTTAATATCCTCTATATCTTTATGTAAAGTACTACGTTTCGATCTTATATTATAAATACCCTGACACCATCTATATTATGTATTGAGGATATTATAAGGATATATTATTTTGTTTCTAACACAGCTTATCAAAACACAACAAGCGTTCATTGCACCGATTGTACAGTTCATCTACTGTAAAAATCTTCTTTTCTCAGAAAATTATCACCTTTGAATCATTTTTTTTATTGTATTTAAGGACTTAGAGCCAAGCCTTTTGGACTTAAAAGATTATGTTAGAAGGTGTCAGGGATCCTTGTGGATGAGAAAAATCACGATTTTTCTTCACAGTCCTCCTGACGGTCCCCTCAGCCACAGAGAACTTGTTGGATTTATCTAACTAATATTCATATTTAAAGCAATATTTATTTTGGTACCTATTAAATGTTAAACTTGGTCAATAGTAGTAGATGATATACACAAATTAAATTTAAAATTTTGCATTTTATTCCTCTAAATAAAAAAATAACCATCAAACGTCCATAAAATAGTCCTTCAAAAGTAAAAAGTATCGACATTAAATTAAATAGATACACGAGCATGTTTTACTATCTTAATATTGGGATATAAAAAATAAGAGAAATAAATGATAAAAGTGATTTGGGAGATATCAGTGTAGGGCCATACTGTTCACCAAACCTCACTTGCAATGCTACTTAAATCATTAATAACTAAGATTGGAACACCGCGACTGAGACTATTATCACAGTAGTCATTCGTAAAAGTCGACCAATTTTATTTATCGAAAAAACATTACAAATATAAAATTTTTAGAATATTAATAATACATTAAAAATATAAATACATTAAAAACTTTTAGAATATTATGAAAATATGCTTCAATAAAAACAAATCAACTTCAGAAATTAAGGAACAATAAATTAAAGGTTGTATTTTCAGGAATTTATACGACAGTTTTTGTAGTCCCAAATTATAAAATGGTCAAATAAGGTGTCTTATTTGCTATAAATGAACAATAATAGTATCTTTGATAATACTATATTACACACTTGCTATCAAAAAAGGAGATTTTATTAATATAAATGAAGAGAAACATGGAAATAAATGTGCGTTAAACGCAGTACCAGAAGATAATATTTATTTTTTGCCAACATGTTTGGAACTTTAATAATCATACCATTATACCAGTTAGATATAGAATAATAATAAATATTGTTGCAAAAATACATTTCATCTATAATCCTTAATAAAATAAAAATTATGTAACTTTATACAAATAGATAATTTTAAAGATACAACATCAAAATTTTTTTTTTTTTACATTTTACAAATTTTCAAATCAAAACACGTCCATGAAAGGACCATTTTTGGGCATTTGATGGTTATTATCTTGTTTTGATGAATCAAATAAAAAAAGAAATATCTGATGATACCAAAATCCCAAGTTTACTCAATTTGGTACACCCCAATGTGCATGTTGTAAAGAGGTTAGAAATAATTTTTGAAGAATATAATTTATAAGAGTATCCTTTTATATCGACGGGACACTGGTGTCCCATATCTTGATCCATATGTCATTTGTTTATTTTTCAGATATTTAAGATATTTATAAATTTTTAGAAAGAGTAATAGCAGATCTCTCATGTTTGTAAAAAACATTGCATCTTAGGACTTTATATTCGTCCTATATAAGTCTTCAAGCTATGTCTTTTTTTTTTAAATTCGATAAAATAACATTTCACCTATCATATGCTTTTCATATATGAATCATTTAATTTTTTTATTGCTTGTGTAATATCCGTCTAGTATAACGCGTAATAGTTGAGACCTTTGCTATGTTTTGATGAAAAATTCAAATGTTATGGCAGTTTAAAATTGTTGAAAAGTTTTTTTTTTCTCTTTTTATAAGATTTTAAATTTGTTCAGGATGAGACTAGGATCTTTGGTTTGGTTGTCCTTTAGAGTATTGATATTAAAGTAATCCTTGTTCGTATCCAGGTTAGCAAGTAATACATGTAAAAACAAATATTTTTTATGAATACTATATTATTAAAATGTAGAATAGCTTATAAGTGGCAAGAATACATAGAAAAAAATATTTCAACCTTTTTAGCAGTAAAATGGGTGACCAAATTTATAGCATTTTCGACAAAGCAAACACCACTGCTGAAAAGGACATTGACAATTTATTATATGATTATGATACTTTTAACGGATGAAGAGATTACTTCAGAAACGAATGCATAATATGTTTCGTTGACTCTGGAAGGCAAAATTAAATTTTTTATTATGATACTTCAAACTATTCACATTCAAAATACTCTCAAAGATGATAAGAGTGATGAAACATATAAGGTGACACATCTGAAAGTAAATCGGGACGAAAAGTTCACAAATTTTTTTTGTCCTACAATTGTGAAGCTCTAAAACCAAGGAATGGAATATTCGATCCCATGGATCAAATAACGGCTTCATACTACTAAGACTCAGTTATCAACACGACTTTATCACGGTTTTCTAGATTTAGTATGAGTAAGTAGCTATATCAGTTTAAACATTAAATATCCTAATAATTTATCCCTTCTGGACTTCAAAATTGTAATTCACAAGAGTCTGATTAAACATTTTGAAGAGCGTAAGACGGCGACTCAATCGTCCAGACCAACAAAGAAGCGAAATCTATTTGTTATATCAAACAATCAAAGTGGATATTTTCCGGAGTTTGAACGAAAAGAAAAAGATGTGCTTACTGTGAAAGCAAAAATATAGAAAATCGAACTTTGGTCATTTGTATGGCTTGTAATCTTGCTTTATGCTTGATAGAAATTGCTTTGTTATGTTTCACATGTAAAGCAGTTATTATATTACTCTTATTTAATTTTTCATGGTAGACTTATTACATGTTAGAAATAAAAATAAAAATTTTATCAAAATAATTAATAAACGTTATGAATTCAACTTAAAAATGTAACATTAGTATTTAGTTGATTCATAATAAAAAATTATGGTTCACACTCAGATGGATACTAGTGTTCCATCAAATTCTAGAGAAACTTTTTAAGTTATTAAAAAATTAATTCCAACATGATCAAAGAGATCAAGAATTGACTATAATTATTTTTGATTTCTTTTGAATTCCTGGTGGTACTGAAAGGTTTAATGACATACCCATTTATTAATTTCATTTAACTTGTATTAACCACGTTTGACGTTAGAAAAAGTTGTAGATAGGAAAAAAGCCTGTAAACTTTTAAAATGTGTATTGAATCAGTTAACATAAAAAGATTGTTTTTCCCCCTTAAATTAAATAATTTTAATGAAAGTGATTGTATCTGATATATTTTTTAAGTATATATTGGCCCAAAAAATTAAAAATATGATTATGACTTGCTTTATATATTTTGATAGTTTATAATATGGGATACATTTCCATGAAAATTTTATAATTTTTAAAATTGACAAGCTATGGGCGAAAAACTAAATACATCAATTTTTCCCCACCCTTGGATCTGAGGTTTATTCTTTTTTGACATAAGCACATGAATATTTCAAAAATTATTATCTCAACCCCATTTTTGACCTGATTTAAAATACTATTTTATTCTTTAATAAGAACTGGTCTTTACGACAATGTCTGAGTAAATATTTCCCAAAACCTGATTCGTATCTCAAGGGCCCATCGTATTCAGTCTAACACATTGTGAACATCATTTTTTTTTTAATTTGGAAATATCAGATACCTAAATCCTTTGTATTTGGGTCTATCTTACTTTAATAATGCTACAAACAAAACACATTTGTATTATGTAAGATATTATTTTGTCAGATATCTATGAATTTATTTTCAATAAGTAATGATTTTGTCATTTAAGCTATTGACATTTTGTGAAAATTATAGTAATATATAATAAGGATCACTCGGTTTATTATTGTTTTGGCGTTTTTGTCAGTAAAAGATATGGAAAATTGAACCGTCAGTATGCTGTAAATATAGTTTTTAATAACTTAACTTCCCACAACTTGATCTCAGAAACAACTACCTATAATGATAGTGCAGAGAGAGATGCGACGATACCACTAGCTATATGAATTATGACGGTCAAATGTAATGACCTGAGCTTTGTGGAGTGTGTAACGGTAATTTATATATTATTTAACATTTTCAGTGAATAAATTTTGAAACCTTTGAAACTTAAAAAAGAACATTTCAACTGACCTTAGATTAGCTACTTTTTGCATTTGAAACGGTGTTCATTTATTTTATCAAGATGGATTCTTGGGGAAGAAAAATTTAGTGTAAAAATTTGTTAAAAAATATTATTCAATGTTATAAGTAAAATTTAACGCAAAGGAAGCAATACACATTCTATCTCGAGCTATTCAAACTTCCGCTTAAGAATTTTTTTGGGAAAGGAAAGATGGAAAAACGGACATACAAAAACGAAACAAAAAAATTATTGACTTTGAGCTCTCTATTTACTCGAAAATTTATGGCAGATACTGTTAATTCATTTAGAATAACAGAAATAGCCGAGAAGAAGATGAATGAAAAAGTTATGGAAGAGAGTGATTCTAACCGAAGACTTAAAAATTTGCCCAGGCAAAAAAAGTACTCAGCTCCTGGGATAAAAAAGATTATTACTATTGGCACACTAATTAAAAGACCAAACAATATTTTAGAGTATTTTTATTCAGATTTTCAAGCAATAGTCCAAACTAAGAGGATTTCCCCCCTCAAAGGCTTGGATATGGCCTGAATGATAACATTTATTCCATAGAAAATATTAAGAATTTCATCGTAAAAAGTTTAAAGCTAACAAGGCGGCCGACTTAGATGGAGTTTCTGGAGAGACTTTTACCATGTGCTCGGAAAAAAATTACACCTTTTCTGTATAGAATGGGGCGTACCATGGAAAAGACGTGTAGAATGGCTGGATCATTCACAGAAGAAAGAATAGCTTTGATTCATAAAAAAGAAGATGGAACGGACTCTAATCACTGGAGGCCTATTACCGTATTTAATGTATCCAAAATAATTTCATCGGGAGCTTTGGCTGTGCAAATGGATCCCATATTAAATAAAAATAGGAAAAGGAAAATTTATAATGTGTCACGAAACATCCAAGTAGTTATCGAATCAGTTATTATACTAGAAAAAAAATATGGAGCTATTAGCGAAGTTGACTTAAGTAAGGCATTCAATTCCATAAGTAATTGTCATTTTTTTTAAACTATTAAGAGACTTCTCCCAAAAAGTTTTTTAATCCTGACAGGCACTTTTACATAATGGTTTATCTAGTATTTTGTTAAATGGAGTACAAAGTGAACCAATTTATCTGAAAAAAAGCTGCAGACAAAGTTGCCTGACCGCGTCTATTCTGTCATTGCATCCATTGAAGAATTATTTATACATATTTTAAGAAAGTACGTTTTTGGTTTGATGCTTATTTTAATGATAAACCGCATCTTATCCATGCTTAGGAAGATGATTTCACTTTAACAATAGAAGGTAGTTCAGTGTCACAGCTTTTAAAAGAATCAATATCCTTCTGGACTTCTTTGAAAAGTATGAGAAATGATCTGAGAAATGAGAAATGACTCAACAGGCAAAATACCTCCATTCTTCCTCTAGGTGCTTGAAAGCCAAGTGAAGATGAAAATTAGAAGTTGTGTAGTCAAAAATAAAATTGAGATCTTGAGTATGATTATGAAGTTGTAAAGCGCTCATATTTTGAATTGGCATATTATAAATTGTGCTATTTACTGAAACCTCACAAGCTGAGGAAATTTTAATTTTGAGAGAAGAATTGAACACGTAGTTCCCCTAGTTATATACAAAGCCACTGCTTCGCCTCAATTTGGTATGAGGGTGCTGAAAGAGGAACAAGAGTGTCTTAAAAAGCTATTTGACAAATACTATTTTACCCCCCCATCAAAGGCCCAAATCACTCATTGGAGGTAGAATTGTACTTCTAGAGAATACAATTTACAAAATATATATGAAATTTTTTATTAAGATGTCAAGGAAACCGGATGTTCAATGGAGGAGACAGGTTTTTATTCAGCGATTTCAGCGAGTTTCAAAGATAGAATTGCTTATAATGGAAGCAAGAGAGAACATAGGGCAGTAATAAACTTGGAGCGGCGTCATCACTAGAGAAACATATGTACTGAATAGACTCACAACAGGCAATAATGGCAGCAATTAAGCAACACAACGGAAAAATTTAATATAGATGAGCCATCCTACAAAATGAAGCAAAAACTTTTCAATTTAAGAAAATTTAAAGGAACCAGTTTAGTAATTTTACTCTTTATAGGAAAGGATGGAATGAAGAGGTGAATGAGGGGACTAAGACAAATAGGAACACCTATACAATATGGGTAATTGATATAATATTTCACTTGTGGAGGAAGTATTTAGCTCATTCAATAATGGCTGAACCCCAATTATTCTTAAAAATTTATCAGAAGAATACTATAACCGGATAGCTTTTATATGTAAGTTATCATTACTATGTTCCTAAGGTATGGAGCGAAACTAGGTCATTTTCCTAAAATAACCCAGTAAAGATGATTATACACATCAAAACAATACAGACTAATTGCCCTACGGCCCTAGGGAAAGGACTAGAGAGAGTGGTGTATTAGCATATCGAATAGTTGAAGCAAAAAGTACTATTAACTAATCAGTTTGGTTTCCATAGGGGAAAATCTACAAATTCAGCAATTGTTAGAGTGGTGGATAAGGTAGAAGCGCCGTTTTCAATAACAAGCATGCCATAATGGTATTTTTGTACATCGACGGAGCATTTGACAACCTTCCTTACGGTGCCCTGAAAAAATCATAAAAAATAAGAGTATTGATATATACACCATTAAATGGTACAAACATTACTAGCTAAACCCAGAAATCACCTGTTCTCAACAGGGAGTAAGTTTCTATTTTAATCCAACAAAAGGATGTCCTCAAGAGGGAATTATATCGCCATTCGTACGGAACTGCGCTGTTGAGTACATTATTCAACCTGGGCCAGAACCATTACTTATTATTGGTTTTGGAGATGTCCTAGCCTTAGTCATAACTGGGATTGATCTGACTTCAATTGCTGATATTATTCAAAAGCAAATAAGCTAGATGAACTTTTGTAAACCTCAGATGGATCTCAAGTTTAGTGGGTCAAAGACTAATGTTATGAACCTAGGAACGTAAAGTGAGTTTTCCTCAGATCAAAATAAATGATACAACGATAGAGTGGGTGGATCAACATAAATACCTTCTTGTTTTAATTGACTGACGACTGTATGGGATGCTCGTGTTTACCATATTGTCAAAAAAAAAACTAAAAAGGTATTGTTAGCTGCCAATGCGGCCTACAGCCTATATGCGTCAAATAGATTTGAGCGGCATGGATTGAATCAGTGATGTTTCCCTGTTTTTTCTACGTTCCGAGGTGCCATAACATATCACAAAGTTTCTAAGGGTCAATCGAAGAGCCTGTCTCTTGATGTGTAGAGCGACGCGATCAACACAAACAAAATCAATGGAGATTATTTTTAATATGGAACCTTTTCACCTTAGTATTAAAAAAACATGCCATGACAACCAGATTAAGCATTATGGATGATGTTCCAATGACATGGATTGCACATTCAAGAACAAATTAAGGACAAACCCTTCTCCAACAAGATTTAGATAAAATACTCCACAAATTTTATCTAACCTTGGAAAAAATTGATCATAAACCTTACAATTGTCCTTCTGTTGGGACTATGAAGGAAGGGACATCTGTAAATCTTCGATGTGTAAATGTGTTCACTGATGGATCAAAAATTGACCATAACGTTGGGTATGGCTGGGTTACTTCGTGTGGGGACGAATCTATTCTTGACGGCTATGGAAATTTAGACTGGTATAACATAGAGTTTCAGGCGGCGTTGCAAGGAATTTTTCAAGCATTGTGAACTCTTGTTGGTATTGAAAAGTATTCAAGCTGTACGGTGGGTTTTCATACTGACAGAATGGCTGCCATAGATTGTCTGTCAAAAAAAAAGAGGAACTTTTACTAACAGCAAGACTATATATTGGCAGATTGAAAGTTTCTGTAAACATGTCATAGGTAAAGGGCTGTAACAATAATAGGGGCAATTAATATGTTGGTGCACTAGCTAAAATAGGATTTAAAATGACTGAAAAATCTACATTGGAAGTCCTACTGGTCACATTAAAAACTGAAATAAGAATTTTTTTTAATTATATCTGGTGGAACGAGTGTATTTGTGTGGGATGGAAATGATATGAAGAGAAAAGAACATCATTTAGAAAGGTTTTAATTTTTGTAATGGTCATATTCCCTTTAAGAAACATCTAAAGAGGATGAGCTTGATGGAGGATGACACTTGCAGATTGTTTGGAGATGAACCGGAATCTCCTGTACATCTTATACAAGAGGAGATTTCCTAGAAAGCGTGAGGAGAAATATATGGGGTTTTAGTCGAGATCTGCCATGAAACAAGAAAGACATTTCATTTTTTTAGTGATAGAATTATTTTTCACTGGTCGTTTTGGAGATGTTTTTATAGAAGTTTGTGATTTTGACAGTAATCGCGAACTGTCGTGAAATGACATTGTGTGTGTTTATTTTTTCTTAACAGAGGATTTTATTTACAATGTGGTGCTTATATGAAAATGTTTAATTTACTTTTAGTTTATTTTTTGTTTTGGAATTGGTGTTTGTTTTAAGTTTCTTATATAAGTGTTTCCTTTGGGATTTTATTTTGTTTTTAACAATGTGATGATTGCATTTTGATATAAAATATACCTCAATTTCTGGGGTATATGCTATACGCACAGGTTGTTGCATTAAATTGGAGTTTCCGTGACCTAGGGGATGCTTTGTCGTTGGATATGCTCCAGGGGTAAGAATAGAAAAAAAAACTCTAAACCAAATTTTATTTTTTTGTATTTATAAAATCTCAAAAAAGTCAAAGAAAAGTTTTGCAACAAAAGTAATTTATTTTTTCATAAAACTACATGAATATATATTTTATTTATTTTTAAGTAACCTCAAAAATACTTTTTTTAATCTAAAAAAAAAACTTTTTGAAGTAAAAACTTTCAAAAGAGGTTTTTATATATGTCTAAAAAAGGTAAATAAATATATCAACATATTTTGTACATCAATGTTCTAATAATCTACTCATTGTACAAAAATAAGCATTCATTTTTTCATAAATTTTTACTTATATTTATATTTTTGTAACAAAACCAATTTAATTTAGAATTACATATCTACACGTATTTTTTCAACAAACAAAATTATTTGAATGCTCTAAGAAGATAACTTTACAATAAGTGAAACTAATTATGTTACAAGCCCAAATTTATGTTTGTTTTCATTTATTTTTTTTTCATTACTCGATTAATATTGCGTATGGAAACATTGGTACCTTGGATAACAATCATAATTTAGGCTTGTAAGATAAAAAATTTATTTCAATTATTTTTTTCACTCTTTTATTTAAGATAACTTGTGATTTCAAAACATAATTATCTTATAGTTGTATTCTCTACAAGAAATAATAAAGAATGTTCACAATGAGAAAAAAAGAAAGAAAAAACAACCATAATTTAGATAAGTGAATGTTCGTTATCTGAGTTTAATTTTAAAAGTAAAGTGGCATCAAGTTACATTTGAATTAAAAAAGCTTGGATACATACTTAAAATTCAAAGTTTCTTACGTTGTTTGAATTAATAAGGAAATATTCAAACACATTTATCAATTTAATTTAATTTTGATATTTATAATTGTCGAATAAAAAATATTAATTAATAAAATAAGCCTTTTTTAAAGTTTACTAATATTTCCATGGTCTGGATAATTGTAAAAACAGGTAAATTTGATTTAATTGCTTAAAATGTTTATTGCAAAAAGGAAATGTTTATCAATTTAATTCAATATCACTATAATAGCTTTCAATAAATTTACAACGTCACAAAACTGCCCATATAGTTTCTTGTTGTGTGTATAAAAAATGTATTTTATTAAATTTACTACACAAAGTATTGCAGAAAACTAAAACCTGTGTTTGGTTAAAATTATTTATAGATCTCCTTAAGAAATGTGACAAATATACTTTACCCATATTTGTAAATAAAGAATAAATTTAAAAAAAGTAAAAACCCAACCTTTGTGTTTTTACATGAAACAAAATTTAATTTAAAAGAAAATTTTTCCAAAGACCTAGGAAAAGAAGAAACAAGTTGCACAAAGTTAATTCTTTTGACTTTCACTCTACAAATTCAAAATTATTTGAAGATATAAGTTCATTACTACAAAATCACTCAACTAATGAGCAAATTTGATATAAAATCTATACAACTAAAAAGCTGTTTTTGTCAAACTCTATTTATAAAATGTTAAAGTCAAAGAATCAGTCTAACCCAAATCGGGTAAAGCCGGTATGACAATAGAGTCTTGTTCAATCAAAAAAAGTGTGTAGTTATTTACAAGAACATTAGTTAAGAATAATATTTACATATTTTTTATAATGTTCATTTATTTCCTAATCTGAAATTTGTTTATTAATAAATGTCACTCTATGGATTTATGATTAAATTTTGCTCTACAGAGATGTACCCAAACTTTCTATAGCATTAATAATTTAAAAAATACGGGATTTTTGTTTAACCAAGAATGCACATCTCAAAGCCAATTTGTGATATGTTTAAAAACTATTTTTCCCCCCATCATTCCTCCTCTACAATCTATATTATTCTTGACATTCCACCGAACAGATTGACAACTTTTGACAATAATGGGCGTATCTATGGCGTGCCATGCTGTCATGATGGCAATATAAAGGGAATCCAAATTTGGATGTCAGGTACGGCAGATATATTTCTCCAATGCATCCCAAACTGCAGAGCCCAGGTGGTTGAGGTCTGGCCTGGAGAACGTCAGTACTATTGTTTCTTTAGAAGTTAAGGTGCCTTTTTTATTGTTGCTCCGACATTTTTACACCAAGACTCTTCGGATAACAACAAAATTTGTGTATTTTTGTGTCAGCTGTTGTTTGTTTGTGAAATGAAACATTGAAAAAAAATCTTAATAAATTGCTACTGCAAGTTTTGGGTCATCACTCTGTGCTTAGAAACATTTGTTAATTAAATTAATATCAAATTGTAATTCGTTTTAAATTATTTGCAAACATATATTAGTTTTTGAATCTTACTCTCAGTATTATGTAATAAGGGAAGCTCTGTTCTTATCATAACTAACCGTTCTATTTGCTTATTTTAAATGTCAATTTGTTACTTAAAGTATAACTACATAGTATGTATATTTAATTGTAAATAAAACAAAATAATTCATCTTTAAAAATCAAAGTAATATTATTTTTACTAAGACAGTGCGATATAAAAAAAATCAATATGGTTAAAATCATATATTTTGATCACTGACCTTAGAAGTAAATATATAAAATGGTGTTAGTAATCTTAAAACATTCATGTAAATTGATGATACTTCCTTTTCAACTGCACTAATTTATCTAAAAAAGGATATGTGATAAGTAAATTATCTGTTTAAAATAATTTATATTTGGTTTTCTAGAAAATAATTGACCAGATTGAATTTTTAAGATTTCATTTGGTCAATGATCGACTTCAAAACCAACTAAACATGGATTATAGTATACAATTAATATATATATATATATCACATTCAATTTTCCAGATGAGTATTTGTCCAGTTTAAAGATATTATGATCAAACTAGATAAATGTCTTAAAATTATTTCCATCTTTTTATATGGCAAATAAAAATAGTATAATGTAATTATAAATATCTGTTTTATATCAACCTTGGACTACTTTCAAAATGGATCTGAGAATGCTAAACTTTGTATGTACATAGATGTTAAAAATGATTTTGATATCAATGTATAACAAAAGGGGAATTTCTACAAGAAAACTTGCATGTTTTTCGATTTGCCGATAATATATTTAAAATTGTATATTTAATGGTAATCTCATTAATGATATATATTTCAATTAATATAAATTAGAATAATGTATAATTTTTTCGGAGCAAGGACATAAGTATTTGAGATGTAAGATATTCATTGTTCATAACATACATAGTATGTACAAATATTATAAAGTTCATTAGAAAAAAGTTCCTAGGGCTATGGGTTGGTAGCAATCTTTAAGTAGTTATTTAATAAATCCAAAGAACATATATATACAACTTATTGTATTTTAAATTTGAATCAGTCATGTTATCATATTTAAAGTATGATTCATGGGCAAAAAAATGCGGCTAAAGAAAAATATATCTGAGAAAAAACAACTCTTTTCCCCGATACTTAGATAATTTCATTTTTTCACAAAATTTATATCAATTTCAGTTATAATAATAAATTTTTTAACAGATAATTGATTTTTAAGCTCTTGTAGAGTATGTGCAGTTGATTCATAATAGACATTTTTAATCTTGAAAGTACATATGTTCATAATTTGCAAATGCAAATTATAATATGCTAGTTGTAACTTGTACAAGCAAAATGTACAATAGTACGCTCACACGATTAAAGAATTATTCGAATTTTCACATCTCTAATAATCATCAACCATTTTAATATATATATATATATTGAAAATATTATCATTTCATTATAATTAAATAACATGTCTCATATATTAATAAAAAATTGAATATGCTTATGTGTCAAAGAATACAAAAAAAATAATTGTCATCAAAATAGTCATGAATTATTTTGTAAATATATCAAATATGTAATGGAAATTCAATTATTGCCTTTTTTTTAAATTTCATTAACATTTTTTTGTTTAACCCATGTTTTATGTTTAGGGTCAAAATGACCCTTTTCAGTTTTTGTATTTACAAAAATACTAATTGTGCTCATTTTTATTTTATTTATTTTTCTACAGTTAGGCTCAAGTATGTATATTTGAATACTTTGAAAGGTAGTGAAACGGTACTTCAATAATGGAATTAAAAAATATTATTAACGGTCATTTTGACCTGCACATTTGTTATTGGGCTCACATTCCAAATAAACTTGCTTCTTTAATGTTAATTTTTGTCCGCCAATTACTATTTTTTTATTTGACTTTCAATCAAGCCAAGATAAAAAGTGTGAGGATATGAGAAGATTATATTCACATAAATTTGCACTTTTCGTTAAATTTCTTTGTTTTACTAGGCAAAAATGAACTCATAAAGGTTTTTGTTGAAAAAACTATATAACCTTTATACAGCAGCGGTTGTCATGCAGTGATTAAATATTTTTCAGAGTCATCTAAAAAATTTAAAGATGACCCAGATTTGTTAGTTTTACTGTTTTGTGAATTTATACAATGAGGGCTGTTATGACCTAAAACATGTTTTTATGCCTCCTTCCAAAAAAAATTATGAGGAGTCTTTCAAAACTCAGCGTAATCCATAATATAGTCATTTATTTATATAATTTGGATTAACAGACGTATATCCAAATGAACCAGTAAATGGCCTTAAAATATACATTTTCATAGAAGAAACATTAAAAATATATTTTGTACCCTATTAGGACCAAAAGTTGAATTAATTAACTTTCGTTGCTTGTTAATATGTATACTTCTTTTTGAATAGATTTGAAGTGTTGTAAATAGGTGTATAAGCTTATAAATAGGTAAATTGACCACATTTTTATTATTTCAGCAAAAAAATTTATGTTTTTGTCAATGTTTATTTGTTGTTAATCACTAAGATTACGTCAAATGTTATAAATCACTTTTACTCAAACTTGGTACGAAAATTATTATGGTCACATTATATAGCCATTGAATTTTTAGAGGTAATGATCAAAGATCAAGGTAATATTAAAATAAAAATAGATAGGTTAAGTTATACATCGTCGGACATATCGAAGAGGTGTCGATGTTGATATACTTCATATAGACATCCTGCATTATATTTGAGAGTTTGAGTAAGAAGTTTTGTATCAAAATATTTTCATTGTAATTTTGAATAAAGAGGTTATTTAAAATTTAAAAACACTTTCAAAAAATGCCAAAATTTCATAAATTCGAACAAGTTTCAAATCATTATTTTAAAATTTAAAACGTTATTCGAATCATGTTTCTTATTTTCATATTCCATCAAATAGAATAAATATATGTAGGAGTACAAATGCTATTTGAATATTTATCTCTTGGGTGGATAAAATTCCAAATACAACGTACCTGCACTTGTACGCAGGGGAATCCTTGATTATTTGGCAATCCTTGAGATGAAGGATCTCATATTATTTTATGAGAACGAATAGAGGGAAGAACAGACACACTGTATATAAATTAGAAGAATAAATTAGAAAAAGGAAAAGAAGAATCATCATTCCTTTTGTCGTATTAATAGTTAATATAATTTATAAAGTATCATGTCTGTGTTTCCAACTCCGTCTCGGGAAAGAATCTAATGGACCCAGTTCTGCGATATGATACCATGTATTGCATGGATATTTCCAATATCCGATTCACTATTAAATCTCTACTCGGATTCTAACCAAGTATCTTTGGAGTCTTTCGGAGTCCAAGTCGCTTCACTTCAACCAATGGAACTTCGGAAAATAATCAACTTTGCAAAGATGTGTTATAATTCCCGTGTCTTGTTTGCTCCCATCGTCTACTCCAGAAATTTAAATCCTCATTAACAATACGATCTTATATTTTATTGAGACTCTTTTATGTTAAAATGTATATTATCCTGATTATATGAAGGATCAATTAATATTAAATATTTTATTTATAAAAAATTTAATTAAAATATTTAACTATTTAAAAACTCTAGGTCAACACCACACATGATCTATTAATACAAATTAAAGCTTTCTAGAATAACTTTCTATGGAGTTATTTGCATGCTTGTGCGTGTGCCCAGGACAAAGGTACACAATAATACTCGTAAAAAGTTCATATTAAGAGAATATCTTTATTTTTTTTTTGGGTACAGTTTTTTCAGCTAAATATGATAAGTACACTTTCATAAATATAAATCAAGATATTGAGGTTTCAAATCCCCAACCTGTATTTGAATTATTGTATTATAGACAAGAAATTGCCCTTCAATAATATCATACTTTAAGGAATAAGCTATTATTACATATTGAATTGGCAAATGGTCATTCCATAAATCCAAGCATTAATAAAGATATAAAATAAATTGAATAACAAAATTAAGTAGGCAATAAAGAGTAAAGGAGATGCACTTAAATAAATTGATATGTTTTTATTTTATGCTTATAAATATTTAAAAAATGAAAAAATGATTGTTTCGTAGAAAATAAAAAAATGGATAAAACCTCGGATTTTTGTAAATGTATCCTTCATAATAGTCTTATGAATAAATTTCTTTCTATTTTGTGTAAAAAGGAATTTATATTTGTTTAATACCAGAGTGTTTTGTGTTTATAATGTTTGGAATTCGTTATGGTACCTATGTCAATAAATATGAGCATTTACAAAATTCCTAATTAATCGAAAATTACTGACTTACCGAAAGTACTCCTAGTTGGAATATTTTTTATTAACTCATGAGTATAAAAAATAGCAGTAATTTTTTAAACTATATACGCAACGTAGTGCGTGCTGAATTTTTTACATGACTATAGGAAACCTTGATTTGACAATTTGTTTACTCAAAAACTTAATGGATATAATTGTACAGACCTATATAATCTATATATCATAATATATGTAGAAAAAGTGTGATGTTCTAATAGATGATATTTGAATGTTATAAATCTATTATTTCATAGAAAAAGACATGAGCCATGTGCTTTTCAAAAATAATTTATTTAATTTTAGAGAAATAAAAAAGAAAAATAATGATTTAAATTTTCTTATCAACATAAGAAAATATAGTAGTTCAATAACTTTGATTTTGAACATAGACTAATGTTCTTTGTTTTATTAAATGTCCTTTATAGAAAGTTGAACCTTCCATAGAAATCATATTTTTCGGTAAAATGTATTTCTACCAAAAACCATTCAGCAACATTATTTAAAGGCTTAATACTTTTATATCTCAAAGATCAACACATATTATGAAATGAAAGATTTGTTATAAAATGGGCAATATTTCTAAAAAGTCGTATAATGACTTGATCAAGATTAAAAAAATAATTGAAGCCAATTACATACATATACTAGCTGTAATCAATCAAAAAGAAACTGTTATTCTAGATTTAAGAATTTATTTCAAATTTAATTTTCATTTTTTTATTAATTTAGTAAATGTGTTTAAAATGTTTCTACTGAAAAAATAGGTGAATCTTATTTTTGTCAGTTTTCAAATTTTTACAATTGATAAAAAAATGAGAAAACCAATTTTAATTTTTTCTTATAACTTCATAAAAACTTATTTTTCAAATTTAGCATTTCTAATTTTTATTTGTTTGTTCTAATTAAGTGTATTTATTTAAAAACACTATGACAATTGTTATTTTCAATTTTAAAATTACTATAATTAATTGCTCCGTATTTATCTTTTATATACGAAGGTATCCAACTAAAAGTTGACCTTTCATAACCCAATCAGTTATTTTTTTGTAAATTAAATTTATTAAGTATATACATTGAGGCCCACACTATATGCTATAAAAAAGAACCATAAAATGACATGGTAAACTTTAAAGTTTGAATAATATTTTAGAGGAGAGAAGTTTAGATGTCATGACATCATATTAAATTATCTGCAAGAAGTTGTGAAAGGAAATAAATAAAAACAAATCTCACTCTGTACATGTCAAGGCATGCATTTCTCTATTGTTGATCATATATATTGGGTATAGTTGCAACATGCTTCTTTTCTCAAATATCAATAAAATTCAAGTCAAAAAGCTGAGATTACAATTGTATAATATAATGCTGTTTATTTTGGAAAGAATGAATACTTTTAGTCTACTTTTCTTTTAGCTATTGGATAAGAAATAATTTTGAGAATAAAATACATTTTTGAAAGATATGTACTCTTATAAGACTACATGAATTAATTATTGTTTTTGCTGTAAAATATAAAAATTGAATTATTGTTTATTTTGCATTGAGTTAATATTATTTTATCAAAACACAATAATTTATGACATACTTGAAATATTGAATAAGTAGTACATAGCAGTCAAGTTAAACAAATTTTGCAAAAAGTTTGCAAAATACAATTTTGGTAATAATGTGAGAAGATGTTTGTGTAATCTTTATTGATAAATTGATCCAATCAATAAACTATGATACTGATAAATGACGTAAAACATAAATTTTGTTACTTCTATATTTGCTATAACCAATTGTAAGTGAATTGTTCAACATTTAAAAAAATGTAGTTATTTTTTTTCTCAAAAAATATTATTTAGTGTAATTATCTCAATTTCTAACTCCAACTCGATTCTGTCCACGGGAACAGGTGCAACAATTAACGAACCACATTCAAATGCAATTTTCGAAAAAATACAAAATAGTTAGTATAATACTTAAATAGATGTAAACAATAGCTGTATTATGTTGAACTAATATGTTTTGTTCAATTTTGGCGTGCCTATGCGCACCAGCTCCTGTGAGATAATTGATCAAAAAAGAAAAAAAATTGCCGCAATTGTCGAGTGTTTTCTCTATGTGTCTAGTACATTTGATTTAAGATATTAGCACGTTAATGAATATTTTCTATTTGAATCACCCTTATAATTTACTAAATATAAATTTCCCTATAAAAAATCGGAGAGTAAAAACAATATATTTATTCTTAACTTATAAGGTTTTTTTCTGTAAATTTCTAGCACTAAATTAAAAGAATATCTAGAAACATAGACTACTATAATGAAGAGTGATACTTTGTTATAGTTTTATAATGGAATGTTGATTTTTTTATTTTTTCAGTGCAGTAGACTCCGACGAATCATTTTTGGAGTTATACAATCTAATTAATAATTGTTACTCAACAATTGGATGCTCAATTGGATTGCACAGGGGAAAGTAACCATAACTAGCGTAGGTGGGAAAAAGTATTTTTAATATGAGTACAAGTATTTATTACCATGTGAAAAAATTAAAAGGATATTCGATTCCATGTCAAGTCACATGTCTTAGCTATTGAGTCCAATTCAAGCATTGAGTCTTTATTTGTACAATCAAGTCGTTCACAAGTCTTCAAGACATAAACTTGAGTCCATGTGTTGCAAGGCAACTGTTAGCTAAAGAATGTAACTATCAAAAGATTAATACATATTTTAGACAGGAGTAATAGTTTCTTGTTTCCTCATCCATAGCGTAGTCTCCACAAAATAGTCAGACGGATTAAGGTCCAAACTGGTTGGGGCTATATTTTTTCACAATGAAGTCATAGAAGTACTCATTCAGTCACTTCAGCTACCTGTCTGAGACATGACAAAAATGCTTAGTAATGTTGCCAGACCCTAATCCTGATCTTGGGCGATTTGCTTGATTCAAGACAGCACAATTTTCTCTATTTGAACTTTATGGATGACTTCGCTAGTCTGTACTTTTCTGGGACTTTCGTGGTCGATTTTTTAGTGGATGATAATGAATCTAGGATAATCTGTCCCCGAAAAAAATCTGACAAATCTTTTGCACACTTTGGCTTGGGATGGTAATCTCATTTAAGACTTCCCGATTTAAAATCTCCATGATGTTGTGCCCACAAGCCATCGTAAATTCAATCTTCCTTATATCAGAAGCAGTGTTCGCCTTTTATACCCTAAACTTCACTAGAATTTGTAGATACAAAAATGTTTCTGCTGGTAAATAAAGAAATGCTATCTGACAGCTGTATAATAACAAAATCGTCAGCCCACGCATACACCAATTTGATATAAACGGCCTGTTAATTAAATATCTTTTAAAGGAACCATTGTAGGGGGGGGGGGAAATATAAAAAAATCAATCTTATAGAAACTTGATCTAGTAGAAAAAAACTGGACAATGATCAGGTATCCTTACTTACGTTTAGTATCCAAATATCATACAATACAACATTATGAGCTTAAGTAACTTAAGGATTTACCATTACAGATACAAGTTAAATCATGTTAGAAGGCTAAGTTTTTTTTAACAAAATAGTGTTGGTTAGACCATAAACATAAACAAAACAAAAAATCAAGATAAAATGAAATTGATCACAAAAGCAAACAAAGACATTTTCTTATATTAATATGTTTTTAATTTTTTTTCCCCCAAAAAAGTCTTCCTATGTATTCAAGTTCGGAACACTCTAACATTTGCTGTCAGTTATGAAAAGTAGCAAGCAAGTTCAAAAATGAGGAATTAAAATTCACCCGATATATAGAAAAAAAGTGTTCGTGTGATTGAAGTGTGATGGCTGCAAAAATCTTTCTAAATGTGGACTGCGTTCTGAAAAGCCTCAAAATATAGGGGAGTATAAAAAAGTGATAATGGAACCTGGACCTAAATACCAAAACTATTTTTTAAATATTTCTGGAAAAGCAGAGAATATAGAAGATTAATTGATTTTACTATTAGCTGAATCTAAAGTTCATTATTTAATGAGAGCAATTGGTACATGACTGCAATTCATAAAGAACAAAAAGGTGGTATTATTAGACTTCTGATACAGAAATCAAATACTTCATTATAATGGGTTATTTTTTTACTTCATTTTTTACTCAATGGGTAATATAATTTTTCTAGTAGCTACTTATATCAGTACATGCGAAGAAAAGTAAATATTTTTTGTATTATTTATGACCACCAAATTTAATTTGAAAATTTTAGTGTCGTGCAAAAATAGTTTTTTTTCATTTGTCAAAGCATTTTAATATGATAACATTGTATATATGTAATTGAATTTCTGAGAAGTAGTATTTGCCTATTGCATATATAAATAATTAATTTGTAAAAAATTGTATTTTTTTGTTAATGATATGTGGGTATAACAAAAACAAAATAAACAAGTTATTACGGACTAAAAGATATCTAACGTTAAACAAGAATATAATTTGCAACGAAGTTTCCTTTTCTTTGATTGCAATGGTTTCCGTATGTATTCAAGTTTATTTTTTTAGTGTCTAAGTTAGTAATGCAAGTCACAAATATCAAATGAAATTCGTTGAAAAATACTGCCATTTTGTTTTCAAAATATGTGTATAGGACATAACTCCTTTACTTATACACCCACATAAGTGCATGTTTTTTATCTCCAGAGTAACGAGTAAGGTTATTTTTCTTTATTATCTTCTATGTTGAAATTAATATGAATTTAATTTACTTGTAAGTTCAAAAATTACAAGGAATTAAAAATAAATATATTGGGAAAACCTTAACTTAAAAAATTGTTTGTATCCCAGCCCCCATTTCCTTTAATGACAACATAAGATAGGGACTATTTAATGTCCGGCTTTGCTTGTTTGTAGACGCATGGCGTTAGTATCATAGAAAAACTCAATAAGATTTTATAAGATAATTATTATAAAAATATTTTGAAATGTGAAACATCCAAGCTCAAGGCAAACATAATATCAAAAGAAAAGTATGTCATGGAGTCATTTCAGTTTTTCAATAGAAGTACAACTTACTCTTAGTGTATAAAATTTCAAATCCAGTCAGGCTTAGAATGGATTGGGGAACCTAGTGTCTATTTTTGTACATCAAACAGTCCTTATTATTTAATCACGTGTTATTTACTTCTTCAGTATTTAGCCGTGAAGATTATCACTTTGTAGATTATGCATATACAATGATTTTTTTATTTCGAACTTTGGCCATCAAAAAACAAAATTCTATTATTTTTTGTCAACATCGAAAACAAATAAAACTATTTGATGTATTATGTATTGTGCAAGAAAGTATTAACAGGAAATATATTTCTAATAATTTAAATTACTTTTGTTTCATTATTAAGTTTATGGACATAAATGTAATATTTCCAATTTATAACATTGATGGAGGCCCGGTAAATGTTAACCAAAATTTATATAAATTTCTACCAAAAAAAATAGTTTATGAGATAAAATACTTTTACTATAACGCCATAAAGAAATAAAACATTTATAACATCATCAGCGGGTTGATGCACTACAGTACCTATTAATTTGGAATTCCACTGAAGTAATGTAATTTATTTCACTTGGCTCTCTTAAGTTATTAAAACAATTCTTCTAGATTCGTAACCATTTATTTCTAAGTAACTAAAATTTAAAATACATTTTTTTGAGGACGTGCAAGTTAACAATAATAATAAAAATAAAATATAACTTAAAATTGCTGGAAAAAAAAAAATGTTTAGCTTTGCCTGCCATATTAATATAACAATATCCTATAATATTATCATTTCAAAATGCTTAATGTGGCACCCATAAAATTCATTCGAATTTGGAAATATTTCATACAGTGTGTATTTGTTATAAGTGAAACATTTTTGTTATGCCACCAATGCAATAGTTTTTACTTTTGGGTGTCTGATGTACCCACTGCTGGTACAAAAAATATTTGAACTTGTATATTTGGAATGCAAATTACTATGGTTCCAATAAAACTATTATAAAATTTTAGATAATAAATATACACTAGAACGACGGATATCTTTGTTTCGCATACTGTTGGTTTCAAAAATTATTCAACCAAAGTTTCAAATCTTTGGTGGCCAAAAAAATGTATATGTGTAATTTTTGATGACTAAAATTACAATATTAATATTATCTTCCAGCAAAACATCAAAAGAATGAATTCGAATATGCATAGGTACATTTTCGAACAAGTAAAAATCAGTAAGTAAAAATTGATTCTAGTGTCAAATGATTTAACTTAAACTTTTTAATGTTAGTAAAAAAGACTATTAGTTCCATACTTCGTCTAAATGTAGTGTTATATATATATATATATTTGGAATGATAAGGTAAGAAAATTAAATAATACTTTACTACCAACTCCAAATATTTTAAAAAATGATACCAAAGTTGTTCTGGTATAAAGAAATATTTAAATAGGAACAGAATATATCAAATATTATTGCCCTTGCTCCTAAATAACTATTCATTATCCTAATTTAGTTTAAATTAAATATATATCGTTAATTGGATTAACATTAAATGTACATTTTTTAAATATATTATAGGTAAATCGAAAAACAAACAACAAATTTGAATATTTCCTTATTAATTCAAATACTGCAAGATGTTTTGAATTTTAAGTGAATAACCTTTTTTTTTTAATTAAGATGAAACTCGATACTAATTTTAGTTTTAAGATAAAGTTTAGATAAGAGAATTTAATTTATCCAGACTATGATTTCTAGCTAGAGTATTAATGTTTCCTATGCAATATTCAGCGAGTATGAAAAATTAAACTTCAATTTCTGTTTGTTAAATAAATTTTTTTTTTCATATAAAATTATTTTTAAGAGCTTTCCAATAATGTTTGTTGAAAAAATTATATTTAGATATGTATTTATAAATCAATTTGGTTAAGTTACAAGAAATATATAAATATTAAGTAAAATTTTATTTGCAATTACATGCAATTTCTTGTTCACCAAGAAGATTAACAAAATATGTAGGTTTAAAATATGTATATATTTTTATTTACCTTTTTTCATATACAAGAACCTCATTGGAAATAGAACAAATTACTATTTAATTTAAAAAAAATTATTTTAGATTATTTAAAACTAAATGCAATTTTATTCCTGTTGTTATAAGGAAAAAATAAACAAAAATAAATTATTGTGGTTACAAAACTTTTACTAGACTTGTTGAAGATTTTTAAAATTCGAAAATAATCTATTGTAGAAATTTATTAATTTCCATTAACATTTTATTAGAGTTATAACTAGTGATTAAAATTGTATATATATGTTTAAAAAAAATCAACATAGTAACCCTCAATATTTAAAAATTGTTTTTTTGGAGAGCAGATTAGCTTTCATGATGTATCATTATATAACCTATAATTACTTGTGACAAAGAAGAAGGACATAATCAAGAATAAGGCAAAATTATTCCCATGATGATCCTCAAATCTACTCTAAGTTTAACAAGTTGTGTCCGTAAAATCTTTTTTTTTTTTTTTTTTTTGATAAGAAGAATTGAAGTGTAAACACTAATAATTGTATTTCTTGAACAAAATACATATCGTAACTTACACAGCAGTATGAACCAAAAAATCAATTTATTTGCATTTAAGTAGAAGTGATCCTTTGGTCATATATATTGCCTTATTGATCTGTCTTCTATTCTTTTTTCTACCTTTGATGATGATGTTGACAACATTTAAAACTCTAAAAGGTTACTCTTCGTCTTTTATGAATACGCACGAATGTTCAATTAGTTTTTTAATATCATTAAATGTAGTGAAAAAGTGACGTTTACTACTCCAAAGATAAATAGTAATGACAACAGCTAACAAAAAAAATCATTTTTCATATTACCAATTTTTTAAAAACGGACGAGTTAAAAAATGCACGCGATTTAAATCACTCGTTATCTTGTATTTTTGGGCGAAAAAGGATGAGTGTCTTCTTAAAAGAAAGGATGCTTCCACATAGTAGATATTTTACAAAATGTCGATGTACGGTGCAAAAAACTTGCAACAGGCGTGCATGCAAGTCTATGAAACAAGGAGAAAAATAGTTTTCATCTTGAAAACATATATTATAAAAGCGATTCCCAACTTTTTATCACTGCGGGAACTTATAGTATATTTAAATAAATTGCGGCTTATAAAATATGCCCAAACATTTTTCTTCAATCATTTGCTGGGGCATTAACGATGCCCTGCAGAGCATAATGGATCCCATAAGCCTAGGTTGTGAAACACTACTTAAGAAATTAGAAAAAAACCAATAACATGTAATTGTAATTAGATTTTTTAGCACCTTAAATTGCTAAAATCTTATTTTTTTCTGTTAATATAATAATGTAGGACTTAATTCTTGATATCTTTTTAATTTCTGTGAAAAAATGAAGATATGGTAACATTTTATTGTCATTCTACCTTATAACAACTAAATTGGAATTGACAGCTTTAATATGTTCCCTCTAGGTGACTTTTAGTACGCCTCAACACTGATATGTGGGCACTTATATATTTTACTTTTTCATATTGTTTAAGTACCATCCTGACCCATATTTTTGATTTTACCAAAAGGTTTATCAACGTGATTCTTTTTTTGAAAATATTATGAAAACTTTTTGTTAAAGAGCGTTTTTTGAATAGATCGAATAATTCTTTCTCTTAAACAATATTTATTGTAGCTTTTTTTGTATTGTCAATGTTTTCCTTGGTATAATGTTATATCAAAAGTGTAACCCTTTGGATCTAGAGTAACCCAAGCCTTGTATCCCACAGGATGGGATTGCTTCTTATGAATTGCTTTAATGGGTGATGTCCAAAATAGGGTATCATAACTTTGGTACATTAGTTTGGCCTAACACTTCTCCAAATTTAGAGAAATTTGTTTTTAATTTGTCAAGTAATGGCTGAACCTTTGCAAATTTGTGGCTTGATGTTTGGAATTGAGTGTCGGTTACATGAAAATACTTCATAATTTCATCAAAAAGATATCGCCTTATAGATGTTATAAAAGCAATATTATGTACATTTGGAGACAATTTCCAAAATAGTCGGCTACGTGGCACGTAGCAATAACCTGAAACTAAGAATATTCCAAAGAAACAGCTCATTTCGTTTGAATTTTATTTTAATGCCATGGATACTTCATTGAATTTCATAGTTTCAGATTGATTTTACAATTTGTTATATAGCCTCTTTAGACAGAAACAGTTCAAAAATTCAAGAGCACTTCCTTGAAAGATAGCACTTGAAGGCTTGTTATTTAATCTAGTCAATTTCGAGTTATAGGATATTTTTTCAATTAGCCGATTTGTGGAAACACATTTAGCCTGATGTATATTGGTTTTATTTGTGTCCTCTTCAATAGCAAATTCGACTGAACCAAATGCAGTGAGCTGTGAAACAGGAAAGTTTTCTAAACTCACGTTATCTTCTACGCCAGAATCCTCATCAGTCATATTTCCATTATTAGGAAGGTTAATTAATACTTTCTGAGTTACAGAAGATTTATTATTTTGATCTGACGAATCAAGATAATCTAAAGACAAATCGGACCATTTATCCAGTTCCTTCAGTTCTTCGTTTAAAGTTATTTGAAATAAAAGACATTCAATGAAATCATAATAGCAGAAAATGTTGTAGTCAATACCAATGCAACAATTAAAACTTTAGAAATTGAAATTACTGTAGGGAACACATAGTAGTAGTAATATTTTTAGCAATTTTTCAAAAGTAAGATGTTACTAAAATGTATCAATAACCACAAGGTTTTATTTTGCAATATTATAGTATAAAATTACCTATTTGATCGTATTTTTTTTTACAAAGTAATCCTTGTCTTCTCACGTTTTCTAGTCTCCAGACAATACATATATGAGAATAATTTTTAGAAATTTAATACACGAGGAATAAAAATAAAGACTAAGTACATTCATACTGTACAGTAATAATTAAGTACACTCATTAGTTTTACAAAAATAAATGTTTTAGTTCATCAGTTTATATGTTGCTCTACTGCAACGAGTGGCTTAAATGGTGTTTCCATATGCAATATCTCGATGAATTTGTCATACAGAAACATTAATACATTGGATAATAATCATAATTTGAATCAGTAATTTTAATTAGATGTTTTTAAAGTCTTAACTTTGCTAGCATCTAATTTATTTCCGACAAGATTTAATACCTGATATCTTGTTAATTTCTGGGGGAAAACGAAGTTCCTTATAATCCTTAATACTCGTACTCCCATATTCTAAACTTTAGAAAATGTCCTTATCCTTAAGTATTTCCCAAAACTCTTCAGCTTGTGATGCATTATTACAGTCATTGCCTTTAAAATTACAATCTTCACATGTTTTTCTACAAGAATAGATGACCGGATTTTCATTATATCTTGATTTCAATTTCTTACAATGTTCAGTCTTAATCAAATTTTCAGAAACCCTATAAAAAAGTACATTTATTTATGCACAGGAAAAATTTGATATACAAATCTTACCATCACATTCTGTACAGGTCTTTTGCATGTTTTGAGAAAATTGTTGTCGTCTATTACACTATTTAAATCCAAATTGAAGGATAGCATTCTCCATGATAGTCTTTACATGTAACTGAAAATATTTATTTGAAAATTCCACATTGTAAATTATAGTATCCTTAAATATTTAATAATAGATCAATTAACTTTACACACTCCACAAAGTACAGAACATTCCATTTGAAGGCCATAATTCATATATTGAGAGTTATTGACGAACTTCTTGGCATTATCATCATACAATGCTGTTTTTGATATCAAAAATCATAGAAATTCAGTTTATAAAAGCTCTATTACCATATAATTACCATTCAGTTCTACATATCATTGATAAACAGAAAAATTCAAAAGAACGCTTTGTGTTCATTATTTCTTTTTTCTACAACTTCACAAAATGAATAATACCTTAAATGACAAAAGCAATAATTATACATTATAATTTTATAGACATTCTCTTACTTTATGCCGATATGTTTTGTTTTTCAAAGTCGTATTGCTTTATTTTATATTACTAAGCTTCTTGTGATCATTTGTTAATTATAAATGTAAATAAATTATTAAAATGTATTGTTTGTAGCCTAGTTAAATTTAGAATAATCAATTTACAAAGGATTTGCCTTTCTGATATTTCAAAATTTTAAAAAAAAATGTGTCTTAATGTGTTAGACTAAATACGGTGGGGTTCTTGAGATGTGAGTCTACTTTCGGGAAGTATTTTATTCTTGTAAAAGCCAGTTCTTATTAAAAGTAAAATGTTATTTTAAATGGGGCCAAAAATTGGGCTGAGATAAGAGTTTTTGAAATACAAAAGTTTTTATGTCTAAATAGAATAATACACAGATCCTAAGCTGTGGCGAAATGGGTATATTTTAATTTTTGGCTCATAACTTGTGCAGTCTTAAAAATAAAAAAATTATCTTCAAAATATATCCCATACTATAAACTATATAAGGTGAGTAAAATTCATATTCTTAATTATAAAATTTTGAGTGCAATATATGCTTAAAAATATTGAAGAAAAAATCACCTTCATTAGAACTCTCAAAGTTAAAAATAAAAAATTAGGTAAACTTTTTATTTCGACTAATCCTCTACACTATGACCCTAGTTTCATGAGCCTTTTTTCTACCTACAGCTTTTTCAAATATGGGGTCCTACGTGGCTAATATAACTTAAGTGAAATTAATATTTGGATATATCATAGTATTCTTCAAAAATTGTTTCTAATATATTTATTACATGCACATCCTTGATATAGATATTCCTTCAGATTAATATATTGTTATTTTCTTTTTCAAAAACATGGGGAATTCTTCATATTATAAAATTGATATGATATCTGTTTTTATGGACTTCAATCCAAAATGGTAACTGTAAACATGACTAACTGATTATAATAAAAATTTAGGTAAGGGTATTTAAGTGAAAGTAAATTATAGTAAAATATGAAAAAACACCAGTTTTTTTTAGTTATGCACAAAAAAGTCGGCTACACCCATTAGACCCCAACATTTATAGCATAAAAATAAAAAATGGATATTTAAAGGTACGCTGAGTAAATTTAATTATAATTCTTTTATTTCATGTACTATTATTAACCAATAAGCAATTTAATATGTGCCAAAATAAGTTTGGCTTGAAATATGAATATTAATTTGATAACGCTAGAAGTTCCAATGTCTTGGGGCAGCAAGAAAAAAATTATCATAGAAAATTTAATTATTTCATAGTTAACGATAGGTGTAACCTGACATTTGTTGATGTAATATAGCCAAAACATTAACATAAATCGGTGCAGGAGTTGGAAAATTTAATAAAATAAATATTGATTTAAGTAATTATATACATCATATATATATGTATATGCTATTTTGTATAACAGTAATAATCCTTTTTCTGCATACCTATAATATAAGTTAAAAGATAATACTTAATTTTTTTCCTTGCAGTTTTTATCATCATTGTCATGTTAAATATAATTAGAAGTTGTATGTTTTTTATATGCAAAGTATATATAATATTTTCTCTCAAAACTTTATATTAGTTTGGGTAGTAGGTACTTATATATTGCATAAATATAACGTACTCTCAAGAAAAGAATAAATTAAAAAATATCCATGTAGGTATATTGTCAAAATTAAATGAAATAAGAAAGAAAGCTCTGGAATTGTTGTGCAGGAGTTGAAAGATTTACGTCTTATTTTTTAAGTTTAAAAATTATGTTAAACTTAAAAAAAAATTAGTGCCTCCGAGTGGCTAGTTTTGAGGTAGGAAAATACGGAGGAGGCTTTCAAGATAGAGTTTATCATATAGGCAAAGTTCGGAAGATACAATATGCAGCAAAAGTCAACGATCAACCCTTGTTTGTGGGAATTGGAAAATTAGTGAAAATAGTGCTAATAATGATGTAATCTTTAAAAAAAATTGTGAATCCAGTGATGACGAATAATAGGGCTCTATAGCTAGTTTATTGTATCTATATGAGAAAGAACAGGAAATATCTCTGCTTGTATTTATATAATTGTTTTGTATTTTCTGTAAGTATAATTGTATAGTATGTATTTGCTCGGGGATATGGAAGGATGGCGACCACTTCCCCTCCTCAGGAAGGGCCAAACGTCTAAAATCGGCTGTTGTACCAGAATTTGCAAATAAGTATGATCAGTATCCACAGGATATTACGTGAAAATTTGCCTTTAACACTAGAACGACAGTGGATATCAAAAATGATACCTATTTATTTTTTAATATTTGTAACTGTTAGTGGTGGATAAAATTAAAAGTAATGTGTTAATTTTAATTATCTCCGAAGATTTATTATTTATTTAAAAAAATAAACATAACTTTTATAATAACACATATAAAGAAATTAGCATTTTTTACAAGTTAAAATTGTTTTTTAAGTACCAATACAAGGCTTATATACGAACCTCTTACATTTACAACAGGTTTTTTTTGCTAAGCACCGTGATTTTCTTGTACAATTGACTGTACACCAGCTTCTATTTTTAGTTGAACAGTTTGATTGTGATTGAAATAATTGATTATTTTCTTCTATATCATCCTTCGATTCCTCATCTTCACCAATAAGTTCAGTAATCAAATTATTCAAAAACTGGCAATGAGTTATTTTCTTACCAGTCAATTCTCGGTACAAGATAACAGCATTTATACCAGCAAAATCCAAAATATTATAAAAAACTTGTTGACATTTTGGTGTAAAGTCTTTCCATTTTATCTAGAATATCAACTTCGTACTTAGTTTCATTATAATACTAGATTAATTCTGTTAACCTTTTTCGTACATCTAAAACTTTAACACTTTTGTGAACAGAACTCAAAAAAAAAAAAATCTTGATAAGAAGTCAATGTTTTGCCACTATTTACAAAGATTAAGCTTGAAAATAGTGCTTGTTTAGTAGCGATTAGTTCAGGAGGTATTTCTTTGCGAGCACAATTCATATTTCCTAAAATAGTCGTCCTATATTTCTGAAGTTCATTTGCAAGAGACAATGACGTAAATAAATTATCTGTTGTAACATTCCTCCCTTTACCCAAATAGGGTTCCATTAGCTCCATTACGACATATTATGATTTATTTGCTGGTCTTTGAGAATCTTTCCCAAGTAAGGAAATCCATTTACCAAGTATTGGGACGATGCATCAACTCCTAACCAAAATTTTATACCAAATTTATGTGGTTTTTTTAGCCATATATTGGGTAAATGGATATTTAGCTTTTGTTGGGAATAATTGATCATCAATGGTAATATTTTCACCTGGCCTGTATGATGACTTACAATTTTCGACAAATTGATCCCATACCATTGAAATCAAGGCGAACTTGTCGTTTTGAAGTCTTTGTGATCTTGTGGAACGAATATCAAAGGGGATATATATATCAATAATTTCTTATATCTGTTGCGAGGGATAGTATTCCTAAGGAGATTCATCCCCAATTTTTTTGACCAAATGACTTCTGTCGGCTGCCCTTTGCCTAATATTCCTCTTGCATACATTATTGCAATCAATTGGAGTATTTCTCGTTTGCTGGTTGTCCATACATCATTCTTAAGTTTTGAACGAGCCTCACCTATTGTACATTTTACAATGTGATCAATAATATAATTATCGATCAAGAGTTCAAAAGCTGAAAATGTTTAATCTGTAATGATGTTACGTTTTGCAAACGATGAGACTTCCTTCAAAATGTTTTCTTGGGTAAAACGGGCTGAAATTTCTCCATTTCCTATTTGTTTGTGCCAGATTGTGTTATCCTTGCCAAGATATATTGACTCTTCTAATAAGTAGGTTGATTTATGAAGAAGACAGGAATTGAGTCACTTGATTGCATCCTGGTATTTCTTAAAATGTTAAATATACCAATTAGTTGTTAATAAGCACATCTAGTATATAGCAAAACTAATAATGGTATTCAAGAAAATTACTTACCGACAGGCTTGTCAAAAACATCAGAATAGTCATCAGAATCAGAAGAACTTGATTGAGGTGGTTGGACATATCTTTCATCTTTTTCCAATTCGAAATCCTCACTTTCTGAATAAAAGTACGATGTGCACTCAAGATAATGTCTTATTTCTTCAATGGATAATTTTTTCTGGGACATCCTTGCACAATAAAAGGTGCAAGCAGAATAGATAGTTCAGAAAAATCTACGTTCATATCTATACTAGAAATATACACAATTCTCATCTAAAGAAGTTTATACATGTTTGAACTTGCTTCAGCCCGTTCAAACAGGCTTGAGCCTGTTCATACACAATTGTAGAAGAAATATATTATTTGAAATGATTGTCTAGGTAGTGTTCACTGTACCAACGAAACGAATACTAATTTTAATTTATAATTTAGTTTTTTGTGATTAATAAAATGAATTAGGAGAATTCATGAACAAATACAATCAAGAAGTTTCTCACATTATTTCATTGAATCCAAAATGGGTATCAAAAATGATACCCTCGTCGTTCTAGTGTTAAAGAAGTTTTTTTTATGTAATCCGTAAGATGATCAAAAGAAGGCTGGTGTCGATTGATATAATGAAAGGCTCAAAAATTGTGTTATATGTTTATCAAAAGCAGTGTATAATATTTACACAAGTTCAAAACATATGTCTATGAATATGACACTCAATAAAAGATGAGTCTATGTATATGAGGCTAAATCAAAGGAGAAATTGAATGTATGGGTCTTTTAAGATGATCCAAAAGTTGTTCGTGGAAGATACACAGCCAAGCAAGAGGTTTTATTTTCAGTTTTACAGGTCATGTATCTTTAGTGTAGTTAGAGCTACGTAGCACAGTTAATTTTGATTGACACACGACCATTTGTCTATCGGAAGTCGTATAGGAAAACCGGAACACAGAGTAAGAGGCCACTCCCCGTTCACTATGGCATCGTATTTGCTCACACTTTGGATAAAACACAGAGATTTTTGGCTAGTCAAAACATCGACATGATGGATCATTCCCCATACATCCCTGGTTTAGCCCCGAATGACTTTTTGCTTTTATCATACATCAAAAATTCCGTGGTCAACAGTATTCAACGACAAAAGCAGTCATTGATAAATTTAAAACCTATGTGATTTCGAATGGAAAAGAAATTGCTTCGAAAACTATTTGAAGTTTCTACAAACATTAATCAATATTCATTTGGAATATTTGTCATTTCCATTATTAGGCCAAAAATATGAATAGCAACTTATGTATTATTGATTTGTGGTCTAACCTTTGCAGTACAAATTTACTATATCAGATATAAGTTATTTCAAGTCCGCAGCCTAATTTTTTTTTAACTTTGTGAAAATGTTATTGATTAAACTATCAATATAAACACTCCTCGAAAAAAAAAACATTAATTTTTATTTAAAAAAATGATGTGACTATTTTTATGTTCAGTATCTTCTATAATAGTGTGAAATTGTATGAAAAGAGTAATTATCCATTGCTACCTAAGTAAAGTCTTTTCACTTTGGAAGCACAATGATAAAAAAACAAAAGTATTTCAAATCAACCGTAGGATGTTTTTTACAGGTAGATATGTTCTAACAAAGTAGCAATGAAAGAGTAAGTAATACAACTAATGAATAAATTAACTTGTCAAATAGATAATATATAGTACATTTTTCCTTCTATGACCTTTAAGTACAAAAAAATATTAAAACAGTCATTTCAATCAGAGACTGCGTAAATTTTTTAAGAATTTGTAATGATTATATTTAAGTAAAATCTATTTATTCAATTTTATAAATAAATTTATTTTATGTAAAAATAGATTCTTTACTTGTATGGATTACTTTTATAATTACTTATATTACTTTTTCAAATAGCAGAACAAATGATGGAGATTATCTAATAAAAAAAAAGTTTAATTCAGAAGTCATAAACTTAAACTTTTTAATGATTATAAATATTTGAAAAATAGTTTTTTGTTTCTTTTAAGATCCGTACAAGAAAAGAAAATAAGTTTTTTTTTTGAATTTTTATGAAAATTATATTTAAAATTAACATTTTAAGTGTTGTGCAAAAATTATACTTTATTTGACATGTGGGTACAATGTAAACAACAAAAAAAGTTATTACGGACTAAAATATATCTAAAATTGTCATTAATAAGAAAATAATCAGCGTGGAACTCCCTTTTTCTTTAATTGTAATGGTTTCTGTATAAGGTAAACTAATTTTAAGTGTCTAAGTTAGTAATACAAATTACATACTTAATTGACTTAAAAATGTTAGGATTTTGTTTCCGAAATATTTGTTTCGGATTTACCTCTTTTACTTCTACAGAATTGTAATGGGATGTTATTGATCCCACTTCTAAATTGTAAGGTCATTATTATTTAATATCTTCTATTTGACTTTTACATAAAAGTAATGTACTTGTAAGTTCAAAAATTACATTTAATTGAAATGCATATATTTGGAAAACAGGAAATTAAAAAAATTGTTTATATCCCAGCCCCTATATCCTTTTATGACAATATGGCATACGGACTGTTTAACGTCCGTAATAGCTTGTTTGAAGACGCAGGGTACAAAAAAAAAAATTTGATTCAACGATAATTATGATGAAAATATTAAGAAACCTTTTACATCCCAGTTCGAAACAAAGTTTATATTACAAGAAAAGTATGTCACGTAGTCATTTGAATTTTTCAGCCAAAGTACGACTTACTCTTAGTGTTTAACATTTGAGATCCATTCAGGCTTTGACTGGATAAGGGGTAACCTAGTGGATATATTTTTTTTTTTACATCAAACGTTTTTTATCATATAAACACGTGTTATTTTCTTCCTTTAACAATAAAATATCTTTTTTCTAAATATAGTTGGATACGTGATAACTTTTAGATTCACTAGAACAATGAATTACCATGAATTAGTCTATAATTTACTACGCAACCTCCATGTAGCTTAATGGACAATATGCTCAGAAGAAATTGTTCTCTGGAAATCAATGTGTGTCAGCCAGATCTACAGTGCTCCTAGAGACAGAAATCGACATATATAATGTATATTGCTGGTAAATAGAGTCGTTGTAGTGCTATAATGTTTAAAAATGCTGAATTAGTCAAACATTATATTACCAACAATAGAGCAACGTCTGAAATAGTACGTTTCTTTGTAGACTGCTGGTATCACAAATAATATTTTTGAAAATTACTATGTTTACCAAGAAAACTATTACGTTATTTAAATAACAGTTTATTTTTCTAAATATAAATATTAGCAAATAATAATAAATATTGAAAGGACCAAAGGTCATATTATACCTTTATTTCTCTTACTGTTGGTATCAAAAACAATCCTACCAAAGTTTTGAAATATTGTTGTTCAAAATAAAATTATATATGAGTTGGTGTCGCCCGTGCCACTTTGCAAAACACAGTGAGTAACTTGGGGAAAAAGAGGCGTGTGAGGCTGGAAAGTCCATTATTGACAAAAAAAACTTAAGCTATGCCATTTACAACTTTGTAATTTAAAAATAAAAAAACCAGAAAATTTAAGGACTTCTGGGCCAAAAGAAGCTTGTCTTAAGATAACTTTACTATTTGTGGGTAGTTTTTTTTCTCAGTTTTCATACTATCTACTAATATTAATGCCCAATGAACTAATAATCCAACACAACATTGCAAACCAATTATATGGATACAATTAGGTAACACCACGTTTTAAAAACAAGTTCTCTTTTTGAATTATGTACGTATGAATTAAAAGTAGTTTTTTTCTTCCTTTAAAATGACTTATCAGGAATGTAATCACCATTATGTTAATTAATGGGTTTCTGTGAGTTCTTTAATATTTTTTTTGCACAAACATGGCGTGTGTAAGAGAGAGAAAAAGACAAATTGAGAGATGACATTTTAATTGCCTTTGTTTTTTTCTTTTTGGGTTGTGGTACACAAATAATTTATAGGCTATTGTTCATTCATTGAGATTAAGTCCGTCTAGCAATTTTCTATATATTAGTATTAGCAAATAATGATTAAAAAAAATTTTCGTTTCAAAAAGAGAGGAAAAATAATCAATAGTTACTTCGGGTATTAAATATTAATTTTTGGTGTGCTTTTGAGAGTTCATTTGAAATTTGTGTACAATGTAAATATTTAGGTATACAGGAGACGGTTACAAACAGATCTGTGGACTCACTGATTTACTAGGTTTTCTGCAGACTAAAACTTGTCTAAACTTAGTGTGATTTCTGAGTTCTTCTTTCTGTTTTGTCCTATTCATAAAATTTTATTATTACCCCCGTTAGTCTTACTAATTCGTCAAAAGTTTCAACCAAGATTAATAAAAATAGAATTGAATTTGAATCCTCAATTTCAAGAATGGAAAAATAGCTTTTGACACTATAAAAAAATGTTTTTCCATGTATTTTTAGGATATTTTTATCCAATATATACATTAGTGTCGATGTCATCGTCAAAAAGGAATGTCAAATTATCTCCTACTTTTTTAACTGTCAATTATTTACGGAGCTTTTGTTATTAAAATAATCCTAAAACGTTTTTTGAAGTACGCAAGTATAATGTTATTTTTACCATATAACTTTAAAATAGGAAAATAAATCAAACGTTAAAGTTTAATCACCTTATACTAATTTACAATTTAAAAAAAAATCAAGTTCAAGAGAAAAAAATGTTTAATCACAGAACATTAAATTCTGAACTTTACATTTATAATTAAGTGAATCTTTATTTTTTGCATTAAAATGGAATATGAATACATATTAAATATAATTTCATGTTAAATTTCAGTTCCATTTAACTTTATGAATTCCTATGTACAAAAAAATTGCAAAAAAATAATTATTTTATTTTTTATTGTACTACGTAATATTCCTTGATAATATTACCTATATTCCATTTATGGCTTTGAGCAAAGAAAAGGTGTTTATCGAATTCAAAGAATTTTTGGAAAATTGGCCGTTACTTTTTATTTAGAGTTTTGATTTTCTTTTATTTTTCTCTCGCATCTTCCTTCTCTCCCCCTCCCCTCTTATTATAAGTTATTTATTAACACTTCTAAAATTGCACATTTTTGAAAACACCATACAAATTTTATGTCAAAAAATAAACTTCTTTTTTTAAAAGCTATAACTATATAAATGAGAAGTTGATTGATTGCGAATAATACAGAAACACCGAAAAAAAATCTTCAACTGTAAGCAGGAAAGAAAACCATGTAGCGGATTTTTCATAGAACCTATCTGTAAACCATGTAAAGGTTGTCTATGCCTCAAACTTATCCACTAAAGTAATATTTTTCCTGGCCAATCATGTAGGAATCCTGAACTTATTTGAACGAGCAGAGTATAGGAAAAGAAGGACTTTAGTAATGATTAATTATATTTTGTTGAAACTTATATAGGAATGGGATGAAATCACTAGCTAGTAAGTCTTGAGATCGATGTTTGAAACAAAGCCTCCAAGAGCTCCAACGTCATACTTGTAACGTGGATTTTCTGCTCCAAATCACAAAAGAATCAACTTTTCATCTATGTCGCTTAAATATTCTGATTGTTGAATAATGAAAAGGTCACCATCTTGTAGCAGAACAATTTTTCCCTTCGACTTTTGAAAGGGTTTTGAAAGAGTTTGACAGAGCCTAGGATAGCATTTTCATTAGCATGGCATCCAAGACGGTAGCGCATAAATAAAGTATTATTATGTGTTTGTTTGTTTTTTGTTTTTTTAATTTGATTGAATATGATTCCATCTCATCAAAGATTTCATAGAATATTTTGTAAAAAATTAACATTTTCATAAGACATATTATGAGGTATTAGAAAAAAATTGTATTCCATTTATGTATATAATATTTTGAATTGTTTTTCATTTGTGATCTAATTGGTGAACACAAAAGATAGTCCACAGCAACAGAAAATATTAACTATTTTTCGTCCATGGCTTCTAACAAGAAAAAAAATAATAATTGAACTCTAAAGAATTTTAGGAACTCTTTGGTTTTGTTTTTAATTTAGATTTTTTCAAAAATTTTGTTCTACTCCAAGACTCTAATTTGTGTTTTAAATATTACAATTATTTATAAATTTAAATGTGGAATATAATTTGTATTGACATTGAAAAAAAGTAAGTGGTAATTCTTTTTTTGGAGAGATACAAATTTATACACCTTGTCATCTATCAAGAGATGAATATATTTAAAAAGAAGAGAAATATTATTAGTATCTTTTCGTTTCTTTATCACAAAATTGTATTTGTCTCTACAAAAATTCCATCCCAATACATATTACAAAAGTAGTCTAAACAGTGTATTATCTCAATGGGGATATATAATTAAAAAGTCAACAATATATTGTCAATATAATTGTTCATAAATTATAACATTATTATAACACTCTGTAACATCAATTTTGGGATAGATGAGGTTTAACAATGCCGTAGCAAATTAAAGTTACGAGTGCGATGAGGAAAAAATTAAGAGCTTTTACTTAACTTTTCTGAGACACTCACAATTAAAGTTAGGCATGTTGCACATTTCATAACAATATACAAAAATTTATTTTTTCTATTTTTTCTTAAATTATCAATAAAATGCATCTGAAAGTGATATCTGAATATCTGCACACTTCTTGATGCAGGAAACAAAATATGTTGGCTCATTTTTACTGTGCGTTAATACTACTTCCTGGATGATAATTTGATCCTGCAACAAGTTGGTGTCTGTAGTCATCCATTTGGACTTCACCTTCTGGTCCCATTTAGATTCTAGGGTCTGTAACCTCATGACGAATATATCGTAACCATGAAGGCCACCCTAAACGAGCCCTGGGCCGATATGTATATAAAAAATACTTACTAAACTTCAACAGACCTCTTAAGGTCATCATGGCCGCCAGAAAGGGCTAAATCGAAAATTAAAGAATACAATAATATAGCATTACAGCTGGTCTCCAAATATTTTGTGTACATGTTGAATGGCCACATATATATATATCGTTAAAGTTAACAGCAATTATTGTTTAGATTTCAACTTTGCACCCGGTACAACGAACCTTCAATAAATCCCAAAACTTTTAATTAAAATTGGCATATTGCTTAAGAAACACTTGACTTGAATGTTTATATTTAAATATTGATGATCTATGCATCTATTTTGTGCAAACTTGGATCTTGAATATGTGACTTAAAATCCAATCTTTCCTAATTTAAGAACCAAATTATCCCTTTGAAAACCATGTTTGAAATATATTTTGTTTGTAATAGAACATTGATTAATCATATATAAAATTTTATACTCTTTTAGAGTATAATAACGTTATAGAATCATATTAGCAGAATCTCCTTGCTATGAAATAAAACAAAAAGCCATAAATTCCTCATAAATAAAGCTATAAAAATAAAATATATAACCACAAAAAAACATATGAGCATTAAGTATTATATATTACCTGCCCAAAAATCATTCCTTTTCGTATTAATTCATTATAAGGCATAATAGTTTACACACAAATATAACATATATTAAAAAAACAACATGTAATTATTTTTTATACAAATAGGGAAGACCGGGGACAATGTCAGTTGTCCTTTTTTCTCTTACAAAGAAAACTTCATCTGTAAAATATACATCGCAAAAAAATAATGTTTGTATTTATATTTCTCCCCAATAATGAAAAGACAATTTTTTCTATGATGACCAATTCACTTTTGCATACGCTTGAGCCAGTTTTCGAAGCATCTTCTTCCAATCTGATTGCATAACTTCAAAACAAAGATTTTGAAGGCATCAATGGCTTCTTTTGTTGATAAAACAGTTGACCATGGAATATATTTTGATATATGGTCAAAGAAAAAAGTTTTGTTGGCCAAATCAGGGATGTACGGATAATCATCCATCATTTCAACGTTTTAACTAGCCAAAACTCTTGTTTAATGCGAAGGGTAAGCACATGCATTGGCAAGATGTAGAATACGTTATTTCTTATTCTGTATTTTCAAATTTCTTGGAAGACTTCCGGTTAAAAATTGGTCGTGTGTCATTCAAAAATAACTGCACTACGTTGACCTAATGCCACTGAAGCTACTTGATATGTCAAAAAGAAAAATTAGACAACCTATTGCTAGGATGTGCTTCACCCACGAAAAACTTTTTCGACTAAAGTAATATTTGGCTCATGACTTCATATGAAAAAAAAAACTTGTCAAGCTGTTATTAGTATTGGTATTTTCTTGAAGAGAGAAAATCAAAGAATGGAGTAACCTTGAGTGATTGTACTCATGAAAAACTGAGAGTAGTATTAAAAATTAAGAACTTATTTTTCATACTGCTAAACAAGTTTTGTTCGATCGTCGACGCCAAATAATACTGAACAATATTGGGTACGTCCACTGGTTATCTTATAATATTACATTTTACATAAAACAGATTTTTAAAATCAAATATAGGCCTTAAGTATTTTGAAAGTAAAATTATATGATCTAGTATGTTTCAGTGTTAGAATATCTTTAACGTTTCAAACTAATTTTGTATTCTAATGTATTTTTTGTTAAATATTGAATGTTTTAAGTTATTAGGATCGTACTAACATTGTTAATAGAAATATAAAATTATAGCTCATCCCGTTTGCCGAAACAATTATGGGATACTAATGTCTCTCTGAAAAATCTAAACTTAATTATTCATTTTTGTTATATTTATCACATATTAGAGTATTTTTATTTTAGTAACAATTTGGTATAAGAAATCATTAAAAGCAATTTCTATACTTTAGTAAATATAAAGGTTCACCACAAGCAATACATATAAAAAATATTCGATTCTCATTTTACTAGCTTTGTTTTCAATAATATATAATTAATCTAACTGAAAACATTTTTTTTTAAATATCAAAACAACAAAGAATAGTAGGCAGATGAAAATTACAATATACCAATTGAATTTTTGGCAAAAAAACCTCCAATAAACCCAGACGGACACTAGCTCCCCAAATAATTCAAATATCAATAATTTCATACAATTAAGCAATATTTTATATATAATGTCTCAATATACAGGGTTGATCTCATCTAGCGGTACACATTTTATAATTTTATATCTAGAATAACAATGGTGCAAAATCGCGAAGGAGGACAACAAGACATCTTATCCCTGATCAGGGCGAGCTAAGACGGTTGGAAAGAGCTAAAAAGATTCTGAATTTTCTAGAGGCCAACAAAAAATCAGCAATTTTTTTTATATCATTTCTGATAATAAAAAAAATCATCGCTGATGACACTGTCAATAAGCAAAACAGCTGCTATAACCGAATATCCAAACAATATATCAGCTTCAGTGAAACATGTCTATAGAACAAAAAATCCCTTTTCCACACAGGCGAAGTCTGCCCTCCCATATTTTTGGAGAGAATGGAACGGCTCGATGCAGATGCTTACATCGAATTTTTTTATAAAAAAATGATACCTTGGTCCATAGAAAAGTTATGGGACAACTTCGTTTTAACTCAAAACAGAGCTCTGTGTCATTGCCCAAAAAAAGACATCTGCCGTACAGAGAGACAGTACTTTTGGGACCTCAACATGTGGTCGCTCTTGTTTTCAGACAAGTATCCCCTTGGGCTACTCTATCTAGGGCGACTGGAGAAAAAGGCGTGTGCTATTTGTCACAGGAGTGTCCAGTCTCCAGAGTTTTGCATCAAGAAAGAGAGGACCAAGCTCAAGTTTGAATACTAAGTCAAGATTTGCAAAAGATTTAGGCCTCGTATTGAGGTAATTATTAGAGATGAGAGCTCACATATCGAATAAAGGATGTACCAAGCACTATTTTCAGTTAATTTTGTTTAATATGTATCCTCACAAAAAAAATTATTTAAATTTTACTTTTATTAAATTGAAAATGGTAAAATGTGTACTACTAGATACAATGAACCCTGAATATACAAACATACATTTAATTTACAGATTGTTTACTTGAAAAATAATAAAAAAAAGATACATGTTTAATTATTTTTTAATATTTTGATTGTGGAAACATGAAGATATTCAGTAGGTATCAAAAGTGATCATAACTTACTTTTGATTAATCAAATTAAAATATGACATATCGTTTGACGTCTTTGCTATCAAATAAAAAGAAGTATATTTGAAGTGCAATAAGCAATATTAAAGTTATGGCACACCAATGTCCCTGGATATGAAAGGTTCTACTATAATACATTTAGATTTAATAATTCAACATTATCGAAAGTCAAATGAACTATATACCAAAAATATTATTTTCATCAATTTTTAATTTCATAAATTAAATTTGATATTATAACTACTACAACTGCCCTTGACTATTTGACAGGTCGCAATTAAATCCAATTCGTACGGATTTTTTTTGACTGGAATACATTTTTAATATGTTCAAACAATATAATATATTTGTTAGTATGTGGTGTTAAAAATTTGGCGATTCTACATCAAACTAGATTGGAGTAATTGGGCCAAGGAAATTTTTTTTCTACTACTTCTCCAAGTCTTCCCTACATTATTTTAAGACATTTGTAAGTATTTATGAGAAAAGATTGTAATTATTAAAGCACAAATCAAGTTGGTTTAGTCGACGTCTTGATATGTAATATGCACAAGTTTATTTCTTTTCTTATATGTATACAAAAAAAAAAAAGAAGGATTTAACTAAGCCTTGATTTTTTGCATCGTAGGATTACTACACGTTATTTAAACAGTGTTATATTTTACATTTATATTATATTAAACATGAAATTATCATAAATTTCATGGTTGGAAAAAGATAAATTAGGAAAATCAAATATTTACATTATGGTATACTATGGGTTCATTTTTCTTTTCAACATTTTAATAGTTGAGTTGTGTTATCAATGAAAAATATGAAGTAGTTTTTTTGCAAATACGGTTCGAGAGTTATAAGAAAAAGTGGGTTTTCTAGTTGCAAGTGAAATATTGTAAAATAATGTCAAATTTCATACATAAAAATTCAAAGGAAAAAACCAAGTTTTTTACTTGACCAATCAGAATATGGTCCAACAGACCCTATGAAACTTTTGAAATGAAATTTTTGGAGTGGTATAGGTGCCACATGTCCGAAGTTACATGGAAACGTTTATTTGAATATGAAATATATTAAGTATTTAAAATGTTCGGGGAGCACTGTCAAAGAAAAATGACCCAAAGGAAAGCAGAGTGGTGGGTAATATAAAATTGCAGCTGTTAGAAAAGGATGGACTCATTTTGTTGATTTTATAAGTATTAAAGCAAAACTTGTTGTTGGTTTGTCCTGACATACCTGAGAGATCATTATTGAATATAGTAAATATGTATCGAAGAAGAGGATCAACAACCATTTAACTGTATCATTTGGTTTCATCCTTATCGAAAAATTCAGGAATAGATGGCGGATTAACAAAAATGCAAAGGAGATTTTAAAACAGATCAAAGTATTTTGATTTCCAAGTCAGCTTGGTAAGTAAACTATAGGGTCATAAAAATTCTTACAAATAAATTTGTAAAAAAGAAAAGCATGATTATTTGCAGGCTGAGGGGTGGGTGAGGGGTTGTGGAAGAGGTTGATGCTATTTCTCTTTTTTTAAATTGGCTCATTCATGAAATAAAATAGGAAAATTATACAATAATTGACGAAGGAAATTTTTACTGGCCTTCAAATTTAACAAAGCTAATATGATGACAGTTCAGTTTTTGGATATAATTTATAGACTTTTATCAAATTTACAAAAAACCAAAAACTTTAAAGGGAAGTTTTTATTGAAAATATATTGCTAGACAAGTTTGAAAACAGCAAGATTAACTAGGTATAATTTCAAGAGTGGGTATCAAGTGATATATGTAAATTAATTTCGACAGTACACCGATTACAACATTTTGTTGAGCGTTTCTTTGAAAAAAGTAATCAAGCTAGCCAAACACAACTTTATTGGAGAGGCCCAGAGCAATTTCTGAACAAAAAAGGAGGAATTATGGAGGAAGTTGTGGTAATTGGTAACTTTCCAGAAAATTATAATTTTATTATCCAGGATGTAGCTCAAGCATTTCTTTGGAATTAAGTACACTCAACAATACACCTCTGCTATGATCTGTCACTACCCTTGCGCTTATATTGCGTTATATGTATATGTACACAAGTATGACGATGTTTTAGACGTATATGTTTACAAGAAATTCATCAAAAGAAAAAATTGAGTAATAAAAATAAATCTATGACTTTTCAGATGGGTGTGCGGCCAATATCAAAACTTTAAAGTCTTCATGACACTAACACTTCACCAAAAGGACTTTTAATTGTTTGTTTTGTGGATTTTTCTTGCCACAAGTTGAAAGCAAGATATTTTCAGAAGGTGTAGGTGGTACAATTAAAATAGAAGCTACAAGAGTGAGACTACGGCATCCTTATAAAACTCAAATTACATAGCCAAAGGATTTATTGGAATATGCTCTGGACAATATGAAAATATATTTTTGCACCAAATAAGATCATTAAAAAGAAAAGACTAGTTGTTAACAATGTTCAGTTTTGAAAAAACCATTTGTAGTACACAAAAACCTAATTCATTTATTCCAAAATTAGACCAACCACTAAGAGGTTGCTTGCATCACAGAAGTAAAACCATTTTAACTGAAAGGTAAAAGTTTTTTTTACCAATTGAGATCCAGAAAGTGCCGAACTTGGTTACGATTCGACGAAGTTATGATCAATTTAGAAAAGTTGAACAATTTGAATTATTAAAAGCAATAACATTAAACAAATATCACAAAATTTTACAATACTATAATTATTTTTAATACTTTTATAAATTTTTTTCAGTTAAAAAAAAAGTAAAACAATGATAATGCATCATTTTCAAAGGTTTTCCAAAATTATTATAAAGCACACACATATCAACCAGACTTTTTCTGGGTTTTATGTTCAAACTCAGTAGAAATCATAATCAACAACGGCTTTTTATAACTGGTTGGCATAATCACGGTAGTTACTCTTCTTCATGAATCTCATCCAGGTACCCTTAAAGTCCCTATGGAGAGACTGAACATTTTGCTTGCTGTAAAATCCTGGTGGTTCTTGGTATCAGTCAATAAATTGATTGGCATTCACATTCGGGATAATTATAAGAGCAAGTTTATAATAAGCTCTCCGGTAGTCTTCAATCAGTTTTCAAGCACCCCAGCTTTAATTTGTCGAACGAAGGAATAACATCAATATGTTCAAATAAATCTTTGAGTACACTTTTCTCAGAAGTATTCAGCTTGGAGTGCAAAAGTCCAGAATTGGGGGTGTTTCGTTGGCCTCAATCATAGCCTTCCCGAACTATGCCTTGTTTCCAGTAAGTGTATCAATGAAACTATCAAAAATCCTATTGACATTAACCAAAAATAGATGTAGTTCTGGTGGGGTAACTAAATCCAAAATGAGTACATAACTGTCTTGTCTTATTAGGGGTTCATGTATACAGTTTTTGAAGTTCCTGGCAACCTTTAAGTCTATTTTGCCAAAATACTTAAAATCTTTATAGATTGCTTTCTAGTTGGCAAAAGCTATAAAGGGGGCTTTCTCATCTTTTAAAGGTTTCTTGTCCTCAAACCAGCAGTAAGGATAGGTAGCTGCATGATTCTGCAATCCACGCAGACCATTTAATAATTCGAAATCAACTGCCAAAATATGGGTGGCACTAATGTTCAACTGATCCAGGAAAGTTCTGAGATTAAAGATATTTTCAGACAGCCTACACAATTGCAAGTACAAACTTTTTATGTACCCTAAAATCTTTTTGGCCTCTTAAGGTGGAGGGCTGGTGCAAGCTGCATCTTGCTCATGAATACTTAAACATACATTGAAAGAACCCTGGCACCCTCCATGCCAAGTTTCAGCATGAGATTCTTGCATCCCTTTCCTCAATTATGTTTTTAATAAAATTTGTAAGATCATTGCAAAAGACACACTATTTTTCTGTACTTAGAAGTATTCTTCTTAGAGCTAAAGAAAGAGTCAGAGTCATCTTCATCAACGTCCTTGGCATAAAATATAAGCATTTGGGCCTCAAAGAAAGAATCAAGCTCATTGCCTTTCTGAATTACCATTTTTTTTAAATATGATGCAAACAGATACTGTAATACCTATCGTCTTGGAGGCACTTGACTTGATGGTCGTTCTGACACTGGAATTAAGTTCAGTGGCCATTTTGGTGAATAACATTAAGTGAAGCTATTGTTTGGTAGTATTGTTTGTCTTTCCAACTTTGACTTCATTTTGGCACCCTGGCTTGTGTCAAGAAAGATGAACCCATCTTCACACATTTCACCTTTCTTCAAATAGTCAGACACCATTATGACCATGGTAGTGGATCTTTGAGATATATTGTAAGCAGTATTTTGCTTTTTTCAAGCCAAGGAGCTATGATGCCTGATTCCTCGTCTTTTCTCACGATAGCATGTCCCACAAATATTGTAGTCAGGTGGAGATGGTGCTTTTTTCATGACCATCCTCTTTTTCTTATAGGCTTCTCCAAGAAAAGAGAGGGTTAGAGTAACTTACTGCAAATTTCACATTTACGTGATTGATCCTCTTTGGTTCTTATGAATGATGGAATTGATCTCAAAGAATCAACCAACTCTTTGAACCTTGGAAAAGATCCTGAATACAAGTCAACCTTAATCAAAATTCAACAGCTACCCAAGAAATAATCATTATACCTAGAAGCTTTCTTGGCTTATCATAGTTATGAGATCTCAAGACTGTGTTACCATAGTTATACAAAGCACATGTTAGGAATCCTTCGTCATCATAAAAGTCATAGTAGACTTTTTCGGTTATTGTTTTCTTCCAATTATAACGTATGGAATAAATGAGCCCCTTTTCAAGGCAAAGAAACCAAGTTTTTCCTTGTTCTTCTTGTGAGTCATCTTAAAGTAAAGTTTTTTAAAAGACAAAATAAATTCGCTAAAATAATAATAATTAATATTTAATATGTATTTCCTTAACATACCTTATTTTTAATCGAAATATAATTGTATGAATAGTTCACCTCGCTGATTTGTTCGAATTAAGATTGAGATAGATGTAGCAATGGAAGAATACTCAACATTTTGTCTATATTTCGCCCAAACATGTACGAAATAATTCAAGAATGATTTTGATTGGATTTGAATAACCCCATTTAATACTTTTTAATCTATCAAGGATCTGTGTGTCCTTTTACTAACATCATTTGATGAAACCATTCAACTTTTTTTAATTGGTCATAACTTTGTCAAATCTTAACCAAATTGGGCACATTGTGGCTCTAAATGTGTTATAAAAATATCTGCTTTTTAGTTGCAATGGTGTTACAGCCAAATATGACGCAAAATTTTCCTGAAAACTTCGTTTATAAAGCTATCTTATTTTTGTTAATTACTCTATCTCTGCCCAAAAAGTCAAAGCCTATATCGCTGGTAAATACAGATCCCTGATACTTAAATTTTCCTTTTTGGATACCTATGGGCATGCAAACTTCAAAAATGTATATGAGATGGTGCTTCAATTTTTCCTAAATCTTATTTTGAAACATAGTGTGTTTATATATATAAGGTGTTTGTCATTCCTTTATATGTGCCCACACCTTTGAAAACGGGGGCTGAAATTTTGCGTGGTTCCCTTTTATGAGCCTGGTCAGGCTAAAACAGAATATCATTTTTTTTTGTGAGGGGAGGCCCCCCCCCCTCACAAAAATGTTATACCCACAACAAAAAAACAACCTTTTTTTTGCAGCTCTATAGTCTATATAGAGAGTTGAGTTTAAAATCAAAAAGTGGTTGGCACTACAAAAACAATTATAATAATAACCACGTTTTTTTCTAAATATATATTACCAAAAAGTTATGAGCAAACAAGAAATTACTGGAAATTGTAAAAAAAAACGGAAATAAAAAGTTGACTTTATACGGATTTTTAATTTCATGTTTTGTGTATGTAAAGTATTTTATGTATTGAAAAATTGGTATTTTAGATTATGTTGACTGTAAAGACATTTTCATTTTATCCAGATTGGACTTTATTTTCACTTTATTTCAGACATATACAAAAAATTTATATGTAATCGGAAATTCCTATTTTTCCTTACAAATAATATCAGTTTTGCCTTCGTTAAGTAGTTTCTAGAAATATCAATTTACTTTTATATGAGAAAATTGATTCAAATTGTACCCAATACATATATCCCATATTTTTTTATATACATTTTCAAAGAAATGATATATTAAAGCAAATTTAAACTTAAATTATTCCCATTTCCTTTATTGTGTATTTACCAAGAACTAACACGTTAAGAAGCCTTAGGTATATTTTACGTTTAAAAATATTTATTTATAAAAGCTGTGCCTTAGTATATCATTTAAAATTGTCTTGAAACGAAAGGTTTTGTTGAATTTCCATGTCCTATTAATGTTGCAGAAACTTTATGTATATATATACAAACTTTTTTACATGATGGGCCCTAACGGACCATTATTATATCAACTCATTCAATTTCATAGAATGAATGTTTTTACAGTCTAACTTTTGTCCTTATAATTTTTGCCAATATAATTTGCATATCCATGCATATTTTAGGTATAAAATATTTAATTTGCAAATGACATATTCCAACTCAAGTTATATAAAATATTTGAAAATAAATTTATGTAGATTTACGTGTGTCTGTAAATAATATACATTCCAAGTCGAAAGCCTTTGATTTTTTTGCACAGGTTAATGAAACTTTTACTGATATTGACTAGTTATGTAAAGAGTATGCAAATCACCAAAATCAGAACTCTGAGTCACTTGTTTCTATTTTTCAATAAAACTAGAACTAAAATAAGGGTCGTTGTTAACTACGATGTAAACATTGTGACACTATCAAATCGTTATATATATACAATTTTCCGTGATGTCATTATCCTTATTATGTAAAAATAAATGGGTTCGGCGCTACTTTACTAAGCATTTTTTTATCAGATTTCTTATTTTCCATCTGATCAGTGTTCTGAACATTAATTGATAGTTGTTAATAATTCTCAAATATCAAAGAATAACTAGCGACAGGACTCGGTATTGCCCAGAGTAATAAGAGGTTGACAAAGAGAAATGAGTTGCTGTAAGGATATATAAGATAACTCCCCAACAAACCTTCTGTTTTATTAATCATTCAACATGAGCACACTCACTTGTAGTTACTCAATACATAGATGCTCTCTTCTGAATTATTAAACTATAATAATAATAACCGGAGGGGGAAAATATTACGTGATCAGCCAGTGGTTATTTTTGTTCCTAAAGCACTACTTGAATTAGCTTCAGCTACACACGCTGATTTTTAACAATTAATCCTCATCATGAATTTAAAAAAAAACACTCAAAAATGACTTTACATTTTGCCTGCATATAGATAACCTTTGCTTTATTAATACAGAGAGTTTCATTATTGGGAAAAATGTGTTACCTACCAATTGATTAATTGGCCTTTTTCTGGGTTTAAAAAAAAATATTTTTAATAAAAAATTGTGATATATATCAAATGAAAGGGCGTAAGAGGCAAAAACATGTGTCTTACTATGCGATATTGGTGTTAGCTGACAAAACAGGTCAACTGTAGAGATGTGAGCTATTATTCAAGTTAGGCTATTTTTGTAAATTATCTATCGAATTTAATTATTCTAGGCTAAAACTATTCCATTGATGGCCGGTGGTAAGCATTTCGACCTCAATGAGTGTTTTAATGTTACTGCAGATCCCAACAAGAGAAATACAGTCAATTAACATTTAGTTCCTGCTTGTTCCTGGTGCAAAATATAAATTTAATTTTGCTTATAATAGCTCAGTTCTAGTTAATTCTAAATTTATTATTGTATGGTTTTCTATTTATTTATTTTTCAAACATATAAGGGTTCAATAGTATCACATTATTTTTTAAATATATTTGACAATATTTATATAAGATGACAAAAATTGGATTGTTTCAATTATATGGTGTAGAACTTGCTTACATATACTTAAATGTCCTGTCTGTCATCGGTCTTAAAAATTTAAATATCAGATTTGAACCACAAACTGTTTCCACAAATATAAAATTATTCAAAACTGGCAAAAAATTGATTAAGGTATTTCAGGATTCGTTGTCTGTCAACTAAAGACCTGGTAGGGCCAGTGATGGCACTACTATTAACTTTAAATGAGTCAATTTAAAAATTGCAAATAGTAATGTGGGTTTCAAATGTAATTTCACTAAAAAATAATGGATAACTAGGTAATGATTAGCGCTTATTTCATTTGCACTTTAACTTATTGAAAATAGTAAAATGGTAAAGATTCGAACTACATTCGAACCATAAACTATTATGTTGTGTTTATAGGTGTAATAATAATTAACAAATATAATTACAAAAAGGTATATTTTTATATTTTAAAAGACAATAAAGTAAATTACATAAATATATTGTATATTATTTTTCGTCCAAATGTCCCAAATAGTTATATGGCGAAATTTCCGTTTGATATATTGACTTTTGATATTATTTCCATTTGGCAAATTGTCCTTTCGGAAAACTTTCTGCAGCAAAATGTCATTAGTTAAATTGTTATACGTCAAAAAATTCCTTGTAGTATTTCTTGTAAGCTTTTTGAAAGATCATTTTTTTTATATTATTATACATTTTTGAAACTGTTACAATATGAGGAAATAAAAATTACAAATTCACCCTGAAACAACTGGCAATAAATCATGGAATAACACAGCCTCAAGTAAAACTGTATTACTTTAAATATTATGTATGATATTTTAAGAAGACTTCACATATTTAAAAAGAACTCACTATATTTGAATAATAGGCCTTTAAATTGCTTCAAATTAATGTAAAATTAAAACTTTTTTATTCCTTACCTCGGAAATAGTTCATTAGTAATTTCACAAACTTTTATTTGATGTTCTGTTCACAACTCAAATATTTTATAAATAAAAATTACATATAAATATGTTGTACATGACTATAATTTTGGCATATGTACGTAACTTTAAATCATAAAAATACTTTATAAAATGGATGTGTTAATTATGCAAAACATCTAAGTTTTAATAGGAGTTTATGCATAAAAATTCTTTAAAACATTATTTTATATTTCTATGTTATGTTTCATGTTTAGTAGCATGCAGAGTATACATATTTAGTATTTATTGGTTTTATGATTTTTGCCATTAAATATTTAGAAAAGACTATGAGTAACTGTTACCTATATAATTAACTTATAATATATAGTTTTTTTATGGTTTAGCTATCCTTTGTACAAAAAAACTACTATAAACATTTAGTCATCTCGTCATATTGAGTGAGCAAAAAGCCCAAGGCATCACATCTAAGATCTCCTAGATGCTGGAGATGAGGTGTCAAAAGTTATGACCATTGTGAAGTGCTTTATGATCCTGGTTTTCAAGGTTGCAAAGATAAAGGAGGATGGAGAAGACTTCTCCAGGAAAACAAGAAGTTTAAAGTTAAATAAGCTGATAACAAGGCTGAATTCTACTACGAAGATATGTGTGCGTCTTCCTTGCCAGATTGGTACCTGTCAATTTTTTTTGTAAAGGTTACATTAGAGAGGAAAATCAATAAAACTCCCCACACAAAATGTGGACTTAAAGAAGGCTACCATAGTGGCTAAGTGGGACAACTTGCCAACGGGAATTTTATCATCTACTCCTGAAATACCTTCGGGCGAAGAGTAAAGCTGTGATTGATGCTAAAGCTGACTATATTGACTTACCAATTTTGCAAAGGCCTTGATTACAAGTTTTGTAAAAATTGTCTGTTTTTTTATGCTATTTTGAAGTACTTCTTAAGTAAACTTTAGAAATCTGTGTATTGCTACCAAGTCCTGTTGCTACTCATTTCCTTGTGAATTAATTCATTTTAATAAGAAAACAATTAACATAAATTTGTTTATATTACTAAAACTGCAAGATTGTGACCACATTCTAATTTACTTAGCTTAAAAAGCGTTTTGTCAAATTTTCTATTTTTGTGAAACACAAAAAGGAAATTTCAATTTTCTATCTCAATCCAGCTTCTGATTTATGTGCTCCTTCTCATATGAACATGATAAAAATCGTCTTCAAGACCCTTGTGTTTTGGATTGTAGTTAGGACAACACTTTTTATAAATCCAGGTAATGTATCAATTTGTATTTAATTAAACGATACTTCTAAAAAGCATTAAAAGTTATCTTATAAAAATATGGTTGACATGGACCATATTTATTTATCTTAAATATATCAAACATCATATTCAATGATATCCAAATAGCAGTGAAAAATTATTCATTCTAAACTTTTATTTTTGATTAAATAAGATTATGATTGAATATAAATTAAAGTTTGTATTCTTGTGCATCTTTTTTTTTTTAATCGAACAACTGCAAGCGGAATTATGGTTTTATAAACAACACTGGTCCAACACATTATGCACAGCTTTGAGCGGCCCTACACACCTACCACACTCTCTTATTTTATATAGAATAGCCAGCTCACCAAAAATCATCAAAATCGGAGATGATCATGTCGTAAATTGCAAAAAATGTGTGTACACTTGACGTCGAATGACCCATATTTAAACTAAATAAACAAGTCATTTGGATTTTGGGCCGCAGCTATGCCTACCGCATGGCATGGGCATTGAAAAATTATTTTTCGTCGCTCTAAAAATGAGGCTAAAATAACGTGATTATTTTTTATTATTTTAAACTATAGCTTTAAAATGGTTTATCATAGAGCATTGATATGGGTATCGAATCAAATCCAATAAATAGTGTTTTAAGTTGTATAAATATGGTATGTACTCTTTATTTGTGTCCATGGGTTAAAAAAAAAACCAGAAAAGTGCTCTTGCAAAATGCACACAACTGCAATATTTCATTAATACGACTACATTATTTTTTCGTTATCAAAAATATGAATATGATATACACCATATATATATACTACACCCTGTATATGCGTTTGATGCTATAGGTACACGCCAGTAATATTTATGAATACTTATAGATTGTTATTTTTCAGATAAAAATATGTTTATTATAGTAATCAAGTAGAAATATACATAGTGGGCCTTGTACTTGTAGTAATATATACAAACATTCATATCGACAGAGAGACAAACTTTGCTTTTTTCACATAGTTTATTTGTATTATTGATATTTAGAAAAAAGTTTAGTTTTTCTTTTATATATTTCATATACATTAAATAGATCTAATTCTAATATTGTATAGTTTTAAAATAAAAAAACAAAATCATTCCCCGTTATTAATTTAAAGTCATTAAAATATTGTTTTTTTTTTCAATTGCTAATTTAATATACAAACATATTATATAATTTTAATTCATATAACTAAAAGGAGAAGGCGTACAAACATAAGCCTTGATACCAAACATTTCACATATTCCTTCTCTTGCCCACTTCTGCAGACTATTCAAGGAGTGTACTAAAGTACTCCCTGGACTATTTGTCCCCACTCTTCATCTCACACCAGAGCAGTTACATACATACTGAGAGTATTACTGTAAATTATAAAATAATGAGAGAAGGGAAAAAAAGGAGGAGAAGCGAGCCGGTCGTAAACAAGACTTGAGGTAAATTTCTTATTATTAGTTAAAATGTCCTAGCAAAACCTGGTTTTTCGAAGGGAACCCCGAATTGTCAAAGTTTTTTGTACGTCTATCTGCTCGGACACGAAAACCTCTCTACATGATGGAATTCTTCTTTAACTAACCTTCCCTGCATATATAATTCCTTGGACTTATGCAATTATAAACTCAATTTTAAAAGCTTTGTGGTGTTCGGCGGATATTTCAATAAGGCAGTCAGAGGTGATTAGGAGAAAAACGTAATAAAACTTTATCTGCAATATATTTCAACCAATTTAAATACGGACTGAATGATCAAATATTGAATATATATTTTCTCAATCAATTAAGTACAAACCTAATGTAAACAACATAATTTACTTTTACAAGCAAAACAAATACATTTTGTAATACTGCCACATCGCGTAGATACAACCCAACTATAAATAGGCATTTCATATACGAAATTGCATCTGGTTGAAGTTGCGTCATTATTTCATAAAATATACATATATTCAATAGGGACTAAATATATCCAAAAGTTTTTACCCACAATCAAATGGTGTTATACAGTGGTACAGATTTGTTTTATGCCTTGATGAAACATCTTGTTATATGTACTATATAAGGAAACAATCATTTGAACAAAGAGATAATTTAAGGTATTAATAAATATGCAAATTTTTATAAAAAATAATTATTTATTTAATCTAAGCAGTTTTATAAATTGTTATTTGAGTTTCAAATATTATACTAAAAATGATTAAAAGTTTCACAAGTTATTAAAAATAAAATAAAATCAACAACAAGATAAAATAAAAATAATATACTTACTTATAATCTTATAATCGAATTATAATAATGTAATACATTTTCTAAAGTAACTTCAGTAAAAAACTTTTTTTTACTCATTTTGTTGATTTAAGCTCTACCCAAAGTAATTCTTGCACATTTATTAAATATTTAACAAAAGGACGCTCATGGATTTATACTTATTTTTATGTATGTAAGTACCTTTATATACTTAAAGACAAGTTAATGTTAAATCTTCATGACGTTTGATCTAATAAAATGCTGCTTCATTTTTCCTAAGAAAACTTCAATTATCTATTTCCGTATTAAAACAAGTTCAAATCCAAAATGAAATATCATGTATTTTTAAACAAGACGATTAAAGAGTTGTATTTCTTTCAAGGTTGTACTGCTTACATCAAAATATATCGTTAAGGGTTTTACATGCAATATGTCAGCATTAAGCATTGATAGTTGTCCATTGATTTAACTAGCAATACATTACATATATAAATATGTTTTTTTGTGCCCTGAGGGAAAGTTTAGGAAGTGAAATAAACTTATTTTAAAATATCACTATTTTTGTTCGGCTATGTGTTTGCCTTTGTTTGTTTGTCTGTTAGTTACCTAGATTTTGGCAAAAGTTAAAACTCGATGTTGACCTAATTTAGTATAAAAATTATATATGTTCAGATTAAGAAGCTATTAAAATTGGTGATATAAAAATTAGTTCAAACATTAAAAATAAAAATTCGTCAATAACTTTAGAACATATTGAGGTACTGAGCTCAAATTGGTGTAATTATGTACAGGGTCCATGGAAAACTCATATACAAAATTAACTTTATAAAATATAATTATATGTAAGATTGCAAGATATGTTTAAACTCTAGTTGTGTCGAAATTAGATTAAAAGAAACAGTTTCGAATAAAATAACAGTTTTGTTAACCGCAATTGAGATCAATAGAGAGATTATAATTGAATAGAACCTGAAGGGTAAATCACGACCAGCCATCTTGAGGGGACCTGGATATCAACCTCATGTTCATCAAGAAAACCATTGAGAGGTACGAGGTGACTCAATCTATCGAGAATAGCCCTAGATAAGGCAGAAGCGTGTCAAGAAGGACGCCTGAAGTCGTCAAGACAGTCAAGGACAGGATTGCAAGAAATCCCAGGTGGAACCTCGCCAAGATGGCCGAGGATTTCAACATGGGGGCATCAACAATGAAATATCTTATCTGAGATTACCTTGGTATGTATCCCTAAATATTTAACAGGCAAGAGCACCTGTTCTGCAAGGTCAAGGCTAAAAGACTTGAGAAAAGCAACGTCATTCTTCAAAAGCTGACGACTGGCACGGCTCCCAAGATTGTGCTCAGTGATGAGAAGTTTTTCAATGTGGACATGCTTTTTACTACCAGAAAAGGTAAGCTGGGTGACATTGGAGTCAACAGAGAGTAGAAACCACATTCGTGATGGTTTTAGCGGACGGGAGTGAGACAAAGAAGTCCTCTTGGTCTTTCACCGGTCGGGATGAAGATAAACACCAAGGAGAGCATCAGCACCATACCATAGGAATTTCTTGTTCCTTGGGGCCAACAGCACTTCCAGAATGAGTCATACACCTTCTAACATGAGGGTGTTCCTTCCCACACATCCAGAGAGACACAGCAGTGGCGTGAGAACAATTAGAGTGGCTTTTAAGACAAGGCAGTTTGGTTCCACTCCAGATTCCACCTACACGCCATGGATTACTTCATCTGGTCAATTCTTGAGAGCAGAGCCTGTGCGTCTCCCAGAAAGAATTGGGGCGACCTGAAGGCTAACTTAGTGGCTGCTAGTACTGCATCCCCGTGGACATGGTTTGTGCAGTATGCAATTCGTTTCCAGAGAGACTACAGGCTGCGGTCAAAGTTAAGGGTGACCATTTCGAATAAAGGTTATGTCACATGTTTTTGAAACTTGTGCCGACCTATGTCTATGATTATATGTAAATTAAGTGCCTAGTTATACCATTAGTACTTTTATTAACAATGAACAAAACTTTCCATGGACCATGTCGGTGCAATAAAGATGCTTCATATAGCAAAAAATCCAAGGTTAAGAAAAAAAAGTCAAAGTCTCACAATGAGCCCAAAATGCCTACTAAAGCATCATTTTTGAGTTAAATTGAGATAAATAGTTGAAGTCATTTCTTTATGGAACGCAATACATATATAACACAATAAGTCAAGTGTTGCAGTTGTAATATTTAATTCATTCTCAATTTATATTGTGCGTATAGTAAAATTGAAGAGGTAAAAGATGTGTTCAAATAGCTATGTATTAAAACACTATTTCAAAGAAAATGTATGAGAGATAAAAATATCTTATAAAGCATTTTCATAACTTGTATACAGAAAAATTTGATATGAACATTTTCTTGCATTTTAATTTTAAATAAAAAATTAACTCGAATGAGGTAGACAGCTATAATAACTCAACTTAATTATAAGTTAACATAAATTGGTAATTTTTAATTTATTTTCAAAAAAAATAGTAGCAGATACAATCATTAAAAATGTATTTCTCTCAACATACCCTCCTTTGGAATCAATAACAGCCTCCCTTCAAGTTAGGAACTGCATACATGTCTTAAAACTAGAGTCTGGTCTGGTCTGGTAAAACCGTACAACCAAAAGGAGAAATTATATATTTGGTCTAGGAGCATTTCTCCAAGTCATTATATAAATAAATATATAATATTCGAAAATAAATTATTTTTCAAACTTATAACATAACATTATAACAACATTTTTTAAATTATACTTCAAAATCTTGACATAGTCACATTTTTTATATGTGGAATTTAAAACATATGAAAATAAAAGGACAAAACCTGGATTTTTTCAAATCTGTTGCTTTCATTTGATAGATATACATAGATATAGACTCCTCCATAGGTCCTTCAGTATAAATATCAGAGTTGGACAACAAACTGCATTCAAAAACATCAACTGGATAAGCACTGCCAAAAAATTGTTTTAAGTTCCTTCAAGTTCTGTTATTTGTCAACTAAAGAGTCGGTAGGACCCATGATGTCACTAACGATATTTTTTTTTGTTGGCCACTAGGGCTTCACTTTTATTCAACAATTTTGTAATACAGATTACATGTATAAAATAATGAAGCGAGTAAAATAAAAAAAAAAAAAAAAAAACTATGCGGTCATTCTAATCACCATTGGTAATCATTTAGTACAATGCAAATTTATCTTTTAATTATAAGAAACTGTCGATAGCTGTATGACAATATAATAATAATTAACAAATAATCTCATTCAAAGACCTAAAAAACAATCTTAATTTAGGTAAAATAACCAACAAAGTTATCGTATCTTGCAGTGCACAATTAGTATCTTACATACTATGCTTTTGTATTTATTGTGTTGATTCCTCCGTCGTTTGTTGTTGATAAAAAATCTTTTACGAAAATTGGAGGGAAAATCCCTCTTCAATGATGATTTGTACGCAACTAAAGATTTCCGTTAATCTGCTGTATTCCCACAGTATGTGGTTTGCTGTTTCTCTTGTTAAACCGAAGAAAAAACATTCGAGCAGAATGTTTTTTTCTTCGGAATGTCGGTTTCTTCGGTGGCCCGTCTTTGTAGTATTCCTAGCCGTTTCAAGAGGACCGAAAGTACTCTGTACTTAAACCATTTCTCAGAAGCGGTTAGATACTTGTTTCATTGGATTTAATGCTATTTTGATTACTTCCCAAGACCCATCACAAAATCTTTGGAGCCCAGTTTTTCAAAGACTTTGGATATACCCAAGTATGGCAGTCGCTGTATTTGAGTACTTATGTAACTAAAAATCGGTACAATGGGACGCTCCAAAAGTGCAATGTGTCCCACAATTTCCTGATCCTATAGAAGTCGATGGATTTCTTAAACTTAGCAAATTATATCACGCTGAGCCACCATATTTTATTGGATGGTGTATTCTATCAGTTGATTTATTTTTATTCTTTAAGATTGTAATCTTTATGTGTTCAATCCTCTTATTCTATCCCTTGTGCATAATTTTAAGTATTGGCTTAAAGCTATTTTTAACCTCGAGAGAATTTCTTCATAATTCAGCAACATGCTATTTGGGCCACACCATGATCCTAATAAAATGAGGGTTTTTTCCAAAACTAAATTGTGGCCACTCTTTGGATATTAGGGGTCATAAGGACATAAAAGTTCGGTTTTTTCTTCATTCACAAAGAAACAAGATTTGTCTGAAAAACTTCTAAGTATGCATAGAAATGGTGATGCAGATAATAATATTAACTATGAACTAGTCAATTTCTAATTAAATCCCATTTATGAGATATTTGAAGTTAAATGTTTTAATATGTTAAGATATTGTTTTAATATATTTAAAAATTGGTATAGGAAAGGATTTTGATAAATTATTTTCGATATAATATATTGATGATTTTTTAACAACATCATTTTATATTTCTTCATTATTTTTATAATCAAAATAGCCAATAAGCTAAGATAATATCCCTCACTTATAAAAATGAGAAATAATAGGCGACTGTCTAAAAAACATGGCCCCTCATCTCGTAGTATGAGTGAAATTTATATTTTTTTGAAGAATATATAAATAAAATGGTATATACAATAATAAAAACCTAAAATTTGAAATGAAAGTTAAAAAAGTCAAGGTTTTCTAAGCCTTCGAGTATTTTTCAAACTGAAAAACAAAGTTGTTTGAACATTTTTTTAATAAAATGAATTATGGCTAAAATGTGTTACTACTTTACTTTTCTGTGAAGTTAATTTCTATTGACATGTAAAAACAAATTGATATGATATACAAGTTGATAGTATTTTTTCAATGTTTTGAACTATGATCTTATTGAAAATTAAGTTTGGAAAATAAGGTAGTGATGTTCCATTTTGACCCGTGTCGTGTAATGTATAAAGTAATGAAATTTAATATAGACGATGCGCAGCTTAGTCCCGATTTTTCTATCATATGTATTTAATTTTTGTTGTTTTTTCACATGAAAATACTTTTAGGACTACAATCAAGAAAAGAAATTAGAAATATTAGTTCGTAACAGGCCAAATTGAAATATTCTGGCATATCTGCTGGACCAATTGTTTAGAATGTTAAAATCATTTTTGTTATAACATTTTATGAAAAAAACTATGAACGGGAAATTGTACTTATGAAGATATTTCTTACTCTTCCTCCATCTAAAGATAGCTATATAGTATATACTGAGTGGTCAACCCAAATATGAACATTTTGATTTTAAAACTTCAACAAGACATAATTTATTAATGAAGGATAAAATTTCAACAAAATTAACACAATTAATAGATGTGTGCCTTAAGTTTCTTCATTATAAATATAATCGCCCTTAGGGGTAATGATGGCCTTCAGGCGGTGAAAGGTCTGACACTGGATGAGGATATAGTTTTCTGTCATAGTGTCCAATAATGACCAACAGTGGCTTTGAGGGCCTTGGTATTTGGATGACGGAAACTAAAAGCCTTCCTCTAAACATACAGCCCAAAGGTAAAATCAAGGAGATTGGCATCAGGGATGTTAGGGATAAAAAGCGTGAAAAAAGAGTACAAAAGAACTCAAAAAACTCATACAAAAGATTTTTACCATGGGGGAGATGGGTCTCTTGCATTGCTAGTGTGAAAACCGGCCTCGTCACTCTCATAAGGCTATTTCCACCCAATTTTTTGATAGCTCTCTGGACAGTTGGGTCGAAACTCCAAAGATATCTTGCATTGTATTTCATGCCAGCGATTGCCCTTGGCTGTTTTGCTTAACTTCTCCAGATTTGACAGAGCTCTTTTTCCTCCCTAATATGTTGATGGCGTAGACGTTGGTATGGGGACGCCCAACTCCTAGTATTTCACAAATGGAAATTCGTCAATCTCTATCAGATGTTATTTTCTGGATTTATATATAAGCTATATAGCTAAGGTTTTTCTTGTCTTGTAACTAATTTTTTATCCTTTAATATATCGAAATATGAATTAATTACAACAACTTAACCTTTATTAATTAGTAACTAAGTATGTATTTAGATTTACATAGACAACACATTTTATATTAGACTCTACTATAACGACAAAAGTCCAGAATTTGGAATTGAATGTTGTTGTTTTTTTGCATTTGATTCAGTCAAACAAGAAAGTTACCTTCAACTGTCCAAAAAAAGGCTTTTCCTTAATGTATTTTGATTTGAAAATCTGTTAAATATAGAAAATATGATAATTTTACTAACTTTATACTTGTTTTAGTCTTTAATTACATGCAAAAGAATAAATATTCACTTTTGGCACAGAGTATTAAATCATATATTTTGATGTGATTCTTCAATTTTACAACTCAATTTCCTTTACAGTTATTCTTACCACCAAATGTCTACTATATTATTATTAAAAATACTTATAGAGTTCATTTATGCCAAATACGATCCTCATTTTATCTATTCATCATTTTGGACAACCAAAAATAACTATTAATTTCTGAAAAACGACATTTAAAATCCACTAAATTAGAGCAAAGCTTCACTTTTTTTCATAACTAATTGCTATACCTGTCATTACCTGTTGTAAGTGGGCATCGGCTAAAAGACAATTTTTTTTTAATAATATAGAAAATAATTAAGATAGAAATCCTAAATGTGTGTATTATCCGTTTCTGCAGAACACACACACACATAACTACTCAATACAATAATAATTATATAAATTAATATCTTAGGGTGACTAATGGGTACTTTCGTCATAAGAGTTCTGGCTAATGAAGACATACAATTTTTTTTACATACAAGCGTTAATATTTAATTCAAATCTTAACATATATTATAAATGTGCATGAATTACGAAATAAGTAAAAGACCAATAACAAAAACAAATAGAAACTGTGCTCCTTCTATACGCGTACCCCTGCAATATTTAATTAAGACTCTTAAATTATTATCAAAAATATGGAAATGATATACACCAGGGAGCATTATAAACTGTGCATCCTGTTAACCCGTTGGTTGCTATACGCATACACCTGCAATATTTCTCTAATACAACTAAATTGTTATTTGTTAGATCCAAATAAGTAGACTGTTTATTGTCATTAATTTTCTCATTTATATATGATGGTTTAGTATTTTTTTTTTTTTTTTTTTGACATTATGGGTAACTTATACAAACTTTAGTAAAATTCATCATTCATCTCCTAGATCATGCAGTTAAGGTGACAAAGCTTATGGTCGTTATGAAGTACTCCAGGAGCATGGTTTTTCATTGTACCCAAGATGAAGAATGATGGAAAATATCTCTCTAGGAAAGCAGGAAGTGGATGGAAAAATTTCAAGAAGGATTCAGAGTTTTTGTCCAGCTTAGAGAAAAAGATCAAGGAGTTCCACATCAAATCGCCTCCTCAACGACTTATCTACGGCTGCTAGGACAATCTAGAGGGCCGTGAAGGGTGTCTTGGATGGTCTTTGTATATAAAGACCACATGCCACCATCTTATAGAGATCATGAAGGCCAAAAGGATTCAGAGACAACATTTTGCTGCCCAACAATGCAATCGATGACTTGTTCTATTAATATGGATAACAAAAACACCCTAGAAAATGGCTTTTCCTTCCTTTAGTATTGATTATCATCTATATAATATAACATAAATATCATCTACAAAAAGTAAACATCACTTTGATGCTCCCCCCTCTTCCTATCAAGGCATTCGGATATTTTTATACCTGGATATATTATATACATATAGAAGCCCCATTGTTTATAATATAGAGACAAGATCAGTAAAAAAAAATTAATTTATGAAGACATTTAAATAACGCTCTTAAAAAAAATGCACTCATACCAGAAATGGACTTTTTCTAATCATCTTTTTGCTTCATTTGAGCAAAGTACATGTGTACCTATAAGTAAAGTAATAGCGTCATAGGTATTTCATATTTTTATTTGTGCATTGTGTGAGATAACATCGTGGTCTTTTTGATAATGAAGAAACATGTTAAACTTTTACAAAAATGAAAAGGTGTGGAGGCATTGTGGAGGCAACATGGAGGCTTTATCACATCCTTTTTTATGTATATCTTTTTATTTTTCAAAATGATTTTCTTTGGGTGCAACCATGGTTTCCCACATGGGCCTATAAGTGCCACAGCAGTTCTTGATAAAGCCCCAAATATGGCTGCTCGACAGAAGCCATGAGGTAATCCAAATATTGGTAAAGGGTAGCACAAGTTCTATTCTCGACTACACCCCATAGTCAAGAAGAACTATCTAGGGCGGAAGTGGCCAAACCGACCATTGTCAGGGGACTTCCCAAGGCTCTGACCTGACTCAACCATGTTTTTTGAATCTGATAAACAACACTCTGGGAGCACCATACGACATGCATGATCTCCTACACACTCACTTTGGTGTGGAACAAATCATACATCCTTTCCCTTTTCCCCTCTACGCTAAAAAATGTTGATTTTATAAGTTTGTTTTTTATTGTTTATGAACCGGAATAATCCTTAGTTTTAATAACACTTCCTAGTATTTTAAATATTCACCCTGACATAATCCAGATTGACTTTAAGTGAAGCCTACGATTTTACCTTGCACACTATTAATATAATGAAAACAAGTTTGCCTAAAAATGTACAATACAAAAATTTTATAATTAAATGAGGTGTCTAACGATCTTCTGTAATGGGTAGAATCATAATATTTAAAAAAAATCCAAAATGAGTAACTTACTATAATAGTAAAAATAAAAATGGTTAGATTTGATCTAATAAAGTATGTTTTTTTATGAGATAAATAAATGCATATATTTGGTAATAAAAATATTTAACAACTTATGAAGTTAAAACCACTTGTGTACTAAAGTTTGATGAAAAATAACTTTGTTACGTTTTTAATTCAACGTAAATATGTAGTAGAATGTACCCTTTTACATATAATATTTTATTCCCTGAAGAGAGACCTTTCCTGCAGAGGACAATTTAATAATAGACATCGGCAAGGCTTGAGACTTCTAAGTTGTGTTGTGTCGGTCCTTCTTTAGTACTGAGGACCGTGCAGTCCCGTTCGTCGGTACTTTAAGAAAGGTTAAATCGATACTTTAACTTTTTTCTAATTATCTGTATTCGTATATAAAAGTTTTGTATATGTATTTTCTTCTTGCGTTCTCAACCTGTTGTGTTGAATTTAGGAAGCTAAAATTTTACATGGATGCCTCTTATGAACCGGTTTAGAGTAAAACAGGCATGTCCACATTTGGTTGGGTTCATATAAAGGGACTTTTTCATTGCACAAAATCCCAAAACTGGTTTTTTTTTGGAGATCAAAGAGACAAGATTGGGAATTGAATTAAAAATAAAAAAGTTTGTGGAGTCTCAAAAACCAACTATATAAATAAAAATATTTTCTAAATTTTTTTACAATAAAAAAAAATACGAACCAAAAAAATAAATTTTTTCAAATTGCATGTTCATTTTTTTTTAGGCACAAAAAATAAATTCCCATAGGATTCCTAGATAAATATAATCTGTAGAAATTTGTATAGAAAATCGTTTGCAGATAAATATATTTTGTTTAACTAAAATGTTTGTGATTTCCCGAATATTTTTTCAATTTTTATATTTCTTCTCTTATTTTTTCATTTTCTTATCAATATTCAATTTTTAAGGAGACATGTCAAAAAATTATGCATTTTGGATTTTTTTTTTTAATATTTTGCTGTTAATTATAGTATTAAAAGAAGAATTTTTTCCATAATAATTCCGATTCAATTTTTAAAATTGAACCGGTATTCGAAGGATATTTTTACGACTACATTATTCTCGAATTTTGAGTTATCAATTTAAAAAAGAAAGAAAGTAGAAGAGGTTATTCTTATGCATACGATTTTTTGATGCGCTGAAGAGATCTTAACATTAAGAAGAAATAATATTAACCATTTTAAACGTAGTTTCCTGAGCCCTCCTTCTCACAAGCTTAGCCGGGTAATCCTTTACTGGTTATGTTATATCATATAATAATTTTTAAAGCTAAGTAAAATATAATATGTTCTTATTAGATTGTATTTTATTGAAAACATGAATAATTTTTTTACAAGATACACACAATATTTTTAATAGATACCTTGTATATCTAATTTGGCATTATAAACTGTCAATATTTGTAGGATAATTTTTAAGGACCGACAGTAAAGAACCGGAGCTAAGGACTTACTGTCATTAGAGCCGGGCTTAAGTACTGGCAGTCCTAAGGATCAATGGGATTGCTTTTAAGACTTAACAAAATAATAAGGACAGACTCAACACTACTTCTTTGGTCACTTTTGACGTTATACAGGACATCTTTATTTGGAAAAAAAAAAGTTTGGTGTCGATATAGGACACATACCAACTAATAATATAAGGGGTCTAAGATGTGCTCGTTGATTTACTATTTCTCTGTTTTATAAAAGATAATGTTTATTCTTTTTTACAACAACTATCACATCAACTCAAATTCGATTTTGTTATGTTATGTATGTAAAAAGAGGGAAGTTGATAATTCTTCAGCAAATCTTATATCCCTTAAACTATTGTCCTGCTTAAATATTCTAATATGTAGTCACAAAGAAAATATTAAAATAGTTGACAATTATGTAAAAACTGGATAACCTTTATGTCCAGTTGTAATAAATTTAAGCAAAATTTACGGTGGTAATGTTGTGCTGAAAATTAAATGGGGAAATGCATAGCTACACGTGCTTTAATAAATACTTTGTTTACTTTAAACTTATGATTATTTTTTGAAGAGTTGTATGTTCTACTTAAAAGTCAGCTATGAAACTTAGTTTTAGTATTTCTTCATTAGAAATTTATAATATATTTATAACTTTTTTTAGTTACAAAATCAACCACAATAGCACTATCGTTAAAATTTCGTCTTGGACTGATATTTCTGTCAAGACAGCCAATTTCATTTTGTATAAAAAATATTACAGTTTTAAAACATGGCATATTATTTGATTGGTTTTGCAATCTGAGTCAATTTTTTTGAAAATGACTGCAATATTAATTAAATAAAATATTCTAAATTAAACGTCATGCTATTAAAGTTTATATTTGATTTTTGCTTGTGTTGTGCATAAATTGAAAAATATCTTTTTTTAAATGAGGCAGAGATCGAAAAAAATATTTTTTTTTTATTTGGTTAAGGAAAATATTTTTGGCTTTAATAGATTTTAAAACTACTCAAATCTATGTTGGTAAAAGATTATCCAATTGAGACATACATTATTAATATAAATTTAAAAAAAAGTAATTTTCATTAAAATGCTCCATTTTTTAAATTTATTTAATCGTAAAATATAGTACTCTATAAAGATAAAGAAATGTTTTCCAATTATTATTATATCAAATTTCATTGACGTTTTCATATCTATAAGTGATATTTACAAAGCACACTTGAATTCAGCATCAACCCTTAAAAAAATTAACTAAAAAACAGGTTTGAGATAAAACCACTAAATACCACAGATACTACAAGGACAGTCTGAGCAAAAATAGGTCAAAGGATTTCTTCAAAAGTTAAAGCAAATTAATATCAAAAAAATATAATAGGCCGTAATTTACAGACCAAACCATAACACTAAATATTTCAATTTGAATTTACTATGAATATAAAAACTTATGAATACTTTTATTGGATGTTGTGTGAATCAAACTTTCAAGGAAAATATAATAAAAAAGGGCTGTGATTATTTTACAATATAAAAAACTTCGTGATATATGAATATTTTATAAATATTCTTCACAACATTAGGCTACGCAAATAAATTTTAAGCCTATTGTTAAGCATTGTGGTAGAATATGGTTTTAACTAAAAAGATAATTACTAGTAAGTTACACGCCCATTGAGGGGTGTTTAAAAACTATTTTAGTATTTACATATCAGATTAATTTTTTTAACCCTAATTCTGGTTAATGAAGTTATACATGGTTTTTTATTTCTATAATTTTATTTAAAATATGTAAAATATCCTTTAAAAATTAACAAAATGTATTTGATGTTTTGAAAATTCAATAGACATTCATAAATTTTGAATCAGAGTTTTGAGTGGCTTTCAGAAATAGAACATTATCCCGGCAGATTTGAAAAAAATTAATGTGAAAATTTTCAGCCATGGCAGTCCAGGATTTTTTATATTTCCTTTTTTGTGGTCTCAGGATTAAATTAGAACCACGGTTATTAGCTAGGAAAATATTTAAGGTTAATCCCCTTTTTTAGGCTTCAAGGGTATTGTAAACCTTAAAGTGGTTTATCCTAAGCTGTTTGATGATGCTATAGTGTTTTACCGACGCCGATCAAAGTAGTAATGCGTAACTATTTCACCTTCTACTTTTTCTAAGTGAGCTAAAAAAATGCTTATGGTCCTGTTTAACATATGAATGTATTCACTAGGTTTTTTTATAATCAACGATGTTATAAAAGATCTTGAAACCCATTAAAAATGCAATTGAATAGATACTAAAATACTTATTATTTTTTTTCAATATAAAAATGATTTTTCGTAATTATATTTACTAAAAACAGGGAAATACTAATCAATTGAGTCAGAAACACTTAATTTCCTTTCAATATTAGAAAGAATCCCTGGTATTGCTAAATGATAATCAGCATATTCATTCATTTTAAAAGATACAGGGTAGGTCAGCAAAACATGGACTCAAGGGATAGATTTAGAAATACATTAATAATTTTATATTTCCAAAAATAGGCAAAAATAACTAATCTTTACAAAAAATATAGACAAGGTCCTTGCATGTTTTTTTTTACTCATGGCCACCTTAAAGTTAAATCACAGTATTTAAACGTCGCCTGAAGGCCATGCAGGAGTTTATGACAAAGTGATCTGACAAGTTATCCCGTAAAACAACATTGAAGGACTTCAGTGTGTCCATATTTAGGTGTGAAGTTATGTTGCTTAACTCTCAAAAGTGCCCCATATAGAAAAGTCTTGTGGATTCAAAGTGTGAGAGGAAGGGCAATACCTCTTTCGATCAAAATAGAGCCATTTCATCTGTGCATAACTTTTGGGGCATGGAGGACGTGTATGAGGGGGCGCCGTCCCGAGTCCAAACGTAGGTCACATCTAGGTAGTTGGTCTTCATCAGTTGCAAGTTGGTGTACCTAGGTACCTCATCGAAGACCTCCTGGCCGAAAGAGGCCGATCTTCTTTCCATCAGAGATCACAACGCTGAAGAACATTGTTTGGGACGGATACTTGGTGAGGTATACCCCTTAGACTTCTTTTTTTGTTGCTGCAAGCTAGAAGTTCGTTTCATGAGTTGTGGAATTGATCAATTGTGAAAATAGTTTTCTACGATAATTTTTTTACAATTGACCCATATGTATGGATCCATATGAGGATTTTTTGTACCTCTCTAGTATCGTGGCTTTCATTCTCTCTGTTAGAAGGTGGTGTGGGATCCTTGTGATAGAAACTAATCCAAAGTTGTACTTTATAGCTTTTCTGATGGTCCTAGGAGCCACAGAGAAGTTGTTGGCAAGGCAATTAATTTACTTTATGGAATCCTCCAATATATTCTTCTCCAAACTTAACATGAACTTAATTTCCCTCTTTAAATTATGGCGTCCACTTTTTTACATTCTGAAGAGGTTTTCTCCATTTTTTTTCATCTTGGCCAACTAAAGAAACAGGGTCCTAGAACACATAAAAAATATCCATAATCTTCATCACATCCACTACAGCATCTATGAGATTTGAGATGCGCTGCCTTTTTGCTTGTTTTTCGCTCATGATGATGAAATAACTATCTGATTAGTTTAGTTTTTTATGAAAAAAGAATGCCAGAAACAGAATATCAAAAATAATCAATAAATATTTTCATAGTAATGAGAAAATGACCATTATTTAACAGTCCATGTTTTACTGCCTTACCCTGTATACAATCTTTTTTATCTTATACCAATACTGACTAAGATAAATGAAAATGTTTTCAATGTTTGATCTTATCAATAGTACCTTAAACAAAGTATTATGAAGCCAGTCTATAATTGTTTTATAGAACAATGATTTTATTCAATGATTGTACAAAAAAAAATGTGTAGATGATGGGTTTGAAATTATGGCAATAATCATACGAAATTATATCCCAATAAAAACCATAGAAACTATTTCTATTTTTGCATCAACCTGTAAATATATGTCTGCACTTATGTACTTGTAAATAAACCTAAGGGCTTAAGGAAGCAGATCAATGCATAAATATATATTTATGAATAAGTTGGAATAAATAGAGTAATAATAAAAGTTAATGTGCCAAAATATGGCAACAGGTTTTTTCTAAGTCCTATTTAAAACTGCACATTGTTTGCTTATCTTTCAATCTCAATAATGGTAACAAAAAATAAACAGGATATTATTTTTTTGTGATTTTCATAGAATGGTTTTTTTTTCAACCAAAGAAAAAAAAAAGTTTAAAACTACACTTTTAAGATTTATGAAGCTTTAATCTATCAGAAGATAAGAAAACTGCATTAAAATTTATGAATTTAGAGTTGAATCTTCAAAAAGTAAAAACTTTTTGTATACTTATGTGTATACATATCCAATTTTGTGTTATTCAGTACCCTGGTATTATAGTGGTCACGGAGTATTGGTGTATTTAAAATGGTAGTGTACAAAATTGTTTGAAGTTTGCATTTCGATATACAGTGTAGGGCAATTGCTTAAGACGAACATTGAAGGCATGAGCTGGTACTAAGTTTTTTTGTTTTTTTTTAGCGGCTAACCTGAAGTCATTGGTTATAGTTATAAAAGGGCATCGATCAACAAAGTATTTATTCCCCAAATATGGAAAAGGCAGTCCTATTTGCGAAAGCAAACTCTTAAGGATAGATAGGCCCTGGAGAACCAGAAAGTAACTGTAAGAGTCTAACGGTGGCAGCATAACTTTTCTCCATGCAACATTGCAAATGAAAAGTTGACCTGTATGTCAGACTCTTTCTTTTTTTTTACTTTGTTGGATTCAGTGTTGACCTTCAAGCTCACAAATAAGTCAACCCCATAGATTTATTTGTATTGGGTGCAGTTTAGCCAAACATCAGCATACCGTCCTACAACCCAAAATCCAAGCTGATATTCAGGATCCAGGGAAATTACAGAATTTGTAGAAGGAGACTGTCATCAAGACCTGCTCTCGGTTCCAAAGTCGAGTCGAGCCCACTCTAAATATTTATAATTATATAGTGAATAAGTATATACTTTCTTATTTAGCTTTCATTTTGCAAAGATTTTTATTAGGATCGGTTGATCAGTTTATGATAAAATCCCTTTTCAAAAAGTCATACTTGTAATATTGAAGTTGCACCCTCTACATAATAGTCCCGTCGATAACAAAGCCTTTCAAAATTTCTGAACTAAAAAATGGTCGATTCAAATAAAAACAAAGAATGAGTTTTTTGAAATATCATAAAATTTCTAAGCTAATTCCTTTCAACTATCCCAAACAAAATATATTTTGTTCCTGTAAATAAATTAGAATTCCCTAAATAATATTTTGTTTTATACTTTAAATCCAAAAAGTATCAAAATACCGATAATAACTTTTATACCCTAACCGCTACAAAAGTATTTGTGTCCGGTTAATATCTCATACGCCATTCAAAATCTCTATTTTCACACTAAGGCCTTTTCACAAGGACATTATAAAAAAGCTTATGCGGGATTATAAAACCATTTACAATTTTTATATTGTATGACTCCTTCTGCTGAAACCATACATACTTAATTCTGATATTTGCAATTTTGAAATGCTAAAAAAAATAAATTCGATATACAGTAAAAAACCACAACTGTAATAATTACTTTTTCATGAGAACTATGGGAGTTATAGCTAATTTTATTGCTCACAATGTTGCACATTTTTTGATGAAAATATATATAAAAGTAGGCATAATAGAATTTGTTGTGTTTACATATTGAATCATTCATGAAAAGTATTTGCGCTTAGATTCGAAGGGAAAGTAACGTAGTGTTAAAGGATTGTTGATAAGGAATTATATATAGGAAAGTTGCGCCAGTTTTTTTTGTTTAATGTATGAATAGCCAAATTTTATAAAATAAAAACCTCTCTCCTATTATTAAAACAACTTACTTTTAGAAGCTAGTAAATGAAATTTCCAAAGTTTATAAAAAACTTTCCAATTTTTCAGAATGAATACTTATATTGACAACTACTAAGTGATGACCCAAAACTGGCAGTTTTTGACTAGATTACAAAAACGTGTTTATTATAGAATCAAGAAAGAAAAGGTTATGGCCTCTGTATTTTGGGATGTTCTGAATGATTAGAAAGAGAAGTTGCATAAGTTAGCTGGCATTGTAAAAATATCAAAGAACGTGTTGCCTTCATATTGCATGAGTATTTGTCACTGTAAAAACTCTATTTATAGTGAATGCTGTGAATGATTCAGAGCAGTGTCTGCCCATGTTTGAAAGTAACAAACCGGAGTTTTTGCGTCTATTTTTGACAAGGGACCCATCACTTCATTCTAAAATCAAAAATATCATCATCTGAGTGGACTACAACTAGTGAATCTCATCCAAAGCGCCTGATAGTGCTTCAATTAGGTGGAAAGGGTTTGGCCTCGGTTTTTTGGGATTTGCATAGAATAATTTTCATAGACTACCTTGATATGGGAAATACCATCAGTTGAGCGTTTTTACACCATTTTAATTCACAGAAAAACTTCCCCATTTGATGAAGGAAAAGTTGCTGTTTCACCAAGATAACGCTATAATGTGTCAGTGAATGAATTCTTAATATGACGCTTGGATTTGCATGTTCCATACCATTGCTAGATAGTTTTACTGTTGATAACATATATTGTTATTATTTGAGTACCAGAGTAATTGATATTGTTTCTTTAAGAAAAATGGGGATGGGACACTATTGGCCATATTTTAAGTCCCATTTTAGGAACCATACAATCCTATTAAATAGATAATAATATATAAGTTTGATGAAATGATATAATATGTTTATTATATTTTCTTTCACTATTAAATTAACAGTTGAGGGATGTGTTAGAAATATGTAGACAATATAGATAATGATAATTTTAAAGATTGCAATGGTTGGATAAAAACTAAAGAAAATATATATATTTACTAAAGTTTACATTGATTTAAGAGACGTTTAAATAGAACTATTAACTTTCATTACACTATCCCAAAAATCATACCTTTTTTTTTTTGGCACAAGAACGGCATGTGATGCACTTAAAAGATTTTGATTTCCTGATTACAAATTTTAAGTAAATTTGGGACTTTGCTCAAAATAAGGATTAAATTTTCCACATTTTAAACGCTAATGTCTTATTTTTTTTCTCTCTTTCCTTTAATTTTTTTTCTCTCTTTCCTTTAATTTTTTTTCTCTTCCTAGCTATCGAATCCAAAACTATGGATTTCTTTATACTATCAATGAAATAATGAGTTATATCCTTGAAATAATGTCGTGGTCTTATATTAAATTTACAAAAATATAAAACGTTTTTTGAGAAGATTCATTTTCGTAGATAAAAGTTGTAAACTTCAGCTATCAAATAAAATTATTTTAAACTTTTTGAATATATTTTTCTTAAATCAATGAACTTTTGAATAAGAACCACCAATTTTTAACTTTAAAAACAGATAAATCGACTTATGAATATGATACATGCATTTTAAAAATGATATTATTTTTTTTTAGAATTATACTTTGAAATTTATTTACATAAATCTACATTATTTTCAAAACTATGCGGTAAATAAACCTTTGAATTTTGAAAATAGCAAAAAAAAAAATTGGCCTTTTTTCAACACCTATGAGACATATAAGAAAAATGAAAATATATTCAGAGGCAAGAAATTAAACTCTACTAAGTTCATACAATTTTGTTAATGTACTTTTTTTTTTGCTATAGAACAGTGAAAGTAAATACATGTTATGATTAAATAATGTTTTTTGATATATTTTGTCTGTGAAACATTGTTCGCACTTTTTTTTTTGTAATAAAAAAAATTGTTTTTCTTCTTTATCTTTTTGCAACTTTCATATTTTGCAAGTGTGCAAATAATGCCATGAAATTTGTATATAAAAGATGTTCATATATAATGTTTAAATATATATTAACTTCTTCATAATGTTATAGATCTCATGAAGAAATGTTCTTCAAAGCCTATTTATAATAACAACAGACAAATCATGAAACTAAATTACACCCAAGCTTTTTCATCTTTTTCTTGTCGTGTCTTGAAGCAATGTTGAATTGCTTAAAATGTGACTTTATTTTTCTAGAAAGAAGCACAAGTAACTACATATATTTTAAAATATATGCAAATTGCAAAAAAGCGAAAAAAATATGTATATAAATTTCAAAGTTCATTATTTCGTTTTAAAGGGTATAGTTATTAAAATAAAAAATTATGAACGCCCTCTGACAAAATCAAGTTATAAGGATGTTGCGCCTATTTTCTAGGAAAATTGGGTATTGTTTTTAGAGTCATGATTTTTGGGAGGGATATGAATTTTGGCTTATAATTCTGATTTAATAACTAGTATGTATTTATTATATGTATTTTTTTTTTGTAGCAAGGAAATGTTAGAAACTATTTTCATAGAACCGAATAACTTGTCAGAAGGAATTATAGTGGTCATGAAATACTATGTTAAGGGAATTTTTTTGGAAGATTATGCAATTTTTTGTCTAGAAAGAATTTTTATAGAGGATTCAAACTAATAGAGATAGCTTCTAAAAAAAAGCCATTGTTGACAGTATTTTAATATGAACAATTAAGTGTGAAGACCTGGCCAAATAACATTTACAATACTTCTAGAGATGTCTTCGATTATAATTAAAAGAACAGGAACATTAACAGTTTTAATAAATATATAGATATATACAAAATATAAATTAACATAATATGAATTTGCGAGTAGGAATTGCGTTGTATTAACATAAATAAACATTTTAGCTTAAAATTAACCAAGACCTACTCCAAAATAACAATTCAAACATATTGACAATCAAATAATCATACACTAAATAATATAAAATATTAAAATCAAACCATTGGTCTCCCTCCACAAAAGCAAGCATACCTCCTAACAAGTGGTCTTATATATATATATATTTGATTTTGATCATTTATATTTGACAATGTCAAAAGTAGGGTCTCTGAAATCACCACCCATCCTTTATATTTTCAATGAAAAAGTATCATATCTTGGTGCTAAGAACAAAACTATTGCTCTTAGGTTTTATATCAGAATTGGTTCTTCACATAAAAATTAAAAATAGCGAAATGTATACTATTCTATACTTTTTCGTCTTTTCCTTGTGGGCAAGCTGAACAAAATTATTAGTTCTAACATATTTATGTTTTATCCCTCCATATTTAAAGAAAAAAGTCAATTTAAAAAGACCCTTAAGGGCATTCGAAAAACGCATGCAAATCGTAGAAATCGTAGAAATAATACAGTCTGTCGAAAGGTTTAATTAATACGGTTTTTTTTCTTTTTGCTTCGATAACTCCACACACAGAGTTCCCTATTGTTTTAGATCAATACCCTAGCAGTCTCAAATTTCTTCAGAAAATTTGACTTATCGTGTTCGTTATCAGCCCACGATGGTGAAGCTCTCATCTGTTAGTGCAGGGGCTGGATGTAAATGATGTCTTGGAGATTTTGTAAAGAGAAATTAATATTTTTTACTATTTAACAGAGTTTAAGGTGCGGTTAAGGTAATGAACAGTAATTATTTCATCAGTTATTGCTTCCATTTCTAAGTGCCAAGTTTTTCTATAACCTTGAAAATAAAGATTTTGCATAAATTTTGTATCACGATATTCACTGTTGACGTAAAATCAAAGACAAGATTCCTGTACCATATAATTATTTGTACAGCTGTATTTTTAAAGATATATAAAGCGTAGTACGATGATTTAATGAGGAAAAATTCATAAATGATTATTTATACAGGGTGTCCACGATAAATTGGAACTATCTTAAAATTCAACCTGCTGGATAAAAATGGAATTTGGAGTGTATTTGTTAATATGAAAAAGATAAACACGATATTAAACAATAAATTTATTCAACATGTCCTCCCTCAGAAGCCACCATCTTCTTCATCCTACCCCTAAAGTATTTGCATGCCCCGATGACTTCCGCGGAATCGACAGCATTCCACTCCCACGTTATGGAGCCCTTCAGGGCCGCGATGCTCTTGTGGCTGACCTTGAACACCTCCTTCTCCAACTTCCCCCACCAGTAGTAATCACACGGATTGAAGTCGGATGATTTGGAGGGCCAGGTGTTGTGATCCCAGAAAGTGATGTCGTGGGACTTGAAGAGGTTTGCGGTCCATGTGTGCGGGCGCTGAGTCTTGTTGGAATATGAACTTCCCCCCAGTGGTTGTATCCTTCATCCAAGGGATGAAAAACTCCTCCATGACTTCGCCATACCTTATTGCGTTAACCTTTTCCTTGGGATTAAAGAAGGAAGGAGGTATCACCTCACCAGTGCTGCGGATGACACCCAGAGGGTCATCACAGAGGCCGGGAACTTTGTGGTAAAGACCGCAGGGACCTCTTCTCTCTCCTTGGCAAGCCCCCTGTCATTCTGGACGTTGTAGCTTTTGTCGACAGTCCAGTTCTTGTCGTCGGAGAAGAAGACGATTCTTCCTCCATGGTTCTTCAGGTCATTGAAGAGACGCTTACCGCTTTGCGGTAGACCTTCCCCTAAACCTCTCTTGCATTGAAGACCCGGTACACCGTGGTCTTGTGGTAGTTAAGAAGCCTGTAGTTAGCAGAGGGATTGTGTCCTGCGCGAGCCAATTGGAGGATGGCGTCTCTCCTTGCTTGTCTATGATGAATATTGTTTGTTGTCAAAAAAATTGTGGTGGAAGTTATAGTTTATTGTTCATGCAACCTTTTATATTAATATGATTTAACCCCAAATGTCCACATTATGGATCTGAATGAAGTTTAAAGTAGTTCCAATTTATTGTGAACAACCTGTATGCTTGTAAAACATTTTTTACCTATATATTTATCTTGTATTTGATAAGAAAAAAATAATTTTAAAACGCTGCAATAAATCTTTCCACTCGGCATTAGTAGGTTATTGAAGTTTGAGTTATTTAATCATCACTGAATTTATTAATTAGTACTTTATAAATAAATTAGTTTTTATTATTTTTCAACATTTTCATTAATTTGAAAAATATTTAGCTAATTTTGCACGCCCAATTTTCAAACAGTTACATTTTTTTACATTTATGGTTGAATTTTAAATATTTGTTTGATGAACATATGTTTACACTTGAATATATGTTATTATTTTACAAATGATGACCTTATGTTTCAACATTTGACCGTGATTTCACATCATGGAACAAAATATATCATGCTAAAAATGCATGTATTAGTTGCAACATGTCAACATTTGGAACAAATGCAATTTCAAAGTAGAAAATCACTTTTTATCAAAATGAATTTATTTTCCAACACATCGAGGAGTAACATCATAAAAAAACATAATTTTTGCAGGATACATTTTTAATATACAAAATTATATAAGATATTAACTACAAGTATATATTTATTTTTGAATAACCTTCTTCAAATGAAAAAAATGGACTCGTCTAAATGATATAATGTTTTAATAAAAAAAGTTTTTCTGGCAAAAATAACTTTCAGCAGAGCTTAAATATTTAAAACTTAAATTTAGAAGACAATAAATAACTAACACAGTTGAACTTCAAATTTCATGTTTCTTTACATACTAAGTATTTTTCTTATAATAATAAATGCTATGATAGCAGATATAGAGATTGATGGTTCAAATTGCTTAATTTATCAATGGCTATTTGCAAACATATTTGTTCCTCATTTGTAATTAGTAAAAATATATAAAACATAAATGAATCTAAAGTGAGTTTTTACATTAAAAAAACTCTTAAAAAAGGTTAGTAAGAGACAATGCTTACTCAAATCACATAAACGGAGAATACTAGTGAGAATCAATTCTTTCTCCACGAATAAAAGTTTTTAATATCAATATTTTTATGATGAGATGTACAATTTCATTATATTGAGTTAAAGTAAAAAACATATTTGGTTCGTGATTTCCAGGAAATAACAATTATGATGCAGGCTAAAGAAATACTTTTTATATCACAGCCTTCAAGGTGGTGTACATTAAGGCGAGCTGCTGGGATCAGGCCATAATCTTGCAGAATTTTTCATGGAACAAAAATAGTCCCTACATTACCTCGATACGGTTTTACATACTTGTACCTAAGATGTGGCCAGGTCGTTGGAAGCTTTCAACAAAAAAAAAACTGGAAAAAAAAAATTATTCACTCTTTATTGCAATGTGTGCCAGTTGGTAAAAAAATTCCCTTCAAATGGGATATATACATACAAATTAGTAGTTGGGGCTAAAAAAGTTAAATACTATTACATACAATTACTTTTTTCTGACGTAGAAGTTGATTAAAATAAACAAATTTGTGGATTAAGATGCACCAAAGTACTGCTCCCATTCCCTGCCATATAAATAATGATGAAAGACGTTATGTTAGCTCATTTTTTAAATGATTTAGTGAGCAATTACATATGGAAAAGTACACTACTACTACAGTTTTAAGACTTTCGTTCACCAAATTATTTCAGCTTTTATCTACATTTAAAAAAAATGTAACATATATGTTCCAATGGTCATTTTAGGGTTAAATGGCAAGGTTGGACCGTCTACGTATTTATTTTATCGTGTCCACTCATCTTGTGAGCGAGCAGATTATTTCGACTTGCTTTTATTTGGCCGAGTATCATTTTGACGTATCACATATATAATATATTAGAATTAGTTCCAATCCAAATTAAAGGATTGTATCATCACTAAATAGTCGAATACAAAATATTAAATATGATCATTTTGATGCTTAGGAGTAAGCACTTCTTAATTTAAGTCCTTAAACAAGGCAATGGCTAATGGGGGATTATATCTTAGTGGTTCTATGTTTGAGGTTAGGAACTACTTATCACTGGTCTATTTCCAACGTGTTGGGAAAGGGGAAGATGATCTTGCTCTTCCGATGTGGTGAAACTGAAGTTCACTCTCCCCTAACGACTGAAGAGGAGAAATGGAGTGCAAGTTAAGAGGATAAAAAGTTATTGGACCAAGGAGGAAATCCAGTTCTAGAGGTTAAAAACTGGCGAGGAAGGGTATTTCGATCACTACTTAGCAGGATTATGGATGCAAGCTGAGGATTTTGAAGATCAGGCCCTACTTAGCATGAAAATAGTGGGGGGGAGTTCCGTTGTTTCTATATCGAGCTTCTTTGCTTGAATGTGGTGAATCGCCTAGTGAGGTGTTGAAGGGATGAGAGATGCGTATAAATCTTTTTGGTCAACTTCGTGGACTAAGAAGATTCCTGACGTCTTCTACTCTTTTTTTAATTTAGTTGGCCTATGGTGTATTAGAATAAAATCTTATATTATATAGTATACTTCTTGAATTCCACCTCTAAGGGATGTTACAGGTCAAAGATGAGACGCCATACCTCATTATTTATCTCTAGTCATAAACTATCTCCTCCTTCACTAAACTCTTTTAATTTTCTGCTATCAACTATATCATTATGTTTTTACACCTCCATAAGGCACTTCAGTAAATCATACTTGAGCAAAATAAGATTTTTTTATTCTAATTCTGACTCTTCTAGAATTTGGTGCTCGATTCAATATGTTCAAAAAATGGATACTTACGATCTTTTTGAATTTGCTAATGAATCACGGAAATTAAACTTGTTCTCAAAAAAAAAATGGTACAAAACCATTCACTTTTATTGTAAATTCAACATAAATCTGCCAATATATACTTATTAATCTTTTTTTTATCAAATTTAATTATTTAAATATTTGCCAACAAAAGGACTTGAATTTTATATATGCTGTGGAATTGTATAGAATAAGAATAATTTTTTTGAGTTAGAGTCGAAGAGGGCCTATATTATTAAATTACAATAAAACACCAAGGGATTATATCATAAAAATAGTCATATTTTTTAATTAAAAATATCTAAATTAAGTTTGGGATATCATGAGCAATAATAAGTGTATAAATTATAAATTTCTTTTTTTGATGGGACATAACAATTACTCGATTAAATCGAAATAGCAACGTTGCAGCTTAATGGACCACTCCACCTTTGCAATTTATTTTGATGCACTTTCAAGTCTAGGTTACCATGGGTTTCCTGTCGATTCTGTAAATGAATCCTTCAAAGTACAAATACCTTGATCCTCTCTGCTTTGTACAAACTCTATTATACAGATTTTGACTTGATGTGCCTTGGGTAATGGATAACAAATTCAGTGATATCAATGGTTTACGCCTTAGCTTCAATTCAGCCCGGATTTGAGTAATATAGTTCCACCATTACATCTCAAACTCGCAAGCATTATACTCTAATTTTTATAACCCATAATTGAAATCCTATTACGTTTCTCCCAGCCTCTATGAATTTGTCATCTTAATTTGACAAGAAACCATGTATTACTTAATACTCTTAAGACAATTTGAATATATTTATATTTTAATCCAAAGGTAAATCATTTTTTAGAAAGTGTACATCATAATATAATCTGTCATAACTAGGAAAATAAGAGTATCAAATTACTTTTCCTTAAGCTCTTATTGCAATTTGCACATTTTCTAGCATAGTTTTTTTTTTTTTTGTTAAATATAATCCTATTTGCAATAATATCTTTATAAGAGCTCTCAACACTTAATCTTCTTCACAAAATTCCTCCGGGATTCTTCAGAAATGAAGCTTGAATTTTACATCAAATAGAACCATTTTGTCATAATATAATATGTACATAGCATTTTCACTGACGTCATAAATTGCTTCATAATAAAAAATAAAAAAATCTGGGGCTTAAAGTTGATATTTTTACAAAATAAAATGGACAAACAAAAAGAAAACAAAAACTTGATTCTTGCAATGAATACTACTTGATGACACTAATAAACAAATATATTTGAATTATATATACTTAAAATGGGATGTATTTGTTGTTTTTACGGATCGATTAGACACAATAAAAATAGGATATTTGAGCTACAAGGTGGAAATTTGACTGTTTAACAATATAATAACATATTTTTAATACATTTGTGGGTCCCATATGTAATAAAACTAGGCAATAGAAGCTTAAAATTTTGATAAACTGTAAAATGTATGTCCTTTTACTTTTTGGTCTCATTTTGACAACCAATAGGGTACTCTTTTCCTTAAAATTAATGAAAAAATGGTTATCATTGATAAAAAAATTAGTTATTTATATTTCTATAAAGACTGACATCGACCATGCTGACGTCATGTGAAAAAAGCTTTATAGGATGTTAAGATTCACTTTAATTGTTTATACATTTATTTCATATTCAAAATATTAATATAAAACATTTTTAAAGAATTTATTTGGTATGCCATGGTTTTTATAATTATGACAGTAAAGTATGAATTTTGACTTGAAAACGCCTTTTTTTATTTTATAAAATCGTGAGGGAAAAAAAATATTTTTTTTTTCTTTTAAAATAGGTTTTTTTTTATTTGCTGCATGAAAGTATAAAGTGTATTTACTCATAATTATACCATTATATCAAAGCTCGAAGGAAAAAAAATTATATGGGTGTCTAATGAGTAATTAAAAGAAAATTTAACAATTAATTAATTAGGGTTGTGTTCAAGACCACCCTAGCCGTTTCTTAAGGAGAAAAAGTGATTTAAGCCGTACACGGCAGTCAACAGTGTACCTATCCTGAGATCCTTGTGAAGAGAAGAGACTGGAACTAGACTCAGATGATTCGGGTGAGAGTTCACACGTAATTTTCCAAATTCCTTTAAGGGATAGAAAACAAAATCGTTTAGGTATAGATTGGCAACTTTGTCAATCTACACCAACAAGGGACGAGATATCCCTGAGGAGCTTATGTTCCATTTTTGTTGTAGTAAAATCGAGACTTCTTTTCAACTCTTTTATTTTTGCTCTCTTGTCGTCCTTGTTGTGAGAGTAGTTGAGGCTGAGATCTGGAGGCATTATATGGAGAGATTTGAGTCCCTCCAACTAGCTTCTCTCGACGTCGGTAAATATGAAGGAGGTTTTCAAGATAATTTCATCATAGCCCAAGTTCAAAGGATAGAATATGCAGCAAAATTCAACTCTCAATCTTTCCCGGTGGGGATTGAAAATTTTGTTAACCGAGTGCTATTTTAGCTTGTCTGTTCATAAAATAATGGATCTAGAAGATATTTGCCCTTATATATAATTATTCCTTTTATTGGTGTGTTTCATTGTATGCTAGTATAGTTTTACAGAGCTGGCAAGTCTCAATTAAAAACGTACTTCCATATTTCCATACCGGTATGGAACCAAACAATACGGTTACGGAACTGTCTGAAAAAATTAAAGTAGGTCTTGTGGTGATAAAACGTATTATACTCAAATATTATAATTTTAGCTATCATTTTATATTCTTTACTTCCAGGCAGGAGTGAAGTCAATCAAAAGATACATAGGACCTTAAAACTGAAGAACTGATTATTCGGTCGTTAGGACTGTTGAATGGTAAAAAAAGGACTTATTTTCGACCAGCTAAGACAAGGTTAAAACTTTGAGAGATCTGCACAAAAATCATTCTTCAGAACCACATCACTAAATAATACATTCCTTTACCTTCTACATATGCATGTAGAAATATCTATTTTTAAATTTGCAACATATCATTATATTCCTTTATAATAGCAATACAAAATATTAATATATATTTCATATTAAAATTTTAGAATATCATTCTAAAAGCAATAATATTTTTTATTGTATTAATTTTTTTACATTTATGGTTAGTTATAAAATGTTCATAGCAGTTTCAAATAAAATGAATACTCCTTTTGATCATTTTTTGTATGATTTAAAATTCTATTCCATTTGAAATTGAACAAAGAATATTGAAATTAATAGCTAACAAAATTTAAAAAAATCAAAACAATAAAGATTTATCGTGTACTAAATTGGCTGCATAAAAAAATTACAAACAAAAATTTCGAATAATATAGCTTTTATTGCAACATAGAACGCAAAATTAAGGAAAATAAGGTTATTAGCAAATATTGCAATGAGGGATGTACCACGAGCGAACCTTGTAAGTTGGTACTCGAGTTTTATAAACTAAATAAACAAGACACAAAAAAAAATCGGCTCTTGGACTTAAAAAACAAAGTATTACATGGAAATTATCAAAACTTGGAATAATTTTTTTTTCTTTTATTTCTCCAGCACATTATTACATATAAGTCTTTATTTTGAGTTTTCTACAATATGCACTCATAATTTTAGTTCTTCTTCAAAATAATCTTTGATCGATTTTTTTAAAGACTAGCAGGAGTACTTGACACTGCTTAGAATTACTTAGCCGTCTGATTTTTTTTATTTTTCTATATATTATCATTAATATTCATTCATATTAATAAAAACTAAAAACATGTTTGTTACAAGCTATAACTAGATTTAAGTAACATATTGATTTATTTGACATATAAACTGTTATGACCACGATTCATATAAGTTATACTAATTTTTAGAGTAATTTGTGGGGAAAAAACAATTGATTTGTTAAGAAAACAATATTGTGTGGTCATCAGTACCTTATATTAAATATTTTAAAGTCCTTCTGGTATATTAGTATTATTGTTATTATGTGATCCTTTTATATATACATATATTCAATTACAGATACAGAGTCCTTTTGAGAATTAAACAAATTTTAAATATATTTTTTAAATAATTCATTTAAAAAAATGATTTTTTTTATTGACAAGTTTTTTTAAGGAGCAAAAAGTTTCTGCAAATGTATCAAGTGTTCAGGTAAGTAACAATTATTCAAGCAAGTAACGAGTAAAGCTCGTAATTCCTTGAGTATTTTTTTAGAAAGTTAAAAATACTCATGTAGTAAAATTCACCTCGCAGCACATCACTAATTACGAAGCTAATTTTGGATAATCAGTTACAAATGTTTGATGTAAAACTCTTTTAACTATTACTAATAGTTTTATTACAGTAATAGTATAATGTATATGAATGACAGAGAATGCGAAACACTTCGATGAAAATTATTTTTTTGTAACTAGAGTCCTATTTTTAATTTTGATTGTAATCGTGATTCCTTGCTTTAAAAAGTCCAAAACTCCAACGATCTAGTTGTTGGATATCTAAGAGAAGTGTTTTTCAATGTGATTGTCGTGGCACACTAAACTGTCTCCTGACCGTGTCAGGGGTGCTGCAAAAAATATTGTTTAAAAAACTACTTTTTAACATATTTTGACAAACAAAATTTTTATTTTGTAGCTATAATCTATAATTGATTCAGTATTTATAAATTTTGTTCAGCAATAACAATAAACACTATGATATTCTTTAATTATTTATTAAAATAATTCAAACATGATGTTATATTTATAATAAAAACTTTTGCTCGAATTAGCTGCCCATTATATGATTTGGAGTATGAACAATGAATAACAGCTCGGCATCATCATTTAAATAACATTAAGGAATGCATTAAATTAATGCGTGATATTAATTTTATTTATATATAGTATAACATTTCTATGCATTCTTAAATAAATAAAAAAGACAAAAATCAGTTCTTGTATGTTCTTTTAACAAGATAGATGTTCTCTATCTTGTTCATAGTGCTCTAACAAATAATGAACAGCAAATTTGCTATCTGTTAGAGCCCAGAGTTGCTATATTTAATTTTTTTATTATCTAATATGTAGTTATTTTACAAAAATAAGAACTTTTTTCCCCAAGAAATATAAAAGGATTCGTATAATATTTACACTTCCTTTTTTTCTTTTAATATAACGGTCCAGGAACTTTAGCTACGCACACTCTTTGCTTCTTTGTCATTTCATAGACCAAGTAGTAATGCAGTTCTAAGTTATTAAGCACAAACACAAAAATTAGGGGTAGAAACATAGACAAAATTAAATTTAATCATCTATATATTAAATGTAAATGTATGTGTGTGTTTAAATACCAATAAATGGATTTTGCTTGCATTTTTGAGGAAGGTTCTTAACGCTCCAGAAATGTCATGGTATAATTTCTTTGTTCGGTCTTCAGGACAATGGCGGCTCTTAAATAACCTTTTTAGCATTTATCCTGTACCACCTGAGGGCCGGGTTTATTTCGAACATTATAAGGTTTTTTGATTCTCAGCGAAGCAGTAGCGAAAGAATTGGACCTGCCTCAGAAACTAGCAGCCTGCAACCCGTGGCCAGGGTGATTCTAAAAAAAATAATGGGGCCTTAAAAACATGGTGGTGGTATAGTTGAAAATGTATTTGGCTCATTTTCAACCTGTACAACCTGAGCGTATTTTGGATATTAAGTGTGTTTCTTGATACTCAGGGAAGCGGCATCATATAATTTTAGATTGAATCGGACACAGCAGGTCGCCTAATCAACCCAAGGGTGAGAGTGTATTATAACAAATTGGAAGGGGTTCTTGGTGCTAAGAAATGGGGTGGTAATGCAATTTAAACTGCCTTGAAGTCTGGAACTTCATCTGTACCACCTAAAGGCCGGAGTGTATTTTGGAATGTTATCAGGTTTCCTTGGTGCATAAGGAAGTGGTGGCAGAGACATTTAACTAGGCTAGGGCCTAGAAGTTCACTTGCACATCCCGTGGGCTGGGATGCACTATTAATTATTCAAAGGGTTCCAAGGTGCCAAGGAAAACGGCGGTGGTGAAGTTTAAACTGTATTTTCGCCCATCACTTCATCTGTACAAAATGAGAAACAGGGGTTATATTTTGGGATATTTGGAGGGTTTTTTGATGCTCAAAGAACCAGTGACAGATTAATTTTCTTGATTCGCGCTCAGCAGTTCACCTACACAACCTGTGGCCAGGGGTAAGTTATAGCTAAGGGTAATAATTTTGGTATGAATAGAAAAACGTGTGAGGAGAGGAGAAGAAATACTTATGGTATCATAGATTAAATAATATATATCTTCTTCTATCAATCAAGAACGTTATCATTCCCGCCTTTATTATTCAATATTAATATAATAATATTAGATGGGGATAGTCGATAAAGAACTGAATAAAATACCTAAAATAACGTCGCCTTCTGTCTGGATTTCTGAACATGGAAGCCCAGGAATTTGGAAATACTTACCGGATGAGAAACAGATGGTTTGTCGGATTTGTCGATATAAATGTGCCTCTAGTCCCCTGTCTAGAATTACACACCATTCATTATCCTCATCTCATATCAAGAGCATGGATATTCATCTAAAAATCAAGTTAAGAATGAATACATCAAGTCAGACTTTCAATCTGATCTCACAAAGATGCTTATTACATGTAATATACCCTTATCCATTGTTAATCATCTACGTTCGAAAAATTTATGGAGAAATACACGGGTAAACCTATCCCTTCCCGAGGAACCATCATTAAATTAATGGAGGATGTTGGTACTGATGTCATTTATATAAATACATATAAAAATGTTTTGAGTCATCCACACCAAATGACGATCAAGTTATCAGTAAAAAGTATAAATATTTACTAATTTCGAAATGGAACTCTGAATTTTTTACTATCTAACAGTAAGTATTTAATTTTTTTTTAAATCTAACCCTAAAATATGATTCTATTTTAGCCAAAATTATCAAGAATTATGATACACAACTCATTCAATGGCAAAAAAAGTACTTAAATGGTCACAACAATGGGAGTAGTAGCTTAGGATGGTTCTCAACTAGATTGTCTGAAACTAGTTTCTTCACTTAAAGACTTGGGTATGATAATTAGGTTTTCCAATATTACATAGTCAATAAATATTACTTTTTTATCACTTAAGGCTTAGTTATGGTTGATAGGCACCAAGAAATTGTGTTCAGAAAACTCATAAAAGGCAAAAATAACTGCTTGAATGGTCACAACAACGGGGGTAGTTACATTGGGTGTAGCATTACAATTGGGAAGTCTGTATATCCTTCATGATAATAGTATGTTGTTATATAAGCATAAATAACAGGGAAAATATATTTTTGATAAGGAGTAATATCGCCGGACATTACTACATAATTAGCTTTTGCTCAAAATCTTTCAGATGGATTTATTTCTAACATTTTTTTTATTAGTATATTTATTTTCTAATTTTATGATTTTGACATTTACTTTATTATTAATAATTAGTTAGATCTCATCGGTAGATATATATCTATCCTGTGCACAATTGTATATAGCAACTTCCACATGAAGAAGAGGGGGGGTTATCTTTTTGATTAAACTCCAAGTCTTGTTTGTGTTTTGCAACCTAAAGATATGACATATTTAACTGGATTCCAGTGTCAGACCAAGAAAATATTATTTGAATCAATCTATTATTTCAATATTCTGTATATATAATTTATTGTTATTAGTTATATGATTCCAATTGTTTAATTTTGTATATTTAACATAAATGTATGATGGTATATTTTTTACTATGTAGATTATATTTAATTAAAACCTTCTTTTTTTAAACTTGGAACTTCAAATATATTTCGAAATAATCTCCTTTGTCGTTTCATTAACTATTATTATGGGAATAAGGGTTTATAATGAATTACAATTTCATGGAGTGTGACGTTATAAAATCTACTGTAATGAATAAAAAACGTCAAAGTCAATTATACGTATTATATCTTCATGAAACATTTTGCTAATAAATAATTTCGTTATACCCTCAAAAATCATAATAAAGCAGGCAAATGATTATCACATCAGTATTTTAAACAATGATAGCATATGTCTTTTTTTCCCCTCCTCCTTGCACGCGTTTTTTCTCTACAATATTATCAACTTTAATTATATCATATTACAAGGATTTCGTGGTGCCTATAAACGCTGCGGTGAAACGTTTTAAACTGTATTTAGAATCTGAGAGCCGAGGCATATTTTGGATATTAAAAGGTTTGATGATGTTCAGGAATTACGTTTGACCCAGAGTAAAAACATTACTTCCTTATCATGAGAAAGAGGAGTCCCTATATAATCCCTAATATACTCATACTCATAAAACCAACATCAGAATAGTTCTTACAATTTTGGGGTCTTTGATTTTTGATTTTATATTAAGTAGAAGAGGTCTTACTTAATTTTAATTTCTTAATGTCCCAGGAAACGCCTGGCAACATACTCTAGCATAGATTAATAAGATGACAAGGGTATCTGCAGGTCTTCATATTTGATTGTTTTTTGGGGAAAGGGCTTCGTTTGGATTTTTTTTTTTTTTTGATAATTTCAGAAGTTCACAGTTATTGACAAAAAAATATTTTTTTGAAAAAGAAATTGTACTTTAAATATTAAATCTTTTGGAATTTTTTTCTTTATTAAATTCACAGTTTTTCATAAAAGAAATACAAAGGTTCACAGCATTATACAAACAAAAAAAAAAATACAATTGAATTTAAAATTTTTGAAAAAAAAATTTAAATAATATATTTTCTTGTAAAAAGAAAAATATATATTTTTGGGATGGCTGCAGCCCCTCCACCCCAACCCCTGTGGACGTTTTCTATTTTTTTAAAAAGTTGACTCTTAACGTTAATAGATTTAATAGAACTCATTTGTCAACTTCTATTTTTCTATTCTTCAAATGTGGTTTCAGCAACCATTAATATTTCCATAGATAGAACCATACTACAATACAGTTTTTGTTTTTTGTGTCATTCATTGAGGCTTCCCTCATTTTATCCACCTTAACATGCTTAGAATAATGGTGTTGCAGGGTCACAATTGTAGTAATGTCTTAGCTTAAATTTGTTTAGCACTCAATAGTTATTCGTATATATACCATAAATTATCTAGAAAAACAATGAGCTGATAAATTTTGGGTAAGGGTTACACCATTAAGTGGATTGATTTTTGGACCTTTTTTTGGTTAATAATGTGAGAAGGGGTCTTTGTTATACAAAAGTTGCATTTTGTATGTCTTCATTTATTTTTATTTTATTATTTCTTGAAGAAATAAGAAATTACCCTTAAGCATTCAGACAAAATAACCAATTACGAAATGCATGATATAATTATCGCCCAGTGATTTTTTTACGTATATTTAAAAAAACCTTGGATTTACAAAATAAGTATTAAGATATACTCAAGCAAATAATAATAAATAAAAAACCAACCAACTACTACTTATATGCATTTATCAATGAGTATCTACATGGTTTAATATGATAAATGTGACCACGAGCTTTATTGTATGTAGATATATTAGTTATGTGTAGAATACATGGCTCTACATTGGCAATTTTCTGTATTTAAGAAATAACTTCAATAATAATACAATAAGCCAGTTTTAGAAGAAGGCGTTGGGGGTATTTACCTTATCCCTGCTTTCAATTATATATAAAAAAAGGCCTAATAGTATATATTTTCCAAATAATTAATCGATAATATATGACATTTTTTATTGAAAAAATAAGAAAAAAGATTATCAAAACATTACTTTAAAAAAAAAAAACCATCTATATACTATTTTTTCTATAAAATATCATCAAACATTACATGATATTCAAATGTTTGTCATCATGATATTATGATGAATAATAAAAGGTCATCCTAATATTATAATGACCTTAAAAAGGTCATCAGTATAATATGCTTCCAAAAAAAAAAAAATAGTCATCAAAACATTTTAATTCATTAAAAAAGGTCAATTTCAAGACATTAAAAACATAACTGTTACCTCAAAAATAATTAGGGGTTTGCATTTTATTTTCTGATATACTTTTTACATTAAGTTAAGGCTAAAGCTGTAAGAAAAATATTGTATAGATGGTTTTTTTTTTGTTTGAATACGCTTTTTTTTACAAGATATATTTGTTTTCCTATTAGTTGTAAGCTGGTGACTAATAAGACCATAAGAGTAGATAAAAAATATATATATAAGCATTCCTCAAAAATATGTAAGAAAATTGCCAAGGTGTATTTTAATTTATGCAAAAAATACTCATTTTGCTTCATTTTAGAAAGTCCTTCTAGTCATCGATGGCTAAAACCACAAGATCAGTGATGTATCCCATGTGTACAGTCCCTACATTTGCCAAATATTATCTTCCGCATTTTGTTTTGGCAGTATAAATATTCGCCTCAGCATCCACGTGACTATTGTAGAAATAAACGCTACTTTTGAAAATGTGGACTATTGCTTCTATTTGATTCTACATCGGACAGAATACGACATTATGGGAAGCACATGACATATAAAGAGATAGGATAATGGACACAAATAATACATGGTTTAAAGTGTAAAAAAGTGTTGTTGTTTTTTAGCTGGAAGATATTTATTTATGTATGTGAAATGTCGTCATTGAAGATAGAAGGTTTATTTATAAAATAATATAAATAAAAATTTTAGTTTAATACTATCCCTCTCCTAAAAAAACTTAAATATCACAATACAAAAACATGTAATAAAATCCGTCAATATACAGAATTCGGAGGACACATACAAGCATATATCAAAAATCGAAACAACAGCAAATAAGAATAAAATATAATAAGTAATTCACCATTAAAAGTACAAAAAGTCTTCATAAAAAGACTATTTATTTTTAAAGCTTTGTAAGACCTTAATATCTGCTTTAAAGAGTGCAAATATTTCGCTGACATCGAGAGGTATCATGAAATAGCATCAACACCATATTTCCATCCAGATCCAGAGATACCTGGAATTATCAAAGAGAAGGCATCATGTCTTTCAATAGGTGATATGATAACAGATATTATTTCCTTAGCAGTTGAAGGTTCATAATTCGTAATTTTGCTGGAATACAAGCTTTGGAATTCAACAACACTCATCCCAACGCTTTTATCTTTCCAAGGGATCCTTTACGTTTAGACAGTCCAAACAAAACAAGTGCTTTTGTGAATTTTTCTATCATTTTCTTCGTGACGTATAGCATTTCTTCTTCTCTTTCAAGGATTCACTTTGATTATTCAAATAAAAGGGTGTACTAAAATAGGCTGCGAAATTAGTTATGAAGTTATTCATGACAATCTCAAGACACCTAGTGGACAAAAAAGTGATCGTCTAGTCAAATATATTTAAAAAAATATTAATCACGTTGTATCTTTTCGCCACTTCATTCTATACATTGAATGGATTATAATTTTCTCACAACTATTTTAGTTTGTAGACCCCTTAACCCAACAGAGTAATTTGTGTTTATATCTGTAGATAGATTAACTGTGCTTTAGGCATATTGACATCTGTAAACTTTGAACGTTTGAAAATAATATTATTACATTTTTAAACATTCAATGTATCACTAGTATATGTATGTTTTACTTGTAGAGATCCAATTATAATATTATCTTTGCATACTTTGTAGTAATTTTTCACTTTAAATAGACAATGTAGCCAAGTAATATAATACCTTGATTTGATATGCATAAAAATGCCTATATAGGTATATTAAAGCATTGCAATGAAAAAAAGAAACATATGTCTGTTGCAACACTTTAGATCATCAAATACTAATATATTGAATCAACTTTTTCCTCCTTCTTTTGTCTAATTATACATACAATTGTTTATCTTCATTTTTCTCTATTAAATATAAAATTTATTTTTCACATTTTTTTTCAATGATAAAGTTTGTGCATATATGTATAAATGAAATAAATTATCTGATGAAAGGAGATCTCTATTGTTTATGATGAGTCAATTGATTATGTTTGTCTTTACATTTCAAATATTTGTTTCCATAATTCAAATTTAATACTACTGGTTCTTTCAAAAGTCTACCATATAATATTTTTGATCCATATCCTTTCCATTTTGTTATATTAATCAACAACAACATATGGGTCATTAAAAGTGAAATTAATAAAAAAAAATAGACATTTTTCACTGCACCATCTAGGATATTTTTCAAAATGGTCACTTATTTCAATATAAGTTAAAAACGCAAAAATACAAAAATTCTTACATTTAACTCATCAAATTCAGGATTTAGAGGCATCGTAAGCTTTGGCATTGGCTTCTCCTACACTAAATTTAAAGGATTGGATTTTGAACATATCGATTTATTTAAAAAACCAATTGATAAACTATCATTTGATCATTTTTTGAAATTTTAATTCACTTAATTAAGAGATGCTAAAAAACAAGCATATATATTAGAGTGATGCAGTTACCCCAACATTATCAAAATCAATAGAACCTAATTTTGGTACTACAACTAGAAAAGTAGAACAAAAGTACAAAATTTTAGCAAATTTGGTTACATTTACCACTAACACAATTTCAATTTCTAAACGTCTATGAATTAAAACTTTTTTATAATAAGTTGTAGTAAAACATGTTCAAGAGTATTGTATCCCTATAATTAAATAAAGATTATGACATTTTATAATTTTTTTTGTAGCTTCACTTTCTTTGATTGTATCAAGATATAAGTGATTGCGCCTAGACCGTTGATTAAATAAAGAAAATATTAGTAAACTTCAGTAGAGAAAAGAATAACGAAAAGTGACTATAGTTTTTCCTATTTAGTTATTTTCATTTTTACTAATTATGATCTCTATATAATAATATATATTTATAATTATAATTAAATAATAACTACTTTATACATATAAATATACAGATCATTAGACAACTTTTAATAACATAACTTTTTTTTTTCTTTTTGATTTGAAAGGGAATATCTTGATCCATGCCTCTAGACGGAAAGTCTTTGTCTTAAAGTCAGTAATTTCAATACCATGTATATTTTGATGACATTTCTAACTTGATCAAAAATAATGCTAATGGTACAAGTTCTTCAGTTATGTACCAGAAATGTGCTGAGAATACCTTGATTCCTGCATTTACACACGTTTTATAAATTATATTATAACTCATCAAGTTATTGACTGGTTCGAGATCATTCAAAGGTGCTGCTGAAGGAAATGGAGCTGTAAACCACCAAGTCAGGTAATCAAAAATAAAAAAAAACGTACAAGGAAATGTAGTTTTTGCTGCTATTTTATCACAAATACAGCCCCCTTATGTAACTTTGAGTGATTGATTTAGCTTGGAATGCCCCATATATATTATTTTATCGTGTCACAAAGCAATTCCTAGAACCACATAAAAACAATATAAAATTATGTAAGAACATTACTCCTTCATTCGTGTCTGAAAAAGATTAAAGGCAATTCCTATCACTTAAAAAAATCATTTTACTAATACTCAATAACAAGACGTGTCCGTTTTATGATCAATATTATGAATGGATCCTTCAATCAATGAACTCCTAAAGGATCAATTAATTGATTCATTTTGAAAGGGCAGGGAGATTTATATACTCCATCAGTCATTTAATTTTTATACAAAGACATGTCACGATTATAGGGTTGTAACGAGAAAAAAAATCAAAGGTTTTTTTTTATATATGTTCCATGAGCAAGTTTTTAGTGTCCTTAGGCATGAATTGACCTTCAACTGCTTTGTTCTCATTAAAAATATACACTACCTCTTTCATTTTCGTATGTTTAGTTAAAAAGATATAGCATATTTTTTCTTCCAACAGGGTAAGTGATATAATTATTTTACGTGCTTTTTATTTTAGTTTGGTTCCCCCTTGTGTACACTTGTAAAAAAGTTATCTAATTTACTCAAAAACTTTTTACATTAAATGCGATTAAATATTTTGTAGTTTCACCCGGTGGAAACTTTTTAGCCCTTTTTTTTGTTGAAAATTATATACATAAAGGCAAAACTCTAAATAAAAGTTTTTGCCTAAGTTTTAATATGTTATTATTTGGGGAACAAATTAGTTTGTGAGTCAAAGTAAAAATAAATTAAAAGTAAAAAGAAATGGCAAAGGGGTTTTTATAATAATATATATATATATTAGAGTCAACCAGTCTAAAAATGAGCTTTTAATATCTTCGTGTTACATTTCAAATTTGTTTTAGAGGGTTTTACGTGACGTCATCACGCTGGAAGTAGTCCATCATTTTAACTCTATAAATAAATCGATTTTAGAAAAATACAGAGGACATACCACAATAGCTTAGTTATTTTTACCCTATTTTTAACCATGACCACAATAAGAGGTCATTAAACTTTGATAGCTCAAGGTCAAAGTTTAAGGAAATACAAAATTTTGAAATAAATTGAGATTCATAACTCAATTTGACTTTTGGCGGAGGTTTTTGTGTCTACTGAATGCCCATTAATTTAAAAAAAATTATAGATAGATAAGGTTACGAAATATATTTTAATTAATTTTTCACTTTTAGTAAATAAATATTATAATTCCCCCATGCTGTGTCGACAGTTACTTTAGTATCTGTTGTGCACTGACAATTGACGAAATCCTTGTTGCAAAAAGTCACTTTTGCGAAAAAAAGTAATAAAAATTAAGAAAAGAAAAAATGTTTCAAGAAGAAAAAGTGTAATTAATCAATTGTTGCGGTTCTATGGACAATGCGAGTGAATCAATCGTTTGGTTTGAATGTTATGGTGCTCTTATGTAGCTGGTCAAGTCTTGATCTACACTATTTCATCCCCAGATTTTCTTTCACTCTATAAATATCAAGATGTGTTGTCATTGGAGAAGTCTAATAAATGATTTCAAAGTATTACTGCAGGAATCATCAACAGATATATTTTTATTGTCTTTTTTGCAAAGTGGTCATTGACACAAAATGTTTGTTTGGCTAAAGCTTTTTTGTAAAGTGTCCTAGAAAAAATTTCTGATACGTTCAAGACACTATTTCAAAAATTAAATAATTTATTTTTGGTGGACCAACAAACAAAGTAGAAATATGCCTTTTTGCCCGATGTACCCTTCTCTTTTGTCTGTATCGTTATTCATGGATTTTGGGGAGTATGATTTGATAATTTTACTTGATCACTTTGCTCGATTCATACCTAAAGACTGCCCGACACACAATACGAACAATTGAGAAGGTTCCAAAGGAAAATAAAGCAATGTTCTACTTTGTCTATTGCTCTCCAACAATCGATCTAATATTAAGTGATTTAAATATGGTACAAAAGTTTAGTATATACAATACATAATACTGGAGGGTGCCAATCTTTGTTGAGTATACATATGTAGGCTGCAGGACTTAGTTAAAGAATAATGTATTGTGTCTTCTGATATAGTGATAGTAAAGGTGGGTAACCACAGCTATCTTCCCATGTACAACTATTAATATATATTATGAATAGGTGTATATTTTGATATCTGAAAAAGTGTTGCTCCTACAAAAATATTATATTTATTTATATATATATGCATATTATATGAAATCAACTCATATATATATACTTCTAATTGTAGTCAATTCAGGCATTCCTTTCCACATGTGCTAGCCATTTCATTTTTGATTAAACTTGTTTTGAAATTTCACTATTAATTAAATTGTTATCCCATGTCCCTTGTAGTTTGAAGAAACTTGATTGGACTTGTGCTTTTAATTTAATATTAGTGTTGGCCAGTCTTCTACTCCAGTTTCATCTGTCAGTAACTCTGATCATACAGATCCCTCCTCAATTTTTTTTATAATGAAAGAGAATAAAAGAGTTTTGAAAATATTAAATTAATTTCAAAGGATTTAAAAAAATATATTTTTCACTAAGACACTAAAGGGCTTCTAGGTATACGCATTTCCGGAACATTATGTTGATTACATTCGAATGAACACTTTTACCCCTTTCCAAAAAAGGTTATGATAGGATTTACATATTGTAAATTTCTACATTTTATACGAATTTGTTTTTAATTTCCCTAGATATCTTATAATAATTGTTTCTTTAAAAATTTTCTTGACGAACATTAGTTTTTTGTTTTAACTTTATTTCTGTTGTATATTTGTAAAAAAATTTCTACATTTTTGGATATCTCCTCGATCTGGTTATGATAATTTTTGAAGAGTCATTATATTTATTTCCGTAACAAAATGAATAACGACCCCCTTACGATTGAAACAGCCAACTATATTCACAATTCTTTTAATATAGTTTTCCTTGTTGACAGGCAAATCAAAATTAAGAACCAAAGAAATTTGCTGCATATCGATACCATGAGCTAAAAATCTGTAGTTAATAATACACGTAAAAATCAACTTCTTAATTCACTTCATGCTCCTCTTGTGTCATTTAACCGTGCATTAAAGAAACTGTGACTTGTTGTAAACCCATTTTTCTCTATATTGTAACATTACTTGAAATACTAGACAATGATGTTCAGAAAAAACAATAGTCTTATGTGATTTAGTTATGTTCTTGTATAATTTGAATTAAGATTAAGTTTTCTCAAATAAATTCCCTACTAATTGTTTATATTGTGAGTCACAGAATAAAGGTAATATGTATCATATATTTGCCCCCCTCCCCCTCCCTCCCCCCAGGAGATTATATTGCAGATGAAAGTTATGGAAAAATTATATTCTTAAATTTAATAATATATTTGGGTATCATCGATTTTACAAAAGTTATTTTATATTTACTTAAAAAACCTACTTTTGAAATAAGGTGAAATATAGCATATGTAATATTAATGTTATGATTTATCACACCATTAGTCCATAATTATTATCTCTTACTTTTTTTAAGAGAACTCAGTTTGAATATGCACCAAGTAATTTTGAACTCAGTACATTTCATCCACAAACTAATTCACTAAATTTCATCAAGTAAAATAAACTCAACACATTTTAATACATAAATATTCGTAAAATATTGACTCATAATCCATAGCTATAATACTATCTTTAAAAAAAAATCATCGTAAAACCTTTTGAAGTCAATGTGACAACCAATGTTTCTACGTATGAAATTTTGATCATCTTATAGGTATACACAATTCATCACACCTTCTCAATGTCGATATTTTAAGGATATTTATTTTTTTATCGAATAGGTTTTTTGTTTGATATTTTGCAATGCTGTTTTGTGTGTGTAGAGAATGCAAATTTACTAAATATATTAATAAATTTGCCATATAAATAGACATAATTTTACAAACAACAAAAAACCCAGAAAAGAATTGAAACTGATAGCCATAAGAAGAAAAAATATACTGGTAATATTTATTATTAATACCGAGCTATTAGTTGTTTTGAATGTTCTAATCGTAGCTAATTGGTCATATTTAAAAATAAAATATGTCTAATCTTCTTGCCATCTTTTTTTTCTGTATTGAAACGAGATTTTTTTTCTAATTCATTGTTAAATAATAATTATATTTATCATCAAAAGTATGTATTTCCAAATATGGATCAGAGAAAAAGACCTCACAAAGCAGTTTTACAAGCAATAATATGCTATGTAAATAATACCTATGTATTAAATATGTTAAATACACAAAAATACATCGAAATATTACATATATATATACTCGTAATTTTGGGCTTGAAAATAAGGTTTTTATCATAATTCGTTTCAATTACAAGCGTGTCAAAGTTGTTTTGACCATAAAGAATCAAAAATGCAAAATACATATAATTATACATAATTTTGTGCTATATGTGCATTTTTTATTGGTTAAAAGATATTCAAAAATGGATTTGATTACATAGAAGAAATGTCATTTTTTTTTTTCAATTGTCCAATATTCATTAACATAATTACAGTGTCAATATTAAAATTTTGTTTATAGTATCCTTAATTTAGAATGACTGAGTATAATATCATGTCAGATGTATATATCTTTATCGAACAGGATCAGATGCACATACTATCAATGCCCAATCAAAAACATGATATTAGGTAATTTAGTCTGACATAGTGCAAACGATACATTGAAAAAGTATGATCCAATTAAGGTAGACAACTAATTCAAGGAAAATATAAAAACACAAACTCACTCGAGGCGGCCATTATTATGCCTCGAACAAACAGTATCTTCGAAGGCGTCCACTTGAATGTCCAACTTTGTAAGCTCCTCTCCTCCCTTTTCCAGAAACTCAGTGGAAAAAAATGAGAACGTCCATTTTAGGAATCAATATAGTACCCATCAGTTTTTGATGAGGTTTGGTGTATGAAATAAAATAATTTCTAGAATATTTATAATGTATTAATATTTTCAATTGACTTTTTTTTAAAGAAAATAAATTGTGTATTAAAAAGCATTTTTTATAATACATACTTTTTTGACATACTCTTAAGATTTCAAATATACTATTAAAAAATTCATGTTCATTACCCTTGCGTAAGTGAACATCTTTTTTTAACAACTTAGTTAGTAAAGTGGGTGAAAAACCCCTCAAGAATAGAACGTATTCAAATATACGATAAACAGTTAAATGATTTTAATAGTAACGTCATTGAAATGTTTTAATTTTCTTAACAATACCATCCATTTGGAGTGGTGAATATCAATTAAAATACTTCAATAAATGATAAGATCTACAAAAAAAATATTTTTTTTATAATAACCATAACAACATGAGTATGGAACTTCAACATTATATAGTTTGTTATTATTATGGTAAAACTTTGATAAAAATATAAATAAAATATTCATTACTCTATACAAATTTGGGAAATCAAATTAGTACACCTAAGTTTTTGATGAGGTTTGTTGTATATATAAAATAATGGCAGCAATGTTAAAATTTTGTAGCAACTATTGAATGCCTCAGTTCTCATATTGAAATAAAAGAGTCCTAGAAATAAAAATGAAGAACAGCAAGAATCTAATTATAAGCAAAACAATTAATTAAAATCAAAAGTTGTTAAACATACGAATAAATTCTAAGCAATATAAAAAATTTAAGTTTAGCAAATTTGGCATACCCAGTCCCCTCTCACTTGACGTCATGTATGTACTACCCCTTTGATAAAAATATCTAATTTATCTTGTATGTTATAATTTTTTTTCTAGTTGATCATAATTTTTATCCAAACACTAAGCAATTTGATATTAATATTAGAGCTTTAATACTCTTTGAAATTGGATTATTATTTTTGAACGCTATTCTTTGATAACTTTAATATATGAGCAATGTATTAAAAATTAAACTTTTTGGCATCAAAAGAAAAGATTGTCATACACGTGGAAATTAATTTCATGGAAGTAAAATGAAATGATGTAATAAAAAAAACTAAGAGCATAGTGAAGAAATGTGTCATGAAGCTGTTTCCTATTGAAGAAATGTCATGAAAAACAATTAGAAAGTCGTTTTTGTAATAACATTAACTAAAATTAGATTTATTAACTGCTTTTGTATAAAAAAGGAAAATGTTTTTTTATAAATCTTTCAATTTAAAGTGGCTTTAAAAACAAAACAAAAAGCAATAGACATAAATCAAGAACATCTTACAATTAGTACTTTTGTAATAATAATATATTTTTGAAGTACATAAAGGCTATTTAATATATCAAACTCTCTAATTAAACTTTGTTATGAGCATTGTGCTGACTCAATAATTAAATCCCCTGATATAGCTCAAAATTATCAATATACGGTAGAAGTATATACATTAGTGTTGTGCCGACTACAAAATTTTTGAATCACTCCATTTGATTTGATGATTTTTTACTCAACTCAATGGGTGAGATGATTTTCAAATTTAAAAAAAAACAAATTTGACACGTTCATTAATTTGAAAACACATGATTGTTATCACTCAACCATATAAGTATTGTTAAACTTTCTTAAAGTGATTTTCAATTTAATCAAATCTCTGAGAAGACATACTATACCATAGAGAAAGGAATACAAAGAGATTTGATTTTTAATATAACTTACCTCACTTCCAAACATATTAACTAAGTAATTTGTTTCTGTTTCTAAAGAGATAGTAGAATACATTCTGGTTGATTCCATAAAAATAATATGGTATCTACTTATAAATTTATTATTTCTATATGGTAGGAATTTCACTCCTAATTTTGAATTTCGTTTGCTTAAAACTCTTTGCTTAATTTCCGTACCCTTTGAACTTGGTCTTTGGTATAAGCACAAAGCCTACATCATATTTTCATTAAAGAATATCTCTATTTTATTTCTAAAGCAGTTGTTTTGATTTGACTTATCTGCCTTACTACTAGTTTATCTTCCTCTTATAGGAAATAATGTTGCAGATTACAATAAAGGTAAAAATGCGTCAATTGATATTTTTGAAAAAATATATATATTACGGGCAATGCAGAATATTGAACATTTTGCAAAATTCCAAGGCAGTCCATAAAATTTCCAATAAAGTGGTCAATGGTCCTTTTTTAGCCATTGTGAGGTTAAATGATTGTGGGTAATTTCATTATTAAGAATTTATTGATAAGCAAGTTGATCATTAAGGATTGAGTATTACACATGCAATTTAATACTCTAGTTTATTCCCATTGAAATTTAAATTATATTCACACAATCAAACTATTGTATGGTAATACATTTTCACCATAGACTCTATTCTATTTTGCTAAATGCTAACATGTTAGGCCACCAGCAGGTATCTAATAGGGATCGAAACCTATCACCACTATCCTTAGTATCAAGGAACCCTTTTGATATCCTATAATACACCCCACCCACGTATTACTCTACTGAACCGCTTTCTACAAGGGCAATCAAAACTTATTGCCACCGCTATCTTGAGCATGAAGGATCTTTTCTTATATCCTAAAATACATCCTTTCCACGGATTGTGCAAAAGAACAACAGGCTCAAAAAGTTGATCATTACCCACCGTCAACACTTCCCTGAGCATCAAAGACCCCTTTCAACAGCCAAACGTACACTGAATCCCATGAGTTGTGCAAGTGAGCCGCTAGTCAAAAAGGTGGGGCATTAGCCCAGCCACCGCTTAATTGAGGATCAAGAACTTTCGTTATTTATACAACTCAAGGGATTAAACTTTTTTTTGGTATAATTATGTTTAGTGGGCTCTGCATAGTTATGTGGAACTTTTGTGGCGATTTATGACCGTGATCCAGCTCCTCTGCAATCGGAGGTTTCAGATGTTTGTAGTATTAAAATGTAAGCCGAAAAAGTGAGCAATTTGAATGAACGTGATAAAATGTGAGTATATCTGGATGAAAATGGCAATAAGTAAAGATGGAATAACAATTAGCCACTAGAATTATTGATTCTATTTTATAATATTCGAACTACAAGATTGTATATGTGATAAACAATTGTTTACTTTTTTCATAATGGAAAAAGAACAAAAAACTTATTTAAATATACTTTTCAATATGAAATGTAATAATTTCAACAAATCACATATTTGAACTTACCTAACATGGCTAATATTAACGATTTTTTTACTGAATTTTTTTACTTAATATATCTTATACAAAAACCCATTCACCAAATAAATTATTTTTGCAGCATGTACAGGGTGTCCACGATAAATTGGAACTATCTCAAAATTCAACATGTTTGATATAAAAGGAATTTGGAGTGTATTTGTTAATATGAAAAAGTTAGACATGATATTAAACAATAAAATTATTCAACATGTCCTCCCTCAGCAGCCACCATCTTCTCCATCCTGCCCCTAAAGGATTTGCATGCCCTGGTGGGATCCGTGGAATCGACAGCATTCCTCTCCCTCGTAATGGAGGCCTTCAGGGCCGCATTGCTGTTGTGGCTGACCTTGCTCACCTCCCTCTCCAACTTCCCCTACAAGTAGTAATCACACGTATTGAGGTCGGGTGAGTTGGAGGGCGAGGTGTTGTGATCCCAAAAAGTGATGTCATGGGAGTTGAAGAGGTTAGTGGTTCTCATGGCGATGTGTGCGGGTGCTGAGTCTTGTTGGAATATGAACTCCCTCCCAGTGGCCGTATCCTTCGTCCAGGGGATGGCGAACTCCTCCATGACTTCGCAGTACCATATTGCGTTAACCCTTTCCTTGGGATTGAAGAAGAAAGGAGGCATCATCTCACCGGTGCTGCAGATGAAACACAGGGACATCACGGAGGATGGGAACTTTGTGGTGAAGACTGCAGGGACCTCTTCTCTCTCCTTGGCAAACCACCTATCATTCTGGACGTTGTAGCTTCTGTGGACAGCCCAGTTCTTCTCGTCGGAGAAGAAGATGATTCTTCCTCCATGGCTCTTCAGGTCATTGATGAGACGCTTACCGTTGGTGAGCCTGGTGGCATTCATGGATGCTGTGAGGATGTGTTGCTTGGCCATTCAGTATGACCTGTACCCGAGGTCCTCATTCACAGCCTTAGAGACCAGCTGCTTGCTCACTCCACGGTTCTTGGCCAACCTAGACAAAGAAGTCCCCGGGGAAGCCTTGATGCACTTCCGGAGGCCTTCAAGGAAGCGGGGAGTGCGGATTCGGTCACTTCTCATGTTGTGGGTCTTGCGGCACACCTTCCCCTCAACCTCCCAGGCATTGAAGACCCGGTACACCGTGGTCTTGGGGTAGTTAAGAAGCTTTTAGATAGCAGAGGGATTGTGTCCCGCACGAGCCAATTCGAGGATGGCGTATCTCCTTGCTTGTTCTATGATGATTATTGTTTGTTCTCAAAACAATTGTGGTGGAAGTTATAGTGTATTGCTCACGCAACCTTTTATATTAGTATGATTTAACTCCGAATATCTACATTATGGATCTTGATGAAGTTTAAAGTAGTTCCGATTCATCGTGGACACCCTGTAGTACTATTTTGGCATTTGCTAATACAGAGGTTTTCCTTTTTTGCAGATGAAATTATTTGTTTACAATTGCACCACTGAAAGCCTTGTTTATTTCCATCCGACAGAATGGATACGGTCAGTTGCAATGTAACTTTTTATTCTCAGTTAACTTCATCCGTACTGAGGAATGACTCATTACAAGGCTCAAACTGTTTTCTTACATTGAGCTGTTTTAAGATATCATTTTTTGTCTCTAATCTATATCATTCATTCTCTGCCACATGGATCACAAAAGCCAAGACGTAATGAGATCATTTATTACATGGTCGGTACTTGGAACTTGGACTTTGATACACAGTCTTACCTCAGTCTCCTTAAATTGCCTTGAAAAGAGTTGCATTATCATGTTTGCATGTTCTTCTTACTTGTGATTAGCTCCACTCTGCTGGACTTGGCCCTTCTGAGTAGATTGTTAATATGAGCACTTTATATATTTCCAATCATCTTCTCCAATGGCAACACACATAGTTTCTGATGCGTGGCATTTAAAGCTGCAGATGTAACAATTCTACTCTCGGGATACTGATTGTTGACGATACACCCATTTCCTGTCATCAACCGGTGATCATTCTATACCCTCAACTCCTGGCCTGTCCTGGTCTAAATTTCTACACGGCTCTATTAGATGCTACTCCATGGTTAATGGTTATATGGCACTCTTTGGAGAAGTATAAGCTCTCAAGTCACCGCTTTATTGGATGGGCATATATTACTTAGAATGAAGTTCGCCCAATACGATAGTGAAAGGGGTTATTCTAAGTATACTAAACGGATTTCTGAAATTGTGAGAAATGAGAATTTCTATACACAAGTTTACTTGCACAACCTGTGGACCAGGGTATGTTATAAACTATTACAAGAGGTCCCTAATGCTCAATGAAGCGGTTTTGGTGTCTAATGACCCAACTTTTTGACGAGCAGTTCACCTGGACAACCCAATGGTGTTATAAAACGTGTATTATAGGATATTGAATAGGGTCTTTGATGCTCAGTGGAGCGGTGGCGGTGAGAAAGGATCCACCACTTAAACTTAGAGTTCTTCTGCACAACCCGTGGGTGGGATGTCTTATAAGATATAAAAAGGGGCCTGTAATTCTCAGAGAAGCGGTGGCAGTGAGTAATCATCCACTTTTTCGACCAGTGGTTCACTTACACAACCCATGGGCTGGGGTGGTATCATACGATAATAGACGTGGTCCTTCACGCTCAAGATAACGGTGACGCTAGTTTTTGATCGACCTTGTTGACAAGCTGTTCACTAAAGTAACCTGTTGGCCGGCCTGTATTATAATATATTTGAATGGGTTCTTGATACACAAGATAGTGGTGTCAAAAGGTTTTGATATACTTTAGGGACCTAGTGTCCACCTACACAACATGTTGGCCGAGATATATTTTGCAAAATATAATGCAGTTTTTTATCGTATTAAAGTTTGATTGCATGAATAAAAAAATAAAATTCAATGAAAATGTCTGGATCAGGGATGTCGAATCTTTTAGGACGCGGAACGTATCAGATTAAATTACTTAAAAATGCCAATATAAAACAAAACTTTAAGATACAAACTTATTTCGATTTTAGAGCAATTGTAAAACAAGGCCAAACTGATTAAAAAAGCTATTCTTGAAATCCTGTAAGAGTCTCAAAAAATACAAGATATTTTCAAATAATTTTCAATGTATGTAAGTATTATGAGCGTTATACATGTTTTGATGATATTGTGACAATTTTGCTACAAAAAAGTACTACTTTATTTGAGAATGAGTAGTGGTCCACACTTAATCTTTAGGCAGGCCACATTGCAAACCGCAATCCCAAGATTGGACATCCCTGCACTAAATTTAAAAATTGCTGGCAATGAAACTATATCTTAATCAATCTTTAATGATCAACTTGCTCGTATTGAATTGTTTGATAATCAAATTATTCACAATCATATTCTCTGACAATGTAAATGAAGTAAACATTTCCATTGACAACTGTATTGAAAATTAATAGAGTTCCAAGACATTTTGCACATTACCCAAGCATTTTGCACTTTGCTTGCTCTAACGGGCATTATGCAAAATGCGAAAATTTTCTACATTGTCGGTAACATATATTCAAAATAAACACTGACGATATTTCATTGAATATAAAATGATAAATGGCCAGCTAGCAGGCATAGCTATTAAAAAGTTTCTCTTTTCATTAATTTTTAATAATCTGATCGATTTGACTCTTTTCTACTCCACTCAAGTCAACATAACACTAATATGGCTCCATAACATGACCATAAAAAATAAATGTTTTAGTGTCAGCACATTTTTTAAATAATAAAAAAAGGAACTTGTCAATTCCATATCAAAACATCTTGTAACAGAGAAAAAAATTGAGCTTCACACACACTTGCTTGTAATAATAAAAAATACAATTGACTTGTGCTTGAAGCAAGCTAGTCTTTAATTACCGTACAAGGTTAATTGCAATCACCTTTATCTCTCTCTTCCCCCCTCCCTCCAACACTAAAAATGACCATGTCAAATTCTATAGCATGCTTTATATATATCTTTTTTTTTTAATATAAGTATTTATATATTAGTAAATTGAATAAAAATTTGTTATTTATGAAGTATATTTCATTAAAAAATAAATATAAATTGTGGGATTTGACAAAGAGAAAAATTCCGATAAGTTTTTATATTGATTGAAATGACGGCTCTGATATATGATTTATAATTAAATAGATTTATTTGAAGGGAAAAGGCTAAGGAAAAAGAAGGAAGAACGCTGATAAATTTGACATTTTTTAATTGTTATTATTTTTTTGTCTATTTTATATGACTCATAATTTATTATCATGTATCAAGAGCTATACTTTATATTGTAACAAATGCATATCTAACCTGAATGGACATTATCAAGGCTATTTTATTCTCTTGGATTATTTGAGCATCCCGATCTATTTACTCATTTGCCTCTAGTCCATGATGATGGATTGGATGTAAGTATGGAGATGCATATCACGAAACCTTGGCATTTTTGTTCATTTATCCCCTTTGTCAAAGGAAATAAAAAAAAAAATGGGGTTTTTATTTCGAAAAATGATTGAATTGGAGCGTCTGTGTGTGGTCAAAAAAACCTCCATAAGTTTGTACAATGTACATGCAGTGTACTAACATTTAATTTATAAATTATCTTGCGATATCTAGTGGCTGTTTATTTTCATCATTTATGATATATTCTCTACAAAAAGCAATACAGCAATACCTCGAATTGCGAGACAACTAGATGTGTAAGTATTTAAGACACTGTTTATCTGTTTTTTCCATATGAACTTTAAGTGAAAAAATGGATTGATAACAAGTTTCCTTGGATTAATCACTCCAAGAAAGAAAGTTTAACTTCTTCATAAAAATGGCAGTGGGCCATTTTGTTAAAGGAATAAAAAAATTGAAATAAGATAATTATTGAAATTCGTAAATTTACAAAAAACCATATTTCCAAATTAGAGAATACTTTTATCAGTATTGGAATATGTGACGTTAGAAACCATTAGCGTTATACGGGACTTCAAACATGGGGATTTGTTCAGTACAAACACAAGGATCTTTCTTGGACGTCAATGGAGTGGCAATATTCTTGCATAATAAAGTATTTGTTGAAGTATTCATTGACACGTCAAAAAAGGTTGAGGTACAGACTAGAAAGATCCTTTATTTTTACAAAAAAAGGTCCCAGACAGATCCTAAATGGAGAAATTGTTATTTTTGCCAGGAAGAATTAAAGAGCTAGTTTCGTTTATTCTACGAATGTGTAAAAATTACCCCGATCTTTGAGATGGGGGAAGAAGATATCAGGATAAACTTTGATGAAAACCTGAGTCCCTAGTATTGGCTCATTGTAACGTCCTCACGACATTCTTATAGGTATTGAACGATAATTGCTCAAAGATAATCGATGTACATAAATGATATCGACAATGGCTCATATCTATGATGACATTACTGAATAATTTTTTTTCATCATTTGACGTAATTTACATTTGATTCTGACCAAATCTACACACTAGTCAAAAAAGATCACGTAATCAATATATTAGCGAATGATTTTTTTTTGTCAGCTAAGGATATCAAGTTTATTTGAAAATTGGCCTATAGCTAACTTTGTAACCTCCATAAATTAACCCATATAATTCTGCAAAATAAAGTAATTACTGCAAATGCCATGAGGGAAAATGTCAAAAATTGATAAAGTGGCGTTGTATGTAGAAATATCATACTACAAGGAATATACTGCCATTTTGCCAAGTTTTACATATATTTTATAGCTTTAATCGCACGTGTTCTTAAGGCTTAAGACAGATTTAGACGTTACATGAATTTGCTCATTAAATATAGACTAGGGAACTTACGCATGAAAACAATATTTTTTTTTTGTGTGCACTGGGTGGTCTTAAAAATGAATCCTTACTTTTTCAATAATTAATGAAAGTTGAGTGATAACAATTAATTTATATTTCTATATGTTTGAATGAGTTTTGAATTAGTTTATAGAGTTGTTTTAAACTTCTTTGTGAGACTTTTGACCCCCCCTACAGCTCGGATATCAACTCCCTTCACTACATCTTTTGGGTGCATATCAAGGAAAAGGCCTGCATTGTCTTTCATCCAAACACCAAGATCCTCAAAGGCAATGTCAGGCAACAAAGGTGCCCGGATCTGCAACGGGTGCTTGGCCTTCTACTCCCGCCTGAAATCCATGATTGCCACCATGGGTACCTATATTAATTGTTAAGAGAGCTCAAATAAACATTTATTAGAAGTATTCATTTTGTTGGGATTTTATTGTTAATTCAAAAATTATATCTTGTTGAATTTAAAATTCAAAATGTTGCGATTTTTTTGCCACAAGGTAATTAATTGGGCTGATAAATATATAGACATTCAATGGTTAGTAATACATTTTACAAAAACAATATATATGTCAGAACTAATCTAACATTTCATTGCTCGTAATTCAAGATATCACTGTTTTATCATTAAAATTTATACTCTTAAATAAATAGTGTACGACTCTTGGTTAAAATTTGACTTCATTTGCGTGGGATGTAATTGTTTACATAAAATAAAAAGAATAGAGGGGAGAGTAAAGTAATAAAAGCGATGAATTGGGCTATTAAGACGCTTATTAGGCGTTCTTATTACTACTACACTCATAAATAGTCAATATAACGGAGTAGAGAGGTTATGTTGATAAAAATACCATAAATCTTTGATAATATACATAAAAAGTAAATTATACGACAAGTGATGAATGGGAACATGATATGCAAGTATCTATTGAATAAATTAAAAAAATACAGGTGGTCCATATTTTTAATAATATTTCCGTTCCCGGTGAATAAATAATGGTTGTTGGAGGCAAAAACTACAAAAATTTATAAGAAAAACCTTATATAGAACTATAAGGATTTAACCAATACATTTGTATCTATAGGGCAACGTCTTTTTTATGAGCCTTAAAACAGAGCTTTATCTACAAGGACAAGGTATTGTTTTTGTCTTAGTTATAAAGTAACTCTAGGAAATAAGTATAAAATTAAAATATTATGATTTAAAAAGATTTCCAAAATATCAATTTTACTTCACTTTTTCAAACAATTGAACACAGATTTTTCCTGTACAGTTTACTTAAGGAATAAACTCTTAAAAGATTCTATTATGTTTTGATTTATTTTACCTCTACAATGACGTTGACAAATTAATTCTATAAATTCATTGCAGTTCATTAATTATGAATAGGTGCATCAGTTTTAATTGAATTCTTTCATATCCAATATTTCTTAATTGATTTATTTTGCAAATCTTGATTTTTTGATAATGAAATATATTTAACATTGTTCGTAAGCTCGTATCATACAAATTTATTGTGTGATATAATATTTTATATTAATTGAATTTCCTCAACAATTTAAAAATAATAATAATTAATTAAGTGCATCAATATTTGTCAAATTCATTTATTTTTTAGCCATTTATTGAGGAGTAACTTAACTCGATCAAATTATAAATATTAAGGATGATACAATGTGTTATAATAGGACTACCGGTTGGGTAAGAAAATTAACATAAGTTAATAATCAAAGTTTTTCTTTCCACCCCTTTAAATATTTCAATTCAATTTTTATATACTTGCTTTAAAGAAGAGCTGTTGTCTTTCATTTATAAATAACCATCACTTCATCTATTGACAGATAAAAAATTTGAGGTTCATTCTGGAAAACAAAATTGAAGAACCAGAAGAAGTGTCAAATTTAAAAAAAAAAATTATTTTAGATGATTGATTGTTGTTATTGAAGTGAATTAATCTTTTTAGAAGCATAATTCTTGTTGATAAAATTAGTTTTTTTAATTTGGGGAACACTGGTTTAAATAACGGAATGGTATTCAAAAGTATTAATATAAGTGATACCCGTATGTATAAAGATAGACAAAAGATAATTATTTCAGTTTAATTTGTTTTAATTGCGGTATTGATATCCTTTTGCGTGGCGTGTAAGTTTGTATGGTTAATAATGTAAAATATATTTTTTGCTTTGAAGAATATGATTTTTCTTGAAAGTATTTAGTCTCAAAAAAAAAAAAGGACAAGATTATTGGTGCATCTATTTGTTTGTGAAACGTGCTTCCTTGAACTATGATATTTCCAGGTTTTCATCCGTTGTGAAACTTCACCTACATGGGATAGTCCTTTTAATAACCAAATAATAATTGTTGTTGATGACAATGCTGATATTCTAGAGCCTCTGCAACCTAAATAATAGCTTTATTTCAGATTATATAACTTTGATCTTTGATTTTAGCTTCATTTCCATAACCTTTCGACACATCATAATCTTTAAAGTGCTTCACAACCCCCAATTGTGAAGTAAAGAGACAATAATTATCTGAATACACGCCTTTTTAATCGAATCTGCTAAGTGACCCAAGATTGTCACTCGTTGTTTTCTTACATTGGAGGCAACAAAAGTTCAGGAATTAAATATAAATAAGTCGATTTGATTACTTACATTTGGTAAATATTACTAATCAAATACAATTCATAATTTCTATCTAAGAAATCAAAAAAAAATAATAATAATTTGAAATCTTTGCTTCTTACCATTACATTAATATTTTAAGAGATAAACAAGGATTCTAACATCACAAAAATAATTATTACTACGTATAAACGTAATAGACGTTAAATAGTTGAAAGCTTTGTGGTCCTTGCCTCTTTTATTCACACTCATTCCCCTCTCAGTTCTTGTTTTAAAAATTAGAAAATTTAAAAAAATACATATACTTTGGATTTAAAAGCCCCAGATAAGTATTTTTCTGGCAATGTTGAAAAATTGATTTTATTTTGTCACACATGAAATTAAATACAGAAGGAAAATCTTTTAAGATCACTAGCTACTAAATCTTCCGTTTCTCTATCCCAAAAAGAAATATGTATATAAATTTAAAAACTGAAACGTAGATCTTTTGCAAAGTGGTTTTACAAGTTTGTGTATTAAATTGAACTTTTTTTTTTTTTTTTTTTTTTTTTGCATTTTATTAGGGCATGGTGTGATTTTGATCAAAAAAATCTATAATGTATTTACATATATATATAGGTATTAATTTATTTATATATTAAAGTTATCTAAAATTAATTATATATATGTACAACGGAATAACTTTATTGCATGTGACTCTGGAAAAAAAAATATTACGAAAAAAAAAAAATCAAATGAAATGATTCCCATTCATATATTTATTAAAATTAATTAATTAAAAGAATTGTTATACATATAAATCTATCGTCGTTTAATCAATATATATATGATCTCTTCACACACACCTTGAGAGAATTAATTATTACCAAATAATCTTTTGATAGAAAGTATGTAAACATGGATCCAGTTACTTCAACAGACTGTTTCTACAATTAAAGAATAATTGTTGTAAAAAGAAAGTTATTATTTTTTCACAAGATGGCTTTTGTTATGTACATCTCACATTGTATAAGTGTGATAAAAAGATATAATTTTGTATTAAAAACTTCTTTTACAGTTTTGTGATTGTTTGAGAGTGCTTCAAAGGTGGACACCCGAAAAGACAATATTTTCAATATTTTACAGTTGTCTTCAAACAAGGAGAAAATGGAGGCCAGGCAACCAAAAATGTGAATAGTGCTTATGTTTATGATACTGTAAAAGGCAATCACTTACAATTTTGGTTTCGTCATTTCTTTTCTGAAAATTTTGATGTCAAAGATGCACTACGGATTGGAAAGCCAAGTGTCTAAAATGTGAATAGGATAATAAAAATCGTCAAGTTGAGCGCCAATTAAGCTATTTCGATTGCCACAGATATCTAATACATTAATGGATATCAATGGTAATTAATTTTTTTTCAACACTATATCAATTATAAATAATAAAAAAACTATTTTTTTTCCAATTTATTTTCTCACTCTTATTAGATAATTAGAGCAAGGAAGACTGTACAGACGCGATTGTTGGATTGCCCAAGTTTCCGTAACAAAGATTGGTTTATTTGAAATATTAAGGGAATATATTATAAAGTGTGGGACAACTCAACTCCTTTTTTCTAGGGCGTGGAAATTAGGCTGTAAAAGTAGACATGGAGTAGACGTGGTTTTATTATGGAGGTAAGATTCTAAAATTATTTTTGAAATAAAATCAGTTGCTATCATATGCTGGAGTAGTGAGGAATATGCGTCGAAATAAGTACTGCCAAAAATGATTTAAGCCAATATTTTATAAAATTTAACTAATTACAATTTAGTATCAAAGTTTTTATTAGTCCAACTTATGAAAACCAGTTAATTGCCCAAATTTTTAACAATCGATAAACAATTTTATTCATTCGTGTTCCAAATTTGAAAATTGTAAAATTATTTGATCACAAATAGCTCCTCAAAGAATACAGCTAGATTTGTAAAATAGTGCCATCAGATCCTATATTATAGGAAGCATCTTAATCAGTGAAATTGATCTTATTCAAGTAATCTGAATTGAGTATCTTTTGGAAAATTGAAGTACTTGATTTCAAAATAGGACATGAGTCATTTTTAATAGACTTGGACTTTATATATACTTCTTAGGATAAGGAATAAGAGTTTAATTGACTTGTAACTTTGGCTATATAGCTACAAGTATTTTTTTTTTTATAGATTTCTTTTTTTTCATAAATATTTTGTAAAAAAGTTTCCTTTCGCTGGATTCCATTATTTTTCATATAAATATACACAACATATCTATTCAAAATATATAATCATGGATGTACTAGATTTTTGCTGTTTACTTCTTGTCTGAGACAACGGGTACTAATTAATAAAGTATCCGTTGGTTGTTATAGCTCAATGGCAATCAAAGATGAATATAAATTTATAACTAATATTTTATATTCCCAGAGATGTAGATCGGACTTTATTGGGGATCGAAATAGTATTCCCATTTTGTCAATGACTAATGTACATTGTCAAATTCAAATTGTGTTTTATGACACAATTAATTAGAACAAAATTATCCTTTGTTACATGTACAACCAGCAAATTGAATAGAATATAACATTTTAAATAAAGAGGTTCCATTATTTGTGACAAGGAAAATGGAAAGATTTAAAATCTCTTTTATTTTTTAATATAGTGTGTAATTTGTCAATTTTCAATTTTTTCAATTACAAATATATATGATTTCGATATATATATAATAGATATTATATATCAAAGGTAAAAGGCTCAGAAGTTATCTATGCTGCCAAAAGGATCGATTTTCAAACCCAATTTTTTCTCCAACCCGTTATCATATAAAAAAAATAAAAACAAGATTTTGAAGGCTTGATGGATTCTAATTTTTTATTAAGTATAATCGCATCCAGCCTTAATAAAAGTCTCTATACGAGGCAGAAAGTGCGAGCAGGCCTTCGCCACATAGTTTTGGAATTCCTTTTTTGATCTGACAGATAAATTAGTCTTATTTGTTGGAAAAAGTTCAATTGGTTTGTCGTTTGATCGAACCCAACATAAACAAATCTATCGGATTCTGATTTGGCAAGTTTGGAGGCTTAATATCCGGCTAGATGAAGTCGTTAAAATTGTCAAGAAGCTATTTGAGACAATTGTTCGAGATATGACAATGACCCTAGTCCTTTATAGTTATCAATTTTTTTTTCCAAACGAATGTTTCACATAGTGCTAGAGTTGGAGCCATTGTTTTGTTACCTCTCCCAATGCAGATTAAATGGCGGGCTCTGTGCCTTTTTCAAATATTTGGAACAACGAATTCATAAATTGATTTTATTTGTTATAATTGGTAAAAGTTTGAAAATAAATATCTAACAAAAATCTAAGGGTACAAGATAGCTATAGTGGTGGCATAAATAACGTGCACACCCTCTACATTTAAATATTTGAGTAATTTTAATAGATAAAAATGTAATTATAGTTTCTTTTTTTAATTGTTCAAATGACTGTTTTTATACTAGTTAAATAACAAACTATGAGATGTAAAAAATTGCAGATTATATAATTTGATTTTGTACAATTTATATAATGTAGATAATCCTACCTCATTAATAAAATATATATTAATAGATGCCACTCGTTTGTATGTTAATGATGTATTAAAATTTTGAGTAATTATATAAAGTAATCATGTCTGACGCTGAATAAATAGTTCTATTTAATTTCAATTTTAATGGTTAAATATATGCATGTTATAAACAAGTGTTATACATAAATTTTTAATGTATAATTACTTTTATTTTTGTAAATTTTTGGGGTTATGTATGTGGAACTTGTAAGAATTAAATTAGGGTACATTTTATATATTGAGCCATAAAAACAAAAAAATTTAATAATACATTTGTAAGTTCTTTGATGCATATTAAAGTCATAAGGATAAAAGTGTAATTCTATTCGACCTATATTTAACAACAAATATGATTTTTTTTTAAATGGATTTTCTCCTAGACTAATCATCGAATTTCAAAAAAAAGTCAATACTAAATAAAAGCTGAAAAGTAAAAAAATTAATATATTTACATTAATACTTTACTTAATGACAAGTTATTTTTTAATCCATAGAATTCTTAATTTCATTAAATCGTATTAAGTAAAAAGAACTACACGGGACATTTTATGAGTAAGTTAATATAAAATCAAAAAAATCTTTTAGCACATAGGTTGTTCACAGTAGATTGTGACAACGTTACCTGACTAACATAAAAGTGGACACTGTATTTTGCTGTCAGTTGTATTAGCTTTTGTTTAACCTATCCATAATTACTACCATTATTGAATAATAATTCCATCGTTGCAAAAAATTGGTTAACAACCGACTGTTTTTGGCCTTTCTTTACCTCTGCAAACAATGTAAAACAGAAGTTATGTTCTTGTATATTTTTGATTGTTGTCTATTTTTCATCAGGATTACGGCAAAAGATACAAATCTTTTTGATGTAACTTGGTACAAAAATTAAATATTGTCTCAGTAAGAAACCATCAAATTTTGAAAAATCGAGGTCAAAAGACAAGGTAGCACAAAACAAAGAATATACACAATTAACAATAATTTCGGAACATATTGAAGTACAGAGTTCAAAATTGAATAAATATGCCTCATAAAGCAAAAAGTCCAATTCAGGAAAAATTCCATGGGTGGAGGTTTGTGTTCACCCGAGTGTCCATTCTAGTTTGTGTATTTTTCAATAGTATTTTAGCTATTTGTTATAAATATAATCACTTTTCTTACACAATGAGAAAAGTTATAAAAGACGGAGTAACGTAGTAAATATGTACTAACAAATCCTCATATTTCACTGTCTTTTTCTGGGTCCTTTTTAAGATATATTTTTCTAAAGGTTATTGACTTTTATATTATTAAAACTATACATTGTGCATTATTTGAAGCTGGTATAAGAAAATTAAAATAGTTATTTATAAATAAATGCTCACAAAACCTATTTCCCCTTATAAATATACAAAGTTCTGGAAAAATTAAATATCTAAGTGTGATTTCATTTTTATTAAATAGGGATATTTACTAATTTATTTTTTGTTTCGAAAAAAAAAAGAAATTTTCACAGAGATTGCAAATTTCATTTTTATTACTGCGACAAAAAGGAAAGCCATCTCTGTACAAATTCATTCTAAATTTCGTGTATATCCTTATTGTTGATTTTTTTTAAATTGATATAAAAAATATTACATTTTTTTGCATCGATGGGAAAGAATTTCATATTAGTTTGAAATTTAAAAGCATTTAGATACACTTTAAAATGTTTGTAATTTTATCGATAAGTGATCGAGGTACTTATTAAATAATGCATGCACATAAGAGCAATCCCCCCCCCCTCTTTAAAAAAAACGAGGGAACATCATTTAACAATAGAAATTAAGATGAATGACTAGATGTAACTTGATAACTGAAAGAGATTTGTTAAAACATTTATATAAGAATATGAATATTTCTGGCATGTACTAAGCTATGAACATGAATAGGCCCTTTATTTATAAATAAAAGAAGCTTTATTATATAACAAGTCTATGTTATCTCATTCTCATCATGCTTGTTTAATTGAATTTTGACATAGGCATATCGTATCCTTGAAAAAGAACGAACATAACAATCAAAGTAACTGTTAAAGTAACAAAATTAAAGAAAATTTATTTTATTAACGAATTTAATATTTACTTACTGTTATTTCAACACAAAATATATTAATTACATCTCCCAACCTTTCCTCCATGAGCCCCATAATCAAGAAATGGTAGTTTTTAACTGTTGTTTACTTTTCTTTATTTACTTTATATCTGAGTTGCTTGTTCTGAGTTTGGTTCGTAATAACTCAAGAGTAAACTACACTCAAGTGTATCACGATATATATCATTAGATGTGCTAAGACATGTCGTAGAGAACTGGAGCGGTAATCTGAAGATGACTTTTTATTTCCAAAGTTGTCATTTTTTAATTATTGAAGATAGAAAATCTTAGTCATAGATCAGTATCGCTTGCTTTAGGGAGTTAGTGCCATACAAAATCACATCAACTGTTGCATGTCCACGGTGTATGATACATTCTTATTTATGTAGTCTTTGAAAATCAAGAAATTGAACAAAGAAGAAAAAAGTTATTTTGAGTAATTCTACCTTTTATGTCCTTACTACAAACGGAGTGGGATTTGTGTCTATTTTCTTCATCTCACGCCTGCTGGCAGCTGGTCGCCGTCAACACTTTGACAGCTAAGCTGTCGTAGGAAATATTTTTCAAAAATGCATAGATTCTATAGAAAAACAAAATAATGTTCGAATAAGTTATAAAAAAAATATATATATTAAATTTTATGGTTGATGGTTATGGATGCAGATCCATATTTGGCCAATTTTAAGGAAGATTTTTTATATCATATTAAAGATTCTTTAATTACTAAAATACATATGTCTTATTACCAAAATGATATAAAGTATATCACAATAGTAATAGAAATCATTCAATTATGTGTTCGAATCACATTTAAAAATCTGAGACGAAGTATGAGCCAAAATGACTGCAAATTCGTCTTCACATACTCCAAATTAAGTCTGAGTTTATGAAAAAAATTATTTCAGTTAGAACTCGAGTAATAGAGCTTTGTGATGTTATTTCTACAATAATACTTTTCAACAATAAGGATATATTGATCAAGTATTTTGCCCACAAAAATTTTAATAAAGTATCATTTTGATAAGAAAAAATATTTGCAGAAAATAAATAGTATATTTATTTAGATATAAAGCAAATCAGAGAATTAAATTTTATAGATTGCTTCTGAAATAGTATTTCAGTTAATAAAAAGTGATGAGTAGAAAAGAGAACATTTTTGTATTTTATGGGTACGAAGAAACAAGTGTAAAAACAAATTTAAAGTACATTGTACGATTTTATCAACGTATGCTCAAAAATGCACACATTTTCACTTCTTTAGTGATGTGTCAACAATTGTTTTTAAACTAAGTAGAGGTAAATTAATTACTAAGCCAAGTCAATTTGACCCTTCGTTACTATGAGTCACAGTATATTTGTTTATATAACTAAAATTTAGAAAATAAATGTGTTGTATTAGACAACGTATAGAAAAACACAAAAAGTTACCAATTTATGAGAGTTTGAATGCCTTAATTAAAATTGAGCTAGAACTTAAAACATTAAAACAGTGTTATAGATACTAATTACTAATTTATAGTCCTTAGCAAAAATAGACAGATTATTTATTTAAAAGACTAATGAACATGATAAAGACATCACAGGAGTCAAATTCAAAGTTAAACCATTTTACAGGAAGAAAAAAATATATATTAGCTTGAAGTAAATGTCAAGGATATTGAAACATAAAACGCTCCAAAAATATTTTCGTATTTATTTATATAAATATAATTTACATAAAAAATAACAAACTTCTTAATTAGATTCATTCTGAACAGTTTTTCATTATACGTATATCAAGCACACTAAAAACGTATTAATCAATCAAACCTTATGTCACACGATTCATGGAGTCTTTTTTTGCAAAGGGTTTCCCACGATATATTGTGCATTTTATACATAATTAATTAATTAAGATTATTCTTAAAAGTAAACCGGATTTATTTATCATTGTTTTTTATACTTAAAGAATCTCTTGTGAATAAATAGGGGCAAAATAATATTATTTTAAAGAATGAGGAATTAAATCTTGGTACATTTGAGTTTTTTTCATTGAAACATAGGCGTAAAGAAAAAAAATTAAGTATTTATGTTTTATTAATGTAAATATCTCGACATAAGTGGGAGAGAATATGTAGTTCATAGATTTATATATAATATTAATAAGAGCTATCAAAAGAAGCGAATATTTGAAATATTTGGAATTAACTGTAATCTTTGTTTTTTCTCTTTGGTATTTCTCCACCTCTGGGAAAGAAATATCTGTGTAATAGCCTGTGTTTATCATAAGTTTTCTTTACCTACAATGTAAATTCTGATTCTAGGTAATTTTGCAGCGAAAGTTTTTGCCGTGTACATTTATGCTTCTGGTCACCTCTTGGAAATTTTGCCGATGACATATTCTCTGCCTTTTATTTTTTTATATATATTATAGGTTTGTACTTTATCTGTAGAATTTACTGTAGAAACATTCCATTGATGAAGTGTCAAACATTTATTCAAGCAGGCAATAATATTATCAATATGTCTAAGGTGCTAGTAGGCCATTATTCCTTTCGAAATAGACTCATAATTCCAGATTTGTCCTTAGAAATACTATTATTTCTTTATTCCCTTACTATTTTTTATTTATCAACTTCTTTAGATCTCACATATTGGCTAAAAGGTACTGGGCTTCAGAAATAGATACTGCTATTTTTTTAATTCACTTTATTTGTTGTTGGTACCAATCTTTAAAAGACAGCTCTCAAAATTTCATAGCAGTTTGCCCTTTAGTTTGTCAATTATTCCGCAAACTGTGATGCTTCTTTTCTTATTTCCAAAAAAATGGATACAAAATTGTGTTTTAATTTTTAAAATGTGGGAAAAGAATATTGTTCAATCTTATCAATGGCTGGAAAAGTGTTATGAGGACTCTGTTCTATAGCGCAAATTAGAAATAAATGAAAAGCCAATTTTGAACAAAAAAAAAATGTGTTTTCTTTATTGATCCCGGGTCTATTAAGCCCATGTGGTTACTATAGCCGAGATGCAGCAGTGAAGACTAAATGTAAAGCTTAAAACCTAACAAAAAAGGTGTCAAATATCATGGTGTCATGTGGCAAAATCTCCAAAAGATACATTCTCTGAGGCAGAAATATATGTGGTAAAATTATCGTTCATAATAAGATTTTATCGTATCACACTTTCTGTATACAATTTTTGTGGTATAATACTTCATTAACCTCTTAATTCTTTGCAAATTCTGTAACAAAGGAATAGTTATAGGACCAAAATTTATACCAATAAATTGAAAGCAAGAAAGAAATTTATCTTTGAGTACAGAATCCAAAATGGTTTTTATATGGATCTTTGATTTTTGTAGAAAAATCGAGGAGTAAAGTAATTCATTCATTATTGTTCAGAGTCATATTTCACCATAAATAAAATTAAAAAAATAGAATTACACTAAGCAAAACTGATGGAAAAGGGTTTTTATTATATATGTATCGTGTTTCGAACTCAAAATATTTTCATTTTAAGGTAGAAAATTATGAAAAACGACACTCTTCTTTAGACCCTTTTTAACTTTCAACTTTTATTGTCGTCATTCCCCCCAATAAACCTGATAATGAATATTTTAATGCTGCCCTTATAACTTATCTACCCCAACGATGTTTATGAAAAAGATGGGAGATGATTGATTTCTTGTATTAAACATGTCTTGTTTGGGAATTATTTATTAATTTGGAAATAACATATCCTCTAAAGCCAACAAAATTTAATATTCTTTTTTATGTTAATTATTGAAGATTATGAGTTTACAGTTATAAAGTAGTATAATGCTAAAGTATTCAATTTACTCACTGATGTTTAAAGTATCATTCATATTTTTAAATTAATAAGTCCAAATATAGTTTTATTGTTCTTAATTACCCATTTTCAAATTTGGGTGACTTAACAACTGAAGAAAATACATAAAATTAGAGTTTAAAAAGAGGGTTTTACACAGTGAAATCTGGATAAAAATAGTCAATAAAAGACAAACTTATGAGGAGATTTTATTGACTACGAAAATAAATTCCCACCACAAAATGTAGATTTTAGGTATCACATATAAAGTGACTTGAAAAATGTTCCTTTTGATGTATACCATTTTTTCTTTACTTCAGAGATATCATCTTTTTCATTCAATTATAAATATGAATTAATGAATTTTCACACTGATAGGTGAATACATTTTTTTCGAATTGTAGCTTAAAAGTTTTTCTGTCATTGTAATTGACGTTGTGTATAATATTTCCTTTAGCATTTAAAGTACATGGTAAAATATGATATTACGTAATATCAAATTAGCAATTTTCTTTCACTTGTTGAAAGTGTCTTCCGTTTTATGTAAAATTTACTCCTATGAGCAATTTTTTGTTATAGTGCCAAAAAAAAAATATATATATAAATATAAATATTTTTTAGCACTTTCCTGCTTAAATTTATGTACTTACGGCACATAGTAACCATGCAATATCTACACGAAGATATATTCTATAATGTAATTTTTGGGTCAAATGGGAATAAAAATCTAATATTTTTAACTTTATAAGCAAAAAGATACAAAAATAATTGATTTTATAAACTTAATAGTAAATAAAATGCGGAAAAGTGTATAATTAATTAATGAAGTGTAAAAAATAGAATGATATATAGACTTTAAGCGACACAATAGTAAATTCAATATTATTCAAATCTTAATATACTGATTGATACAAAAATTTTAAGGTATTAGTATCAAAAAAAAATTTACATAAATTATGTCAAATGACTAGTTGTGACTTTGATAACTTTCTTAAATATTGTAAATATATTTATTTATATTATTTTAAGTATGAACATATTTTTTCTGGTATTCACTTTTTACTATTGAAAAAACTATCAATTTCTCAAACTTTTAAAAATAAATAATTTGGAATACTTTTGATCAATAAGATATGATTTTTGTCCTCAATATTTGTTCGTAAATAAATATACATGCTCGTAAATAATATTATGTTTTCATTTATGACACAAAGGACTCATTTCTATTATTTGGTATGAATTAATAACTTATCTTTGGATTATTTATATTTTGAATTAATTGATACACCATTATCACAATAAAAAGAGATTATTAATTTGTTTTACTGCACAAAAGTTAATAATTTTTTTAAGATCATTTTTGGGGTTTTTTCGTTTCAATTTTTACTAGATTTATAAGCATACTTGCATTAAATCAATGTAATATGTTCTGAATTTAACAGTTAGGCCTGATTGCATGTTTTAAAGAAATGCAGTCATAATTGACTTGAACATTGAATAGCTAAAACGAATCAAAGAATGCATATTTGGGTGTTTAATTTTATAATCAAATATGACAGTCTTTCATAAGTAAATACTGTGTTATAAAGTATTTTGACTGGCATCACATATTAGATTGTAAACTGAAGCAATACCATTTTGGGGATCTGGAATTAATCATTTATTATATACATTGGGTAAATTTTGAAGTAATGTCATCAAATGACATAAAAAGCAAGAAAAAAACACTCTAATTGAATATTTCTAGGTAGTAAGTAATTCTTGCACTTTCTTAAATGATGTACTTCATTTCAATCTGTATGAAGTGAAATGAACTAAGACATGGTAGACATGAAAGATATATTTTTTTCAATAAACAAAAAGAAACATTATTTGTGAACTTGACCACCATTGTTGACAATGACAGCCACCAAGCGGGACCAGAAGACCACACGCAAATGTGAGACATATCCACTCATTATTCACGTAGTACTTGAGGTGGGCAATGTTATTCTGACTGACTCTTAAGGTCCTTGAATTCAATTTCAACGAGATGATTTAGTCCAGTGGTTTGAAGTGAAGGCTCTTGGTGGGCCAGTTGTAGAAAAAATATATATAGATACTTTTGAGTCAAGTAATGTATCTCCTCAAACTTTTTTGAATTACCATCACCAGTTATCATCTGTTTTAACACGTTAGACTGGCCTACGGACTTGTTTTTACGGTTACAAATTTACAAACTTACAAATACGGTTTGGCGGATTCAGGAGATAGCTTGACTTGCCTACCACTTCGAGGATGATATTTAAAGGAACCATTTTCCAGGTGCTTACAAACTTGGTAGATTGTATGGGAGTTTACTCCATTGTTGTCATGACCGGCCTAGGTAAAAGTTACAATCTCCAACCCTTTTATATCCGTCCTTACCAAAAAGTGAGACATTTTTGTTTTCCATTCTCATTTGAAAGGTAAGAGCAGCAACTTCTGATAAATGTGCGCAAAGATATGAACTTTCTACATCGCTCAAAAATACAATTAAAGACTGGTGGAAGACTGATTAACTATGCAGTACTTGGTGTCAAAGAAAAACAGTTTTGTTTCAACTGAATTAATGTAATAAAGCACCAAAAATCATAACTTTTTTTTTTTTAACTATTTCTATTATAGAACGAGTAGGCATGATAAAATTAGGATAATAAAGGAAAAGTAAATAATACTTGCAAATAAAAATTTTATTTTATTGTCTTCATTATTCAATTAATAATGTATAATACTGTAAGAACACATTTTATTAAACATATTTAAATCATATTTTATAATAAAGTTATTCATTAGACAGATAAGTTTTTGATATACTGTGAAGTTTATATCCTTTTATTTTTCAGATCCATTTGGACATTCAATTTATTTGTCATCACATAAAAAAACTTTATTTATCTGCAATTTTTTTATTAAAATAGAAGTGTCAAATATATTTTATTTTGTCTGATCTTAATGAGGGCAAATAGGTAAGAAATATAAATACAGGTAAAATTAGATACTTTTCAGAACCAATTATTGTTGATGACGATCATAACATGGATACTATAGTAGCAGAAGTTTAAGCAAATATTACACAGGATCCAACTCAAGTATTTGAAGGTTCAAAAAAACTTTTAAAATGGAGATGCAGCAGAAAAAGTTATTTTTAAGTCGTCACTTAATGATATTGGATTAATTGACAATTTGAATAAAACATCAATGACTTTTTAGAGAATTTGTAGTTCACAAAAGAGTTTCCAAGGAAGGCTGGATTACATCATATAGTCGAAGGAGTTTTTGATACTATTTTCTGATTTTAATACATTTCCAAGCTTAATGCCAAACCATACGTTAATTTATGCAAACTTCAATGTACCTCACTTTATACACTCTTATTTTTTAAACTTAATATATCCTCCTAGAATGCCAAAAAAAAGTGAAAAAAATAGAAAAAGCAATAGAAGCTTCAAAATAAAAGATTAAATACGGTACATACTGTCCTTACTATAAATTGAAAAAATAAAATCAATATGGAAAGGAATCTTCAAAAACTTTGTTGTCAAAATGGCTGCAAAGCATCAAATGAAATTGCAATCAGAAATTGTAACTTAAAAACGTTTCAGCATTGTGGATGAAGAGATGGTAAAATGTTTACAATATGAAAACATGGGAGATATTTTATAATTGGATTTAAGTCAAAACTTATTTTGTGTAATATAAGGGGCAATAATTTCTTTACAAAGCTTGAAAAAAAAATCATTATTATAATTTGACACAAATTAGTAATAATCATAATTCATAAATTATTTTGATAAATTTATATTGAGAGTTTTTATGCTCACTTAAAGTAAATATTTCAATTACTTTTTCCTTGATCGTATGTTACATTAATAAAAGTCTTGTTCATAAATGAATACATAAAAAAGTGTTTTTTTGTCATGCAGTTTATCCTTAGTTTGGTGTTTTGGTCATATTTTTAACACGCTTGCCTTTGTTAAATACACCCAATGTTGAACACACATTATTTTACTTAATAACTTCCTACATCGGTTCTATGATAAAAAATTGATTCAAATCCGTGAATCCACAAATTATACAAATGAATCATGTTATGGAAGATTATTTAAACAATGGTTCATAAGAGGGAGGGGGTTCATTATCCCAAATAGATCATTGAAGAAGATAGGACTATAATTAAACTAATTTAGTTTCAATTTATTTAAGTATTCGTTCGCTTTTGAATAATTAGTGTGCTCATCAAATTTTCTTTAACGTTCGATTTTGAAAGATAGTATTTTTTATTTATTTAATTTGTTATATTATGTTAGAAAATGAATCGTTTTTAATTATGTGCTTGGTAGGTTCTTATTAAATTAATTGGATTCATTGATTGATTATTGTAGTTTAAATTATATATATAAAGTCATAATTTATTGTTTATATTAGAGCAGTACTATGCAAAATATCGGATATTGTCAATGTACATTAAGGGGTCCCGTTAATGTTTTTTTAGCCGTGCAAACACAAGAGGTAACAAAACTTGCATAATTGTACACAAATTACGGAAATAGTTAAATATAAAATTGCACAACTTTTAGAGGGCTTTACCGCTCTTCAAAGTTTTATAAAATTTATGTCTTCACAGATTTAAACGTGTTTCTAAAATGAAAAAAAAAGATTTTTAATTGTTTTTTTATTATTAAAACAAGAATGGGTAGTTGGTGGAGCGCAAAAACTCCGTCTATGGTCATTTTTTGTTATGACGTTGACCTTGACCTCTCAAAATGTAATAGTATCTTACTGTGACTATATATAACGTCAGAAGCAGGATGAAAAATCAATGAAAGAGAAAAAACATGCATGTTTCCCTTAAAAGATCGAATTTTGTCTAAAAAAATTCCATAATGAATTGGAGAGTATATTTTTTGAAGAAACGTGTCCCATAATAGAGGCTTCCACAACAGATACACCATCGACTTCAACGGAAAACGAAATTATTTGCAATTGCCAACATTTACAAAGGTCTTTGATAGATACGGTTTATCGACAAAATCTGTTGCTGCTGTTGCATTTACAGTTTTGACTGACTTTGGCTTTGTTTCTGTCTAAAATTCAACTCTGTTTATTGATAAAAACAAGATTAACAGAGCTATATGTAAAGCTCGTCGAGAAGCTTCAAAAACTTTTGAAGGAGTTGCCATTAGAAGTACTTACTTTGATGGAGGAAAATACAAAACTCAGATAAATAAGGAAATAGGGGACTGTTACCATCACAAAGAAGTTATAGAAGATCACATGTCATTTTTATCAGAACCTGGAGCATTTTATTTTAGAAACACAACGCCAAGTCGTATTACAAGTATGGCCATTTTTACTTAGATCACAAATTCATTAGAGGGACAAGGTTGGAATTCAGATTTAGATTTAATTGTTCGATGTGACGGAACTACAACTTAATACGGGTTGGAAAGGTGGCGTGATTCAATATTTAGAGAGACCGTTACAATGGTACATTTTTAAGCTTCATACCAATACCAATGAGTTACTCAATCGTCATTTATTTTTGAGTTTAGACGGTGGCACTTTGGATCATAAACAATATTCTGTACCAATTGGAAAACAATTGGCTGGCCGTAAAAATGAAACTCTCGTTTCTTTTTCTACGGTGACCGGTAATTTGCCTAACTTGCTAAATATTGTGGTCGATCAACTAAGTGTAGATGAAAAAAAATGTATAAAATATGTCAAGCCTTTTCAACTGAGTTGGCCAACTGTAAACCTGGATAATTGGCAGACTCAAGATGACTTACTATTGCTAATCGTTTAATCAGACTTAATTTAAGTACTCATAATCCATCAAAAAAACTTGCAAGTGTTTACCTACTACGTTCTTAAAGTCTTCGCTCCAGTGTGGTTCCTAATCAAGCAAAAAATGTATTTTAAGGATAGATCTAAACATTTTTTTTTAATTGATTGTTTGCTCTAGATTTTTCCAGAAAATCTTAGGTCTGTTGTGGACCCTGTTATTGAAAGAAATATTTTTTTGCACACCTGGAAACATACTTGTCAGAATTTTGTTGGATGATCGAGACCACACTCGGGAGTTGGTATTGCGAAAAATAATAAAAGCTAGGGGAACGGAAATGAGCACTAAAACAGAATATTTGCACCACCAAAAGTAAACTTTTATGCAAGAAACTACACCGAGGTTAATATGTGGCATGAATGTCAAGTTACAACACCACCGGTTCTCAGAAATATTTCGAATGAGGAACTTCAAATCATAGCTAAAAATTGGAAATTGTTTTTTTTTCATGTCACACGCAATCAGTGGAAAGATGTGTTAAACTGGTAACACATGCTTCACAAAAAAATAACTAACACTAGTTCTAGAGATGGTTTTTTTTAAAGAAATAGACCAATTTTGAATACAAAAATAAGCTTAAATTCGGAATTTTGTTGTGGATTATAATCTGTAATTAACTTATACTATTTTTCTATATTTTACATCATTGATTTTAATAATAAAATAATTTTCAATATTATTTTTTGTATTATTTTATGCAATCAGTTTAATTATGGACAAACATTAATTTTTACAAAAATTCGGAGACCAGTAGAGCCCTCCAAATGATGCAAAATTTTAGAATCATTGGTTTTAGTAATAAAATATAATAATAAAAGTAACTGATAGATTTTGATCAAATTTGGTACTAAGAGTATATAGGGTCACAGAAAGAGGACTTTACATTTTGAGAGGTCAAGGTCATCATCCCACCAAAAAATGACCCTAAGCGGAGGTTTTGCGCTCTACCGAGTGAACATTCCTGTGTTAATGGTAAAATATACCTCATAATTAGTTTTATATTATTTCAGACAAACAGCTTAAATCTGTGAAGACGTAATTTTTTCCAATACTTTGAAGAGTGGTAGTAGAGCCCTCCAAATGATACACAATTTTATTTTTCTTAATATTTTCGTAATCTGTGTAATATTACGCAAATTTTGATATCTCTTGTGTTTGCACAGCTCAAAAAAATAAAATAGCGTGATACTCTAATGTACATTGCATATGTAATAATTTTTAAGTAAGCGAATACTTGCATATAATGGAATTCCCGTATGCTCAATGAACTGCAAGTCACAGAAATACAACTCCCAAGTGGTTTATGAAAATCTAAACACTTTAAATTTTAAACTTTAACAAGATATAATTTACTAATTAACAATATTATTTCAAAAACAATATTACTATTAATAGATGTGTGTCTCAGCTCTCATAATCATTAATGTAGCCGCTCTTAGCAGTAATAATGGCTTTCAGGCGGTGGTGGAAAACCTGGCACCCTCTGCAGATGTTGTCTTTTGTCAAGGCGTCTTAGTGCTGGCTGACAGTAGCTTCAAGGGCCTCAGTGATTGGTCATGAACTCAAAATGTGTAGTCGAGGGGTTTGGCATGAGGGTTGTAAGAAGTTAAGAGTTTCAAGAAAGAGTGCAAAATACCTCAAAGGACTCATTCAAAAAAGAGTCTTGTAATGGAGAAGATTGGTTTCTTTCATCGCTAGTGTCTTCAGTGGCTTTCCAGCCTCACAAAGCTCTTTCCATCTACACGTTTGATAGCTTTCTGTACTGTCTGGTTTGAAACCCGAAGATCTCTTGCATGGGCCCTCATGAGCTAGAGGGGATTGGCCTGGGCTGTTTTCTTTAACTTCTCTGGGTTTGGTTTTGACTTTTTGACACATCCCTTTTTCCTTTCCAACATTTTGGTCTTGCTGATGACGTAGAATTTGTTCCTGGAGACCTCCAACTGCTTAGTTTGCGTGAAGGAAAATTCGTCGATCACGTTCAAGTGTTACTTTCTCAAATTCCACGTATGCTAAAGAGCAAACGTTTTGATTTTATTTTGTTACAATTTATTTATTCTGTGATATCTCGAAATATGAATTGATTTCACTCACTCAACCTTAATTAATTATTGAATTAGTAAGTGTTTGTGGATCACCTGGTTTGACAATGATAGTCTAATTATTTTATTGTTAAAGTATTGATTGAATAAAAATTTTATCCAATTTTATTTAAATTTGTTATCATTGAGTAATGTATTAATATGTAGTCCCTTAACTAGATCCATATACAAGTAAGGGTCTTTAAAGTATCAATCTCTATTTTTCCCCATCTTTGTCCAAAAAGTGTGATATATTTGTTCACAATAATTCGTTTCAAAATACCAACAATAGCTTAGTAATGCTATGTCCTACGTTATGCTCAAAACTCTCCAATACAATTAAAAAGATAGTGCATGACTTATTTAATACCCGATAAAGTTTAGAAAATAGTAAGTAATTATTTGCTACATTGAGTTGATTATCTTATCAATGTCTGAGTAGAAAGTGATACAATTTCTAAACGAAGGTTTTTGATTAAAATTAGATGCCGTAGCTAGCCTAAATAAAAACAATCAAACATTCCAAAGGGCACAAAATTAAATTGAATAATCACACACGAAACATAGTAATCACTTTATCGATCTCCCTCTATGAAAGTGTTGATACCTCCAAAAACTTATTTTGAATCTAATCATGAATCGAGCTGAATCTGACAATTTGTATTTGACAATATCAATAGCATTATCCCAGGAATCACAACTCATCCTCAGTACTTTTTAAAAAAATCAAGCTACAGTCGACAAAACTATTGCCCTAACTTTTCTCTTCGCACTGGTTCTCCAAATTTTTTAATTTATTGGCAATTAGAGAATTGGCATCAATTATTACTCTATTTTCAAAACTTTTTGTATTTGCTATGTCGGCAAGTCGAATAAATGGGGGCCTTTTAGGTGTTAACGTACTATCTGCGTTACTTTTAAGTATGGGATAGTTGTAAATTGATATTACAATTTTATTCTTCTTGCATTCAACAAATATGTGTTATTCGTAATTATTTTGAACCGAGGGTGTGTGAATGAATGGCCATATTTAAAATACATATTTTATTTTTTGATTCATTATTATTTAAACCAACATGTTGTCTCTTTCCTTACAGTATTTTTAAATAAAACTAAACATTTAAAAAAAATGTAAGCAAAAAAACATCATGAAATAACTAGTTATCGTAGAAAAATGTTTTTGGCACTAAGAGCACTGAATATTATTGCATAACCAATTATACATTTTGCTAATTTAACAGGCTCAATTCAGCGAAGGAAATAAATACTTGCATATAGTATGAGAGAAAAGGAAACAAATGGGTAAAGTGAATTCATATGTCGTATCATAAAAAGCAACAATTTACAACGTAAAAAGATACTCCGAGACCGTGTAATCTTTAAATGCTTTGGGTAAGACTAGCTTAACATTTGATATTTACTAAAGGTATATAAATATTTCATAGGAAACCGTAATTTATTTATTTTTTCTTTCAGGATCTTGCTCATGGCAAATAAGTAACTTTAGTTATTATCCATTTTATTTTTAAAATCAAACGTTGTGTCTCTCATTATTTTATTTTATGGAAACATCTTATTCAACCATCAAAAAAAGGTATTTTGTACTTAACAAATTATTTGCCATAACAATAAATGCATAAAGTATTTTAGTTGTAAAAAAAAATGAAATAATTTATTAAATTGAAATAACTTTAATTTCGGGGAAAACATTAAAAATTCTTGAAAATAAGAATTATGCTAATCAATTTCATAATAACATCCCATTTACATGAACCCTTCTCCTTCTTCCGGTTTCTCACATCCTTCGACTCCATAACCACAAGTTATAACGTTTAGGGACTCATGTATTGAAAACAAAAACAAAGAAAAAAAACAACTGTGCACGAAATTTCATTTAACATATTTTTTTATATAAATTTTATGTACATATATAAAAAAAGCCAAAAAGGAAATATGAAAAACAATTCATACCAAAACGATAGGATGGAATTAAAATGAATAAGTTTTTTTAAACTACGCCCATTCTGTCTGTTGGTTGAATGTATTTTTAAAAAAAAGGTTTTTTTAAGAAAAAATATGATTCCTCATTAATTACTCTTCTTGATCTTATACAGCTGTTGCAACATCAAAATAAATTAAGATGTTCCACCCTCAGATATATGTATGAAAGAGTCATTTTTCAAAGATGGATCCAATCTATGTACAGTTTGTCCATTTATTTGAAAATAATTATATAATACGTTAAAAAAATAAATGCTCCTCTTTGATTATATTTTCAATATAGGGTATTGCTAATTTTGATGTTATGTAGACATACATGCCTTCCGGTTATGCAAATGTATTTTAGCGTCTTTATGAGTGTTAATCATTTCCATTGTAGTTTAAAGTCACTATACAATAAACATCAAACTATTATTATAACTGCAACAGAATCTATGAACAAATTAGAACTGTTTCTAAAATTCACTAAAAATATATAGTGAAGAGAAAAATGAAATTTTTGATTATCAATATAAATTAATTAGCTTCAATTTTTTTATTAGAAATTAATCCATTAGACTAAAAAATACTTATGATGAACAAATTTTTATATATTTCATGATGTTGAATAATTAAATTTTAATTTGGGAAAGTGGATTACGATTTGTATTATATATTGGATACTCTTAATAAACTTTTTAACTCTTGTTATAACTAAAATATAAGCTTTAAGTGAAGCGTAATTATATTCATAGTAAAGATAAATAAATATGTTTAGGAATAAAGCACCACTTGTAGCAACTGTTTTCTTTTGAACTAAGCGTTAACATATCTCCAATTTTTTCTCATTGAGTACGTTTTGAACTCTGATAAGTGATTTCAACTGATATCATAAGCATCAATAATTCAAATGAGATCAGTTGCCGAAAAAAAAAAAAAAAAAACTCACTGCAATATGAGGGAAAACAATGCTCCTCGAAAAAAAAAAAAAAACTTCATTATATTGTACAACTATTGTTGTAAATTTTATCCCTGTAGCATATTGATGTTCGAGAAAAAAAGAATATTATCACTGTGTCTGTCTCCCTCATTACAAAATAAGGGATTATTTCGTTAAGTATTAGTAAGAAAAGGGATAAACCAATTAGCAATTAACTTTTCAAGTATCAGTTATGTATCTCCGATTAAATTACTTTTTTTGACCCTTATTCATACAAAAATGAAATTGGTGATACAAATAAAAAAAAATCATGTCAAATCTCAAGCCATTGAGTACCTTAAGGACTCTTTGAAAGGATACATGATACCTCTTTCAAGAGTATTGGATATTCAAAGATATATAATTCTATACAATTTTCAAGGATTTTTTTTTTTTTTAACAAGGATTACAAAATATCAATATTATTCACCTCTCTTTAGACAAATAAACTTAAATAAACAATTAAGTCATTGAAATCCTAGAAAAACATTATGAACTCCTATTTTTTTGGTTTTAATAAAATACTGCTGTTTTTTTTTACATAAACATGGACCTCACAGATTATTGACTTCATTCAGAAAAGGTTTTATAAAAATACATGTAAGGTTTACATATGTTGTTTTTTTTTCAAAAATTATGAATGCCTTTTTCTTAAAAAAAGAGTATTTGAAAAATTAAGAAATTTCGGATACAAAAGATCATAAAAGTATTATGTTATTTAATAAAAAGTTTTTTGTTTTTTTAATTTAAGATTATTTTATCTAGTTTTTTATCAAATTAAACATAAGTGTTTCCTTTAACTATTAAAAAAGCCCAGTACATTCATGTTTGATCTAGGCCCTGCTCATGGTAAAATAAACCCAGATTACATCAAAAACTATTCTATAAATAAATTGCATATCTTTTGGTTTCTTGTACAATCTGTGACGTCAACTTTCAGAATCTATATGTTGTAAAATAACTGACATAAATATTTCAATTTAAGTACGAAAAATGAAAAGTATTTTTTACTGCAAGTCAAAATACCAAAATCAATCTCATTGTTTATTAATATTTTTAAATTTATGGTTCATTTTATATCAAATTGACAAATGAATACTATTATATTACCATAGTATGGAGGATTTTTTTAAATAAAATTGCAGATGTACGCAAAAAAAAAAGATGTGCGATATTTCCATTTTTTATTATTTTATATTATTTAATTTATTGTATATAAGATATAGGTCATTGATTCAAATCTTCTTTTGAGCAATTTCTTGAAGAATATTAATGATTTATGTAGATCATTATTTAAAGGGATCAAAATTCCAAATATTTATGACTCGTCAACACAGAAGTAAGTTTGCAGGACTTTTGCTCAAAAATAAATCTAGATTACATTTGTATTTTTGAATCAAATAATTTGAATCTTTATTAATAAATTACTTTGACCGATAATTACATATAAGGGGAAAAAAGCCATAATTAATAAAAAATAATAGTTCCGTTAATAATAAAACCCAAAAATGCTCAAAACTGGCGTTAGTAGGATTAAAGTCCCTACCCGACAACATTTCCAAGTGGATAAAAACTCTTTATTTAATCAAATTTCCCAAATCAAGCCAAATTCCTTTGATATATCCTCCATTTTCTAATCAACCATAAGGTAATAACCACATGACCAACTTAAGTGCCTTTAGAAGCCCAAACTCCTCATTATTTCAGTAAAATTATAAAAAAATAGTTGACCATCTTCACAAAAAAGGTATGCGCCTTTCGGTATTTCTAATATAAGTGGGTCTCCAGCTTTTCCAGTTCTATTACAACATTCCTCGCTTACCATTATCAGCTCCGAAATGTAATTTAAAAGAAAATTATTTAAATGTTAAATACTATGAAATAAAAAACTACCAGAATCTGGGCCAACACGTTTAGTGTATGTTTATCTTAAGATTAGCAATTCTTGTTAAGATATAATTACCTAGTTAAAAAATATATCATTAATGACGATTATAAGAATACAAAATTATCTATAACCTAAATATATTTTTTCTCTTAATAACTCTAAACTGGAATACAAACAAAGTAGTGTTCCACTACAACAGGCGTGTATGTAGATATTCAGAAGGGGGTACATGATGAGTGTATAGCACATGAAATCATCCTCCCATTAGTACTATTTTTGTGAACGAAACTTTGTGTCCTAGTATTTAACAAATACCTAATTGTCATTCTAAAATTTTGATTACATTTATAATTTATAGTTGATCAAAATATGTCAATCGGACGCATATTTTATCTCTTCTATATTTTTGGAGTTGGCAAACTGAAAATTATATTTATTTTTTCTAAACTATCATTTAATTCCTGAGGAGTGAACTTTGTTTACCACTTACAACATACCATTGAAATTTACTGAGCCGGATGGAACATTTGCGTGAGCTCTTAATATACAGAGAGTAGTCTTGACAAATTGTTGTGAAATTATAAGTCTTCATGGACTTTGAGAATGGATTACTTAACATCTGGATAGACACAAGTCACGCAACCTCAGTACTATAAATTTTAAAATAAATAATTCTTTTATTAAATAACAATTTTTGAAGAGAACAATTTCTTATTGTTAAAAAGTAATGAATCATGAACGCAGAGATAGAGACTTATCCGATTGTCCATCGAAAACCCTCATTTGTGATGTAAGTAATCAATCATGGAATTGGGGATCGTCTGATTAAAGATTTAAAGAAACATGACAGAATCACCTAAAAGAAATGATCAAGTATGATTCAATTCTGTCGAAGAAAGAGCTAATTTTTATACAAGATATGTTTTGATTAATTTCAATATAACTTTTAATTGCAAATCACCTTTTTAGTCAGTATGGAGGAAAGACCTCTTATTAAACCACATCTTAAGAATACATTTTTTAAGGAATATCAATAACATAGTTATGAGTTTTTCAGTTCCTTCGTTGTTCATCATATTTATCTTTTATTGGTAAAGAGGGTCTCTTAATGAACCTGTTTTCTCAAACTGAAGACGTGCCATATAATGAAGTTGGGTTGATATGCATTTCATTTCAAATTGATTCTGATTACTTATTTTCAGCTTTTACTTCTGGATATAATTTTAAATATGAATGCTATGAATCGTTAATTGGAATAACTAATGATTACATTATAATGCTACATGTATTTATTTGCACTGTAAACACCAATGACTTATTACATTACATAAAAACTTATTTGTAGTGCTCCATATTTTATATTTCAAGTCTCTTTGAATTATTACACTAAATTCAATAACTGAACAACCTTAAATGAATTAAAATTAGTTATTAATTATTAATAATAAATTTTGTTGTTAAATCGAAATGATAATTAATTATCTTCTCAAAAAGAGAGTTATCATTTCACTAAATTTTTATGTTTTGGAAAATACCTTAATCTGATTTATTATGAATGAAAATTAAACTTCATCTTTCATTCAATCTAATCCTTTTTTTGTAGGCACATATTGAATATCTAATTTATGTTTGAGAATCGACATAGAAGTAAATTCTTATCTATATCCTTGTATAATACAAGGGCCCCATGTCCAAGCTCTTTGAAGCTAATCAGCGGCGTCCGCAGGATTATATTTTTTTTTTCGGGGGGTGGGAAGCCTGGTTTTTGAAGAAAAAAAAAAATGGAAAAAAAATCAATCGAAAAATCAATTTTTTCCCCAAAAATTTAAAATATTCATTTTTTTCTTAAAAAAAATCATAAATCCTTAACTATATACAGAAAATTAAATTTTAAACATTTAATTTTAAGGGAAAAAATTTTAAAGAAGTTTTTTAAAGAAAAAAAATAAAATATTTAATTTCTCGGAAAAAAATTAAAATGTTTAATTTGTGGGGAAAAATTATAAAATTAAGTATTTGGATAAACATTTTAAAAATCCATAGTTATTCAGAAATAATAAATTTTGAAAATGAAAATTTTAAAACATGAAATGATAATTCACGAGCATTATCTAGAAAGGGATTTAAATGTAGGTACATTCAACATGTTAATTTACACGTACTACATATGTCAATATACAACAGAACCACCTTAATTTTCAGTTTCTTTTTTTTTAACCAAAATGCTCTCGATTAACATGGATGTAAATTATAAATTAGTCATTTCCCAATTTTTTTTTTAATTTTCCTAAAAAAAATTATGTTATAATTATTTACCATCTATAAGGAATAAAAGTGTGTTTCATAGACAAAAATATGCAAATTTTCCGTGTTTTGTATTAATAGTATCAAAGTATTTTCAGTATCTTTAACATTTCTTCAAATTCTACCCGCAAAATATTTTCAAAATTTAGGACATAATTTTATGTATCCTCTTCATGAATCTTATCTCGATTACTAAATAAAACCGATAATAAGTAAAAACATTTTGTTTTGTGTAAAAGATTGCTTATTTTAATCAAATTTTAATAAGAGGAACGTTTTAGATATAGTTGTTGAACTGTACATATTATTTTATTTATTCATATGCGTATATACAAGTCTACTGGACTCCAGTGTCGAAAAAACCTATTCTCAATTTCAATAAAAATAGATTATTACACGAAATATAAATGTACCTATGGCTCTACGAAAACTCGTGCCGTATTCATTATGCTTAATATTAGAATAAAGAAGTAACGAGAAGCTTTAAAGTAATTTAAATGTAAATATTAAGACTATGTTTGAGTGTACTATACATAATAAATAAATTAAGTATATTTTATGTACTGAACGTAGGCAGTATTTTTATACCTATGTATATCTTTTTGGGTTTCAAAGAGTGGCTTAATATGTTTGTTTATAAGTATCTATTATGTACCTACATATATACATATATATTCATAATATTGAGACCTTAATGGTCATTAAAAGGTTTGGGGGAGTAGCAATATTCATTTGTTTGCCTCCTCTTATAAGGGCAAACGGGCCGAATTTATATTCAAATATAATTCATTAGATTAGCTCATTTAATGAATTTGGAGTCTGATATCATTAAAATAAAAATCATATATTTTTTCGCCAAATGCGACTCCTATCTTGAACTTTTTGATGGCGTCCCTTTTTTAAGGAAGTTTTTATTACTAAGATTTTCATCAGTTATTTGTAAGGTATGTAATTAAAAATGTGTGTTAATAATATGATAAAATATAGCCCAAAGCAAACAATGTCCAATTCAATATCAGAATAGTTGAATTTAAAATTGAGTAGTTCAGTTGATCATCAGAATACTCCAATTCAAAATGGAACAGTCGAATTCAAAACAGGAATAGTCCAGTTCACATTTAAACTATCCTATTCAAAGGGGAAGAACCAAATTCAACATGAGAATAGTCTAGTAAAAAAAATTGAAATAACTATTTGCAAATTTTCCTGTGGGAAATATATTTTCAGAAAATTTGTGAGTCTTAGCCTTTAACTTAAGTGTTCACTACTTCATTATGAGATCTAGTTCAGTTACAAATTTTCAAAATATGGATCCAAGTATCACCGTTCAACAAATTAATAAAACAAACCATCACTTCAAGAATTTTTAGTTACTAGAAATCCATAATTTGTATGCTATGAATCTCATTACTGCCTTTATGTTCTTCCAATAAGCGAATTTTGAAACTAGAAATTTTTTACTGTTCTCCTTGAACCGTACTTTATTTCTACCTTATATTTTATCATACTTCTTTAAATAGTTAAGATATAAATTTCCCACCCTCATGACCAATAGTGGAGACCGGAAAGATTGCATAGTCACAATTTCTGGAACATCAAAAACGATACATTAAAACTGCATAATATAATTTTAATTATTGTGAAAAACAATTTTGTCAAATTTCTTTCGAAAAATTGGATAAAAATTAGTTATGAAGGGTAAAGTGTTTTTATTTTTTATTTTAGGGTCATTATTTTTGTAAAATTGTTATTAGGTTTTCATTTGTCCTTCCTGCAAAATATTATTAAAATTATTGAATCTTTTACTATCAGTTAATGGAACTTTATCAAAAAACTTGATATATTTTAACGCTCAGAAAGAGGGGGCAGTTGCTGGAAGTTATGCTATTTTCTTTGCACTGTCAATTCATTTTAATTATTACATTTCATTTGAAGCATGTAGTCTAACCAAAGAAAAGTTGTGAAGAGTTTTAAAGTCAATTTATCTTATCTATAATACTGATCAGTGAACTATAGTAAAAAACTTATCTACTTTATTACATTGATCATTAATAATTCAGCATATTGAAAAGCTTAGCTATTTATTCATCAAAATATATTAGGTATTTAGTTAATGTTTTTTCTTTAAATTCTGCAGAGACAGTTACAACACTTTATAAATTGGATATAAATGCATTTTGTTAGAAAAAATGATATTAAAATTGATATAACTTTTAAAACAAATCAAACAATAGACATATATATGCATGATGTGTTAAAATTTAGCAAGTCTAAATCGAACTACTCAGGAGTCATATATCATAACACGTCCAAGGTTTGAATTTGCATGCAACTCATTTTGTACCCTTCAGACACTAAACAGTATTTAAAAGTGATAGTATTTTTTATTTGCTGCATTTACCACTATATGATAAGTCTTATATGATATATATATTTTTTTTTTGCATTGTTTGTGGAAAATAATCAAATCAAACAGGCTATTAATTGGGTTAAATGCACTCTTTTTGGAGAGAAAAAGATCCTAAAATTAATATGTACAGGTATCATGCATTTATCTGAAATGGAATCTTTTTTTTTTAAATATATATTTGCACTTATATCAACATGTATTCAACAATAGGTTCCACGTTTTGGATAGAGTTAAATTGCTTTTGTAATCAAAAAAGCTAAATTACCTTAATGTATGTGTAGACATAAATTAAACGCGAAATATATTAATTGAGATTGGTGGCTCTTTCAAGAAAGACTCAAAATTTTAACATTCTCCAATCGTTTTGAAAAAACATCCAATGATTTACATATAAAATATGTTAATGAGTTGATGTGGAGCATCAAAAAATTCCTTCAGTTAAACATTTTATGTAAGTAACAATGTACATATAGGCTGGGATTCTAAATCAAAAAATTTAAAGATAATGTAGGACTTTATATTTAAATCAATGTCCCAAACCAACTAACCACAGTCCCCCCCCCCTCCAATCTTCTTTGAACCTGGTACAAGCCTGAATGAGGAACTCATTCTCCATAATGGCCACAGACTCAAGAATGAAAGGCGCCAAGGAGTTACCATTGTTTTGTGCACGGGTATTGAACCCTTTTTCCATGTCCTCCGCAAATTAAGGCAGCTTATACATATGATTTTTTGAAAAACAAAAAGGAGGGGTTTTAATTTTATGTATTTTTGCATAAAAAATCAAAAGTTCCAAAGTTTTTGGAACGACTAAACAACTCTTAGCTATATAAATTTTAGTTTCATAATGTTATTATATGTATTTATAATATAGGACTTATACATTTATATATTATATAATTGAATATTAAGAATGCAAGTTTTCCAAAAATAATATAGAAAAAACTAATAGCATTAATTATGTTAAAAAATTATATATTGCATATTACTTTTAAAAATTAATCATAGGCAATAGGGTTTTAGTTGACAGTTTTTGCATATAATTATAACTTAAATTATTCTAACTTATTCTTCAAAAAGACAAAAAAATAAGACAGATATTAAGAGAAATTGGTTTTGCAAACATCTTCAAAAATATATATTTCTTTAATTGCAATTGTTATGACTATTTATATAATCTGAAATCAATCATTTGAAGAATATTTTCTTTCTTTTTGTAATTCAATAAATAAAATTAACTTCGTTTTTTGATTAATATTAATGTGTTTGTACGTTATTATGTAATTTATGCTGCGTATCTGTGGCGGCAAGTCTTAACATGGACAAATGGTACCAAAGGTGAATATTACCGACTTTAATATTTTGTTATACATTTTTCTATGGAACGAACGATATTTTTATTTTTTTTATAATGTCTATTTTTATGCATGTTGCTGATATCAAAAAATATCAGTGTATATTTTAACAATTTATATTTCTTTTGCACAAATTTTCATCTTGCCGTCCATTGAAATATTAATATCATGTAGAGGACACAAATCAAATGCCCCTCTCCTCCTAGTCTGTCAAGATAGGTATGCACAAGCATGCATTTCATAAATATATTAAATTAAACACTAGAAAGGCTAAATGAAAGAGCTACCTGCAACGACAGACTAGTAAATTTAACTCTCAGAGAGATAAAATTTCTTTTATATGGTTTTTTTTACCCAATAGATGCAAATACTTGGATTTTTTTTCTCATTAAATTATATTACTATTAATTAATCTACTTCTCTATAAATTATTACTAAATCTATTAATGTCAATGGAACTAACTAATAAAGTACTTGAAGGAGTCAGTGCTCAAAGTCTCTTTGTGTCGTAAATTATAAGTTATCTACTATAAATTGATCACAACACAGATTTATCCCAGAAACATAAAAAATTAACTTTTTATTCTTTCGTCAAATGTATATTTTTGTATAACTTAATTTTAATGATTGAATGAATACACATTTTGTCTGATCCTGGTAAATTCGGATCTTTAGACATGAATATCCAAACTTTCAGATACAGGTCTAAAACCAAAATTAGATGGAAATTTAATAATATTATAAGTATTTTACTCGAAGTTTGGATGTAAATAAATAGGATCTGGATAAAAGTTACATTTTTACTGATTACTGATGACAAAACAATGCATAACTCAATGTTATTATTAAGGTAAGCTAATTATTTATTATTATCATAATAACATTAGAATAACCACTCGATGTAGTTGTTAATTTAGATGTAATAAACCTAAAGATAGTTAAATCCCGGATCTTGCATAATACGTGTTTGCCTATACTGTACCGGAGTACTTCGAATCCAGATTCAAGATCCTTCCAATCGTTATTAATCAATACTATAAACTTTTTAAGATCTGGAAAATCCCTTGGATCTTTTTTATGCTCAGTAAAAGTTTTAGTACCCTAAGTAGGTTTGGGTATCAAATCTTTTGGGATATTATAAATCTATTTATATTGCACTCGTGTACTTGGTATTCGGTTCCAAAACCCGTTCTATCTTTAGTTATTTTTCATTTGAGACACCCTAAACAATATTATATCTCGCAACTTTTTCTGCATAAATATATTATTTCCAATTAAATAACTATTAGTGAATAGTTGTTGGGAATCGTTCACTACAGAACAAGATATCATTCAAGTTTATTCAATCAACGTTTTGAACACTGATGAGATAAAATAAGTATTAGGGCATACTATTCAGAAACAAACTATGACCTACAACTACAAAAAATAATATGTTTCTTTAACTTAAAGTTTTAATTTCTAGAGTTTAAACATTCTATATATGTAAAAATAAATAATCATCTTTTTTTTAAATATTCCTTTAATTGGTTAGATGGAGTTGCACTGATTAAGTATAAGAAAACATTAAAATATTACATTTACTCCATTTTACCTAGGAATCTTGTGTGAAATACATATACATGAAGTATATATCTTTCTCTAAGAATGATATGGGCGCAAACCAACACCTATTGAGTTCAAAAGAATATTTTCTCCCGAGCGTGCTGTCTATGAGTTACGTCAATTCATGATACTATTAACATTAAGGAAAGAAAATCACAATAAACAAGTTGACTATTAAGCATAAAATGAAAAAAATAAAGCCAAAGTGACAGTTGGTCCGTTCCAGTGTGTTGATCATTAAATTATTTCATTTTTTTTAATTTGAAATCTCTCCCTGAATCAATCTTAAATTTTATTTTATTTAACCTAGTACAAAAACTTATCAGTAGTTACAATCAATTCATAATAGAATTAGTCAAACGACTTGGTAGAAAATATCCAAATAAATGAGGAATTATCGCTATTAAATACCAACCTTTATAAAATATATTTATATTATACTAACATTATAAATCGTTAAATTATATTAAGTTCGGCTGCAGCAGGAAAGGTGGATTCAATCTTTGGATATGTTGGTATTTTATATAAAATACACATCGATAGAAATATATCAAAAAAAGAAATTTTCTATGTTTTGGAGAGAAAATTAAGTACGTTTTTTTGGTGGAGTGCATGTTTGAGAATGCTTCTATACATTTCGTGGAGTTCAATCATTAGTAGCAGAGTAACTTTGTAAAAAAATAATAGATCCTAGTTTAAGGAATAAGAGATTGATAGCAACAAAGAGGTTTAGAGACCGGGTTGTCGGTTTTTGTAATACTTAAATAAAGTGGAAGTCCTTAGAGTGTTCCTTTCTCAGAAGATTATTGTTTGTCCTATTACCTATTGAAAATGGCTTAAGTTCAAAAATGGTTCTAAATTTTACAAAAAAAAATGAACATTTTTGGAAAATATTTCAAAGTAGGTCCGTCATAAATTTTCAAAATTTATACTTAAAAGAAAAAAATGTGTATTTTTAAAATTTACATTTAAAAAAAACTGTTTATAAACTTGTAATTAAAGCTTATTTTCTAAAATAATAAAATTGAGCTTTATAAATTTAAAACAAAATTTACTTTTTAATTATATTGAAAAAAATACTAATTGTTTGTCCAAAAAAATGTCAATTGAAATTGAGCTCATTGCCCCGTTTTTATTTCTTTAGCACATTGTAATACATTATTTGACTGATAAATATCAAATTTAAAATAAATTTTTAATTCACACTAAATTCAGCAAAAATTTAAATTTTTAATAAGTATGGCATTTGGGACCTTTTTATGATCTTTTCGCGGAAAGATACCATTTAAAGCTCAATTATAGCCACATGAAAACTAGAAGATTGCTTTAACCTACAGTTGAAGCTTTTTTTACTATTTTAAATTATATATAACTATAAAGTTCATTTAACAAGCATTTAATAAATTAATTACTCTCAGTAGACTCTAAAAACATAACTTTTGGGTTATATAGTTTTTTCAAGTTTTTTGTGGTATAAATAATCAGGAACACAATATTATAATCTAAAGGAAAAAAGTTTTTGGCTAGTTTCAAACTCTCAGAAACCCAAATTTTTCATATTTACAAAATCCGGAAACAGTTATTTGCATAATTCAAAGAGTGTTATATATTTTTAGAAGAAGAAAATTTTCTCTCTCAACCTACATTGAGGAACTACTGGAGGATTAACAATACCTACACATTTAAGACTTCCTTGAATCATTTTAAGAACCGTTAAGGTTTTTTTTGGTTTGTTTAAATTTTCTATTTAGGTTACAACTTTGGTTATTGTTAATTTTTTAATATCAGTCTCTAAAGGTCATATGACATTTTGTTTGCATATTTTAGGATTTATTATTATACAAAAAATAATGAACTATGTAATTGTTTGTAATTCGCGTAATTACCTCGCTAACACAAAAATACCCTTTGTATATTTTGATACTTTTGATGATAAATTCTAGAAACACAACTTTTTTAAATTTCATGTATCTTGTTTCTATAAAAAAAAATTGTGGTACAACTTCAAGTTATCAGAAAAAACTGAAAAGGCCCGTTCCTAGGATTGATAAAATTAAACATGAACGAACAAATAGTCTTAAAGTTTTTGTTAGTTCTGTATTGACCAATCCAACACTACATTTTTGTTATATTTTTCTAATTTTGAATGAGGATTGGCCTAAGCTCTTATCTTTATCTCTAACAGATCCAGTTTTGCTTTTTTGATGGATCCTTTTTTCCTTTCCAAAGTTTCGGACTTGCTGACGGCGTAGGCAGTGGTCCTGGAGACGCTTATCTGCTTGGATTGCGCAAATAAAAATTCGTCGATCACTTTCAATTGTAATTTTCTCGAATTGTTAAGGTTTGTTTTGTTTTGTATCTAATTGTAATATGTATCGAAATATGAATTATTTCAATTACTCAACCTTGATAAATTATTCAATTAGTAAGTGTTCAGATTTTTCAGGTATTAGGAACAATATCTGAATAACAACTAAATTTTTAACTAGTTAATATTCAAGCCACTAGTTATTAATGACAAAAATTAAAAATATTGAATACTAATGAAATACGTAGCAATACAAATAAATAATTTTTGTTATTTACGAATATTGAAAAATATATTTTGGTTTTAATGTACTTTCTACAAAAGTTCAGACAAAATTGAATAAAAAGATAAATTAAACCACACAAAAACAGTCTTTTCATCTTGCTTATTTTATATTGAACTAGTTCAGAAATTGAATAAAGAAACATTTTCATCTTGCTTATTTTATATTGAACAATTTTTTTATGAGTGAGGAAGATGTTCAGAAATTTAAGGGATTATGTCATAGGAGGGAGGGTAAATGTTTTTCATAAGTAGTGGTGTTGTAAGTACCTACTCTAGTACAAATTTAGTCTAATACCATTATTAACTCGTCATTATCCTGGTATAATAATAATACCGGTATACAAAACAGCATTATTATCTTTTAGCATTTCTTTGCAGCATTTTTACAGCTAAATCTTAGTTTTATTTAGCTAATAGTTGAATTTTATTTATACTATTATTTTTTATGTTTTACATTCAATTGTTAGCGTAAGGTTTTTAGTTTTTTTGCTCAGCATATCAACACTAGGATATAGTCAATAGTTTTTGCGCAACTAGTAAGAATATTTTACATAACTTACTTTTAAAAAATACACTTTAGCTAGCTATACGCTATTAAAATCGACATATATATACATACAGTATACATTGGACATCGTTTCCATTTAACTGTATTTTGCTATATTCAATGCTATCTTTTCAACAGGGACTCCCAAACATCAATATTCGCCATTCAATATAGTGATTCTATCGACAGTTTCATTTACATGGTCTGTTTGATATTCTATCTGGGGATCACAGTACCATAACATCATCCCACATAAAAGAACAACCCATAATAGTTTTTTATAAAACAATAATGAGTAATTTTCTCTTATATAAACTCAGGCGCAAGATAAATTTGCAATACTACAATTAATTATTTTTCTATTGTAAATTAGTTATGAATGAAATCATAATCACTTGTCACTCAGTCTCTTCAACTTCCACAAAATACCTTTGTTTTTAGATTACAAAAATCAAACCCTTCATGATTATAAAAAGAAAAAAAGAGATAACGGAATGCAATAGTTAGATATATTTAAAGAATGGTTCAGATATTCGATTAAAATGCCTGTTTTTCTACCTTTATGGTATAAGTGTAATAAAAGGTATAATAACTTGAATTCATTCTGGGTAAAAGAGATGAGGGGCGTTTTGGATAACATTTGAGGGGGTTCACTGTCTTTATTTCTTCGTTATTAGGTACAATGTACGTAGTTTTTTATCTATCTATCTTTATCAGATGAAAGATCGTTTTCCTCACGATTAATTCAATTCCACTTCCCAAGAAAATAAAAAATATTTTTCTCTTGTTTTTGTTCTAAAAGAAGTATTTTTATTGATGATGAAAAGTCGACAATTACTCAAAATTTTCAAGAAATGATCCTTGAGAAAATAAATAGGTAGATAATAATAATCAGTTACTTCAATAGTGCATTTGAAATATATGTATGTATTGAGAGTATTAAAAATGATTTGGAAGATGAGCAGCTAAGCTATCATGATGGTTCCCTTTTAAAGGAGTACGCGTATTAGTCAAGTGATAAGTAGAGTCTGAAATCACTAGTTTTATTAAACTCAAGTTTGAGTCATAAACTTTATTCAGATCATTAACATTAAACTTAGTTCAATCATATAAAAATATATCTGACCCTTAAATAAGAATAATTGAAATAAACTATGTCTGTCAGTCTCAAAGACACTGACAAATAGAAGCTTGTGCTCGGAATAGTAGTATACTGGTATTTTATGGACTTTTGCTGGATTGTCAATCAGAAAAATATGTTCTTGGGCTTGACATCCAAAAAAATTGGCCAAACTACTGTTCTAGTCTCAAGCTTCAAGTCATATTTATTTTATAACATTTTTAAATTCAATCAAAGTTGGGTCATGAGTCTTTAAACTCCGAGTTCAAGTCAAATCTCGAGGTATAGTTTCATGAAAATTTAGTGCAATTCGAATTCCAGTCAAAAATACGTTCTTAGGTCGGTGCAAAAATGATAGCCTAAGTTGAGAAGAGTATTATACTCGTATTTTAAGAGCACAGGCTTGATTTGGATCCATAAACATATGTACTCGGGCTGAGATAGGGAAAAATGGACCCAAATAAAACTCTTGTGTCGAGTTTAAATTCTCATTAAAGTCTGAATACTTTTAACTTCAATCATTGTCAAGTCACGGATCTTTCAACTCGGAGTCTGAGTCAAATCTGGAGATACTATTCCATGAAAATTGAGTGTAACACGAATTTGAGTCACAAATAGGATCTTTAGTTTATGTGCCGTAATTATAGGGTCACAAAACAATATTTGACTATTAAAACTGCAGAAAAATTATGACCGAATTCTAAATCATTCTACAATCCTATTCTTCTAAATGTTCATCTAAATGAACGTCTCAGTTATCACATTGGAAAAAAAAAAGTATTAATGAAATTTAAATGGAAAACAAATGTTCAGCTGTTAAGGAAAGAGTTTGTTAAATTTACTTAACAATGATAAAATATTGCTAAATATACGAATAAATTTTAAATACGACATTATTAAGCTAAATAAAGTATTAAACACGTATAGCCGTAATTAATATAACAGAAACATATTGAAATATATTGGTGATAAATGTAAATTTAAAGGAAAAAGAATTATCAGATGTATTTGAGTAATCAGTTGTCCTCCAACCAATTGCAGTGCCATTCTGCTGGAACGCCACTTCATGCCGGGTAGTTGGTCTGGACCCATGTTACATCTCTCCTCCGATGGTTTCTTGCCAGCTTCCAAAATTGCGCAGACCAAAATTCGTTGGTCACGTTCATATAGTATTTTCTACGCTTCTAAGGCAACAGGTTTTTTTGTTTATTTTTCGTATTTGACCAGAACAATTTTAACACATTTACAAAAATCTTGATTTATATAGCAAAAACAAAGTGTAAAGATTTTTTCACCACACCCGTATTTATATATATTCGAAGTGTATAGTTTCCTAATTTAATAACAGACGGTTAAATAGTTTGTCATTACAAAAAATAAAATCACACAAATTCAAACTTTAAGCATTGAAGTAAAAATGTTTTCAAAATTAATAAATAAATATGTCAACGTAAGCCAATCAACTTGCAAAGAATAATCGTAGTCATATTCCTAAATCTTTATTTGTAATATTAATTGATTTAATATCCTATGCTTATACAAACATTTTTCCCATAAAATGTTTTAATTTACCGGAAACGATTTTTATGCAGGAAATCAAAGACTTTTAATCCATTACTATTTGGCCTTGAATGACCTTCTAATATAAATACATACACACTTTTTCACATTAACTAATACTAGCGTTGGATTCAAGCATTGATTGAACTAAAAAAGATGTCAGTTTATTCATGGCGAAAAATTTCTCGAAATCGCCTAAAATATATTTTGTGGAAAATTCAACTTTACTTTAGACCAAATTATGATGAAACTCGAAATATTCAAATAATGATTTGTCAAATTTGTAATATCACTCAAAAGGACTGTAAAAAGCTATTAAATGGGTACAAAAACTTATTTATTTTTATCACAAGGTTTTGTTAGGCAACTAAAACAACAGCTGATACAAAAATAAACAAGTTTAGTTTTTGTCTCATCTCTCTTTGTTTAAAGATATACGAGCAATAACAAAAAAAAATGCTTGGACCATCTCCTCCAGTGTCAGTTCCGAGAAAGCTGCAGAGACATTTGGTATCTCTATATGTACTGCTTACAACATCAAAAAGTCCATTAATGATGCAATTGATGTTGAAAGACAAGAAACAGCCGGAAATATCGAAATTTATATGACTGAATTCTTGCCTGCCTCCATGCTTCCATGCTTCATCTCAACCCCCTGGACTTTGCAGTTTAGGAATGTCTTGGAGAAGAACAACTCTTGCACCTCTCATCCTAATTTTGATTTGCTCCAAGTTTTGAAAACACATCAAGAAGTTCATTACAGCTCAATGCAGCCAAGAAGAACCAAAAATCATGAAGTAACAATATGGCATACATCTGGCTGCTTCCATTTGACCCTCGTCCATCCAAGACCTCAATTCCCTGGACTTTGCAGTTAAAGTAACCCATCATGGAGAAGAATATCTTCCGTACCTCTGATCTTAATTTGGATTTTTTCCATGGTACGCCACGGACATTCATCGTCAAGACATACCAACCTGTTTATGCATGTGTTGAACTGTAATTACTTGTGAATGAGGGCATATTAAAAAATAGATATAACTAATTATTGTATTTAGATATATTACAAATTGGTTTTGAGTTGTATTTTCTTGATTCCGTAAAAATTCATTTTTTTGTAATGTAATTAGGTGACTGCAAGTTTCGGGTACCCAAATTGTACAAACAATATTTTCTTAGTATCAGAATAGTCAGTGTATTAAAAATATAAAGATTCTCAAAAAGTTGAACATAAACAAACTCAAAAGTGTGTTTACTGTCATAAGACGAACTCGACTCGAGACAAAACTCAACAGCAAATATTTTGCCTTGAATCTAAGACTATATATGTTGCCCATGGTGATTTTTCAAAGGATCAAAATCTCTGTTCATCTTGTTATAGCTCATTTTTGAATTGCATATAAATTCCAACTCATTTAGGCTTTTATTGGACTTTGAACTATTCCATATATGGAAATGAGAAACGATAATAACAAACCATTAAATTATTGCTTTTTTGCTCGATTGCACGAGTTTATTATGATACAGATTTTTGGTTTTGTTATTTTAATATTTTTCTAAAAAGAATCACTTCATTTTTGATGTTACCTATGTAGCATAGACACGTTGTTATTTTTATTTTTTGCATAACCGACCTAAAAAAACATTTTCTTTTATATTTTATATATGTATAGTTTTCAAGTCTTTGTTTGGGGTGAGTAAACTTCATGATATGCATCTCTTCATTTCACGTATTAGAACGTACATTTTGGTGTGCATGGTCCATTGCCTAAAGGAAATATCAAAACTATTAAAAATAACTTTTAAGGACAATAATTTGTACTATCGGAAACATCTTATTACTATTTCACTCAACCTATATTTAACTTATTTTATGAAGCATATAAAATTTGTTGGGCACTTGTGATGACAATCTTTTAAATAAAGATCAAAATATAACTAATTTTCAATTTTTTTTATAACAAAAAGTTCCAATATTTTATTGACATATTTTGGAGTATGAAACTGACTGTGACTACACTTATATTTGAGTTGGGAGGGGCATAGAGTATATTTAATTTAGCACAATTGTCCAATACTCCCTATAACTTCAGAACTGCAAAAAATATTAAAGGCCTGCAACATAACTTAATTAATAATTAATGTGTCAGATGGCTTTAAATACAATATATGCAGTAAAATATTCTTTATTTTTACTTGTGTGACATAAATGGAACATTAACATTTACTTCATCATAATGACAATAGTTCAGACTTTGGTATTGCAGGATAGTAATTATTTTGTTTTTGTATTAATCTAAATAAGAAAATATCCTTCAATCGTCCGAAATATATGCGATTTTTTTCATGGTGTTCATTTAAAATTATAGAATTAAATCGAGCAACAGAATTTATAAAAAAATTAAGTATTGTATATTAGAAATGTACCTTTTAACAATATATGAACAACACTGCTCCAATTTTTGTCACAAGATATAGGAAATTTAGTTCTAAAGATGTCTCATAAAAATAAATATTCTCTTTTTGTACCCCGTATCACGATTTGTCTCTTCATCTTTACTACTCCAATTTTGTTTTTTGATACCAAGTAAAATATATTTTTTTATCAAATATACTTATAGACTTTGTATTTGCCAGATAAGAAATCTTGTCATACTTATATTACATTTTAGACTACAAAACTGTCTCTTAAATTCTTACAAACACGCGTTCATGAAGGACATTTTTTGGGACATTTGAAAAAAATATCCTGCAATACAAAATTCTATACTTTTGTCATTTCGATACACTCTAATGTACATCCACTGATTATGCTGGGATAAAATATCAACGTTTATCCATAATTTAATATTTTACATATAAAATGTTGGACTCTTTTTTTATTTCAACATTTTTAAAGACTGATTATAATATTATTAACTAAATACATTCTTGTATATCATTTCATGTCCTGTATCCCCTGTATAAATATATTTATTTCTAGTCCATTGTATAGTTTAATGAAAAATTATCACTGTGTACATTTTATACAACGCCGTTTTTGTATTTATTTGAATAATACTCATTTATCTTAAATAAATATATGACTCCTTCAGCAATAAATTGAATCCTGTATTATAAAACACTCAAAATACAAATACTTTCTGTATATCTATGTAAATATGTAAGAAGTATTTTAGTGTTCAGACTCAATATATGCCAGATGTCCAATCATATTGAAAATTATATGTATTTAATATAGGTACAAATTGAATTGGTAATTTCATTATTTTAAATATTATAATACTTATACTTCCTTCTTCTAACAAACAATAAAACAAGTTTTTTTAAATCAGAAAAGAATTACTTTTGTTCAATAATGACTGTACACAGTTAAAGTTGTACAGTCCAGTTTTAAAAATCATCTCAGACACGCCCCCTTCCCAACACGTCGTTACCTATATTGTATTTGGGAACTTTTCCTTTAGAAAGAATCAAACAATGGTATGAAATCATCTGGTTTTTAGCCACATAAGTCTATCATACCAATGCTCTTTATCTCGTATGTACTCCAACTACTATCATATTATTTCTTCACAATTTTTCAAATGAATTTCATATATACTTTTTTAATATTAAAATCACACATATTATAATTTTGTATACTGTATTATATTATTGCTTCGTTATATTTTATTAAATGCGAAGCTATAAATTTGTATTTGTGTATGATAGACAAAATTTATTCATATAAATAATAAAATGGCCAATATATATGTTACATAAATGACGAGAGATCAAGAAAAAATTAGAAATCCTGTCCATTTGGACACGGAGCATACTCGTAAGTATAGAATAACTTATTACTCTTTTTATTTATCAAAAAGAATAAGTTATGAAATAGCCATCAGGTATGAAGCAAAATAAGGGAATCGACAGGTGACAACAAAAGACAAAATGTATTTTTGTGTTAGAGAGGTAACTTCGTACCAATTAATCATACACTGGATTTACCAAACTTCGTTACTTAAAAACTAGTTGTTTTTTTTTGTTTCTTTTTCAATTACTCAACAGAATGAAGTTTTGAAGGAATTATATTTTTTTTTTTAAAAGATGCAAAATTTTATTTTGAAGATATTTTTTTCATAATTGTGAATGATCAATTTGTTGGATAATTAGTCATTGGCAATTCTGCAAAAGTCTTAAATATGTTGGTTTTTCCGGAATAAATACGGTTTCAATTACACAATTTGGAACCAAATCCACCAATTTATATTTTTTGCATATCTTATAATGCAAATTTTAACTCTAAGCATAATTATTTGCGTTCAAAAGTTTTGCAAATTTCAAATTATTAATAATAAAGTGAAAAAAAAGGTTTTTGTATATTAGAAATTGTAGCACATAACTGATTTTCATAAAATTATACCAAAAAAAACTAAAGAGCTAAAATTTAATTCCTTAAAGTATTCCTTTAATTAATTTTTGGGTAATTTTTATTTTCGACGGCAAATTCAGGTTCCTCACTACGCCAACAAATGATAACGACTGATTGTATTTCCAAAAAAACTACAACTTTAGAATCTCGCAACTAGAATGAAACTACTCCCTCTCCGCTCTGTTGAGTCTCGAGTCTTAGCTTTGGAGCCAAAGTCAAATCTTTTTTGTTCTATAATCAAATTGAGTCGCAATCCTTTCAAATAAATTATGTTGAGTACTAATCAAGTCTCAAATCTCGATTCCGAGTGCCTACTTATAGTATATTATTGTGTAGAGGAACAAATGTTCCTATAAAATCTTAGTTATAATTTGTACTAGAAGTTGGAAAATGATTCTATTTAATAATTAACATTAATTAAATACATGTTATTATGAAGTTGTTGTTTTTTTAGATTGTGACAAAGGTAAATCATTCAACATACTCAAGGGCAATTTAAAGCCATTTGTGTTGGGGAGGTAACTCCGTACCAATTATCCATACACTGGATTTACCGAACTTCGTTACTTAAAAACATGGTTGTTTTTTTTTTTTGTTTCTTTTTCAATTACTCATCAGAATGAGGTTTTAAAGGAATAATCAAAAAAACTTATTTGCCCAATTTAGTCTCTTTTAAAAAATTTTAATAACAAAATTTACAAAAAAGTTGTTTGTCTTTAATAAAAAATATAATTTGTCAAATATTAAAAGGACAAAAGCTTTCCCTTCAAAATTTAAAAAAAAACAAACACAAGTGAGTTTCCCTCACCCCTAAAAAAAAAGTAAAATACAACTCCCCTGATGACGTCACAGTTATAGAATGTACCCCCCTTCCCACTTTTTAATAAATTCCAGCGCTGGTGGTTCAAACTGCCCCTAAGAAAAACTTAAATACTCGAGTAATTTTGTCATGGAACCAGGTAGACTCAAACTCCAAGCAATATGTTATCAAAATTGGAGGCATTTGACCTTCGGGCTCAGAGTTGTTGTTGAATAGCTTTCATTTCAAAACTGATTTGTTTCAGAAATTTACGCTACCTGGGGCTCAGTATAATGTGTACAACGTGCAACTCATTGATTTAAAATAAATAATGTTTAAGAATGGACAACATACCCACTTTTTTGTTCATCTCCTGGGCGACCAGAGAATAATGATTGATTTTTTAACTAGGTTAATATCAAAGTTAAGTTTTAAATATATATTTGTGATTAATACTAACAAACTTTAAATCAACTCCAAGGTGTAGTACTCAAGTCTCGAATCGGAAACTGGTGGACTTGGACTTGTAAAAATTGGACTTCCCAACAGCTCTATTAAATTCAGTATTAACTCAATGGAGTAATAAGGTAAGTATAGGATCATATATTGATTATTTTCTACCACTTAAAAATATCTTATACTAGTTTATAGAGGTCTCCATTGTTTAATTCAATATATATATTGGATAACATTTTAAACTAGAAAAACATTATCCAAAATGATTTTCTTAAAAAAAAATAATAATATTTTATACCAGCACAAGGCCTCAAATATTACTGGAGGGGCTTGTTTTACATTAATATAAATATTTTTTTTTTTTTTCTTGCAAACCCTTATTTAGAACGGCAAAAAAACAATAGATTTGCGTTTTTAATACAAAACAATTTAATATATTGATTTTTATTTATAAAAAGATGGTTTTTGTAAAAAAAAAAAATCTTTTTACCAAAAATGATTTTGCTCCATTGTCATCATACTAAACATTTTAAGGTATATAGGTGGACTCAACAAAAAGCAAATTTAATTTAAAAAATTGATATAGGTTTTAAAAGATACAAATAATTAAATCTCAAGTAAAAACTTTAACTCCATGGATTATGGGATGAAGAAATCTCGGGGGATAAATTCTAGTATGGAGCAAAGATTTAACGTATCTGGGACGTAGATCCAACGTAGCCGAGTACAGTATATTAAACTTGTATTATCCGAAAATATCCAAGACTGTCAAAGTCCAAGTTTTGTATTCTTTTTTGTTAGCATTGATTAGTTGGGTACAAATTATATCTTACGAAGATGTGAACAATTGTCAATTATTACTGAATAATAATTTAATAGTTTGAAGAATTGAAAATTTTTCAACTGTTTTTGACCTTTTTCTGTTTCTTTTCAGAAGAAAGGTTGCGATATATAATAAAACCAACGATGTGCTTAATTTTATTATGATTATAACTCTAATTATAAATTTTAATTATATTCGAATAGAACATGAGTAAAAATGTAAACTTAATCCTGATTTAATTTTTTTAAAGAACAAACTTTAACTAAAATGCTAATAAATTTTGAGCCCGCAGGTATTTGTCTAATTTTGAATTCAGATCTGGATTCGAAAGTATAAGTATTCGAAGTTTACCCGAATATTTACGTCTAAAGATCCGAATTGGCCCAAATCTGTGAAATTGTGGGCCCACCTCATCTTTATATGTGTAGCTGTCCACCAACGCAGCATATTTTTGTAAGTGCCAACCAATTCAAGGTCCCAATATCTCATTTATATCCCTACATAAGTCTTGAAAATTAATATCTTCTATAACATATATAAATGTATTCATATTTTAACCTTTGGCATCATTTCATTACATAATGAGTTCTCTTTATTTTTATTTTTTTACCCTCATTGATGGAGATAGAAATCTACTACGGAGTGGATCTTACAAGTATTATATGTATATATAGTACAATTTATCTTAAAAAACTGATTGGGCGTACACTGTATATATATATATAGATGATATCACGTAGCTTCATCATCAAACAGTTGTACGTCATAAACTGGCATTTATTATTCTTCCGAACAAAAAAAACCACATAACAAAAAATAAGTTTATATATTATGCTATGTTCTAAATGAAGTGTTTCAATGAAGTTTTATACATCGTTTCAAAGTTTTTTGTTTTGAAGGAAGAAGAAAAAGTAATCTGACAAGGAATTTAAATGGTTTTGATATGCAAATCTTGTAATTGAAATAGATCCAATCTCACGATTCTTTTTTTTTTTTTTTTTTGAAAAAAATACTTAACAAATCATGTCCAATGTGCCGTTTTTATCAGTGAAATATCTAATGAACGGTAGCATATGGTACCAAATGTACGGGACTTACTACTTGACTTTAAATATATTTTTAAAAGCTTTTTGTTCATAATAAAAAATATAATCAAGTAAATGTTGAACTCTTCTCCATATGTTGAACAACAAAGGTGTAAAAAAAATCCTAATACTGCCAGTCTGGTTCGAGTGTAAAGTCTTTGCTCACCAGTTTAATTCCTTGAAAAAATGTATTCAGTCCAGTTTGAGTCCTAATATTTCTTTTGAGCTCATTTCAAGTCCATCATCATTTATACTTGCAAGTCTTATCTATACAGCCAAAATTAAATATTGAACCTTTGATAGTGTGATGAAATAAAGTCACAAGATTATAAGTTTATCTAAAATTTAGCTTAGTATCATCTCATTTCTTGTACCAGCATCTTTATTATACAATAATTGTAATCATATTGTTTCTTATTAATTTAATATACATAGTTTTTAATCGCAAACCTTTTGAATAACTATATTTTTCATTTTTAGCTTGATTTGAAAAATAGCTAGAGATGTATTCAAGTCACTATGTTCCAAATTTAAGTCCATATTGTGCGTTGAGAGCCAAATCGGCATAACTAAAGTATTTATTTTTCAGAATGAAGCATGGAAACTCCATTTTTTGAATATAAATAATGGTGTTTTCCATTTTTCACAAAAAATGGATGTGAGAAACTCATTTCAACAATTTAATTTCTTCTCTTTTTTAGTATTAACATATTAAATATTGGATTTTTAAGAATTTTTGATTTATAACAATTTGGCCCCCAATGCAGTTCAGAGTTCAAGTGAAATACAAGTCTATAGATTGTAATTGTTCTCTTTTGACTAATTTAATTGACTTGTTTCTAATTTTCACACACAAACTTATATGGGCTCATATTTAAAAAAATATAATTTATGTGGAAAAATGATTTATCTGTAAACTATTATGTAAAATCATGATAAAAAAATTTAAATTTTAGTATATATTTTATTTTCTTTCATTATTCTAGACAATATGGAATATGACTGTACTTTTCTAAGTCAGTTATGGTCTCAACCTATCAAATAATTGGTTTGGCTTTCGCAATGATCAAAGCAAATAATTAGTATATCAAAATATAAGAAAATAATTGGTAAATCAAAATACAAGAAAATAGTTAGTTACCATAATTTTGTCAACTGTTTGTGATTTGAATGATCATATTCTTGATTAATTTATCAAATTTATTTACATCTTGCTAATTATTAGAAAACTAAATCAGTAGTTATGTTACAGAATACTATTGTCAAGCATGAAAATGTTTAAAAAAGAACCAATTAAATAATTATAAAATGTGATTAGAAAAAAAAACAATTAACTAAAATAATTGTTCCGAAAATTAATAAAAGTTTTTTTAAATTTAAAAGTTTTCTACTTCACCTTCAATACTCAGTTCTATTAGTGTCCAAAGTTTAATTATCCGTGTGAAGGCGGTTTCAAAATGCATACTGACTACTAATGTTGTTACAATACAAATAGTTTCTTACCAGTTTCGTTATCATAATTGGTATCGATAATTCGATATTTTTTTTACTAAAAATAAAAAACAAAATAGTTTAACTTGTATGCACTCCCAGGGGTGTCTGTAAAAATTGTAGGTGGTTTTTGGGTGCAATCTGAGATATTCTTAAGCTTCTTTAATAAAAGATTATTTTCATTATTGTTTTTTAAATGACATTTTGCATTGTCTTGGAAAAGGAGGGGGGTATAGTTAAGAAATTTGAAGGTTACGTGATTGGTGGCTCGATAATACTATCATGTAATGATCTTACAAGTACTAATTTCAATATCAATATTGTATAGTACTGTTTTAAGTAAATCAGTACCCTGGTACTACAGGGTGTTAAGGCCAAATTGGAGATTGCACGCACCGGCGATTTTGTATTAATTCAGCTGTCTGCTGTTTTTTGGTTGACAGAAACATTTTTGTGTAAACAAACTCTAGTAAGCTTTGGGGAATTAAAGCGACAAATTCTCTAGATATTAAGGAAATTAAATTAACAGATGAGGAACGGTGTTGCACCGTGTTGATGAGTTATGCACAAAAAACATTTAAATTTAAAAAGTATCAAATGTAACTGACGTCCAAATAAGGACCGTTTAAAAGATTTGTAAGGCTTTTCTTGAGACTGACGATCCTAGATCCGTCATCGGGACCAAAAAAGTAAATGATGTTATGACTTTATAAGGAAGTAAATATGGTACCTAGCAGTACGAATCTTAATCCGATGTATTATTTTGTCTCTGTTGAATCTAAAACAAATGGAACGTCTCATTCTATCAAAGTATTTTTGGTTGTTTCTATCAAAAAGACAATGACCAACATGTAAAAGAACTACCTCGTCAACTTTTCCTCCTCATATCGGCTGGGATCGAGGCTGTGATGATGCTGGAGGTGGTTACATCAAATGAGCACTTTTCACATTCATATTTACTAATTAAGGAAATTTTCAAATAAATCTGCCGAAAAATATGGCCTGACTGACAATCTAAATATTTTTTTTAAATGTACTGATTTGATCTTAACACTCTTTACTATATTTATGTTTCAAATATATATGTATCCTGCCACTACTTTAGCACTTGTTAATCAAGCTACACTATCCAAAAATTACCCCTAGTATCAACTATGTTTTAATTATAGTCAAACATGCTATGTTGGTCAAAATCAGATTGGCCATTTTTACATATTATTTTTTACTTGAAAGATAGATCATGGGATTCAAACAAAAACACCAGTGGAAGGTAAAGGGCATGTGTTGGTTAATAAAATTCATTTTTATCTTCTTAGTTTTGATGAAGGTCAGGTCATATTATAACATAAGGTAATCAAAAAGGGCATGAGAAGTGAGGTAAAACAAAATTATTTGAATAAAATGATTTACTTATTTAAGTCACATAAAAGTTATAACTTCCTGTACATACGTACAATATACATATACTTAATATACCAACCAAGTCTTATGTTGTTTTATTATTAAATTTATTGACACATTACAAAGAGATGGTATAAAGCTGTTTTTTTGAATAAATGGTTAATCTATTAAAAGTCATTTACCTATGTAGAGTTCTTGGAATGTTAAAATTTATGAATATTTATTCTTGCTTAAAAAAATAAATCAAGCATAAGGTTGACAAATATTTTTTTATTGCTTTCTGACATGTTATACTTGAGTTCAATGCATTTTCAATTTGTTGGCTTGGGTTCATCTTAATTTTTTTGTAGTTTAAATAGAAGTGGTGTTTTTCTTCTTTCGATAGTTTTTTCGTACCATATTAAAAATGAAAATTCTCTTTGGATCAATAATTTTTTTGTCTTAGTATATCCCACAGATACGACTACGCATTTTTATTAAATATGATGAAAAAATGTATTTAAAACATGAATGAGGATATTTCGTCTGAGTTACGTCATTTAATTACTATATTTCATGGGAAAAGTATGAATATAGAAGTAAATTGAAATGTGAACTCTCCTAGCAAGCATTTCATTGCATAAAGTGAGTTGCATTTCGGCGTTTATTGATAGTGATGTAAATCCTGTGTATTTTTTGCTGGCCAATTTTTCAAAATTGGTAGTTTAAAGAATGAATTTTCTTTTCCTGAGCTGCTGTCATTATTTTGTAACTTCTGATTGGTGATTATCCTTTTCTAAATAGATTCTATTATATTTAAAGCATGATTGAACATTTGTGTATACTCGGGATATACGAAATGTAACTATGACTTGATGTTGCTGTTTTATAATTGAGGATCGACATTGAAGTAATCTTGCAACGTCCTTGTTTATTTCCTACTTTAGATTCTTTTAACTAGCCCAACATACACAATTTTTCATGTATATGTCAAAATATTTCCTGGAAAGGCTTTTTGTAGGTGGTAGTCTGCAGAGGAATTTTATTTTATAAAGCTGTTGTGGTTTGTTATTTATAATAACAATAGACAGAACATTTAAGTTTAAAGTAATAACTAGTGCGTGTGCTTGAGTATGACGGAGAGTAACCGTAAGGGTTTTCTCGGGAGTGTAAGTCCTTGTTTTACTTAGAGAAGAACTGAGGATTGACATTAGAATAATTCCAACCTATATTTCCTTTCTATATACGGTGTGGCATTTTTGTTCACTTCGTTCCTCTCACAGCTCAGAAGGAACAACTAAGCTGTTCACGACAGCTAAGCTGCTTTCCTCTCAATCATTCTTCAAATTTTTAGGACAACAACGTGAATTTTATATTTATTTTATGTTTACATACCGGCAAGACATACATATATTAGGCATCACTCGCAAATATACAAGTAGAGAGCGTTCGGACTATGTCGACTATGAGCTATAAAAATGTTGGATGGAAATTTGTATATATGCGTTATTTGGCTGGGAGTTCGTACTTTTATTTTTATTCTTTATAATTTTGACATCCAATTGATTGTATTTAGATTTGTAATACTATGCAACATCATATTGGTTCACAGGCTGAAACCCACATTTATTAATGTTATATAAATTGTAAAACACGAAAATGACCAATAAACATTCAACCTCTACAAGTTTTGTCTTTATTAAAAAACTCATATTTTAAGAGTATAAAAACAATTCTTTGCCATATTTCGACATGAAAGAACTATATAGATGAAAATCAAAGTAAATAACAAATTAATACAAAGCTTTCAGCATTGAAAAATGAATTATTCATTACTTTGTCTAAATTAAAATTAATTAAAAATGTCAATAAAGAATGGAATTAAATATATATAAGTATAATTGCAAAAACTCTTGTGAGTATAGATTTAAAAACTAGTATAATTTGTTATATAGCAAGATATTAGTGTTCTTTATTAATTATTATTCTACTCTTTTTTAAAAATTCAAAGTTATTAGTGTAGAGGGAGCACTGTAGCTTTTTTAATGACTCTGAAAGAGCTAATAAATTGCATCCTTATTTTTTACCACATTGATACCGTAAAAATAAAAATAAAATAAACAAAACGGTTCCAAAAATAAAGTTCCCTGACATTAAAATCTTCTAACTAATACATTTCGAATAATTCCAATTAAACCAACTATGGTCAAAGTTTTGAAAAAGTATGTAAATGCATCACCAAATGCTGTCTTTATAATATCTCTTTGTGTAAATAATTTGCCATGTCTTTGTAATTGTAGCGTCATTTTTCAATTATTTTCTTTAAGAAAATATGGCAGAAATCTATTTTTACAGCATTATAATGACGAAATTTATTTTAAATTCTATGATGCGTTGCCAAGTTTTGGTTGTCTTATTTAGTACCCTAGCTTCTTTAATTTTTTTAGGGATACACTTTTTTAGATCAGTGTTTTTCAACACTTGGATTACAAATATATTTGTGATGGGTAGATAAGTACTGAAAAATAATTTTCATAATCGAAAATTACTCATGACAGGCAGTCCGTACCAAAACAAAGAGACACACAATTCACAGGGATGTGAAAATTGTTTTGACTGTGGTAAAAGTGAATATAAAATAAAGTTTTACATTTCTAAGAACAAAATATGAATGTTTTTATAATTCAATCCTTCCTATTGTGAAAAATTCTAACGTTTTAGCGAGAAAATAGTACTATAGTTTGGTTTTTTTAGTTAACTCTGTAAACAGATATGTTATCTTTTAACGCTTACAAGTATATTTGTATTCTTTTTTATTTACGCTTGTGTTTATATTAAGAATTTTCACATCTCTAGTCATTATGTATATACATATTTTTTGATAAAAATAATATACTAATTATATTAGCTGCTACCTGAAAATACGTTTATTTTATTTTAAGCGGTCATCAATATTATTTTATCCTTGAAGAGAGAACAAGAAGTATCAAGTAGTCACTAGCGCATGAAAGAGGAAGGGTAACTCTGATGAGTCGTTGTGGTGTTACAAATGTAAGTTCTTGTTGGACTTGGATTAGGATTAAGGATCGACATCAAAGTAATTCCTGCCTATATCATTGCCATATGATGAGTGGGGCTTGTATGTATTTCCTTCATCTCATAGGTACATGCAGGTAATTTATAAAAACGCCATGACAGCTAGGCTACTCTTTTCAAAATATTTTTCAAATTATGCGGGTTATTTTTCGTATTTTTTAACATATTGTTTTCACCTATTACATTCTAATTATCTTTATTAGATATGTAAAAAATGACTGGGAAACTATGAGTTGTGGACTGCATATGACTCGACAAAAACTTTTTTGAGGGCCACCATAAAGTTTATTTGAAAGTTCATCAATAGGATATAGTTAAATTTATACATTTAAATAGTTTTAACCCATGTTTTTCTTTCGTACACAAATATATGTATGCATGTAAATTCTAATGTTTTATAAAGCCGAAAATTAGGTAAGAAATTGTATTTAGAGTATTATAGTTATAATGATCAAATCAACTAACATTTATACAAAGTTTTTCAATTGTCATCTTTTTCATATCAAATGTTCTTTACTATAAATACTATTAAATATACTATTTTTTAGATATTGACTATTTTAAAAATCTATAGATGTATATATGTTGGTTTCTGATTTGATTTAATATAAAAAATGTTTTTCTAATTTTTTTATAATGTCATAATCAGCGATGGATTTTTATAAGTACATATATATTCACATTGGATGTAGGTACAAAAAAATGTGTATTCATAATTTCAATATATACTACAGTGATTTGCAAAAGTTTTAAACCACGTCTGATATTTCACCTAACTCAATATCGTATTTTGGACATATATGGTACTTGTAATGTTCCACTGGGTCTAGCATGTGTGTTTATCAACCTGGGTCTAATGACAATTGCAGAAGACGGTTGGACTCGTATATTAGCTGAACATGATATTTTTAAAAATTGGCAAAAAAAGCTTGTTGTTCTGCTGTTCAAAGGGCTAAAATAGTGACTTTACACGAAGAAGGCTGTTGAAAAAATTTGTGATTTATACGGATAAAAAGTGAACTGGGCTCCAAAGAAAGCGTCCACGAGAGATGACGCCATGATGAAATTGACTGTTTCAAGATCTCCCACTTGTTCCTGTAAAAAAAAAAAATCAGTCTAATTTAATACGAAAAGGGTGAAAAGAAAGTGTTAGTACTATTTTACGTCGTTTTTCAAAGAATTGAACTTCAACACAAATTTATGAAATATATCCCTTTTCTACTAAACATAATGTTCTTAAACTTTTGCAAATAGCTGTATACAACCTAATTAAAAGGATATCACTATTTGGCTATTTAATGTTAATAGATATGGTCCAACAGGAGAAATTCATAACAAAACTAATAGTAATCTATATTTTGTCACTTAACTTTCCCTTCAGAAATATATATGTGTTTATATTAGCCAGTTCTCCCAAGCTATGGAACAAAATTCATATAATTCTATGAAATTGTTCAAGGTTTAACAACAGCATATATAAGTTTAACTAATTGGCGTTCACAACACTAACCAGGCATAATTAGAAAATATAACCAAATGAACATGAATAAGTAAGGATTCTAATCAGTTGCATTTATTAGAGTTTTTGGGTTTGGCTTCCTAAAGAGTGAATTATCTTTTCCTAAGCTGATATCATTATTATTTAATTATTGAGGAGTAAACTTCCATTTATAATACATAAAATGTTTTATATAACCGGATTGAACATTAGTGTGTGCATATAAAAGACGGTGAGTAATCCTGAGGATCTGTTGTGAAGTTATATTAGTAACTCGTTGTTGGAATCAGAGTATAATTCAAGTTCAACATCGGAGTGATTATTGTTTATTTCCTTTTTACTCTCCCCCTCGTCACCTCTGCTTTTATCTTATCTAATATACATCCTGACACCTAAGCTGTTCTCTCCCAAAACATTCTTCAAATTGTTAGGGTTACTATGTTAATTTTCGATTTATTTTTTAACATGCCCAAAAAGATACAGATTAGTATGAGTATCTAGTGGTACCCATTATATTCTTTTCAATTTTTTAATTTAAAATTTAAAAGAGAGGTTTTGTGAGAACACTTATTTTACAAAATAAAGCTTGGCACAAATTTCATGCAATATGTGAGCCCTCAGCTCCAATAAATGCCTCGATGCAAGCCCTAATCTCTTGCAGACCTTGACTATGTAGTCAGACTCGAGCTTGTTCTGCTCCTTCTTGATGGAAGCCCCTAGAGACTTGACATTCCTATGAGGAATGGCACAAAAATCTCTTCTCCAGACGCACCTAGATATAGTAGTATGAGGGGTTCGTGTATGGAAAGGAGAGCAGCCATATGTTGAAGTCCCAGAAGCTTTGGAAAGTTGTCTTCCAGGAAGGCAATAATTTTAGCGGAGTGACGACACGTAGCTCTGTCTTTAGTTAAGATAAAGTATTGCCCGAGCTTATTTCTGACTCAAAGTGGGCCCTTGCTTATCTAGAAGTTCGATGTCAACATCTGAATTGAACCACTTCTTCCTCTCCACAAAAATGGGATGGCAGACTCCACAACACACAAAACCATAGTTCGGGCTGGCTTTTTTGTTCTGAAAACATGTTTAACTGAAGCTGAGACATTGTCTGGATGTTTGGTTGTGATGTAGCGGCTGTTTTGCTTATTCATAGGGGCATCAATGTTGAAAAAAAAAAATACATCAGAAAAGGGCAAAACATGGTCCGAATTTTTGTTGGCCTTAAAAAATTTAGAATCTTCTTTGTTCTTTCCAACCGTCCTAGTTTGTTCTGTTCAGAGATAAGGTTTCTTGTTGTCCTACTCCGTGATTTTGCGGTAGTGTCGTTCCAGATTGAAAATAATAATATTTGTATCAAAAGGTAAGATCACCCCTGTACTAGCAACATTTATTGCTTGCCAATTTGCAGAGTGGCTGTTAATGCTAATTGATGTATGTGACTTGTATTTTAATAAAAACTTTACTTATAGCAATAAGATAACCTATCTCCTAAAATCGATTGGTAAGAAATACAGTTTTATAAAGGAATCAATCAATCTCTTTAATCATTTTTGATGAAGAAGCACTTTTTAGATCTTGAATTTTTTTTCGACTTCAATTTAGAGGACAACCAATCATATTTTGAACAATTGCTGAGTAGTATCATCCTTTAATCACTCTAAAAAGTCAAATTCATCTCACATACAAACAAGACACAAATCCAATACCCAAATATTACACGTTATTTAAGATATTAATTTATTTTATAGCACCTGAATATGATTTTTGATATCTATTTATTAATTAGTTTCATGTGTTTCTTTCATAGATTTGATCAAAATATAATCATGTGTGTGGGATAGCAAATTATTTCCCACTTTCAAACTCTGTCATAAATTGTCAAAATGACACTTGAAATAAATATGTTTAAAAAAAATGAATAGAAATGTAATTAGTTATAAATGTATATTTGCAGAATATATGTATTGAATTAATACATAAACAATCTTAAACATAAACCAAGAAAATGAGAAATTCCAAATTTAGTGTACACTACAAATAATAACTTAACATTCCTTATACATATTTTGCTTAACTATAGATATTTTATTCAAGTTTATATTATGATTTGAGACATCATAGGATGTGTTCTATAGCTTAATGCATTTATATAATTTATTAGACATCATTTTGGCCTTTTAAATCAAATTTATTAATATTAAACGACGATTTTTTTGCTACTTTAAGTACAATTTGCGGCGTATTCATAAGAATTATTTGTTGACAATATCGAAAATTATTTGTTGACAATATCGAAAATTATTTGTCTAAGTTTACAAATGTAATCCAGGCTCTTTTTTTGAGAAAATAATTATGACTTGGTTTTGAATTGACGAACAATTTGTATATATTTCCTAGAGAAACGTAATTAAACAATGACTTCTTAATATGTTTCTATTTGTGGTATCATTAGGAACTCATTCACTTCAACCACAAATAAACGGATGCCTTCTGATGAAATGGAAAATGCAGTAATCATAAATCATTTTAATATCTTTTATTATTTTTTTCAAAATTTTACCCTTTTCCATATTATTGTATTTTCTTTTATGTGCGTTAAAATACTTTCGAAACATACAAATTCTATTAAAACGTTTTGCAAGACATTAAACCTGAATTAAAAGACACATTTAACATACATTCTTATAACATGAGCGTGATACGAACGACAATAACATCACCATATGTTTAAATCCTTTTGTACCCAAAAATTTCAATAGATTTCCTGCCCTTTTCTATTAATCCTAAATAGCATTTTTTCACACCATGATGTTATTGTTGTTGCTGTCTTCAAAATCAATGGATCCACCCCTTGATGTTCATTGATCAGAAAAAAGGGGGATGATTGAAAATGAGCAGCTATAATGGAGTAAACAGATTTATTTAACATAAGTACATATTGTACATAAGACGATTAAATACTTTTTGTGTCGTCTTTAATCCGCGAAAAAATTATTTTCATTCAAATATATATAATTTATTTAATACCCAAAATACGGTGTGATCTTCTTTGCATTTATCAAGCTTTTAAAGAAAAAAAGAGAAGCAAGGCTCAAAATTAAGTGATATTTAGGTATTTATTATCATCATTATTCGGTTATTAGAAAACGAAACAAAGGACAAGGGAACAATTTTGAGTGGGAAATTTCACAAAAAATGAATTGTATTTAACTTTAAGCGCAAAATCTAAAACAAATCTCAGTTTTTCTTTCAATGGTCTGTGATTATAGTAATTCGGGACTGTTATCGTTAATATTTATTTTTTACCCTTTTAGCCAAATTAAAAGTACAATTAATAATACTTATATAAAATATTTTCTATGATTGTAAGAGTATTTTTATTGATTATTTATCTTGTTTAGAAATCAATATATTTCTTTCTTTATGGTGACGATTATCTTATTTCGATTCATATAACTTATTATTCATTCATAGTGATATGAATATTATCTTAATATTGCATACAATTTCAACGTCAATTTCATGACGTCATCCCCTATAATCAATGATAATAGCTAATATCTTAATATAATACTGCGCTTTTGGACAAATTCAATTTACTTATTAAGTTATGATTATTAATTATAAGTAAAATATTAAAATTATTTACTTATCGATCTTCATCATCCTGTTATCTCATTCCCAAGGAAGGAGTTCACTCTACTCTCTTATGAGGTCTGAAAATCTTCCTTGGATGAATTTTCCTCCTATTGTCCCTGTTCAATTCGGAAATCGAATTCACGATATGTTAACAAACATATCGTATAAGTATATGTATATATATATATATATAAATGATATTTTTGTCAGAATAAATCTTCTCTCGATATCATTTATATATATAAAACTTAGATATGTACACTAAGGTGGAGCTTATTTTTGAATTTGAGAAATGTGAAGGCTACGGGGGCTGCAAAAATTTCCTTTTTTTCTAAAGACATCTTTAACAAATTTTTGAACGGTTTTAAATAATATTTAGAGGTTGCTCAACGGCTCCAAAGTTTTGATTTTTTTCAATCTTTTCTAAAAATGAGTTTTTTACTTAATATACCTAAAATATGTTATAGTTTTCACTAATATTTTGTGCTAATTGGTCAAAAAGAGCAAATATAACCATAACTTACATTTTTTTCTGTTTGCTTCTCAAGCTTTAAGTGCGTCTAATAACGGTCTAAACTTAATAAAATCCCTCATTAAATATTCCCCATTGATTTAGACATATTGAATTTCAACATCAAAAAATTATTCAAGCCTGTATGTTAATTATCTGAGAAACTTGTTGGATTAGCTCTATTTGAAAGTGAATTAAGTTCAGAATCAAACAGACGTATAATAAAGCCCATACAAAATTTGAGCAATGATAATCAAGAAATGCCCGTCTTTACTACCAAATGAATTAAAATATAAAAGCTTGGAAGACTTCGCTAAAGAAAAATAAAAGAAACTGTTTCAAAGTCTTCATTTCCAGGATAAATTCCTTGAGACGTTCCTGACTGGATAACGATAAGCTCTTGATGCTATAATTTATTTAAAAATTGTTAATGGTCCTACTATGTGTGAACTCGGTCTCATTAATTAATATTGTGGTCTACTAATATCTGATGAATTGCAGCTCCAATTCTTCCTCCAAGTGGTCGAAGATCATGGAAGCTTATAAATCCTTGATTCAAGTAAAATACTCTTATATAACTTTTATTTGCAAATATAGGTGCAATGAAATTACTAGAAATTTATTATGTTATGTTCAAAATAACTTATAAAAAATAAATTAGGAATATATATGAAAGTTCTATCATTGCAAAAAAATAATAAAAATATTTTCTTTATGTTGTGATATTTCTTAAAGTTACCCCGTAAAAATCTTATTTTAAACTGATAATTTTCAACCAAAACTACTCCGTAATAGTTTTTTATTACGACAACTATGAAGATTTAGGATATACCGGATTAATTAAGGTAACAAAGGTTTTTTTTTATTGGAAAAAGTTCGGTAAAAGTTACGAAAAAGGTCAAATTTATTGTCATTTAAACTTATATATCTAATTCAAGTAGTAAATTGAGCATTTCTTAATATTATGGAACCATAAATTGTAGCTATGGATAATATTTCTTTTACATACAGACAGATAGGCATATTTTTAAAAATGCAAGTAATGGGAATCTTTGCGCTTTTTGACTAATTCGAACCAAATATTATCAAAAAAATTATAAAATAGTTTCAATTGTAAAAATATTTAAATAAAATTGTTGGGTCAAAGATTATTGTTTTTGTAGATCATATCCCGGTCAAAACACATTTTTATGAAAAAAAATATATAAATTTTAAAACTTTGAACCCATTCAAATACCTTTAAATGGTTTTCAAATCCGTTCAAAATTTTACGATGTCTTAAGTCTAAAAGGAAAAATTTGCTGCTCTTGCAATTTGTTATTTTTCAAATGAAAAAATTAGGTCCACCTTAATATACATGTAGTAACCAACCATTGCAATTGCCAAAATAAAATCACATCTGAATATCAAATTTGTCTAACTTAGAATTATTCAATTGTTTGAATGTTTTGTTTTTATATATTTTAGTTTTATGGTAATAACTTCGAATGGCTGTAGTACTTATTTGTAAAGAACATATCTTATATTAAACTTTACAACCTGAGCTTTATATCTGACTCTGTTTGGTTCTTCTTTTATGATAAATTTTCATTTCCTCATCACCCTGGTATATATCAAAAATCGAATATATCTTGTCGAGGATAAAGTTTATTGGATATTTTCTTTTGTACTAACTATTAAAAAAAAAGGAAATCTTTCCGTTTTTAATTAATGAAAATAACTCTAAGCAAATGAAAAGCATAACTACATTTAAAATTAGTCTCTCCCTATATATAAATCTTTTGGTGTGTTATTTTCAATATAAGCAAAATAAGCTCATGTATAATATTGATGCTCTGATAATACTAAGTATTTTACATTATTACATTTACGAATGCTACCTCAATTCTCTAATTTTATATTATTAGAATAGTTGTATCGGAAAGAAGGTGGTATGACTTGACATTAACAAAATCAACATATATATTTTATTACTAGTTAATATATGTAACGTTCATATTTTTTATAAATACTCTTTAGTAACGCTTTTAAGATAACCGTATTAATCTATGATTAAACAATTCCACCTAATAGTGCAAAAAAATTATTGTTTTTAGTATTTATTTGAAATACAGTACAATGTTAAACTCGATTCAGTCTACTATAAGAAATAAAATTATCATGTTGTGATAAAGTAGTGATAGAATAGATATGTTGATTTGATCACATCAAGTCATATCCCTCTTCAAGACACTACTATTGTAATTGAATAAAATGAGAGACTAGATGTGGCATACGTAAAAACAATAATGTAAAAAATTTAGTATTATCAGGTCAAGGATCGAACTATAAGAGTTTTAGAACTGATATTCAGAACTGAACTGAACCAGACTAAGACTGAACTGGACGGGGCTGCAGTCTTCAGTCCTTAATAAGGGCACATGTAAACTCTCATTAGAGCTCTGAAATTAATTGAAATCACATTCAAGAACCTCTGCTCCTTCCATAAACTATTTAGGTAATATAAAAACGATAAGCTTCCCAATTTTTCTCCTTTATTTATCTTTGGTATAGTTACTACCATTTAATTATAATTTAATGTTTTATAATACATTGTTAATATTGAATAAATTTTTTTATTTGTAAAAATGTTCCCATATGGGAACAATGGCTATGTTTATCTTTTTATCTTTAAGGAGGAAAAAATATTGGACTTTAGTCTGTGTGTAGTGAAAATACTAGCTTTTGTAAATGGAGAAAGAAAAAATAAAGTACTCTGGTTGTAAGATTATTCTGTATACACAATGTAAAAGGAAATTTCAATATCAATAGACGCATTCAAGTTGTATTTTTTTTTTTTTAAATTAACAATTTATTTGATAAATTTGTGTACCCATCAAGAAAGTGAAATTAAAAATAGTCTTCCGACAGGGAAGATGTGATGATTAAATTGAAAGGTGACAAAAGTGGTCTTTCTACTCTAACAAGGCTCTTTCCACCCACTTTTTGATACCTTTCTGGACAGTCTGGCGTGAACCCCCGATATATCTTGCATAGGCCTCATGGACTTGAGGGGATTGGCCTGGGCTTTTTCTTTCATTCATCCAGTACCAGATTGGACTGACAGAGTCCATCTTCCTTTGCAATGTTTTGAAATTGCTAATAGTGTAAACGATTGTCCTGGAGATCCCCAACTCTTGGAGTGCCCGAACCGAAATTTGTCGATATCAAGTTGAAGTGTCATTTTTCCACTTGTACGTCAGCTAGAGAGTTTAAATTTGTTTTGTTTTGTTACTAATTATTAATGCTTTCAAATATCAAGATATTAATTAATTAAAACACTCAACTTTCTTTAATTATTGAATTAGTAAGTTTTTCAGATTTCCATGGACCACCTGCTATAATTGTACTACCCTTTTTTTTGAGTAATTTGGTGAAAATGCCTCGTCACTGACTTGCAGCTAGTACACACAACGACTACAAGAATTTTGGTATCTACTACTGGCATGGAGCAGTAATTACTAAGTCTGGAAACTGCATTAGTATCCCCTTTTACAATACACTACATTGAAAAGCCCAAATGTACTCGTAACTGTCTTTGTACCAATTTTTAATTTCATTGGCAGAATGGGCAGGGGCCCATTCTCCGACAAGCAGATTTGGACTACAGGAAACACAATATTTCTGAAATATCTAAGGACAACACATTGAATGGAATTGCTAATGGAACTCAAACTCTGGACCATCTTGTATAAATTATGTACCATGTAGTCACAATGACTGTATGAGAACATGTCCTATTTCAGAAAATATCTATGATAGAGAAAAATGTATAATTTTGTGCTAATATAAAGGCAAATAAATAATAAATATTTATATCTTGACAACACGTGTACATAATTGGTCATAGCTTCTCAACAGCTAATTAGAGCTGAAGCAATCAACTTTCAAAACACTTGTAAGATATCTGTAGAAGGTCGACAACTGACCAGTAACATATAGTAGTTTAGTGATGATTTGAGGATACTATTTAAAAAAATAATAATTTGGACTTGAACTCGAAACTTGCGATTCGTCATGAATTCTAGTCCATATTTTGAAGAATTTTGAAGCAATACGACTTGATCACACACACTCGGAACTTGACTTGGACCTGAAATCTAAGACGGAGTCATTTCTATTTTTTCACTGGATGTAAAGTACTCTGTTAAGTATTTTGATATTTTTGAGGATTTGAACTGAACTCGATCAAAATATTCAAAGGTTTGGACTTCTGAGTAAGACTTCCGACTCGATTCGGACTACCAAAATAAATACTGTTTTCCATTTCCACTAGTAACTGTAAAAGTGAAAAAATCGTCAAGTGACAAAAAAAATACATTGTACAGTGACTGACAAACAAATTTATTAAAATGAATCAATATAGGAAGAGAATCATGCGGAGGTGTCGATAGGGATTTCAAGACTTAATCGTTGTTGTTTTGTTTTTCTACTCTAACAATATCCACAAACAAAGGATCTATCTACTTACACACGGAAAAGGATCTTCAATGTATACATAATACTCTCAACTAACTAAGTATAATGATGTTATTCAAGTGTTGATAATTCAATTATCCTTGCTCCTCTGTATTTTTGTGCGTATGTTTGTACATATGTATCAAGAAGAAGTGTGTCTTCTTCCGTTGAGAAAACTTATGATTGAGTTAATGGGTTTTTATTTTTTTTCGTTAGATCCATATAAATATATATGTATAATCATTTCTTCTATTTATTGATTAATGTGGTTTCATATCGTATATATATTTACATATGAATACATGGTTCTATGTACTTTGAGAAAGATGTTTAGAGTTATCTTCCCTAACAAAATCATAAAAGCATAAAGATGTTGAACTATCCTCTTTATATGTATCTCAGCATCTTCCAAAATGATTGGGAAAATATATGTATGAGAAAAACGGAGTCGTCCAAAATAAAAGTCCCATAAAAAGAATAACTCATAGATAATAATTCAGGCCTTTACAATATTACTTGTCCGACTGTCCAGGAAAGGAAATTGGTTCTGTCGGATAAGTTAATATAGTTCATATCATGTGCGTTTGGACAGGTGGTCCTAATTCATACAAACTAAGTTTGTTTTGACAAGATACAGAGTTTTTTATAGTACAATAATTGATTTATACTTTATTTTAACTAATTTACATCGACCATCTTTATTTCCTGCTTATAATTCTTGTTCATGCATAAAATCCAACTTTTCAAACTGTAGCAGGGTAAAAATGTATTGTCCAGTATCTAATTCAGTGGGCTTGCCTTTATTCAGAACAATTTGAAGGAATGCACCCTTACTTACTTGCAGATAGTACATACAACGTCTTCCATAATATTTAGCTTTCCACAGCCCCTGAAGCTGCCATAAAAGAGTTCTTGCTATCTCTATAAGCTATCTCTTTACAAGACTCTACAGTCTAAAGTCAAGGGTGCTACGAAAGGAAGTTCTAAAAGGACTCTAAATTGTTTTAGCATCATCCTTGAACTTTATTAGCAATATTGGTTGGACTCCATCTTGCTACCGCAATATTTCTAATTTGTGCAACGAAATATCTACGTACATCTCTTCTCTTGGCCCTTGCAAACCCTCAAATGAATTGAAAAGAAAATCAAAGATAATTAATGTTCAATTCTTGATCTCTTTGATCATATTAGAACGAATTTGATTTTTTTTTTGCAACAACTTCAATAGGTTTGCCAAAATTTGATGGAACACTGGGGTCTGTCAGAGGTTGAACAGTAATGTTTCATTGTGTACAAAAAAATTACTAAAGCTACCCTATAGAGTTTAATTCTTAACATTTAATAATTATTTTAATATAATTTTTATGTGCCTATAATTCAAACAACTAATAATTCTAGGATGGAAAATTGATTAGTATTAATACAATATAAGCTTAACATATGAAACATGAAGAAGCAATTTCTATCTCTTAACAAGCACAAAGCAAGATTACAGGCCAAATAAATGACTAAAGTTTTATTTTCTATATTTTTGCTTGCATAGTAAGGAAATTATTTTATTTTTGTACAAACTCCGGAACAAAATGTCCACTATGATTGTCCAATAACACAGATACATTTTTTCTTCTCGACACTCCCATACCTATGATTTTGAGATTTACAATTTTAGGACAACATTTTTGGGAATCTTTTGTTCAGATAGACCATCAGTGGTATTACTCTATATTCTTTATCACTCTTATTATCTTTGAGCTTATCGTCAAAGTGGAAGCTTTCAAGTATCATAATAACGACGTGAATGTAGGATTGAGGAGACAATTAAGCATCTTATGCATTCGTTTCTGTGGTAACATCTTCTTCATCAGCTATAACTTATGCATCAGAATTATTAAATAAATTGTCAATCTTCTCTTCATTAAGTCGGTTTCATCTAAAATGCTATAAATATGTTCACTAATACTTATGCTTTAAAAAGTTAAAAATATTTTGTTATTTGTTTTCTTTCCAGGTATGAACTGCTCTACATTCAATAATAAAGTATTCATAGAATATATATATGTATCAACATTTTTTACTTGCTAGTCTATCTACTAATAAAGAATACTTTGACATGAATATTCTAAAAATACAAAAACCGAAGATACATGTCTCATCCTGAACAAATTTTTAATTCTAATAAAAAGATAAAAATATACATATCAAAAAGAGACACCAGTGTCCTAACAACTTGAAACTGCCTTTACATTTCATTATTCATTTAAGAATAATAATAATTTCAACAATTACTCCTTATCCTAGATAAATATTAAACAAGTAATAGAAAAAATTAAATTATCCATGCATGAAAAGCATATGATAAGTAGAATATTATTTTATAGAGTTCCAAAAATTGACATAGTTGGAAGACTGATACAACACAAATAAAAAGTTCTATGATAAAATGTTTCAAATACATTTTAGAGATCTACTATTACTCTTTCTAATAATTTAAAAATAAAAGGATATAAACCAAGTTTATAATCATTGTAGGAATGTCTCTAAACATCTTAAAATCAAGAACTATATCAATTTTTAGGATATAATAAGGTCATAATGTTTGGAATGACCTTTTTTATACAAATTAAAAAAAAAGCATCAGAGAATATTATTGATTTAAAATTTGGCAAAAAACGCTATCTTTTTGTCAAAATTGACCACAAGATGTCAGTCAAGGGAGGTGTAGCACCCCCGTAGTCACAGATATGACCGCTGTAACAAGTATCAAAGAGATCGCTGGCAACTGTTCCCGGGTATAACACCAGGATAATGGAATCCGTATTTTGTATCCTTGTCGTCAGTTGAGTTTTCACTGAATTGTGGCTATTATTCTCATTTTAAAGGGTAAACAAAAGTCAAAAGTACAAATCCTGTATATTTTTGCAATTTTCGAACAAAATTGTGAGTGGTATAAGATTATGAAAAGATTGTAAACTATTGGTTCAATGATTAAATAAAACAAAATCAAAATAAGTCCATATACATACTGAATCAGTGGCGCTGAATCATGAAGGTCATTCCCCTCTCCCCTGTTTGCAATTACATAACGTGCCCCTGTACAAAAAACATAAGTAACAATCCTAAAATTCAATATCAAAGGCTGCAACGGGTGTATATAAGTAGATGATCAAAATACGTAGATTAAGGGCTCAGAGAAAACTCTCCTGTTTATACAATTTATTCTCTATACACAGCTCTTCTATGTGATTTACAGTAATCAAAATAAATATCAGTTTACAAATCCTCTACAGCATTAGGAGATCATTCTTCAACAGCTGACAATGTTGTATACTAATACAACCGTTGAAAGCATAATTTATAATATTTTTTAAAAGGGAAAATCTTCTTCTTTAAGGGGAAGGTTGTGTGATATAACGAATAAATTACTCATAAATTAAGGGATTATCTTCCAACAGCTATCATATATAATATAAATGGTGAAAGCATAACTTATAATACAGAAAATCTTTGTTATTTGCTGTTGATGTAGACAAAGACCTGCCACGAATGATTAAAATCTCCCACTATATGAAGTAATAATGTTTGAAGACAGAAAGTACATTCCAGTTATTCATTTATGATGTTTCTGTACTTTAATCTCCATTTTTACAATAACCTTATTAAGGACAGTTGATGAAATCATTGCAATAATGTTCAGGATTATAAACAACTTCTTTCAGATTTATGCTTCTTCCTTCTTGATAAAGATTTAAGGTATCACTGAAACCAAAAAATGAGTTATCACGGTTTTAGGAATTTCTAAAGTTACTAATTCTAGATTAAAACCTTACATTTAAATTAATTTTTGCAGAAGACTTCACCCCAACCCCCATTTTTGCCCGGAAAGGTTTATATATCAAGTAAAAATAAGATTTTATAAAGTAATTTTTTTTTTCATATATATATAAAGCTTTATATACTCAAAATTACGAGAACGGGAGAGGGAATTCGCAAATTCAACACAAAGGGAGCAGGACTAAAAAGGAAATCATGAGAAAGCTATGGCCACTACTGTATCCTAGGTTCCGTTCAAAAAAAAAAAAACGGCACCCAAGAAGGAGTGAAATATATTTTTGTATAATTAAAAAATTGTGTTTTGATCTCCTAAGTCCAAATAAGAAAATTGTTATTTATTTTCCTCCAAAATTAATCTTCAAAAAAATTACTTTATTTATTCTGTAATTTATATCTAAAATTAAATTCGTCACTTCAAGAGTACGATAAACGCTGTATTTAATAAGACAAAACTAAAATAAATATCAATTATAAAAAGGAAAAAATTTTGCTAATATGTAATATTTATTTAAAATAAGTTTGTGTAGAATAATTTAGATAGCATAAATATTAAATAATAATTATATTTCCATAATCTATAGTGATTATTATTTTTACATCAATTCAGGGTGGAACGATTAAATCTGTTGCAATTTTGTAGCAGTACCACAGCCACATATTTTTTAATGGCAGCAATTTTTTGATTGCTAAGGATTCTCGTAGTATTTGATTAGTAAAAACAAAGCGTAGTGATAACAACATCTGTCTAACATGGAAGAAGAACAATGTGTTGAACGAGAGGGATCGAAGATCCCCATACTTTGATTTCCCAAAAAAAAATGATTATGTGGCCCTATATGTGTCTTGTTTAAGGAAAAGATTGTAAAGATTTTGAAGTTAGTAAAATTTAAATTAAAAAACTGACTCATTTTATAAGTAAAGAAGTTTGATTTTGAACTTTCTTAATTTTAATATTGACAATTATTTTACATATTTTTGTGTCAGGAAGACAAACCATTTTTTTCTGCAAGAACATTTTTTGATACATTTTGAAAATTCATTTAACCTGTAGAACTGGACATTTCATGAATTTATAGAAAAATTCATTGTACTCTAGATAGAATGCAAAAGAAGACATGTCTGGGTAAATGAGGAACATTGATCATCTAACTAATTGCAGCAAAATAAATATACTTTTCTATTATTTATTATTTACACAGACCCTGTATCACTAAGATTTGCCTTCTTTTGAAGTTTCATAATTAATGATGTAAATCGTTTGTATTTTTTCGCTTGCCGTTTTATTTGGAATTGGTAATCTGAGGAGTAAATTTTATTTTCCTTAGCTATTGCCATGATTAGTTAACTCCTTACTTACTACATTCAAAAACTGATTGAAAATTCGTGTGTGTTCATAAGAGACAGAGAGTAACTTTGAGAATTTGTTGCAGAGTTTTGTTCAACTCTAAGTAGAATTGAGGATATACATCGGAATAATTTTTGTTGTTTTATTCTCCCCTCCTCACTTGTCAAAGCTGATCTCATGAAACGCCATGACAGCTAGGCTGCTCTCTTCCAAAATATTCTCCTAATAATTTTATTTTCAACATGTTCCAAATTAAGACAACTTTTTCATTAATCATAATCTTCTTTTACTACTTAGAGTCTTTGATAGTTAAGACGCATAAGCATAATGGAACTTACAAATATATTACAAATACATGTTAGAATATTCATAAACTCCAGTCTTTTTGTGAATAACTAATAAAATGGCGGCTGCTAAAGTCGGTTACTAAATTGATTGATTAAAATTGTTTGTATAGAGTATTTTCACTGACATCATGAATCGCATCATTATTAAACCTTGATAAAACTCCATCAAATAATCTTTATGAAAAAAAAAGTCTTAAAACTTTATTTTACACTACTTTACGCTGATGATCAATGGCGAAAATCCAGTCTGGAATGGGCATGTTAAAAACTGAAACCAAAAATCTACATGGTAATCCTAACAATTTGAAGAATGTTTTGGAGGATAGAAAGAATAATGCTCATCACATTTCATTAGATCAGTTACAATCCGTTGTGACAAGGGACGAAGGAGAAAAGGATATAAAAAAGGACATTTGCTAGAATTACTCCGATGTCGATTCCCAATTCTACTCTGAGTCCAACTAGGAGTTACAATGATATCTCCGCAAAAAACCCTCAGGGTTACGATCCGTCTTTTATGAGTACACACGAACGTTCAAACAGGTTTTAAATATAATTAAATCTATGTAGGAAATATATATAGGAATATGTTTACAACTACGGAATTAAATAATAATGGCAACTGCCAAGGAAAATAAAATGCGCTCTTTATAGTACTAAATACAAGAAAACCTTGAAATGCATAGATGTGTCCATTTTTTTTTTTTTTTTGATTGATTAGGGATAATACAAGTAGGATAGCTAAATAAAATTAACCTATTTTTTTTTTCATTATAATAGTTAACTTTTATCTACAGCACGTAAAGACACGGAAAGAAGATTTTATAACGATGTAATAACATATTTTTAATACACTTTAGGCCCGGATATATAATATAACTAGGGAATAGAAAGATAAATTTTCATAGACAGTAAACTTTAAGTCCTTTTATTTATTGGTCTCATTTTGACATCCCTTAATTGAATAAAAAAAGTTCTTCATTGTTATAATATTTGGTTGTTTAGGCACCAAAATGAACGACATTAAAGTTTTTCACGTGAGAACGCTCAATAAAAGTTTATAAGGAAAAATATTTATTTTTTTATTTTTACAAAAGTATACTCATTCAATTTGGTGAAATATACGTTATGACATCCAAACTCCAAATTTTGTGAATCATTTGCAAATAATCAGTATTCTTGTAATATTATATATGTAAGCATATATATAAATCATTAAAGGAAGTTTTTTGAGAGAGAAAAACTTATCTCCATATCATTTATATATATACGCACAAAAGGTATGGTAACCTCACTTTACTGTATTTTAAGAAGTACAAAATTACATTTTTTGAAACAAGGTTGCGCGATATAATGAAATATGTACTTGTATTATGTAAATGAGATCTATTTAAATCATCCCTGGCTGGTTGCCAAAACCATTTATTAACTTGACAATGCATTTTGAGAATACTTTATGTATATTTATAGATACGAGTACATATTATGTGGTTTAATGTACAAATCCCCATCTGTCAGTGATCCATTCATGTGTAGGTCTCCTCATTTTTCAAAAAAAAAAAAAAAAAAAAATCAATTCCATATTCTATTCATAGAATCCTTGTAACAAAGACCATTGGGACTGCATTTTCCATTGCAACTATGTACTGAGAGATTAATTTATTATTATTTCAAGAGTCATTCACTCCCCTCAAAACATTTTGGGTTTTTGTCTTCTGTTTTCATGTCAATAAGTATCTATTCATTGCTCATGTGAATGTTTTTTCAATTAACGTCTTCTCAAGAGAACGAATGATTTAGTAACTTTTAAACTTATTTCATCAACTTCTTTCAAATGTAAGAAATAATTTACACTCTGCGTTGTTGTTAGCGTTCAACTTTTCTTCTTCTTTTTCTGTAAATGTGTTATGAACGTTAATTGGTTAAATTCTAATTACGAGTAGCACTTGATCAGCTGTGAATTATTCCCACCTATTATTGAATAATAGTACAATAGTTGAAAAGAATCGGTAGATGTGGGATTTTTGTAGAACAAAAATAAAAGTTCAATGAATTGGTCAGATGGGGTTGAACTGATTAAGTATAATACAAATAAAAATTACTCCATCTGATTAAGAAATTGTCTTTGAAGTCCATCTAAAATAAGAATATTTTCTTGTCTAGGATCGATGAAGACGCAAACCTACGCACATTGAGTTCAAGAGAATAATTCCTTCTATTGAACTAGACCGTTTCATAAAGGTGTTGTGATTTAATTAGAAAAACTATTAGTATTACTTTTTTTATTTAAAGTTATGTTCATTCTTTGATAGATCATTGATGTGATCTGAACAAATTATTTCTGCCTATATTTAATGTAAAGTGTTTTAACAATCCATAATAAGAAAATATATAAAGTAAGTCTCTGTTTTAATGCTATTTTTAAATTAGAAGATGTTTCCTCTTGATAGCAGTCATTCATTGTCTCCACTTGTTCATTGTTGCAGACTGAATATTTTAATCTACTACTATCTGTGTTAACAACTGATTTTGGGCCTTTTTTCTATTTTTTTAGGAAAAAGGGTTAAATGATACAATAAAGGTAACAACGTGTTATAAATGCTTGAAATTTTTGGTTAATATTTGAATAATCCATGACATTTTCCGATTGTGCAACACTTTAAAACTTTTAATTTATTTCAAATGCAAATATAATGAATTTGAAATTACCATCTTTTCCCAAATCAACCATTTCTCTCTCCAATATGGCTTCACATACAAACACAACAATTTTACACATATAACTTGTAGACAATGTATCAAACTTTTTTTTTAATAAAATATAAAAACAAGATTTTTTTGCTTTATTAAAACGCCATTCAGCATGATGGTAATCAACTTTTTTTTTTCTTTTCACAAAAGCATCATGAAGCAAAATGATTAATGAATAGAAGGAATAGGAACGATGAGATGAGGTTCCACGACATGAGACATAAAAAAAAATTTTTAACTTGTTTCTTGTAGAAATTGATGTACATGAGTTAGTAGAAATTTCTTTGGATAAATTTTTTCCCCTATGTCATTAAAAGATTGACCTACCAATGACGTAATCCCTCATATCTTTAATCCTTAATTGTACTTTATATAAGCGACAAGAATAAAAAATTGATGATCTACGAAAAAGATAACAAATTTATACGCTATACCAAACCATCACCAAATTCCTAAAGATTCCCCTGTAAGTGCATATCAATTGCCCTCAACGACATTCTTTTAAATATTTTTGTTCGAAAAATTTTTGAAAAAATTCGAAAATGTAATCAAATAACGATATCAATATTTGTACAGGAACTGGCAACGAAATATTGGCATCATCATAAAATTTCTTTAGATGGATTTTTTTATTAACACACCGTTAGTGAACTGGGATATTATACATCTGGTAGTTAGTCTAAGTGTTTTTTGCCCATGAATCTATATTTTATCGCCAATATTTTTCAGTATGCTCGTAAAGCAATAAACTTGATAATAAGCAATTCTTTATTTATCTAATTTACGTCATTAACAATCATTTTTTGATCGAGGTTCAGTGAATTTAATTAATTATTTTTTTTCGAACGAGGACTGAGGCGTACAACGGTAGCTACAAAATTTGAATATTGTAGTTATTCTTTTATAAATTACAGGCAACCTTATGAAACATTTATGATTTCTATTTTGATTTGAAAAATTAAAATACAAGCAATGGATATCTTATAGAAGTTTTTATATCAAAAAGAAATTATTTCTTTTTGTAACACACAACTCATGTTGTTATGATTATTTTGAAATATTTTTTGTTTTTTTCGATGTCTTATATTTATGCAAGTATTTTTAGCATTATCACTAACATTTATGAGACCAAAATGGACGAAATTATTTAAAAAAATAAAACAAAATTGATAAAACATAATTATTATCATCATTTAACTGTTTATCACGTAATGAAATACGTTTTACTTTTGAAAATTATTTTTGTCCCAGTTCATTAAGTGCAATTGAAAAGAATGTTCACTAATGGAGGGTTTATGTTAGATGATACAATGTTAGAAGATGCGAATCTACATTGAATGTAAATTTTCAACACTATACAGAGAAATCAATTCCAAGTCCAAAGGATTACTTGATTATTTTAGCTCTATTTTTTATGCAACCTTGACAATAATGCATTAAATAAAGTATATTACAGTTTTCGTTTATAAAATAGAATACATTATTGAAGCAACTTAATTTTCTACAATCTACATCAAACTTACTATGAAAGAGCCCAGCTAAAGAAATTGAATTTATTTGAAGGACTGCATTGAGAAAATCACGTTTTTAATATTAGGTATGTAAATTAAAATATTTAAATTGTAAAGAAGTTAAAATAAGATATTTATCAGAAAAATATTTGATTACTTTAACAAAAACCAGGGATAAGCTAAATATAGTGCTACTTTTTGGGTATAAAAGCGAATATTTAAGCAAAAAATGTGAATAAGTTTCAAAAGAAATAACTAATATATATTGTCGTAGAGATAAATTAAATGAAAACACTTGACTGTGAATGTCTCACTTGAAATCCAAATGTGTATATATTAGAAAAACGATGATGGTATTGAAAAAAAAAATACCATGACAAAAACAACATATACATACGTATTCGACTGTTTAAGGGTCTTTTTTTATCCTTGTAATCGATATCTCATTGTTGATGTGTCAAGGAGATGAGATGACTGAATGAAAATAGGTTTCTTACAGACATCTGTCTTTTATTCTGTTTTTATATGTTAGAAGAGAATTGAATCGAAACTTTACATACATAAATAGCTTTTTTTGAAATCAACCGAGGATATTTGTATGCCCAGAGCTGGCGAGTAGTATATCCGTGACTTGGACTCGAGTCACACTTTAGTTTATTTAAGCTTGGACTTGAAGTTGGAGAGAAGCACTTTTTCTTCCAACATATAGTTTCCCTTCGATTCTTCGAGGTTTTACTCCTATGGGAAATTTCCGTAGAATAATGATTTAATTATTTCATAATATAGGCTTAATTTATTTTAACACAATTACTTAAATTAAATGTTGAATACATATGAAACAAGAATACGCTCTCTGTAATGAGAAAATGTTTGCCCATAGTCATTTTACCTCCGCTAACGAAGTTATGTTTTTGCCTCCGTGTGTTTGTTAGTCACCAGGATCATGCCCAATGTTACAAATTGATTTTGTTCAAGCTAGGTACGAAGGTCATAAATGATCAGAGTAAGAGGGTATTAAGTTTTTGAGAACAATGTCAAATGTCAAGGTAACACAAAACGTAAAAAATGCAGAATCCACCAGTATTTTTGAACCAATTGAGATAACATACATAAATAGATTTGATGTTAGGTGGAGTTGTTGTACTTTCCCAAGTATCAATTCTTATTTCTAAAGGAAATAAAAAGATTTCTCTATTTTAGAGTAAAAAAATTTGGAAACCTTAAATATTTTAATTTAATAAAATTAAATATTTATTTGTGTACCAAAAAGTGGTGATTTCAGCTCTGTATCTCAATTTGTTCAAAAGTTTTGGTCGATTATACGTTTTTGACGCTTATTCTTGACCTTCTACTTTTTTCCATATGAAGCATCTTTTTTCATCTTATATAATTATACTAATTTCAACTCAATATTTTCCATAATACTTTACAATGATGTATTTTCATTTCATCGTTTTGTGCTACCTTTGACCTCTCAAATTTAATTGCCTCTTACTGTGACTATATATAATCTTCATACAAAGATAGATCAGTAATTTTTGTAGTAGTCCTGGTGAGTGGTGAACAACGGAGGCCAAAACATAACCTCCGTTCAGCCTCATTAGTAGTAATGAGTCCATTAAAGGAATGTCAATGTTCCTCCCGATCTTTCACAAATATCCTTTCATTCAAACTTTAAACTAATTTATGATAACTATCGATTATAACAGAATAACATTGCATCTAGACTTGGAGTCGAAATAAAAAGGTTTATGTTCAAAAAAGGACTCCAAGTTTGAGATTACAAATTTTATACTTTATTTCAAATCATTTGTAAATATTATATAGACGGAGTATATTTTTTTATCATGATTGAATATCATATTGATAATTAGTGTTGTATCGGTATTTATTTAGAAAAGAAGATTGCAGTCCCGTCAAATTCAGTTTTAATACAGTTCAGTTTAGTCTGACATATCAGTCCTAAAAACTTTTAAATTTATGTCCTAAATGTCATTACTCAACTTTATTTTTATTTTTTGAATCAGTTCTAGTACTGTTAGTCATAAATTCATGAATGAAACAATTATTCATTTTTGTGATTGACCGAATAAATAGGAACCGACACATAACAGAATCAGCAGAGATCAAGACTCATAAGTAATAAACACTTGGAAATGAAACACACGTCTAATAACTCTTATTAGAATGCGACCTCGAACTCTACACTGAATATAGAAGAAAAGAATCGCAACTCGATAAGAAATTAAGCTCAAAGACTCCCGACTCTTTAACAATGAATAGCACTAGTTATACATACATCCTTAAGATATGTAAATGCCCTCTGAGGTCAAGTTCTAAGTTAATCAATCAACAAAGTAACTTTAAAATTCTTTATTTTCCTATTTGATTAGTCAACGCCATCTGGCTACTATAAGAGGCGGACTTATGTAGGTATTTGCGGTGTTTGTTCGGGAATTTCATTCCATGATTCTTAAAAAGGACAAAGAGCATTATAAAGTCAATGAATGAAAGAAGAAAGGACGGACGGAATATTTGTGGTGGACACATCAAATAGAACACTTTTCATTTCTTTGATTGACAATCATTGTGTCCCTGATTATATTTTGTATTTATTTCATTCTACGTTGAGTTCAATGTATTATGGTTCATCAACACAAGAGTAGCCTATATATTTTTTTTTCATAACACAGTAAATATAGTGAAATTACAAAAAATGAGAAAACGTAATAGATAGAAATTTGTCATGTTATAACAAACCCGTTATTTTTGTACCGGTAATATTGGCATTTAAATACTTTTTGAGCTAAAAATATGAAACAAATATATCGTTAAGGACACTTACAAGGGGGATTTAGGTTGGAAGAGACGGCAAAGGGTTGAGCTAGTTTAAAAATTTGGTGAATTTCTTAAGCAATTATCCTTTTCACATTATTATTTCCTTCTTTCTTATGGACATTGGAGTTGAACCAATTAAGTATTAGTTAATATTATAGTATTATAATTCATACATCGGACCTAGGAGTCTTCTTTAACGTCAATATACATAGTACATGTATATATTTCTTCCTCTAGAAGTCATCGTGAATCAAATCAAAGCACATGGTTTTTAAGATAATAAATACTCTCGAGGGGGTTGTTCATTTTCTTGCGTCACTCCATCTTTGTGCATTCTTTTTGTACATGACAATATTTTCTGAGAAAGTTTCGTCAAAAATTCATGAATTGGGAAATATGTCATTGACGGTCCAATATATATTCATTATACGTGTACACGTTCCATTAAGAACTAGATAAACGGTAGTTTTCTGGCACTTTCAGTTATACTGAACAACAATAGTATATAGAAAGGTGTACACTGTACATGGTGGGAAACCAAAACTTTGAGTAGCATTTAATTACAATTTTATCCCCGTTATTTTGAATTACATGGATTACATAGTTTTTTTTTATCCAGTGTATGTGTAAAAATTTTAGAGTAACAACAAAAAAGAAAACGTATCTGCAAGCTCCTACACTCAACTCTTACTAGACAACCACCTCAAATTCTACTCTTAATACAAAAAAAAGGACGTGCAACTCGATAAGGACTAAAGCTCAAAGATGCTCGACTCTTTAAAAATGAACAGCACTGATTATACCTTCATACGTAACATAGATAAATCACCTTTGGGGTCAAGTTCTAAGTTAATAAATCAACCAAGTAATGGTAAAATTCCTTATTTTTCTATTTGATTAGCCAACATCTTCCGGCTACGATAAGAGGCGGACTTATGCAGATATTTACGGTATTTTTGGGGTTATTTCATTCCAAGATTCTTAAAAAAGAACAAATAATCATTATAAACTTAATGAATGGAGGAGAGAATATACTGACATTGGCAGGCCGCTCTCATTGATAAGAATGATGCAGGGACCATTAACATCTCTGGCTGGACGGCCTACAACATCAAGAAGCCAATTGAAGCCAAGAAGAACCAAATTTCCGCAGCAATACTATGACAGACTTCTGGCCTACATCGATGCAGCCCTCTTCTAACCCTCAATTCAACTCCCTGGGCTTTACATTGAACGATATGTTCGAGACGATTATTTACTACACCACACCAAGCTGTCATCATCCTAGCATAGTCCGCCATAGTGACGGACGTCAACATTTTGAGCTATTCATACGTACACTGGCGTGCAAGGATTACATAATAAATAAATAAAATATAGCTAGTATTTAAACATATAAAACATTGATTTTGGCTTCTCTTTCCTTGATTCCATAAAAATTATGTGTTTTTTTTTAATTTTGTCATATAAGTTTTGAGTCTCTATTTTCTACAAAATATATATAGTTTTTCCTTACAATTAAGTCCTCAATAAATTATCGAAATATATTTCACTAGTTAGAAATTGATGATTTCTTCTATATGAAATGCCCTATCAGGACCACATTAAATCTTATTAACCAAATATAAGTTATAAACACTATTTAACTATCTTGGCTATCGTAATTTATCCCAAAAATTTGTATACAAAGCCTATTATTCATCTAAATATGTCTGTATAGTATTCAATCGGAAATAAATCGGAAATTTTTTGACAACATTTTTTTTATGTTGACTCAACATATATATACAGAAATAATAACAGAAGGTGTTTCATTCAAACTTTTCTTTATAAATGTTTATTATTCGATATAATAGTATGTATGCGTAAATAAGTAGATGATATTAAATAAGAACTTGTTTTTCTATCTATGTATGTAAATAAAAAAAAACACAGTAAGTTACACATTATTTATCATGTTTGTGGAATAAGTATAGCAAAGGAAAAATAACAATTTGTCTTAAGACTTAACTGTGATATAATACATAATATAAAGGTATTTCTATTTTATGTTTGGGAGAGAGTAGAAAGGAGAAAAAGAAAGACTTTTTTTAAATAAAAATTACAAAAAGAGGAAAATAAAACAAATATATTTTGAAAATCCTTTCTTTCTTATATTAATGTGTTATTTTAGGTAGGCTTAAAAAATTAATGAAATCAGAGACGCTAGCATGGGGTTTAGGTGGCAAATTTCCCATGAATTAATAAAGTCGTTGAAAAAATGAGATATCCAGCGAAATTTATAAGAGTTTTTATTTCAATGAAACGGAAAAAAATTGAATATCCTTCCTAAAAAAAATTTTATTTTCATATTTGAGTTAGTATTTTTAACAGGTTAATATAATTGACCTTCTCATAAATAGACAGACATTTTACTTTCTAAACAATAACGTCATTAAACGATCTACGTAGTGTTTTGTTGGTTCTTATTTAGGACGAAGGACTATAGCTGTAATATCCAGTGCAGCTTTGTCTAGTCTAGTCACACTTTGTAGTCCTTAATAAAGGAAAAAATCGATTCGTTTGGACGTCACTGAAGTTTTTCTTCGTTATCAATTAATATTATTCAGTTGTATTGAAGGACCAGTCCTTTGGACCGGTCTTACACTGAACTGGAACAAAGGAATAAGGACCAAAATATGGAACACTAGATACCTGGAATAAAGAGGGTATTTTCCCTACTTCGAAATGAGTCCTTTTTTCTTCTATAATATAGAATAATATATCTGAGTAAATATAGCTCAAATATAAAGTATTTTTCATATATATATATAACTAGAAATTTCAGCAAATATTGATCTTCCTCACAATTGGTTTATTACAATTTTTGATTTATAGGTATTTTGACTAAAATCTTAAATGATCAACACATAAATTACCGTGGATATTGTTAAATGTTTATTTTTAAAGAGTTACCAACGACAAATGTATCTATTTACCGCAAGATATATATCTTGCGGCAAGAACTTTAACTGTATAAAGTATATATAAGAATAAGGATGTGTGACTCAAGTGGGAAAAAAAAGTGAAAACAAAATGACGTCAAATATAAAAGTATCTAGAATTCCATGACCTACAGAACAAATGAGAAAAGGGTCATAATTTATTCAAATGACCAAAATATTTTCTTTGTGAAAAATAAGGACCAACAGATTATTTTTTTAAAAAGCTACTACGTAATAGAGTTGGGAGAAAGATTAATAGAACCCCCCTCCAAAAAAAAATCTTAACAGCAGCCCTGTGTAAAAAAATAATAAGTACTTTTCTTTTTGTTGAAAAAAAAAAAAAAAAAACGAAAAAAAAGACACGCAAACATTAAAAAGTACACATAATATTTAAAAATTGCACAAAAACTATTTTAATAATGATAAAATCGCACAAATCTTACTGACACAGTAATAATATATGTAAATATAAATGTGTATTTATATGCTAATATATATAAGTATGTATGAGAGAGATAGATAGATAAAGATAGAGAAAGAGAGAAATAACTTTGTAATTATTATATAATAAGAATATTTTATAATTGTAATTTTTTAAATATAGTAGTTGTTGTATATGTTTTGTACAAGTTGCTATTTTGTACAAATTACTACTTGTACTAGCAACTATAATGAAGAGTTGAAATTCGTACTTATATTAAGGATTATGCAATAATTGGATATGCCATGACTGGTCGATCCGTACTATTGAGGCAATTGCAGACTTTTTTTTAATAAAACATACTAATTAATAGTACGTATTCTGTGGTACATTTAAGACATATGTTCACAGATATATTACTCGTAAGTATTAATGATAGGTTTTTGTGGGTTCGAAACTAAAGACCGGTCTTAGAACGCTATAGTTTTTATTAATTTGGCCCAGCATCGGTGTGGACAGAACATGTAGTAAAAATAGATTCGACAATAAATATTTAGTCCACATCGTGTTCCACACCATTTTTTTAAATTGAGGGGGGTGCTACAGATTTTTTTTATTGGAAAAAGCCATTTCCCTTTAGATAGGTGAAGAAAAGTCTGTAATGACTAAACTGGAATAAAATCTGTTCCCACACAATTTTTTTTCCTAGAAAATAAATTAAAGGATAAAATTATGAGTTTTTTGTTTAAAAAAGGGAATTTTTGTCCGGATCGTTCTAGAAAAATTACTTAGGACCGATTCGAATATAAAAAATCGATCTATGACTGAGTCCTAACACTAATAAATAATTATAACATAACAACAAAGTAATTTTAATAGATCAAAATGAAATTATATAACATTCATTATGTGTTGCTAATTAAAAGGACTGATGCAGTAATTATAAATAAGGCGTTAAGAGACGTAGAAATTGAAGCTGGTACAATTTAACATTACCAGTAGCAACATGTACAAAATACCAACTTGTACACAACATATATATTTATATATATATATACGCAATAATGATAATAGTAAAACAGGAATAGATTTGTTTGTAGTAATTTAAAGTCTATGTTTTGTGTGTGTGTTTTCTATTGAATTAGTTACACGACATTGGGTCAGAAAACGATTTACATATATGTATATTGTTTCTTAAAGTAGAGGAGTATGGCTGACTTTGGCACAGAATTGAAGGGGATATTAGAAACTGAATATGGGGACTGCTGATTTGTTTTGTAGTACATATTTAATAGTAAATATAAAAATACATTCAACAATGAATAATGATAGATAAAAGGATAATAAAATCAGAGAACAGAGGGCAAAATGATATTAAGAATATATAAGAGTAGGTATATAATATGTAAGAAGGATGATGCTATTGGGAGGGAAGTTATGTTATGTGGAAGGGGTGGATAATAATAATAATATGGATAATGGGGGTCTATGACACAACAATAATCAAAATGTTTAAAAATAAGAGCATTTATTTACTGATTGCAATATTTCCTCGACCGCTTTTTAAATCTCTTCATCCGCCGTCGCCATTCCCTTTTCCATTCAATGACCAGAGTGTTTTTACTAATAATTAATCCTCTCTTCCCCTTTTTATCTCCCGCATCTTCGTCTGGATCCTCATTTAGTATCAGATAAGAAGTATTGGGGCGAATTTTAGGACATCGACATCTTAAATGTTTTGTTTTGACCCACAAATAAGTTTCTTCTCCCCGTCGGAAATGATTGTTTCGATTTCTTTTCTTGGATTTCTTGTAGCGTTTCTCTACAAGGATTGAAAAACGAGACCATTTAGAGTCAGCTCGATCTCGATCAGAGACGGTGATAAGGTAAACAGAGTCCATTTTGCAGTAGCGACGCATTTGTACTCTTTTTGAGGTGCTTGTACATGTTGCACATTCATCATCTCTTGCAGGATTCTCGTAGGCAGAGGATCCACTTTTAGAGGAGGAAAGACGATTATGATGAGAACGAGGGACTTTAATGCAAGGAGCGATAGGAGAACCACTTTGTTGATAGCCTTCCTTACATCGATTACATTCCACCCCTGTAACTCCATCCTTACAAGGACATTGCCCATTGGTTTGATTACAAATCTTTCCAGAGGCTCCTACGGGATGACAATTGCAGGGCTCACAGGCTTTCTTGTGGGATATATCCCTCTTAGAGTTTCTGTAATAGCCTTCCTTACAATAATGACAATGACGACCTGCAGTATTGTGACGACATTTCAGACAAACACCTCCTGAGACTCCGCCAGAGAGTTGATATAGCTCCATGTTGAATCTGCATCGTCGAGCATGTTGGTTGCACTTGCAGGCAACACACTCATTTGCGGAATGAGAAGTAGCTCGACCCCAGGGTCGGTCAAAATGGAAGGACTTGCATTTCTCACATTCTCTCCCAGCAGTATTGTGTTGACAATTGCAAGTCATTTCTCCATCCTTTTCAATGGAACATGATGAGGCATGTCCATTACATTTACAACGACCTCCAACAGCAAGATCAGAGACGCCCACCCACCTTGAAGGAAGACTAGTTTGGTTGACTTGAGTGGAAGAGGGAATGAGAGACTCTTCAATTGCTACATCCCCACTGACTAAAGGATTGGGAGGAAAAACTATTTTGATATCCGTTGCTGTAACCCAATCCTGTAGCACGGGACTATGTTCAAAATCCTCAGAACTAGGACGATCAGCAAGCGTCGAAAAAGCGATGCGCGTAGAGTCTGTTTTCATATAGCTGCTAACGCAGAGTGCCTCCTGCTCATTCGCTCTAGTAATAGGAACTTTGGAATTCTTTTTGAAGGTTGTACGACAGTCCTCTGCATAGTACTGAAAGGGTTGCCAGGACTTGCGATGATCCATACTTTTGAAAATGATCATGGAAGTGGGCTTTGGTCCGCAGAAATGCAGAGAAATATATGTGAGCTCAAATTTCTTTTTGAGAGAAACGGTGAGACTTGCATTGGTGGAATCGTCCAAGAGATCAGATTTCCAACAGGTCACGTTGGAAGGGTTATGGAGATCTGTAAGAAACTCGGGAGGATGAGAATTCTCCTTGTGTGAGCTGTCACATGTATGACACTTATCGGAGTCGCAAATTTCCGTTGGAGATCCTCCACACGTAGAACTAGCGTCTACGGGGAGTCCAAAGGCGGCATTTACAAAGTCTGGTATACAAGAGACCGGCCTTTTCTTTTTATCATCGTAGCAAGGATCTCTCTTAGAAGAAGACGAGGAACTGAAGGAACCGCTTTCGTCGAGAAGGAGTAGAGAGCTCGATGAAGAAGATGATGACTTTTTGGAATAGGGAAGTAGGAGTTTGGAGTCTCCGAAGCGTCGTCCTAGGGAGCTCCGTACACACACACTCAATAATAACAAGTTAATCACTAAATGTACGAAAAGAGTCATGACGTCTCTATTCAAACAAATTGTTGTAATGTTTGTTCTTTTTTCGTAAAATATTTTTAAAATAAATATTATTTATCGATGATGGAATGAAGAAAAATTATTGTTTTATTTATCTTCAATCTCCATGATCTTTATGACAAAAAATAATTTCACTTAATGATTTAATATATTTTGTATTTGTAACATATATATTCATTGAGTTATATATTTATTTAAATATAAGAATGCAACACACTTCACGCCTGGACCATGGAGCCAATACTAAGAAACTGAAATCCTCAAAATTTAAAATAATAATTTTATAGGATCCCCCTCTATTATGCGCTCAAAACAAAGCTCAAAAAACAAAACTGAGGACGCTTTTGGTTGACGACCAAGGAGAGCTCCGGCTCAACATCTTTTTTCCTTCCACACAAGAAGGGAAATGATGGTTCGTTTAAATAAAAAAAGAGCGCCCGTTTATTTCATCAACTACATACATAGTAGATCTTTTACTCCAACCAACGATGTTTATATATAATAAATAAAATTATTTTAAAGTTTTATTTAAAATGACCTATTTTGTATAAAATAATCTTTTAAAAATAATATTGTTTGGAAGCTACTCTAATAATTACCTTTTTTAACCAAATTCTCATATGAATTACTCTTTTTTTTTTGTAGAAAATACTCTTAATATGACCATTTTTATAAAATGCTCTTTTAAAAATGACATTCTTTTGAAAAATACGTTAAGAATGACCTTTTTTAAGAAAATATTCTTTGAAAGTTGGCCTTTTTTACAAGAGAATCTTTAAAAAATAACTTTTTTTAAAATATATTTTTAAATTGACAACATTTTACTTAATACTTTTCTAAAAATGATCTTTTATTGAAGATACTTTAAAAAGGACCATTTTTTACAAAATACCGTAATATATGACTCTATTTTTTACAAAAGCAATATGATTATAAATGACACACTTTTTACAAAATACTCTTTCGTAAATTATTATTTTTCTTATAAAGTTGACAACAATTAATGTTATTAAATTCAAACTTTTACAAAAATGTCCTGATTTTGACAATATATCTTCTTTTCTTGACAAACAAAACGATGTCTTTTCTAGAACCAGTTTTTACTAGAGATGGGAATATTAGTCGGAATCGAAGAATCGGGTGATTTTTCTGGAATCGGGATTGGCATCGAGAAAATAATGTTTAATTTGCGATTCCGATTCTTATTTATTACTGGTATTTAATTATTCATCACTTTTCTAAGTAATGAAAAAAATAGCCAACCCCAATTAAGGAACATTTGCTTTTTAGTAGAAAATGTAATACATGGGATTTATTTGATTTTTCTTTTTTTTTTTCAAAATATTAAATTTTTCAAATTAGTTTCCCAAAAAAATTTAATTTTTGTTAACAACTGTGTTTTTTTGGACATTTCTAGTGAATAACTTGATTTTTTGAAAAGGTTTGAATTATAAAATTGTGTATTTTAATTTTTTCAAGAAATATTTTTTTTAGATTTTTTGAAACAACATCAGAAGAACAATCCCCCTCCCAAAAAAAAAAAAAAAAAAAAATATTATATATATAATCCGGAGGACACCCCTGATAGCAAAAGGGTTTTTGTTAACTATTATTTAAAATATAAAAGAATTGGCATTAGGATTTTTTTTGGAATCATCCCATCACAAGTTTTTAGTCAGGGATGTATCATCCCACTTTTCGTAACGGACCTGTAATTTTCCTCCGTGGCTAAAAGTTTATACTCATTTGCAGGTGTGTTAATAAGCCCTCCATGTTGTTTACAACCCTAATCTAGAGTAGAAGTGATTATGGAGTCCTTGTTATTTATGATCCGCTAAAATTGGATTATGTTCTTTGTCACTTTTATAAGAAGAAAAAAGTTTATGACTCCATTTCGAAAACAAAAAACTTTAGAAAACTTCATTTTAAGAGCTTAGGTCAAAAATGAGGTGGGATTTGTTTATTAAATCCCCCTCGAAGGATTTTTAGTGATGTGGTTTTTGAGATTGGTCCTTATTAGAGATGTTATTTAAACACAGAATATTCAAATACTGTTCTTTTTAGCATAATTATAACCGGTATTTAATATCTTATATAATCGAATTAAAAAAAGTAAATTTATCCCTTTTTTAAAATAAAGATCATTTGTAAAAAAAAAGTCCTTTGAAAAAATAAAAAGACCTATTTTTTATATTAATTATTCAATTGATGTTCGACAAGGGTTACAAATTCCCAAATTGCTACTTTTTCATCTTTTCAAATATTTGAAAATTTCTAGTCTTGATCTTGGATAAATTTATTTTTCAGTCTTGACACTTGGTCTTGTTGTTATAACTAAGACATAAGTAACTTAATTATAACTTTCCTCTTCTAAAAAATACCATTTTTCCTTATTAAACCTTTCACAAGTATTGGTCTTATAGGAAAATTGATATGATTCTTTCTGCAACACCATCGTAAAAGTATATGGATTTGATAAATAGTAAATGTTGTGTGTGAACTCAAAAACAATCTTGAATAAGAATCAAGAAAAAAAAATTACATCATATATATGATGTATGTGTGTAGCTTCATATTTCATAGAGATATTGCGGTCAATTTTAGGCCTTTCATTTAAGTTACTGGAATAACGTGAGATACTCAAAAATGTGTATTATATTATATTTTATCCTAGCACGATCATGCTATCTTAAAGATAGCCAATGAAAAAGATTTGATTTATGTATATCTTGTTTAAGTTAAAATTCTAAACTAAAACGATCTACTATAAACTATAATTATATAATAGGTAAATTCCTAATTTAAAACTTTCTTGTACACAAAATGTTATTTTCTTTCTGTCCGTTCGATGTAAATATGACTAAGTTTGCATCCCCCTTTGACACTCTTCAAAATCCAACATATAATTGACCAGGTAAAAATACTGATTTTGGGCAGTGTAAAGCTTTTTTTTTAAATGTTTTGCCTTGTGATTTATTTATTGTCATTGCCATTGCAAACTTATCATGATCCTTTTTCCACCATAATTAAAATTGAAGATACGAGCAAAGATTAACTCGCTTCTCCTTTTCATAATTCCCTTGTTTAATTCATATTTAATATACGTTCCGTTTGTACAATAATGTTTGTTTTTTTTTAATTTGAATTTTGTTACTTCATTTTCGAATCAACATCCATACCTTAAAACAACTTTGATACACGGGGAATTGATCTTTTTTAATGAAAAAATGCAACTTATTTGCCAAACATCAAACTTGACCTCCAGAGCTCAGGAATAAAGTCTGATCTGAATTAAACATGATCGTACGTTCGTTACTCAAAACTTCGGACAACTTTTATCTTATGTCTAATGTCGGTATCTGTCTCCCTTTTTTAAAAAAATGCATTTTTCTCATTGTTTGTCTATGTGCGACGTACATCACACATATATAAATTAGTTTAATAGTATGTAGGATATAAATTCAAATTATTTTATCCACAAATACTCTTTTGAACTCATACCCATACAAAGCTTTTCATTTCGTAATCCTGATCCATTTCATTCTTCAAAATAAACCCACATCCAAATGGCCCACGAATTGTTTAGAAGAAGATTTTGAATCTCCACAATAGCCATTGGAATTTATACATAAATATGTATAAACTTGTATATACACATCAAATATTATAGCTATAAATCTCGTTACTTCATACTCATATAGGCCTTTGAATCAAAAGAAAAACCTACAAAAAATCGATTAAATTAACGTACGTATACTATAATTTTTTGATTATCACTTGTAAGTAATCACAGAAAAAGGATTTACTAAAAAAAAAAAACATTTAAATAACTTTCTTGATCAACTTATTCAACTATGTATCAATATAAATTAGTTTTGAAATGCTTTGTTGGTAATCGTTTTTTGTAAAGAGGCACTTTTGGGAGGAGGGGGGATTCAATATTAGGTACATATTGGTATGCTTAGTTTTATGTGGGAAAATGCTTCATTTATCAATACAATCAGCTTTCAATGACTTAAGACTCCATATTCTTAGAGAGGATCATTAATTGTAAGGTAAGTAAAATACGGTTGGAAAAAAAGACCAGATCCTTTCACAAAATCTATTCAAAAAGCATGGATTAAATTTCAAGAACGAAATATCTACAGACATATATGGATGTAAGGTAGAAATCCAGAACTTGACGTTAGTTTGTTCTGGAAAGAACATGAATAAAAGATGGAGTCCAGTTAAAAATCAAAAACATAAAAACTGAAGTATACATTCAAAACAATAGTTTTTTTTTACTCAAAACGGCGACATTTACGACAATAAATATAACAAAAGCCTGAAGCACAGCCTCAAAATCAGTGGCAGTTTGAAGGATGGTAGGGGGTGCTTACGTCTCAGGTTCCGCTCCAGAGTGGGTCTCTTCCCTCGACAGATTTATATTTGATTTTCTAAAAAAAAACTATTTTGAAAAAATATTCAACATTTTGTTGTTCAAAATTAAAAAAAAAAAAGATATAAAAAAGTGACCTGTGCATTAATTTTTGCCCCAGGCCCTGTTTACTATTGTTTGAAACCTTATAAACGAATTAATTTGTGCATAAAAGTCACGTAAGTGGATTCCAAAGTTCAAGCTAAAGGTCATAGGTATCTCACCATTTAAATCAAATTCCGAATATGTCGCGATCTAGGATTATAGAGTATAGTTGAAGGAGACACCATCATGAGGCTCAAAGTTGATATAAATAAACATCTTTCCAATAAATCTTGATGAAACTTAATCTAATATCTTTTTTTTTTTAAAAGTGCTAATATCGGCATTGAATGTTGCTTGATGTAATTGTTAAACACTGATATTTGATTTAAATCTACGTAATGTGCACTAAATAATCCTAAAAATGGCTAAATGAACGGGGTTTTTTTTATTTGGGATGTGAGAAGTAGGATAATTAGAAAAAAATTTATCATTCTTTTGATTGTAACTTTTAACATATTGTCTAAACTATTGAAATAAGTTTGAATAAATATGTATTTACACATGTTTAGTGGATATCAGGGCCAGATATATAATAAAACTAGACCATAGAAGAATACATTTTTGATAATCAATAAGGTTTAAGTCCTTACATTTATTACGAAATGGCCGAAATTAACACTAAAGTGAAAACACTTTATTTTGTAACTAAATTTTACTGAATATGACTTGAAGCATTTTCCCATTAGATATACTTTGTGTTTTTCACGCAAGTCGGATCGGATTCTGAAGGGTTGTTCGAGCTGCAAAGTTTTCTTTTTTTTTTTTTGTCCAAATCCAACTATGTCGAGTTCCGGTGCTGTATTTCAATTTTACTTTATATGTCTTGGAGCATATTCCCAAAAAATATATATATGGTGAGGGGACTTAAATTCCAGGAAGAAGATTATCGTATTTGGCTTTTATATATATATTTAATATATACAAAGTACCTATGCAATCACGAAACTTAATGTATAATATTAAGGTTCACATTGTATGATCGTCTCCTCATCCTTACTTTAATTCGAAAAACTACTGGTAGAGTAATATGTTGTAATAATAATGGCTCCTTCTAAATTCATTAAATAACTATTATAGTTGCGTATATGTAATATTAATCCAGGATTAAAGAATAACGATACTACTTCGTCTTCTATGGGTATTTGGTAAATAATACATACTATAATATATATTATATAAATTTTAATGCCTCTTCGTGACTTGGCAGACTTATAAAGGATTTTTGTTATTATAAAAAAATATATTATACTTTGTGTATACAGCAGCATAGTGTATCACTTTTATTGTATATGTATAAAATAATAATATGTTGGCCATGCTGCTTGTTTCTCCATAGGAGTAAAAACACTTTCCCCCATTCAGAAGTGGTACCCAAAACATGTTGCAGCATTTAATTACAATTTTATCCGCATCATTTTTGATTAAGAGGTTTTATTACGCAATCAAACAACAGCTGGATCAAAAATAAACAAGTTTTTAAGTGTAAAATGTTGGAATAAAAATATAAAAGGCAACACATGTGCATTCTCCTCTGCGCCGGTGGCAATGCCGGAAAGGCTGCAAAGACCGATGGTATCTCTACTCCGACTACTTAACGTATCAATAAATCCATTAAGGAGCGCCCCTCCAATACAACCAAGAATAACCAAAACTTCTGCAATATCAATATGGCTAACTTTTGACATGCTTTTCCTCTAGTCCTGACCTCAACCCTCAGTATTTTGCATTATGAGACATCTTGAAGAAGAATGTCTGCCCTACTTCTTATACAAATCTCCAAGCTACAATCATGTCAGAGTTGTACGCCATGGGCACAGCCTTCATCGTCAAAAACTGTCAATGGGTATGCTAGCGTAGTGAGGCTGTTATTGCTCGTGAAGGAGGACATATTTTATAAAAATATATAGCTTCATATAGTATTTGAATATATACCAAATTGGATTTGAGTTGTCACGATTTTTTTGTAATTTATTCATACTACTGCGAGTTTTTTGGGCCCAACTCTGTATGTATTCCGGATTGATTCACTTATTAATATATATACAATAGACTAAAATGTTTTTTGGTAAATGTTTAATAATTTATATAAAAATCTGCTCAATGTCCTTGTTTTAATTTGATTTTTGTTATGTAACATAACAAAAATTTACCCTCGTTGAAGTGATAGGAGAATCATTACCTTTGGTAAAATAATGAAACCGAAAATAGATGAACGACCCCTTGTAGAATCCGTTTTCACTTTTATAGATATGGGGGAAAATGAGTCGGAACTTGAAACCAAAACTAGATAGTAGTCAGTTGATATAATAACTATCGTTGGGAAATTGCTCACAGTTCAACACGAGCATATTCGAATTCAAACAATCAATATTAAGAAAACTACAAATAAAAGACTGGAATAGAAGAGTCACATCTTCTAGGGAGAATACCGTGTCTAAGTTAACATTAAAATATTTTTACCTGTCAACATTTTTACTATTCAAGCACCTAATTAGTGTTCGGAATATTGCTTGAATGAAATAAAATAAAATTTGTAAATGTCTGAATAATTATTTATTATTTAAAGACGAATATTATAATTGTTAGAACGAATTGAAAACAGCTACAAGATTTAATTTGTTAGTGGACAATAAAATTTCAACAAATATAAAAAGTTATTTTTTTGGCAAATATCGAGCTTATTACTTTTTTTGATCCATTACAGAATTTCAAGCTTTAATATTTTAACCTAAAATTAGAGTTTATTAAGCTGGGAGACATTGATATAAATACGAAAATAAATGATTGAATATTTACCACTACCAATTGATACAGTGTATAATAAATAGCGTAGTCGGTGGCAATGCTCCTATCAGTTTAATTTAATTCTCCCTTACTTTCCTTCAAATCCTACCACGAGTGTTTAACTACCCCAACATTAAAGTTGATATTTTAGCAGTCGGAAAAATTATTTGCTATTTGGAGTTTTTACCAATACTACTACTATAAGCATAAGAGAATACCTTTTTAGCGTCATATTTTATGATATACTCATCGTTGGTGTAGAATAAAAATAAGAACATATGGAAAAAATTATTTTAAACTTCCATCATTAATTTGCATAATTTGTTAATAACTCAGAAACTAATTAATTATCATTTCTATAAGTTTCTACGTATCAAGTATGTATATGACAAAATAAGAATTTACATAACATATGGGCTGAAAAGTCCCGGGCGTAACACGAAAACACTTTTTTTTTTGTTCAAAACTGGCTTTTTTTAAAATCATTTTTTTAATTTAATTTTTTTATTTCCTTTATAGAGTAGAGTCCCCATAATACTTTTCTACTCAATGTTTAGCTTGAACGGTATTTTTCCAATCAATAAGCAATATAAAATTAAAATATCATTTTTTTAATCCATTCTTTTTAAAATAAGAAAATTAGCGTCACACTTAGCAAAGTAACTGACAAAATAATGATAAATTACCATGAAATCTTGACAGCTGTATTTTGAAGGTTCTTACTAACTGAAAATGAAGTAAATTTCAAAAATAATCTTATCGCTGGGGACTTTTCAGCTCAGTTGTGTTAGACATTAAACCATAAATATGATACGCAAAAGATTTCACTTAAGTATTTCAGTGGATAAAACCCTATCGAATAATCGGATGATTCATTTAATAACTATTTCAACTGATTGATTAATCCAGCATTGACGAAAAGGTTGAGTTGAATTATATGAACAAATCTTTTTCTTCTACAAAAACATGATTTATTTTATGCACAAACATTAGGTATTATATGTAAGGAAAATAAAGTATTTATTAGCATAAATTGAATTTAAATTTGACTCATATATATATATATATATAATACTTTAATTTATTAGGTGTACACCTAATATAATCATCTATATGTCCCTGTCATTCTCATCATCTAATTTTAAACAACCAACTTCCCTCCTACATATTTTGGTCAAGGTAAATTAAAACTCTGTCAAATTTTGATATTCAAATATCCATTAATACCTTGATGTAAATACGACGCATGTATTCACATTAGACTGTCCCGTTTCTGAGTGGTTCTCCCCATCCAGCCCTACTTAAAGACCTATTCTGCTAAGGACAATATTTAAACTGACTTTGCTAAAGTTTTATGACTCTCATTACATTTTTAGCAGCAAATTTTCAATTTTAATTTTGAAAAATAGGAATTTTGGTCGAAGTTGGCGATTTGTAAGTATTTTATAACGCCCTATTGAAAAATTTTACATCCTCTTTTCCCCCCCCCCTATACACAAAAAATTGAAAAAGCTTAAAATAGGGTCAATTTTGTTGAACAATAGTTCAAAACGCATTTAAACGTATGAAAAACGCTGTTTTCCAACTAAAAGAATATTAAATTAAAACTTACGTTAAGGCTTTTCATGTCATTTCTGTCGTACAAATAGACCCCAAAAAAGCAAATAATTAGTATTTCATGTGGTTGCATAATTCAAAACACGGTCAAATTGGTGAACTTTAGGATTTAAGTCCGGTTTTCCAACTAAAAAAATATTGATATTTGGGATAATTTAAGGCCTTTCTAACCATTTTAACCAAACTTGGCCAGTTTAGGCCTTTCATACACTCCAGAGTACGATACTTTTAGTCAAAAAGTGTACTTTATATATTTCTACTTGTGTTTGGTTAATCATTAAAATATATTGTACACTTTGTTCATATGCGATCTAAGATTTGCATGTTGATAAGCAATTTTGAACTTTTATTTAATTTTTCATTTTTGTTTCAACAAATCTTACTCTAATTAGGGTTAAATTTATTTTTCTTTGTTATGTTTGGGATGGACAGCCTAAAAATTGCCAATTTCAACAAAACCTCATTTTCCCCCACCCTAATATGACCTGTACTACCTCAACAAAGATTTGAGAGGCCTTAATTTTTTTAAGCTCAATTTTTCGATAGTCCCCAACCGAATATGTATTTGTGGAGGTGGGGGGAATATTTTCCTAAAATAGGGACAGCCTAATTCCCATCTAAAGTGACCTGTTACATACATATTTTGTATATATGTAAAAATGTATTATGTGTTTGGTTAAATACGATAGAATAGTGATGGATGATGAAGGTATGCGAGAGAGAGTGAGAGGAATAGACCTTAGAGGTGATAAAATTCATCTTTATTGGATTTTTTTAACTTTGAAAGAAATAACAAAAAGGCTATTTATTTTTTATCTATATTAAATTAAAGGAGAAGATTGTATAGTGGTAATAGGAGAAGTTGTTGTATTAGTCAGGACTGACTGAGGGACGTGAACCAGCTGTTGATAGGGAAGGAAAGGGGAGAAAGATACTAGTATCAACTTATATTTTAAGTTGTTTAAATATATATAATTTAAGAAAAATAGCAAAAAATAAATCTGGAATGAAAAGGCTGAATATTTATCCATAATCTTATGTGAACAACGTGGCCCAACGAATCTTGATGAAACTTAGTAGAGGTTTCATTAACTTAGTAAATAACTTAACGACTTTTCCCAGCAATATTTCTGGTAGAGCAATAAAAACTAAAAATTATATTGAAATAAACTTCTTCATCAGATCAAAGACATTGAGATGAAGACCAAAAGAAATCGTGTGTCAGTGATTTCTGACTTGGGAATGAGTTATGACGAGATCTCCCACATCGTCCTCTACTCCAAGGACCTCATTACCAAGATTAAAAAGCTAAAGGCGACCACAAGAGCTTTGAGAGGACACCATTTTATTGGTGTACAAAGGGCCTCAATATAGGCATAGATGTGCACCTAGAAGTCATGGAGACAGTGGTATTTACCTGGATGAAGGCCAACTACCAAACAGGCAATTATATTTTCAATGAAGACTCTACACACACACAAGACCAATAAAACTCAAAAGTGGTTTAAAAACAACTTATCCCATTTCTGACGCTAGTTTACTGTTGTATCCGTCCTCACTAAACTGTAACCTTCTTAACTATGGGATATAGGGCGTTATCAAGAGAAAAGGTCTGTGCCACCTCCCATGTGAATGTCTTAAAGGCTACTGTGGAGAAGGAATGGGCTGACATGTCGAAGGAATACGTGAAGAAGACCATCAAAGCCTTCTATCCTAGACAAGAGGGCAGGGTTAAGACCAAGGGTGGTTTCTTTGAGATGTAATAGTTCATATATAAAGTATCACTGTCTTACAATATGTACTTTTTAAGAAGCTTGATAAAGTGGAACTTGGAAAAATTCACTCACAATTCGCAGGGACTCACTATACATAGGTTAAGATTAGTATCCGGCGTTACATTACATAAATAAAATTTTGTATTGTATTTTGTTGATAATTGTCGATTTTCTGTTACAATTTTCCTTATTTCCCTGTTCTGAATGTTGATTGGTTGCATTAGATAAAGCTCTTATTAAGCTGTGAACAATTTCCAACAGTGATTGAATAATAACTCCATAGTTGGGAAGAATGGGCTAACTACCAATTGATTTTGGACTCCTTTTTGGTCTTTTTTGTAGAAAAGATAACATGTTAGTAATACCATATTCATGCAGGACGTTTCCTCACTCACACTCAAATTTACGATTTACTTTGTTAGCTGCTGAATATTTTTCTGTTTATTTTATCTTTATCAGTCTTCCAAAGGAATTACTGGATTAATAAAAACAAGCTTTTGTAAAACGTTGAACAATTATTGAATGATAATTAAGTAGTTGGGGAAAATTCCTTAACTATTACCAATGGATTTCTGGCTTTTTTCTACTTCTTTTCGAAGGAAAGGTGGTAAGGTAACGAGTTGAACAATGTACAAAATACAATTATAGATGTTTACAAGATTCAATGTCCTTAAACTAATGACTCAAGTTAGGACTCGACGACTACAACTCTGCAGAAAAAATCATATCTCATATTTAGCTCAAAAATGTGATAAATTGGAGTAGAATAGGCTGGATCAGAGAGACTCTTTACGACGATCCCTGGGATAAAGTTTGAATTCAGAGAGAATAACTATTTAAGTTTGAAGGAGATCAGTCTCATAAACAGACCTATACGCCAGGAGGGGAACTCGCAATTCAAGTATGTATATGCTAGGACCGTGACTATGATTTCTCCTTGCAGATTGAAAAGGACAGTTTTATTTATTTTTTGTTGAATTTTTGTAAGAACGATTTTTTGTTATATCAATATTTAAAAATATTATTACTTTTTTATTTAGAAAATAACAATTTATTAAACATTTATGTTTTTTACACCCCTCAGTAGTCTATCAAACGGCAATATAAAATAAAAAATATTAAGCATACAAATTTAGAATGTGTGATCACAATTTTTGGGAAATATAACTTCAATTCTGTTTTTTTTTAAATGGGTGAACACGATCCTCTAGTGCTCTCCCCCCGCCCCCCTCTGTATTTATTATACTGAGTGATATATTCGAAGAATCCATGGAATTGATAGCATTTATTATACCCTATTTTATCCTGTCCGAGTTGAAAGTACAGATCTAAATCTTATTGCAATTTTGATACTATAATCCAAAACCACAGTTAGAACATTTAATAATAATTGCAAATTATTTTGTTTGAAGCATATTTCATGCTCTTTCAATGCCCAATCTTGTCATTAAAAATACACACAAAAAATATATATCTAGTTCCATTATTTCCACATGACATCATCATAAGTGTTGATGCTAGGATCTTTGTGTCATAAACAACTAAGTTTCATAACAATAAAGCCATTTTTTCATGAAGATTAAGGAAAGGTATGAATTGCTGAAAGTATATTTGGAATTCAAAATAGGACCAAAGAATGAAATGACTGAAGCATTTGCTCTATAACTCTGTAACGTATAGTTTCTTTATATTCAGACCCTAATAAGTTATTAAATAATGTTATTACAACATAATACATTCTTCTAACAAAATTTAATCAATAAGTTAACCTTTACATTTGCATGGACAATAGATATATTTTCTCATTTAAGTATCCTACTTTTATCGTAATGATGGACCAAAAAAAATGTACTAATTTAGTCATTTTATAGAGACTTTCAGTATTTATGTTTTGATTTAATTCCAAAATTAGTATATATATATTTTTTTTAATGAAGTAGTATAAATACAGGTTTTAGTCTGTTTTTTATTCTTAAAGCCATTTGATGAACTTTCTTCCATATTTTAAAGAAAATTTGATTTTTAAACAGATTAGCTCTAGGCCCATATTACGACGTCCCTTTCTGTTCATGATACAATCTGTGACGTCAATGAAAAACAAAAACTATTTGAATCTCCTTATGATGGAAAATGCAACTTTTATTCTATTAAAACCAATATACACATGTTGAATGAAGAGATGTGCATAGAATCTAATTCGCCATGACTAATACCCAATCAAACATGAATAAGTACATAGGTATTAAATTTGTCAAAATTAAAAATACTTTTATGCTCATTTAGTTGTTAAATTCAATGCAGCATTAAAATTGAAAAAAAACCACTCTGTTTGTTAGTTTTAAGTGTCATTCAATAATGTCCACGTTCAACTGATGAATCGTTGTATTAAGGACAAAGTAGCGAATCAAAAGGGATATTTGATATGGTAGACAAATTTTTTTAAATATATGTATATAAAAAACACTAAAAAATTATAATCTTTCGTAATCAACCGTCTATTGACTATAAAATGTTATTTGAATGATAAATGATCGGCAATTCATTTGATTCCATATATACTATATATATATATATGTACTAAAAAAGTACACTACAACACCTTTTTCATTCCGTGTCATTCCATTTGAATGACATAAAGACTAATTATGTAATTAGGGGAGTCAGGAAGAGTTTCAACACTTATTTATTTTTACTCAATCTGTCGTAGATGTATTGACTTAGGGTCGTCCAAATTTAGAGATTATACCAAAATAATATAAGTATGTTGTACTTGAATGAGACTCTTTTAATATTACAACTATTCATGTTACCAGAGACAATTGTAACTAGTGTTATGTCAGATCTTATTTAGGACTTCAGACTACTCTACCGTCCAGTTTAGTCCCTTATATCAGTTCTAAAACTTATAAAATTAGGTCCTTGATGATGTCAATCAACTTTATTTCTTCTGTTTTTAATCATTTCAACTACTGACAATCCGGATGAATAAGGGCTGAAAAAAAATTAGCTGTACAAGTAAAAATTGGTTTTTGAGATAAAAATTATGATCCAGAGATACCAACTCATCTTAGATTAAAACATGGATCTGATGTTTTATTAAATTTAAGCTTGGATTGAACTTTACATTGATTAGGCAAAGCAGGACATCAGAAAATGAGAATAAATAATATTTTTTAGAGGGGAAAACTAGACCTTTCCAGCTGTTGAAATATAGATTTTGAATAAGTTATAACAATTTCATATATGATACAATATATAAAATAGATTACTGATCAAAATTATAGATAACATTAATTCAGTCTCAAAACGCTCTTCAGAGCCCTATTTAAAAACTAACAAGCATGTTTTCTGATAAGCATAAATACAGGTTACAACATCATAATTTCATGACCTATAATACATACCAAATAGGCTGTCGAATTAATAGCGGGGTGGGCATGGTTTCATTATAAAGGCAAGATTCTAAAGTTTTTTTGGAAGAACTTTTATTTCAGAAATACATAAAATATTTATTCAATTTATTTTCATAATTTTGAAATTCTTGGAGCTCAAATAACTCTATCGAGAGATATAATGACTTTTATGAGATCTGATGTGACGGAAGAATGCTAAATTTGTATAAATTAGGTTATGAGAACCGGATTTATTACGGAAAATCCCACAATTTTAAGGACGTTTGGGAATTGCCATTAACTAATATTATGGTCCCTAATCATACACAATTTTAAATTATGTCATGATGCAAATTAAATTTCGCAGCTTTTTCAATAACAAAATATTCATATAAAACCTGTAAATGAAAAGTTTTTGAAGATAAGCAATAATCGCGTATCAAAATACAAAGTTTGGTTGACTTGCAACTATCCCCTTTGTACTCAGGGTTATAGTGTCTCTTTTTTATTTTTCACTGATTGAGTTTTAATTTTGATAAAGCTATATTAACTGATAGAGAATCAATTAATAATGACATAAGTGATATAAGTTATAGCAATAACAACGAATAACTGGCAGCATTTAGGTCGCTCTAGCTTTTTTTTAAATAGCCTGTTACTACCTACTTTGTCTACGCTACTTAGTTTCATAATACATATAAGGACTATGACAGATATTGTAAACCATGTGACCGAAAAGTGTACCTTTCGTACAACATAAATCAATTCAATAATAAATTCATTATGGTATTAGGTACACCATTTTATTCATCTTTGGAGCTATGTATCCAGGGATCAACGTAGCGTTCCACCACATGAAATCTTGATTTATGTACTATAAAGCAATTAATATAAAGTCTTCCTTAAGAAAGATGATTACTTTTATTATTTCTTGGAAGGGGTCCCTACACATCAGGTGATAAATTACGACACTAGAGGCTACTACAGAGCAATTAAGTATTACACCTTATGAATTTACATGGCACTTGATCCCTTCTATGTATGTATTTACTCATTAGGAGTGTCGACACTTCTTTGTGGAAATACTTTAAGAAATAAATTACATGCATGAAAATAAGTATATGACGTAATGGAATGTCAGTTATACTTGATTACGTTATCATATAGAAGAAATTTGACTAGTCTTCTGATTTTGATGAAACAATATATATTAGTAGTGATGATAATCTTGTGCATTTTGGGCATGTTAAAAAAAATAAACCGAAAATCAAAATGATAACCCTGAAATTTGAAGAATATTTTAAAGGAGAGCAGCTTAGCAGTAGTTTCCTACAATCAGCTAAAATCAATTGTGACAAGGGAAGAGGGTGATATTGCCAAGAATTACTAAGATCTCGACACCTCAACTCTACTTGGAGTTTATCAAGGACTTACAATTATAACTCTGCAACAAATTCTCAAGGTTAATTTTTGTTTTTTATAGGCACACAAGAATGTTCAGTCAGGTTTTGAATATAATTGAATGTAATATAAAAAAAAAAACAGCTGTGTAAAAGACAATTCATTTTTCAGATTACCAATTCCAGAATAATCAGAACTTAGTTTATAAGTAAGTTCTGATTATTCAAAAATCATCAATAATAATTATATAATCTAGATTAAACATTAAATAACACTTGTGGCTTGTTTTAAAGCATTCATGTTGGTGCTGGATGTTTTCCATTAACAACAAGCATTCTCTAAATCAGATATTCATCATATAGGTAATGCTTGTATTTTATTTTGGGAGGATATAAATTTCAACAGTTTTTGAGTTATTTTCAAAATGAGGAATTAATTAACGAGGTTCAAAGAATATTTTTTCATCCGATCTTATTATTTATCTACCCAAATGATGAATAAAAAAGATAGATGAAAAAAAATGTTTTATTCTGTATATTTGAAGAAACAGTGAAGAAACGTCATAAATATTAGTACAAGGTAATGATTTGCAAGGTTTGTTGCATCCACTAGGAGCATTGAATATTACTAAGTGCACATCCTCCATAAATTTACCCCTTTAACTGAATTAACTAGACCATACTGCGAGAGAAAGAACAAATTGCATACAGCATAAGGGAAAATGATATAGTGACGTCATCTATGATAATATAAAAAACAACACCTTAAGTGGAGAAACATATGTTAGTACGCTCATGAATCTAGAGTTGTTTAAGTCCATATTTAAGAATTAAGACTGCAGACCCCCCAGTTCAGTCTCGGTCCAGCCCAGTTCAACCAGGTCATGCTGTTACTTTTATTGTATCATGCAACCTTTCCTCCAAAAAAAACAACTGAAAAGGGCCCAAAATCACCCGGATTGAGCTACATAAGTAAATCGCCCAAACTGATCTATTTGTACTCGCAATTTATCAAGTGAATTATTTGTATATATATAAATATGAGTAACTATTTCATAATATTAAAATATTTTATTCAAAATAGTATTATAAGAATACATAGTAATATAATATCAAAAGCGTAGCTATACATTTGTATTACTATATGATAGCCAAATTTTCTTCATAGAATAAATAAGATGGTCAATATATATATTTATACGACGAGCAATCAACACAAATTGAATTCCTGTCGTTTTAGAAACAGAACATAACTATAAAACAACTTATTAATTCATTTAATTTTCAAAAAGAATAAATAATGAAATAGATATGACGTATGTGGAGAGATGAGTGAATCGACAGATGACAATAAGAGAAATAGGGTGTTTTTGTGTTAGTGAGGTAACGCCGTGATGCACATTAGTCCTAAAACTTATAAAATTTGATTCTTCACTCAACTATATATCTTCATATTTTAATCAGTTCTATTACTGACAGTCCATATAACCGGTCTGGAACGAATAAATAGGGACTGACATAGAACTACATTAATCTACTCAAACTAAGAGGAGCGTTCTGTCACTTTGATTGAAATAATTAGGTAGAACATATCTCCTTTGATAATACCAATTAATTCATTTAGAAATAATTTATCCTCTAGGGGTTACAAATTTTAATATCATTTTCTAGAACAACTATTTTCGATAATGAGTTCACAGGTATAAACTATGATGGTAGAAAAGTACTCGAGTGTGTTCAGTGAGGCGTATAAATATTATTATTTACAAAAACAACTACTTAGGGCAAAATAAGTTTTAAATAGCTTTAAACATCTTATTTAATATTGGGGTGGTTGGATGTATCATAGAAGTACGCACATTGGGATTCGAAGTGAAGCAAAGAAAGGTTTAGTAACTCAATAGCTAAAAGTTCCAGGGCTGCATGCATAGATAGCGCTATTTATTTAATTAATTCATCGTATTTTCAGTTAATACCAACCTTCAAAAGACAATTGTCAAAATATCAGGACAATCTTTTCTTTAGTTTGTGAGTTATTGTACAAAGTGTGACGCAACTTTTGTGTTTTCCAAAACAATGGACAAAAAACAATTTCATTTGTTAATTTTACAATGCTTCTTGATAGGAAAAACTCCCGTTCAAGCTAAGCAATGATTTAAAAAGTGCTAAAAAATAATAAAACAAACGATAATAATAATTTAAAAAACCCAATTTTGAATTAAACAAAAACTGTTTTTTCTTTGTTAAGCCCAGGACATTACAGGCCATGTGTTAATAAAAAATGTTGTACATTTACAACTTACAAATCCATCAATTTTGGGATGTTCTATATGAATCTATCTATGTTTGACTGTGTGTCCATGAAAAGAATACGGCATTTATTTATGAATAAATACATATAGTAAACAAATGATTTTTTCAAACTATTTATTTTCACAAAATTCATATTTATTTATAATTGTAGTTAGACAAACCGTCACTATTTTTAAACAATTGTGAGAAACATCCCAAAAGCTCACTAAATCTTCATGAATAGAAATTCCATTACTTATTCATTAGACGATTTGGGAGACTAATAGGAGTAGTGGATTTGGTGTCTCAAAGTCTCCGATGAATATAAATATATATTTATTCATACAAAAATATTTGTACATATTTTAAAATGAATATAAATATATTTATATCTAGACAATGGGATTTCCTTTTCCCTGAAGAAGCTACACAATTTTTTTTCTTTTGAAAATTCTGTTGGTACTATATTGATGTATTTTTAAACCCTAGACGAACTGGAATCAATTATAGGGTTAATCAAATATTTTGATCAATCGTTCAATTATTAAAGGATTGGGAAAGTGATTATTTATTCATTTTTCATTTAAACACAATTGTCAAATTCCATTTCATGTGCGTGCTACTTTTCACACTATTTATGTGGTACTTGTATGTCAAAAGATCACTCATGTACGACAACACCTATTAGACATCCGTAGAAGGAGAGGAGGGTATCAATAAAGTTGTTCAACTAGCGGTAAACATGAATTTTGAGTAAGCTCCAAAAAAAAAATAATAATAATGATTAATGGCACTCAATAAATTCATCTCCAGTGGACAAATTTTTTTATGACAATCATGTAAGATCATAAAGGTTAATTCCGATTTATTTATTTATGACCAGTTACTCCTTAATGGCCGTCATATATGAAGATATGAGTTTTGGTAAACAGGGTGGAGATTTTAAATCCAGAAAATTGAAGGATAATATTTTTTAGAAAACTGTTATTAATTAAAAGGAATAGAGTTTCGAAATTTTTTTTTTTTTAATTTCTTCTCACAAAAAGACAAATTTAATTCTTGCTTTTCTGTGCATACATTCACTACAATTTTAAATGAGAAGGGGTCAGAACTTTGTAGGATATTGTATGACGTAATACTGATGCAATGTCATGCTCTGATACTAATTTAGTAAAATTTATTACAAACAAATATATTCATACTCCAAAGCAAAATGCTTAGCACAAGACTGATTTTTATTACTAAAAAATAAGCAAAAAAACTACTTTGCTGACCTTTTGCAAAAATGATATGAAAGTATCATTCCTCCTTCCACAATAGTGCTTTAAAATTAATCACCATCCGTTGTTTCCCCAAAATTTAGTTAAATATGATTTTAAATTTGTCAGTAGCCAGTTACTTTTTAAGATTTGATATACCGATCTATTACTACTTTTTGATAGTCTAATTCAATAATAAGGATGTAGAATAGTTTAGTGGGCTCTAGAAAAAAAACTCTCCTGAGAAGAATCCCCTCTCATCCCTGATTTAAAAAAGGACAAAAAGACTAAGTTATTTTGTCACTCTTTTGGCATAACGACTCAATCATTTTTAAACTCCGGTACAGTATAAATAAAACTGGTTGAACTGTAAGTACTTTTTAATACAGATTTGTTTAAAACAGTATTCATAGCTAAATTTGTAAAAAATATGACCTTAAACGCGTATATCTTTTGTTGTAGTTGCAACATGAACAAAAAAATATTTTCATTAGTATTTAATTATTGAAATGAGAACATCTAAGTATGAAGTTATAACTAGTGTATGTCCTCAAGAGCAATGGCCATTGGGTCGGGAGTTATAAGAGTAAGTCTTATTTGACTTACAATCGACTTACATAGCGAATTAAAATGGCTGACTTTACGTTATAATTTTTTATTTTGTGATAATTACTTTAACTAAGAACTAAATCAGTGATCAAATTTTGGTAATATGGAGGTATTTAATAAAAAAGAAATATTACTATTATTAATTTTAACTCTGAAGTTTGGGAGGGGGGGGATTCTATTAACCATGCCTTCTCCCTCAAATTCCAATCCTTGGAGAATGCATTCCTTTCCTAAATATGTAGTTTTTTAAATGTGGATTTTATACATGGCATTAATTATGTACTTGCTTACTACACGTGCCTAAACATCAATTACTGAACATAAATAATTCATGACATAACAAAAAAAAGTTTCAAGAGTTGATTAGAAAATAGAACAAAAATCTTAGGAACTTTATTTAATTAGGAACTTTTGATTACATTTTTTACTTAGAAACTAGAGTATATTGATTTGTTGTCTGGGGTTATTTTGTTCTGATATAAGTTTGGTGTTAGATTATTGATGAGATTCATTGTATTTAACATATCATAATATTCATTTATTTTTGAAAGAAAGGCTCACATTTAGTTTTGACACTAATTTAACCGTCTACTAAGAACATCGTAAATAACTATATAATTTTTATTCCTCTAGGGGGAAAAGTATTTTCGTATTCTTTGCTTTATTTCTCTGGTTTATAAGAAGTGTTACAATCCTCCGATTTAAGCCAAGTATGCCCTGTTCTGTCCAATAATTTGATGCAAATGAGAATCCAACTTCACTATTTCTTTCTCATAGAATGTCTTGCCCATATTGGGAAAAAATTGAACAGCCAATTTTCACAAGCATCTATTGAGGCCGAGTTTCTAACCCATAGTGCGTTGCCCATAGAAAGGAAAAGTTGGTAGTCACTTGGTGGCAAGTCTGGACTGTAGGGTGGATGGATAAGAACTTCCCATTTGATCTCACGGAGGTTCTGGTGCGTCATCAATGATGAGAACTGATCGGTGTTGTTTTGATTAAATACAATTCCTCTCCTATTTGAGTTTATTTTTCTATCCAGCCTTCTGCAAATTGGCCAATGCGGCTGTTTAGTTAATTTTCATCTCTTAATCGATGCTACGACTTCTAACATGACTGTCTATCTCAATATTTTCCATGATTTTATCTGCATTTTCGATTATAGACCTGACAGTTACAGCAGAACAAAATTGCTCCGCTGTTGTCCTACATGAACCGAAGGATTATCAGCCCCGTATACATCACAAATTTTTTTAATCACATTTTTCCCTCTCAGGTTGTAAAAATGTAAAGTAGTAAATTTCTTCCTTTCAGACCTCTATTCTTAACACAAGAACTCACGACAGAACCAGTAAAGCGCAATAATGTCCTAAAAGCCTTTTTAGTATACACTCACACCTTTAAAATACTATATCATATGATCTAATGTGACCAATAATGAACATATATTGAAGATATATTTAGTTTTAAAAAAGGGTGGGAAATACGAAACTACTTTTTAGTCAACCTATAACACTATAAAACAAAATGAGGGTCTTGGAATGCCCACTGGGTAAAACCCATAATTATTAATGGTATTTAAGCTGTAGAACACAAAAATGACCATTAAAACTTTCAAACTCTATAGGTTTGGCCTTTAAACCCTTTTATTTATAAGAATAAAATAAAAAGGACATAGCTACAATTTAATTCCATATTTCGACATGAAAGAACTATATTCATGAAAATCAATGTAAATAACAAATTAATACAAACATGCAGCAATTAAGAAATGAATTACTTATTACTTTTTTTAATTACGATTAATAAAAAATGCATACAACGACTAAAAATCAAGTAAAATGAAGGACTTAAAGTAATATATATTTGACTTTTTTTAAATTGATATGTAAGGTTTATACTATAACTTCAATATTACAGTCCTACTTGTGTCCTGGTGTTATTATTATTATAAAATCATTTTATATGCACGTGTATGTAGTTTTATCACAAATAAAAAGTCCTTTGCAAACCTACACAACATTAAAACAACTTAATTAGTATCATTAGGTATTGTAGCCTGATTCGAAAAAGTTATATTTAAATATTGATTTTTTCAACTCTTAGTAGATATAACATAAGAAACAGCTATAAACTTAATTATTTGTGATTTGAAATTATTTGGCATATCAGTTATATTGTGATAATGAGATACTAATGCATTTTAATTGGCCCTACTATAAAATTTGTATTGGAATCTCTACCAGCAGGACCATTATGTCATAAAAATCCAAATATCAGAGTCAGTCCACTGAAAAATAAACAAAATGATCAAATAATCACCTTATATTAATCATTTAAATGTTATACTTTTTAAATCTATTAACGCAGTTGTAAAATAGTTTCTTAAATTTTTGAGAGTTCTACAAAATATTAGTCTTTTTTTGTTTGTTTTTTTCAAAATTGTGTTTATTGGAAACGAATTTTTTTACATTACTGATAAATCAGAAATGTCCTTTTTGTGTTATTTTTTTTATAGTTGAAAATGTACAAAAATATCTAAGGAATGTTGATAACTATATTTAAACTACATGTGCCTCGATTAATAATTTTCAAGTTATTGATAATTAATTCGAGTTCAAACTAGGTCAAATGTGTCAAGTTATATTTTAAACAAGTTTTTACTAATTTTTTGAAAAAAATCAATTGTGTATATTTCTAACGATTTCGGATCATAGAACGAATGTAACTCTACTAAAATATTTGCATACCTATATTCACTATGATGTACAATGAACCTTTATTATATATCTATAAAATAATATAAATCTATAATTAAATTCTGTTAAAATCTAACACCATCAAATCATTTAATTATTACTCACTATAAAAATAAGTAAAATAGTTTTTCAATCCAGGTATGGGAAAAAAAAACAAGATTATATTTTTCAATACAAAAAATCTCTTTATTTTTTAATTTAGTAGTGTTTTTTCATGCCCATATTAATCTTGTTCTTTTTTTTACTTTTTCCTTGCAGAATAATAAATTTATTTGTGCTATCGTCATTATTTATGTATATAATTAAATATAAAAGAATTTTTACAATATAATTATAAAAAATATTTGTCAAACAAAAAGATTGATTGTATTAATATCATCATATCATATTGACACTTTTTAGGTAAACCTAAATTTATATTTTTCTGTGAATCCGTCTATTACAATAGTTTATACTATTGCAAAGTATATGAGATCTGTGACAAGCTGGTTTCCTTGAACATCAAAACTGACCCTATGCTTATGTAATATAATATGTAACTCTCACAGACCTTTCTAATCAATTTCGGGTATAGTGACAATATCTCTAGATATATATGTATCATTAATTTAAGTCATTATTATTTTCAAACTATTTCCTCTGTAAAATCAACATTCTTTTGGCATATGTAATTTGCTTCGAACTCTTGATGGGAACGCTTTAATGGACTTTCCATGGGATTGTCTTATTATAACTATATTTGTTTGTTTTACAAAGCAAGTTTTTGGTATGACTTTCAAGGATTGAATAGCTGACGGCACAATTTTTTCAAATTTTTTGGACTATATTTCAGTAAGCTATTCTCTATAACAAACACACAGCATTGAAATAACTAGTCTTCTATTTCTCTCCACTTTGAAATGTTGTGATTCTTGTAGACCATTTCCATCTACCCAGAAAACTATTTCCATCTTCTTCTGTCTTTTCAAAATCAGTTTTTGGCCTCTCACAAAGCAGTGGATTATACTTACGACAAGTTCCAAGTCCCGTATAAGAGGTTTATGATGACTCAAACTATGAATATTGAATAGAGCAATCACAACTAGCTCAGAGTAACTCTAGATAACTTTATCAGAATTTGTAAAGGGACAATGGATAACTATTGGTGCTTTAAGCATTACGTCGAATTTGTTAAGGTGCCAAGCACATAAACTCCATTAATTAAATGATCAACTTACTTTCTTATACTAAGTTATATAACAGTACAAACAAAATTCCCACGAGGAGCCTTTTTAAAAACAAAACTCAACTCCCATCAGGATTCAGGGCCGCTCTTCCTTTTCTAAATCAGATAACCTGCAAGGCTCCCAAATGAAGTTATATAATTATTTAATTTATAAATCGAATCGATTTTTTTAGCTATTGCAAGCGTCAATGGAGCTTCAATTCCTAAAAATACACAGTTCTCAGCCATGACTTGAGAAGAGATCAATTTATTCATCGTTGAAGTACCATATTTTACTCACAGTATTTCTTTTTAAAATATATATTTATAAAATGATATCCACCTACTACAGGGGAAGTTGCAACAATTATCAAATGACATATAAATAAAATTTGGAAAAAATAAAATAATTTTGTTTGTTATAATTAATAAGTAGATTAAATCGATAAAAAACATATTTAAGTATGTTATACTAAATTGTGGATGGTTTTAGTGCAGCCAGCTTCCAGTATTACTTGAATCAAAAGCAAACAATGTTGCTACAATTTTCTATACCTAAATATCATCCAGTTCAACTACATTATCGTATATTGAATTGAAAGAAGATTCTGTATACACTTTATTTGCCAAATAATTTTGTTAACAAATATTTGTTATTTTTTTATATTTTTTATCGACATAAAGAAGTAATACGTTCTAGGGTTGAGCTTTAATTAATAGAATTTATATATAAATTATATGAAATGCGTGCCAAATATAAATAATGTTCCTTTCCTATCTGTATTACTTAGTTCTGAGTAGTTTTTTCTTATTTCTACTTATAATGAGTTGGATAATCAGATTCAAAGAAAGCCCCTGTTGTATAGTTCTTAAAAAGTTAATATATACATATGTATACCTACCTTTATGTATAGTCTATACAGAACCATTCAAAAGTCCCCTAGTGAGAAATTCCCATCGTTGAAGTATAATCTTTTACACCAATTATTTTTTCACTGTTTTATTGCTTTAAATAAAATATAAAATAAAGTAACTATGTAACTTTACATTGTTTTATACACATATATGGATATATGCGTATAATTTTCCCTCATAGGAAAGACCCCTAGTGGTTTTTCAATATGAGCCCTCATTAATAAAGGTGCTTGCTCTTAAATCACGGAACTCAAATTGGTAGTGAAAAAAAATTTAGAGAGAGGGTTTATTTTTGTCCATCTTAATTTTTAACACCATGATGAGATGAAAGGTTTAGTAAGTAAGGTTCATAAATTTGATAGGTCGATTATCATAAAATATCAATGAGGCCGAACCATAAAGAAAAGAAGACATTAGCGAGTCAAAAGAGTTATTTCTACTGATAATTCGCTATCACTGGATTTCAACAGAGAGTCTCAAATCTTATATCCGCTCTAACGTTGCCGTTATATCAATATTTTACAACCAGTTCCGTTACAAAAATAGATATTAGTATTTGGGTGTTCTTCGATACTTTTTCGATTGAAAATATAAAACAAAAATGTAGTTAGCGCCACTTACAGGGGCGTTCATGAGGTGTTTGTTTGGGATCGGGACTAGGTAAAAAATGTGTTTTACTTTTTAATCAAATGTACTTTTTATTTTTGCTTTTTATGTTAAGGTTAGAAATTTGACACAATCTCGGCTTCTTTTGTAGAAACTTCATTTAGCTTCTTTGCTATAGTTAAATAGTTACTCTAAATATAAAAATGCTTGATAACCTCATCTCATATCGTATCTTGTGTCTTTTAACAAGAGTTATCTAATTTTATTTTGAAATTTTACCCTTATATAGCGAATGTTTGTCTTTTTTACTAAATTGGTCTAGATTATGCTACATATTTTAAGTAATTTTATAAATGTTAATTTTCTTTTGTACAACAAAGTTTGATGCTTATATTTATTTAGTAAATAAATAAAAGTTAGAAATTTGAGGAGTTACGACATCGGTGAAATTATAAGAATAGGTTCTAGTACCAGTTTATCATTCTACCTTTTAATTGTGCCATACAATTGTTTGTAGGATATATATATTATGTCCAACATGTTACTTAATTAGTTTTATTTTGAAGAAAATATTTTTTTTTTAAATTATATTCATTAATAATTATTATATAAAACCAACACAGTTGCATGTCGTTCAAATGTGGTTCAGATTATAACCATCGTAGGACTTAAAAAAAAATTAAATAATAAACAAACACGACAGGAATTAATACAAAAGAAGTTCTAATCACTTCTTCGGTATCACTTAATTAATTATCATTCGACATGATGGATTATTCATATTGGAATAGGGACAAGGATGGATAAACATGCTAAGATTAAACAAAAAGCAGTTATTCCACTTTGTTATGATCCAAAATGTGTTAGAAGAAGAGGTGATTGGCTGTGGACAGCCAAACTACTGGGAGAATTTGAGGAGGGACTCAAATATCGGATCGTGGGAGAACACTAGGAAATGAGAGACGTAAGAAAGGAAAATTGTAAAGATCAGTACAGTTAGAGCAATCTGAAATCTGAAAAGAAAGATAATAACGATGATTTTGTCGCTTCTTATATCTTGTCCAAAAAGTACTTAACAGTTTTCAATATGTGGGAACTTAAGGGGCTCGAATCCTTGGAGTTGTATTTATTGGACTGTTAATTCATACCTCCAATGGATCTCGTGCAAAACTATAAGAAACCTAACAAGTAAATTAAAGACTTCTTCATCGAATTTTCAAATTTACTTTCTTAATATAATACAATGACTTTTGAATACGTAACTTCATTTTTTTAATAATTGAATTAAGTTTTATTTATTCAAAAATATGAATATTAAAACTCTATCAATTCATTTAATCCAATTCATCATTTAGAATTAAAATATGGCTACAACTTTGTTAATTAGTAAACTAATTATTATTGTAAATTTCTTTCCTACTGTTTAATTACATCAATTAATTAATTTATTGAATAAATGTATATATATGTACATAATATATTTATTTACTACAGAAAATACTCTAAAAAAATTATTGCACACTCCATGTAATTATTTAATTTTACTTGCGGTACGTATGGTTAGTGCTAACTCTATAGGAAGGTTTTGACCCCTCATCAATTTTACGTGCCTTATGTGTCTTTTAACTGTATTGTATTTTAAATGTTGGTTTTCCCTTCTCTCCCATTTGCGAAAACTCCTTTATCTATCTAATAAAAAGATCGTATATCTCAATAATTGAATTGTAAATTATGAGCCAGGTTGATAAAACAGAAACTTTATTGGACAAATATAGCACCAGTCCATTATCTATTTATTGTACAATCACTTTAAATTGAACTGAAATGTGCAATCGAATGTATCAATAAAGACAAGAGTATTTATACGATACTGTGTCCAAATCACAACTATTTCAAGACAACTCTTAATCAAAATTACCCAAGTCTGAGTCCATGTTCGTTCACACCTATACTACCTCACCCACTGTATGTTTTTCTTTTAACTCATCATACAAAGTAGAATAAATATTGATGGATTTCATCAAAAGCAACTGTTGCATAATTCCTCCATAAAAATGGACGTTATTACATAATCAATTTCCGTACACCATTCCATGCATAGTTAAAAGGACTCCTAGTCCTCTGGATGATTAATAGAATATGAAAATTGTCGAAATGTTTTATATATAAAAAGTATATGTTGGTAACTTTAATCGACTATTTAACAACAGTAATAAATATATTTTAGACCTTCTAACTATAATGATCCTTACTCACGAATAGGTTTGATTTTTCAAAACAAAAAATAATAAATAATAGGAAAACTAATAACTTGCAGATTATCAGTATTCAACAAGTAAATTGTTGTTGTTGTTTTTTTTTTTTAAATAAAGGCTCACCAGGATTTGACAGTTTTCAAATCTAGATTGTTGAACCTCCGGTTCCATTACCATTATCTTATAGGAAACTTTATCTGTCCCCAATATCTTACCACATATTTAATTACTATACAGAGTGGTCCATTAAAATCTAAACACTTTGAATTTAAAACTTCAACATTTATTAATTAACTATTGAATTTCAACACAATTACTACTATAAATAGATGTGTGTCTGAGCTCTCTTAATTATGAATATAACCGCTCTTCGTTGCAAATGATGCCTTCCAGGCGGTGGTGGAAGGCCTGTCACCCACTGCGGATGTAGTCCTCAATTATGGCGTCCCAGTGCTGGCTAGCAGTGGGTTTGAGGGCCTCAGTGATTGGATGACGGACACTGCAAGTCCTTCCCCCCTCGAGATGCACCCAAAAGGTGTGAAGCTTGAAGAGAGGTGTTGTATATAAAGTCAATCTTTTGAGAAGGATATAAAAAATCAATAATGTCCGTCAAAATTTGAACTTGAATGTAAATTTTGTCCGTCTGAAGCTACACAAATTGAACAAAGAATTTTGCGTTCCCATAAAGAAGGAAGACCAAGTGGTTAAATGAATTTTTTAGGTTTGCTTCAGATGATAGCTTTTGAAACTAATACATATTTATGCAATTTCTCTTTAGGGGTATGAAAACAAAAAGTTCTGACATGTAGACAAAAAAATTTTAAGAATGAAGGCTCCACAAAACTAACTATAAAAGGTGATTTACTCTATTTTGATAAAATATGACAATGATAGAATTGGATAAAAGCAAAGACCTTCCTTTCCACAAAATTACCTGGACAGAACCGAAGCTTGTACAGATGTGTGCGTCTAAAACTGAACACTCCTTTAAATTTTAAACAGGCTTCCAAATCTTGACTAATATACATTATTCACTCATTCTAATAAATAGGTATTCATAACATTCTAAAGACGTGAAATTTACCCTCCAATCTCTCCACGGAGCCCCCCTTCGTCATTTCCTCCACCAACTTTGTATAATAATTAGGAATAGTAAAGAGCAGAAGGATAAGTCCATCACCTATTATGTCCTTTGGGTTATTTAGAGCAAGAATATGATTAAATTTAAATATAAATCTAGACACATTTTCCGTTTTTCTGTAGCAATTTCTACCGAAGAAGGTAAAGAGGTAGAGTATAAGCAGGACAATTCACAAGGGTTGTTGATTTGGTTTTATATAAAAAACTTATCCGAAAATAATCTCTAAAAAGTAATTTTAAGTGAATTCTACGACTACAAAGTTGTATATGAAACTAAAACAATTCGTTTTTGAAAAGAAAGATTACCTCAATGTTCCAAGAGTATATAAGCCGATCCCTTTATTTAGATCCAGTTAGATTCAAAGGGACCATCCTTTTCCTATTGTATCACCAGAATGTTGCCCAATTTGGAAACTTTACATCCCCCGTACTACAGTAAAAGTACCTGGACTCCAAAAGAAAGTATCATTGTTTTACTCATAAAAATATCTAAATCTGATTATATCCTCAATTTTTTGAAAAGGACATCGATTTTCTACGGAAATTGATTTTAAAAATTTGTTCCAATCATTATAGGAGCACTAGAGATCATTTATGTAATTTCGTTCTTACAGATTACCAATACATTCTCTTTCTTTTAATGTAGACTCTACAAGATTTAGACAATTCTAACATCTCTATTAATGATCATCCGGTTCCTACATGCTCGTATATTCGACTCCTGTCAATTCATTTGACATTGTTATGACTCATATGTAGAATTAACATGTTTTAATGAAAAAAATACTGTTCAAAATATGAAAAGTAAAAATGGTTGTTGCATGTGCTCTTTCTTATTTTTAATTATTATTCAATAGGTCGTCGTGGTGTTCACTTTTCCCTCTGATGAATGCATTATTGTATATCTTTGGTGTAAATTGTTTTAAACATGAATAATAATATATATATAAATTTTAATGTAATTACAAATGACAATATTTTTCCTCCACTAATGTTTTTTTAAATGTAGGAGAGTATCCTCCTTAGAGCAGTAATCCATTTTTTTACCCCAAAATCATATAAAGAGCAGTGGGTTTTATCAAGGTTATTTATTCAATAGTACCATATATCTCGCTCTCGCCTTCTCCTTGCCCTTTTGTTCAATAAAAACTACACAACTCTATTCATGAGTAAACTACCCAACTATTTAGGTATTTGCTTAAGCAATAGGAGTGTTAATTAAAATAATCAAAATCATTATACTTTAAGTCTTATCATTCCCCTAATCTTTCACGGAATCGTATCTGCGTCCAATACCCAAAGATATATTTAATTAGAATAAAATATCATTAATAGAAATTGATATCAGTCTTTTGAGATGAAGTCTGAATCCTCGATTAGAATGTAGGCTAGAATAGCAGTACAACTTTCAATTCTCTCATCATTACAAATATGTGAGTACGAGGATATATGTGCTACCTATGTAGGCTTTGCTTCTAAATATTATTAAAGAACACGTGTTTCTCTAACGATCATTGTATTACTTTTTGTATGTCAAACCCACAACATTTTTTGGGTTATGTACTCGGTTTGTTTCATAAATATTTTGTATATTATGCTTTGGTCAAAAAACCACAGGATTTTTATAAATTATTTTAACGTATTTTGATGGTTTTAATTATATATAAATATATATTGGTATACATATTTAGATATAAGGGAACCAAAAAAAAAAAAAAAAAAATAAGTATCTTGCCAAGAATGAAGAGATGATATCTTTGATATAGAACGCACATGCATAAGTGATTCATCATTATGTTACAAGTGTTGGGAATATTTATTAGTTTCCTTGAAGGATATTTTATTAGAAAGATTTCTATGACATGGCTTCTGCAAATCAAATATTTATTATTATTATGGAAATAAATCTAAATGTGCAGCTGTTTGTTGCAAAATTCAAAGGAATATCAAGGAAGTTATATAATACCTTCCTTGATAATTATAAGTCATGTTTGAAAAAAATAACAATAGTTTGAGTTTAATTCATCATAGGTTTACTTCCGTTAATACATTTGTTAATTATAAGTACTTTCAGTATGTAAAAAACGTGTAAAATTGAGATAGTAACCCTACAATCTAAAAAATGATAAAGAACTTAGCTATTATGACGTTTCATTAGATCAGCACCATGTAGCTATGAAAGAAAATAAATAAACAGGAATCCTACTACATATATATGGCATGGAATTTTTTACATTTGGGATCATCAATGCTACAATGATTCCCACAAGGACTCATACTTTTTACTCCCCAATAAACCATCAGTGTTACTGCTTGCCTTTATTGAGCACACACACTTATACTAAGATGTTAGCCCCTCAATAATTAAAGAATAATGATAAAAACTTTGAAAAATAAAAATATTATTCAAGTTGCCAATTACAAAGAATATAGCTCGCAAGAAAATCTTTAGAATTGAGATCTACTCGCTATATAAATAAAGGATAGAAGTACTGATATATATGACCTGTTAACAAAAAAGTGATTTTTCAAATAAAGGAAACTTAAATAAATTTGTATTCTTTTATTAATTAATTATCCTATATTTATTTTAGTAAATTATTATCACAAAATTTCCCATTCCAGGAACAAAATATGATAGCTACTTGAAAGGCCACATTAGAGCTAAAGAAAGTCTTACAAATCGAATGAAGGGCCTCGATCATCGGGTCCAAACTTTATAGACTCCAGGACACATTTCCTAAAAATTTGAAACGTAAAAGTCCCAAATATGATTTTTTATCAGCAGCTTCCTTAAAACTTATTTGAAGTAGATCGAAAGAATCATCTATAAAATCCTGTAATGACGTATTTGCTCCTCAGCAAAATTTGGTCCGGATCGGTCACACAGAAAATCCCCCCCCCCAAAAAAAAAAAACATGGGTCGTCAAATGAAGTTTTTCAGTATTTCTTATAAGTGATATGGTGATAAATTTGGACCATAGTGGGAGACCAAAAAAGTATGTCAAACATTTGAAAACGATTCGATACGGATCATTCTAGAAATGATTAATTAAAAGCAAACCTAAAAAAACTGGTATCGGCTAAAAACAATTCAGTTATCGGGAATCTTAGTTTAACTATTGCCCACATTTTGTAGTATCTCAAACCAACCAGGAAATTGTAATATCGAACCCATGATTGACCAAAATATATCTAAGAAATATCGGACAAATAATATTTATCAAAGACAAAATATGATTTGAAATCGCTACTTTCATAGATTTGTGTTCCAGATTGAATTGTGGTGATGCATTATCTAATAACTACTAATGTATCAGCCACACTCAACATTGGGAGAAGGGACACCGGAGCTCATTCAAATGAGGGATCCAGTTAAATACAAATTATGTCATATCTATATTAATAAAAACATAATCGTGCAAACTTTTATTATTATTATCTTTTTAATGAACCCCTTATTCCGGTGCATATGCTTAGAACTTGGAATCAAAGAACAAAATACAAAAAGCTGGCTTGGACCTTTGAGTTGTCAAAATATTATTGAATATGCCATCAACTTCCATTTGATTAACTATTTAATGATGTGGTAAAGAATAGATCAGATAGATATATTGAAGATCCCTGGAACTTTTGTATAGATATGCGAAGGAATGTACATCAGTACCATATGTTGGTTGTATATAGATTGTATGATCGTCTTTGGTGAAATTTTATCAAAGAAATAAACACTAAGAATTTTTATTTTCATTTAAGTTACAACTGTATTTGATACAACTTTAATTTTTCATATATGTATATAGGATATTTTTTCAAATAGGATTAGAATGGTTCTTAAATTTATGGGGTTATTATTTTTTTTTTAAACTGCCAGGACATAGACCAAAAAAGTTAGTTTTAAGAAAATTAAAAATAAATATGAAGTTTGAATATTAAAAAAAAGTTTTTTTATTTTAAATTTGTCATATGTAGTGGTAATTGCAAAATCAGTTTACGAACAACATTAAATGGAAAAATGTTTAATAAAAAAGTAGAAATTTATTATAAATATACCTATTTTTTCATTACAAAAACGATTAAAATCAAGTAAAAAACTTACGGTATACATAATAGACAAAAAGCACGTGCTATACGGAACACACCAGTACATTATTTATCATTTTTCCATTTTAAATAATAATGTTAGAAGAAAACTTTTAAAGAATTTTTGAAAGATTGTGTATTCATTTTAATGGTTATTAACTTTAAAGTGATACATTTTTAAATAATTTTCCTCTACAACCTTTAAATATATATATTTATAAAGCAAAGGCTATCTGCATCTTTGTATATGTACCAAAAGTAAATTATTTGTCTAAAAAATAACAATACAATCGAGCGTTTGTGTCATATTAAAAGAATATAGAAAAAAAGACAGCATGTGTTTAAAAGTGTATAAAAACGGTATGTAAAAATGATTTGTAACTGCAAAGGGCTTAGATTAAGATTTATTATAAATGGAAAAAAAGAAGAAGTGCTTTAATGTAAGAAAGATCAATTTTAATTTAGATGAGGTAAATATACAGAAATAAATAATTATTATTTATAATGCTCCTTGTTTGCCCATATCTTCCATTTTGAAAAAAGGGAGGAATATTTATTAATAAAGCAAAGTTTGGCTGTATGTATGTATAAATCTATGTTTGACTGAAAAACAGTCATTTTTATCAAAGATAAAAAAATGTAGTAATATTAATGAAATTGTCAGTGTTTTGCATGTAACATTGAGCATCCATACAGAATTCACATGCTCCTTAATGTGAATCCCTTATATATATTGGATCTAAGAAATAACAATGTTGTGGATTTTGCATCTGGTCACACTCTGGAACAGGAATTGGAGCATTGCGATCGATAGAGACAATGAGTTCCCTTGTCCGAAATACTAAAACTCTTTTGAGGTCATTTGCTGCTGGGGTTCTTCTCTCCCTCTGCTGGGTAAGAGGTCACAATAATGTCACCGGAAATTAGATGGACCTCTGTATCAACTCCTTACCCAAATTGATGGTATCCCTTGGTTAGCTCTTAGGGATGAAGTTTCTGCCCATCACATAGACAAATAGCAGACATTTTGGTTGAACCTTGACTACTGCCGTCAAAGCCGTGGGAGGTTGAAGCATCTCTTCGATTTTTCGAACCAAAAACTGAACCCCTTGTTTCAGTTTACTAATGGGCATTGTTTCCTACGACGACACTATCACCTTATACACCATAAAGTTAGCCTAGTATGTCTTATGTGTGGTTCGACGAACCACTTAATTTCGCTTTTGAATGTCCTAATTTTATAATTGAGCGGACACAGCTTTTGGATCATTTTTGGTTATAATTAAACTTCATACAAAGATTACATATGGTCACAGTAAGAGGTCATTAAATTTTGAGAGGGAAAGGTCAAAGGTCATCGTAAAAAATACATAAACTAAAATAACTTTGCAACAATTTGAGTTGCATAACTTATTTTGATTTTAGAATGAGGTTTTAGGTTATAATGATTCCCCATTCATGTTATTCTTGTATTCTTGAGTGGAGAAGATCCAAGTATTGAGTAGCTATGTGTAATAAACGTAGAGTAATACTGTGTATTTATTGGTGAGTTATTTTCTTTATAATTAAAGGAAAGTTTGTCGTAACACCGCTAGTTCATCAGTATGGCTCAAAAAAAAAATCCTTTGTTATCAAAAGGACCATTTTTGGGCCATGCCTTACAACATTTGATGAGAAAAAAATTTAAGAACCACTCTAATATAAAAACATATATAGAAGATACTTTTTAGGAATTAAGTTTTATTTTCAAAATATTGTAGACTTTTATGGAGATTCAAATATGTAACATGTATTAGTAATCCCTGATATTAGATGTCATATAAAAGTAAAATTATATCCATTTAAACTTTCATATGAATCAAAATAAATTTATTTCTACTTAAACAACTCTCATTAAGTTACATATTATTATAAAATATATCAATATATTAAATGTAGCCTCATTAAGTTTTGCAAATCTTGAGGGATTTGTGGAAAAAAAATCATCTCTTATAAGATAAATGATGTGAAGAATAATATGGTATATGGAGGCTGAGATTCTTGTATATTTTCTTTAAAATTATTTAAAGTGATGAATATTTTATGTACATACATTCCCTTAAATTTTACCTACAAAATATTTACAACTCTTTACTTTGTATCACTTGATAAGACACAAAAGCATTATTATGACGTGTTTATTGTATCATTTCAAAAAGTTGTAAGAAATTTTGTTATAATATCAAATTTAAAAAAATAGTTCCAAAATGTCGAATTTCAAAAAAAAAAAAAACTAAAAAAGTTAATTTTTGAATATCAAATTAAAAAGGTTGAAATTACTTATAAAATTTTTTTATTACTTTTATCAAACATTTTTTATCAACCTTAAAGGAAGGTTCTAAATAAAAATCATTTACCGAAGGCCCACACACGTTAAAACCAGCCTACTTCTGACGCAAAACCATATTGCTAGACCCCTTGGGGGGTCTGAGTTCTGAGGGATATCATTCAAGAGAAATTATAATTTTAATTAATTCTTGATTTGTGATAAACGTAAATTAAAGCAATCATAAATAAGTATACTATATCATTTAAAGGCTATGACTAAGTTTTTATTTATTTCTGCAATTAAAAAAATAAACCTTAAGTACCTTAGTTTTTGACCCAACTTTTTCAGTCATTGAAAATGATACATGAATGTGATTGACAAATTTACATTGCCGCACTCCAAGCACTTCAGCGTCTCCAGGACCACCGTCAACGCCGTAAGCAAGTCTGAAACTTTGGAGAAGAAGAAGGGATGTATCAAAAAGGACAAACTAGATCCAGAGGAGTTAAAGAAATACTCCGGGCCAACAGCACTAGGATATCTTTACGGATGACTACATCTGCAGCGGGTGTTAGTTCCTCCACCAGCCGTAAAGCTTTCATGGCCGCTAAGAGTGGCTTCTTTAATAATTAAGAGAGCTCAGACACACATCTATTGGTGTTATTATTTTGTTGAATTGTATTTGATTAATTAATAAATTATAACTTGCTGAAGTTTAAAATTCAAAATTTTCAGATTTTAATGAACCACTCGGTAGTTTAAAAGAATGTAGATTGGAAATTGCATGGAACTATGGGTCATGGTGCGATTTGTAAAAATCATCACTTCATTTATATAATATTTTATAAAATGTTTCATCGAGCATACTATTTTATACCTAAATGAAGTAATGATTTTTATAAATCCCACCGTCAATCCTAATTCCATGAAATTTACACACTACAGTTTTTTTCTTTTTAGTTACAAGGCTCCTATTTTTATTTGTTTAAAATCATAGACCTTGAAATATTTAAGTCAAAAACTAAAGTTATGGCTTATATCTTTTTTTCTTAACAATATTCAAAAACGATTCTGGATGAGTTTTACGAAGAGTATGAAAAAAGTAATGTTTTCAGTGTGATTGCAATGCCAAAAAAATGTCACGTATAAAAAAATTTCAAACTTATGTTATTTTTTTATGTTCAGGTTCGTGCACTACAATTAGGACCCACTTGACCTCATCCAGACCTTAAACAAATGCATTGTAACAATTCGTTTTGGTTATACTTAATAGCATAAACGGTAAGAACTTATTAATTTTTAATACAACCTCCCTGGCCTTCAATCAATGCTTGAATTCTTTCACGGAGTAACCATTATATTTCATAGAGATTAATATTATCTTCCATTAACAGTCCCTGAAAATTATGGTATCTTTAGAATATACAGAGTTTCGAATAAAAAAGATTTGCATTTTCTGCCCTAGTTTTACTTTTTTCTCTATGTATCAATTTTTCCAGGAATGGACCCTCAAAGAAAAAACTCTTACTTTTAAAATTTTAAAACTGTATTAGGACATATGGTACTATTTGAAACCGTTTGTATTACTAAAATTCTAACTTATTTCAAAGTTACATGTCAATATTTGTATTTATTAGAATTTGTCAAATAAAAACAATCGTAACTATTTTACTTTGTTATGAATTTGATGGCCCATGTATTGGCTCAAATTACCTGATCTAGACAAATTGTATCAATTTTGAATGATGGGGTAATTAATTCTGGAGTTATTTGCACTCAAATAATTTTGAAACTTTTAAATCAGTAAAACACACCTTGATAAGTGATCGTGTTTCTCTTTCTCAAAAACTGACTAAAATGTAGAACAAATTATTCAATTTGTAAACTTACTTGAGGAGAGGAAACACTCGGCCTTTTTGTTCAAATTTTCATGGAGAATAATAATAATTAGATATACAAATGATGTAACTTATTAAATACATAAATATAAATCTTTAGGACCTTCCAGATTCAAATTATATGACTAATCAAATCAAAATATGAAATTCATTTTTTATAAAAGTATAAGAAACTATTTGCTGCAATATTACGGCGCTATTTTATGAAAAATATTCATAAGTATGGTTTTAAAAGTAATTTATGTGTGAGCTTATTTTTCTGAATTGTATCAAAAAAGATAATTAGCTTCATGTTTAAGTAAAAATTTTTGCTTTATTTTTACAGGAAACTAATTTTCGAGAAAAAGTTACAAAATCATTACCTTGATGTACCTACATATATTTGGAAACATGAAAAGGACCACATATCTAACCTTCTCCATCCCATATATTATATGGAATGTGCATCATTATAGTAGCATCTTATATGATGTCACTCAAAGTCATATCATCGTCATCCTCCATGATAAAAAAATATAATTAAGAACTTGTCAATAATAACTCATAATAAAATTTCAAAAAAATCTTTTGACATTAGAACAATATTGTTTTGGAGTACACACCTTTGTATATGTACCTTAATACCCATGCTGGGATAATGATTTGATGTACATATATTTATTGCTATGTATAGGGTGCGGACGGAAAATATTTCCCAAAATTCTATATTTATTTAAAAACAATGTGCAATATCAATATCGGAGTTTGAATATTATATCAAACTTTTTCGGTCAATTTTGTTATAGAGTTATCACAATACTAATATTTTCGTACTGGTTCTGAGATCAAAGTTAGAATCAGTAATTTGAACCTTTTTCTAATTATTCCACTTTAAATTATAAAACCAAAATGTCACTAAGATCAATTCACATTCACTTAGAGAGGTGTCCCAGTGTTTGTAGTTCGGATAAGGAGCAGGTAACTTGATCAAAAATTTGAATTGAAGGACCTAGCTCAAGGGACAATGCCCTCAAAGGATTTTTTTCCTGAACTCAATTTGTGTAGGTTTGCATTTCGGTGGTTCCTAAAGAAAGAAAGAAATTTCATTTATATGGCCTTCAAAGACAATTCCAGGTCAGATAGAGAAATGGAAAAATATAATATTTATTTATCAGTGCAACTCCATCTGACCAAAAAAAGAATATAAAAAAAAGTGAAAACGTTACCATTTTAAATCTTGCTTATTTTATAAAGTAACATTTTCTTGTTTAGTGTTTTAGAGAGTTTCATCATTGGCGGGACAATTTGTTAATTATTTAATGGCGCAAGAACCGGTTCCAACATCAATTTACTGTTGTAGTACAGTTTTACAAATTTCAGTATCCCGGTGTATAACTAGTATAAATGTGTACATTGTTTGCCCTCACGTCTTATTATGTGGAGAAGACTGTGAGTTTGTCTCTATTGAAGTACTCCGGTGGAAGAGCTTTAAGTCGTTCAGTGGACTGAGTGATGAGGCCGAATGAGATCCCATTTTATAAAGTAAAGCACTCTGACTTTTTCTTGTATCTACCATGAATCATCACAGTATAAATACAGGATTAATGTGCAAAAGATATCATGGAAAGGAACTTCTTTATTATCAAACCCATTAACTTCTGAAACAAAAAATACTATAAACATACATAAATAGAAATATATAATACAAACTCCGCTGATTGTATATGGAAACATATTCAAGCAGTTGTTATCGATTGAGTCGAGATCCCTCTCCTTACCAATTATGTTTATAAAGCATAAAAAAAGTTGTAAAATACCTAAAAATGACACTTTATTTGGACCTTAACGCGATTGAAATAACCGATAAATAATTAGTTATAATAAAATGTCCCAAGCAACATTTACTAATACAGGAAATCTAATAATTAGAAACATACATAATTATAATAACAATGAATTTTCAGCTTATGCATACCTCACTAACTTTATTCAATTAACAAAGTGTATTTCTCTAACTATTTCTAGTATAAAACGCATAAAACTATGATGATCTCCACAAATTTTGGGAAAGTAATTCTTCTTATACTGGAGAATTAACTTTAATGATAAACCTATGTTGGGGTTAATTTTTATAATTTATTAAATAGTAAGTTTAAGATACCTTTTAAGGCGAATGATTTTTAGGTATATTTATTATTTTTTGTTATTTATACCTAAAGGAATCAGTTACCTTTATAATCTTAGTTTTCAACTTTAATAGTTGCCACTTATTCCAGTTTGTTCAATTTTACACTCATTAAATTTAATAACCGCTGGGGTTTATTTGTAAATTCGTTTTTATGAACGATTACTTATTGTATTAAGATCTTGTTTACTGAAAGTTGTTTCAATCAAGATTTGCTTCTAAATTTGAACGAAATAAAAAAAAAAGATTGTTGCTTTATGAACGTTAATACATTTAGCAATTATAAGGTAGATTATTAGATTTATTTTATCTATTGGACACTATTTTTTATTGTTTGATTTAACGGTTAATTCGATTTATATGACTTTTTACCCTGACGGAAAAATTTCTCAAATCGAGATTCGACTGTAATTTTTATTGAAAAGTTATTTTTTCGAAAAATGTTTATTCATGTTTTGTCTTACATCACTTCTTGTGTAATTTTGGGCAACAATAACATTATGTCACGAGAACGAAGTATTTGTCTCATCAAACGCTACGACGCCCAATTAAATGATATGATCAGATGGATCTTCTGTTATAAGTATATTCTTATAACCTCTTTGGATGATCTTTCAATGAATGTTACTAAGATTGATTTAATTTTTTTTTTGGATGGGGGAGGGCCCCCCCCCACTCAAAAAAAAGGACCTTGTTTTTTTTTAAAGCCAGATTTTTTTTACAAATATGAAAAATTATAGATTACTAGAAAAACAAATGCAGATGGCTTTATCCAGTTCTTCTTATACACGATATATATAAAGAAACACCATTTTTGGATACTTATACAAATAAATAATTTGAAACTCCACATTTTGACGCAACCTGTGTTTCATTAGATCCTGCTTTTGATAGGTCATCCAGGATTTGTAGCTTATCTTTCAGCAAAACTGTTTTGCTGAAAGCTACAAATCCTTATCTTTCAGCAAAACTGTTTTGCTGAAAGCTACAAATCCTGGATGACCTATCAAAAGCAGGATCTAATGAAACACAGGTTGTGTCAAAATGGGGAGTTTCAAAAAACTGTTTTTGAGGGCGCCCTCATGACATGACATCATGGATCTTTTCATTCTCATGAAGTTTATAGCAAAAAAAGGAAGAAAAAGTTAAGCATTTTACTTCTGTTTTCTTCTATCCATAGTATTTCACGTATAAAAAATTGTATTTGAGATACAATTGACTACAAGAGTATTTTTCATATATTCAAATTTGACTGAATTTAAAAATTGACAAAAATAAATATTGTTCATTCTTACAAAAATATTCAAATTTTGATAGTATACATTTATTTTTTAAACAAAAAAGGCTCTCTTTTCGATAAATTTAGCAACGCCAAACTTTAGTAGGGGGAGGTTGCTGCACCTACCGTATCACTTGTATACACAGCCCTACAAAAATTTCCGTTTTATGACTTGGTTCACAGTTAAGATCTTCTTGCCAGAGAATTTCACCATTTACTTCCAGTGTGTGTTTTCATTTTTCGTCTGATTCTATAAAATATAAATTCAGGTCAACTTGTCATTTAATTGTAATATATATTTCCCCTCAGATAATGCTTGAATCAAATAGAAAAATTACCTACCGCACTCTGTACGTATATAAAAAATATCCACATAGCCAGGTTAAGGGCTTTTTTCATCATTATTAAATGAGATAATTACATTTAATTATAGAGTGGATTAAACTATCATTATATACAAAAAACATTTTTTTATAATATACTATAAGATGTTTTTCTCTTAAATTATAAAGTCATGGGTAATTAAGCATGCAAATTTAAGTGTTTTTGGTTGCGCGTTGCAAAAAAAGAGATGAACAAATTTATATTTTTTATGTTATCTACATAAAGACTCTTATAAATTGATTTAATAATAATATATTATCATTAATTATTATAACAGTTATGGGTACTTAATTCATGGAACGCGTAATATTTTTCGCTTCCTTTTTCTTTTCTTTTTTTAAGACAAACTAATAGTTATTTTTTAAAGTAATATAACCATAAAATGAAAAATAAAATTGAATCAAAATAATTGTGAAATGAATGTCTTAACAAATTAAATTGTATTTTACATGTTTATTTAGTAACACATATTACTTTAGTTCCATATTCATTACACCATGTGTTTTTAAAGAGCATAAATCCCAATTACAAATGTTTAGCTCTGCTCCTCCTTTCATTGACGCTGAAGCAGAGGTCATTGCCAAATTTGCTTCATACTCAATATATTTTCATCAATGTATGACGTCATTATTATGAAATTTCCTCCTTTGCTATTGAGTTAGTTTTGGTAACATTGAACTTTTCCACATCAACCACCATCATCTTAACTTTACAATTATTTTTAAATGCCTGGTGCCCCCAATGCTATAAGCCAAATGTTGGGGAAACAAATACCATGTTGTCAGTATTTTTCCATATGTTGGCTCAGCAATATTTGTTCTTGCCTGCTAGAGGCGTTGAGTCTCCTTGAATATTATTGTATAATTAACTATGTACCCTCTGTCAATTCCCCCTTTTAACGGAATGTACAAGGTAAATTCTGCCAAAAGAGGAAAAAGCTCCATATGTTATGTAAAGTGATGATATTTGTGGTATCATAAAAAGCAACCATTTCCATGAAAAAAAAGGATACTAATAAGCTAAGTAATCTACTCAAGCTACTAAGTGCATTTCGCCAATTTGTTTCAACCCATTGCGCGACCCCTCCCCTAATGACTAATTCTCACGTCTCCAATCCAACACAACCCATTTCGATGCTGGTCAAGGACCGCCCTTTGAGGACGATGACTGTGAAAAGGGTAGTCCAGGACATAGGCCTTGCCTTCTACGTTCAGGGAAAATCTCAGCTCCATCAAGCATCTGCATAAAGCAAGCGCCTGGAGCTCTGTAATTAGATCTTTGGGCAGTTAAGACTTGTGAATCACCGAGTGCAAATCCTGGGTTATCTCGAAAAATATGAGTGAGCACACGACCTTCATGACTTTCCTTGGTGTCGTCTCATGCCGTACTTCTTCTTTGAGATATTTTACTGAGGAGGTCTACCTCGACTTCTTCAAAAACACCGTCGTCCGGTGGATGAACAAGGTTGCGTCATGTCGCCTGTATTTGTTCAAACAGGGCTCTGCATCAGTGCATGGCACCTAAATTCTCCAAAATTGGTTCTGATTCAAAGTCCTAGCTTTCTTAGAAAACAAGACCTGACCTCCCCTAGTTTCCTTAACATTAACCCTTGGACTTCTACGTCTAGGGAGAGTTAGAAGGCAAGGATATTGACAAGTCTCAAGTCCCACACAAGCTTCCTTGTTTATGTCAGAAACGCCCTGGCCAACTTCAGGCTCAGAATAGAACCCTTGGTGGCTACTAACGGTGTCTGAATCGAAGAAATAAATATAATTTATATTATTTTATTGTTAAAAAAAGGTAGTAGACATTGATCATGTAACACTTGTTATTGATCTAAATGAAGTCAAACTTTTTACAGATTTATTTGTTAAAGAGTATTTTTTTTTAAATTATCAGGTTTTTTTAGACGAAAATACCAACCAAAAGAAAAGAAAAAAGGACCACACAAAATATGTATCTATATGATCGTTAAGTTCTGTTCACTAATTACCTGCAAAAAGTAACAACTGCAAGAGCGTACATGGTAATGACTAGACAACTAATCATGTCTCTTTATACATATTATATCTAGTTTTTAGCTGTACTTACTTGTTTGTACTTGTAAACCTATCTACATTGAACATACATACATAATGTATTTAATCTTTTGAGCGGGAGAAAGAGATTTGTAATGAATATCTTCTCATATTTCGATGAGATTATGTTGACGATAATCATATCACTTAGACCACACGTAGATAAATATTTCCCTAGCGTCATGGTTCATGGATGTTTTGAGACATGACACATGGATACATTTTCACTGAAATATTTGGATGGAGGATCAGCGGGCGTCTGCAGGGGGTGGGCTAGAGGGGATGTAGCCGTCCCAAAAAATAATTTTTGTTTTTTACTAAAACTCTCTTTCCAAAAAATTTAATTTTTGAGTATAGCTATGAATTTTTCAATTTTATTTTCCCCACTTTTTTTCTGAAAAAAATCCAAAAGCCAAGTCCTTTCCAAAAATAAAATCCTGCAGAACCCCCTGAATTTGCACATACCTAAATATGATGGGGAAGAGTGGGGTTCGAAATACTGAGCACGTCAAAATTTGAAACAACATACCTAAATAAGTATGTCTGCTGTTTCTTAGATATGACATATAAGTAGGGATAGGAAAACGTAGAGAAAAATAAAAGTTTTAAAATTAGTGAAGGAAAAACAATTGGTGATGTTATTCTTTTTTATTTATTACATTCATTATTTCATAGATCGTCGTTGTGTAGAATGTTTTCTCAAAAATGATACATTCCCGCCTAATAATAATAATCATATGTTCACTGAACGAATACTTTTTTATATGATGAAGGTTTTACCACCTAAAATAGTAAAAAATCATCCATAATCATATAACAGGCTGATGGGATTTACAAATTTAATAGTACCAAAAATGTTACTTCCGCCTTCCCCTCGCACTCTACAAAATGCATGTACCTACCAATAACGACTCTATGCCTTGAATGGACGGCGGACTAAAAAACGCACGCTCGAATGTATGGGTGATCTCTATTATTACTTCTTCCACGTAATAGTGCGATAAATGAGTAATTGAGTTTAAATATTGTCATATCAAATATGTATCGACAATGTTGACTGCTTTATCAACCGTACTTTGGATGCATTTTAAGACAATTAACACCAAAAATAGGTAATTGAAACGTAAACAACAGAATGAACTATTAAATAATGAACAAAAAGAAGAAAAATCATACGCACCAATTATTTTTCCTTTTTTAAATTCTAAACTTAGTTTTTTCATTACAAAAATGTCAGTTCAACTAATAGGTATGGGCATCTATAGATAAATATATAATATAAATTAAAATATGATAGTAATAACATTTCCCCTACACTATTGCTCTTTTAAATTTGGAAGGTTTTCCTCTTCATAGCAGTAATTCATTCTCTCCTCCCAAAATCCTTTAACTGGTAGCTGATATTTACAATGTTTCTAATTCTTTGATACCAAAATATATATAATCAGATATATTCTTCTGAACTTTTCAAGCATGCCCAGCAGAAATACGGCCTGTTCTATTTCCTTAATCAAGAACCAAGAAAGTTATCTATGCATGAGGTTTTATTTCCAAATCACAAAATCATTATTCTGAACCACAAATACGGTCATCTCTAGTCTTGAAACCGATTTCAAAATATTTCGAAGAAACATTTCTTGGACAAGGATCTAGGTATATTACATAATCCTTGAAGTTTACCGTCATAGGCTGATGAGGAAGAGTTTGACTATGCCTTGAATACCAAATCTGGATTTAGAGCCAAAAGTGAAGCATCTTCACTTTTCTTCCTATTATATTTCCGCTTCTTTAATTTAAATCGTTCTTATATTTAAATTTAATATTCGACTGATCTGGATTTTTTTGGCTGCTAGAAAATTTTTTGGTAGAAAAAAAAACAGACAAACAATTACTCAAACGATTTTTTTTATCAAATAAACTCATTTGCCAAGAGTTTGAGTTATTCTATATTTTTCTCAATATGTATGGGATTTGAATATGTTCATAAACAAGATAAATATTCATTTTTGTTTTTCAAATCCAAGGACTGAATATAATATATTTTTTATGCTCGTATTTCCAGGATTAAGTAATTTTATGAATGTATGTACATCGAGGCAATGAATACTTTATAGATGAAGAATGTTCTCTTTTTTTCTCTTCATTTTTTTATACCAACCACGGGCAATATTTATGAAACGAAGGAGGTTTGAATTCAAACAATCACTTAATGAATATCCTCATGAATTAAAATAACTTGAATAATTAATTATTGTTAATTATTCCATAAAATAAGTAATTCCACCAAAATAAAAAATATTTTAATTCTTCTTTTAATAAACAATTTGGTTCAACAATTAGGAAAAGATTCCATGGAGAGAATATTTTTTGAATAAATTAACCAGGAATTATAAATTCGTTTTATTGTTTCAATGGGACTATTCCTTACATGGAAGTCCAAAATGAGATAAACCCAGGAATATTCCAACATGTACTCCTCTTTCCTTTCTTTTTTCTTTCCTTTTTTTGACCAACTAAAGGAATGGTTTTTCATACTTTCTAATGATGACCTAAAAGTATTTTGATCAAGTAATTTCAAAACTCTAAAAAAGCCGATATGTGAACTCCCTAAGACAATTACATGACTCCATAAACACTTTGGTTTATATTAATGTTGAAAAATTATATATACATATTTACTTCGTAACAGTTCTTACGACAGGCGTATTTAAATTTATCACATACGGTATCATCAAAGGTTTTAGGAGTCCATGTGAGCATTAAAAAAAAGAAAACAAACAAATCACTATCTTGAAGATACTTGACAGATAATTAAAACTACTTATAAAACTTTACCGAAAATTTGAGTTCAACTTCTTAAAGAAAATTAAGACTTGGAATGTAACTATTTTTTCAGGATAGTTAACTTTTTTCGGTTCATTTATTTCATTGATTAATAAGGAAGGACAGTGACCAGGAGTGATTGGAAGAAAGACTCTACACTCCAGTTAGGGACTGATGTGTTGGTTTATGTAATACTAAAATACAATGGAAGTCCTTAAACACTTCCCGGCTCAGACGTACAGGGGTTTGTTTCTAATTCTGGGCTTAGATAATCTGAAAATACTTTAAGGGCATCACAGGCTACTTTTATTAAAGAAATAAATGACTTGACCCCAGACGAAGCTTAATTCAGGATGAGGGTTAATAGATCCGGTTATCATATCCTTGTAATTTGTTTCTATCTGCTGATATTACACTGTTTAATTACAATTTCAAAAATATTAAGGTTGTACCAAAATGATTGAAATTGCTCGATTAAGACAAGAAATTACATTCAGAAGACAGTTAAAAAAAAATCATGTCACATAGTATTTATCAGTTCGGATAATGTCGTGGCAATGTTTCTCAAACCCCACAACTACGCGGAGAGCTAGTCTTCGTTCACTAACTTCATCACCCGTTGAACACCGCGTGTGAGGTCTTCATGGCTATCAAAATTGTAATCCTGGAGCAGGCTTATGGAAGATAAATTGGTCACAGAGAGTAAGATCCGGGGCGTACTGTTCCTGGAGTAGCTTATTCAGGCCCTTACAGCATTTAACTCGCTCATTCTTGTTGATATGAGAGAAAAATGGGGTACTCTACGCTTAGGAGGTTTTCAAAGCTGAGATCAACAGTCAGTATTCTAAAAACCACTGTTGGTGGTAGGGAAATCTCTGTTGAGTCATCTCGAACGCTCAATTGGGATTTGTTCTTAGATCCTTACTTGGGCTTTGTTGTTGGGTGTCCTTGTGTCTCAAGTACGTTCTGATGAGACACCTTGACGTGCAATTCTGGATCTCACCATGCCACCAAAAGATGGTCACAAGAATACGGCGAGCATCAGGGTAAACGATAGTGAGGTTGGTTTGCATCTCAGACACTGTTTACCCATTTTGTAATGAATCACAAAGTACGAGCAAAAATTATGAGTCTCCATGTTTAGCGCCAAATAGAGACTAGTGTACAATTGTGTTGCACCTGGTACGAAGGCATAAAATAATGGCCGCACGACGGTACGAATTCGAAGGATATCTCAAGGATTTTGTATTTTCTTAAACTGTTTTTGTTCGCTGAATCTGATGTGTATACTTCCATATACATATATCTAGGAGTTGATATATGTAGAGGTATAAACTTGTTCTGTATTTAAAATACGAACTTGTATATAGAACTTGACGTCTTGTGTGATTATTATTTTATTAATTTAGAAATAATCTATCCTCAACAGTCAATAAAATGGAATTTTTTTTTTCAACTATTATATCAGAAATTATGATTCACAGTTATAAAATATTATATTAGAAAAGTTTGTTCACTGATGCTTAACGTGCCATATGCAGAATCTCAGTGCAAATATAGTTTCATAGTACTACATAATATATCCATTTAAATGTTGGCGTGGATAAACACAGCAGAGAAGATTAACCTTAAAATTTAAAGGGAATTAAAGGAGGGATAAACTCTCCCTACAATCAATTGAAGAATAATCTGACAATGGGGCATGATTCAATTAATTTATAAACAAAGTGACATAGAGTGGCGCCATCTTGTGGGAAAATAATAAAACTTCAGAAATGATTTTATTGTTAAATAAAAAAATAAAACGGAGTGTTACTCCCATAGAAGGTGCTGGTAATTTTTTTTTGTCAAGGTTGGACATTTTTCTCTATTTCAAGTTTTAGCAACAAGCTGCATACCGTCACACGACCTAGAAGATAATTTATTTATTTTTGTTTACCCATGTTATATTGGAAATATTAGACTATTTTCAACAATATGATTTTTACCCTGTTTTCTTCTTCTTCTTTTTTTTGTCGGAGGAGAGGTTAAGAGATGCTTACATTAAAAATACCACTGTGACATATATTTCAACCATCATATACTGTCTGTAAATGAGGTTGCATTGAGTTAAAGCTCTCCTTCCCCTTTTGAGAATTTATAATTCCCTTTGTTGATTAACAAAAGTGGTCTTTGTGTGTCATTTCTAAGGAATTGCAATATTTTAACCATACATATATTCTTAAAAAGCCATTTCATTTCATCCATTTAATGACTCCTATTTACTAGTAGTGAATATTAACTTGATGTATGGTCTTCATTCTACTTATTAGCATCGTATATGTTCTGTCCCATCATGTACATGCTCATTAGTACAAATCATTAGACAAGTCAGTTCCAATTAGTTTTGTTATGTAAAAATCTAATCCATTTACAGAATGATTCCTAGGGAATCTGTCGTTTTCCATGTTTGAAGTTATACTTATAATGTTGTATTATGTGAATTACTTGTCTTGTATATTGGCCAAATGGAACTATAAACTGTCAGTATCTTCTTGGAATTATTGTTTTATGTACATTGTACGAACAAATTTCTTAGCATTTCATCAAAACCCTGCATAGATTTGATTATTTCTTTGAAACAGGATGTGACGCCATTTTCCTTTGCACAAAAAAGTCTGAACAGTAACATTTTGTGACATCCTGATCCTGATGCAGTTTTTTTATGTAATTCTCAACTTTGTCCTCCGTATACAGCAATCTGCATTCTGTGTCTCAACCTCAATTTAAAAAGATATGAAGAAAAGTACAATCTACATGTTAATTAGCCATTTTTTCATTTGACTCCACCTGATATAAAGCTTTTTTACCGACGTCATAAATTATATCATAATTGAAAGAGATGCCACCCTGGGGGCTCAAAGTTGATATTTTTACTTTATAAAAAGGATATATTTAAAAAATATATTTATTAAATTTCATCAAATGGCTTGAAGAATAGAAAAAAAAACTTAACATCTACATTGAATACTAATTGATGCAAATTATAAATTTATATTTATATTTGAATCAAAGCAATGTATTATATAGTAAAAAAAAACCTCAAAATTGCTAGATTTTTACTTTCTTTTTTTATTTTTATTTTTAATCGATTAGAGACAAGAAAAGTAAGACAATTAAAGACAAATATCTTATTCTTTCCATAATAATAGTCGAACTGTATCTACAATATGGAAATAAGAGATGTATAATAAACGATAGAGGTATCCATTTTTGATATCCAGTAATGTGTAAGTGCTTTTCAATTTGTTGGCGTTTTGACATGTACTTATTCACAATTTTCCTCAAAAATTACTTTTATTATGATAAAATTTGGTTGTGAAGGCCCCCAAAACATCAAGAACACTGACGTCATCTGAAAACGCTCTATTCACAGAAATGAAAAAAAGCATTTAAATTCTAGAAATCAACGTTTAGAACACTACCAATCTTGTGGATAATTAGACAAAATATAAATACTTAAGAGTTGTTGACTTTTAAGGAATTTGATTGTGTTCACTATGTAAACTCTTTCTTAAGTTTTTTAGAGATTAAATATTGCTGATTTTTCTATAATAATTTTAAGAAATGATACTTTAATCTAGTCAATTGAATAAGAACTCCAAAGCAAATCTATGTTTGTGAAATTATTTCAGGATATTAAATAATCCCTGAGGATAAAATGAAATGAAACAAGTACAAAACTATGAAAAAATTAAACGTTCGGCATCTCAAAGAGTGCTAACCGGGGAGTTATACCTCATGCATATAGACACTCTTTCTATGACATTAGAGATATTATTTTGATGAGAAAAAATACATAGTTAATCTTGATCCAGGGGAATACAAAAGTAATCAGTATTGTATCTCTTAAACCATCTATCAAAAGGGGGAAAAAAGTAAAAAATCAATTAGTAGTTCGCCAATCCCGTTACTATTATAGTTTTAATTGAGGATATGATCACTACTGAGCATGATACTTTTCAAGTTTAAAAAATCAACGTTCAGTAAACCAAAACTGAATAGTGGTTGACAAATCGACCGTGTAATAATGAATTATCGGTAATCATTTCAAGAGATGTGAAAATACCTGGAGTCAGGGAGAGTATTTATCCAAAAAAAGTGTATGTTGGTTATATGCAAAATAATTTAGCTTTTAGTAACTATTTTGAAGGTTCAAATTTCTTCCACGGACAAGAACCAATATAGTTATTTTAGTCAGCTATCATATTTTTTTACTTTGTTAGGGTATGTATTTATGCTCATCAGGAGTAAATAAATTTTCAAATCTCTATTATGCTAATAATGAATGATTAAATACCCTTTATTAGCATATTATGCTTTTATTTATAATTTTGGAGGGGTTTAAAACAAATCTAAGATAGAACGATTGCAGGATGAATATATTTTAACCTTTGAATTTCACAAACGCTTGATACACTTCTTGGATCTCATAAGAAAGACCCATAAGTTTGTAATTCTTCAATGAAGAAAAAAAGTGTTTGGAACAAAACGAAGGAGCAAAAAATAAATATAATGTCAGAATGAACAATCTTACCAACCGTATTTCCTTTTCTGATAAAAATATATTTGTTTTATTTAAACAAATTACATCCCTGCTCGTGTGTGTTTACATAAATAAACAGACAAAAGGAATAAAGTTGAAAGAGAATACGAATAAAAATGCCTCGTCATGCAAAGAGCCCACGTCACTTTGTATTTAGTACAATCATTTATATACATATAAAAAAGCAACATTGCAAATTAATCCTTACAAAGTACAATGTCAGTATGGTATATCATTGTATGAATTTGCAGGGATAGTTACATTTTTTTAGCACATAAAAAAAATCTATAACCTTAAAATAGATTTCACAATCTTCCTTCATAGAACATTTAATCTCATTGATTCATAAAGCAAAGCAAAACAAGTCACTGGGTGCACTGCATATAGTACTAAATGATGTATAAATTAAAGAAATTTTGAAGTAAGAAATAACACTGTAGTAGTTTTAATAAAATATTGCAGGCGTGTGCATATTACATAAGAAGGTGGGTATGGTGCTCCCTTATGTAGAGAATACGATCTACGGCAAAATTATTGTAAAAAAATCAACGTTGACCGCTTGCATGAGAGTCATGAACCACTTATAATATCCAAAAATACATCCACCTCAGATTATTCAGGTGAAAGCCTAAGCAACTAGGAAGTTTAAACAACACCTCCACCACGTTTTGAAGCATCAAGGCCCATATATTATATGTTATAATACACCCCGATCAATAAGTTGAAAAAGTTAACTGCTATGTACGAGTTAGGTTAACTTTCTCTGCATCCGCTTCCCTGTGTATCATGGAACCCTTCTGATATATAAAAATACGCACTGTCGTTCAAGTTATAAAGTTGAATGGCTTCGCCCCAAGGCAGTTAAACTCCACTCCCGTCAAGGTTCTAAAAATCAAGCACAAACATACAAGCCCGCGGCTATTAAAAAAACAGTCGAGCAAGTGAGGGTTGCCTATATCCAGCCCGTTTGACTAGGTAATGCCGTACATTAAATACAGCATATAAACAGGCAGTTTTTGGCCCAAATCATAGGTAGTGAGTGGTCTGTGTCAACGTCTCAAACGTGAAATAAATACTAAAAACAAATATTATAGGAGATTTCTAAATAAAATATACTTTTGATAGACAAATTCACTTCCTGTAGAGTTTGAAAATGTTTTTTTAACAAAACTCAAATTCCTAACCCTGACACACTCTGTAAATTTCAATCCTAGAACCAACGGATCTATTTTACAGATTCCGAATAAGTGCAAATTGAACAAAACGATATTATAAAGGGATTTCCCATCGAATCTAAGTTAATAAAATATCTTCTTTGGATTAAATCTGGTATAACTCACCAAAATGCTAAACAGGTTTCAAATATTCAGTTGAACTAGAAAAAAAAGTAAGGAAACCCATCTCGTAGATCAAATAGTGTGACTTGAACCAGTTTTAGATAATATAGATTAATTTTCTGATGAAGATGAGGCAAACCGAGCAGCTCATTTACTTTGAAATGAAGAACTTAGAGCTTTTGCTAGTTTGAAAAAAGACTTTTCTTTTATGGAAGAATAGTAATTGAATTATTTTAAGTAGTTGCACTTTTACATTAAGTATAAATTGTGTTTCACAGAAAAAAAATGTATTTTTTTTAAGTCCCAAGACTTATCTTATTTAAAAACAAAAGTACTTCTTTATTATTACTGTACTAGTATAAAACGGATCTAGTATTTGTAGTATTCGGCCCCACTAAACTTCCACAGTGTTTATATTTTTTAACTACATAGTCGTGTTGGATAGTAGATAATTTTAACAAACCATTGAGCCCTGTTTATAACTTCTTCTACTAAAATAAAGTGAAATTTAATGGTTCAACACGTTGAAAAGTTTAGTTATTTACTTCACAAAAAAATTTGGTTTTTGTCTATTTTTTGAAGTGTTTTAATTTTCGCAGTCTAAAAGTGTCATTCAAATGCAACTTATAGAAAACTTATTCTTATGTAACACCCTGAACGAAACTCAAATAGTAGCAGACATATATAAAAATGCTGTGTTAAAATTTGTATAGTCTAAGTCAAAATAACTCAGAGTAATTGAACCATACGTATAAAATGTTGCAGCAATTCCTAATCGTTCCAATATACACATTCCCTACAAAAAAGTGACCTTTAATCAAATTATTATAAATCATTAAAAAATAATGACTCATCATATCTAATTGTGTGTGGCTAAGAATTCATCCCCCTAAATATCAAATAAAAACAATGATGTAACACAATTCTATCTATATTTCATTATTCTGACTCAAAAAACAAAAACAAATCGTGAAAAAGTTATACCGAATTTTATTAATAAAAAGATGTGTTTTCATAAAATATTTGATTTTTGAAAAACTGATTTGCCAAATCTTTTTTTTTAAACAATAGTAAGAACTGGGTGGTCAATCCTTCATCAATCACATACACACTCAACTTATAATTTATGATCCAGCTATATATATTTACAAGCAATAAAATAAAGAAGAAATAATGATAAAGAACAAAAAAAACAAAAAACAAGGAGCCAATCTACTGCTGATCGTTAAACATTTAATTGTAGGAAAGAAACACTTGTTTTTAATTAGTCTTTGCCAAAAAAAAATATTAAAAATGATATTGAATGATCGTTTGAGGAATGACATCGCAACCATGACGACACAGATGTGTTCAATTCCGCTTTCCACAATTTGAAAGTGATAATGATATTTCTCTATGATGTTACGAATCACATTCATCAATCAGAGGACCCTTTCCCCTAATGATAATTCCTCTCCCCTAATTGGTTTTTCCCCTTTTCAACAGAGGAGGCCAGAAAAGTTCCTAATATTAGTATATATGTTTGTACAACATAAGGGAAATTTATATAAATATTTCATTCACCACCACATTTTTCCATATTTCAGAGTATGTTTTCCAACTAACATGAACATTTAAACTGGATTAAATTGGAAGCTGTCTATTTTCTTATATTAATCTTGTATCTTATTAGATTCTCTGACGATGTCGTATTACATAAATATCTTATCTATCTTGATGTATTGATCCGAAGTGTAAACCCAACACAATTTTAGCTGAGCAATACATTTGAGAAAGTTCCGAGGAGATTTGTACAATTAGTATATGATGGGGACTTCTACGAGAAAGATATCAGAAATGTTCGTTTTATAACCAAAAAAACATGAAGGATTGCAATGAATATTAAAACGTTTCATTGTTTGTATTACCGGGAATTTTGTGTCAACATATCTGAGTGGATCTCAAATCATGGTAATTTTACCTTAATAATTAGAAGATATCTTAACTGTCCGATAGAGCGTCCTCTAATCAATAAATGCTCAACTGAGCAGAACTGGTTAGGTTAATGAAATATTAAAATGGTCTCCCAATCCATATCAGAAAGGATGAAAATGAAAAGTGTTTGAAGGACTTTATTAAAAATATAATGTAGAAAATTCGAATTTTAGACATGCATTTACATTTTGTTTTAATTATGATTACCTTTCACTCCCATTCAAGTATTGTATAGATTTTTATACTTGTCGTATATTGCTTAATATATTTTATTCAGTTTTTAAATTTTTGTGCGTCAGATTTTGCTCACTCAAGCTATACTTCTACATTTTTATTTTTATACATTCAAATTCTACAGTAAATTTAACTAGTCATAGACAACACTCACTGGTATTTATTGGTGCTATTTGAAATAACTAAATTAGTGTTATGGACGTTTATATGTAAAACTTTAACTAGTTATTGATAAAAAATGTACAATAGTTTATAATTAATTAATAATTGTCCAACAGTTGAGGAAAATAGGCTAATTAAGAAGGATGTTTAAAATAGCGATAGTGTAGGGAAAATATTATATGAATATTTAAATTCATATATATTTCTAAATCAATTTAGAACAAAGGTAGGTTATAATTCTAACATCAAAGGGAGAAGTTAACATCACGACGACTTATTAAATAATGAACAAAAAAGAAGAAAAAACACACGCCTTAACTGTTTTTCCTTTTATATTCCCCATACTTGGTTTTTTCTTTACACAAATCTCTTTTTTACTTATGTACAATAGATGACTGAGCAAAAGAATTTGTTACTAGTTTTTTGGGACGTCATCATATATCTTGATAACTCACCAAGAAAAAAGATAGACAGTTAAATTTTAATGATGTTACATATTTATAACAACATAATCAGGCAACTTTTCATTATTATAGTCTTCTAAAATATGGCTTCATTTTCATTAAACTCATCGATAATTATGGATTTTTTAGGAGGTAGTTATCAACTTAAATTGACATGCTATATTTGATAGAATTTTTGTTTTTTCTCTTTTCATATTTTTCTTGATTTCAAAAAATATACAGGTATAAGTATATCATACAGCGAGGGAATTTAACATGTTGACGTGAATGCAATTGTCATCAGCATCCTGAAGTAATATGTACATATGATGTAACTACACTTCTCAAGTTTATTTTTGTAATTAAGTTTTTATAGCTACTAATTACTTGCAAGTACTAAAATACATGGGATCTATTCGAGTTCAAAGTGTTACCTTGGCCTATCAAAACTTAATGACCTCTTACTGTGACCATATATAACCTTTGTACCAAGTTTGATCAAAATCAATCCGTAGCTTTTGCTGTAATCCTGGTGTCTAACAAATAAACAAACAGAGGTAAAGACATAACCTCTGTTCAACTTCTTTGGTGGAGGTAATTGACCGTGTCCACTTTGATTAAAAATATCCTAAACTCATCTTAACTAACCCCCAACCGTTTTAAGCATTTTTTTCTCACTTATGAGAGGAAAAATTGAGAGTTTCAAAAAACATCACGTCATGTTAAATTAAGAAGAATGAAATAAAGTAATGGATAACAAATGTCAACATTTGGAGACCTATGGAAATAATAATATATATAGGTATAACACATTTATTTATTTTAAATATATAGAATATCTGACGTTTTTGTCCCTGTTTGAGTCAAAAAAGTATCAATGATAAAGAATCAAGTAAATTCTATATATGTAAGAGCTAAGACCGTTTAAATGGGATTGAGATTTAGTACGCATTTACGTATGTACGTAAAAATGATACTTGTAAGTGATAATACTTTTTTAATCCTAAAATATGATATTAGTGTTCTGATCTTTTATTTATCCATGTATATTTTACATAAGTATATATAAATTTAATATTCATTATGGGCTTGTCGTTTATGGGCATAATATGTGTCCTTTTTTGAGACAAAATTATATTGGAATTTGCTTCTTATGATATTTTACTCAAAGGTTTATTATCACTATGTTATTGAAATGATACGCAATTAGTGGTCATATAAGCAATGTGAATGGGTTGAAAGTAATCACTCTCCAGAAGTAAGCTAAGATTCAGTTGAGTTTGTCCATATACCATTGTGGTTGTGTTATTGTTAGGACAATCTCAATCAAAACTAAGGACTTGGGGACTGAGCATGAGGTTGTGAGAGATCGAGATGAAGAATTGATCCCATTAAGAAAAGGAGTTTGTGAATATAATTCAAGATTTCAAAACCAATGGGACATGGCCCTCATGGATGATTTTTAAGATCTTTCTTTCTCTTTACTTGAAAGAATATAATACTAAGTCATTTACTAGAATGTGTTGAACATCTTGAATAAGACATGAGCGTTATTTAATTATATAGAAATGTAAAAAAAATAGTAATAAAGGGGGGAAAAAACCCCAATCGATTTAAGGATTTCTTAAGAAAAAAAAAGATTATTTTTGTTTATGGAAGATTTCTTTCTAAAACTAGGTCACTCGATTAAATTATGCTATCAAATGTAATTTAATTTCTATTCTATTCATACTTTAGTATGGGGTGCCAAAATGTGATTATTTTAGCTTAGCGTCTCAATTTGTTCAAAATTGATGGTCGATTATGCGTTTTTGGCCTTTTATGTGAATTTGACATTAGGTTTTTTGCTATTTGAATCAAGCATCTTTACTAAACCTTAATAATGACACCAATTTGAGCTCTGTCCCTGAATATGTTTCATAGTTATTGTCAATGATGTATTTTGAATGTGTACTTTGACCTCCCCGAATTTAATGTTCTTTTACTGTGACCATATATATTCTTTGTACTACATTGTATCAAAATAAATTTGTAACTTTTGATGCAATCCTGATGACCAACAAACAAAAAAGCCAACATTGGCAAAAAGTTGAACATACGCTCAACTTTGTTGTCGTAGGTAACGAAAATCCTTTTGGTTATCCCTTTTTAGAAAGGGAGTTGTGGTTGACAAAAGGTTGGGAGCCACATATTTAATTGATTAGTTCTTAGTCAAGACAAGGAAGCCAAGATATTCAAGGGTCGAAAACAAGACTTTGAGAGGTTGAAATTGAGACCAAATGAGTAACTTTAAAAATTGGTAACAAGAACAAAACAATCCTCAGAACAACATCACTAACCTAGGGTATTATAGGTATCATATTTGATACAAGATTTTTCAAATCCTATATTTTAGCTCTTTGACGATTATATGGCTCAAAAACTTCATGGATGCAATTGCAAATATATAATTGACCAATGGACCCAGAAGCATAAGCAAAAACACCTTCCATTATTACAAACCTCTTCGAAAAAAAGCGAAAAATACTTTTAGACATGCCTAACTTTAAAAATGTTAATTGAGGAATATCATTCATTTTTTATAAGCACCTGCAAGAACAGTATATCAATTATTATCAAAATAGGATTCAAAAGATCTCTACGTACACAAACCTGTGCCCTATTCATAAAAACGAAGTTAAAGACGCCTGTATATGAAATATCAATGATATCGATTTTCCAAATAACGTCTTTTAACTCATGCGTCATCCCACTGTGACGATGGTGTTTTCTGACCCTTTACACTATAGATCTGTATAATCAATTAGGAGGAGCAGTCGGAGATTTAACAAATTATAATAATACATATCTAATAACTTCTTTTCTGTATTTCCCCGTTAAATAAAGAGAAATAAAAATTTGTTTTGAACGTTTTGTTAAAGAGTAAGATCCGAGGATGATAGTTCAGAATGAGAATTATTCTTATTTTTAGTATCCTCCGTAATCTATGTAGGGCCTCTCATTTTTTTTCTTTTGTATGTCTATAAATATAATAATATATGGAATTCGAAGTGGGATGCCCTCCCAGTGCGTTTCCTTTTGTCAGGGAGAAGAATAGACGGAGCAAGAGAGGAGATGTAGAGGTTGGATCTTAACCGAGAGGAAGAATACATAGAGGCAAACTGGCTGTCCAAATCAATTTTTCGTTGTTATTTATTTATTTATCAATAATCCAACCCAAGGGAGCTTAACCTTTTTTCTCTAATTCGCCACTTTTAATTGAGTCAACTCACCAGCTCCCACTAAAGCATTGAACAAATTCAATTTTAACCCATGCAATGTTACTACGCGAATAAACGCTTTGTTTATTTGTGCCATTTGATGCTCCTTAACTTTTGTTTGCAAATATTATATTTTTTAATAATAGTTAATAGATGGAAATAAAATACAAGTGAAAAGATTGGTTATGTTTTTTTTTTCTCGATTTATTTGGCCCATAAAAATATATAGAAAAAAAGCAACACTAGACGCAAAAAGGTTAACGAGACTTTTTAATGTTCGGTTCAAATTTTGAAATGGCGCAGCGCGAATCAGATTAAAAGTTAATTCGCGGTTTTGCACTTTTGGATTTGATCTCAACCATGCTCGAAAACGTAGTGTTTTCACTTTTACTCAAATATTACTTACAATACCTCATATAGTGTTTTATTTTATTTTTTATTGAAACTGTTTTTGAGTAGTTGTAATTTGAAATTTGGTTGAAAATTTGGAAAAATTTGGTGAAATTAAAATTGGTGAAGTTTTTAACCAGTAGTTTTTAAGTGCGACCGGCCATTCCCCATATGGCAACTCTGCCATACCCACCCCTGGGGAATTTCCTTCGACTTAGAATCACAAGCTCTAAGAACGTAACCTGCTTTTGTCAAAACCATCCTTTTTGATGAGAAATTCATGGCATTTTAAGCAGCTCATATACTTTGGGATAATATTTGAAATTCTAACAAAGAATTATTGATGGCAAGATATGCAAGCATGATATTTTTAATGTGTCTATTTATTTTTGATTAAACTTATGATAAAATGATATTGCACATGCACAAACTGAATCTAATATTTTTTTTATGATGAAATAATTCATCAATTTAGATAATTTATATATATTTTTTTTTTTGAAACATTCACTTTATTTAATTATTTGTTAGAAAAGGTTAAGAATGAGATGTTATTAATGTGTAAATCTTCCTTAGATACTAATTTAACATTCGAATGACAAAATTGGATAACAACTGTCTAATTGTAAGCCTGTTTTCCTCATTTTTTTAGGCCAGATATTAAAAGGTGCAATAAAAAAAATCACATTTAATTATGAGATTACATAGTATTTTATGAGTCCTTAGTCATTTCAACATTAATCTCAGTGGACTTATCTGTCTAAATATTGATAGTCAAAGAGAATGTATATTTAGAGTCTGTTTTAGGAAAAAGGGGGGAGGGGAAGGGGTTCAGATATTTTAACTTTTTGATTTAAAGCCCCACATTTTATAAATAATTATAAAAGTTCATTTGAGAAATTTTGTAAAAATATGATCTTTGAAAAATTCCTGAATAATAACACTATAATTATTTTTTACACAAATACAGAATTTGAAATTAAATTGAAATTTTCCAAAAAGTAAAAAAGAAAAGGCCTTATATTTAGATTTTCCCCTGGTCTGCTAAAAAAGGCTTTTTATAGATACATAGCACTACGAAAATTCTTCTTCTTTCTAAAATAAGTTATTTGAATGGTGAAATACAATACAAAAAAATGTTTAAATCCTCTTCAAACTAATATTTTAAATAAAAGGGGTTGACCTCATGGTTTTTGCAACCGTTGTCGTTTTTGCTTAATCCTAAATGACTACAAAAAGACCAAATATTGCAAAAAAAAGAAAAAAATACAAATCTTTTTATTTTTATTAAGTAAAATTTAAAAGAATATGTCTTTTTTTATTAGACTTATATTGAAACATAATTAGATGTTGGCATTGCAAAAAAAAATATAATGTTGGTTTTTTTCTTTTTGTAAAAAGGAGTAAAAAACCCATAAATCAATAATAAGTCATGTGATTAAAAATCCGACCTTATTATCAACATTATTTGACAACAATAAAAAATATTCGTTCTTTAAAATGCCCCTATAATAAACGTTCTTTTAATCATTATTAAAATACTTGGTTGAAAATGAAATGAATAGATTTGCGTTTTTTTTAGTTCTCAGAAGGATTAAGACCTGAATAAACGTGATACTTACCTAATAGCCAGGGTATTACATCTACTAAAAAATATTGTCTAAATGTCAAAAAAAAACCTAATGCACAATCCATAGTCTATAACAGTGACACCTTGAGATACGAGTGCCTCAAGATACAAGTTTTTGAAAAATGATCTAAATTATGAGCAGTAATTGGGAAACGGACTCAACAGCAGCTTCAAGCTTCTTTTTTTTATTATTATGGGATAAATAGCTTTGACTTACGAGCTCCGTCAAGATACAAAATTTGTAAAGTTATGTGTCTAAGTAATACTCAATAGTCTTAAATAAACTAAAATAATAGATAAAGAATAGAGAGATTATTATACGATGTGCTGTATCTGTCCTTATTTATCCGGTCCTTTCTTAGAATTGGCCCTTAACTGTCAATCTCGGTAATTTTTTATTAAGCCAAATAAGTTAGATCAGATATGTATTAAGAGAATTTTACATATCTAGTAAAAATATTTATATTTTAATATAATGCAAATACGAAAATATATTTGTATTATTTTTAATTAGTTATATACACACCGATCCAACACTAGATTATACGGCTTAGAACTTTACATGAACAATTTTCCGATCGTCCATGACATGCAAATTATTTTATTCCAGGGTCGTCCGTAGGAAATTGGCTAGAGAGGTTGCAGCCCATCCCCAAAATATTACTTATTACTTCAATTTTTTTTGTTGAAGATGAAAATTTTTTATGAAAAATAGGGGTGTAATTTTTCATTTTCAAGAAAATCAATTTTTTGTGAATAGCGACGGATTTTAGAATTTTTTTTCGAAAAAATTAATTATTTTGAATTTTTTTTCGAAAAATTTCAATTTTTGGTTTCTCACTAGAAAAATATATATATAATGCTGTAGATGACCCTGTGTTTGACAGGTAAATACACTGTATATTCTATCCAAACGGGCATGTGCTCCCAATTCCACATTTATAAATGTCTTAAGAATAAACACAATTTACTTCAAAATTTTCAATCTGTGAGACAGGTGCTTCTTTTTTTGTAGGGAAAGTAGAAAAATTATCAATCTAAAGCCCTGCATTATATATTTTATTAAATAATATCCATCTTGAAATGAAGTATTTTATACAGTTTAAATACCTGCAGTTTTACACCGTATTCATTACTCTAAAATCACTCTAAAAGAGAGTTTATTAACATTTTGTAAATAATTATAAAAATGATTTGGTAGTCATGAGGAACAAAATGTCTGTTCAGGAGGTTTGACCCTTAAAAACTGGGTTCGATTATGTGTTTTTATAAAAAGTAAATCCAATATCTTGCAGATTACGAACTGACAAGTTTTTGGATTGTGCGAAAGAATTCGTTTTTTGACCGTGAATATAACTTTCTAATAAGGGATTCGGAAAAAATATAAATAACAGTCATTTAATTATTATCAGTGGTGTAAGATGTCTAAAAGATACCTACTTGAATAACTAAAAATCTATCTGCAAGACATATTCTGCATCAAATCATTTTCAATTAATAATTACTTATAATGTTACTATTTTTCTTAATTTAGGACCATTTTTAAGTGAGAAGAAATACAGAAAGAGAAATTCTGCAAATTTAAGTTCTTTAAAGAAACAAGAGTTTCATTCCAAAACTATTTCACATAGGAACAACAGTAGAATTATTATCCGGATATGAGCAAACTTTAATATTCTTTTCGTTAATTCTAAAAATATTTCATTATTTGAATTATATACATACATTTTCCAAAGCAAGTCATTTAATTCTGAAAAAAAAACCGTAATGTTTAGATAATAAAATATCCTAAAACACATTTTTACAAATAACTGATTGGCAAAATAATAAACCAAAATATTTTTCTGTAGTTAAATTGGGTTGTTTGTAATTGAACATGAGCGTTGTTTACTTATAATAGGGTCTTTTACAAAACGCTTCCGGCACAAGAATACAAATCCCAGAATGAAAATATTATTTAACATATTAAGTTGAGGAAAAAGTAATTTTTTGGTTTATTTCAATGTTTAATAAGAATATTACAATCATTCGATTTGAGCCAAGTATGTCCTGTTCGTTCGATAATTTGTTCCCAAAAATAATTCAAATTCATAATACCCTTAATATCGTAGAAGCCCTTTTCCCTTATTTGTATCCCCCCGAATGCATTGGTCATAGACAAGACCAAGTGGCAGTTGATGTAGGGTGATAACTTCCTATCCGAGCTCCCGGAGCTTCTGGGGCGTCATCAAAGATGTTTGCGGTGGAGCATTGTTTTAATGATGTCTTGTTCTCTCCTATTCACCAATGCTGGTCACTTCTGTTCGATCGCCCGCTTCGAATGTTCGAGATGTTTATAGTAGAGGGCAGAATTGAGCGGAAGAAAAAAAGTTTGAACCACTCTTGTGCAACACAAACCGAAAGAGTATTTGGCCCCGTACACTTCATAAAGTTTCTTTCTCACAGTAAAAATATAAAATATGGTGAATTTCTTCCTGTGAGATGCCCATACTCGATGCAAAATAATACACTACTGAACCGACCAAGCGCAATACTACCCGAAAAGCGGGTGTAGTATACACTCACAGCTTTACAACAAATTGTATAATCCTACGTAAACAATGATGAACAAGACATACTAAGTTAATAAAGGGCGGGAAATACGAAATTATTCAACCCCCTAATCGCTAGATGGTGTGACAGTATTTTTACTAAATTTAAAATTGAATTGGGAGCACAATACAAATATATTTCAAGTTTAATTTATTTATGTTACGTCACAAAACATACCGTCACACAACCTAGCAATTAATAATCTTATCTTACCATTGGATATTAGGAATGATATGTTGTTTCTTAAGAAAAAACGTGCAAAGATTATCAAATCAAAGCCACCCTATTTATTTTTAACCTTCCATTAGTGAACATCTTCTTTTATTGCAGTTTTAAACTTATAAATATATATATATATATCATGTAATTAATTACAGGATAAACAGTTTTACGATTCTAATAATTACGTCATTTAATTTTTTTATGATTTTCCTAAATATGCCATCCCTTTTACACCTGTAAATATTAATTAAATAGTTAAAAATACTTCATGAATATAAAAAGTCAAGAATGAATATATCCTTATTATAAAATAATCTTAACAAACTGAGTTCTGTATATCTACAATATAGGACTAGTTATTATTATAGTAAAAACATTATTGTATTATTTTGATATAAAATTCTATGAAATATTCATTAATTTAAGAGAATTTCGGGAATCAAATTATTAACCATCACTTTTTATGAGGTTTCATGTGCTATAATTTTGTTGTCACCGGTGTAAAACTCAGTCCTCACATTGAAAAAATAAGTAACCAAGAAATCAAAAGGAGCAACTTTTTGGCAAAACAGTTAATTTGATTTACTTAACCTCGATCAAAAATTACTAAATATACGATAAAATGACAAACAGGGTACTATTAAGATTGATAGGAAATTGCATATAATCCAATTGAATTTCGTTGGGGAATATTAAAAAGTTTGCCGATGAAATGTATATTTAAAGAAATAAGAAGCATTTTTTTAAATATTGGGCTGTATAATATCGTAGTTCACTCAAAAATCAATTTTGCTTCAAGAATAATTTGATGGCGACTTTAACTATTCCCCCCTAGGTAATTGAAAGAAAATGTAAATTACACCCTCTGCACTTTCCTGCAGTGGTCCACACTTCTTCAATTAAAAGGATTAACTCATAGTGTGAAAAATAATATATCTGGGTGGAAAACACTGTGAGGAAAAGAAAAATTGTCTGCATATTTTCAAATAAAATGTCAGTGTCCTAACACAGTCCCCATTGGAGGACCTCCTCACACTTTCCTAAAAGTGTGATTTTTTTTTTCTCTCTTTGAGAACCTAATTTTTTTCATGTCTGGGTGGTCTACAAGGTGTACAATATACATATTTCTTGAAGGGATGAGGCGTTTTCCAAAAGGTGTAAAGGAAAAAATATGTATGTATACATATAGAGACAACATGAATCTTTGAATGCAACAAGATTAATGAAAAATGAGAGGAGGGGGAAGAAATGTTAAATATTTTGAATACATTTTTTATGTGATGTTCTATGTACATAATAGTTTACTCCTCACATGACGTGTTTATTTCATTATGTTTCATATTCATTTGGGCGTTTGTAAGGGTAGTAGTGATGTATTGAGGAGTACTCACCTTTGCATCTGTTAATAATTATAATCTGTAATGCATAAAATATGTCCTGCAAGTATTTTTTGTGTTGGTCTTTATATAGGACTACAGCCCCTCCACTTTTGTCCTAAACTCATAAACTTCAGTCCTTGATGACATCAATTAAATGTATTTATTCTATTTTTAATCAGTACTGACAATCGAAAGGACCAATCTTAAGACCTGACTCGACAGGACTAAATAAATAAGGACTGACTCAAAAATACCTGCCAGTATGTTAAAATAAAGGTAAGGTAATCTTGACAATTTGAAGAATATTTTGGGAGGAAAGCAGCTTACATTTCAGGAACTTTTATTAGTGTTGGATCGGTTTAAAAATACAGTAGTCTTATGAGTACGGTACTAATAAAATTTGTCAGTCCTAGAACCACTCTTTATAGGTATTTTATGGGTTATTGCAACAACTGAAATGACGCAGTTACGAATTACGTTCTTTTAACTGTTGAGCATATTCTTTTTCAATAAGAGACAAGATACCTGAAGCTTAAAGTAGGGTGTGTGGGGATAGAACGTATAATAATCAACTGCTATTATGGTTTTCGCTATCTTTCATTATTACCATAGAGATCATATTCTTAAATCATAGCCAAGAGTGAAGAAAATAAAAATAGCTAAGAGCGTAGGACAGAAGGATCGACTAATCGATCATTAGGACTGTTGAATGTTAAAAGAGGCCGGATTGATTAGGAAATAAGTCCCAGGACGGATCCAACACTATGTTTTATTAAATCAGATGCAAGTAGCTCTGAAATGAAGGAAATAAACACAAATCCCACCCCGGCAAGAACATTTAGGCTAGATTTAGTTTAATGTTGATTCATTGGTTCAACAAGGACTTACACAAATAACTCCCAGGTACAAACTGCATTGTTACTCCCAGTCTTTTGTGGAGACATACATTACTTATTCATGTAGTTATCCTTAAAGCTTTTTTGCGTAAATAAATAGTTATATAACATTTTAAGTTAATAAAATAGAGTTTTAAGGTCTTATAAAAATTCAAAGCTCGCCAAAAAGGCAAATTTCTTCCAATTTTTTTAGCGTACATACTACGGTGTCTAATTTTAGGGTGACCCGCTAATTAGATGTTTTTGTTGTATTTTAATGAAATTGTTGTGTTTGTAATGTTTCAGTCATCAACGGGAGTTTTACATTCATTTTCAGGAACTTTTATAAGTGTTGGATCGGTTTAAAAATACAGTAGTCTTATGAGTACGGTACTAATAAAATTTGTCAGTCCTAGAACCACTCTTTCATTTTCAAATGGATATAAGGGTAAACCCTTATATCCATTTGAAAATGACTTTTTTTCAACGACTCTCTATTTGTGAAGGGATTCAGACGTTTCAATAATAAAGTTACTTTGCTGATTTTCAAAAGTTTCAAATTTAAAGTTATGCTGTTAAATTAAAAAAGTTATATTTATGTTTATCTTCTCAAGTGATACATAGAATGTAATCCTCATTTTTTATTCTGAAGACAAACAATTTACATACAAAAATGTATATTACCTTAAAACTGTACTTTATAAATTTAAAATGTTATATAAGTATTGATTTAATCATGAAAAAACTTTAATGATCACGACATTGGGGAGTTCATTCTTATTATTTTGAAAAAACATTAAAAAATAAGCATTCATGGGTGAAAAAATAATTTTCTTTTTAGGGGGAAGGGGTTTAGGTACCGATTTTAATTTTTTTTCCCACTAAAATACCAACAATATATGTAGTCACTTGAAAAGCTGGGCTAAAATTTAATTTATTTTTATAGTATTATATAGTGTGTGTTGACAATAACTAGTCGGAGAATACAATTGTAATTCAAACTTTATTAAAAATAATATTTGTATAACAATTTTGTGTGAATGACTAGCTAATCACAGGCTAATTTTATGTATTTTTTCTTTAGATATGTTATTCTGAATTTAGTTATTTGAATAATCACTCGAGAATGGTTTTGTGGCAATGGGGGAAAAAAATTATTTAAAATGTGTAGTTTTTCTAATAAAAAAATTTAGTTTTTCAAAATATAAATAATAATACAGAGAATAATTTAGCCAATTAGTGCCGTGTTTAAACACCCCAGAACGCATAGTAGTTTCAACATTAAATCTCTTCATGAATATATATATTTTTTGCTAATGAAACTAAAGATGATCTAGATAATATCCTTTGTTATTCTTCTTTAGATATGAAGTACTTAAAAAAATCATATTCATATATAGTTAAATTCATGAGATTTAATTAAAAAATGTAGTGCGCCACAACGCGTAGGGTAGTGTTGTGTCGGTATTTATTTATTCGGTCCAGTTCAGTCCTAGGACCAGTCCTTAGGACTGTCACTCTTTGAGGTCTGTCTTTAAGACCGTCAGTTCCACAGACAAGTCCTTGACTGTCTGTCCTTGGAATTTTCCCTAAAAATTTCGATTCTTCATTAGGCCTAATAAGATACTTGATATATATATATAAATTATTCACATATCGTCAAAATATTTTTTTTTTTTCATTATATTACAACTTGCTTGCCTGCGACTGTTAGGCCCTGGAAGCAGCAGCCTAATAATAGACTTTGCCAAACTAAATTTAAAAAAGACCGATTTTTTTCTTTTAGCCCAATCTACACCGATTTTTTTTTCTGGGACCTGTCTAGACAGAACTTTTTTAAAGGACCAAATTAATTTTTTCCAACGAAATTCATACGGGATCAGACCGGTCTAATATTTCCAGCCCGGTACCCAACACAGCTAGTTGGGAAACCCCAGTGTTTAAGACAAACCAATATAACATAATAAAATTCTTTTGTATTTTTTATTAGATTAATACTGAATACTGTTTCTCTTGCTATCTCAATATTTTTTTCTTCTTTTGTGTAATCATTTATATAATTTTTTTCTCACATTTTAAATAAATTTTTGCATAAATTTAAACAGATTCTTCCATATTTAATAACAAAGATATACAAAGATTACAAAGACCCAGTTGTTAATTATCTAAAATTCATTGTTCAAAAAGATATCAACTTATTAAAAAAAAATATCAACCTGTTTTTTAAATTGAATTTTAATCGTTTAAAGATTTAAAAAGAGCAAAAACATTCAGAACTTGATTGCTTTGAAAGGTGCGGCCTTTTTAAAAACATCAAACAATTTGTTATGAAAAATTCCTCTTCACTTTATAAAATAACACTTACTGTCTTTTTAAAGAAAAACACGAAAAAAACTGAATTATAAGATCAATCATGGACCTCCCTTAGGAATTTTTGAGGATTTTTTTTTGTTTGCAGAAGCAGAGATATTACATAATAAATGTTTTAAGTACAATTAAAAGCAATTGAGTAAAATAAATATATATATATATTGCTGTAGCTAACTACAGAGAGTTTATCTTTCTATCTCAATATCTTCTACTTTTTCTTCCGTTGGTGTTGTGGTAGTCATTTACCTAATTCTCTTTATTAATGTGTAAACAATATATCTTCTGCCTTTTTCTGTAAGTAAATTTTCAGTACTTGAGGTTACTCTTTGTACATTGGTGCATTAACAAAGTGACAATAGAACGATTTTTCGTGAAACAACGGGCAAAGGAGAACTATGCCTCATTCCCCTAGGTACCCTTTTCTTTTGCCCGCATGGTTTTTTTGTTGAGTCTTAAGTGGGATTTTTGGTGGTGTATCGGGGAAAGAGGCAAATTAGACTTATGAAGTCATCACATTTGTAAAATTTTTGAAAGCTGTATGTATCCATTTTTTATTTAAAAAAATATTATTTCAATAGAAGGAAGTGTTGAAATGTGTAAATAATTTTTAGTCTCGGACCTAATGGGTTTAAGTATAACAGGTAGAAACTTTTCCAAATTCTATTATAGAGAGTGATTAATGAAATAGTGTCATTTTTATAGATTTCAATACATAACATAACCAAATAGGTCCACGTTATAAAAACATTTACAAATTCAGAAACTACATACCTTTTTCCAATAAAGTTAAACCATAAATTAAAGGAATTTATAGTCTGTTAAATCTAAGGAATAGTAATTACAGTAAATATCTTAAATAATAAAGGAAACATGTTCTCTATTCCTTTTATTTTTTATGAGGTCTTCCTGGACAACAATGAAATTCATTTTTATTTTACAACCATCCTTCAAAATTGTATGAAAGTAGGGTAGGAAAGATGAACGTTTATATTATATTTTTTGTTATTTTTGAAGAAAGTGTTTGTTGTGATTTTCTCTTTTATTATTTTCCGAAGAAATTTGTCACATTTTCTCGGATTTTTAAATGAATACATTCCTTTTGATTTTTCTTATTTACGAAAGAACAGATCATTATTGCACTCGGGGATGAATGCTTCTGATTTGACAAATTCTTAAACAATATTTTTCTTTTTCAAAAGATTATTATTTATTGACTCGCTTCTTATCGGTGACGCATAAAATTTGTCCTTCCCGTATCTACAAATAAAATAAAGCGAAAATGAATGTGGTAATTTTTTTAAATTGAGCAATGTTTGAGAGGAGAGCAGCTTAGCTGGGGAATGACTCTTTATTATTTCAGCCTCAAGTAATGGTAAGAATAAAGAAATGAACCAATATACCACTCCTTAAATAGCAAAGACATTTGGACTGGAATTACGTCAATTTTGATCCTCACTTCTACTCCAAGTACAGCAAGAACTTACAGTTACAACTCCCGAGTAAACCCTAATTGTATATCCCTTACTTCATAAGAAAATTACTAGTAATTAATTAGTACTTGAATGTTCTCTCTTCAAAGATGAACTAATAATGCTAACAACTATATTAAGTTAAAAACCTTCTTCGGATTGAAAACTAATAAAAACCACTCCCACATTCTAGGACATATGTTATAAACTTCTGCTTCTTATAAATAAATCTTTGTTTTGCCTAATTGTTTTAGATTAGGCTTTTATTTCAGTTTCTGAAGATGAACTCTATATATAAATATATATATGTATCACTGAACCTCTATATTGCTTACATAAGTGACTTTGTCTTTTGGAATTGTTGAAAGTTATCTGTCTTATTGTTTTCTGCAATTTTTTTAGGGTAATTTCGAATAAATCTTGCATTTTCTTTCTATTAGGTGTCATTCATAAGGTATTTTCATTTTTGTGTAATCTTGTTCTTTCTGAAGATACATTTCGATTCTTGTTTTTTTTTTTTTAATTACATAATAAATTTTGTAAAAAGAATCAATTTTTTTTTTATTGTGCCTCTTTAACTTTTGAACCCTAAAATATGCATCACTTGGGGGTAGTAAACGTCATTGTTGGGTTCCTTAAAAGATGGTTTCACAATACGCGTGTGGGCTGCAATCTGTTTAATGTCAACCAGTGGTATAGGTAGATTTTCTGACCAAGAGAAGTGTGGATACTTAATTATTCAGATGCAATAAATGCTTCAATTATTTTTAACCGACTTTGGGAGCTCAAACTCTCTCCTTCAATTTTTTGAGCCTTTGATATACCAGGTGATCCATTGAAATCTGAACACTTACTAATTAAATAATTAATTAAGATTAGGTGAATAAAACAATTCATATTTTGATATAGCATAAACAATTAGTTACAAAACACAATAAACCGAGCTCTCTAGCTTTCGTAAAAGTAGAGAAAATGACACTTGAACATGATCGACCAATTTCCATTTGCACATTCCAAGCAGTTGTCCATCTCCCCTTTACCTTCAACTCCTTCAGCAAGTCCGAAATGTTTGAAAGGAGGAAGGACTCAGTCAAAAAGTCCAAACTGGACCAATAGGAATTTTAAAAAAACACAGACCAGCCTAATCCCTCTCAAGTCCATGGGAACCCATGTAAAAGATCACAGGGTTTTATATCAAACTGTCCGGAGAGCTCTAAAAAAGTTGGATGAAAGAGCCTTGTGATGTTGAAGACGTCACTATTGACACTGGCCATGAAAGAACCCCATGAGACAATGAGTTGTTTGAGCTCATTTTTGACACTTTTGCGCGCCTACAGCCCTGATCTCAACACCCTCGACCATGCCTTTAATTCAAATAACGAGGCAATCAATGCTACTGTCAGCTAGCCTTGGGACGCTATGACAGACGAATACATCTGGACCGGGTGCATAGCCTTTCCCCGCCGTCTGAAGCTTAATGCTGCTAAAGGATTCTATATTAATAATTAAGAGATTTCAGACACATATCTACTAATATCATTAATTTTGTTGAAATTCTATTTTTAATCATAAATTATATCTTGTTTAAGTTTAAAATTCAAAGAATTCAGATTTAATGGGCCACTGTGTAGATGGATAAGTGCTAAAAGGGTAACAGAGGAATGCAACACTATGACGTTTTGAGATAAATACTTTAATAGTAAATTTTATAAATGCAACTGAATCCTTTATAAGGTTCGTGGAAAATTACAAAACTCATTTTTATTTTAACTTTCCCTTTGTTAGTTTGATAAAAAAAGAATCACAGGGAAGGAAAATAACTAATTACTCTCTATGAAATTTGAATATACCTATAGTGTGACGTGTTAATATATATTCCTTGTAAAAGCATTCCCTGCAAAATTCATCCCCAGATAAATCGTACCCACATTGAAGTGAGATATTTAGTTTTGTTATACAGTTTATGCCCAGAGTAAATAAGCGTAATGGAACAGACACACTTTGCATAAAAAATATAGAAGACAACTGCCCAAGAAATTATCAATATTACTCAAAAAATTCTTGAGCTAACTCACAAGTAGCTACTCAATACATAGATGAAAAATGTTCACTCCTGAAGAATTAAATAATCAACATAATAATGAAACATAAATATAATAACAACTAGAGAAAAAATATGACGTAATAACTGAAAAACCATGGAGTGATTTAGTCTCAAAGAAACTATCTGGCTGAGCCTTAGTAGCACAAACTCACTTCTACATGAAAACGCCAACAATATATCAATAAAATGATTTCATTGTCATTTTTTAGATCAAAAATATGAATACTTCAATGCACTCTGTATAAACATCCAATGCTACATACAAAACACCTGTGAGATTTTATCAATATAACTACATCGTTAGATCATAGACTAAGAAAATAAATGATTTTCATTCCATCATACATTCATTAATCCAGAAAAACTTTGCTTTATTAATATACATTCCTCTCTATTTTGAAAATCAGAAGAATAGTGGGAACAAGAAGCATTCCAGTTAATAGTAATATCTCATGCAGATATGTTGTGTATCAAATTTACCATATAGGGGATGTAACCCCCCTTCCCTAATTAATTCTTTTTGTTGTTGACTGGAAAACTGTATTTTTGATTTTTTTTTCAAAAAATTAATTATTAAATTTTACTTTCTTAATTTTTTTCCCCAAAAAAATTAATACCTAAAATTTAATTTATGAACGGTTTTCGAAAAATTTAGTTTTTTATTAGCATCTATAGATTTTTGAATCATTTTACCGATAAATTTACTTTGGAAAAACAGCTGTGAATTTTTGTTTTCAAATATTATATTTGAAATTTCCTTTTTGAATTTGTATCCAAAAAATTTAATTTTGCGTGAAAAGCCGTTAATTGTTGATTTTTTCTCTAAAAAATTATTTTTTGAAGGATAGCTATCTATGGTTTTTTGAATTTTTATTCGAAAAAATATTTTTTTGATAATATATATGACTTTTTGAAATTTTTATTCAAAAAAATATTTTTTTGATATATATGACTTTTTGAAATTTTTATTCTTTTTGAAATTTTTATTTAAAAAGTCTAATTCTGTGTTAATTCCTGTGGATTTTTCAAAAAATTTCGAAAAACTTTAAAATTTTGATTTTTTTCAAAAAATTTATGTATAAAAAAATTTGGTTTTTGACATTTTTTACAGTTGTTTTCCAAAAAAGATTAATTTCACAATATTTTTTCATAAAAATTTTATTTTTTTATCAAAAAAATTCTTACAAATAAGCCCACGAAAATATAATCCTTCTGACGCCCCTATTTAATAAAATTCTCTTAGGCGATGTCATTACACTCACCACAATTTAGATAATACTCCTTTCCCTACATATTCAAGTCTGAATCTTTCACCTCGAATCCTAATCTAGTCTGAAGTTGCAGTATAATGAGTCCGAGTTGCAAGCTCAGGAATCAAGAATACTTTGTTTTGTTTTTTATCTTTTGCATATATCAAAATCCGTAAAGAGCGAACATTTAGCTGATCCTTACATTTTTAATGTACGAAAAGTCTTATAAATAGATTTTAAAGGTGTCTAGACATTGAAATCTTTTTTCACATATCACTCTGTATTATATTTATGTACCTACAGCCTAACATCAGATATGTAGATTCTCTTTTGTAACAAAAGTATTATAAAACTTTATGGCTCTTTCAATGTAATTCTTTTATATTCGTCATTATTACATTTCTTTATGGATGAGACCAATTCAATCAACATAACAATAATTGTTTAATTTTATTATTATTTTTTACCATCATGAGGAATTCAATGCTCCATAATGCGTATATACGTATAAAGAGATACACTTTGATCTAAAAATAAAAATATTCATTCCAACTTTATTTCTGAATTTGTTTTTGCCGAATCTTGATTGCAACAAGCAAAATGTTAAACATTATGTACATATTTGCAACACAATTAGTTTTAATTATTTGATATTTTTTGCTGTCAGCACCAAACATTTGATCATGCTAAAAAAAAAACTTGTCAACTTTACTGCAAAAAAAAAAAACAGAGCAAACAGTTTGTTCTCTACCAAATATCAAAGTTGATAATTTTAAAGGGAGAAAAATACTGGGACGACATATTTCGGACAAAAGAACAAAATTAAACACATTTTTCTCCTAATTTTTTCACATATTAAATAATAAAAATAAACTTGGTTTATCCAAAGAGTAGCTTTAAATATATATGAATGAAAGAGTTTATTTTATTTTGGAGTGATAAGTTTTAAAAATAACTTTCAATTGTTTCCTACCTACTAATATAAAATAATTGTATTGTAATAATATGTAATACTACCAACGGCAGCTGACTTGGGAATACATTTTCTACACCTGCCAAAAATTGAGCACTCTAAAGTATACTCAATCAAATCAATTGGTAAATGTAACACTAAAGTTGACTAATGAATGTACATAGAGCTATGCAAATTGAAAACTTAAAATAAAAATCCTCATGTTGTTTGGTAACGCTTTTTTTAACTAGGATTTTAGATTTGACTAGTAAAACAAGTGAAAAAGCTCGTTACTCAAATTAGACTTTCATTTGTTTGATTGCAGACAAGATTTGACTCAGTCATGTGAACACCTCTGTTTAATTCTATGTTAATAATTATTTCACTTCTGTCAAATGTTAAGAGTATTGAATAATTATAAGAAACATTCAATCAGGGGTGTGAAACTCATTTTTGTTTGTCGGATCTTAATTGAACCAGGCTAGTAAAAAAATTAGAATATTTATTGTTTCATTAGACAAACTTCAAGCCATATTTACAAATGGTAAATTTGGAAATAGGTATTTCTTAATAATGCAAAATTATTCTTCAACTAAATGTTTAGTCTAAGCTGTAGAATGTACCCATTAACACTTTACTTCAGATGTTTAAAATAATTTGCATCAATTGTGGACAGGGGTGGCAAAACCAATTCATAAGATTTTTTATAAGGAACTTTATCCCTTAACAGATATTTTGACACATATACTTAACCGTATTGTATGTGATTATTTTCACAACCGTGCGGGCAATACAAATAATATTTGTATCTATGTTTACGTGGGTACTGAAATATTTGCAATTTCAAAATGATGATATCTTATTTTCCCTTCTGAGTTCCTATGTATTGAACATAGACATCATCAGAATGGAAATTATATATAATAGGTGGTGGTTGAGAAATCGCAAATTACTTTAATCCCCATCTACCAAAGTTGATCTGACCCTTAACCACTCAAATTTCCAAACAAGTGATAAATTAAATACTATTATTTGCATTTCAGAAATATTTGCATCCACGTTCGTAATACATGCAATATTTACAAATGTATATACAAGTACATAAATATACGCATCACATTTGCACCCCCATTTGGAAAATGTTATTTTTTATATTATTCCACATCGAAATAAGACATCCTCATGGGAAAGCGTAGTGATGTAAAAGTTGCTAGAATCCCGGTGAGCGTAAAAAATACGCTTGAGAGATTTCCACTAAGAAATAGACTTACTGTGAGAGTTGACCTATTTGCTAACTGAGATCACTATAGTGGTTTTTATCTTCTGATGACGTTTGAATTTTCATCAAAGAAGATTCTCTTTGCAAATCGTCAGCATACACTTTTCTTAAAATATATACTTGTCAATACTCCATCAATCTCTAGGAAAGCAAAAGATATCGAAATTTGCAAGTCAAACTTCTCAGCTTACCAGTTTCAATGTTATTTTCATCCTCTAAAGCTACCTGATCAGTAATGTAACGTATGTTTGCGTTCCCAATTATAGATTATTTGTATTAAAAATATATCATGATTCACTTTTCCGTAATTATAAAGCATTTTCTATTGAACAATATTTTTTGTAATTGACAATCTGAGCAGAAGATGTTATAAATATTATATCATTTTCGAGGACATAGTATCTTAGTATAAAGTGTGTATCCTCATTAAAGACGGTGAGTAACTCTTGTGACTAGTTGGATAAGTATTGATAAAAATCGAGTGTATTTGAATAGCTCGTTCCTTACTTGGAGATGACAACCTAAAAAGAATATTTTCTGATTCGGAGCTGATGGCATCATTATTTCATTCCTGTAGAGTAAACTTAATTTTCTACTACATTCAATTATATTCGAAACCCGGTTGAACATATGGGTCTACTCATAAAAAAGTAGCCTTATTGTGATTTGTTGCCGAGTTATGATTGTATATTCTTGTTGGACACAGAGTAGAATTGAGAATTGTCATCTGAGAAACTCTTTTCTATGCCCTTGTTTGTTTCATTCCCCCTCGTCATAGCTGCTTGTAATGAAAGGTCATAACAGCTAAGTAGCCCTTCTTCAAATTTTCAGGGTAACCATGTTGATTTTAAGTTGTTGTTTTTTACAACATGACCAGAATTCACACGATTTTCATCACTAGTTATAATAAGTATACGAGTAAGTATTTTTGGACTCAGTGTAGAATTGAGAATAAACATCAGAATAATTGTTGCCTATGTCCTTATGTCCTTTTTTAATTCATTCTCCCCCCTGTTTACAGAGCTCTAATATAACGTTATGCAAGCGAAGCTACTCTCCCCCTGTACATTTTTCAATTAAACAGTGTTACCAATTACATATTTCGTTTTTGTTTTTTACATACTGAAAATGCTTAGAATTTACATCTCTTATTAATTCTTAGAATGTACCGGTCTCAGGGATAACTATGTCTTTCAATCCTCCATTTTTTACGTTCCTTCTTTCCAAGGAGGTACCTGCATGACCTCATCATACTTACCTAGGCACTAGATATGTGTATAGGTATGTGTATATCTGTCTTCTTCGAAAAAAGTACTTTGTCAAAAGTTGTCCCTCTGCTCAAATGTAATATCCCATATTTGTGACAATAAGAGTCTAAAATGATATGTATTAATGGAAGAGAGTCCATTTATGGTAATTGGATTAGTTATATTTAAGGCATTGTGTTGTTGTTCTTTTTTGTTATTGTTTGGTAGGCTGCTACAAGTCTTAAATTTATCAATAAATAAATAATATTTAGTTTATATAGGTGTATAGTAGTATTCAATATCTACTTAAAGACAGAGTGACTCAATCCATATAGATATATGTTATATACTATAAGTAAGGGGGAGGTGTCCTTTGTAGGTATTTGAAAACACTTATTTGTTTCTTTAGTATCAAATATGCTTTATAAGGACTCATAGCGATAAATGAGAGACATTTGTCAAGAATAAACCTATTATAAAGGTATATGAAAAACAACTCTTAAATCCCTCAAACACTTTTAATAATATCCTTCATATTACAGCTGTAGAAAAAATTATATCAGACCTATATGTAAAGAAAAACATGGAGGAGTATAACGTTTTAAAGTTTGGCATAATTGGGCAACAGTATTTACAAATAATTCATCTAGAGAAAAGGGCATTAATTACATCCATAATATAATTTCAATTTAGCATTCGTTAACTTTATTTTATCTTGCAACCTTTTCTGTAAAAAGAAAATGAAAATAAGCCCAAACACGGTTGGTAGTAGTGAAACAATTACTTTCAACAATTGAATATTTTTTTATTTAATCATAAAATTTTTTTACAACTTAACAAGAGCTAATTCGAATTGAAGGCATTAGCGATACAAGGAATAGAGGCAGAAAAATCGACAACTGACAATAAATTACAAGCTATTTCTTTGTATAATGATGTGTCATATAAGCCAGTGATTCTCAAATATGGGTACACGTACAACTTGGGGCACTCTAAGGGGTATTTGAGATTTTGAAAGAATATATTACAAGTGATACGTAACTCAGGGGCGTCCGCAGGTGGTAGGCAGGAGAGGATGTAGCTCACCAAATTAAGGAATTTTTGCTTTTACTAGAAAATTTAATAATTTTTGTTTTTTTTAAATAATTTAATTTTTTGTAAAAAGCTACGGATTTTTATATTTTTTTATCCTAAAATTTGAAATTTTTTTTTAAATTGTATAAATGAAATCTTTTAAATCCAAAAATTTAATAAATGAAATTTATTTGAAAAAAATTAATTTTTTGTAAAAAGCTGTGAATTTTGATTTTTTTTCCAAAAAACTTAATTTTTTGATAATAGATATGGTAATTTGAATTGTTTGAGAATAGCAATTAATATTTGAAATTTTTTCCAAAAAAATTATTTTTTTTAAATAACTGTCGATTTTGGAATTTTTTTTAAAAAAACTATTTTTTCAAAAGAATTTAATGTTTTGAAAAAAAAAATTCCAAACAAATCAACATTTTGATTTTTTTTTTTTTACGTTTTAAGTAAGTCAAAACTTTGGTTGTGTATTTAGGTTATCCTTGACATCCGTTTCATTTTACTGGATGACAAAATTCCTAGTACTTCCTAGTTATCTAAGTAGTTTGTTAACATTCATATACATTTATTAAAGTATCAATTTATGCAACTAAAACACATGATAAGTTAAGACAAATACAATAGTTTTTGTAATCAAATCTTTGGTACCAATGGACAATATTTGCTTTTACGGATTTAAATTTGTCTAGACTGTCGTAATTTTTTTTTACACATATTAACTATACCCACTCTAATACTCATGTTTAAGTAATTGAAACAAAATATTTTTAGTTAAAATTTAATTCAGTGTTAGAAGGTTTTAGAAAGGTAGTTATTCGATATAAAAAGATGAAAAATTTAATGAAAAACATTATTCAATAATAGGTGATGATTAGCTTATTAAATAATTAGTTTTTGGTGATTAGCCAAAGGTCTTTAAAATGTTGGTTTTCGGAATAAATCTGGTTTTAATTAGCCAATTTGAAAAAAAGCAACAATTAAAAAAAAAGTATGACACGGGATTTAATAGCATCAATTGTTGTTCTTTAGAATTTTTTATCAATTGAGTTGTTTGCAATTAAATAATTGTACAAATTTTTCAAATGTAATAAAAATATTTATATTATAAAAATATAAATTGAAGCAATTTACTCACTTTCATAAATTGCACAAATAAAAACTCAAAAGCTAAATTACAATGAGTTTAATTAATTAAATATTCTGTCAAATCATTTTTTAACAATATTTATTTGTGACAACAAATGCGAGTGTGTCACTACTCTAACGAATGAAATCAACAAGCTGTACCAACAAGAAAAACTTTAGAATTTTGCCTCTATAATGAAATCGCGCCCGCCCTGCTACTACTTTTACAGCTTGATTCCCACGCATTATAAGCAAGGAAGTTATGTTGTCGCAACCTATATATTAGGGACATAAATAACTATCTCAAGGTAATTTGTGCTCTGATAATATGAACTGTTAATCTACAGCATAGAAAAATAATAAAGGAGTCAAACAGTTATTATTATTAGCAGTTTGCTATAATTGGTAAAAAATTAACTTAAATATTTATATTTTTGTAATATAATAGATAAAATATATTATGTCTTCAGAACATTAGAAATATTTTGCCAAAATACGTATATTTTCATTATAATATGGACACATTTTATTATTACATAATTATATCATTTAATCAATTAAATATTATGTATAATTATGATTAATTACAAAAGAAAAACAACTTTAACCCTTTGCTAAAAAAACAATCAAATTTGTTTTTTTAACAAACCCCATAGGGGTTCTTTATTGGCCTCTACCAAGCGGTTCAGATGTCGATTTATGATAAAGTATATTCTAAGGCACGTACATATTTTTTAATGGGTGGAACTCTTAGAAAATATATTTCTATGTATATGTCAAGATATGCTGACTCAAATTGTGCTCTACCAAACGGCCGAGCAGAGGGTTAAAAATATTTTACAAGGGATATATTATATATTGTTCTTGATCCAAGATCAAGAGCAAAATAAAGTTAAGTAAATGACTTCGTCTTTTCTTGAACACTTTGTCTCTTCCATTTTTGTAATTGTCTATGTGCCAAACTCTTCGGAAGAAAAATATTGGAAATTGGATGATATTTAATGATTTAAAGATTAGTTTAGTAGATTCTTAAAACTTTTTTTATTTACTCACTTACTCGACAGGAGCATTCATTGTATTTTTACATAGAAAGGACGCCTTTTGTTATCTTCAACACAAAACAATCTTCCAGGAAAGGATATTTGCAATACTAATCATATACTTATGACTTTAGCAAATGTTATTTTATACCTGGCCATGCAGAATTATTTACCAATTTTTGTTCAGAACATATCGCGGACAATAATGACATTTCGAATGACTTGAGAAACAATTTATTCATAGATTTTTAGAATAATAAAATAGTTTGTGATCAAATTTAATCACTGTAGCCACCATTTGACTCAATGGCACCGGTCAGGCGACGTCTGAAGCTGCCACAAACTTGCTGGATGTAATAGGCGTCCATGGAGGCTCAGGCCTGGTTGACAGCAGCCATTAAGGTATTTATGTTCTTGTGTCGTTTTTTGCAGGTCTTGGTCTCCACGTGCGCCTAGATAGAGAAGTCTAGTGGGTTCATATCTGGGCTCTGAGGGGGCCAGTAGTCCTTGGACCAAAAGTTCATGTTGTCTTTAAGCCACTCCTGAGCTTTCTTGGACGTGTGGGCGGGTGCTCCATCTTGTTGAAATCTCCAAGGAGAGTTGGCCAACTATGGATTTAATCCACGGAAGGACCTTGGACGCCAGAATTTTCACATAATCCTCCGCTGTTAATCTGTAGCCAGCGGGGAACCATACCGGCTTCATGGCCTTCCTGTTGGAGGCCACGAGACCAAACATCATCACTGAAGCAGGCTGCTTTGTTGTTGCCACATAGCGGTGCTTATCTTGCACATCTCCAAAGCTCAGAACACGGTCATTTTGCCTGTTGAAAACAGGATCGACCGTAAAAGTTTTTTCATCTGAAAAAATGATGATGCGTCCAGATGAGCTCTTGATATCATTCAAGATTTTTTGGCACGCTCAAGTCTGACTTCTCGCTGACGATCCGTTAGCAGAAGGCGTTCAGTACACCTCAGGGACTTTCCTTCGGCCCTTTTCAATGCCCTGGAAACAGTTGATCTCGACGTTCCCATCTTTCTGGCCATGTCGGCAATGGACCTGTTGGGAGTCCTCTTGAACACTGCCTTTACTTGCCTTGTTGAGACAGTGTGCTTCTTGCCAGCCCCAGGGGAATGCTTGAGATCGCCCCCAGCCTCCAAGCGCTTGGAAACGTTGTAAATTGTCTTCAACGAGGCCCCAACCTGTTCCTTAATGTTGTTATGAGGCACTCCCGCTCGGAGGAGGGCTGCAATTTCGATCCTCTTTGTTTCCTGATTGGACATGGTCTCACGTGTGGAAGTTGTTACGCTCTCACAGGAAGGATTTTTGTTTATTTTAACAGTAAAAATACGAAACAATCAGATTGGTTGCCACAAAACCTCTTAAAAAGTATATTTACATCATTGGTAAATAATTTTGCACGGCCCGGTATTATAAATATCGAAATTTCGAGAGAAATTAGGCAATATTTACATGTGTTTGTTTAATATTAATGTATATCTCAAATAACATTTAAAAAATATAGTTACTAAAAAATTTAAATGATACATCATTTTGACTACTTATATAAATCTTCATAGTTTTTATTTTTACAAGACTTTTTATGTTATCAGGGTTTTAAGTAATTCAAACTTGACAATTTTTATACCTCTTCAATTGTTATATCTAAACCTCAGTTCAGGATGGAGTCCAAGAGGTAGTGTTTGTTAGATCTTCTTGATGTACAACTCTGCAACAGGAAATGTTTGTCATATTATTTCCTACTTCAGAAATTTTCTGCTACTGTCAGGAAGGTTGGAGAAAACTTTAAAAAAAAGCTTGGGAGATGTGGACGCAACAAAATACGAGCTGAATGACAAGCATGCAAGACCTTGCTCAGAATTTGCAAGTCGATCCTAAGACGATCCAATTGGGTGTAAAGAATCTTCGGATGGTTAACTATGTTCTCCGTCACCATTACCTCTTGACCATTAAGATTAGGGAGAGGAGGATGGAGAACTAGATAAAGCATCACAATCAGTCAACATTTTACATTTTCTCCAATAATTACATGGGAATTTTGGGCAGACCAGGAATGCAAAAAACGACAGATTCTTTACTTACTGTCTGGAAAATGTTCCTCCAAATCACAGAACAACCTTCCCGCTTCGGCAATGATTCTCTGTGACATTACTGCCGATGGCACGGCGCATGAAACCTTTTAGGATTGAAACAGGGTTGAAGGTGATGAAATATTCTTATCAGAACGTCTTAAAGTGGATGATTAAGCCCTGGCTGGACAATAAATACCAAGTATGCAATTATGTTTCGCAACAAAATTGCACCCCATCACACTTTTCGTCTCTCAACTATTCTATTGAGATAAGAGGCAGTGGACCAATATGTACGATGATTTTGTGATTTTGTCGTGCAAGGCGTTCAGGGCCGTTTAGAATCAATTTGGTCTAAAGAAAGGGGTGGCATTTTTAAAAATAAATTTTGTATCTACAATATCTTTCTTGCAAAACGAAATATTGACCCAACTTATGTAGTTCATAAGAATCAGCGTGTCAAAGTTAATCAGGATAACTGTTTCTAATTCAATTCCCCACACAGTACAATGTACATATATTTCGAACTTTATATTCCATAGCAATAAATCCTTATTCTGAAATACATACACTAATGTTTAGTCCTATGTAATTAATAAAATGCATTTAGGTCGTAGCAATGTTAAATGTAAGTGTTAGAGTCTTGAGAATTTGTTTGTTTTTTCTTTCTTTTTTCCTAGGGATAAACCAATCAAGATTGATTGATGAGTAGCTGTATATTTAATGATAATAATTATTGAAAAGGTCCCTATTTGGAAAATAGTGTATTTTTAATTTGATCTTGATTAATTAACATGATTTAATACTAGTAATAATAAGAAATAAGATTGAATGTGATAGGGGCTCTAGGTAAATATATACTTCGTTAATTTATTACTGATACAAAGAAACGCGTTCAAGAACACAGGAATTAAGAGTCAGGTTGGTGAGTCAAGCTTTAAATATTTGAATCCTTATGTTTCTTGCGGACAAGTACGGGTTTTTAAAAGGGGAACATTCGGAGGACTTACCCCAGGCCTCGCACATTGCACAGTTAGGGATGAAAGAAACCAGACTATTTACTATGGAGAAAGGAGTGAGTAATAGGGTTTCTCTCTTTCGCTCCCACATCCTGTTTTTTTCTGGGAATTAGACCTGCTATAAATCTCAATAACCAAGGAAAGCTTTCTATGTTGAGCCTATCTCAGACATCTAAGAATTGTGAAATCAAAGTAAATTATTGTGTGTGTTTTTTGTTTTTATTTTTTGTTGGTAGATTCGTACTTATGCAATAATAAAATTGGTCCTTAGCTATAAAATTGGTGAGGTACAATACAATACATCTAAAAATGGCGAATTTTTACATAAATATTCAACTTTTTTCAATTTCAAAAGTAATAGAACCGGGTTAAAAATTATTTAAAATTTTACAAAAAAACATTTTTTTATCCCCTTAAGTAAAAAAACAAACATATATAGTTAAAAAAATTAACTCTGAAAAAAGGGGACTCTTCTCTGAGTACCCTCAAAAAAAAATTCAGCTGATCTTTGTCAAACGTTATTTCCAACACTTTCTACTCTGTATCGTCTCATTTGCCTATAGTTATCAGATGTTTAAAAAGTGTTTTTTCAAGAAAGCGGGAACGGCTTTTTCTAATTGGAAATCTAAACAGGTTTATCTTCCAAAGCTTCTATAATTATTCCTTAATTCTTAAGAAGAGAACATCTAAATATAGAGAGTAATCACTAATGCGTGTAAGTATAATTCCTTGTTGGAATAGAAGTAAGTCCTACGTATGTCCTTGCAAGTTACAGAGGGAACTTCTTTTTATTCCCTTCCTCTCACAACTGTTTGCAGCTAATCTAATAAAACGTCATGAAGCTGCTCACATTTCAAACTTTCTTCAAATTGTTCGGATTATCACTTTCATTTTCGACCTTTTTTATTTTATATACCGGCAGGACGTATTGTATACATCATTACTTATTAAAAGTGATTATATCTTTTTTGTTATGAAAAAACTAAGTTTTGCAATTAGAAAAGGAAAAATGGTTTTTGCCTGTACTCTTTCTTATTTTTTGTTAATTACTTAATTGGCCATTGTGGTATTCACTTCTATTTAAAGAAGGCATTCTCGCCTTTCTTTGGGTCAAAGAGTTTTAAAAATCCATATGAAATATGTATATACTAATTCATATATAATTATAATAGTTTACCTTCACTAATGCTATTTTAAATGTGAAAGTTTATATTCCCTATAGGATAAATTTATTTGTTTCTCCGAAAATTATATAACAAGCAGCTGATATTAACAAGAATATTAATTTAGTAGTAACATATGTGTCGTTCCCGCCATCTCCTAGAGCTCTTACAAAAAAAAAAGTATCCATAAGCCCAATCAGGATAATTGTGTGGAAGGTTCGGAGAGGAAAGGACCAGACTGATTGACGAGGTGAAACTTCTAAGAAAACATTATACCTCAAGTATATTTATTTTGTATAGACCATATCAAATAAAAGTCGTAGTATAGCAACTCATATAGGATAGAGTGAGGTCTAATGAGTTTATTTATGCTTTTGGAGACTTATTTCAAGAAATTTGTTGAATTTGTCAAGGTTCCATGTTTTCATGTTAACATTACATGTCATAGCTAGATTAAAATTTCAGCTAGGCAGCATGAATATGCGATTGAAAAACAATAAGAAAACTTTAAATTAAAGAAAAAAAGTGACATATACCTTTTTGATTTGATATGCGGGGTCAAATGGGAGTATCAAACATTTATATGCATAAATAAAGAAAAATACATTTTGGTGTTTGTTCTTCACAAAAATGACATCCTTGGTATGGAATGGAAGGATGGAACGTATCTACCCTCCACAAAATACGGATGAATATTTACATACTTTTAGAACAAAATATATACATTTTAAGTAAGTGAAAGTGTTTTTTTATGAATGAACGTCATCATAAATAAATTATATTAAAATTTAGTGGCACATACAAACTACCTATGGCCATAACGTAATACTCAAGCACATCCTATGCATACATAAACTTGGTAACTATTACACAATAAATGCAGAAATCCCTCTTTGCCTATTTGATACACATTTAATAATAAACATTTTGTATAATATTTGGTCATTAAAATCTTTTTCCTTTTTTTTTTTTTCAAGTCATCATTATTTTGGATGCTCAAGAAGAATCAAGGTCAGTCCACGACATTTTTCTCGCAATTTCTGGAGATCATTATTACAATTTATACTTCATTTTTGTCATCTCTTAAAATATTTGGTCCAAATTCCAGTGAATAGTTATACCAAATAAAGCAACTTCAAAAACGTTCTGCACATTTTTGGTAATTGAATTTTTGTTTACAAAGTTATTCCATGGTGAATCATGTAAAAGGTGGTTCAAATAACTAATAAATACGGAAAGAGGCCATTAAAAGAGCATTGATGTAGGTAAATTACTGTTTCTTTATTACCATAAGAGTAATTTTTCAATCATTAAGATTTAGGATATAAAAATTGGTTACGCTTATTGTTCAAATGAAATGTTTTTGGGAGGCTTAAGGTGGGAGTATAAGTTTTATATTTGTCTCGTTGACCGTGCAAATTATTTATTGACCATCACAAGTTGGGGCAAAATACTCCATACTTGGAATATGCACTCTTTTTCATTTCCTATTTTTTATTGACCACCTAAGGACTATTTTTATATATGTAAAGTAAGGATTTTCGAAGTGTAGGAGAGTGCCCAACCCCAATGGTTATCTGTATCCTCCAGCGAATTAGAGAGTTGCCTCCCTCCAAGGGATTGCACCTCCCAATTTAAAAAGCACTGCTATAAAATATTCCCTGGTTTGCGTAACACTGCCATGAGGATAGATATTTTCATGATTATGATGAGTTTTTATAATGACACTTTTCTACAAATGCTGCTATACAGGGCAATTTTTATGCTCATGGATACCAATTGAAATAACTATTCAGCCTATAATATGTCATAATTTACCTTTAAATTACATTAATAGTTATTTCTAACCTCTATAAAAATTATTTTCTGGCCTTTTTTCACTTTTTATCATGATTGAATTAACCCAAAAGACAAAAAAACACAATTTTGAATCCAAACTTTTGCTTTATGTGGATTTTTTTTTTTAAATCAAACATTGGCTCAAATTAATATATGTATGAGTGTAAAAAACCTGTACTTATAAGAATGCTCAAAAACAAGATACAAAACAAAAAAAACTAATTAGATTTTCGTGATCATCGTGTCTTGTACAAGAATTATATAAACATGGCATATAATTTTTTTTTTGTCTTGAATTAAGAGTAGTAAATGCTTAGTTTTTAAATTAGTTTTTTTTTTTTTTTCCAAATCGGATAAGTTCTAACGGGACATCCCTTATTTTAAATAAAAATATTTACCGAAAAAATTATGATTATTTATTTAGAAAGATCATTTGCAGGATCGTCCGTTAAAGTGATTTAAGGACTAAAGCCCCCTTCTCCCAATATATAACATAGTGGGGAAGAAAAGTTGAGTAAATGCTTTAGAAATATAGTGAACTATCATTGTTTACTTGTATTAAGTTGTAAAAAAGCGACAAAGAGTGGTGTCATCTTGCAGCAAATAATAAAACTCCATAAATGATAATATGATTTTATATAAAATATAGGTGTATATTGGCCACATAGAGGGGGCTCTGAAAATTATTCTAAGTAGGTACCATTTTTTTAAAGAACTGCATAGTTTCAAAAACGAGCTACAAACTGTCACACCACTAACCGGCTAATATATATTTCTATTAGTTTGCTCATTTCCAACTGATCCATCTTCCTTGGCTATTAGAAACAAAGATTTTTAAAAGAAATTGGAACTTTTTAACTGATAGTTATGTATATAGGTGAATAATTCCTGTTTTCGAAAGCGGGAGGAGCCTTTTCTTGTTGGTAATCTTATGAAGATTTTTTATTTTCCAAAGGAGTTGTCATTCCTATTTGATTCTTGGAAAAGGAATATCTAAGTATAAAGTAATAACTAGTGAGTGTGCTCATGAAAAACGAAGAGTAACAATGAGGGGTTGCTCGGGAGTTAAAAGTGTAAGTTTTTGTGACTCGGAATATAATTGAGGATTGGCACTTGACTAATTTCACTCTTTATATCCTTACTTCAACTGGAGTGGAATTTGTTTTTATTTCCTTCATCTCACGCCTGCTTGTAGCTGATCTAATAGAATATTATGTTAGCTTTCCTCAAATTGTCAGATTGACTACATTAATTTGCTGTTTCTTTTATTTTCACATATTGGCAGAACATTTATTATGCATAATTGGTTTTGTAATCCTCCATCCCGCGTAATATAGAAAAGGATATAATGAAAAAAGTCAATTTTTTCTTAAAAAGTATATTTTCCTCCACTTTGAGGGAAATATCCATAACGAAATATTAATTCTAATTTTATTTTAACTATAAGTAGTATTAACATTTTATAGAAACCACTTATTCTATGTAAAAGTATATTTAAAGTGTGGTAATACACATATAAAACGATGTAAAGTTATTTATTAATTTAGATAGTGGTTTTATGTTTTTTTAAATAACCAAATAAATGTTATTAACAGAGCTGTAATTTTAATATCAATTGATTAATAAATTTATTCCAACTACATAACAAGCATGTAATATGATACTCACATATATTTTTCTAACAAGTTGTTACCTTTATTGTATCTTGCAAACTTTCATCTGAAAAGAAAGAGACCCAAATCAGTTGATGGTTAGGTTATTCCTCCCAGCTATACAATTATTATTCAATCATGGTTGGTAAATGTATACAGCTTAATAGAAACTAATTCAAATTCAACCAATCAACGCTCAAAGCACTGATAAGGGGGGGAAAAGTAGAAAATTCAACTGTTGCCAAAAAATCTAAAGTTGTTTTTATGTTAGTGAGGTAATAACGTAGTAATCCTAAAATTTAAAAAGGAGTCAGATGCGAAAGCAAGAAAAATTAAACTTTGTTTTAAAAATTAAAATAATTGGAAAAATTATCTATATTTTTTTTGACAAATTAGTAACTAGACTTTATATGGAATTTTTAAATTTCAATGCATTATAGTAGATTAAGATATACTGGATAGTTCCTTGAGATCTGAACACTAACTAATTCAATAACTAATCTAGGACAAGGTGTATAAATTAATTTACATTCCGTTATTTTAAAGCATAAGGAATTAGTTACAAAATAAAATCTGAGCTCTCTTTGTTTACGTACAAGTCGAGAAAATTACACGTGCACGTGATTGATGAATTTTCATTCACAGATTATATGTAGTTGGGTGTCTCTAGGACCACCGTTTACGCCGTCAGCAAATCTGAAACGTTCGAGAGGAAGACGGGCTCTGTTGAAAAGGCCAAACTGGATCCAGAGGGGTTAAAGAAAACGGTTCAAGCTAATCCCATCAAGTCCATGGGGGCTTATGCAAAAGATATAAGGCTTCACATCATACTGTCCAGATGAGCATATAAAAAGGGGATTGAAATATCCTTGTTAGGGTAGAGTTGTCACTTTTTACACCAGCAATGAAAGAAACCCATCTCCTCCGTTACAAGACTCTTTTGAATGACGTTAAGCTCAAAATCAATTAAGTCATCATTTTCAGCAATGCCAACCCCCTCGACATGCACCCAAAAGGTGTAGGACAGCAGTGGCAGTCATCCAAACACCGAAGCCCTCAAAGCCACTGTCAGTAAACACAGGGACTGCCTTCTGCAGCAGTTGCTAGGTCTTCCTCCTTCGCCTTGAAGCCATCATAATCATTAAGGATAGCTAAAATTATGATTAAGAGAACCCAGACACACTATATGAAATTCTATTGTTAATTAATAAATTATATCTTGTTGACGTTTAAAATTCAAAATGTTCAGATTCGAATGGAACATCTGGTAATGAAATTTATATAATAGATCACAAATCAGTATTTTAGATTGAATAAATCAATTCTAAAAAAACCCTTCAAAACTCTGCCCGGCTTCAAATATGCTTGATATAAAGTGTAATCATATAAAACAATATAAACGAACAGACTTGGCGAGGAAAATAGCCGCATTTTTTGCAATTGTTTCCTTTACAATGTCTCCAAGATCCCCTCATTGAGAGAGTTTTGAATTTTAGTAAAATAATCAACAATTCTTATCATATAAGTTGCAGGAAAAACAAAACAAAAACTTAATCCAATATTACAAAAATACTGCTTCTTCAAAAATTTACTTCCACCCTTTAAAATCAATTTTATCTCGAAAAAAAAGCTGATATAAATAACTTATTTTTCTTCAAAATTTTCCTTTATTATATTATGCACAGTTGTAATGTAAATTTTATTACTTAAGCTTTTTTGGTTTGAGGAAGAGGGATATTTACAATCGTCCCGTTTTGCAATTGTTTTCTATATTGTAGATCAATGTAAATTTTTTAAGTTATTATGTGAAGAAGACTAGATTTCAGTAATCATGTGAAAGCCCTGATTTGGAATATACTTTAGCTAAGTAGTCTATTTCAAATAATTATTTATGTACAATATGATATTTAGATTACATAAAAGGAAAAAAGATCCAATGGCTTAAACGAGATCCATCAATTACCCTTAAAAAACACGAATTGATACTTAAAATTGCAGATATTTTTATTACCTAGGTATATTAATAGATATATTGCTGTTTCTATTTAATGTATTAGACAGATTAACCAAATCTCTCTTCTATTGCCCTCAAAAGGAATATGGCTTAAAAGAAATCCTCTCCCCAGATGATAAGAGAATCCATTTTAGATTTTAAACAACAGTTATGTATATGTTGTTGTTTTTTTGTTTTTTTTAAAGAAATGTCTTTTGGGTTATTGTTTGGGAATTGTGTTTGTAGGTCGAGCATCTATTTTTCTTTATCATTAATTTAAAATCAAGTTACACACAAATTCATTATTTTTAGTGTCAAACAAGAAATGAATTATTCTTTAACTTGAACGAGTACAATACTCTTGATACCAAGGGCTGGCTTTAGGTTGTTTTTTTTGGGAAGATTTAGAATATTTTTTTCGACTCCATTATGTAGTAATTTTTTTTTAAATAAAATAATTTGGTTAATTTTTCATCAAATGAGAATGTTTTCTTATTTAATCATCGTTTTCAAAAAAAACGTCAAGCCTTTTTGTGGTCTTTTTCCTAGACTGTGTCAATATTTAGTTTAATGATCTAATATCTTCGTTTCACATCCCATTTTTTCTAAGTCAAATACTCCATGAAAAGTGATGTAATGGGGGTAGAGAGGGAATTATGGTAAACCTGAATTAAAAACCTTGTTAAAATGATAAATTATTTCGGGTGGAGATAATGAGTAACTGCTGTGAAGAAGAGAACCATTGACATTATTCCTTTAATTATGTATTAATACATATGTATTTATTTTATGATACATTTTAAAAACAATGTTGAAACAACGGTGATATATGAAAGAATGAAAAAAAAGGACAATTTTTCCAGCCGTTTTTTTCCTTTTCTAATAACTTAACTATATTTTTCTTTGCTAAAATCATATCATTACCGTCACAGTTTCATTAAAATTAAATGTTTCTAGAGTCTAAATTATCTTGGTTGACTCTCCAACTCTGATTTAGCCATTATCAAGTATAAACAACGTTTAAATATTGTTAATTTGAAATAATAGATGTTTTTAAGTTATTAGCCTTGAGTATTTTTTAAGTCTAAATCCTTTGAATTCGAGTCCAAGTCATGAAATTAATTTTGAGGCTCGAATCAAGTCGGAAACACAATTTAATTAAATCAAAGTATGATGTTTATAAGGCATTAAAAATGTGTTGTATCGTAAAAATATTAGATAAATAGCTAAAAAATTGTCATTGATATTTTTCTGCAATAATATTTTTTCCTTAGTACTTACAATGTACATGTTTTATTGATGCATTCCAACACGATCTCACCTCAACAAGGGGCGTTACATATACGCATTATCTATGTATTTATATCTGTAGATCCCAAGTGGCAGTGTACCAAGGTCAAAAGGGCATATCATTTGTTATCCATCCCTCCTAAAACAACATTTATTTGTCATTATATTTTATGACGTAATCCTCTCTGTGTATATTTTACGAATATATATTCAGAATCTTTGCGGGATGGACGATCAAGAACTTCTTCATCTTGATAAACTACATACTTTTTCGCCAAAATAATTAGTAACAAAGTCACGTAATAAGGTATGTGCTTTGTATTTTATGTGTAGACATTTAAAATTCAAAATACCATTGAAAGAGATTATCATCGTCACATCCTTCATCTTGTATAGAGGTTTGTCAATAAATAAGAAAAGATTTCAACCAGATTAATCACTGGAATGTTCACAAGGTACCAGTTAGTTAGCCTTAAGTACAGATAAATGTAAGGGCTCCTTTTTTTAATCATATTTATTTAATGACTTTTTTAAGTAAATTATGTTAAATTTTACTCTTTCAATGACCTTGTTTTAAATTAGTCGAAGCCTTTTATGGTATTTTTAATAAACTGAATCCATATTACATTAAAGGCCATTATTAGTTAATATTTTGTATGAACCCTCGTATGGTCTTTACTTTTTATGCACACCCGTTGTCTTAAGGGTTAAAATGACCAGCTATAAAAAATATCCCATAAAACATTGTGTATTTTAAAAGTTTAAAATGTATTACGTATTAATTTGAATGTCAATTTTTTATTAAAAATCTCCGATATAAACCTAAGCGCCATGAAAAGATGAGATACATTATAACTTTCTAAGAATAGTATAAAAAATACGGGTGCCCTTTATAAGTTTGCCCGCACATCATATTTTCTCTTTCTATATCGAAATTGGAGACAGCGACATATGTAGTATGAACTCCGGGAGAACTCCCATTCTAAATACTCCAAAGCCAAATTCACAACTTATTCCAAACATTGAGAACTTCCATCAACTTTTCGTTACCTTTCGAAGTGTTAATACTCGAAAAACTCAAAATCCTTCTCTTTTTCCTCAGTCAATATATTCTTCTTTTCGCTTCGCATCCCTACACTTGACAAACTAAAGTTACTTCATGATTATTGAGAGGTTGCGATAGTTGAATTTCAAGTATCCTCTGTCTCTGTCTCCAATTTCGAGATAGAAAGAGAAAATATGACGTATAAGCAAAATTATACAGGATACCCCAAAATACCTTTAACTTCTCTGTAGACATGGATAAAGAATAAGAGCACTGTAGTTGAAGATAAAATAGATGTAGAGCTACAAAGGTAAATTCAACTCCATGTTTATATAAATGAGCATAACACAAAACTCCAACAAAAGACAACAAAGACTAAAACATGCATATTTATTAGTTTAAAGCCACATAACTTTAAATAATTAAAATATGTGCATCTTGAATTTTTATAACATAAAATATTATTTATAATAACTGGGTCAAAATGACCCTTTGGACAGTTATTGTACAAAAGTAATCCAAAAAAAAAACTTAATCATAAAAAATGAAGAAAAAAAATACTATCCCTAATTTTGAGATCTATTCAGGAAAAGTAAATAATCTTCAAGATTGAAAAATATCAATGAGAGGTATTTTTGGTAGTTTAAAGTTGAAAACAGGTGGATTTAAGATGTAAGATGACACAAGGTTTAAATGACCTTATTGTCATTCAATTTTGAAGATATTTTTATAAAATTATATGCCCTCTTAAATCGACCTTGGAAGCAAAAGAGTCCAATCTAAATAGCTTGGTTCTAAGTAGGATAACGAACAATTTCACTTGTAGTCTGAGGCAATTCTTAAGTCACAGTTGCATAAGAGTTAAGTGCAACTCAAGTTTAATATATGCTGGTCGACTCCTATGTTGGGATGTAGTCATTTTTAATTTTTTTTTTTTAATTATATCATATCAAAAGATAAATGGCTTTTACATATTAATAATTTGAAATAAAAGACGTTTTTGAGTCACTAGCTTCGAGTATCTTTAATGCATGAATCTATTCAACTACTAATACCCCAACCGAGTCTATGTCATAATGTCAATTTTGATGCCGAATTGAATCTCAAGTCTAATTTTTTTTTCATCCTAACCAATTTTTTTTTCAGTAAAAAGCAAAAATTCTTCAAATTGAGGGGGGAGAGCTACAATCCCTACAGCCCATCCCCTACACACACTCCTCCCTATAGTTTGGGCAAATGGTGACCATTTAATTGAAGTTTAATACATTCTACTATTAAATATTAGCAATGTCTTATATTTTTTTTTTTTATGGCCTAAATACAAAATTTTATTAATGTTTTATGCAAAGTTATTTGTTTAACGAATTTGTAACAGCCCTGTAGAAAAATAATTATAACTTGCTTATGAGTTAACGAGCCACAAACTCTAAGCTATAATATAATATTCATACATTACGTAAAAAAATGAATGGATCTAATTTATAAGTGTTTCCTTAAAGAGATCCATATATGCATATATATTCATGAAATGGTCTAGCAACAAATGATTTGGACAGGAAAAAACAGCAGAGGATGCGTGACGTACCTTGAAGGAAAATATTTACATATATAATCCTAATACAAAGCATTTTAAGATTGTTACAACTTACTATCCTTTTGTGCAAAATTATTTGCAGAAATATGTACATATGCACACATACCGAAAATATATTTGGTAAGAACTTACAATAGAGTTTCAAAACTTGCTTCCATTATTTTTATTTAAAAAGAGGGTTACATTTTGAGTTCGTTCTGCTTTAAAAAAAAGTATATTATGTACTTACATATTTTTCCATTGCGGTAAGGTCTACATACACAATATATGTAGTTAGATTATTATTTTCTTGTGTGTAAGGAAAATATCTTGAAGCATTTTCTTTTAAAACTATTAAAATACTCAGTCTCATTATGGCTCCGACTTCTATTTCTTTATATATATGTATATATATTTTGTTAAGTTCTTTGAAAAAAATAATAAATAACTTTTTTTTTAAAAGTGAGAAACCTTTGAGCACACTTGACAAATGAAGTGAAAATAAAAATTAAATAATTTTGTTAGTGTTTATGTTCTCTATCCATAGAAAGTTACAACAAAAAATATGGACACCAACAAACAGGGTAGGGATTTAAAATCTGGAATTAGTTGAGATCTCAATATCTTGGCAACCCTGTGATCCGTGCTTATGAAAATGTGCTCATCCGATTTATACGTGATTTAAACTTTTGATGGCAAAATACAACATTCTTTAGATCCAAATAGGTACGCCTTGTAGCCATTATTACGTGCCTTAAAAATCTGGCTCTAGCCCAAGGACACAAATAACTCAAAGATAATTAGGCTAGTGAGCTTAAATTGATAAAAACATATCCGGTTTTATGTAGTAATTTTAAATTGGTGCAGTTTATCAAAATTATTTTATTGGAACCGGATTTAATCTAAAAATAAATCTAAATTGGTGCAGTTTATAAAAAATTGTGTTATTGGAACTGGATTTATTCTAAAACCCCAGGATTTTTAATACCTTTATGTTTTGGTTTAGGAAAAGTGGTCTCCCAACTCATTGGATCTGAACCCCTTGGACTATTATGTCTTGAAAAGTATATAATAAACTTGGAACTCACAATGTTGACTCCTAGCAGAATTATATCCTTGAAACAATGGCCAACATTGACAAGAAATTGCTCATCAATGCCTGTTCCAGCTTCAGGGCAAAGTTGGAGGCTCTGTTTGAAGATGAAGATGGTTAGTTTGAGTATTTGACTTCATTATTACCCCTATCAGTATGCGCAAAGGATATATGAATTGCTGAATTAATTGTGGGAAAAAAATTGTAAAATACTTGTACATAATTACTATTTTTTTATATTTAAAATCCCCATTTCTATATTCATCCTCAATTATAATATGAGTTTAATAAGTATTTACTCATATTGGTTGGTACATTGAAATCTGAGCACTTACTCATTATATTTAAAAATGAAGGTTAAGAGATTGAAATGAATTAATTTTTCGGTGGATTAAAGCATAAGCAATGAGTTACCAAACAAAACAAATTTGATCTCTCTAGCTCACCTACAAGTTGAGAAAATGACAATTGAATGTGATCGACAAATGTCCATTCGCAAACTCCAAGTAGTTGCTTGTCTCCTGGACCATCGTTTACTCCATCAGCAAGTCGGAAATGTTGGAGAGTAAGAAGGGATCTGTCAAAAAGGCCAAACTGGGCACACAGTAGTTAAAGAAAATAGCCCAGGCAAATCTCCTCAAGTGTAGGAGAGCCTGTGCAAGAGATCTTGGAGTTTCAAAACGACTGTCCAGAGAGGTATCAAAAAAGTGGGTGAAAATTGCCTTGTCATGATGAAGAGGACACATATCCTCCGTTGCAAGACTTTTTTAATTGGTATTTTAAGTATATTTGAACTCTTTTCGACACTTTCAGCACCCTACAGTCCTGATGCCAGCCCCCCTCCCAAGCCTGTGACTACTGATTGTGTAATAATTACAAATATATTAAATATACATGGGTACAGTTTTTGCACACAAAAAAAACCACAATATATGAAACCCACGTTGTACACGGACTTTTTAGTTCTAAAGCCCGTATAATGGGTGGAATTATTTTTCAAAGTATACTTTTTATTATTTTTCATTTGTTTTTTATATTGTTAGGACAATAAAAATATTTTATTCATCTTAAATTATTTAAAATAATGTATGCCACACAAGATACTTGTAAAATATTTTAAAGTTTTATCTTAATTGGATATTTACTTGATTTTCAATCGGCTGATTTCAATACTCTAAAATAACCAACCTATCAACAACTACCAAAAATCTTGTTAACCTTATTATATACTTTTTTATAATTTATTATGATAAGTAAAAACCCGCAATATGAGATAAACATACCGATTATACGAGGAGTCAGAATTATTCGAAACACTGCATTATGCGAAATCGGCAGGGTTTGTACCCACGTTATCTGAGGACCTACTGTAAATATCTTAATCTTATCTTGTGATGCATATTTTATTATTTTCAAGCCAGAGTTATATCTGAGCAAAATCACGGAGGAGTCCAAAAGACATACTATTCCTGAACACAACAAGGTGAGATGGTTGGAAAGAGCAAAGAAGATTCTGAATTTTCTCAAAGCCAACAAAAATTTGGGCAAAGTTTTGATCATTTCCGATGAAAAAAATTTCCCCGTTGATGCCACTATGAATAAGCAGATCAGCCGCTACATCACAAACAAACATCCAGACAATGTATCAGCTTCAATAAAAAAATGTCTTCAGAGCAGAAAAGTCAGCTGGAACCATGGTCTCGGAGATGCAGATGCTTAGATAGAACTTCTGGATAAAAGTGCTACTTTGAGCTTAAGAAAAGTTAGGGGAAACTTTTTTTTCACTCAAGACGGAATTCCGTGTCATCGTGCTGCTATGACATATTCCTTCCTGAGAGACAATTTTCTGGAATTTAAGGACCTTAACATTTGGGCACCCTCCTCTCCAGAAGTGAACCTCATGAACAACTCTATCTAGGCACGTCTGGAGGAGAAGGTGTGTGCTATTCCTGACAGGAGTGCTTATTCTCTAGAGGCTTCTATCAAGAAGGAGTGTACAAAGCTCGAGCCTCACTACATATTCAATATGTGCCAGGGATTTTGGCCTTGTAATGAGCCATTTATTAGAGTTGAGGGCTCACATATTGAATAAAAGTTGTGCCAAAAACTATTTTTCAGATGATTTTGTAAAATAAATGTCATCACAAAACCTTTTATTTGAATTTTACTCTTGAAAAATTGATGAAAATAAAGAGTGAACTACTAGATAAGAATAACCCTGTATATATATATATTTTTTTTTTTGCGTATAATCTTATTTTATTTTAATTCTTCTTTGATTATTTTTATCTTCAAATAATAACAATAATTTCAAAATTCAGTCTTTTAGAAAACGGTTATTAAAAATTTCCGGAATAAAAAAATAAAAATTTGATCTCAAACCTCAAAGAAAAGTCCTAGTCCAGGCCTAAGCTCCTCCGATAATTTGAAGTACCTCTTTTTGGAAGATAAGTATGATTAAGAAACTGAGATAGATAACATCAATTCGATACATTCCTGAAATCATTGTTTCTACATTTGTAAGTGAACTTATAATTCAATATTTATTTCTAAGTTTGTTATAGGTAATTATTGGGCATAATTTTGTATCAATGACGTACATTGTTAAAAACTTTATCTCAAATGAATATTCAATTATTGTATTCAACTTTTCATTTGATGAATTAATTAAATGAAACTTATGTTAAGAAATATCTAAATACACCATTTCATTTAAAATATATTGCCTTAGTACATATAACATAAAAAAAGCACATGGGTATAAGGACTTGAGACAACTATACTTATATAATTCTTTTAAAACTCCTTAAATTTTGAAACAAATACAATCATTTTTGTATCTATAGGCTTTACATGTTGTAACTTTTATCCAACATATGTTACAAGCATAGTCTAAAACATTTGTCCAAAAATTAAGATGAAGTAATTCAAATGAATAATTTACAGTTTTGTGAGATCAGAACAATTCAATGATTAAAATTTCATTAGATGGTACATATATTAGGGAGTCATTTATAATTTTTTTAATGCAGGTTTTTAATTGATAAGTATTTTGTGGTATATTAAATACTTTTCTAAATATAATTAATAAATGAGAGTTGTATATATATGTTTAAATTTGTCTTCAGTTATAGTTGTGCCATGATTACATAATGCAAATGTTAAATTATCAAAAATTAGAAGGGATTGATAAATTTGGAGAACTGTTCCATTGATATAGCAAAGAATTAGACTATTACTATTTTATAATAAGATGAGTATCAGATGGCAACCCACTAAAATTGATGTGTTGTTTTTTTCTATCTAATAAGGACATTATTTGAATTCTTTCAAATAATATAACTCTGCTTTAAGTTGATGATTCGTTTCATAATGGAATCTGCAATGATTACAAAAAAAAATACTTGTACACGAATAGTACTAATGAACATTTGCCTTAGCTTCAAATTACTATTGTTTTACCTAGTAGCCGAACTTGAAGCAATAGTTCTTGGAGTTGAACTGAGTAATATGGCTTGAACACCCTCAAATATAAATGGAACTGCATCTTTCTTTAAGCTACGATGAGAGAGAATATCTGTTATTTTTCTATGGAAAATTGAATCTGTTCTTCAAATTTATAGTCTTCTTGTCGAAAATGTTTGTTACAGAATCTTAAATTTTAATTCGGTTCCTAATCTTTCCTATAAGTATATTAATATAAACTTTTAGTTTCCATAAATTTGTTCAAAGCTTACTTAAAATATCAGGGAAAGAGAAATCAGTAAATAGCAATTGTAAAGAAATCGGATTATTAAATAATACTTGGAAATAGCTTTGATCTACCTATGAAGAAGAGTTTCATTTTTTATGGGTAGCTCATTAAAAAAATGTGTTCCTATGGACTGCCAGAGTATCCTGACCTGCACTTTGGTGCACAACAAGTAACAGGCATTGTTGTCAATTAATTATGAATACTAAATTCCGATCCAATAACATAATTACAATTTATTTTTTTTAGAGAGCCAATTCTCTTTTTCTACTATCAACTAGGTGATTGTAATATTTTTCCTTCTCAATAGTAGACATTGGATATCAGTAGTAAGTTCCCCTTTTTAATATGTCCCAGGCTGAGAAAAATTTTCACAAGTAATTTTCATAAGTAAATAATTTGATTATAAAATAATCCAATTTTCTAAATATATAAGTTATAAGCATAATATCAGCGACCTGGTTTTTTTTTTAATTGGGCTGTCGGATAGGATCAATGACTATGTTATTGGATGTAACCGAACTTTACACAAACAATATTTTTGTATCTTTGGGTCGGCATAGTCTTGGTTGTTGATAATGGTTTACAAATCATCTCTCTTGTATTGGAAGAAAAGTAAGCCCTCAAATCCGGAATCGCAAAACAATAAATATTTATATTACAAATTATTAATTCAATAATGGAAAATGGTTTGTACAAAGTACAGAAGTATGAAATTTCATAGGAAATTCATAAATAGTGGATGCAGAGATAAAGTATTTATACTGCATGTAGAAATTAAGTCTCAAGTCGATGCTCAAAAGTCCAAGCCGTTAAATATTTTTATAGAGTCAAGTTTGAATCCTTATATATTTGTATCTAATCTTCAAATTTATTTTGGGATCATTTTATGTCCAAAATTATTCGAAGTGTTAATACTTTTCTTAAGCTGAGCTAAATTTCAAGAGACAAGTCGTGAGTCTTTGAATACTTTCATCAAGTCCAGTTGGAGTCCTCGAGTTATATCCTGTAATTAAAAAAAAATGACTCTGAGGGAAATATATTATATGTATACATTTACATTTACTCTAGTTAATAGGATGCTATGAAGATGGAGGGCTACATTGTATACTTATCTAGAAAAAATTAAAAATCTAATAAAGTTTCAAATCTTAGTTTTCAAGTTTCAAGTCTTTGATAGCGAAATTAAGTCGAATCTTCAAAATATGAACTCATGTAGCAAGTCTTGAGTCTCTACCTCTGGTAAAGAGGTAACATCACTTAATTTAAGACTATAACCTTATAAACCGCACAGTATACTGACGACACAGGGTTTTAGGCTCAGATTTTTATCCAATTACTTATAATAAAAAGTTTGGCTATATCTAAAAAGAAAATTAAGCTCAATTAGTGAGAATATATTGAATATTCTAAATTTTAATGAAAATGTACTTTGTTAAATAATATTATTGGCCCTAGGAATGAATGTGAGACATCATTGAAGTACAAAATTATTTCTAAATAAAATTGAATTGTATTTTTTTAACACTTGTATATGTACATACATATTGAATTCAAGCAAGAAGATGTTTAACATGATACAGTAATAATGGATAATAGTAACGAATACTAAATAGAAGTAATAGAAATACAATTGAGAAATATTTACTTGAAGTTTTTAACAATTTGAACAAAATGAAAATAAATACTTAAGTAACATTGACGTACCATACACAAAATATAGCCAAACAAAATAAAAAAGTATTTAAAAAAAATAAATGCATTAGTCAAAAGTCAAAAGAGGTGGCTTTTGCTTATTGAGTATGTTTGTAATGATGGTCCACCAAGGGAGAGTCACATAGGTCACATATGTTGAGAAGGGAATGCATTGAAACCTCTTGGTTTCCCTCCAAGAATGAAATATCTGCGTATGACCCTTCATTGTCCATAGAGGATTATATTTAGTTTCCTCAAATTCGTCCAGAAGATCTCCTGCATAGATTTCGCAGTGTGCATCTCCGCATAGGAGATCTAGACCATCAGATTCAGAGGAGGAGCGATGTCCTCCCACAGTGTTGGGATGTAAATTGTTGGATCGATGATGGTAGCGAGTATCTGAGAGAATGCCCATTCGCATAAAGTCATTTATACTTGAGCTGGGATCGCTGAGGCGGCGATGATGCGTTTTTTTAAAGCCGATGAAGTTGGTGGCGGGCTCTGGAAGAATAAAAAATGAAGAGAATAATAAATTAGTGGATTGGTTGTGTTAATTGGACAAATTTATATAGTGTTATCCACGACATACATCATTAAAAAAAATATATGAAACCCTGATAGCATCATCATTTGACACAAATATTTGGAAATATATATTTTTTAACCGTAGGTAAAATATTTATGTACAAACAATTTTTTGAGTATGTATGTATATTTTTTCTATGGGTTATTTTGCGGTAAAGGGACTCTTCCTTTTAAACAACCGATCCTTCAGAGAGACAATAAAGAATAACAATACTAAATATATATTTTTTAAAGAAAACATAATTTGATGGAGACAAAAATACCCACTAAAAAATTGATTCATTCAATTTTTCTGGAAAGAAATACAATCCATTTGTCAATTTATAATGATAAAAAAATATGGAGGGAAACGCCCAAATATTAAATGATGTATCCATATTTAACAATGGTATCCAACACATTTCCTCGTGAAACAAGCAAGATAGACGCCAGAGATGGTTGAAATCCTTCTTTGTGACATTCAGGAAAGATTTAAAACAAATTTTGAAAATTAATATAAATTTACCGTGAGAGGAATTTTTCTTAAAACACTTACCGGGTGTGTACTTGAAAACTATTCATTTTGAATCTAGAATTTTAACAATTTTAATTTTGGAAACTAGGATAACTATATGACTTAAATTTTGTATAAATATTAGCACATTTTTGTCATTTCTAACTTTCAATGTAGCCACCTTCGACTTTGATAAATGTATTGATGCGCCGCTGGAAGCTCTAACGTGTGGTAATAGTGTAATTGGGATTCATGGAGTTCCAATATTTATTAACCTTTTAGGGCTTTTAGATTCGGTGCCCTTATCCTGCAGGCTCTGACCTTGATATGTGACAAGAAGGAAGGTCGAGAAGGTTTGTATCTTGTGAGTATGGTATTTTTTGGAAGGGCAAGTGTCAATACACATAGTTTGTCAGATTGTTGTCAATCCCTCTCTTGTGTTTTTTTTGTTCCTTAAATTTATTAGTGTCCAAAATTTAACTAAGCGCCCGGTATATCTGACTTTTTTACTTTGAGACTAATCCTGGGGTTTTTTATGAGGTGTTTATTCACTCCAGAGACTGAAATATCTTGAATGTATCATTTTATTTTTTTAGATTTTTCATTTAAATTCTTAACTGATCCAATAATTTATGTATCCATTTTTTAGGGGTAGATAGCACTTCATTAGTTTCTGACTTATTCACAAATTCTGAAATGAATTAATTACTGAGGTTGCAAAGAAAGCATAACATGCATTCATATTAATATCCATCCCTTACGATAAATGTTAAGAAGAGAAATAGATGAGGAGTGGGCATATTATTACTTTTCTTGTATCAAACAACCTTTACTCAGAAAATATATAGAGGAAAAGACCCAAAATTAGTTGTCAGTTAGATAAATCTTCCCCATTTTTTATTATTTATAATTATTATGCCATATTTGTTGGGAATAGTTCACAGCTTAAAAGGAAGTAATTCTAATCCAACCAATCAACGTTTAGAACACTTACTAGGAGAAAAAATATAGAAGCATCGACAAATGGCAACAAAATACACGGTATATGTTTGTTATGGTAATGTGTGAGAGATATATATTCTAAATTAAACATGTTTTGTTTGAAATTAATGTATTAATTTTGAAATAATCTTATCTCTACAAACTGCAAAATTAATTATTCTTTTCTTCTACTAATATTTGAGATTATCAACTCACAGGGATAAAATATGAAGGAATGAAGTAAATTTATTCTCAGATGCTGATAGTATAATATGTAGCAATTACTAAGAGCAAAGTACTTGCATTAGGATTCGAAACAGTGGCGTCAGAAGCATAGGGTCATTAGCCTATCACTTGTGCGAAATTTTCATCGTTATTGTCTTGTATAAAAAATTCAAATATTCAATTCTTCGAAATTGTTTTTATTTTAACGCTAAATTTTTTCAAAAAGTGTTTGTCTCTTTTTCAAAAATATTATTTGGCTTTCATATAAAAAAAAATATAAATTCTGTCAAAATGCCCCCCAAAAAAAAAAAAAAAAAAAAACTCGGATACATTGTATAAGTTTGCCTGCAAATCATACCTTCTATTTCTATCTCGAAATTTGAGACTGCAGAAGAAGAAAGTCAAAATTCAACTATTCCTATTTCATAAGGAAATAACTGGTGCAGATTGTGAGTTGGTATCTTATGCATAGCTTAAGTTAGGAAGGAGGATTTGGTCGGCTCCGACTCTGTCTGTGGACTGAGGGATAAGACCAAGATACAAGAAAAAGTCGTAGTATCATACATATTGAGATGTGATCTCCTTCGGCCTCATCCCTCAGTCAACAAATTGGCTCCTAGTCCTTCGACCACCGAATACATATTTCAAAGACAAACATACAACTTCATCCACTTAATTGGACTTTCTATCAACTATTGTGTTCCTCGAAATATCTCGAAAAAGTCGATATTCAATAATATTTTCTTTGCTTCACTGAGTGAAGTAATTTGCTTAATATTAATTATGCAGTCTCCAATTTCAAGAGAGAAAGAGAATATATGACGTGTAAGGAAAGTATATACACTGTACCTGACGGTTTTGCTCCCTCCCCTACCACAAAAAATACTGTATATGCCCCTGATGGCATTAACATTATATAATTTGCACTCTTACTTGTAATTACATTCCGCTGCCGCTGATTTGAATGAAAGTAATTGAGGATGAAAAATGCAGTTGTATGGGAGGGGGGGATGAAAGATATAGCAGTACTTATGGACCTGATTCTTGGTATATCCACCTAGTTATGTACATATCCGTCTTAAACATAGGTAGAGTGAATAATATTATCTGTCCTGAAGCGATTGCAGATTATTTCTCTGAGATAGGAAGTCCTAATTAGTACTCATCCTTTTTTCTCTTCTTAAATATAGGCATCAGTAAATTATTACTTAATTACAGGCATAGTATGTAAGTGGGTTGCATTCCTGAACCATTTTTATGTAACATAAGTAGGTACCTTTTTGTGTAGATGCAGGAAAGTAAGGAAGTTTTACCTTGTTTTTATTTTGTTTTTTTCAACCTGGATTGATAAAAATTTACATAATGTGTATGTTTAATATAGTAATTAAAAACAAATTTTAAGTGTCCAATAACTGGGTTTTCACAAGAAAAAGTAAGGGGAAAAAAATATTTGCCCCTTGCTGTTTTGTAAACTATGAGGATTGCATGTACGTAGAACTGACTTAATGATTTATTAACAAATCAAGAATAAACCTACTGTTATATCTAAGGAGTTGGGACCCAAAACTTGGAGGAGCTTTAAATTACGGTTGTATCTCCGTTATTTTTGATAATAAGGGCTTTCATTTTGTAACCAAACAACGGTTTAAACAAGAAAAAACATGTTTCGGTTTGATCCCATTTCTTTAAATGTAAAAACGACAGAAAGGGGAACGCAGTTGCAATCTTCTTTACGACAGTGCCAGTGTTGGGAAAGGTGTAGACACTATTTGCTCCCTCCTTACATCCTAGAACATCAAGAAGTCCATTACAGCATCAAACAGCAAAAAAAAACAAAAAACTTTCGTATCACCAATATGGCTGACTTTTGGGGTGCTTCCATGAGGCCCTCCTCTAACCTGACTTCAATCCCTACTCTTTTAGAAAAAGAATGTCTGCCAAATCTCTCATCCAAAGTTCGATTCTCTCCGAGCTACCATCATGACTGTGCAGTAAGCCATGGACACGAAATTCATTGTGAAGGGATCCCAATTGTTTCGCCGGCGAGCTTGTAAATGAGGATATATTTAATAAAAAATCACAAATTCGTTTTGAGTTGTTGTTTTTTTCTTTATTCCCTAAAAATCCCGGTTTTCATAATGTAGGCGTGCTACCTCATGTTTTGGATCTCCATTCTGTATACAGCGTTAAAAATTATTGCAATACTTTTATAATTTTACACAAAATTATAATTTAATAGCACCATATAATTTGCAAAACCTTAGAATCTATGAGTTCAATTCTGCATCACTTTACTTGGGTAGTAATAATAGTCGATTCAGTTATTTTATAATTTCAAAGCAACTATCAGACGTTGTCCTTTTATTGAAGAATCTCATCAAAATAAATGTACATGATATGTTGTACCTTTTATTATTTAATTAAAAAAATCGATTCACTATTTGATGAGATTCCATGTAGACTAAAGGACTTTGATATATTAAAAAACGCTATCTAGGGTATTTTACTGCCCACAAACAATTTACTAATTAAATTCTTGGGTTGTTTGTGTCTTGCTCATCTCAAACATTATTTTTTTCTTATTATTTTTTATAGTAACAATAACAAATTTCCTCATTTTAAAGTAGTGATGTTACAAGGCAATAGTTTGAAAAACAGTTTAATATAAGTGAACAAACATTTTTGTTGTGTTAACTCTTTTTTTATATTTAGTTAGGTTTCTTTTCTTTTTGGGGAGCGAATGTACATATTCAAATTCAGAATCATCCAACACATCACTATTTCCCCTCAAAGAAAAAAAAATGAAATGAGCTGACAAATAAATATTGAGTCTCTCTGTTCATTTCTTGTTGTTTAGCCATTGCCACTTTTTTCACCTTTTGGAAATTATGTTAGGGAGCACTACTACCTATTTGTGGTCCCCTAATCCCTAACCAATGAGGAAGTCATTTGTATATCAAATTAGCCTTTAGATTCGTGTAATTATCATGGGAGAACTTATAATTAAGTTTCATTTCCTTTTAAAGAGTTTTTTTTTTTTTTTTAAATATATATAATCAAATTTAAACTATAAATAAGGGGGGAATAAGAGATTTCGTTTTGATTTTATACATACACATGTATAATGTCAACATAAAAGGCAGTTGTAATTAGTTTTCTCAAAATTAAGTGGGATTACACTTATATTCTTCAACAAATTATTCTTATCGACCCTTTGGGTGTGTTACAAATTGCATTTAAAGTAGCCAAAATTGATGGGCACACTAAAGGAGTGATAAATTTGATAGATTTTGTTTGAAAAGCCATATCGGTCAATATAAGTGCCTCAAATCAAATATAAGTTCTAAACTATTGATAAAATTATTGAATAGCTTAACTCATCCCAATTTAAATATATAAAGCATTTGATTGAGTCAAATATCTTTATGAATTATTAGGTTGAATGTATATAGCCGGCTATCCGTTATTTTTTACTTATTTCTATTAATGAAATTTCGAAAGGTTATGTAATATACACGAAAACATTGTATGTCGTCTTCCTTGAGGCCCCAGGCGGCTTCCCGATGGCCTTCGGGAAAAATTCCGAGTGGAGGAGTGGTTTTTCTCCAAATCTTCTTCTCGTACTGTGTGTTCATGATGGCAACTAGGACAATTTCTTTCTTAGCAATCCACACCTAATTATGTGTTCTACAACATTGCCCCTACAAAAATTGTAAAAAAAATGATTCTTAACCTCTCAAAGTTTGCATAATAGAGATGATTAAATATGAGCGGTTGACAGGGTACAGGGTTGATCTTATCCAGTTGTACAAATTCTATTATTTTCAATTTTTGAAGAGTAAAATTTAAACAAGAGATTTTGTGAGCAAATTTATTTTACAAAATCATTTGTAAATAACTTTTATAAAATATGTGAGCCCTCATCTTTAATAATTGTCTCAATGCGAGGTCTAAATCGCTTCAGATCTTGAATATGCAGTCAGACTCGAGCTTGGTCCACTCTTTCTTGAAGAAAGCCTTCAGACACTGGACACTCCTGTAAGGAGTAGCACACACACACCCTCTACTCCAGAACCACCTAGATTTTCTCATTTTCTTGATTTTGGTTCAAAATTGTTTGTATATTATCGCACCACATATGGTTGCGTAAATATAGAAACAATCTCAAGCATATGATACATTCCTTGTGTGTATTTTTAGCTTCAAAAATGTAGTATTTCAATCAGTTATGGGCTATAAATGTTATGTTAGACTTTACCAATGATTCTCAAGCTGCTTACATTTTGTACAGCCTGAGAAAATATAACTTTTATATTTGACATATTGTTATGTAAAATTGTAATTCATTTTTTATAAAATGTATATTTGATTATAAAAACCATTTTTTTAGATTATTTTTCTGTTATATAAGGGTTGATTTGTTTCAGATGTTTGTAAACTATAAAAAATGTACTCCTGTGTTAACGGCCATATACATATAGGATGACTTTTATGTATAAAGTTGACATATGTAATGTTACAGTTAAAAAAATACAATTCCTTTTCCACAAAAGGAAGTTTTTAATTATTGTAGGAACATATGAAATAATTTCCCCCGAAAAGAAAAAAAAGCTAGACTCTGACCTGTTCTCTGACATGATTACGCACCACATATAAATCGCGTGTTTCAAATTTTATACATATACTTTAAAGAAAGGGGTACATTGCTCTACTACTAAAAAAATATAAAATACCTCCGTTAATTCAAAGATAAAAAAAAAACCTCTTCCAACATCATGATAATAATTAATCCGCCTCACAAATAAGGGGATGACCCTTTTTTGTACATATTATGTGACGACCAACAACATGTTATATAGTTTGTGCCAAATTGCGTGATTGAAGCAATAGTACAGGGTGGTCCGTGACTAGAATACCATAAAAATTAAATTACTCAAAGATTGTGTTTCGTATTGGAATACGCGTTAAATCTTTTTTACATCTTTAATATTATTTTAAAATTGACCCATATCACATTCAATGTGCTTGTCCTTGTTCTGAATAGATGAATGTTTGATGAACAGTCACAGGGTGCACAGTGTATAAAGTTCCATGATATATTTCATTTTCCTTTACAGTATTTAAAAAAAGGAGTATAATATACTAGGAGAGCTTTATAAAAGGAGTTAATTCTCGCAAACATTTCATTCAACGAATAAAAAAAGGAAGGTACTTTATATAAAATGTAAACAAATGAATGTGACTTTAGGTAAGGCTAGCGACGAGCTAGAATTAGGCAGTTATCTTTTATATTATGAAAGGAAAATTGGAATGTTTGCCAATACTTAATAACTCCTGACAATGCCAGGATATACCGCTAGTTAATTCATAAGGAAAAAACACGTCAATGACGTCACGAAGAATTGAGTTTTCCTTTTTTTAATGAGTAAAAAATTGGGCCTGGATTAGATAGGCTTGCAGTACTCTCTCCTAAATAATGGATGACACAACACTGGACTTAGATAACCCAATACTCTTAGTTTACTGACTTTCATTTCATTTTACTTTAATTCTGGACCACCCTATATAATGTGTAGTATGACCTCCGGAGTTGTGTATGTAAGATAAGAATCCATAGAAATATTTCACTTATTAGGAAGTGCTCTTTGATTTGCACTTATATGATATAGAGTCTATATAATTATTGCAAAGTAATTATATAAAAATTGCAATATCATTTTTTAAAAATATCTTGACAAATAAACAATGACACATCAATAAAACCAGCAATGTCCCACCTGTGGATAATCATAAATTCTGATAGGAACAAGCTAAAAGTACGTACCTACCTCTATCATATGAATGGCGTAAAAAAAGATTTTGGAATCGTGTCAAATTGCCATTTTACGTCGGAGTTTTCTCAAAAGAAATGACATCAGTGGTGAATGAAAAGGCGTTACAAATTTGTAATTTTTTCAAAAAGTAATTTCCCCAATTGGACAATACTTTGAAATTTTTACATGTCAACCGACAAAAAAATCCATTAACAAAATATAATTTTAACAAAGAAAGAACACTTTAGGATAGGTAGAGACGACCATATAAGGTATTTTAAAGTGACGTCACAATAAATAGAGAGTGCCAAAAAAGTAAATATTATTTAGTTATAAAATTTAGTGAAACCCCTCCATTTTGATTTTCGAAAAATAAAGAATATTTATTCTGGTCTGGGTTTATTTTTTTATTTAATATTTCAAAATTGAACAATAAACAGTTAATAGATTTTCATATATATTTTTTTAATTTGAAAATATTTGTTTTTTTATTCATTTTTTTCTTTATATTTGGTCTTTCTTTATTTATACTTAGAAATATTATCTTCAAGTTGATTTTTTCCATGCAAAACTGCACATTTCATATCCTTCTTTCCCTGTTATTTTATGGTGCAAATGAGGTGTATATTGACTACGAAATAATACTCAACAAATATCGTATATGTTCACAAACCAAAAATGTTATAACATTTAATTATAATGTCATCTTCTCATATAAGAAATATGAATTAATTTTATTTCTTTCAAGAATGCAGGTATGGGTGGAAAAGACTAAAGAGATTCTAGGATAATAGGCAACAGACAAATCAATATTTCTATTCAATAATTTATCCCTCACAAACAATAACATTCTCTACACACAAGCAAACAGATTGGCAACTCTTAACGATAAAAGTCGTGTCTATAGCGTACCACGCTGGCTTCAAGCATGTTGGAGCTTAAGTTAATTTGGATGATAGGTGCAGCGACATTTTTCTTCAAGAAAACTTCAAAGTCCAGGGGTTGAAGTCAGGGATGGAAGAGGGCCACATGGAGGGAGGCAGAAATCAGCCATACCGGTGCAGCAGAATTTTGTGGGTATTCTTGGCTGAATGGGGCTGTAATGGACTTCTTGATGTTATAAGCTCTCCAAATGGAGATAACAACAGTCTCTGGAGTCTTCTCAGTCATGATACCGGCAAGGAGGAGAATTCACACACCCTACCTTTTTTGTTATTGTTCCAACATTTATACACCTAGAAACATGGTACGTCGTTACCTTTATTGTATCATGCAAACCTTCCTCCGAAAAGAAACAGGGAAAAAGGGCCGAAATCATATGGTAGTTAGCCAAATAAGTCAATCCTACCAACTGCTAGATATCTGTTATTACTCCCAGACGTCATATTACTTCTTTGCCATTTTAAAAATGTATTATATATATATATTTCGTAATATATATTATTACTCTATACTGTACTATAATATTACTTAGGAATATTCTATAAAAAGCGTAGCTATAAATTTGTATTTCTATATGATTGCCAAAATATCTTTATATAAATAATAAAATGGCCAATATTTAAATACATACATTTTAAACGATGGGGAATCTACAAAAAATTGTATTCCTGTCCTATTGGAAACGGAGCATAAATATAGAATAACTTCTTACTTTGTGTATTTATGAAGAAGAATGACATATCAAGCGAGAGGACGGAATCAACAGCTGAAAACAAAATGTATTGTGTATTTTTGTGCTAAGGAGGTCATGCCGTGATGGAATTAAAACAAAACTTGTTTATTTCTTTAGACAAAAACAGAGCCTGGTGACGTCACAAGCATTTAATATTTACTATCTCATCCTCGAACTTTCCGAGACACACAAATCTAAAAATTGATTTCCCAGTATCTCGCTGAAAAATAATTTCATTCAAAATGAAGCCATAAATTAGTAATATTAATATTTATGTATCACTCATTATGGACAAATCTACATTCTTCATAGATAGATGTAAACCTGAGGACCATATTCTCAAAGAGGTTTCTCCTCCAACATGTAAACAGGTAAAAAAGTCCTAATGATATAAATATATGAACCCAATGTGCGTCGGGTGTAAAAAGTGAAAAAATTATTTATTCCCCATTGTCAGGGGGGACAAAGAGAGAGATATATCTATTCATCTTTAGAATTGATTGAAAGGGTGAATGGATCCAATGGAAATGTTAAATGGACATAGTCCAAAAATGTTTTTTTTATATATAATAAATAATACAATATAAAGATTTAGGCATATTGATCAATTTTTAGAGATAGTAACAAGCTCTTAAAATTGTAAATTAGACATTTTTTTTTTAAATAGACAATAAAAGTTCAAATAGAGTAAATTTTAAAAATTAACGATTTTAGTGGAGTAAACAATCTTTCCAAATTTATGGTATAGTTTTCCCTTAAAATTACTTTTCTTACAAAAAAAAATGATAAGGAAAGTATTGTTGTACCGCGTTTAGCACACATTTATTTTACCATCATAATATAATGCTAGATCTTAACTTTTTTGCAAAACTTTTTTTAATATAGTAAAGTGATTATATTATCTCCCTAATGATATCCAAGTAGAAGAGTGAATTACTCGAAGATGGCTAAATGATATCCCTCATGGTGAAGTACGGTCCCAGAAAATCAAAAAGAATACTTAAAAACCTTATAATCACTTCATATCGTTCATGTCTTCAATGATCACCTCTGACAACGAAGTTTAAAGGAAGTTATGTTTTTGCATCAGTTTTGTTTCTTTGTTTGTCTGTTTGTTAGTGTGTTTGTCCGTTTATCTGTTGTTGTTTTTTTGTCTTTTGGTCTCTAGGACTACATCAAAAGTTATTGATCAATTTTGATCTAACTTGGTATGAATTTTATATATGGTCATAGTCAAATGCCATTAAATTTTGAGAGATCAAGGTCAAAGGTCAAGTTGAAGCTAGTACAAACCATTAAAAGTACAGAGTCGAAAATAACTAAGGAACATATTGACGTACAGAACACAAATTGGTGTTCTTGTAGAGGTTTAATTAAGATGTTTTATAGTAAATAATCTAACTTCAAAGTTAAAATGGATATATTTTTAAGAAAAAAGACCATAGGTATGTGGAATTTTACGCTCTACCACTCTATACTTGAGGATTATATGTTATAGTTACACACCTCATATCTTAAATCTCAGGTGTTTCATATCTTTAAAAAAGGTTAATAATAACACTTCAACAGTTGATGTGACATAATTATCAACTACGTCATTTAAATGGTGGAGTTACCATAAAAGAACGATAAGGACCAATCCTAGAACTGACTAAATAAATCAGGATCGTGCTGATTGGACTGCAGTCTTTTCAGTTTTTTTTAAACCGATCCAACACTAACTTCTATACATTTACTAAGACTACATATAATCCTTTTTTTCCTTTTTTGCAAATAATATACTCATTCACTTGATTTTATAATTGAAAAATCATCTTTGAATGTACACAAATATATGAAAAAATGGATCTATAATTACCAAAGAGACTCATATGTATACTTAGATTAAGGGTTTTTAATGACCAACTGATCTCTTGGCAATAATCCCTTTTAATACACGGCTCTCTTTTTCAAATAAACAAAGATGTATTGTATTTTCCTTTCAGTTGTTTTCATAAGTAGACTCTTTAAGCATATTTTTCTTTCTTTAGCTATGATCGAAATGTTTAAAGCAGCTGACTCTACATACTATTAACTCTAAAAAAGTGTAACATAGGATATGGATTTTTGAATTAATTTATATCAATCAAGGGCTTCATTATGAATTCGTGTGATTTCATAATCCGTCTTTGATACTTATTTTGATAAAGTTATAAATTCAATTTATAAATAAATAATTAAGTTTTATTCTATAAATACTAATTGACTATTGACGACAAGAAAAATACAGAAAACTAGCTGAAATTCAATTTATCCTTTCCCTTTCGACATTCGAGGTTGAGAGTGGATAAAAACATAGTCAGGAGAGTTGGGATGGGACAATCAAGAGAAAAATAAATATTAGGCTCCTCAACACAAAATACAACCAGAAGGATTTTTCTCAAAATAGAGTCTGGCTAATGAAGTATCGTCAATTTATATAAATTAATTTGACAAATTCATTGTACAAGGGGAAAATTACACTTTAAGTAACATAAATTAATCTTAACAATGACAGATCTATATATTTTTATATTATTTTATTTGAGACAAAATCGGGGCTAAGCGAAGTCTAAAAATCAAATGAAGGCTGGAAACTATAATTAATACTCTTGGCTATTTCAACTCCTCCCAGAAATGTGAATACAAGGTCAATATTAGTCATTTTGGAGGGTGTCAGGATTTTTTGAAAAAAAATCGAATATTATTTTTGAGCTGATCTCAAAAAACTTAAATTTTTTAGAGCTGATCTCAAAAACTTAAATTTTTTAATAAAAAAATCCAAAATATCGTGTTGTTCAATAAATATTTCAAAAATTATATTTCAAATATTAAATTTTTGAAGAAAAAAATCGAAAATTACTTTTATTCACAAAAAAAAAAAAAATTTGTGAAAAAATATTCAAAATTATATTTTGAATATAATTTTTTTTTAAAAAAAAATCAAATAGTACATTTTTTGGAGAAAAATTTTTTTAAATATTTTTAAACTTAAATGAAATTTCAAATATTGAATTTTGTAGTAAAAAACGGATTTTTTTTGATTTTTTGGGAGGAGGGCTACAGCCCTCCAGCCCACCCCTTGTGGAGACCCTGATAGTTGATTGAAACTTTTTATTGAAATATTCGGCTCTATGTCGTATATATGATGTAAAAATATTTATGGACATTTTTTCTCCGCTTGATTTTTCTTCAAGATTGTTTTTGTGTTAACTCACCACATTAGTTCTTAATCATTCTTAGTATCAGTGTTCTACACTCTCACAAAATACACATAGGCAAATAGCAATTGCATTACTTGGAGAGTTAAGCCAGAATAAATAATGATATGTATGTAGATTGTAAAATATGTAAATGCCTTACAAGTAAATGTATTTAAATGAGCAGAATAATTATACCATATTCAAATATGTTTTTATTTATATTATTTAATAATAATTATCTATGTATGTTATAGAATTTATCAAGCTAAGGTGGAGGTCATTCTCGTGCTCTCTAACTATTTATGAATATTTGCAACAACCAAGACTCACAAACGAAAAGAAGAAGAAAAGTTGATCCATTTCTGCTCATTAAAAGGTCAATTTCATACTGATGCAGTTCGTTTACGAGTTTTTTTAAATATATATTTATTATCGTTTTGAGTATATGATTATAATGAGCTATATATCTAGTGATGAAAATCCTGTTTAAAATGGGCCTAAACCAAAAATCAACATGGTAACCCTGACAATTTGAAGAATGTTTTGTAACAGATTAGCGACAATCAGGTGTGATAGTGGAGGAAAGAGAAAAGAATATAAACAAGAGCATTGGCTAAAATGACTATGAAGTCCGTCCCAATTCTATTATGAGTCCAACAAGGACATACATGTGTGCGCATCTAAAACTGAACCCTCTGAAATTTTTAAAAATAGTTAAATAATTCTGTAATTTTTAAAGTGGTCGACGAATTAATTTATTTAACATGAAAGATGAGAGTCTTAGGCACATGTCTATTCAATATGGCCACCCATGTTCTCCACTACCAACTCCAGCCTGGACTGGAACTTGCTGCATGACTTGGCGATGAAACTCTGGTCTCTTTCTTAAATAGCCAGTCCATGGTCCTTCTGCAGACGTTGAGCTCCCTGGAGAGGCCACTGACGGTCACCTTGCCTCTCTTGTCCTCGACAGACTTTTTCACGGCAGCAACAATTTTGTCCGACCTTCGAGGCCTTGACTTAGATCTTGTGGTTGCCTCAGGAGTCCCTTTGGCAACCACGCTGTAAACGGTGGTGCGGCTGCAGTTCAGAAACTTGGCAATTTCAGTGGGAGTTTTTCCCTCACGGAAAATTCCAAAATTGCGACTCGACGTCTCTCCATATTATCGACTGTTGTTTCACTGTTGCTATTTAGATTTTGCTGAAGTTTTGTTTATAACAAGTCAAGATCCGTGCCTCGAAGTATAATCGGGTTTCAACCTAATCAAATCACGAATATATGTATGGCGTAAAATTTAAAGGAGTGTTCAGTTTTAGACGCACACACCTGTACAAGTTAAACTCTGCAACAAATCATCAGGGTTACGCTCCGTCTTATATTGGAAAACACTAACGTTCAATCAGTTTGGAATATAATTGAATCTATTTGGTAAAATAAGTTAAAAACTCAGGAATTATATAATAACGACAACTACTAAGGTAAACAAAATTTATTCTTCAGATTGGCAAATCCAAAAAAAACGGCCCACCTAAAAGATTCACACGATTTACATCACTATTTATATCAAAGAGTATCATGGTGAAAAAAAAATCAAGATGTCACTGATTTGGGTAAAATGAATTTATGGAAAGAAATCTTTTATCCCCTCCTCTTTGATTGACTTAAAATTGTCAACTGAAGATTTTTCCCCATTTTGAGCATATTAAATATATATAAACTTCAATTTATTCACCAAATTTGAAAGACTAAAAAAATATTAAAGATAAGTAAATTAAGATAGATACAATAAGAATAAATTAATTATAATGACTCAATTAGGCTTTTTCCTAAATTTCTTATGTATCAATCCATAAATTTTATCAAATATATATTTTTTTTTATTTGACGTTGAATTTCTGATGTCAAATCTTTTCCTTGAGTCCTTTAGTTAATGTAATCTTCCAATTTGACACTTGTATACAAATGAATTTGTGAATGACCCTCTCTTTTTGAGCACAAACGTTAAGATTTATAACACAAGAATACAAAATAATTTATTTATTTATTAGTAATTTTTTATTTATAAAATACAAACTGCCATCAAATGCACTGCAGATAAAATTTGGAGTGAAATGTTTGGAGACGTTCTTTTCTAAGATGTCCCAAAATTAAAAGTCTAACACAGCGTTATCTCGCTAACACAAACATGCCCTATGTATTTTGATGTCAGCTGTCGATTCCCCCTTCTCCCTTGATACATCATCGATATTTCATAATCTATTATTCTTCATAAATACACAAAGTAAGAAGTTATTCTATACTTATTCTCCGTTTCCAAAAAGACAGGAATACAATTTCTTTTTGATGCCTTGTCGTATATGTATTGGACATTTTATTATTTCTATGAAGAAATTTTTGCTATTACTTCATAGAAATAATATAATATCTAATCATAACTATATAAGATAAATAGCGGTTGGTATGATTGACTTATTTGGCTAGCTACCAGATGATTTCGGGTATTTTTTTTCATTTTCTTATTGGATGAAAGGTTGTATGATACAATAAATATAACGACGTGCTAAAGAGTTGAAAAAAGTCATCAAATTTTGAAGCTAGCCCAATAAAAAAACAATTAACGTATGTTTTTAAAAGTGCATGACCATAGCTCTTAGCAAAAATTTATTTAATGATTCGGTTTGACTAAATATTCAGTTACTTGGACTCGATAAATATAACTCGAAACCAACACTATTATTATATATATAACTATAAGGTCCAACACCCATAGTGTGGGATCAGTCCTTATATATTCGGTCGAATGCAGTCTTAGAACTGGTCTTATCAGTCCTTGGAAACGGTCCTTAAGACTGTCAGTCCTTCGGACGGTCAGTACTAGAACGGATTAAAAGAAGAAGAAATAAAGTTGAGTATGGTCATCAAGGAACGAACTTTATAGGTTTTAGGACTAAAATAGATTGCACCAAAACTAAACTGAACGGGGCTGCAGTCTTCCGTCCTAAATAAGGATCGGCACAACACTACCACCCCATATTTGAGAACTTTTTAATGTATATTGTACGCATTGTATAGCATGTACTTGTAGAATATATTTCTTCAATAGAGGGCGTAGTTTGGATATATATGACTACGTACATTGTACATAATATACACTATCTCCTTTAGGGTATCGTATATACGATGTAATTGGTTTTTCTAATTCTCTACTTTTATTAAATGTATTTTTATTTTTTTACAGTCGTAAAGTTTTTTTGTATTCCTTTCAAACACCCTCCCTTCCTCTTTGCCCAAAAAAGAATACCCAAACATTATAGCCATTCAGATTAAGCCATCTTTGTATCCTCCATCTATGAATTAGGACATCATATTTTATTCAATAAACTAATTAGTCACGGATTGCAGGGGGGAGTAGTGTCGCAATCCATGAGCATGACACTTCCTTTGTGATATTTCTTACAATAGCACGGATATTTATTTGATTATATATAGTTTTCATAATAAATATAATGTCCTTGTGAGTGACAAATGTGTCCACTTCTGGATTTATAGTACATATGTATTAAGGTCATCATCTAAGCCTATGAAGAGCTAGTCATTCAAAAGTGTTACATACAGTTCCATGCTTCTAAAATAATAAATGACCTTCTTCACTTTACGGAGTTTTGTGACCATAAGTGACTTCATTTTTATTATTCAGCAAATAGAAAGGACTGGGCACGGCATCATTCCAAATAAACCAAAAGTTATATTGTATTCGATTGTTCTTTTTTATATTACTTTTCCCTTTATCAGTCTTTTTAACGTAGAATGTTTTTATTTGAATGAACTCTTGACATGTTCTACACAATTCCCAATAATATTTCCATAGTTGGGAAGAATTGGCTAACTACCAACTGATTTTAGTCCATTTTTTTAAAGGTGGCAATTTATGTACAATTTACACAAGTATAGGCACTTGGTGAAGAGCAAACCTTCACCTATGGTCATTTTTCCATTATTGCATTTTTTGCTATATAAAGCATCTTTATTAAACTTATATTCAGGTAAAGACACCAATTTGAGCTCTGTACCTACCTCAATGAGTTATAGTCGACTATTTACTTTCAGCGTTTTGTGTTAGCTTGACCTTTGACTTTTTATGGTCTCTTACTGTGACCATATATAATCTTTGTTCCAAAGATTAGATCAAAATTGTTATTTAACTTTTACCATAATCCTGGTGACAAACTGACAAACAAACAAATAGAGGCAAAAAGCATAACATCCTTTCAAATAAATTGTTGGAGGTCATAAGGATGTGCCTTTGTATGTAGATCTTTGGAACTGACTAAACGATTTTTCTTAGCTCAATGTCCAAAGCATGATAGTCTTAACTGTCCGGATATTTGATTAAATGAGACAAAACTGGCCTATTTAAAAATCATTTATAAGTCACTATTCTTTATTATCTGAATTCATTGCTCCAAAGCCCCTGTGTTGTCTTTAAGGGAGACGTTCGTCATATTCCTACAGTTTAACCTATAAAATAAGACCTTGCTCATTGTAAATAAGGGCAGCATTTAACAGATTACAAAAATCAATTAATGTTATCCATTATTTATGTATAATAGGAGAATCTTCATTTTGCATTTTCTTTACAACATTGTTCATGGTAAAATTGACACTACTAATAGCGTATAGGAGTGGTTTTCAAACTATGGTATGCAAAGGCTTGAATAGGAAGGGAGGATTTTTTTTTATAAAGAAGATCATTTAGGCAATATGGTCTTAAAAAAATGTAGGTTTCATAAAAGAAGGTTATCCTAAAAAAAATTCTTACTAAAATAAGTTATTCCACAAAATAGTAATTTTTTTTTAATGTTTCCCTAGCCACACAAAACATGTGATTTAATAATAATTGTTCAAAAATAATAGAACTTGAATAATAAAAAATAGAAATCCGTCCTTAAAAAGGTAATTGAAAAAAGGTACAATGTAAATAAATAGTTTGTAACAAAGCGATTTAAGTTTCTTTTTATGTAAAATACCTTGGTGAATTTGTTCTCCAATGTATGTATCATCTTTACAACCGTAAATGCCTATAGGCTTTTGACTCATATAGTAAGTATGGCCTTTTTTTAAAAGGGAATTGGAAAACTTTTTATATTTATACATAGGTCATAGCAGAAATACAAAGATTGCATTGAATCTCCTTTACATAGAGCGTTTTCACTGACGTCAGAAATTGAATAATCATTGAAAGCGATAGCATCTTGGGGATAATGGTTGACATTTTTATTAAACAACAGGGATAAACTTACAAAAAATATTGATGTAGTTTCATCAAATGCATTAAAAACGATAAAAGGCATTTTTCTTTTTAATGCAACTTGATATTATTAAAAAAAAAGTCATAAGTCAAAAAAGCCTTTATTGTATGACACAATCTTTCCTTCGAAAGTAAATAAAAAAAAGGCCCAAAATAAGTTGGTAGTCAGACAATTCTTCTCAACTATGAAATTACCTTTTCATAATTGTTGGGAATTGATCATATCTTAAGAAGAGTAAATTTGAGTACAACCAATTAACGTTTAGAACACTTATTAGGAGAAAAGAAACATCAACAGCTGACAACAAAATGTACTCTATATTTTTTTGTTAGTGAGATAACGCCGTAAGAAATATTCGAATTAGATCAAATATTTAGCAAATAAAAATTCCATATGAAATATCTACATTGTTAACTTTGTTTAGATTGATTAGTAGTGATGATAAAACAGGATAATTGGAAAACATATATTAACCATGCAATAGAAATTGTTAGTTTTTTATATATACTATGTCAATAAGAATATATAATGATGAAATTACAAATTAAGTGATGATGTATAATAAGGCTAAATGTGTGCTAAATCTTCAATTTCAATTTCTAATACCATATAACCTCTGTGTAATGTGTTTAACTTTCAGATAATATCATTTTCTATTAACGTTTTGTTTGGAGTATATTTTTTTATATGCTTGATTTCTGAAAAATCCACAAGATATGACTCAAGATTTGGTTGAGCCCTTAAGTATAATATGAAAAATGCATCAGAGCATTATTTCGCCTGCTTCAAGATGATAACTATTCACTTTGTAATAAGAAATTTCAATTACTACAAACGTAGTGCCTGATCGGCATGGTTACTACTATTTTATTTAATTTAATCTGCCTATCCATCATTTTAATCATAAAGAAAAATATTTTTGAAAAACAATAATGGCTTATTTATTGGTTCCATTGTGATATCCAAATAGACAGCAATAATTCACGATTTTCTTAATCTTAATGGGAAAGGGGCTCTTATTCCTCTAAAACTTTATTGTTAAGGCCCCAATATGTTCTACGTAAAAAATGCTGGAGTCGTCACATGAAATGGTCTATCACAGAATATTTGAAAAGTTTAATATTTATTTATTTCCATCATTTATTTGGAAGAAAAATAAACAAACAAAATTGAAAGAGGATGGAAAACGTGTCAGACAAAGAGGCACTTTGGATTTACTTAACGATGATCCTAATCTCTTTGATTTGTTCTCACTAAAAAAAAAACCTTGTTTTGGTAACAATGATGTGTCTACAATATTATACACCCAAATGTATTTGAAAGAGAGAAGTTTACTTTACAATAATATTAATAACAATACAGGGAAATAATCAAAACATAGATTGCATACTACCTTGCTTCTCTGTAACAGGAGACCGTTCCGTAAGGAACCCATCTGGATAATAGGGTTCATCCTCCCCATCCGGCCACAGATCAATCAAATCCACACCCGGCTCAGAACAAGGAGTCTCACATCCCTCCTTCGTTTTACTCACTCCCAACTCCGCATGTCCCTGATCACTGATTCCAATGATCCTCACATACTCCACACGTCTCTTGGACGTCTTTCCGTAAAAGAGTGAGAACAAGTTTGTTTGTGAGAGCTTTTTACGAACTGTTTGAGAAGTACGGGAGTCATAGACTCGTCGAATGGGCTCATAGGGGACAGAGGCTGTAAACAGTACGGTTTTAATGAGATTTGTTGGATCCGTTGCAGTGAGTTCGATGCCAAGACTCTCCCCGTCTCGAATCACGGTTTCTCCAAAGATTTCATCAAAGTTATCTACAGTGAAGCAAACGTTGGGATATGTGATCTCTTCAAAGTCCCCCTTTCCGTCCATTTTTCGTCGACTTGGAGTGGCGTAAACTTTTTGACTATAGCGTTTAAGGACTTGTAGGTCCTTTGGGGATGTACGAGAGCAAATGGCTGAAAGAGATCATAAATAATTACACATAAATGGTGAGTTGACACAAAAAAAATTAAAAATATTGAACAAAAATAAATAAAAAAAGGATCAATGCCTAATTAAGTTTTTTACTTCATATATTGATACAGCCTAATATATTATAGACATATTTCTGTAAATGATAAGCTTTGTATTCAAACTTCTGGAATGATTTGAGACACTTAAGAGTGTTAACTATAATTTAGATCACTTTTTAAATTTCATATAATTAATTTGTCCCTAATATGGCCCTTCAAATAAAGTCTATAAAGTTAAAATGATTTCATACTGATGATGAAATTAAATACTTCAAGTAAAATTTGCAGCCCATACAAAGGATTAATTAATGAGAATAAGTTATCCATATAAATTTGCGATAGTCGAAAAATAGTATTGTAATTCAGACTCAGTTGATAGAAAAGATATTCTAGCTTGATTTTATATTGACAAGCACATATTATATAATATGTATACAATACGATTGATTAATTCCAATTTAAGTACAGTAATATTTCCAAACAAATTGAACTTTGTCTTCCAATCTAATTTATTATTATTTTCTCTCAATTGTATTTTGTTTTGTTTTTGACTCGAAATGCTTTTGAAAAATTGCCTCTTTGATCTAACAGCAGAACAATATATAAGTCACATAGTGAATCACACAATTGTGGATTGTATACAGGGTGGTCCAGATAAACTTAAGAAATCTTTAAAGGTTTATAACGAACTAACTAGATGAACTATAAACTTTTGTCTGTTTGGAATCTATATTTAATGACATTCAATTATTCATGAGATCTGCCTCTCTTGATCACCTCGGCCATACGGCTTTGGAAGGCCCAGGCAACCTTGTGCAGACACAGCTTCGCCATTGTACGGGTAACTGACTTCTTCGGGGACTCCACAGACGAATTATTTTTGGCACAGGCCTCATGCTTGACCCTCCACCAGAGATAGAAATCGCATGGGTTCGGGTCCCCCAAGTTTGTAGACCAAAAATTTGGGTTCCAAGAGTGAATACATATTTTGGACAAGACATCCTGCACTTTTAGATCTTGTGGTCTAGGGAAACTGTCATGCTGGAAGGTGAAATTTATTCTCGGACTAATCCATCCATCTAGGGAATGAAAATTAAAAGTGCAAACTAAAACTCGGACAATAGCAAAGCTGGATCTGTACGAGGTCGGCTGAGCCTGCCAAAGCTTCCAGTGTCCTGTGGCTGCTGTTATCAAGAGAGGCAGATCTCATTCTAAATAATTGAATGTAATTAAATTTAGCTTTCAAATAATAATAAAAATAGGGTTCTACCCCATCTAGTTCGTTCTTTATAAACCTTTAATGATTTTCCAAATTTATCTGGGCCACCCTGTATGCACAGTGTACAATAGAGTTTCTCATTTACCGGTAAATTGTCGTTGATTTTAGTCCCGGCAAAATGGGATCCGGATAGTAAATAATAAATCAGATGAAATTACAGTATTTATTAATAAAATTTTGAAGGTTGTCTTGTCCATACGTTCTCAATTCTCATTTTCTTTCATTTATCAACATCACTAATGGTGCACTGGTTGATTTTTTTAGAGCCTGGATGTCTATCTTCGATGGGCATTATTTATATACAAATTATATATTACATCATTTCCAAAGAATACACCGTAAAAGCGATCAACTCAGTTATTCTTCATTTCATGTGAATTCGATTTTTAATTAAATGAATTATAGATACAGTCAAATCCGGATATAATAAAATTACACTTATAGTCAATAATCTCCCATATACTTATTTTTTAAATATATAAAACACTTTCAAAGAAGAAACAAGTAGTAAAAAATCCACCTGAAGGCAACTTTTTATTCCCTTTTTTGGCATTAACATTATAGGAATTTATGAGAATGACGAGGATTTTTCATGTTTTATAGGTAAAAATCGTAAGCTGGCGCCAAATTTTTTTACTGTGTTTTTCATTTTAGATTCATTTCACATTACTACTCAATCAATGCGGATACTTATCAAAAGTGCCCCACGGAATACACTTTCGCGTTTGGATTAGCTAAAATTCATTGATGATCTGTCAAAAACAGGATTTAATCAAACATGGGTTGTCTCGAAATAGCAAGCTTCAAAATGACTTATTTACATACATAAGTATCCAAAAATTGCAGCTTTCTTATATATTTCCGATTCAAGAAAAATCCGGATATTGTCAACTTGTTATTTGCAAAAAAGCAGTTTCATTGATGCGGATTAGACTGTAATTAAATGAAGCTTATATTATGAATTAATTAAATGTAGGAATTCCAGGTAATTTTATAAAAAACTTTGCTAAATCCCGGGAAAAAGAGATTTTGGGAGAGAAATCCTAGTGTACACATATTATTTTATGATTAAATTAAACGATTCTTTCCATTTTAAACGTGTATGAAAGAAGAACAACAAACTGGTGTGTCTCTCATTATATTCAAAATTGATTTATGAATAGGAGCTTAGTTTCATCTATTTACTTAGTAACATTTACTCATAATGATATTATACATACATATTAAAGTCATTGAATCCTCTTTGTTCAAGTATAGTCATATATTTAAAAACAAGACCTTGTTGTTGTCTGGTGTAATTTGTCTAGAGCAACATAGAAGGGTTATTTTCATCCTCCCGTTATCTCAAGTGGAAAAAGTATAAATATATCTTTTAAAGCCTGACCATTGAAACAAGGACTCAAATGTCCATATTAAATACGTAAATGTGTAAAAAAATACTCAAGTGTCAATATTGAATCAAAAGTCTCAGATGACTTGTTGAGCCCTGCAAATACCAAATAACTTTTGGCCTTAGGGTTATTCATTTGTATGGTTATCACATTCCTTTGTGAATAGGTATTGTAGACTTGGGATGGTTGTGACATGCCTTTTGTCTCAAATATCTCAAAAGCTTTAGCCATAAATTTTAAATCACAACTGTATAATAAAAAGCAGATTTGTGTGATAAAATATCAACTTTTTATAAAGTATTTGATTAAAACTGTTTTTGAGGTGTAAAAGTATTTTTTCTTTGTTTATTTCTTTAACTTATAACATTTGAATTATTGATTATTTTGCTCTAATTTGATATGATTGTATCAAAATTCAAAACTCACACTACAAGTGTTTCTATTTTCTTCGAAAAGGTCGGTGTGTCGGTCCCTATTTAGAATCGCAGTCCAGTACAACTCAATTTCACTTGTTGGTCCTCAAGGAACGAAAAATCTATCCCTTGTGACATCATTAAGGGTTCCTTTTTATTATTATTCTGATATATAATATATTAAAGTATATAACTAAGTAAAAATATAATTTGTTCGAATTTTATTGCATTATATTGACAACATGAATATTTTTTGCAAGATATGTGCAATGCTCTTAATACATCTATCATATGCCTTATTTGGCTTAATAAACCGTGTACATTTTTTAGGAAATTTTTAAGTAGCAACAGTTAAGGACTGGTTCCAAGGACTGACAGTCCAAAGGGCCAATAAAACTGGTCCTATGAATGGATTGAACCGAATAAATAAGAACCAACACAGCACTACTCACATGTAGCCCTCACTCAATACTTAGACGTTCTTTGCTTTAATGATATAGTTATGATTAAATGTCATGTATAGCTTGTTTTTAGCACGAACAGGACTCTAGAGCGGTTTTTTAAAAGTGAAATACTGGAATCTATCATCCATATTTAATACAAATATTATTTTATCTTAATTTGCAATAACACAATAAAATGTAAATACTCAACGTAAGAGAAAGGACTATTTTTTTATATATCAAAAAAATATTGAGCTTCTTTTTTTTTTAATTTATAGGTCAAATGTAATATTTTTTCATTGTTGCAACCGTCCTCTGCTATGAGAAAAGTTGTAACATTTGACAAGTTACATGTAAATGCAAGTTACAGACAATTATAATCTTAAAATACATTAAAAGAATATAAGTTTTGGGTATGTTTCGTTAAAATTTGTGGAGATTAAGTGCATCAAGCGCTGAGATATTGAGCCAATATCAAAAAGTAGTGCAAATGTTCTCATTCTCCCTATATTTAACAGCCTTTTAGAGAGGAGATTCTATGATTTTTTTTTAACTTGCATTTTGACTACATAAATAATATATTCATTTAGATTTTATCAGGTCATATAACATTACATGGGTTGGAAGGTACATTCCAGTAAGTTTAGAGTCTACATATTTTTATAGATCTAGTCGTCTTCATAACTTTTTTTTTTTACAAAATAAAAAAAAGATATTTACGACCTCCTATTATTTTTTGACACATTTTCATTCAATATTTAATCAACTATATATGTATATAGATTTAATAACCTAGGGTAATGGTATAGTCTAGCTGATGTACAATCAAATTTAAATAAATCGTCTTCTCCCAATCAATGTCTGGATCCCCAATGGGCAACTTCCGACTATCTCGACGAAAGACTTCAAGTACATTTCGTGAGCGAGGAAGCTTCCTCACGAAGAAGAGCATGTCGTCCTGATCCACTTCGATCTCTGTTTGAAATAGGAAATGACGCACAAAGAGATCCGTCCAGTATGTAGTGCTATAGGAGGTGGAGAAGCCTATACGATCTGTTGGAGAGGATCGAATGTCCTTACGACGTCGGAATGCGATTTCTTCCAATAGGCTTTCGAGTGTCATATTGTTCTTAAAAATGTATGTAGGATCTGGAAAATACAATTAAAATATTGTTAAACTAGATTGGTTTATTTCTATATTATTTGAAATATATAAGTGTTTAATGGTTTTCATAGGAAATTAATGTTTTTATTGAAGGATATGAACTATTCTATATATTTATAATGTAAACATATTTTAATGATTTGTAAGACTTCCGAACAACAATTGAAAATAAAATTACTATATATAAATATGTAGTGAGTTAGCACGAAAACAATCTTGAACAAAAATACAAAATAAAAGGAGAGATGTTCATCTTATCCTTTTGTTACATCATATACAAACAGATCAATATTTCATAAACATATTTTGATCAGCAATAAACTTTCTATTCAAATTTATGGGATGAGTTGAGATACTCCTGAATGTGAACTATTGCTTAAGGCCTTTATTTGATAGTTTTTGATATGGCACTTCAAATAAAATCTATATATTTATTGATTTATTGTAGCGATAAATTTTTACTTCTTGAATTGTCATTTGGATAGTCTACCAGGGATTGCTAATGATAATTTTTCGATAGAAATTGACGCTAATTTGTTCGTTGTAGAAATCAATACCGTGTTATTCGTTAGAACAGTCCTATAGTGGTAATGAGGTACATTTAAAATGGTACTACACTAAATTGATAGAGAAAACGGTTTTTGCAGCTTTATTACGTCATAAACAAATAGCCTTACTGATGACAAACACTCCCCGCCACAAATTTTTGAGCTTGAAAATTGTACTTTATTAAACAAATCAAGAAGTTTAAATTTATTTATGTTATTTTAAAATATAAATTCGTAATTTTGGAAGCTAACAAACGGGAGAGTACATGTATTTTATTTTTGTACCTCCTCCAACGAAATTGAACGGAGGTTTTATTTTTGCATCTATTTGTAAGTTACCAAATTACGCCAAATGTTAGAAATATATCAAAGTTGTTATGAAGATTATAGGTCTTGCGCACGACTGAGTGTTCATTCTAGTATTCCTTATATTAGTATGTTCAAATACTTTATGTCTCTAATGTCCTCTAAAATATACCGATATAAACAAATTAATTTTTAAAAAAACAGAAAAAAATAGCAACCAAGCATGACAATAATATTTTATAACGTCATGAAATTGGGGAAGTATGTTTATCTAGATACCCCTTCCCTAACAAGAATCCCAAGGACGCCCCCGTAAGGATATACGACTTGGTCTTAATAATATTTTTGTGTGTTCTTTTTTAATACAATAAATTTTGAATAGAATTGAAATAAAATTGGTATTGTGACTAAACTATCATTAAAAGTAATCCATACTCAATTTTGAGACAATTCAGTTTAGCTGGCTGTTGTAATGACTGGCTACATATGTAATTATCATTAAATAATGAAGTGCGAAAAAATGTGCAATTTATATGTTTGGGGGGGAAGGGGTATGGGGGTTCTTAACTCTCTACACACAAGGAATACAATATAAGAAATGGATCTCCTTATTCGAAAATGAAAAGGTGAGATGATTTGTGGTCTCATAAAATGTGTTATCCTGTGTTAGCTGGAAAATTATATAAATAAGGCAAGGAATGGATACAAGCTAGAATATGCATTTCTTTAACATGTGAAAACTTTTTTAAAAAATGATCAAAGTCTGAAAATCAAAAACAGACCCTATTTTAAATATTTAAAAAATGTCGTCTCTCCGAATGTCTCTTGAGCAAGGTTGCACCGTTATCAGTCTAGCGGTTATAACGACTCATGCTGTTCCGGTTCTTGAACTGCTAGTACCGGAACAAACAAAGTCGAACCAAAACTCCAATATATTGCTTATCGGTATCGGTTCTTGTGCTTGTGATCCTATATATAATATATAAAGAAAATACAATATGCATTTATTACAACAAATATATTAGCTTTAATCTATAAGTCAATTATATGAGTTTCTTTTGTGCAATTTCACGGGGTGCCAATGATTTTTTTTACGTCGCCAAGGTGATACAGTTTTATCTGAGTTCCAAATAGCTAAGGGCTTCTTATGGATCTGTAAAAGTGGTTTTAGGCACCAGATGCTGTAAATAAAAGGGGGACGGGGTGGGGTAGATCATGGATCCAGGTCTGTTACTAAGCTTTTCGGGTTCCTAAAAAGGATAACTTAGATATTTTTTAGGAAGGGTTTACCAAACTTTACTATGCCAAGGCTCCCTTCACTAATACATTATTAGTTTATGGCCCATTTAACCGAAACATGTGTACTATATATGTGTAGAATGAAAGCAATCTTCAATTATCTATCTTTCAATAACCCTCACACACACCACACACCCCCGTGGACTATCCACACGGCCATCATTTTGAAAACCATTGTATTCAGCAATCTTGGTTTTTGGAGCCCTAAGGGAAATTTGGGGCGGAATGACATCAGTATATAAAGTATCTACGTGCCTGTTTGTATCAAAAATATTATTTCGTGGGACCAAATTGTTTAGCGGAATCCCTTGTTTTAAGTGCATATTACCAAACTGAGCCTGTATAAAAAAGAACTGAGAACGATAAAGCTGAACAGAGGCCGAGACCAAAACTGTTGAAATGAAAGAACCGAGACAGGGACCGATAGAACTGCTTAACCGGGCACAACCGTGCTCTTGAGATATAATACATTTAATCTTTTATATCTATATTGTACAATTAATATATTCCAATAATAAAATTCCATAATTCCGATAAATTATGATGATTCACGGTGCAATAATATGTAATTATAATTGCTATTCATGTTTCTCCTTTTTTAAAAGATAAAATGTTTATCTATTTGCCAAGAATTGCAATCATAAAGGGTTCATTAATTAATACTTAATTCATTTCATTATGAGTAGGCTTCAACAATTGGCTCAAACTGCTATTAAAAACGTTGTATCAAAAATCATTAAAACCGTCAAATAAATAAATACATTAGAAAAAGAAAAATGTTTAAGGAGGAGTCAGAATCTGAAATGAGTCTGTTATTAATTAATGGGCATTTAATAATTTGTGGCCTATGATTAATATTTCACCTTTTAAAATTGGATCAGCACAAATGGGAAGTATAATTACATTGTATTGCAGCATGAATTATCATTGAATATCCTACTTAAATTTTTTTTGCCGGTGGTTATTTGGAAAAGCGTCTGTTTGCCAATATGTCCTTTCAGCAATGTGTCCGTTTGGCAAAGTGCACTGTACGAAATATAAACAGGTGTAGATTAGGCCTCCTCTCTCAGTATCTTGGGACCCTATTTTCCTGGTGTTTATTGGGGTTTTACACCTATAAAAAAATTACTCAGAATAATGTATCTCCCACAAAATCCCATATTTAATTATTTCCTAATTTAAGCTACTTTAAGGTAATTAAAGGAAGAATATAGATTGAAAATTCATTTGAGATATAGTTTTTTACAACTTATGCCAGAGTGCAAATAATATGCATCGATAAAAAAAATGATACCCAAGTACGAAGCACTTATAACAAATTACAATTGAAAATTTAATTAGTTTATAGCTTTGCCCTCTAACGTAAGAAACGTGAACTAAATTTGGATAAATTAAAAATGTCTGAGTTATTCTAATTTAAAATATATTTTTTTCTTAAAATGTTGAATTATTATTTACTTAACATAAATTCACAGTATCTACTATTTTCTATATTATCCTGGGATTTAACGAGATGCCAAAATTTAATTATTGGTTTCTCGAAATCTTGCTGAGAGACAATTCCCTGATAAACAGGAAACACTAGTATTCATATCATAAATATATTTATTTCACTTGAATGATTTCTTTACAAAATCTTCCAGGGGTTTATTTTTTTTTTTACAATTTCCTTGTGATTTCATTTTGCTCCAAAATAGTTTAAAAATCATTGGAGTTCAACAAATTAACGCCCAGAACATTAAAATGGAGTAAAATTAGTTTCATCAACGGGTGACAAAAGTATATACTTAGGTTCGGAGAGAATATGGATCAGTAATTTTAAACTATACATAGACACTGTTTACATATTCCAGACACTAGGCGTGTGTCTGTACTACGTATCCAAGCTGTAAAACTATAATACGAAAAATGACCACGTGATCATTACAGGATCAAATTTAGTTGCCTGCAAAAATATTCTTGCCACTAGGGGCGCTAAGAGTATCAAGAACTATTTTATGTAAAAACAGGGGGTGTCCATACATTATTTGCAATACCTTATAATAATCGAAATTATTGGTAAAATTAAAATGAGTTTGTCAATAAATTATTATTTTTCTTTTGGTGTGCTTTAGGTATAAAAAATTTAGGAACCACTGTCTTAGGGGACATATATTTACGAGGTTTCGTGCAATATCATAGAGTTAAGCCTGATAATTAGCTTGAGCTTGTATTAAGTTTTTGAACTTATGCTTGGGTTAGATTTTGAGATCTTATGTCAATTTACTAAATCAAAATATAAGAAAAACATAATTCAGTTGGGAAAATTAGTTTCCAAAAAATAAAAACTTATTTTCCAACTGTATCTCCACAAAGGAAGGAGCTGGCGGTATCTCTGGGGGAACCGATATCTGAGTCTAAACATAAGTATAAAAAACTTACATAAACGAGCGAAAATTTGATCGATTTTATCGCTTTCTAAAATGATGAATGCGCTCATGCTCATTTTTTTAAAACAATGAGCATGCTCCCACTCAAGAATTTTGAGTGGTACTAAATTGAGCGCCGTTCAATAATGCTTCACTTATATATATCTAATTTGTTTATATAACGAGGAATAGTGGTGCCATCTTGTGCCTAAGAGATTGATAAAAAAATAAAAAAACATTTGCGGTTTTGGTTTGTGACGTAAAAAATCAACCACCCTCTTGAACAGTTACACCCTATTATGTTATAATACAAAATAGAAAAACATATTAGAAAGAGAAACATTCCTAATAAACCAAGAACACAAACCTTGTCTTATAAGAGATATCCGTACTTTCAACTCCGTCCTCGGAAAGAATAGAATGCAATCTGTGTCGTGAGGTACTATTAACTTCATGGATCTTATTCACGGTTATTATTCTCTTCGGATTCTAACTCTAGTCAATGAAAGTATGGAGTCTCTGACGAGTCCAAGACGCTCTAACTCATGATTAACTTTTCAAAAACTTGCAGTAATTATCGTATATTGTACACCATGGTGTCGTATTTACTTGAGTCATTTTCCATTTTCTGGAAGTATGTGGACTTGGAGTTAGAGACTTACATATTATTTTAATTTTACATATGCTCAATTATTGACGTAAATCCCTAATTATTCCAATAAATCTTATAACGTGAAACATTTTGTTTTTTTACAACTCTATAGCAAAAATTGGGATGCATGCACATGAACTATTTAATGGTCCAAGATGAGCAATACATGATTTACTCACTCCTTTAAGTCATTAGCATTCAACAACAGAGCCATTCCCTCAAATTTATTCAACTATTAAAGAGTAATTTATAGAGATTGCCATGTCTTGAATATCAACTTTATATCAGGAATATTGTATATATAATATGTATGTATGCGGTGATATGGGTAGACCACTTAACTTGCTAGGCATTCATAGTATGAGTAGAGAATTCAATAACATGTTTATACCCATTGTATGTATATAGAATACTCATCTGTTTGAATGGAAAATATGTATAGAGGGGTAAAATTAAAATTCATATCCGTTTTCATTTAGTCGTGTGTAATATTTTAAGTATGATTAATTATATTTCTAGAATTTTAAAACACTAAGATCAGTCATTCAAAAAGTTTGCAATAGTATTCAGCCAATCAACTATAATGGTACAAATACACAATACAAATATTCTGGAAGATGTTGAGGGTACTAGCTGCAAGTCATTGAGAGTAGGCCTTCCCACCAAGTTGTCGAGAACAAGAGCAAGCACATTGAAGAATATATTGGTGAATTGGAAGGCAATATTAAACCTTTAATAAAGTATTAATTTATATTCTAATACAATCAATAATTATCTGTGAGTAGTCTAATTTTTTTTATGGGACACTAATTCTGTATGTCTGTTAGTTGTGGAGACATTTTTCGATATTATTCAGTCCTCAACGACACTTATGTTGATTGGTACCTAATATTTTGAATGAATGTGGCATATGTCTACTTAATATGATTTTTATAAGACACTTGGGTATTTAATATAAAAACATATTTTATACTTAATATATGCAAGCATAAAAACTACATTAAGGATACTTAAAGTCATATGATTTTTTTTTTTAATAGGAATACTTTTTCTTGGCTTATGATTATAACTCATAAAATAATCATAGTCATTCATGTCATATTTTTTCAAATGGGTGTACTTTATGTATGCTAAAGTCTACTTTTATTCTTATTAATGATTTTGGATTATCTCCATATATTATCCATTCCCTCCTACTTTTAATGGCCACAAAAAAATTGGGTCATAAAATTCTCGATGTCAACTTTGTGGGAGGGTGTTTTACACCTTACTTCTCCACATAATATGTCCAAGTGGTCCACAGGGAGTACTCTGGAGGAGATGTAGATCCCCCCCTAAAAAAAAAAAAAAAAATTTGATTTCCTAAATATTTCAGACTTCATTTTTTTCCCCAAATAAATTTATTTTCTGCAATAGCTATTTATTTTTAATTTTTTTTACAAACAAATTCATTTTTTGTGAATAGTTGGGGATTTTTGAAATTTTTTACCAAAAAATTTAATTTTTGTGAATTGCAATAGACTTTTGAATTTTTTTTTTCCAAAAAAATGTAATATTTGAAATATTTTTTCAAAGAGAAATGTGATTCTTTGTCAACAGTTCTAAATTTTTGATAATTTTTCAAAAAAAATTATATTGAAAACTCAATTTTCGAAAAAAAGTTTTAGCAGCTGTTGATGTTTGAAATTAGTTTCCAAAAATTTGAATTTTGTGAATAGTTGGGGATTTTTGAAATTTTTTCCCAAGAAATTTAATTTTTCGGATTTGCTAAAGACTTTTGATTTTTTTTTTTTTTAAATTTAATATTTGAAATTTTTTTCCAAACAAATTAATTTATTTTGAATAATTGTCGATTTTAGAACTTTTTTTTCGAAAAAAAATAATATTTTTTAATAGTAGTAAATTTTTGATAACTTTCAAAAAAACAAAATATTTAAAAGTCAATTTTTGAAATTTTTTGTGAGCAGCTGTTGATTTTTTAAATTAGTTTCCATAAAATTTAGCTTTTGTGAATAGCTGTGAATTTTTAAATTTTTGAAATATATATTATAATCCTGCGGTTTGTCAGAGTTTTTGCAACTATGTAGCCGAGGTTATCAAGAGAGGCGGATCTCATTATGAATAATTAAATGTAGCTTTTAAATAATGGAAAAAAATATGGTTCTAACCAATCTTGTTTGTTCGTTATAAGCCTTTGAAATTGTACCAATTTATTTGGGCCACTCTGTAGTGTTGATGCTTCCATTTATTATGATCGATCGTTTATGACTGTTATTTTATGTAATTACTTGAAACAAGGATGTTTGCAACTTCATAGTTGCAGTGTAAATTTTGATTATTTTAATAGTCGTTTTATTCATTTTGTATCTAAGATGATTATTAGTGATTTCTAAAATGATTCGAATAGTTCAAAAACGCTTGGTCGAAATTATTCTCTTGATCTCAATGTGCGCAGGTTTACGTCTGGATCGTTCCTAGAGAATAAAATGTACTTAATACAATATATGGACTTCAAATACCATTCTTATGTGAGAGGGAGTAAATGTGATACTATAATGGGACTTATATTTAATCAATGCCACTCCGTTTGACCAATCAAAGGAACACTAAAAAAAAGTTTCCTATAAAATTTGGTTATTCAAAAACAACTTGGTAGTAGAATATATAAATCCATGCTATAAAACAGCGGTTCTCAAACTATTAACAGGAAGTACCACCTGAAAAAATATCAGGATTTCCGTCTATCATAGCTAGGAACAAACGGGGTTTTCTATCTGGATTGGGTTTTCCAAGACTTCTCTGAAAGAAAATATTTTCCGTAAAATCTCTCAGTTCATTTTTTCATAATGAAACTACATTTATTTAATGAAAAGTGTGGTTTTGAAGATTCACTTGAGATAAAATATTTAATAATATATGATACACTCAAATAATCCCTAAACAATATCGATTAAACTCACCATCAAATTATTTTCACCTTCTAACGTAAGAAAAATTAACCAAGTTAGGACTTTTACCAAAATAAGGCTTAAAATGTATTTTTTATTTTTGTTGTATAAAATAAATTACTGAAATTTAACTGTTTGTATAATAAACTGAATAGCAATTTCTCGATGAATGCGAAACCCTAGATCAAACATGATTTAAGCCACTATAGGGAGCTTCTGAACCACAGTTTTTGAACCACTGATATACTGAAGGTCATAACCTAAGATTTGTTTAAAATTATATGTTCATCGGATGTACATATAAACAAATGGTTCCTTAAGCAACAAGATTTTTGAATAGGGTACAACGTAATTGTATCTACAGCTTACAAAAGAATACATCAGTGGTATCAGTGTAAAGATTGATTCGAGCCAATAGAAAGCGGTATAATTCAAATATTTTTTCAGAAAATTACGTCACATATTTATTGTATATATATTTCATATAAAACTGGAAAAGTTCACAAAACCTCTTTATTTTGAAAAATATAATTGTTAAGATATGAAGCTATCCATAATTATTTTTAGAAAATCCATAGACTTGTGAACAATTTGTTATGTGCGTACTCATTGTAACCCTCAAACTCTATAATATTACTTTGTTGTTGAAATTTGATAAACTATGAACTTAGAGATGACTTATTTTATCAGCATATCTTATGGGAAAGTTATGTGAAGAATTGGAATCCCAGTTCATCCTAAAAAATTTCATGAGGAAGGAATTTCTTTTCAAAAAATCAGATTATATAATATATAAATTAGTGATGCATCACTTCGGATTTGTAGTAACATAACAGCATCTCCACTGGATTCCCATATTTAAAAAATGATCCCTGATTCCACTTTCGCAGTCACATTTTTAGATATTCAATACATCACTACGCACTAAGTTTTAGTATTAAATATATGCATATGCATTAGACTAAAAGGGAACTCAAATTATTTGCAATTAAATTAATAATGGAGCACAAGAAGCTTCTCTCATCCAGCAAATGTCAAGAACATTATACCCTCATTTTGATTTAATGCCATACAGAATTATAAATATTTCGTATATAATAATATGTAATATCATACATATGTAAATATCAAGGTTGTCAAGAGTAAATAATATAAAATGTTACGATATGTTATCATTACACTCCTCACTTATAATTATAATGGGCATAGTAAAGATAAAGCCGAGTTTTTTTCAAATAGATGTCTTTAGTAATTTGTATCTAGCGTTGTATAAGTAGTGATGCAAATCTAGTATACAGTGGATATGTTAAAAAAAAGAAACCGCAAATCAACATGGTAACCCAGACAATTTGAAGAACGTTTTGGAGGAGAGAAAGAATAATTCCAATGGCGTTTCATTGGATCCGTCACAATCAGTTATGACAAGGGAAGTAGGAGAAAAGGATTTTCTAGAATTATTCCAATGTCAATCTCTGATTGTACACTGAGTTCAACAAGCACTTACAATTATAATTTCCACAACAAATCAACAGGATTACGCTCTGTCTTTTATGAGCACACCGGAATGTACAATCAGGTTATGAATATAGATTAATTAATTCAGGAAAAGATGTTCACTTCTCAGGAATGAAATAATAATCACAACTGCTAAGGAAAAGAAATTCCTTCTTTATATTAACAATTACAAATTTTGACTCAGAATTGTTTGAGCACGAGTCAAAGATAAACACCAGCAAAGAGAAAATACGCCATTAATTTCAGTCTTTTTTTGATAAAAATGAAAACTGGAGCAAGGCAGCTAAAAATGTGAATAGTGTTGATGATTCTGATACTGTAACAGTCAAACATCCACAATTTTGGTTTTGCCGATTCTGTTTCGACAATTTTGACGTCAAAGATGCAGGACACCGTGGAAGGCTAGTTGTTGAACATGTGGATATAATAATAAAATAACTGGACCTATTATTATTTTTGAAAAACTGTTTCATTCTTAAAACTGATTAATCAATAGACGTTAAATTACATCGGATGCCAGATCGATGTATTTCCTCTGATGTAAAACAAATCATCCTGCTTATGAAAAATAGGAGAATATATTACTTTCATATAAGTTACTATCGAATCTCAAGGAGAGAGAAGTAGATAGAAACCATCAAAAAGATAGAATCGATTAGACTTATCCTTCAAATACCGAGAAATCTCTAATTTTGAATCCCTTAGAATATGTTAAAGGATTAAAGTGGCCTCTCAACATTGTAAGAAATGTTATATATAGCTGTAATTATTCGTAGGCAATTTCTATGAAGACATTTGGAAAAGTCATATCGGAAAATTAATTATGAATTCAGAGAAAGTAATCAATCTTCATTTGCTTCTGCTCGTACTCAGAAAATGGGGGTGAAAGACTTAGTAAATATTATATCTTATAAAAATACAGATTTAATCATAATTTCCGTAACAATTTATGAATTAAAAACAAGTGAAACATAAAATTTTCTATTTCTTTTTTCCAATGTTTTGAGTACAAGACACATTCCCCCCAGAAAAAAGATTAATGTAGTTTGAAAAATGTTAAAAATTAATACAATATTTGAATGTATATAAAACACTAAAGATATATAAAGTTTAAGTTCCAAGTACATTAATTACTACTTAAGAACGCTACCAAGAATTTCATTTCATAAAACACAATTTTTATTACTATTTTGTTAATAAATAATTTACTTACAATTTCCTAGACAGAATTATATGTAACAAAGGTTATTGCAGGGCTAATAGAAATATGAGATTGAATACCCATGTAATCTGGTTCAATAGAATTTTCAATCTGATGTATTGTACCGACTGCTGGGCAAGATAGGTGGATTTTGACAAAACAAAACTCCTCATAGTCTATGAAATCACTATCGCTAGAATTTTCAACTTGATATATTGTACATACTACTCGGGAAGAAAAACAGATTTTGACAAAACACGCAACCACTCATCTACTATGACATCAATATTAAAAGCGTGGTGGAAGTCAAACATCAGTCTTACATGCGTTATGGTATAACGTTTTATTTCTAATAACCTTTTGGTTATTGAAACTAAAAGGATTGAAAGAGTCGTGAAACAGATAAACTCCGGTATAACCGGTGCTAAAATGTATGAACTTTTATTCCTAAACACACATTAACCCAATAATTCTTGCAAGTAATCCTGTTTTTCATATATATATTTTTTTTATAACAGAGACTATTTCAAGGAAGTGTTGCTACTAAACAAATTTATGAGAGAAAGGGTTACGGATAGGTCTAATTTTAGTTTGTAACACAGAAATAAAGCAGAAATTAATGAAATATCATCCTCCCAAAAAAATTAATTCATAAACTGTATAATAAATTATTTAATTTAAATATTAAGTCTATCAAAAGTATGATACACACAACGTATTATTAGGATATTTCAGTTCCTGGGAAGAATAAATGCACCAAGAAAAATAACTGAGGGAGAATCAACAAATTTAATATTTACATTTTTATGGATTATATAAGAAATTTAATAATGCCGTAGTCAACCAATTTGAGTAAAATCCCCACGAAACCCTCATCAAGGGGGATTCTATATTACCTAAGGGAATCTATTAGGGAAGGAATAATATTTTAATTTTTGCATTAAAAAAAACTAAAGTTATTATTTCAAAAATGGTTAAAGACAGAGGTAATGATTGGTTTGTAAGGAGTGGTCAAAATTGGTTTGAATGCAGGAATGATATGATTAGAAAGAAAAGTATATTATTATTTTATTTGTAAAAAGTTTTTCAGGCTGTAATCCCAAGCCCCTAGGATAATTTTAAAAAAATGTATGAAATGACAAATTTTGATGTGGGCGTAAGGGTTATCAATGATGTTGAAGTTACGAGTGACACCTCACTGCGGGAATACTTTTGGATTGTTTTATGGTTCCTAAGAAAGAAACTCCTCTTGGTCAGACTCGTTCATAGGAGACTGATGTGACATTATGAAAAGAATACTGCAGGTAACAGTGTCTTTAAAAGATAAAATAAATACATACTTGGACCGTTCCCAAAGTAGAGGTAAAAATAAATGCGATCCGAGATCGTATTTGTACCTTGTCAATGTATAGATATCACCCATAGCTTTACTTTGAATATGAGGTGAATTTTTCTTATACATATTCAGAAATAAACAGGAGCTTATTCAAACCACTAATACTATACCTATATAAAATAAAGATTCGATGTATTGCAAAGATACTGAGAATGTAATTATCTAATTAGTAGTTACTTGAATCTACATATAAAATAGTATCCCTACAGTATAATGTTTTCATAAATATACTCAACTGTCATAAACATATTCTACTAATTTAAAATGTATTCTTTACTATAATAAAATAGAAGAAGTGTGTTCATAATGGTCGGTGACTATAAAACTATATAATAATCATTCTTATGAGTCTAAACATGACTAAGCATTTATTTATATATATATATATAATGTAAGAAATGCATTAGACACTAAATAGAACATTCAAATAAAATTAAGTCATTTTTTGACTATTTTCTTTAAAAAAAAAAAATTACCATTAGCATAAGTTTATTTTGCCCTCTCTCCATGGTCATCAAATAAATTATACTTACTTTATATTACACAAGACGTTGACACTAATAAATAAGATTAAATTAAAGTTATATCTAGGTTCTTCTCGTTTGTTTAATATGGTTTTGTTTTTAAACCTCTTGTGTACAATTCTTAATATCCAAAGTTTTTATTTATGTTATAAAAAATGGGCATTAAAATGTTTTTATGAAAGTGCTAATCTTTTAAGGGAATTTGTTTAATTGTCAAATTTCTTACGTACATATTTTTATATATGTTGTGTACAAGTTGCAACTTCTACAAGAAAATTACACATGTTTCAACTCAAAAATGAGATGAATAATTTTGAATGTAGGATTTACAGTACTTGAGATGGGGATATTGCAATAATTGAATATTCCATGAATGATGGATATATTAATGTTGTAATTACTGACTACTTTAATATAAATTACTCATATGAAAGACATGTGATTTGAATAGATCAAACTGAAATGCTGTTATTAAAGTATAGTAATTAAATAACGCAACTTAAGATGAATAAATTGCAACTTGTACTGAACATATATATATATAATTAAATAAAATTATATTATGCTTATATCGGGTTTTTTTTTCTTATTTATCATGAATTTGAAATATTTTTGTATTTTTTAAACTTTAGTCCTTACCACCATACACATGGAATGATAATCCAGAATGATTTTTTTTTTTCAAATTGTTAACATTTACTAAAATTTAATTAAGGATGTGTTTGGACAATACCCGTACTCATACTCGGATTTTCAATGAAAAAAATATCCAGATATGACTTGCAAAAACGAGAATCCGGTGGCTAATTACTCGTCCGCGGGTTAAATTTAAAAAAAGTATTTAAATTCTTAATCATTACCCGTTTTTATTCGGGAACTTGACAAATATATTTCGCTATGGACGGGTAATTTGAATCTTTCCTTTTTGTATGAATATTTATGTACACGAGTGATGACTGAGGCAACGCTTTTATGATGGCGTCAACAAATGCTTATAAAGTGGATCAAGAGTCATTTTAATTACGAATCAGGTCTCAAATCTTTGATTATAAATCCAACACGAATTGTGAGTATGTTTACTTATGGTAAGAGCTAATATTGAAGTTGATGTTTGATATGGCATAAGGTGTACTACACAGGTCTGATTCCTCACCATATACGAGTCCTGAGTTCTGACTCAGGCAGCTTTAATATTAAAAATCAATTTAAACAGACAAATGCCCATAAACAATAAAGGAAGTCAGTAAGTTTCAACACACAAATCTGATTGCACAGTCATATGAGACGTAAGTGCGACGTGAGTTGCAATTATCAGTAACAGAGTTAGATTTGATTTTTTTGACCCATTCTTTTTTTTTTTTTTTTTTACATAAAATCGGTTAATTGCTTAAAATTGTACAGTAGTTTAAAAGTTGCTAAAAGTAGTGAACAAAAAAATAGGGTTTTCTCCAGATATTTAAAAATACAGAAAAGATTTAAGTGTTCTTAAATGATGAGAAGAAGTTCTCTGTATACAAAAAAAAATATGAAATGTAATATAGTCTACAGTCCATACATCTCATGATTTTTTGTTCATACCTAAAGGAAGAGATGTCCTTTTAGATCACCATGCATATATTATCGTGAGAGTCTTTGCTAGTATCACCTCCACTTTGAATTCATTTTCTCCTGTCATTTTAAGAACAATAAGCCAATCTGATCCCTTGAGACATATACAAACCTATCAGTTATGATACAATCCACCAAAGATATTAGAGGTTGCACACGTTCACAGAAATAAAATATATGGAATGAAGATTCTACAGCTTCTTTGAAGAAAAAACATTCACAGTTCCTTATATTCGACTTGCTAGTATACATAAAAGATGTCGCCAACCTATACGGAAATCCCTTCTGTGACAATGGAGTAAAGGGTTTTGAATTAATTATTTAAGTGTGATTTCTCCTCATTCAATATTAAGATTCTTCCAACTCTTTGCCACTAACAAACTTGTAATAATTGTGTTTTTATTTTTTGCCATGATTTTTTGGTGTGTTTCCCCCCCCCCTTTCCACTGAACCAATTCCTCTAAAGAAGGGGATTGGCGGGGATTGTTGTAGGAAATTAGCAGCACGAGTCAAGGAAGTGACCCTTCCATGAAGAATCCAATCGCCAATGTTTCCTTTGAATCTTTCGAACTTGCTTGTTGATGTTGGGATATGTTCTATATAATCTTGATCGAAAGTTAATAGACGTGGGTTATAGTTGAGCGGTTCATCAGGACCTAAGGCAATGAGAAAATCAACGATTGAACTTTCCCAAAAAACCTCCATTTAATGCTTACAATTACCCAATGTCTTAATTACTATAAAAACTGAATTCAGTGCAGAAAATATTCTGTCTGAAAAAAACATACTGAGTTGATCTTTTTCTTTTTGCTCAAACGTCTTTGTTTAGCCAATTAGGCTTAGATTTTTACAAAATACTACTGTGTAACTCACTCGCCAGGTATTAAATGAGGTAATAAGGTGGTCTTTGGAGATAAATTGTCGTTTATCTCCCCTTAGACAAAGTATTTCTTGAGATAGTCTATTTTCCTTGTTCCTTGGAACAAAGTTTTTATCATTCTTTATTTAAAAGCCAAAAAAAAATAGAAAAAATATTTATCTATATTTAATTTAACAAAGGAAAGTCATTTGCTCAAACAAGGACTTTCTCTATAAAAAAAAGTGTTATAAAAACATGTTTTTAGGAAAAAACACTAATCTTATTGAAAGATTGGAAAAAAACTTATTTTTCTAAAAGTAGTAAGCGTTAATAAATCGATATGAAGTAAATTAAAAATACATATTATTCCATAATAATCTCTCTATTTTTTTTAAATAAAATAAAAACTCCAAAAAAACTATTTTTTTTTTTTTTTTGGCAAATTTGTTCTACAGGGTCTATATAGCTTTCAAATAAAGAAAATTAGTGTTTTCTTTTTCTATAATTTAATTGCTCTAGACATATTAGTGATATTTTTATAGATGAATTATTATGTTACCAGTTTGTTAAATATTGATTTTGAGTATTGTCATTATATTTTGAATAATTTTTTTTTTTATAATCACCATCTACAATTCCTATGTATTTGTAAGAAAGCTGTTGATATCTCTGCTCTGGACTCTTATTAGTGCGTTGATCCTTTATTTGTAACAATGAAGTCACATCTTTTAAGACAATGAGTATATTTAGTGATGAAAATCATGTGTAATTTAGGCATATTAAAACACAAGAAACTGAAAACCAACATGGTAACCCTGACAATGTGAAGAATGTTATAGAGGAGAGCAGCTTTGCTGTGATGAAGCTTAGTTGAATCAGCTACATGCAGCTGTGATGAGGGGGTAGAGAAAGAAAAAAGTAAACAAGGACATTGACAAGAATTACTTCCATGTCGATCTTCAATTCTACTCAGAGTTCAACAAGAACTTAACATTATAACTCAGCAACAAATCTTCAGGATTACTTTTCGTCTGTTTTGACCACACACGGATATGATCAATCAGGTTTTGAATGTAATTACATGTAGGAGGAACAAAAGTTCACTAATTCATGATGTAAATAACAATAACAACAGAAAATGCATTCGTCAGATTACGAATTTCAAAAAATCGGGGCAGCTAAAACATACACGATTTGCATCACTATGTATATTCCTACAAGTAAAGGAAAAATAGTTGCAGAAACAGTTGGAAACTGTTGACAACTGATGATAATATCCAACTACGAACTGATTTGCAACATTTTTTCATTCTCTTTTTGAATAAAAATTTGAGAGATGTCAATGCATATCCCAACTAACACATAAAATTTAGACTGTATTTTGTCGACAGCTGTCGACTATTTTGCTTATTTCTTTTCTCATTGATTGGGTAAAGTAGCCCTTTTTTAAGGTGCTTTGAATAATTTCCCATCAATTATTAAATAATAATTCCCTATTGGGAAGAATTGGCTAACTACCAACTGATTTTGGGCCTTTCCCCCCTCTGTTTCATTTTGAAGAAAGTTTGCTATAAAAAATAAAGCTAATAATGATTGCAATCTAGTAAAAAAGTTGTTTTACCCTCAGAAAATATAAATATAGAATATTTTTAACATTTACTCAAATTGATTGAAATGATTAGGCTAAAATCTATTTATTTTAAAAGACACTAAGTGCATAAAATTGGGCGGGCTGGAATTGATATCAAAATGGTTATACCCTTTTTGTTAAGAAAAGATCAATAAATACTTATTTTTATAAAATTATATGTTGCTCATTTGATAATACACATTATGGGCCCGGAGTATGAAAAGTGTTATTTTATTTTGGGATATCACTGATTTAAATTTATAAAATAGGCTATTCATGATATAAATACTGTGTATTTTTTTGGAATTGGTCATTTGAACAATTAATTTTCTTTTCCATAGTTGTCGTCATTATTATTGAACTCCTGAGCCGTGAACTTCTTTTCCTACTACATATTTAAAATCTAATTGAACGAAGAGTAGCCTTCAGAATTTGTTGAAGAGTTATAAAGGTAAGTCATTATTGAACTCAGATTAGGATTGAAGATCGGCATCGGAGTAATTCTTGCCAATGTCCTTGTTTATTTCCTTCTCCCCTCCTGCCTTGTCACAGCTGATTGTAGGTGATCAAATGAAACGTCATGACAGCTAAGCTGCTCTACTCTGAAACATTCTTCAAATTGTAAGGCTTAATATGTTGATTATCGTTTTCTTTTTTTGTAATATGCCCAAAATACACACGATTTTCATCAATATATTTAGAGTTAAAAAGCATAATTTTTGTCAACAAGTGAGTACATTCCGGATTTACAGTATAAAAATTAATTAAAAGTAGGGATAATAATCATCCTGTAAGATGCACATGTAGCCCTTAAAATGATTTCAGTGGCACTCGAAGGGACAATAAATTATGCTTATCAATTTCATATTTTTAAAGTGATGACCAGATGAAAGTATAAAAGTTTCATTTTTCAAGGTAAATTGGCAAACAGGCTTACTCATCAGCCTCAAATTTTGCAAATAACATATTTGATAGGAATGAGCCAATTTTTTCCGGCAATAAACCATTAAAATTGTAATATAAATTTATTTTTTGCCTTATTTATTCTTCAATTTTAGAAATGATCAACTTTTTTTAAATGAATTATGAAATTATGAGAAACTATAAATCTATTGAACGCCCCTTTTGTAGATCCAAGTAATCTAAAGAGGCTGTTAGAGACAAAAATACTTCGTCTTGAAATAGTCATCAATAATATAGGTTGGGAAGAATTGAAGCAATTTTTGTTTTGGAGTCTCTTACGTCCTCAAAATGGGTGGGTGGGGTTTGAGTTTTACATACCTGTGGTATGAGAAATAGTTAACTGAAATGTTGAACAAATGCAATATCAAATATTTTACCAAAATTATATTATACCATTATAAAATGAAAGATAAGAAATTGGATTATAAAAAGAAATGTTGTTAAAGGAAAACATTCAACTTACTAAAAAAGTTCCCGTGCAACACGAATGTTCTTGTTGCAAAATTTAAGATACACGGGGTCTCCTTGTATATCTTTTATTTTTCAATTGTTCCTCAAGGAAATGATATTGATGAGTCACAGAAAACCCCAATAAAAATGGGACACTCAATGTAATATACATATTATAAGTTCAATAAATGAGACTTTCAAACCTATTAATGTATTGAATTGATGGATGAAATCTACTAAGAGCATGATTTTCAAAAAATAACGCACCTTTTATGAGATCCAACATTTTTTTCTATATTTTATGTTGGATATGTTATCAAGGGAATTGATAAAAATCATTAATTTACTAGAGGTTATTTACTTTTTGCTTTTCTTGATTTTATATCTTTAAATATATTTTATCATCATTGCAAAATAGAGATAAACTCTTTTATGGTTTGCTGAAAGAGAATGAATTTATAGATGTACTATGGACATGGCTATGTTGCCAATTATTTATAGTATAATCGATTTATATAAGTTATTTAATTATTTATTAAAGTATGTAAATGAACCACAAATAAATAAGACCACATATACCAAGGTGAATTCCTTGACAAAAATATCGATCGAAATGTACTGGAGACAAAAAATTTGAAGTACAAAAATGTAAATTGATAAGTAAAATAACTAAAATGTTACGGAACATTTTTAAACTTTTCAATTCACAAAACCTTAACACATTTCAAAAAATACAACTAGCCCGCTATTCATTCGCTAAATCAAAAATATATCCTGTATTTTGTTATTAGCTGTCAATGTTTTTCTTTCCTAACTGCTAATCAGTTTTCTAAACAATGATTGGTAACAAAAACTCTCATAAATCAACTGATGTTCACAAAAAATTAAATTTTTTGAAAATAATTTCAAATAAAAAAATTTTTGGAAATTAATTTTTTCCAAAATTCACAGCTAGTCAAAAAAATTCAAAAATCCACACATGTTCAAAAAAAAAAAAATCTGGAAATTTATTTTTTTCAAAAATTCACAGCTATTCACAAAAAAATTCAAAAAAAAAAGTAATGTTGGGAAAAATTTTTACAAAAAATTTCCAAACATTATTTTTTTTTAAAGCATAATTTACCAGAATGATCTTTTTTAAGAAAATAATTCTTCCAAAAAAATTTTATTCCTTATTTTTTATCCTGACCAAAAAAAAATTTATCCCTTATTTTTATCCTGACCAAAAAAAAACATTAGTCAAATGCCAAAATTCCTTAGTTTTGGAGGAGCGAGAAGGGTCAAAAATCATTTAGTAATTGGCCAATCCTTCTCAATTTTTCAGGAAAAAAATATATACATTTATTCCAAGCTTAATAAGGGTAGACCATCAAGTAATCGAGCTTGCTAGAATTTTCCATTTGATGTATCGTACTGGGTATAACAGACAGATTTTCACAAAACACACAACCAATCATACTCTATGACATCACTATTGCTAGAATTTTCAATTTGATGTATCGTATCGACGGCTGGGTAAGACAGACATATTTTGACAAAATACGCTACCAATCATTCTCTATGACGTCATTATTAAAAACTGTGGTATAAATTAAACATCAGTCGTACACGCGTTATGTTTAAAACCTTATATTTCTTTTAACCTTAATTTACATTAGGTATATATGGACTTCAAAGAATATTCCTAAGTCAGATGGAGTAAATGTAATACTAAAATGTTAACGTATCCTTAATCAGTGCAACTCCATCTGACCAATTAAAGGAACATTTAAAAAAAAAAGGGCAAATTCACAGGAATTTTTTTCATTCTCTGGGATTTCACATATAAAGTAAACCCCGGGAGGGAAGCCTTAAATATATAAATGCACAAATGGATTTATACCATGGTACATACCTTTATGTAAGGTAGAGATGAATGCACTTTAAAAGTGTACGTGTAAATAACTGTATATATATTATGATTATAAATTAAGGTTAATGATGGTAATTAATTATTTTGGTTTATAAACATTTCCTTTGGGAAAGGGGAAATTAAAGGGATGGGGAGAGAATTAGTATTGTTTCTCCTTTTATCAATGAATAAGTATTTTGCAGGGATTCTCTCTCGAAATCTCGTTTTCCGGGTATTTTTCGGAGTTTTACACCTACGATTTTTTTTTGGAAAATCCCTTATATAATTATTTCATAATATAAGTTTCATTTAATTATGTACCATATAACCCATTATTAGTTCGGTCTGTACCGGTCTCAAATAAACTCTGTCTAGATCGGTCTTAAGGAAAAATTAGGTTCGGTTTCAAAATATCAGTCTATATTTTAAAGATAAATTGTTTGTAACAAGACGTCATATGTATTTTCAACTACAATGTCGTCATACAAAGTTTAAACAGAGACGGCTCGGATTATTTTTAATCACCTTGTCTCCCATAACATATGGAATTCTGAATTCGAACATATTTTGAGATGCATGAACAATTTATTAGAATCTTCCTTTGATTCCCTCTATCTTCCTTTGGTCATAACTCTTAGTGATCATATAAGTCCACTTTATGATAAAAAAATAAAACAAACTAATGTTGAAGGAAACGGATCTTTATTACTTAATACTTATTCCTCAACTGATTTGTATGAATAATATAATAAATGAATTTATTAGTATTTGTTCAAGAAGTATGTAGTGTACTTTTGAGATTTTTTGAAAAAAAAAATAACAATTGATTTATTAAAAAAAAGAAATTTAGTCTCTCATAGAATATGAGAGCAAAAAAAATTGTTCTACGGTCTGAAACCGCAGTTTGGACCAAAAAATTGGTTATAATAAATAATATTAAGTAGGAAATTATGACGAGTGAAGAGAATATTATTTGCATGTATTGTTTCACCAGTCAAAAATATCAGATATCCAATGAATTTTTTAGCAAAGTATTTTTAAAAATGATAGAACTTCACAAGAATATTTCATTAATGACAAAAAATTAATTTTTCCAGATTTTTTTTTTTTTTTTTTGCCAGACATGGGCAGTTTAGACGTTTGTAAAATATTACATCGAAGGATCTGGGTTTCTTTCAGCACTATTGGTAATTCATTTTGGGACAATTAAGTTTTATTATTGATTTTTTAAGATCCATTATTTATATGAAAGTATTCCAAATATTTCTACTTGAATACTTATGTATTTACCCCACGTTTTTCTTGGTACTCAAGTGTTATTTACTTGGCATAATCTTATGCATGGAATACATGTCAAGAAGAATGAATGAAAACATGAAGACTCCTTCACAAAACATTATTTATGCTGAATAATATATCTTTTGTACCTACAATGTTATGTCTTCTATAACACATATTTGCGAAATATAAGTAAGGAAAAAGGATTTTTCTGTTATTTATTAATTTTGGATCCTTGAATACCAGGTATATACAGACTAGTGACTCAAATCTTGCAGAAGCATGACTAAACTACAAATAAAGTGAACTTTACTTAATCAAGAAAATAGAACTCAATGCCCATTTTTATCATATGTTCAAATTCTATATGTCCTATACACTTGAATAACAACCACAAAATGCCGGCCAACAGATTGACAACTTTTGCATTTATTAAGATGATCAATACTAAGCTAGAAAGAGATAATGATATAAAAATACATCAATTTCCTTATAAATGTAATTAGGTACTATAGAATGTTTACCTGGGATACGGTTAATGACAATTTTCTTTCTCCATTATAAGTAGATTTGCTTCAAAATGAATGAATGAATGTCATAATTACACTTACCAAGAAAAGAAAGGGATTTAGCTTACCCCTTTTTATTTTTTATAGATAGTTCAGAGAAAGACAATAATAAATCGAATAAGCCTATGTATGTTATGTATATAAAAATATTATATGCTTGGTATTAATCCATCAAATGCGTAGTTTATTCCCTTATGTATTTTACGATATTAAATACTATTTTTTCTATTTTACTAATAAATACTTATTGGATGAATGTAGGGATGGATAGGATCGAGTAGTTGGATTTGTACTCAGTTCGTTATATTTCGTCCTGTCATTGTCACAATTATATTGTAGATGTTTTGACAAGAAAAGAAAATATTATTTTAACGACGACAAAGTTTTTAAGGAAATTGTTTCTTTTTGTCATAGCTAAAAAAAACCACTGAGTAGAACCAGTGTCTAATTATTCATTACTATTTTCCTAGCTATATAGCCTTAATTACAGAGAACCTTCAGAAAAATGCAGTGATGCGGTTAAATAATCTATATAAGTTACTAATGCCTAGGTATCAGTATATCTTAGAGTGCGAGGGGACTGCAGAAGTAATATTTGTGGTACCCTTGAATTGTGACTCTTATTAACGTAAATTTTAATTCTTCAAAAAAGTTCTAAAACCCATGCCCCCTCCCCCGTCAAAATAGAATACTGCAGACACCCCTGAATATATTGATAGAATGAAATGAAAATGAAAGAAATTTCATAGACGCTTATATGAACTTCTATTTTACACAACTTTCTAAAATAAAATATGAACTGAAGAGTGTTTTTCAGTATAGCGCTAAAGCTCATGCTGAACAACAAAGAAGTATTTTATATCAAATATACTATAAAGAATGTTATTTACATGAAGTGCATCAATGAGCATTGAGTGTGCGTAACTAAAACCAGGTCTACGGAAATACTACATTAAATGTCCGAATCCAACTCCAGCATTTTGAAGGTCACCTAAACTGATAATGACATTTTTTAATAATATGTTTTACAGCCTGTGGAAGTACAATTAAGTACTTTGGGTATACAGACTATAAATATAGATTTAATTTATATTTATATCTAGTAAATAATTGTACCATATATAAAGAAAGTTTGGAATATCAGATATTTAACAAGATGAACAAGAAATGAAATTGAATAAAAGCCAAATATTGCCTTAAAAAAAATTAAGCTTCTGAACATAATTTATGCACTAGTTACGGAGGAAAAACAATATAAGCAACATCGCACTGAAACGTTGCACTTTACACTGATGATATTGACTATTCACAAGGATAAGTAATAAACTAGTGGCTAGTGCGCGTATACTCTACGCTATATAATAATTTAAACTTTAGAGATGTTCGAGAATTGTGATTGTATAGACATTAGAATAGGTTTAAAATTTTATTAAGTAAACATATAATTGATTTAACTTTCAGATTTCATAAATTAGTGGTACTTATTAGTTAATACCAACATTTTATAACCATTTAGAAATAACTTAACGAGCACTGAATGTAAATCTGATAAGTTTTATTTACACAAATTATAACAATCTTTGAAGCCGGAGTCGGTACAAACTTTCCGACTCCTGACTTCAACTCCACCAAAAAAGGGACTGCCTCCAACTCCGTAGCCCCGTCTAAAACTCAGCCTGATAGCGATTTTGAGACTAAGTACTCCCTGGCTCATCGCGTCATATTAAACAAAAAAATAATCCAGCTGTTATTATTATTACTACACTTTTTGTATTGTATTTTAAGTTCCCGGATCCGATGGATCTCCTTCCGCCTTATTTTTATCATTATCTGTCAATGTCAGGGTAGTTATTCTTTATATGATATACTTATATATATTATTTCTTCTGCGTCTTTCTTTTATTATCTCTACCTGAGACACTGAGGATTTCTTGAGGAGTTATCTTCTATAATATTTTTGCAAAGTATATCTGTTTGTCAAAGCCTAATTACTCCAGGAAATGCCCGTTACTAACGTTAGACACTGATATAGCGATGATAACCTTTAATATTGAAAATAACATTAATGCAGGAAAAATATTGTAAATAAACTAAACTATAAATAGGGAAGAACTCATCACTCAGAGAGAAATAGAAACATACAGGGTGAGGACTCAAAAATTAAAAATCTTAAAATCGGTTTTCCCTTCTTCATATTTTTATTTTGTGATTTTTTTATTGTAAACTTTTGAGGCAAAAGTTGGTCATTCAACAATTGTCTACACTTTTTATTCCATATGTCCCCCTCCATTCTGAATTATGGCTTCAACACGGAGACAAACAGAAGCACAGCTGGTGTTGATGAAGTCTGAGGAAAAGTTGTTCAACTCCTTCGTGATGTCAGCCTACAGGCCATCGACATTCGGGTGACGAGTCTTGTTGGTCTTGCTCTCTAAGACACACCAAACAGCGAATTCCAGGGGGTTCACGTCGAGTGAGGACGAAGTACAGAAGTGTGCAGCCAGAAGGCAGCTATTTTCTTCCTGCATAAATGCTGCACCTTCTTGGACGTGTATGTTGAGGCACCGTCTTGGGTATCCACATAGACGTCCGTGGGAATTGTGATTTTCAATCATAGCAAGACATGGTGCCTGAGAATGTTATGGTTGATGTCCGTGTTGACTTTCTCGTTGCCTTTGAAGAAGTAGGGAGGAGTCATGCTGCCGTCGGATGCCATGACCTGAGCCGGATATTTACACCTGAATGTTTCCTTGACCTGAGCTCTTAATTCAGCCAAGAAGCGATCATTTTTCTTCTTTTTGAAGATCGACTTGTGTGGAGAGGAGATCACAATCGCACACTCTCTGCTGTATTGCTTCATGCTCGAATTGTTTGATCGTACAAAAACTAAACAAAAATCTAATTACAGCTTTTTGTCAGGGAGAGGTCATTTATAAAGACCTCAGAAGTCAAGAACGGTCAAGCTGAGTTCCTTGCTTCATAATAAACTTAGCAATTTCAAAATAATCCGATTGAAAATTTTTAAATACTATATATGTTAAAAAAATCTTTTTAAATATATTCTATGTAGTTAAAATTCGGAGCTTTTAATCATTTTCAAATCCTCTCATAACCTCCTCCTTTCTTTTTGTAAGCTACAAAACAAAAACATATTATGAATAATAAAACAATATATTATAATTAATCGATTTATTTTGTTTGGCAAGAGAGAACATTTATTTTAATAGATTATGTTGTTGTTTTTTTGCCATTTTCCGCTCTCTTTAACTTAAAAATAAGACAACCATAAATATTATAAAAAAGCTGGAAGGACTTTTTTAAATATATATTTTTAATTAAAGAAAGAGTGTTTGTAAGAGATACTTTGTTATAGAAGAGACAAATATATATTTATTGTAAGTGGCAATTATTTACAAATGATATTTTATTGATATCTATAGATTTATCTACGAATAAATAATTATAATTACATTTTTATTACGAATAAATAGTTATAACTAGTGCTTTTTTTATTTATTTTTTTCATTTTGAGTTGGCGAACTGAAGAGTGAATTTTCTTTGACTAAGCTGTTGTTATCATTATTTAATTTCAATGGAGTGAACTTCCTTCTCTACTACATACAATTATAATCAAAACTTAATTGAACATTTATGTGTGCTCATAAAAGACAAACAGTAATCTCGGGGATTTGTTGTAGAGTTATAATTGTAACTCTATGTTGGACTCAGATAGACTTGAGGGTCGACAACGAAGTAATTCTTACCATTGTCTTTGTTTATATCCTTCTCTCCCTCTCTCTTGTCACAGCTGATTGTAGCTGATTTAATAAAACATCATCCTGCTCTCCTTTTAAAAAAATCCTAAAATGGTCCGGTTTACCATGTTGATTTTCGGGTTTTTTTTTCTTAACATGCTGAAAAAGCTCCCCATAAGCAACACTAGGAACATACAACTCGGCATTTTTTTATTATAAATAAACATTTAATTGCCTAATATTAAAGAGATCAATAGCAAACCATAGGAGAATAGAAGGAGATACTGAGATAACCCGTATCTCCCTACAAATAAGTCCAAAGGACGGGCTTGTCTCCTCCAGGAAGAGTAAAAATCAATCTTAAATATCTTTGAAACACCCATAGAGAGTTTTGAGAATACAATTTGGCATAATCTTTTCCTTGAAATAGAAAAAGCACGGAGGAACGACTAGTTGAAAATTATACAGATGGTTCAAAAATCGATGAAAAAGTTGGATATTGATAGTATATTACATATGACAATATCTGTATCATGGAGGACTGTTGTAAAAAAAAATGGTAGAACACATGACTTAGAAATAGGAATGAATAAAAGACACAACATGTCTATTGGGAGGGGCCTCGTTCGGAGTGGAGACTTTTAAAAACATAAAAGTAACTATAAGATTTTGCACTCTCCTCCTTTACAGGACATATTCCCTTACCCTTTTGGCACAATAGGGACATGGGCTTCCCACCAATGTAATTGGCTATAACTTAGTTTATCATCATTCAAAAATCTTCTTTTTTTACTTTAAAATGGCCATCTGTGCCTCTTCTTTCATTTATGTTATAGTTTTATTGATTCTTTTTGTAATAAATATCTTATTTAAACTGATTTTAGTTTTGATAGTTTTTGAAAGTTTGTACTATCAACATTATTTATTTATAATTAGACAGCTTTTACTAATTTCAAATTTATATATTTTTTTTTATATTGCATTATGTTTATTTAATCTGCTGTGAAAATTTCAAGTTTATACATTGTTATTTTTTAAACAAAGGGACGAGGGTGCCCCTATTGTCATGAAGGGTAAAATATGCTAGGGGTAATAATATTTATTAATGACGTTATCATGGTAGAGAGTTTGGAACAAATGTTAAAGAAATTCGCCCCTTTCTGGGAATTAATCTCATGATGTCAGCGATGAAACTTCTTAATTTGAAATATTATGGGAGCGTTGATAATTTTATATCATGTGAAAGTATCAAAAATGAATTTACAAGAACTCGATTGATGTCCCTTTTTCAAAACCCTCACTTTGCAAATAACCTATAAGTAAATTATTGACCATTTAAATGAAGTATTTCAATCTGCCATGTTCAATGCTCCAGTACAGTGAATTGACGTACACATGACCAAATTCAAAGGATAAATGTCCTTCAAAGAATATCTGAAGAATATACCCATAAGTTTGGGGATTCAACTCGTGGTATAGGTACTGCAGCAAAACGGGATATCTTTATGAGTTTAATTTATACCTTATTAAGAAAGGAAATAATGGATATGATCTCGGAGGAAGTGTTACGTTTGGACTGTCTCAGAAGCTCAATAATTCCTATTGTACACTTAATATCAATAATTTATCCTCAATTCGTTAATAAATTACACGAAAATGGATTATATTTTATAGGAACTGTATGGAAAGATAGGAAAAACATGTAAACTATGAATAAAAATAAAGGTATGAGTAGAGATGAAATCGAGCTAAAATATGCAAATAATATAGCAGCAGTCCGTAATAACTTTAATTGACACGAGTTTGGAACACTACAATCAAGTTGCAATGGTTCTAAGAAGAGTAGAGGGGATTTTTTTTAAACAGTCGTCCCATGCCCATCCATTATCGAAAAAAATACAACTGTAATATGGGAGGTGTTGATACTCTGAATCAAAAGACGGCTACTTATAGATGGAATCGAAAATGGATTATTATTTGAGGCTTTTTTTTTTAATATCTTGGATATTTGTTTTGTTAATTCAGATATTGTTTACAAAAAATTATAATCTTAAAGGAATTTCATTATTGGATTTCAAAAGTGTTTTAGCAAAATCACTTACAGGTAAATACAGTAGTCGAATGCAAAGTTTACAAACAAGTCGTGCATCAGGCAGAGAAATCATTTCTAAATTTATTCTACTCCATCTACCATTAATCATAGCAACGAGAGGGAAATGTAGAAATTGCAAAATTAAAACTCATATTCAATGTAATAAAAACATGGTAAGAATTTTTATTTATTGTTTCTGGACAAAAACGGAATTTTTTTTTTAGATGATTATCATATTCAAAAAGAATATGTTCGTATTATTATGAAAATAGAAATATTTTTTGAATAATATGTGCAATTATCATAATAAATATCTCATATGTATTAATAGCCTTAATAAACCATCGGCAATATGAAAAATTCTAAGGACTTTTCTTTCAATTGTTACAACCTTTAAATATTGACCTATTTAGTTATAGTTGTTATTACATTTCAAAATATGGCTTTGAATCGAAATTATACTCGAAAAACGTGATTTAAAAAAAAGAAGCTTAAAGGCCAAAACCTACTACAATTGAAAATTTTGAAGATATTTTTCGTGTTTTATGGCTTCATTTACAATAATACATTTGGGCTTTAGGTGGTTGGCGTTCCAAAATTATCTCGCATAGTGTCAACTCATGGCTAAATAATGCTAACATATTGCTGTAAAACGATTTTTAAAATTGCTAAAGCATAGCCAAAATGGCTTCTTCAATCTCCTTGTTTACTGATTTCTATATCCTATCAAAAATATTTGCTGGGATAAAATTTTCTTACTACTCATAAAATTAATCTACAGTTTTTAGCCTCTTTTTCAAAGTAATATTACAACTATAAAAGGACAATACAATCTGATTTCAATTAATTAATATATATGGACACTAAATATACTTTCGTATGATATATTGCTTGAAAATTGCTTAAAAATGTTCTTGAAGAAGTAAAGAAAAGGAACACTTGAGTCAGAAGATATCAAAAAGTGGTCTAGTTTTTAGACTTAAATTGACAAATATAAATCGTGGCTCTGAGGAAAAAGGCAACAAACATATCAATATAAGGAATAAAGTTATCTCCTTGATAATTTTAGTTTAGTTTATGTCCTGCACTATGTTCATCATTTGACTCGCCTCATTGAGAGAGATGAATGATTTTACCTTGATCAAACTTATAGTTTTATTCTCCTGGCACTCCACAAAAGTCACATTCCTAGTTTTTTTTTCATTTTGTACATAAATGTATTTTTATTTCATTATTATGTAAATTGGTGTGTCTCTTTTATCCTTTATATCTTTAGTTTTTTTTACTAAACGCCGTAAGGGCGCACATCGACAAAATAGACACCTTCCCCTAGCGCCACGGAATCCCTAATTAAATGCAAAAACCCATGTAGCATAAAACTGGGAACAGTTGTATCTATTAAATAATATAGGTATGTTACAACCAAAACTTGTAATACGGAAACAAGATCCTAAAATAGTCCAGGAGAATAATAGCATCAATTTATAAAACGTTATGAAAATGGACAGTCTCCTTAACGGCATCTATTTTTTCCTAAAACATAAACATTTTCTATATTAAAAATAAATTTTCTTTTAAGATCCAAAATAAATAACTATTATTGTTACTAACTTTATAGATTATTTTATTATATAACAGAATCATTTAAAAAAGGGGGAAACACCCTCAATAACGTAACGAAGGATCAATTTTACCTTCTCTAAGGGCAAAAAGTGGGACTAGACTCGACTGAATCGTGGTTCTTGGCAAAATTAAGAACCGACACAACACTAACTGACATTTTCAAGTAGTCCGATAAATCCACATAATCCAGACTACACGGTTTATTTCTGTAGGAAAAGGGTATGTTGTCTATTGAAAGAAACAATGTCTACATTCCTGTTCTTAAAAGAAGTGAATGAATCAATGACGTATAAAATCGCAAAATATGCGTTCAAAAAAGAATTATTTCTCTTAAAAAATCAATTGCTTTCATTCAACTCAAATGCATTCTTCAACAAACAAAAAAAGTAGTATGATCCTATTATGAAAATGAGAGATGATAAAGAAGGCGTTCCATACTTCATTTCCCTCCTAATAAAGATACTGTTATATAAGTCTATAAAACAGCACTTCATATGAGGTAATAAAGCGCAACAGGCATCAAACAAAATCATATTAAATGAAGTAAATATATACTCGTTTAATATTAATACTTGCAAAGTTAAAAAGGAATGTTTTTACATTATCAGGGCAGACTCGAGGTAAACGCAGTATCCCTGATGCATCATTACTGAGAAAAATTATGCATATAATGGGTACGTTAAAAAAGAAACCGAAGACCAATATAAAAACCTTGACAATCGGATAAATGTTTTGGAGGAGATCAGCTACAATCTGCTGTGACAAGGAAGGAGGGGGAAAAGGCAATTGACAAAAACATTAGCAGGAATTACTCCAATATCGATCTCCGATTGTACGCCGAGAACAACAAGCACTTACAATTATAGTTCCGCAACAAATCAACGGGATGACACTCTGTCTTCTACGTGCGCACACGAATGTTCAAACAGGTTTTGAATAATATTGAGTTTATTTGGGAAAGGAATACTCACTAATCAGGAATTAAACAATACTGACAACTGCTATGAAAAAGAAAATTCCTTATTATACATCCAATTACAAATTAACAGGCAATCTAAAAAACACAGCAGATTTACATAATTGATTATAAGTAGCACCCAAACATAAATTGCATATACACACAAAAGCAAATACATTTTCAACAGACTAAATTGTTTTTCTCCTCATTTTAAGAGCTTTATATGTTCAGCTATAATTAACTTGATATGTTCAAAACTAACTAAAAAATAGTCCTCCCGGGGCAATATTCCTCCTGAGACAATTTTTCTAGTACCGTTTTATACACCTCTAGACAGGGCTGAAATGTTAATAACTATAAAATGCGACAACTTATTTATGTAATTTATGTTTTGTTGTGATGATAATGATAGTAAAACGGCCATAATTTTATTAGGGGTGTAACGATGCATCGGAATCGGCATTTTTTGAAGTATCAGTTATCGGTATCGGCTCAATAATGCCGATTCCACCAACATATGTGCTTACTTATTTATACAGATCAATAGGCAAACAATAATTTCTTATTAAATTATTTCAAATGGTCAACCAATCAAAAGAGGTGAGAATCATAGTTTAGACTAACCTAGGTTTAAGACTTAGGGCTCCGAAAAAAATTATTTTTCCTTTATTTTTATTTTATAAGTGCAATAATATTAGACTACACAACGAAATTACGGTTGATACATTGAATATTAAATTTTACTCAGTATTGTAATCAATATACAGAGATTATCTTATCTCGCGGTCACACATTATATTTTTTTTCATTTTCACGAGTAAAATTTAAACGAGAGGTTTTGCGAAGACATTTATTTTCAAAAATCCTCTCAGAATACTGCTTGGCACAACTTTTATTTAATATGTGAGTCCTCCGCTCTGATAAATGCCTCAATACGAGATTACTTACAGACCTTAACTATGTAGTCAGACTCGAGTTTGGTCCACTCCTTCTTGATGGAAATCTTGAGAGACTGGACATTCCTGTGAGGAGTAGCTTACACCCTCTTTTCTTTCGTCGAGATAGAATAGTCCAAGGACTTCGTGTCTTAAATGAAGGGCGTCCACATGTTAGGACCCAAAAGTCCAGAAATTTGTATCCAGGAAGGCATGGGTCTTAGCGGTGCGATGTCACGTAACTCCATCTTAAGGGAAAAAAGTTGTCCGCGAACTTTACTTTGGCACAAGATAGCACTTTGTTACCTAGAACTTTGATGTCGGTCCTTCCTCTCCACAAAAGTGGGAGGTCAGACTCCACATTGTCTAAGACCATGGTTCTGGCTGGCTTTTTTGTTCTAAAGACATATCTCACTGAAACTGAGATATTGTTTGGATGTTTTGTTATGATGTTAGTGGATGTTCTGCTTATTCACAGAGGCTTCAATGGCGAAAAAAATTTCATCAGAAAAGAGAAAACCTTTGCCTGAATTTTTTTATTCTTGAGAAAATTTAGAATCTTCTTTGCTCTTTCCTGCCGTCTCAGCTTGCTCTGTTCAGAGATAAAATCGCTGATTTCAGTGAGGAATTAATCACTGATATGAGTAATTTTCCAATATTTATTTCAAGAGAAAGACTAGTTGCTCCATCCAATCATAAATATTTTGCATGTTTGACATGCAGTAAACTTTAAAATGAGATATTTGTAGAAAAATCTCATGCACTCAAAATAGTATTAAGTTATACAATTCCTCAACGCCTTTTTGTAAATCTACAGACTCTGTTACTATGCGTGTCTTTTATCTTGCCAAATTTGTTTAATGTCCTATAAATCAGGCCCTTCCTTTTCTTCTTTCTTACCCATAATATATAATAAATTTTTCAATATTATGATGAAAAACTTTTTAGTTGAACAAAATGAAAAAATAAGAGAAACATCTGTTCAATCTAGAAAAAAGAAGAATAAAACATCCCAGTGAAAAATAACAAAATTAAAATCAACCAACTGATTTACCATTAGGCATTAACATTTATATTAAATGTGATCATGGATTACTCAACACTGATGTTGAGTAATGTTTCATAGGGTTTTCAAATAAACCCAATGAGTCTATATAGAACTGAACAAGAAATTTTAAGTTTATTCTAACATGTTACTTAAGAAGTGAATAACTCACATCGAGTGATCAATGTAATCATGAGTTATTCTATTTAAGCATTCATATCTAACTATAATGTAATAAATAAATATGGGGAAGTAAAAGTTGGACTTGCTGTCACTATGTTCATATCAATTTGAAATGAAAGAAATATCAACACAACTTCGTTTTGTGCTGTGTCTTCAGTCTGAGTAGTGGTGATGATAACGATTTTTTGCATTCAAATAGGCATAAGATGGACAAATTCATGCTTCACATGTTGAATAATCTACACTTAGGTTGTTAATCCATAAGATAAGAAATCAATTCCTGAGATTAGGGACATATCCAACCAGATATATTCACTACATTTATGTGTAGGGGAGGATAAGCCGTTGATGATAATAAATTCTTCAAAAATGAACCACAAATATATATACATCTTGGAAATCAATTCAGAAACACTATTTTCAACAATTTTATTCAATTAGAAAAGGGTGATCAAATCCAAATACAAGAGTTGATACATGAATTACGTAATGTGAAGTCATTTATGGATGAAAAGAGGCTCATTAAGAGATACTCTTCTCCAAAACAAGAGAAAAATGATAAACTAAGAACGAACTGACAATCTCATTACTATGTCGTGCATATTCTCTCAAAAGATAACTTTCTTCAATGGGGTTTAATAAGAGGCCCTTCTCCGGACATATTAATAAAGGTGATCAGCAATTAAAAATTAGATCTGAAATGGTTAAACGGAAATCTTGTTTGGAAAAATTGGTTCTTGCTTCGATAAAATTGAATCATACTTGATAATTGTTTTTGGAGGACTCTTTCAAGTTTCACCCACAAAAAATGAAATTTTCTGACAAAATCTTTAATCAGACGATCTACCATTCCATGATTGATTACTTAAATTGCAAATAAGTGTTTTCAATGAACGATCGGATAAGTCCCTATCTCGGTGTGCATGATTCATCACTTTTTAACATTAATTATTTATTCACTTGTACAATTGTTATTTAATAGAATAATTATCTATTATTTGTTTTAAAAGTTCTAAAAACGAGTCTATGTGGCTTGTATCTATACAGATGTAAAGTAATCTAAGGAATAATTGAAGTTTATTTGAAATATTAGAAAAAGGGTTAATTAAATCTAAACAATTTCTCAATGTTTTCAAAATTGCATTTGTTCCCCTTCTGATAATATAATAAGCAGCTGATGTGGACAAAAAATATTGAAATCAAGGATTTCATAAGTCATGCTCCTGCCTTCTCTTCGCACTTTATAAAAGTCCCATTGCAGCATCATTACAGATGTTAACAATAGAAACTGCCGTTATGTAAAATTAAAAAGAAACAAAAAATAATAATGTTGCCCCTGTCAATTTTAAGAATATTTGGGAGGAGAGCAGCTTAGCTGTCATGACGCTTCATTAGATTCACTGCAAGCAGCTGGAAGAAGAATGCCCTCTCTTCAAGAATGCAAGAATAATAACAACAGCTTCGGAAAATATATAAAAACAATACTCAGATTCTCGACTATAAATAGTACACATTTACTGTTTTATTTCTACAGCCACGTGTGACCAGACTTTTCCTGTCCTCTCCTGATACGATTATATCTGCTTGAAAACACTTCTCTAAAGAGAATAAAAGTAAAAAAAAAAGCCACCGGATGAGTAATGCTTTAAGAGTCTTATACATTTTTGATTAAAAGTAGTATACGATGCTGAATATTACATAGATGTATCTGCATTGATAATAACCTAAACAGAAAGAAATGACTAAAAGATTATTGAGTTAAGACGAACAACACTCATTTGACAAAACTTTTTTGTTTTTGCAAAATTTGATTAATCAAAAAAATTGAAAAAAACGACTAATTCTTAAAATTCTGAGTTACATATATGTTTTAATTTTCTAAGTATTTAGCAACACGAATCTTCAGGCGAGTTCATACGAACGAACAAGTATTATTATACTCATATTCACTTTGAGGTAGGAAATATATTTAGTCTCAACTTAGAAATCATATGGTGTAGTTCCTTGAAGTACATAATAGGGATGACACGATACAAATATTTTTGTACCATTTCCTGTAGTCATATAAATATGTGTATTTTTTGACTAAAAATAACAAACAAAAATATTGTTCAGAGTATTTGACATCCCACGTCGTTACCTTTATTTTATCACACCACTTTTCCTCCAAAGAGAAAAATCTGCTGTATTTAAAAAAAATAAAAAAAAATTTCAAATATTACATTTTTTCAAAAAAAAAATTACAAAACCCAAAAATATTGACAAAAATCTAAATTTTTTGAAAAAAAATTTAAAAATCCATTACTATTGACAACAAATTGAATTATAAAGAAATTTTTTCAAAAATCCTTAACTGTTTATAATTATTAAATTTTGTGAAAAAAATTGCTAAAATGAAATTTCAAAACATAACATTTTTCCAAAAAAATTCAAGACCCTACAACTATTCAGGAAAAATTTATTTTTTTGAAAAAATTTAAAAAATCTATTTAGAAATAATTTAGAAAATTTAATTTTCCGGAACAAATCCCCGGTCATTTATAAAAAATTTAATTTTTACGAAAAAATTTCAAAAATCGATAGCTCTTTACATCAAATGAAATTCCAAATATTATATTTTTCTGAATAAAATTTATACAACTCACAGCTATCCAAGAAAATTTAATATTTTGGGAAAAAAAATCAAAATCCATAACTATTCACGGAACATTTTATTTTTTTGTAAAAAAAAGATCAAAAATCCATAGCAACATTTTCTAATGAAATCAAAAATTCCTTAATTTGGTAGGGGATATAGGGGTTACAGCCCCTCCAGGACACTCCCGTCGGACGGCCTTGCCCTGCAACAACCTTATAATTTTCAGTATTTCCACGGTCATTTTTGCTTTCTTTTATTTTTACATACCTCCAGTACATGTTTTATACATCACTGCTTATAATAGGTAGGGGTGAGTATTTATGAGAATAAGCAAATTGTATTTTAGACAAACTTTTCTAATGGCCACATATATTGGTAGCGTGATTTTTGTATTTAATTTCAAAGTAATAGGATTTTTTTTTTTTTTTTTTTTTTTTTTTTTTTTTTCAAATGTTGTGATAATTAAAGCTTTTATATATTTAAAGCAATAGCTTCATAATATTTTAGATTTAATAAAGTATAATTTTAAAGTTATATTCAAGGTCAAAGGTCAACTTCTGAGTAATTTTTATTGTAGCGTGTGTAATAAAGGTGTCCAATTTTTAAGGTGATCAATTAATTCGATCTTATGTCGTATTTTAATGAAAAAGTTATATTTGATGACTTTCCATCTTCAAAAAATGTTTTTGTGACCTTTATAGCCATTTGAAATTGACTTTTTTTTAAACATTCTTTATTTGTAAAGAGATTCGGAGGGATTCATTTTTGCAAGTTTTGTTGCTGAATTTTATATGTTTTATGAAAATTCATTTTTCTTTGTGTACAGAAGGCTATTGATAAATATGTCCAAAAAGATAATTGGAGTAAAATTTATCTAAATGAGTATTTATAAGAAAAAGTTCGAATTTTCTTTATTCGAAAATTCAAAATTATTTTTTCGTGAGTGCTTAAAATATACTATTGCATCTTCCTCCCAAAAAAAATCTCAGCGTGACTCTTCGTCATACATAAGAAGCAACACCCGTGGTTACTATATACTTAGATATTATCTCCTGGAGAATGAAAGAAGCTATTTATAACAGCTTTAGAATAATAAAAACAAGTTAATATATATGTAACATGATATCAAATATCACATATCATAAAGAAATAAGTCAGAAATAATAAATGGGCCATATTTATACATACAATATAAACATAAACATATTGTTAAAGAATGGAAATTGTATATATGTGTGGAAGGTAATATTTCATACTAGTTTATTGACAAACAAATCCATAAATAGGTATACAATTCAGTATATCCTATATAAGTATTTTATAGGATTTATAAAATTACTATATTTATCATGTTGAAAGGACCTGATATGGCTCTGCAACATAAAGCTAACCTGTGAAGAAGAAAAAATAAGATATATAGGTACGGCAACATTGCTTCCTTTTTTATCATGTGTGGAACCAGGCTGTAGAAGTAGTGGCGGGTTGGGTGGGGTATCATTCTATATGGGAGATTATACAGTCATTTTTATAATGTGCTGGAGTAGTAACGAACGTGCGTTTGCCATAGAAAAAAAAAAATTCCAAAAAATTTTTCGACATTATAATTTATAAAAATAAACTCATTGCAATTTAACTCCTGAGTTTTGATTTGTGAGATTTATGAAATCAAATGATTTTTTTAAATTTAAAAATACGATTTTTTAACTTCATAATTTGAATTTACAAAATTATTTGCATACAAATAACTCCAGGAATAAGGATGCTCCAAAGCTCAAATGGATACCAACAAATCTGGTTGAGAAGGTTTTTGAGGCTAAAAAAAGAAATTATTTTTGGGTGTCTATTGTTTTTATTTGCAAGATTCTTGAGAAATGACACCTTTATCGAACTTTTTCTGGCGAAAGTAGTTTTTGGCTAATGTATTCAATGCACCCTTGATCTTTACTTCAATAAAATGATCGTAACATTTTTTCTGAGATGAAATATTGAGAACAAGGGTGAAAAATTCAAAATAATATTATAAGGTTTTTTTCATGAGAAGCCAGTTTATCTTTCATTTGCAATCATAGATAAATTTGTGAAAATTTTTGCTCCAAAGTAAAAACTTCAACTCTTATATACAATTAAACTACTTAACATAAATAAACATAATTATTAGCAACACTAATAAAAAAAATCCGATAGAATCTACTTTTTTCTCATTTATATGCTATCAACTTCATTCCTATAATTCGTGAATTAGTAATACAGCAAAATATTTCAAATTAATTTGGTTATACAATATATAATGTGTAAGAATATTATCACATTTCATCATGAAGAAATAAAAATGATAAATATATATTTTTTTAAATTATAAGTGTCAAAATATGACAAAAATTTAAATGATGTAGTATAAAAAAGTGTATATATTTTTAAGTATTAAGTTAATCATAGAAAATACTTACTTATATATATACCGGGTGCGGTGAAAAAATCTTTACACTTCGATTTTGAAGTAAAAAAAAACCAAACTAGATATCCTTAAGGTTCTAAGAAGCCAAGAAAATGCCATTTGAACGTAACCAACAAATTTGGTAACTGACCTTTTGGACGCTGGCAAGAAGTAAAAAAAGATTGCAAAGCAGTTGGGGATCTCAAACATGAACCTGGACATCAACGTCGCGTTCCATCAGGATGGTACCCCTGTACAAACGTCCAAAAATGCCCAGAAGTGGTTGGAAAACAAATTGCCTTCCTGGCCAAAGAAAATGTTACCCCCTACTCACCAGATACTAACACATTGGACTTCACTTTTTGAGTGCATGTTGAGTCCAAGGCCTGCACCGTCCGTCACCCAAATATCCACAACCTCAAAGAAACCGTTAACCAGTACCAGGTTTCTATATCTGTAGACAATATCTGCAATGGGTTGAAAGCCTTCCGTGGCCACTTGGAAGCCATCATTTACTGCCAACGGGCTACATGGATAATAAGAGTACCCAATACATCAAATTCGTTATTTTTATTTCATACCCTATTAAATCTGGTTGCTGAAATAGATTGAAAATATAAAGATTTTTTCGCTGCAACCGTTACAGGGTGATCTTTAATGAGAGTCCCTTAAAAACTTTAAACCACTCAAAGATAGTAATATTTGTATTAATACTTATTAATAGTGAATAAAATTGGGTTTATTTTGGAGTGTTAAAATAAAAAACTAAAAATCAACATAGCAACCCTGACAATTTGAAACAAACTTAGCTAAAATTATGTTAAATATCAATATTCTTTGTTAATTAATGAACCATTCCTATTGATTGTAATTAATAACAATGAATATTGATATCTTCGATTTCTTGCAAATTTCAACAAATTATGATCCAACACTTTTGTGGAATAACCACATATATACGATGTAGTAGCAACGGGCATTTGAGTGTGGTGTGTGAAACAATTACTGAGTTGTGGCACATTTTCCAATTTTACAGCCTCAGAGTCAATATTTCATTTTCATTAATCTCAAATTTTCCCAAGATGAATAAGGAAAAGTTGAGTACATAAATTGACTACCTTATTACAGATATAAGAACTCAAGTACAATTAACTGTTATTATGAAATGGGTATCAAAAGTTCTATACGTCTAAAAAAATGAAATTTGATCATTTTCAAGCATCTAATTATCGCTTCTATAAGCTGAGTAACATGCCACAAGTTAAAGGTGAGCCATTTTTGATGACATGCTTTTTTTTTTTTTTTTTTAGTTTGCAAACTGAAGATTGAATTTTCTTTTCCTAGGCTGCTACTGTTATTATTTAATTCCTGAGAAGTTAACTTCCCTTTCTCCTACATATAAGCAATCATTGATATGTAGTAAACACGATTAAACATTTGTGTGTGCACGTGGAAAACAAAGAGTCACCCTAAGAATTTGTTGCTGAGTAATAATTGTAAGTCATATTTTTGACTCAGATTAGAATTGAGGATCAACATCGGAGTAATTTTCGCAAATAAAAATACCATGTAAGAATATTGTGTTTATTTATTGTTGCATATAATTAGCTTGATTGAATATATGAAGGCAAACAAACCAATTATGAGGACTACAACATAAAGATTCTGTCAATAATGACTATTGATATCTCATTAAAAAATGTTATTTTATGAACATATGTGCAAATATTTGATGCAGTGACGAATATATGATCCGTTCAATCCAATAATATTTTTTATTAAGTAAGCATAGTGGGTTGAATCAATCATCCAAGAACTCTGATTTTGTATCACCTTTAATTAATGGTGAAAAAAAAAACTTTTTACGGCAATTAATCAAAGAATGTCAAACTAGTTGATTATTTTTTTTAAGGTAATGAGGTACATATTATCATAGATGAAAATAACTCATTCCAGCGGTATGTTAAAAAAATGAAAGTGGTAATCCGGATCATTTGAAGAATGTTTTGAACGAGAGGAGTTTAGTATATCAAGACTTTTCATTTAATTACATGCTTGCAGCTAATTAAATGAAAGAAACCAAGAAAAATCTCACTCCTTTTATAGTAAATATATACGGCAGAGATGACTCTGATGTTGATCCTCAATTCCATTCCGAGTCCAACAAGGAATTACAATAATAACTCTCCCAGTGTTACTTTCCATCATTCATAATCAAACACATTTGTGATTACACTTGATAGTTTACATGTATATGTTCTCTCCTCAAGAAGAAAAGAATAATGAGAGTAGTGTTAGAATATAAAGAACATATATTTATGTAGCAACTGCAAAAAGATGAGCCCTCCTCCATAATAGTATTCTTTTCATCTTGGAGAACATAGTCCTCATTGCATTTCTAAACCTTTCCTCCCCAAAACAAAACAAAAAAAATGAGAGAAAAAGGCCGAAACTAGTTGGTAGTGTCATTGTTTTGTATATTCAAGCTGGTGTTCATTCATTTCTAAGTAATTATTTTTAGTAGAGCTTCTTTCGGCACAGTTTTTCAGCAGAGTTTCTTGTCAGCTTAGTTCTTTTGTGCCTGACTCTTTTCAGCACTATCAAAATTATCCATATTTTTTTTATTTTTTTTTCATATATTTTTAAATACATGAATACAATATTGACAACCTAATTATAATTTTATCAATTTCAGGATACGTAATTTCCATAACAAATATAGTCAATAATATGTGAGTAAATGTATCATTCATCATATGAAACTTCCGTATCAAGCAGGGTCGAAGAGTCGGAGGATTTTTTTTTTTATGAATTCGAGTCCAACTATTTAAAATTATTGTCAAATCCGGGGTTCCCATGCCAAGCAATATGGATTTCAATTTGGGGAACCAGTGGAGTGTTCAATTAAGTAATCTGCCATCTTGAGCTTGATCTATTATTGTACACTCCTAATATCTTCTTTTAATAATAATATAAATATTGGGAGTGTATGTGACGTCATAAAATACTGAAATTATAGAAGGAATATATACTTCTTTCTTATACTTTTCTTTAGCCCTTCCTACTCCAACTATTTAGAATTTAAGGACTACGGCTCCAATTTTGTAAAATTATATGGTTCTGACACCCCTAGACTCGGAAATCAAGCCAAAATATGCGACTCCAACAACTCCCACTCCACAACTATGGTAACAACATGTTGGTATTTATTGTTGTTTTTGGTTATTTGAGACAGCTGGTCTTTTTTGAATTAATGAATGATGATATGATTATTTACTACACAGTTATTTTTGATTGAAAGTAATACCAATCGGGATATAATTGATTGATTATTGGTGGAGCAAAAGGCAATTATAACTATGTCTCATTGCCCTATAACCTTTTTAATTGACAGTATCGTTTTAGGTCGTTTTTAGTAGAATATCGGGCAAAGAGGCAAAGTAAAACTATAAAGCCATACACCCCAAAATCCATGAAAAACGATACGAACAGTAGGAAAGGGTCAATAGAGCAAGGATACATTTTTCTACTTTCTATACCATTATGATACTTAGTCATTTATGCTTTCTTAATGATAATTCTAAATGTCTTTTAATTTCAAACACCTTAATACAATTATATTTGGTCTGCTTGGAATTGTTTCCTAAGAGAAATTGAGTGTCCATTTCTTTTAAAGTATATATTAATATCGGAGCCATTTGTAGGAGGGCATTTTCCCTACTCTACACTCACGACAAGGACCAGGCTTCGACTGATTTGATTTGAAATGGAATTATTGTATATATTGATAACCAAAGGATTTATTACTGTTTCCAAATAGAAAAAGAAATAAATTAAAAAGGTATTTTGAAAAATAAAAAAGAAACTTCCATTATATTTGTGACTTTTTTTAATTCGAATTTGGATCAAGTAAAGACAAAAAAGAGTCCCATGCATTTATCTTTACCTCAGGCTCCTTTAACTCCAAAAAGATATGTTGTTTCTCACAGTTGCCATATTTTATGACATTCTCGCATAATTGAATTTTACGCTCACTGCTACTTTGAGTAAAAGTAAAATAATTTTTACTTTATATATTCAAATTTCTGGGATGAGTGGAGATACCCAATAATATTTACTATAGTTTAAAGTACTCATTTGACGACTGATTTTTATTTGACCCCCATGTTCCCATCCAAAATCAACGAAAAATAATTAGAGTTAAACAAATAAACGTTCAGGAAGTTATTAAGGGACAAAATTATTAGAAAATCGATAGCTGATAAGAAATACATCGAAGTTGTTGATATTATTAGGAAATCAGTGTGAAATACATCGTTCACTGCACAGCCACTCAATAGTAGGATAGATCAACTGCTCAAAATCATTTTTTGGTCATTATTTTTTATCTCATTACATATTTTAATCCTTTGGGGGTTAAAGAAAAGTATTTTTCTTTTTTCCTCAATAAAAGTCTTATCGACAGAGAGCAAAGGCATATAATCCCAAATATTTTTATAATTAAAACAAAGACCTCCGTTTTATTAATTTATTGCTTATAAAACATATAAATAAATAACATCTACAAAAATACTTTCTACATTGAAACAAAATTTGCTTCAATAAGATTATACTGCTTAGTTAGTGTTGCATCAGCTTTACCTTAGAAACATATAACGCAGATATTGATTTGATTATTTGAAGGCAAAAATCACTCGTAGTTATTATATAAATATATAGGTTATGAGCTAACATAAAAAAATATTGAATAAATATCAAGAATTTTTCAAAATAATTTTTACTTTATATATTCAAATTTCTGGGATGAGTGGAGATACCCAATAATATTTACTATAGTTTAAAGTACTCATTTGACGAATGATTTTTATTTGACCCCCATGTGGTCTTTCAAATATGACATTTTCTTTAATTGGATTGGGAAAATTTTGCGACCTTCTAATGTAATTTGCGGGGCCTCCAAATGATTAATCACAATATTTTATTAACATAAATAATAAAAATTGTAGAATAAAAATGTAATGCAGATTCAATATAAAGAAAAATCATTTTAACATTCTTTAGTATTGACGAGCTACATTAAATATCTATAATTAAACAAATCTCAAGACTTAACCTCAGGCAATTTTTTCCACAAAAAAAAAATTTAAAATCAATTTATTATTTCTCCTAAACTTATTCACGAAGAGAAACAAAGTACTTTTTTTTTTGAAATATTAAGGCAATACTTATTCCCGGACAAAACTATGGCATAAAAAGATAACTTTTGACCTTTGAATTAGTTAATCTTTATAGACCAAAGCTATCAGCCAAGTGACAAAACTATTTTGTTTTTAGTTAAAACAAAACAGAGAGCAAAATGCAGTTTTTTGAAACCCTTTGTTTACCAATCTATAATTAAAAACTCTCAAAAGTGTTTACCAATGAAAATCTTTTTGTTTTCTATTTAGCTGTAAGGGAAACAATGATTTTAGATAGGCATTTCCATGGATACTGATAGTACTACTGAATTAAGATTCTTGTTAACATCATGTGGTAAAATATGATTAAGGAGGCGGAAAATATATTATTGATATTAAAATTAGAATCTTTAGCACTTAGAATAACATTAATGCAAGGACAATATTTTAAGTTTATATTTAAACATATATCGCGTTGTGACCTGTATTGTATCACGCAACTTTTCATATGAAAAGACACAGAAATAGGCCCAAAATCAGTTGTTACCTAGGTAATTCCGGATCATTCATTTCCATCAATGGAGTTATTATTTAATAGTTGTTGACAATTGATAAGAGCTCACTTTATTTCAACAATACCACATTCAGAACACTGATTAGGGGGAAAAAAGAAGAAACATCTAATGCTGAAAACATAATATAGTGTAAATTTTTGTGTTAGTGAGATAACACCGTTATATAATATTATTTTATTATTACTTTTTTTTTTAAATACACCCAAAGGTAGGCGGAAATATTCGAGAAGAAACACAAAACAAAACCAGACCAACGGTTTTTCCCTTTCATATCTTAAAACTGTTACATTTCTCTACGTTTTTCCCTTAGCTAACAATGCTATAACAGGAATGAAACATTAAATAAAGAAAATAGCACACCTGCAGAACAAGCAGGTTGCCATATGGAGCTTTTATTATTATTTTAAGCGTACCATTATTCAATATATTTTTTTATATCTTTAGGCATAATTAAATTTATATGGAACGTAGATTCCGAATTCTTAATAAATTTTAGGATTGAAGTATTGTATTTTACCCCATCTATTTACAGAAAAAGATAAAAAATATTGTTAAAAAATAAAGCCATATCAATTTATCTTATAAAAATGTCAATAATGAAAAAAAAAATATGAAATATTAATATCTATTAATTTTAGTGTAAAATCATTATGAAAAATAACAGAGATATGTATGTAAATATGAGACACATGAAAAAATATTACAGTGCTCTTATTCTGGATCTATGACTACATAAAATGCATCTATTTAGTCTATGAAATAAATATTTGATAAGTTTTATCTTGAATTTTTGATAAAATAAAATATGGTGCTACGTAATTTTGCCTTTAACTTTTTGCCTCAGGACATTTTGCCTTAAAGTCAATTTGCCTCCATTTTAAATGTAATTTATAGTTTTTAGTATTTTTGGTTAAAATTGGTGTTCCTTTGTAATTTTTTAATCAAAATATGGCATCTGTATTACCATTAAACGCATGATATGGTTGTTTTCTGTTGGAAAAATGATGGAATCATGCCTCAAGTTTTCCACAGATACACCAAAAAAATCAATATGTAATGAATTCGAAACAAAGACAGAGTAGGTAAATAAATTAGTATAATAAGAAAAACGTAAGTAAATAAACATACGATTCTAATAGACGAATTTTCTAATAACTTCACCGTTAGTAACTATCATTAGATATGATGAATTATTCATTTTAAAAAGAGCTATGGATTGACAAACAAGCATAATATGAGGCATGAGCATATTTCAATTTGCAATATTGACCTTTTGTAGACCTCAAAAGAATGAATGCCAGAAAAAAATCCAAAGGTAATGAAGAGGTAATCGATAGTTATGCTTATTTTGAGACAAAAGAGAAATTGTATTATAAAAGTGGCAATGGAAAATATTGAATAACTAATTCAAATTTGGCGAAGTAAATGTGTTTTACTATATTAGCCTGGGAACTTTCCGGCTGACCTGTTCCAATAGTTTCCAACAATAGATGACTTATGTTGGTGTATTGTTTACAAAATATGTATTTTTATTATACTTATTTTTATTTAACAAAAAATGATTTTAGTTGGTAGGCCTTGATAAAATATTATTACATAATATGAAAAAACGCAAAATTAAATGAATATGATGTATTATGAAATATATTTATTAAAAGATAAGAAAATACTCTGTGGTACATCAGCATAAAACTTATGTAGGAAGCATTCAGCATATGTATATATTCTAAAAATAGAGATTTACTTTCACAAATAGAATGCAATTACTATTTTAAATGTTATCCCATATTAAACCTTTGCAAAAAAAAAATCAACCAAATTGTTAATTTAACATTGCTTTTTGAAGCTTTTAAAATAAATAAATAAAGCTTTTCAATGCAGTTTATATAGCTACATATACGGAAAAGAAATAAGTAAATATAAACTACCAATTGTTTATTTTTAAATTCATCATAATAAAAGATTTATTCAGCTGTTATGAAAAAGCTTTACTATTATCAATAAAAAATTTACCCTTTTTTTCAATATTTGAGATTCAAAATTTGTGATAATTTTTTTTATAAATATGCGTCGAATTTTCCCACAGATTAGTTTTATGTTGGTGTAGTACTACATCGGGTGTTTGTGACCAAAATATTTTATAAACCTCAATCAAATATTATTTTGTTTACATAAATCCTTTTTTTTTCTCTATTTTTTACATAAACCAGATTTTCAAAATATCTTCAATAATAATTCTGTGAAATTACAAAATATCATTCTAATAAGTAATCTATTTTTTTAGTGTAATCATAAAAATACGATTACACCAAGTGATGAAAATTGTGTGTATAATGTGCATGTTAAAAAAAGAAACAGAGAATTAATATGGTAACCCCCCGACAATTTGAAGAACGTTTTGGAAGAGATCAGCTACAATTAGTTGTGGCAAGGGAGGATGGGAGAAGGAAATAAACGAGGACATGGCAAGAATTAACTGATGTTAATCCTTCATTCTACTCTGAATCTAACAAGGACATTGAATTATAACTCCGCAAAAATCTTTAAAGTAACTCTCCGTCTTTTTTAAGCACACAGAATATTAATGTGGTAAATTCATTCCTCAGATTACCAATTCAAAAAAATAAAAAACACCGAGGCCAGCTAAAATATGCACACTATTTACATCACTGACTATAGCACATTTAATTTATTCGTTCCCAGCCTGAGGGTTGAAAAGATATTTTAAGAGTGTCGAGGAAATATATTTAGATTAAATAACATTGTGGTTCAACTTTCATGGGATTGCCACGCATAGAGTTGTAAATAATCCGCCGATCTGCTAAAAAAAAATCAAGGAAAAGAAAAATATTATGATAACCCCTACAGTCTGAGGAATTTTTGGTACTCGTCATGAAGTTTCATTAGATCAGAGGCAAATAGCTATGGGAGGAAGGAAGTCAACATAAATCCCACTTTGTATCTAACAAAGGCCTTAAACTTGTAACTACTCCACAAATCATCATAGCTAATTTGTTTGTCATTCATAACTACACGCACTAGTGATTTTTTTACACAAAGATGTCCCCTTTTCAGGAATATTTGATGAACTAATCATAGCAGCTTCAGAAAAAATAAAGTACTTTCTCAGATTATAAAATTTAAAAAATCACAAAATATTTTAGTTTTAGTTATACTTTTTACAACTCTAACCATGCGTAAATATTTTTTTTCCTTTTATAATGTAAAAAACCTTCACTCTCTTGATTTACATATTTATTATACCTTAAATATACTTGTACTTGTTTGGCTTCTATATCGATCAAATAAAAGTTATCTTGGAATACTCATAGTAAACATTGAATATTTGAGGGGCTATCACCAAACATTTTGTCGGTATGTAGCAAATAGAGAGCAGCTGAATGGTATAAATGAGCGTTTGTACAGTTATTATATACTAGAATTATATAGCCATGAATTGATCATATTTTTTTATTTGTTTGGCATGAATTGTTAGAACATAATTAATAGCTTTTTGCTCAGCGTTATAACACTAACTAATAATTAGAGAAACATCCATTAATTGGCAACCAATCAGCAAACTAGCAAATGCTCCCAATTATTGATCTCACTAAAAGAGCTTAGGATTTGTAAATTTAGTGATAAATACTTAAATTTATACAAAACATTCATTAATTTGATTTATAAAAGAATGGAGAAGAACATTAATCATAAAAGCAGGAAGGCTTCTCCAAGAAGAGAATAAATAGCTCAAGCTAAGGAAAAGGTAACATAGACAGTAACTAAATCATATACTATGTAAGGCTAGAAACATAGATGAAAAATATACTTAAATAAAAGAGGTTTTTTTATCATTGCTAACTAAACATATGTTTTTATTTGTATTTTGTAAAGGTGTTTTCGTGATTCTTTCATTCTTGAGAAGAGAACTTATTATTTGGATAAACCATAAAGTGTAACCACAAACGTGTTTGTTCATGAATGATGAGGAGTAACGCTGAGGACTTATAAGTGTAAGCCTTTCTGTGACTCAATGAGGAATTGAGGATCAGTATCACATTAATCTCTCCCTATATCATTTCTAGATACGCAGTGAGGTTTCTCAAATTGTAAGGGTGAACACGTTCATTCTCGGTTTCTTTTTTTAACATAACGATAAATGGCATTATTTTCATCGTTGTCTAGGAGTATTGTTGTAAATCGTGTGTATTTTCAAGCTGAACCTCTTTTTTTAGAATTGGTATGTGAAGAATGAATTTTCTTTTCCTCGGCTGCTGTCATTATTATTTAACTCCTGAGTACTTCCTTTACTACTACATTCAATTATATTTAAAACGTGATTGAACATTTGTATATGTTCACGTAACATGGAAAATTCGTCAAAACCATTGTCACAATTAACGCAATAACCCACAAACTAAAGAAAATATTGCTATGAAACTTTGACAACTGTTTTTTCAAGGTCGGTAATAACTCAAAATGAGATGAATTAAAAACAAATAGTGCCATGTATGTGTGAAGCCTAGGATTTTTCAACCCATGTTCTATGTTATAATTTTTTCAACTCAAAAATTGACTTCCCTTCAGATCCTTTCTGCTGCTCTTCAACTGATACTTCTTAATTTTTATCTGGCATAATTTTTCAATTAAACTTATCTAGGTAAGTTAAAATTATTAAAAGGTTCATATTTGTTATGAATATATTCAAATAAATAGTAACAATGCATGCATTCGCTGTCACATTTAAAGTCAAACTGCACGCTAGGCGGTGCATCAAATTAGTAAATTTGCAATTCAAAAGGATGTGTAGGCTCATATTCATAATATGCATAATGTTTTTTGAAATTTGATCTAAAAATAGAGCTGAATTTGGTATTTTAATACTCCTATTGTTCTTTAATAAATTAAAACTTTCAGGGATATAAAAATCAAACTTCGTTATAATTCTATTAAAAATTATTCTTCACGTTATTAGAAACAAAATATATACAAAACCCCTACTCTAAACCCTTTTATTTAATATCTTAAAGGAAGAATAATCAAAAGAAACATACATCAAGTAATCGGAGCTTTTAGTAGAAAACTTCTAACTCCGATAGAAGAGTGGTTTACTTATCTTAAATTATCTGGTAACCTGGAATTTGGAAGAAAAATTTTATGGGGTCAAACGTGGAGAAACCATTTTTTTTGCTGTATAATGGAGACTACTAATCATTTCTTGAGGAAATGTCCCCTTGTAAATATAATATTTTAGAGACGTTCTTCTGGTTTTATATAAGGATATTGTTACAAGCTCCAAAGTGACTACTTTTTGACCTTTATTAGACAGACAGACACTCAAAAAGTTAAGGTTGTCCTTACAAAGACATACCATATTTTTTTACAGAAGGAAAGAGAAACCACCAGATGTTTTTAAAAAAAAAAATTATAAAGTTAAACGCAAATGTTTTAATTATTTAAAATACGTAGTACTTTTTCATACAATTTTCATTATGATAAAGGTGTTGATGTATTTTTTTATTTTTGTATTTGCGTGTTTTGTTTTTGTGTTAAAATTTGTAAATATATGAAACCAAATAAAAGGCCAGAAAAAATATAATATGACTTACCGGATCTGAATTTTGAGTACGAGGAATAAAAAGGTTTTGATGAATGAGTTTTGAAAGAAAGTAGTTAAAGAGCTAACAGGCTACTAATAGTCTTATAAGGATGCGATTTGGAAGAAGTTTTGCGAGTTTATGAGAGCAGAAACAAAGCAAACAAACAATGATTCAATGAAGAAAAGGGGATTTGTATCCAAAGAAGGAAGAAAAAAATTCTCAGTTTAATTAGCAATCCCTAGCAAATCCTTCAAAATTCCAACCGTAGACTCTGAGTGATATCCTCAATGTCTGTTAAAAGCGAGTCTTGTTCTATTGCTAATTCGTCTCTTAGGATTAAAAATTGAACCAGATCTTCGTTGAGCCCTTCTATGGTTGATAGGAAACTATTGAGGATGATTTGAAGTTGAGCAACGTTCATGTCCGTGAGAATGGTTCGATTCAACTTCTTAGAGTATTGAAGACCCAGGATTCTACATGTTGGAGAATTAAGTCTTCGTTGAGTTCGATCATTGGCGATGGTTTTGGCTGCAATGTACTTTGCTACCTCTAATTTCCTTTTGGCCTCGTCCTGTATGGCCTTTATTTGTTGAGGAAAAGAAGAGGGGCTCTTGGTGGGGGACGGAAGGGGGGAGTGAGAGGATGAAGAGAGTGATGAAGAAGAGGAGTTCAAAAAGTCCCTTTTCTTTGTATCATTGATGGGAATAATCACATGTCCCTTTTTTGTGGATATGTTTCCTTTCACAAGGGATTTGGCAGACACTCGCTCAATCTTCAAACTATTATAGTGCTCTTCGCTTTTTTGATCCTCTTCTTCTTCGTCTTCGTCCTCAGAGGCCGTCTCATTCAAAAAACAAATAGATAGATTGCGACAATCCTCTCCAGCCTCAGAGCTGCTACTACTACTACAATGACCACTGTCCTCTTTGTCCCTTTTCTTGGAGGAGGAAGAGGAGACAACACGCTCAGTTAATCCCCGCAATCTCAGTGGCTTCCCATAAGCAGTCAGACTTTTGCCAACATTGCGCCTTCGATAGGGTGGAAGTTCTTCAATGAGGGGATCGTCTCCTGCAAGGCTTTTACGGATGTGTTCGCGTGTGTCTGAGGATTGAATATAGTTGGATGGGACGCAACACTGCGTCTGAGATGATGATGATCCTGTGTGATGATGACGATTATAAGAGTCTAAGCCAGAGATAAATATCTTTTCCTTCTCTTCTTCAATATCATGATGCCGCCGCCTCCGGGAATTATCCTTCTCAATGAGTCTAAGGGATTGAATTTCTACTCCGGCCATTCTGAAAGGCCTACATGTTGTTGATATCTTCTCTTTTTCAAAATGAATGTGTCTACTACATCTGTCCCCAACCAATTATCATTCAATAAATAATTGTTTGTGAAAGTAAAACTGAACAAAACAAAAAAAAAATGCACTTTTTATTTGGATGAAAAATAAGAGGCTCTCCCTCGGTCGACTCTTTTTCATAATATGTAATATAAACAGCAAAGGATGTTGAAATCCTGTTTTCCCCCTATATTTATTTTGTCTCCCCTTTTTCACATAAAAAAAAAAGAAGAAGAAAAGAATGGTTGTCTCACTCTGAAAAGCGTGCGATGAAACAATACACAGATCAATATATGTATGTACATAGACTTTCTAAAATAGGAGAAAGGGCTTTTTCTTCTCCACACTGATTGGGAAGGGGGTTAGAGAGAGAGAGAGCGAGGACCATCGTATAATAATAATGAAGAGGGCATGTGACCAAGGAACGAAGGGAAGAAGTATTCATAGATTCATTTTTGACGTAAAAATAAAACGCTAATGTTATTTATGCTATACAATGATTCTATTTATGTATGTAGATGGGCGTATATCATATAATGGACCTAATTGACTCATATTTGATTCAATGAAAGACTCACTTATTTTGTGGATCTTACAAAAAATAAGACATAGCTTCATTGTATATCTATGTACTTTATAGAAACAGAGGCTTTAATACAAAATAATTATATTAAAATAAAATTTCAACCATTTCCTTTTTGGCAAAAGATCTATGACGTCATTGTTTCCAAAATATTTTTCTTGTTTTCACATTTATGTATATAAAAAGTAAATCCATAGTATTAAGTGAAGAAATGCACTGTGATGAATTAGTTCAAAGGTCAATGGAAGACATATCTATACCAAAAATCAATTTGGTTACTAAGGAGCAGTTTTTAAAAGAATAAGGAATTATTTTTTAACTAAATATACGCGGACAGGGCCAGTTTTAGTTGTGGACATCATTGAGACACTTGGCTTAGTCTGCGGTTTATTATAAGAAATAAAGGAAGGACCTAAAGAGATAATTTTTATAATCAAAAAATATATTTTTGGTTTCCTTTGAAAAAAAAAAATACTATTACCGGGCGGTCTATTGAAATCCGAACACTTACTAATTCAATAATTAATGAAAGTTGAGAGATTGAAAATAATTCATATTTAGATATATTGAAGCATACAAAATTAGTTAAAAAATAAAACAAACATGAGCTCTCTAATTTACCTAAAAGTCGAGAAAAATAACACTTGAATATGATTGATGAATTTCCGTTCCGGCACTCCAAGTAGTTGGGCGTTTCCAGGACCACTGTTTACAGCGTCAACAATTCTTAAACTATGGAAAAAAGGAAGGGCTTTGTCAAAAAGACCAAACTGTACTCAGAGGAGTTTAAGAAAACAACAAAGATTGATACCCTCAACTCCATGAGGACCCATGCAGGAGATCTCGGGGTTTCACAAAAGACTTTCAGGGAGCTATCAAAAAAGTGTATAGATGCCACTTTTGACACCAGCAATGAAAAAAACCATCATCTCCGTTACTAGACACTTTTGAATGAGTCTTTATAGGTTTTTTTTAATCATTATTGGACCACTCGGTATTTCATAGTAGTAGTCACATCAAGGAAGGGGTTCTATATGCAGCATAATTAGTCTATTTACGACTCTAAAAAAGGTAGAAAAATTGCATACTACTAATATTTATTTGAGTGTGAACTCCTTTTGAAAAAATTAAAGATAAATTGAATTATTTTTCCGAAGAAATATAAAATATTACATCATTTAAAAAAAAAGTTGTACAAACTGAAAGTTTGGATTTATATTATACATATATATTCATTTTCTATCGAAATTTACAAAGTCAATTTTCAGTGTTGCTCTATTCATTATTTTCTTTAAATCTTGAAATATGAGGGTGTATGAGTAGATTTGGAGGTTCTATGTTTCTTTAATGTGCAAAAGTTTTCCTGGTTGCCAATTTGAGTAGTGTCTTTTTTTCCACCAAAGATGTTATATTTTTTATTTTAATGTTGAAGAAAGACCATCTAAGTATTTCTTTAGTAGGACTTGTGTTCCTTACCTTCTCTCATAACTGAATGCAGCTAATATAATAAAGCGTCATTTTTAAAGTCTATCAAAGGACGGCTTGTTAAGGAAATTCCAGCGAAATAAGTCCAGAGCAGGTTATAACGTCTTTGATCCCTTGCTAATGAAAATTTAATCGATGTAGATGGCTGTAGTGAGCCTGTAACCCTCTGGGAACAAGATCAATGCCTTTGGAAGCAACAATGCCTAATCCCATGGGAGCCCTTCTTCGTCTCTGTAGTATTTTTGTGGTATAGCCCCTTCTTATCATTGTCTTACAACCCATTTTCTTCAGCCAGACCACCTCTGTTGGAGCTTGACCAACACGAAGAAGAGTCGATGCCCAAAGGCTTGAATCTTGCTGCAATTGCATTTCTCCTCCGATTTATAAATTCAAAAAGCAGCAAGTGCTTGAAATACATAGCTACTTATAAAATTAAAGACAACTCTGATTTCCTCACACAGAACCTCTCAAATAAATATAATACAAGTGTGAAAGTTTCAAGTTTCCACCTGGTGTTATGTACAAATGTTCAATTAATGTTATCCCCGGTGTGTTAAAAAAAGAAAATCGACAACTATCACTCTGATAATTCAAAGAATGTTTTAGAGGAGAGCAGATTATCTGTCATGACTTTTTGTTAGATCAGCTGCAAGCAGCTGTAAAAGTAGAAAATAAACACGAACCCCACTCTGAATATGTATAGCAATAGTATAGTCAAAAATACTGTGATTTTGATCCTAAATTCTACTCGGGTACAACAAGGAATTGCACTTATCCTTAGTATTAATCTTTGTCTTTGACTCACTTGTAGTTATAAGAGAATAATGATCAACTTTGGTAATTTAACAATCATGTTTAGTCTGCGATTACAAAAAGTGCGTGATCCTCTTATTTTGTATTTTTTTAATCAATAATTATGTACTTATGAAGATTTCTTTTGTAATTAAGGATATATAGCTACAAATTGATTTAGGGTATTAAAATATTTGAATATTTTTAACTTTTTTGATAGCCCTCGGGACACTGGACAGTCTTGTGTGAAACTCCAAGATCTTTTGCATATTCCCGAAGGGGATTTGCCTGGACTGTTTTCTTTAGCTCCTCAGGATCCAGGTTGGTATTTTCGATAGAATTATTCTTTTTCCCCAACGTTAGGTACTTGCTGACGACGTAGATGGTGGTCCTAGAGATCCCCCACTGCTTGGAGTGCGCAAAGGCAATTTGTCGATCACGTTCAAGTGCAATTTTCTCAAATTGTACATAAACTTGAGTTTGTTTTGTTAAGTAACTAATTGTCTATGTTGAATAAATTAAAGAATATAAATTAACTTCAATCACTCAACCTTCATTAATTATTAAGTTAGTAAGTGTTTAGATTTCAATGGACCATCCGGTATATATATATATATATATGATAACTACTAGGTAATTTAATTAACTAGAGATTTGACAGCAAATACTGGATAAAGCTAATTGATTTATCATATTTTTATGGAAGTCCTCGAAAGCATGAGCTCAGAAGAACGGCTTTTACTTTATAATTAATCAAAAAATATTTACTTTTTGATTAATGATTTTAGGTACAATATTTAAACTTTTTCTTTGTAGTGTACCTGAAAGATTTAGATGTAAAAAAAAACCCTCTTTGTGAATTACTTGTTAATATGAAAGAATAAACTAGTTTAAGTCATCAAATTATGAGATATTTGAAGTTTCGGTTTTGGATGATAACGAGGAGGATTTATGTATTTAACCTTGAGCGCACAATCAGCTGTAAGAACAGTTATACTACAAGGTAGTGAATAAGTCTTCCAACACCTACTTCACTTTATTTTTGAGAGGTGTAAAGAACTTCAATAATAAAGTTGGGCACAGCAATGAAAAGCTGTGGTTTTTATCTTTCAAACAAAATATTGTATCCAAATATATATTACTTCTTAAGAAGGATAGAAACAAAAAAGTTGGATATTGAAAACTTTGATCCATTGTCAAGCAACCTGGGGGCCAACTACCACAACATTTACTGCGTTTGCAAGTGATTACAAGATGGGTCTGGGTTCAAGGGTCGTCTTGAGAGGTGTACGCTAGTCCAACTAACGTTCTTAATTAACTTCTGGCCACTTGAGAGCCCGGACCTGAACCAACATCTGATTGTAAGTGGATTCCTATACCTGCTGAGTCTATCATAATAACATTCCCTACCGTAATTTCTCCTTGAATAAGGAATGGATGAAGATGCCGCTGCTTTGAGACTGTCCAATGGCGGTCAATTTCAAAAACAATGTTCTTATATATAAATTGAAAATCTCTCATTGATACCTACCATGTCCGAGTTCATAGTACAGAATGTAAGGAGGTGCAAGACTTATGTATATACTACCCACTATACTTTATATTGATATAGAGTAAATACTCAATTACCGATATATATTTTTAAAAAAACTATCATAATACCGTCAAGGTACAATATATGCTTATAGAATCATCATAAGGTTAGTCCAAACAGATCAGTCGAATCATTGACTTCAAAGTATCTCACTTACTTCCACATAAGTGTTTTTTTGTATCTATGAACATTAAGTATCATATTTTGAGTTGACAATATTACAGTAGCTTTGGATAGTCAATGGCTAATGATTATTTACCCAATACAATATTTTTATACAATATAAGACTATATTATTTCTTAGCTTCTTACCTTTATTAATTTAACACTAACAATAAAATATTATCCTTGTCATATAGGCTAATTAATGAATGTTCTTTTTCAAAGATATATTTTTAGAAGAATGCTGATTAATTATCATTATATGGAACGCAGTAGCATATAATTATACAAAGTGGAGACCCAAAACTTGCAATGGCCTTTATTTACGACTTTATTCCCATTATTAATAATTATTTGTTTCATTCCACAACAAAATGAGAGCCAAAACAAAAATAAACAGTCGTTATCTTTATACCATGTTTCAAAATGTAAAAATATCGGAGCAACAAATCTTACACGCCCGTATTAATGCTGAGAAGACTGCAGAGACCATTAGTTCACCATCCGGACTACTTACATAATCAAGAAGTCTATTACAGCTCCCGAGCAAGCCCTCATTATTACTCTTTGTATTTCTTGAGCATATGCATTAGTTAGTTAGTTTTTTGTTTTTTTTATCACGTCATCGACGAGCCAATTTGACCAGTCCCAATTTAGTATATCACTATTAACGTAGCCAGACCTGTACTCCAATCAGTGCCATGACTATGATTTTACTTTTAGAGTTGACTAATTTCTTTTATTATCAAAGCCCAAAATTTGTCATTTTTATATCCCTAATAAATACCCATTCTAACCATTGAAAAGCAAGGATACTGTCCTAATAAAAAAATTATTTTTAGATATACTTTATAAGATTTGTATAATCCTTTTCAGAAAAAAATATGAATTTTTGCAAACTACACTAATTAATTCATTCCTACAAAGACGGATTTAAAAAAAAGCAAACAAAAAAGTATTATAAAAAATATATAAGTAAATAAAGTTGATCCTTAATATAGAATAAAAACTCAAAGAAAGATACTTTTTCTATTAATATCTTTAGACGAATGCAAAAGCCAAAAAAAAAGTAACAACTAATAGCCAAATATCAGAACTTAAACAAAGAGAATTTCAACAATTTTGATACTACAACAAAGGGGGTGTTTGCAAGTGGTGGGTTGTAGCCCCCCTCCCCCAATATCAAAATTTCAAAAAAAAATCCAAAAAATTTAATTTTCTCTTAATTTTATTTCCTAAAATAGAATTTTTTTTTTTGTGAATAACTTTAGATTTTTGAATGTTTTTTTTTAGTTATTTTTTTGAATGTTTTTTTTTAGTTATTTTTTTGAAATTTTTTATTAAAATCAAATTTTTTCGTTGAATAACTGTGAGTTTAAAAAAAAAAATTCCAAAAAAAATTATATTTTTGTAAAAAGCTACTGATTTTTGGAGAACCAAAGGGATTTTTTTTTTTTAAATGCTAAAACACGTTCTACAAAATATAATCCTGCGGACGTCCCTTCAATAATTGTATTGATAAATTTTTATTTTTCCTCCTTGACATTGAAAAGTTTGATGCTGTGAAATATTTCATGTAAAGTTTTTGTAAGGGTAAAATACAAAACTTTCCCCTCTTCTTTCATATATAAAAAAGTTTGAGAAATTTGTTAGTTTAATCATTGCTATAGACATAGTCGTATATATCATCAATGAATTAACTGTAGTTATATTCTGTATTTGATATTTTATAAAATCAATTGTAATCAGTCGATTATATAAAGGTAATAAATTATTCACAAACTTGAGATTTAAAAAAAACAATTAGTTTTTTTTTCTGATAATAAAGAAGTCTTAATTTCGAGGATAAATTTCTTGACAAAAACTGAAATAATCGTAAAATACTTAACTCTGGAGGCACAGAAAAGGTCGATAACAAAATACAATGGTACTAAAACCTAAAAAAAACCTAAAAAGGTAGATAAACAAATCATTGCCTTCATTTTATCGAAATTTTGGAGCTAAATCCCTATTTTTGTTTATCAATTCAAAATTTTCATTATTTAAATACATCAAAATAATATTAAAATATATTAAAAAGGATTTTGGGCCTTTTTCCTTTATTTGAATTTTTGTGAGAAAGGTTGTGAAATACAATGTAGGTAACGATGTAATCGTTTATCTTCTCCGATTTGTACTAAACTACATATATGAAATACGCTTACATCTTAATTTTATACCTGCTAATAACTGTTCATTTTTTTTTTTTTTTTTCAACAAATGAAAGCTTAGACATTGTCTGTACACTAACTTTTTAATTCCAATTATCCACTGTTGGTCTCAATAACGGCCATTCACTATTGTCTGAAGGCACTCTACATGCTGATGATGTACTCGCTACTCATGGGCCCCATTGCCAGTTAAAGGCATGCTTCAGTGTGTTGATATTCTCCAGACACAATTTATAGGTTTTTGACTGGATTTGAAGCCAAAAGCATAACCCAGTTGGTTCAATTCTTGACTGTATAGAAGCCTCCCTAAAAAAAAAAAAAAAAAAAAGTTAAATTTTTCTCGGCCTATTATATTTGGGCAAAGCTTCGTCATGTTGGAGAAAATAGTTTCCATTTTAGACAATCTGTTTAATCAATTGTAAATTTGGATGAAATATAAATGGAAGTGTGATTGAGATAAGTTATATTTACGTTGTATACATCAAAGAAACTTTAGTACTCTTATAAAGGAAATATTTTCCTTTATGTAAGGGAAGGAAGAAAGAGTTTTCAGAATTCAATGAAGGAGTAGTGGATGGAGTATGAGAACTCTTTCTGTTCCTCACTTGGACTTTCAGTTGATTATTATGTCTTTTTATAGAACTCATTAGTTCTTATAGAAGTATATGGTTATTCAATAGATGATTTAAAGGAATTTAGGCATTTTTGAGCTTATAGAGACATTTATTCACGAGGTGAGAAGGTAATATTACAGACCTTGAAAGAGAAGGGGTATCTAAACAATGAACAATTTTTCCATTAAAGAAGATGAGATCCATCGCATGAGGTATGCAAAGACGAGACCCTTTGAACAGAACATGAAGAGAGGATCAGAAGGTGTGTTGCTAGGGTATCCAAATGGAAAGATATGAGATCCATGTGAAAATGTATAGATGGATATTCAATTAAATGCAATTCTGATGGAGGGGGGACCTTTTTAAGGCATTTGACTAATAAAATTAATAATATTCTAGCTATAGTATTTTTAGAGGGAGATCTTGTACAAGAATTACTAATAAATAATAAGAAAAAAAGATAACTCAACAACCGTTTTCCTTTTCTCATCTTAAAAAAGTAATTTATTTGATAAAACTTATGCTTATTTATACCTAGATTCATGTCGAGATCAGTTCGGAATTTGATTTAGTTGAAGTTGGTTTCATAGCACACTATCTAATATACAGAGTAGGACTCGAGAGATGGATTTAGAAATACATCAATAATTATATATGGGCATAATAAATTGAAATATTAGTTCATATTTTCTATATTACCTGTGATGTCCAGCCATAAATATTTTTTCCTTGTAAGAATGTAAATGGAATAAATTTCTCTGATCATAATACTTACTTTTGCCAAAAAATGTTGTTTGTTCCATTATACCTTAGGCCTTGGATGTAGCCCAAATAATTGCCAAGTTTTCGAGTAAAACATAGTTTTTGATGTAAAAGTAACGATTTTTTGGGGGTGAACCACCAATGAATAGTTTATTGAGAAAGTCTTTATCATGAAAGAATCACTTTTTTTGTCTATGACAGTATTTACGAGAAATGCTTCTCTAAAGAATTTAACTATTGTTCCCGTATTATCAGTAGAAAATATCAAAAATTAATGGAACTTATTTATAAGATTGCATCGAATATTACTTTTTTTCAATGTATACTTGACCAAACAAAATTTTGTCCACATATAAAGAGTGAATTACATTTATACCCATCCGAAATTTGTAGCTTGTCTTGTTCTCGAAAACAATTTTTGCTTCTTAACAAAAATATCAATACACCTACAAGGTAAAAGTAACAAACATATTTCTTGGAATTTTTTTATCATGGTGAAGTCTGGAAAGATTAACAGACTTCTTTGAAGTACTTGAGAGATCAAGAATTTCATTGAACTATCTTCTGGGGTATAAAAGTGAAATGACCCAATTTCCAGCTTCAATCTTATTCAACACTCTACATGACCAAGACCAAAGAGCACAGCAAAGACATTGTCAGCTTGTAGTTAATTGTCATAATCAAGGTGACATCTATTAAGACATTTCCATCAAGTTTTCCATCCCAGAATCATCTGTCCAATGCATCATCAACAAATTCAAAAGAACTTGCATTGTCAAGAATATTCCTCGACATGGTTGGAAGTCCAAGCTGAGCTCAACACAAGTCAGATATGCAGTCCGAGAGGTTGCCAAGAATCCAACAACAACTATCAAATCCATCGAGCAAGGTTTGAAAGTAACATTAACTTTGGTTGAACGAGATTGATAATCTTTGGGCTGCATTGAAAAAATCATTGTGGAAAATGCATCCAATAAATCTTGACGACCTTTGGAGATTCTGTCAAGATGGGTGGGCCAAAATCGATTCCAGTTTTCCTCAATTTGGCAAGAACTTATCTCAAGCGTATTCAATATTTAAAGAAAGCTAGAGGCCATGCCGTAAAGTTAGAAGTCATTTTCCTTTTTGGGTATGAATACTATGAAACGTCAAAAAGGATATTTTATTCATTAACTCCTTTTTTTTTTTACTTAAGAGTAGTTTTTGATATACTAGGGATATTCTAAATGAGTTTGTAGATTAAATATGAACATCTAATTATTTTTTCTTGTCATTTTTGTGAAGGTAAGAATAGTTATGGGCTCAACTGTATATGTTATATATTTATGTAGTTCATACTTGTAGATATTGTATTGCTAACACCTATATGTACCTATGATATATATATATACATATGTGGCATACAAGAATACCGTGTAAATATATAATAAAGTCTACAGTTTTAATATAGACAACAATGGAGCAAGGTGCATAAGTCTTACTCTTAAAGATTATAATATGGCGCAGTTGATAGTTTTAGGAGAACATTAAAGAGGACAGACCCGCGGACATGTGGTGTCAGGGATGATGATGTTCGACAAAAACTATGAGAAAACATTAAAACCCTTAATTTGAAAGAAACTTTGTGCAGAATAATTGAAAGTGCAAAGAGTAATAAAGAATTTTTAAATGATTTAGTATTAAAGGGTTTAATAGAATTTCAAAGGCCGATAATGATAAATTGGATTTGAAAGAAGAATTAGTAAGAGCCAAGAAAAACCATGGATGAGAAAGAGATAATTAATATGTAGACAATGTGGATTCGAAGGGCATCAATATGGAAGACCATGTTCTGCTATAGAATTGGAATACTAACAGTGTAGAAATAAAGATCATTATGTGAACGTATGCAATATATCTAACTAAATTAAACTCTCAAGTAAAGACATTAGTTCGCCCTATGGATACACCTTAAGAGGTCACTTTAGAAATTAACCTGAAATTAAGATACTTTACCAAATTTGATGCAGTAAAGGGATAGTGAAAGAGAAAAAAAGAATTGATATGTTCAATTCGCACGTGAGGAAATCAATTTTGTTGGCTATAGAATTTGTAAAGATGGGATAGCATCGGGGTGAAAGAAGGTGCAGGTGGTCCATTAATTCCCGACATCTACAAATAGAACAGAGATTAGGTCATTTATTGGTTTAGCAAATCAACTTGCAGGCTTTTCATCAAAATTTAGCAAAGCATCAGAACCATTAAGCCATTTGATTAAATTAAAGAATGAATTGGTATGGGACAATATACATACCAAAGCTATAGAAGAAGTAAAGGACATATTGTCGAATACCCCTGCCCTCTCCATTTTCGATCCGTAGAAGGAAACACGCCTAGAAACGAATGCATCCAGATTGAAAGGTATTGGATTCGATCTTCCAACAAAAAAATGAAGAAAGTGGAGATTTGTTGAATGTGGTTCAAGATTTGTTAACGATGCAGAATCACAGTACGTTATGGTAGAGTTGGAATCTCTTGCGATGAAATGGTCAATTAAAAAGTGTCACATTTACCTGAGTGGATTACCAAAGTTTGAAGTCGTCACTGATCATCATTCACTCCATACAATATTCTATAAATCAGATCGAACACCCGAAAGTCCAAAAGATAAGGATGGATCTCCAACATTACCAATTTTTGATGTTACATGGAAGAAAGGAAAATATCATTTTGGTGCTGATGCTTTATCTAGAGCACCTGTTGAAGACCCAGAAGAAGAAGACATGGAGGATGAAGCGAAAGATTTAATACATTTAGCCATTACCAGAGTCACTGTAATGAAAACAAATATTAGGAATATTGGATGTATAGATCCTATTATAGAAGAAATTAGAAAAATAGCAAAGCTCGATAAAGACGATCAAATTTTAGTAGATTTGTTGAAAGCGGTCCTTGTCAGAAAAATATTTTTTCAATCAATTTGTGAAGGTATTCAAGACTATGTGAAATTATTTGACAGTGGACGGTAGACTAGTTCTGACGGGACAATGTATTATCATTCCAAATGCATGTCAAAAAGATGTACAACTAAAACTTCATTCCGTGCATCAGGGAATCAACAAGACAAATTCCAGGTGTGCGATACTTCGTTTACTGCCCTGGAATTAATTATGAAATCGAAATGATCATTGAGAAATGTGATTCATGTCAAACTCAAAGAGAAAGTATTTGCAAAGAGGAATTAATGAAATATGTAATTCCTTCAATGATTTTTGAATCAATGTCGACGGATTTATTTACATTCAATAGGAAGTCTTATCTTGTCTGTATTGATGCTCTATCTGGTTACACATTTATAAAGGAGTTTAAAAAGGATCTTAATACAGATCAAAAATTATTAAAACGTTTTCTAGGTCTTTCAGGGGATTTTGGATATCCCAAGAATTTAAGATCAGATCAGGATAGTGTTTATACATGTAAGAAATTTCAATAATTTCTAAAAAAAAATGGAATTAGTTGGTCACCTTCGAGCCCGTATTATCCTCAGAGCAATGGTATGGCAGAAGCAGCGGTAAAAAATATGGAGAGTTTACTTGATAAGTGCAAAACACAAATAATCCACTCCAATGAATTTCGTGACAGATTACTAGAATATCGTAATACACCTCGTCATTGAGGGTATTCTCCAAATCAAATAGTTTATAGGAAGAATTTGAGGTCCCATACTCCTACCCTTGATTATAATCAGATGAAACAATTAGACAATCGCGATGTAGTGGAAGCAATGAAATTAGAGAGAGAGAGAGTGTGTTTAATAATTCTGGAGGTTGGGAGGACAGTACGATTCAAAGTTCCGTTTCAAATAGTTGAACGATATTGGAAAAATCATTAAACAAAATAATATAACTTATCTAATTTGTTTCCTTAATGGGATAACTTACTGGAGGAATAGAAAGTTTCTACGTATGTTTGGTGGAGAAGAGGACAAGAAAGACAGTAAAAGAGGATATGAAAATATTGTTAGTAAAATGAAATTGAGAAACAACCCGAAGAAAGGGACCATGTTTTGTAAATAATATAAGATCGTTCTAGAAAAAGGGATTGTTATATATTGACGTAGCTCATACATGTAGATATTGTATTGTTAATATGTGTACCTATGTTATGTATATATATCATACAAGATGAACGTGTAAAGGAATAATAAAGTGTACAGTTTTAAAATAGACCATGTGTGAGCAAGGTGTATAAGTCTTACTCTTAAAGATTATAATAGTATACATGAAAAAATTTGTTTAAATGAGAATCCATCCTTTATTTTTGTCAAAAAAAATGTCAATTGGAAATTTGCAAATAATATTACAAAAAACTGTTCGCACTCATTCAGAACAAGCACAAATGCACAATTTCAGTCTCCTAGAGCCAACAGCGTGGGCCCCATAAAGGACACACAAACTCTATTATATATATACAGATTATAATTACTAGTAAAGGGTTATCCGGACCTGCTTAGGAAAAGGAGGGAGCAGGAAATCACATTGAGAATAGTCAATATATTTTTAATGTTTTGACCCCTTCGGTGCGGGCAAGCATTATAATAGAGCGCCTGTATATTATATTATATGTATTATTATAATTTTTATTTATTTATTTGTATTATAAACTTCAAATAACAAATTACACCGTCAGAGCTACTCTTGCCCAAGAAGGAAAACTCTTTGACTTCTTTTCCAGCACAATCACTCCTGTCGAGCAAAGGCACTCTTCTATAGAAATAGAAGCGTACGCAATTTTAGAAGCTCTATTAGGGTATCTTTTTAAACTCATCACCGACCAACAAAGTGTTTCTCTTATGTTCGATCAACACCACTCTAACAAAATCAAGAACGGAAAGATACTGTAATTGAGACTAAAATTAGCTCGTTTCTACTAAGAAATTATCCAAAATTATGGAAGAAAAACTTTTTTTGCTGACAATCTATCGAGAATCTATAGTTCTTTCACACATAATGAAGACACTTTTTAAATTCTGCACCAAAATTTATAGCACCCCGCTATCACTAGATTGGCTCAAAAAGCCGTTGTATTTTTTAGCTACCCTATTATTATTGGAATTGGTAATTTGAAGAATGAATTTTCTTTTCCTTAGCAGTTGTCATTATTATTTAATTCCCATGTAGGGAACATCCTTTCCTAAATATATTCAATTTATTGTACTTCTAAGTACATATGACCATATGTTGTATAATACAATATTAATATTTATATTAGTAAAGTAATGTTAGAAGACTCTTGGGGATTTCTAAGATACCAATCTAAGAGGAGGTTCCATTACAGAAATATAGGCATTTCATTAAATGCGCATGAAATACAGTTTGACTATTTAGGTAATAGATACCTCTTTGACTGAATTGAGTAAAACATATCTTCTTTCGCAAAAAAAAAAAATACTATACATTAATACTCGATGGCCATAATAAAAACTAATACTTGAACTATATCAAAATGATATGTAATAAAAATACTTAAAATTGCAAGATTTTGTATTACTCTTTAATCGATTAGGTACGAAAAAGGTAGAATAATTAGAGAAAAATAAATTATTTATTCAATTCCAATAGTTTATTTTCTATCTACAACACGGAAATAAAACTTTCATAGATATTAGCGTCAGATACAGGTGTGCGCGTCTAAAACTGAACACTCCTTTAAATTTTAGGCGTATTTCCTTGTCTACAAGCTTGAGGGCTTGATAAGGGGTTCTCTTGTAGACCTTAAGGTCAAGATCTTTCTTAACTATCTGGTCCATGGTCCTTCAGCTGAATTTGAACTCCCTGGGCAGCCCGCTGACGGTGACCCTGCCTCTCTGGTCCTCGACAGACTTTTTCACGGCAGTAACCATTTTGTCCGACCTTCGATTCCTTGACTTAGATCTTGTGGTCATCTCAGGAGTCCTTTTGGCTACCACGCTGTAAACGGTGGTGCGGCTGCAGTACAGAAACTTGTCAATTTCAGTGGGAGTTTTTCCCCGCGCAGAAAGTTCCAAAATTGTGACTCGACGTCTCTCCATATTATCGGCTGTTGTCTCACTGTTGCCGTTTAGATTTTGCTGGAGCTTTGTTTATAACTAGTCAAGACACTTGCTTCGAAGTATAAACGTGTTTCAAAACAATAAAATCACGAAAATGTGAATGGCGTAAAATTTAAAGGAGAGTTCAATTTTTGAAGCACACACCTGTATATCATAAAACTAGGCAATGAGAGTTAAAAAAATTATAGACAGTTTAAAAAAATTTTTATAGACAGTTTAAGTTATTCGACCCCTAAAAGCCAATATCCTTATATGTTTTTTTCGTCCCATTTTTTATTATGCAAGTACAGTCATTTTTACTAGTTTCCAAGTGTTTTTTAATAATAATGTTATAAAAATGAAAAATGGGTTATCGCATAAACAACTTAAGTTGACTGGAAATCCATCATATAATCCCTGAAATTGAAATATTGACGAAAAAAAGGTTTCAAACATTTTATGAAGAACCTGCTTCAGGACCATGGTATTATTGTACCGGAAAGAGTTGCATCTCATTATGATCTCAAAGCCATTCGCTTCACAAGTCATTGGAATAAGGAAGCCGTATATAATAATTAATAAGAATATAGTACAATCATGAGTACTTTTAGTAGACCAATTTTGATATTTTGAATCCTCATTGGAAGACTCTGTGTCCCAAATTGGATATATTGGTTATGTTAATTCCCAAAGTAGCTCAAAAAATCTCTACAAACTAATCCTATGAATACTTGGACATTGAATATCACTTATATATATTAAAAAACCCTTGCAGTATGTTTAAACTGAACAAAGTGATTACAATCCAAGATTTCAAATACATATCTGACTAGGATTCCGTTATTTTAGTAAGAAAGCAATTCATCAAACAAATAAAATATTATTTCCGGCTATCAATTTACAAGTTTATGATAATGAATCAATGGACGACTAACAATATTAAAGAATGGAACTTATATTTTAAAGGTAGAGAATGAATGTTATGTTGCATAAAATACAATAGCATGTTTTGAATAATACACATTTTAAATCATCATTTATGTAAATTCAAAAAGAGTAGTAGCTTCAAATCTTGAGTCAAAACCCTACTCATCAATCATCCCAAAATATCACACTCTTGATATAATTCTTTCATTCTTGATGCGAGAATACATATGAATAGACTTAATTGTTGCGTATGCCAGTAAAGGGGATGTTGATCTCGTGCGCAAAGTAGCCTGTTGTAATGTACAATATTTAGTAATTATTATATATTTATATTATGACTCTTAATTCGCGAATATAGTGTTACTTTCTTTCCTTCCATCCCCCTCTCCTTGTTCCGTTCTCTCTTCATTTTTTTCACGGTGCGCCCCGTGCCCCTCGACACTCATCAATCCGGTAACGAGAATACAATCTTATTTATCTCTTGATCTAGGTATTGTCATATACACAACAAGTGGAGACGAGGAAAAAGACGTTACCCAGGCTGAAACTTAAAGAAATAAAGAGATGTGCATGGGGATTGAACTCGTGGATAGCGAGAAGAGTGTCACTTTTAAAAAAGGCAGAACTCATTAAGATGATCTGGGAACATCCTGTGGAATCTGGTTCCGATCCATTATGTGTTTAGGAAGTACAAAGTATACATTGATGATATACTAATTTTTACTTGAGACAACACAAATCATTTTTGGATTGCATAAATTTGAAAGATATCTAATTGGGATAAAGTTTACGATCAAGACTGATCACTGTCCTTTACTTTATAAAAAAAAATTATTTGGGAAAATAACATCTTTCTGTTGTTTCTGCAAGGCTCTAATTTTATTTTTTTTATTTACCCTTCATAAATATGCTGAACTTATATCAAAATTTGAGGTTATGTCCATTTAAATACAATTAAAAGTAAAATCTGGATAAAAATACAAAAGTCAATTAGTTTGTAAAAATAGAATAAAATTCATATCAGAATGTAAATTAAAATTACATCGGGACAATAAAAAAAGAAAAAAAATAACCAAGAAATCAAAAACATAAAACGGACTAAATAGTTTTTTAAAATCTTGTTAAATTTTCCTTATTATCTTATTGTATTGCGAAGAGAGAGTTGGGAAGTATTTTATCTCTTTCCCAGCCATCGTCCAAGAATTGTCGTTTCCCAGCGAAGGTATTTTCAGCTGCCAATAAAATGCTCCTCAATTCGTAGGGCTATAATGGTTCGTAGGATATCATCTTCTGTACATTAAGAGCATTTACATTCAGAATGGCAAACTCCATTGTTTTAGCATCTGAGGTAGTTCCTCGTCCTCCGAGTCCAAAAAGGATAATACCCTTCCAAGTATTCGACGTGCATTTTGAAAAGTCTTTCAGATTATACATTACAAAACGCTTTAAATTGGTGAATGCTTGAAATGCCACAAACGCATGGACTTTCCAATTGAAGATTTTACCAAGGTAAGTACACGGTCATGGGAATCTAATACAGTCTGCAGAGATCTGAAGTTGGGCTGTAAACTTCCTTCCTTCATTGATTTTTGCTAAGAGCCCAACAATCTATTTTTTTTTTTTTTTTTCAATTTTAAGGGAGACTAAGTATTGATAAGTTTTTTATGTTTTTTTTTTGCATATCCTATCAACTTCAAAACTGTTGTAGGGCCTGGAAATTTTTAGGTGCCATGGTTCGACAACTTATGCTATTTTAGAGATCTTAATAGAGGATATCTGTATCTACAATCAGTTGTTCAAAATCGTGTTATGAAAAAACTTTTGTTCCTACCTTTAAGGTTGTGGGGATTTTGGAAGAAAAAGATTTTTTTTTAATCACGTCGACCGTGGTATTGCTCTCATAAACTGGACCGCAATTCCAAAGGATTCTTTGCCCTGCACCCCAAACTTGGGATATCCTGGAAGGAGTATCGTTCGTCAAGTCCGACCCAAACATGATCTATCAATAGATCTCACTATGAGTCACATTTCAGTGCCATTCAGGGTCAGGGTTTCTTGTTAGATCTATTAAAATTCCAATATAAATTTTAGGAATGACAATGGAAAGACTTGTAACGCATCCTCCAAGTTGACTTTTTGGTCTGTTAATCACAGGAATGTAACTTTTATGAAATAGAGTGCTGAACCATCTTTTTTTTTCAATAGTTGTTCTTTCACCTATAAATGGCAGGATTTGGCTTTTTATAGAACCCTAGGTATCACGAATATATTGTACATATCTATTTGTTTCTGAAATTAAAGGATCTCCATTTGCATACATTTACTTGGAGAAACAACAGAGCGGATGTCCTTCCAGTTTTTTTTATCCTCGCTGTCTCTATTCCAAACGATACCCAAGATCATAATCTTCCTTTTTATTTCACAGAAGGCAACTTTTTGACCTTGAGAAGGGTTCCATAGTCCCATGGGAAAGATGGCAGTTTTTTTTTCTGTTGATAGAAAGGCTCGAAACTTTCTGAAGCCCTTCAATAAAATTTAGTAAAACTTTAATTTTTTTCTCAAGTCATGGCTCAAAATTACCCTCTATTGTTAAAAGGACATCGTCAACGTAGATATCTATCACGTGACTCCATCCTGCTAGCTTTATACCAAATTCACCAAATTTTCTTAAACACCCCGAGCCAGGTCCTCGACTGCAGCAACGAAAAGCAGTGGAGCTGAAGGACAGCCCTACCTGCAACTTATCCTTAGAGTAATTGGTTCGCTCTCCACTCCATTAATTAATATAGTTGATGTTCGATTATATAATAATGCTAGAACTTGATTAAAAATCTTCCTGGGTAGGAGCTTTTTAACAGCTCTAAATATTCCTTCTTGTATAATTACACTCGAATTATCTATTAACTAATCGAACACTTTAGAGAAGTTGATTACATTTACAGCTCTAAATTTTTACCTTTCTGCAACCGAGTCAATATGAGGACGAATATTTAGAGAGACATCATATATTTTCCTCTTCTTTAGAAATCAATTCTGTTAGACCCCAATCCTTTTATTGAGAATATTCTCCATTTGTTCAGTCATAACCACAGACTGAATCTGTACGAATCGTTGAGTACCGTAATAGATCTCCAGTTGCTAAAATTGGAACCATCTCTCGTTTTCAGAATTAGAGATATTCTTCCCTTTCTAAAGGAACTGTGTATCTTATCTTTATTTTCCATCGTTTTACCGATTTTTAAAAGAAAAGGAACAATTTCCTTTGGAAACATTAACTAAAGTTTGCCAATAATTCCATCCGGACCTGGAACTTTACTATATTTATATTTTTGAGTAATACATCTAGTAAAATTCTACTTAGTAAATACATTTTGTTTAATATTCCTTGCCATTTTTCACCTTTTTGGAAAAAGAAATCTTCCTGACCCAAATACTTTTCTAGAATCTAGAATGCAAATAGCTTATAATGTCTTCAGATTTAGTTAGGAATTTTCCATCAGAAACTATTTTCTTGACATTAGGTGTTGAGCTTTTTTTTCATTTCAGATAGAAGATTTAATCTTCTCGACGAGTTCTTTTCTACAATGACTTTGGCCTCAATTTTATAGCTTCCACAACTTCTGTGGCTCTAAAAGAATTAATTGAGTGTGTCATAATCGAAAAGAGCAAAAATTGAATGGATATCAATAAAGATATTTTAACTTGGTTAATCTTGGAATTCCTTCGTTTTACGTATAAAGCTTGTGATGTCATTGTCCGGATTATTTTTGTAAAAGCATCTACTGACACTTCTGAAGGGTAGGTGAAGGAATATCCCTTTCTCAAATAGCTTCTCATTCTCTTCCTGAATCCATCATTCTCTCTGGTCCCTTCCTTTCCTGACCTATTATTTTTTTAATGGATAAGTTCAGTTTTATTGATGAATGATCCTATGCTTTGGGCTACTTTGATGGACTTTATCTTTGTCGGGCGAATATTTGGAGTCTGGCTGATTTTGTTTTCTCTGAAGATTGTGAGCATGTTCAATGTTGTAAAATAAGATGCACTTCCAAGTCCATGTTTGAATTATTTGCATTGCTTTGTCCATTTTTCTTAGATATATTTTCCGATTCAATATTAGTTGATTCCCTCAAAAAAAGGGAAATTTTCTTTCAATCATTGAACGTCAGAATCTTCTTCTCTTGGTTCCAGGTTATTTAGATAAATATGCTTGTTTTGAACGTGTTATTCGGTCTGTAGTTGATTGGTACTACATTATCCTTCCGAGAGTGGTTCCTCTGTTGATTTTAGTTCTGATGTTAATTGCTCCTTATCTTCAACACTAGCATCTCTTTTTCTCGAGCAGTTTCTTCCTGAATTTGAGGACGATTGCTCTCAACTATACCGGTTTCAGGGGTAAAGAATCAGCGATTGTCCTTTTAAGAGCCTGTTCATACTCGTAAGTGTTTAATCTTTTTTCAGTACAATGTTGTTCCATATGCCTAAAATTGAAGCATTTTTGACACTGAAGTTTGACACCAAAAAAAACTTGGTTTTTATTAGGTATCCTTGAATTGGTACAATCTGTGGTATGATTGAGGGATCAACAATTAACTTCACACTATAGTCGCTGTCACACCATGATTCCTTATATCTTCTAAATTTTTCTTTAGCCTTAGAATCGGAAGGGTTTCTCTTTGGGTAATGATCAAAGACTTCACCAACCTGTTTCAGCCACTCAGTCATTTTTCCACATTGATCTTCATGAAAGTATTGATCAATGTAAGTGCTAGTTTTTTTTTATCCACGTTGATTTTATCAATTCATTTAAGCTTGAAAATAACTGTCTTTACAGTTAATGGTTTGCCTTCTTTAAGATCATGGATCCTTCCCCTAACATCAACAGGAAATCCAGTATAGAAGCAGGCTTGCCTTTGGCTAAACCTCGGATTAGGTGATGCTAGCTCGTGTTCCATAAATCAATATTTTACAACAATATCATTGATATCAATATGCTTAATATTATCCCTTTTATAGGGATATATATCACATCGTTACCTTTATCGTATCACGCAACTTCTCTCCTAAATGAAACAGAAAAAAGGGCCAAAATCATCTGGTAGTTAGCCAAATAACTGCTAATTATCTCGCAAGTACTCCCAAACTATCATTGTATATGAATATGTCTCCATCATTTTTATAATGATTTTTATTCATTATTATTACTTATAATACGGCTTAGTAGTATTTTATTAAAAGTGTAGCTATATGATAGCCAAAATTTCTTCATCCAAATAATAATATGGCCAATATATGTACATACATTTACAACAAGGGATCAACCATAAATTGTATTCCTGTCCTTTCGGAAAAGGTGCATAAGTATTCCATAACTCATTACTTCGTTTATTTAAAAAAAAAAAAAAAAAAAAAAAAGAATGTATTATGAAATATCCATGACGTGTCACATAAGAAGAGGGTATGGACAGCTAACAACAAAATACAAAGAATATTTCTGTGTTAGCGAGGTAACGCCGTGTTATATATATAAGTAAGATTCAATTTTATATTTTAATTTATTATTTTTACTCTAATGATAGCACATACTTAAATTATCTTAGATATAAAATTCATTATTAGTACGTAGGTATGCTCTCAGTTCTATTTAACTATCCTTTCTACATTCTTTACCATGATCATATTGTACTAAAACTAAGTAAAAAAAATGTAATATCAAAAAAGAGAGTATTTATTATTTCTTCCAAGTGTAAAAAACACATATCTCACACACAATAAGTCCGAACCTTTATAGAATTTCTACAATTACTTTTTACATAACACATTTTATTTGCAAACTTTATATAATGTATATATATATATATTTGAATTTGTTTAGATGAGGACAGACTTTACATCATTTTATCACTGAAACAAATATGTATGCTTGTTTCGTATGTCGTCATATCTTTAACAATGTTGAATAAGCATTTTGCTTATTGGCAAAAGCTTTGTGTCGTCAATGATTGATATAATATAATAAATCCCTAACGAATCATGAATCTTCTTTTTTTAACTACAAAATGATTTATGTTTATTTTAAGCGGCTTTGGAATATGTAAGAAACGATAAAGTTTAAAAATATCATTCGACTTGTATATGACATTATTTATTTATAGTTTATCATTCTTAATCGATCATTCAATTCATATAAACACTACAGTTATACCTCATATTGAGAGTGTTTTAGACTATGAGTGTCGGTTTTCAATATGCATGATTACAAGAGGTATGTACAGATGAGGTTCTATAATAGAGATCAACAAACTTTGGTAGACTATATTTAACCAAATGTGTCATAATTCATGCAAATTTCTAACATTTTTTGAGCCCTTTTAAAAATTATGCTGCGGTCCCAAGCCCCTATTCCCTTGATTAAAAACCCACAAAGGTAGTGTTGCGTGAGTCACAAAGTTACTAATAGCCTTAAGGGGACATTTTTATGATCCCCTCCTACTAGACTATGATATCTTCAAGTGACTCTAGTCCCTGAACTTAGTAAATAATAGTATTTAGAATGTTTAACAGAAATACAAGGTTATACCATAACGCTTGTACGACTGTTGTTTGACTTCCACCGCCCTTTTAATATTGACGTCGTAGTGTATGAGTGGTTGTGTGTTTTGTCAAATTTGTCTTTCTTGCCCAGTAGTCGATACGATACATCAAATGGAAAATTCCAGTAATAGCGACGTCAAAGACTATGAGGGATTGTGTGCTTTGTCAAAACCTGCCTGTGTTGCCCAGCAGTCAGTACAATACATCAGATTGAAATTTCTAGCAATCCCGATTATATGATAGTCTAACCGTATATTTTTATTAACATTGGGTTATACCATGTTGATATATAACTTCCCCCACTCTTTTTTATATTGACATTATAGTATATATGAGTAGTTGCGTGTTTTGTCAAAATCTGTATTTCCTCCCATTAGTCGGTACAATATATCAAATTGCCAATTCTAGCAATATTGACGTCAGAGAATATAATTCTTTGCGCGTTTTGTCACAATCTGTTTATCTTGCCTAAAGCTTTAAACCTAAAACTATTACTTTATTAATACGTGGATATATACAAGTTTATATTTGGAACTAGAGTTGTTATTTACTTGATTGGTAGACATAATAACAAAATACTGCTTCTGGCGGACAAAATTTATAACTAAGACATTTTTCACCTGTTTATTATTGTTGCCCTCGTTTCGCTAATCGGTTTAAAACTTTAATCTTGCCCAGCAGTCGGTACGATACATCAAATTGAAAATTCTAGCAAGTCCGATTACTTGATGTTCTAACCTTTTATTTCTATTATCCTAGGTATTTAGTAAATTCATTTATTAAGCTCTCAAACTTATAATCCATCAAGGAGCTCATTGACCCCCTCCAATTTCAACTGTTGGTATAAGTCTCCAATGAAAATAAAATGAAAAAATAAAATAAAATTGGGAAATAAGAAATAGAATCATTCCTCATTGAAGCCCCGTTTGTGATATTTTTGAATGCAATCCCTGATGAGACCCTTCAATAGAAATGACTATTCATTACTGAAGTATTATTAAGAATAATATAGAGGTAAAAATTAATACTCCACTATTAATAAATAAGTTTAATAGCCCTAAAAACCACTTGTACCATCAGCATTTTTCGCTGTTGCAGTATGGAAGCTAAAAACTCAGCCGATTGTTTCGATAAATTTAAATCTCGAATCAGGTCATTCAATTCAAGTTGCCTATACAGAGAAGTTTGACCAATCAAGGAACCCAATGTTATGTAATTTGTATCTGCATCTTCTCCATCATCATCATCGACTTAGGTATGTGCTTCCTCATCAATATCTGCTGACTATATAAAAAAGGTAAATTGTCCGAATGAGAAACTGGCCGTATTGCAAAGGAGATGCTAGGGTATTTCATATATCGCTTGTCCTTTATATTGAATCCTTAAACATTTACAAGGCAGAAGTAGCAGTTATCTAGGTGGTTTGTTGGTTCTCTCCAAATCATCGACACAAGTCGTGCATACTATGTGAAGTGCCCATTTTTTGTCTTGGTCTCCAAGCGGTATATCAAAATAAGTAAGTTACACACTCTTAACAAAGTGAGTTATGTTCCGTCTTTGAAGTGATAAAGTGAAGCATCCACAGATTTAGCAGAATATATCTGGCTCGCTACAGCACTTTCTTCTTCGTGAGGATATAGACATGGCTAGATTATACAGCTATATAGATGTGTTCGAATTTCGTAAACAGCTATGATAGTATTTAGAAAAATAAATAATAATCATCACCAAACGTTTACTAAATCTAAATGAGAGCAACACAACAAAGTGCATGCAATGAAAGTTTGACTGGTATCAATTGGATTAACTAAAGGATATATTGATTGCTAAAGGAAAAGCTGGCACACACCGAGTTATATATAGGGATGGGCATCAAGCGAATGCGTGTAAAAATCGGGAGCGAGACATATGGTACTATTGATTAAAGTTACAGGTTTGGAGGATAAAATATCATGTGATTCTACTATATAAATGGGAATCTTCTTTCAAATTACACTAGAACAGTTAATATAAAAAAAAAGTCGAAATTTTCAAATTCAGGAATACTTGAATAAAAACTAATCGCTTATACTTAAGCCATAGCAGTAGATTACTAGTAAATTAATAAGTTCAAGAATTATAACGTATATTTGAGATATTCAGTTAAAAAAGTATGGGTAAAATTAAATAAAAACAGAAATGACGATTAACTATTACTAAAAATATTAATTATAAATTTTAATAGAAGTTATATATAGAAAATCAAACAAATTAATGATGACAAATGATACGATATAGAAGTTATGAATATTAAGTACCATATTACAAATGGATTCAACAAATTAGTAGCGACAAATGTAAATTATACTTATATAAACAAAATATAATGAGGCATTTTTACTAAGAAATAAATATACTTATTATTAATAGATATAAAATCCGTCTTTATCCTATCATACTTCGAATACACTAAAAATACTTAAAATGATCTTAAATAAATTATATATCTACATGTTCGAATCACTGAAGCATACTCAAGTGTTTAACCGAAGAAACGGATTTTAGACAAACCCCTTGCACACCATTTGAAGCTAAGACCTCCTTTGAGACCATTCATACATTTGTTCTCCGTTGTTCGTAAATTCCGATACAACTTAACTTACATCTGCAAAAATCAGGGCTTGAATTTTTCATGAGACGAAAATACGAAAACTCTTCAGATATGTTCTCATAGAGAGCAAATCGAAGAAAGATATTTCTAACTTGATCACCCATCTCAAAAGAGCAGATTCGACTCCTTCCTTGCATCTTTAATTATAATTAACACACACTAGGTACTCGAATCAAATAGAGAGAAAGACATACATACATAATAGGAACACGTGGTATCATTATAGCCTTTTAATGTAAACATCCAATAATGTTAAATATTAGATAGAACAAAAACTTGATGTGAAGGGGGAATTCTAAGTATATATTCGGAATCAACAGCCCAAACTCTATCAGAATACGTTGTTAAAGTTTATGCAGGAAAAAAAATTGTCAACCATTGGAATTTTGGACTCAATTGGCATCCCTCTTCACTGGATTTTAAATTCCTTGAATTTACAATGTAGAGTATGGTCGAAAGGGAGACCAATTCAGTTTCCAGGCTCAGCAAGCACTCCCTGATGGTAGTCGCTTGAGTAAATTCCATAAAGAAACTTCTATTTTTTTTTTCTAATTATATGGAGTAGTCCAGAATTAGAGTCCCATAAACTTGCCACAGCAGGATGGGGCCCCAGCCCCCACTATAAAAGATAGTTTTGATCACTTTTGGGACCAAACCTTCTACTTTTCCCTCCTTCACCTGATCTTAACCTCATTAACTTTGCAATATGGTTGAGTGGGAAGCAAAAATTCCGAAAGACTCACTACATACAAACAACTAGAAATCTTCGCCAGGTTATTCAGAACAATGTAAAGCAAATTAAGCTAGAATGACCACTTGGTAGAACGCAACCTATGTTCATATTTCCTATATTTGATTTTTTGTTATTTGAAAATCTTTATTAAACCTACATAATGAAACTAATTTGAGCTCTGTACCTCAATATGTTCCAAAGTTATAGTTTTATCCATTTTTAAATTTTTTTGCTACTTTAACCTCTCCTAATTTAATGGGCTCTTACTGTGACCAAATAAAATCTTCGTACCAAGTTAGATTAAAATCGATCTGTAACTTTTGCCGTAATCCTGGTGACTAATGTTTTGTAAGTCCTTCTTTAAGACTGTGGTCCAGTCCAGTACCACTTTTCGATCCTTAAAGAAGGTAAAATTGATGTCTCGAGACGTCATTGAGGGTATTTTCCTTTTTTATAATTATTCTGTTATAATAGGTTAGGGAAAAAGTAATTTAGTACTTTTTGCTTTATTTCAATGCTTAAGAAGAAGTGTAACAATCATCCTATTTCAGCCAAATATACCCTGTTCTGTTTCATAACTTTTTTGGAAACGAGAATTCTACTTCGTAATGCCCTTTTTGGTGAAGCCTTTGTCTTTATTGGTAAAAAACTCCGACAACCAATTTTCATAGGTCTCTATTGAGGTCCAAATTGTACCCCCAAGCGCGTTGCCCATAGTCAGGAACAGGTAGTAGTCACTTGGTGCCAGGTACAGACTGTAGGGTAGATGAATAAAAACTTTCCATCCGAGCTACCGGAGCTTCTGGCACGACATCAAATATGTATATATAGACTCAATTATATAACTAAATAAAAATTAATGTTAGTACTAAATTCATTATAATGGAAACATGAATATTTTTGCAAGAATTGTGCAATACTCTTAATAGATATCTAGTATATCTTATGTTTCATAATAATCTATCGACATTTTTAGGGGAAATTCTAGGGACTGACAGTCCAAGGAGTGCACCGAATAAACAAGGACCGACACAACACTTCTGGTCACCGATAGACATACAACATTACCTTTTTTAAACTTCGTTGGTGGAGGCTTTGATATATTGGTCAGTTAAAGGACAATATTGAACATGACGTTACAAAAATAACCTATGTATTTTCTTGTCAGCTGTCGATTCCCTTCTCCCGTTCGATACATCATGGGCTATGGCTATTTCATACTGTATTCTTCTTGATAAATACAATTCTATAATTATGCTCCGTTTCCAAAAGAACAGTTTCTGGTTGATCCCTCGTCGTTTATTTAATATATATGTTGGTCATTTTATTATTTAAATGAAGAAATTTTGGCTATCATATAGAAATACTAATTTATACCTCACACAATATTATAATACAGTATGGAATAAAATCCTATGGAGATTTTAATGTTACGAAATATATATATGGAGTTCAATATAAAAATGCTGAAGAAATAATATGACAGAGATAGTCTGGTGTCTCTAAGTATTTTGGGAGTAATAAGAGATATTTAGCAGTTGGTATGATTGACTTATTTGACATATAATTTCGGGCCTTTTTTCTATTTATTTTCGGAGGATAGGTTCCATGATAAAATAACGATAACCATGTGTTAAATAATATATATATTTGGCATTTTATTATTTCTATGAAGAAATTTTGGCTATCATACACAAATACAAATGTATAACTACTCTTTTAATAAAATTAATATTACTAAGCAATATTATAATGCAGTATCGAATAAAATAGTATGTAGATTTTAATGATTTGTAATTCATATTGCAAATGGTGAAGAAAAATATGAGAGTGATAGTCACGGAGTACATAAGATATAAATGGCAGTTAGTATGATTGACTTATTTGACTAACTGCCAGATGATTTTGGGCCTTTTTTCTGTTTCTTTTTGGAGAAAAGGTTGCGGAATACAATAAAGGTAACGAAGTGTGAACTTGTAAAAACATATTCTCACATCTTCTAAACAAAATATAGTCATTAAATATTTTTTTTGTTAGGTCTCTAATTCTGATTCACCATGTATTGATCAAGATTTTTAGAAACAATTGATAAGACTAAATAGGAATTACTTTACTAGTATGTATGGATCATCCCTTCCTACGAAACCTCTAAAGCTCACCTTCTTTATTTAGTTACTCGAGGGTTCCTTATTATTGCTGTTATGATACTTTGGACTTCTAATAATGCCATTAATTACATGTTTGTGTGTCTTAAAAATTAAAGAAGTATATTTTTGAACAGCAGCAAGTCTTCAAGAGTCCTAATTTCTTCCCCTAATCACAAAGAGGATAAGTATTTACTTAATTATCGTCATATTGGATTCAAGATGTTAAATTATGCTCCGGAACAGCATATGTATTTCCTTTAGTGTTATGGAGGACATCCCCGTCCTTGTAGAGCTCTGAAATAGCCTATAGATTTCCTTTAGTGTGGTGGGGAATACCCCTGTCCTTTTGGATCTAATGACTTTTATGAGAGGAAGATCAAAAACACCAAACTGATGAATCATTAGTTAGAATGGGCAATATCTTGCACACTGAGGTTTTCGAGGAAGAGTTATCACTATTATCATAAGCTCACTGAGATCATTAAGGAGTTGAAATTGTTTGCGTATAAAATACTCGGAAGAATATCGGAGATGATTTGGATCCAGAAATGCTAGCTTCAATCGTTCCGCTATAAACAAAAACTTGTACTTCTTGCGCCAATCAATTTATATTATCAATATAACTTTGAATATTAAATATTATGGTTTATTTATATCATTTTTATATTTTGACTTCCAAAAAGCTAGAAAATTAAGACTGAAGCACATGAACTCATTACAAGAAGGTGAATAATATCTTTCATTAAGGACTATTTAAGAGTTTACATAGTTGTCGTTTCTTATTAATCGAAAAAGGGTGAGCTTCTCAGGTTTCGTCGACTTTTAAAATTTCGCTCGTCCAAACATCTAGTAATTCATGGTCTTACTGAATTTAATTAAGAATTATTTATATTAAAGTCCATTCATTCAATGGCATTTTATAGTGTGCTAATTTTCAAAGGATATAATATATTATGATTGTAGATAGTTAAAGTATATTTGTATCGTATAAGAATATAATATATTGATAGTTGCTATTAAAAATTAAAACAAGTCATAGATAAGAGTCTAACAACAAAAAAGGAAGCTGAATGAATATGGACATTGAATATTTCCACCACTTAAAAAATTAAAAGAACCAAAAGGATATCTACGAAGTAATTTTTCATGTAGACATTGCACAATAAAGTATAAAGAAGTTACCATCACAAACATTCAAAGACACTTAATTGGTTTTTTTTTTTTTTCAATAATAGAAAAATCATTTCTTCAAAACACGTAACTAAATACACTAATATAAAGAAAAATTAACAGCCTTATAAAATATTTACGGATATCCAAAAAATGAGAGTTTTGGTAAATAATTTAATGTATTCCATGTAACAAGATTGTAGAGAAATGAAGCTTTTAATCTACACACCAAATGATTTAGCCTCAGTTCTAACTCTTGAATATTGAGGTCGAGTACCAAATGAAAACAAGGATTTGAGGGATAACCGTTTAGATTCACAATACTTCTTGCCCTCAGAAATGAAAAGACAGATGAAGATAAAATGGCAAGTAAAATAATATCTTTAAAACTTAAGGCCTCCGTTTGAAAGATGTACTGAAGAGGTGGGAAATAAATCACTGCCAATTGTCCTATGATTGAGCCAGCCACAGCTGTGCAAAAATATTTGTTTGTAAAGAACCCAATATCCCATATTAGTCTTTCCTGCGATCGGCAACTTAAGGCATTAAACATGTCAAAAAATACAAAACAAGTAAAAGTCATGGTAGTGTCTCTAGCTGTGATCCTTCCATCCACCATCATTTGTTTGAAGACGAAAAGCGTGCCACTGATAATGACAACTGCTGAGACCAACACATTTTTTATTAGAGCCTTTGTTAAAATTTGTTCACTCTTTTTACGGGGCGGTCGTTTAATGACTTCGTGGTCCACTGGTTCTAGACCTAAGCTTTGAGCTGGAGGTCCATCCATAATGACGTTTATCCAAAGGATTTGCATCGGATTTAAAGGATTGGGAATGTCCAATAATGTACTTAAAGATAAAAGGAATAATGCCGCAATCGAAGTGCTCAGCTGAAATCGAACAAAATTACGTATATTGTAAAATATACACTTCCCTTCCTCCACAGCTCCCACGAGAGTAGAGAAATCATCATTCAATAAAATAATATCTGCTGCCTCTTTACATACATCCGTACCCGAAAGACCCATAGATATGCCGACATCAGCCTTCTTAACGGCGATTCCGTCATTCACACCATCTCCTGTCATGGCTACAACATGTCCATTCGACTGGAGAGCTTTGATTATCCTAAGTTTGTGCCGGGGACTTGCTCGATAATAGACACTCACTCTTTCAGCAACGTTTCTCAAATCAGAGTCAGAATATGAATCAATCTCGTTACCACTTAAGGAATGCTTAAGAGGAGAATGAATATCCAAGGTTTCAGCAATGGACAAAGCTGTCTCCTTACTATCACCCGTAATCATAGATATTTCAACCTTAGACTTTTTCAGCATTTTGATTGAGTCTTTCACTTGAGAACGAGGTGGATCTCTAAGGCCAACAAGACCCAAAAAATAACAAACATTCTTGTTCTTTGATGAGTCCATTATCTCTTCAGAAAAAGCCAAAACTCGAAGTCCTTTACTAGCCATCTTTTCATTACATCTCAAAACTTTACGTATCATTTCCTCACTCATTACGTTGTTTCCAATGTGTGAACACATTTTGATGACATTTTCAAGAGCTCCTTTTGATATTTTGGTCATTGTGTCATCTCCATTATTTTTTTTGCACGTGACAGACATAAATTTACGATCCGAAGAAAAAGGAAGTTCATCTATCCTCCTAAAACGACTACGGACAGAATCCAAACCAAATCTTTGAGCAAAGGTTAATAATGCTTTTTCAGTGGGGTTTCCGATGATTCCTTCTTGATTAATTTCTGCATTATTACAAATGACAGAAGACTCGGTTAATTTGACATCCTCTGTGTTTAATGTTTGAATATTTTCATAGAGACTCACTGGCTCCTCTGATATAATGATGGATGGAGACGCAATGCCATAAACAGACAAGCAATTCGTTGTGAGAGTTCCTGTTTTATCCGAACATATGAAGTCAACACAGCCCAAGGCTTCAACAGTTGGTAGTCGTTTAACAATAGCGTTTCGATTCGCCATACGCATTACACCCAGAGCCAGAGTAACTGTTACAACAATAGGTAATCCTTCTGGAATTGCAGCAACAGCTAAACTAACGCCAACATTAAACATATCCAAAGCGGGACGACCTTTCCAAACACCAATCAACATAATGAGGGCAATGACAGCCAATGAGTAAATACTCAATTGCTTTCCCAGTTTGTCCATACTTTCTTGAAGGGGAGTACGAGGTTTTTCCTCCTTCTCCATCATTTTAAACATTTCTCCAAACTGAGAACTATCTCCAGTAGAGATCACAACACCTCTGCCACGTCCATTCGCAACTAGAGTTCCCAAAAACGCCGTATTAGACTGGGATTGATCAATGTACTTAGAAACGGGCTCTGTTTCACCAGTAAAATTACTTTCATCAATTGAGAGTTCATGAACTTCTATTAATCGTAGATCCGCTGGAACACGATCTCCTACGTTAAGTTCAACAACATCACCAGGAATCAAATACCGTGCAAGAAGAGATGAAACACTTCCATCCCTACAATATATTCAAAAGTACATTATTATAATAAAATGTCTAATTCGATACGAAAAGCAATGTAATTTTCAAATTTTTAAAAATGTCAAAAAAGGGGACTAGACCGTTTTCACTGACGTCATAAATTGCAACATAATTGAAGGACCCCCCATTTTAGAGGCTCAAAGTTGGTACTTTTACTACATAAAATGCACAAATTTCCAATAAACTTTGATAAAACTCCATCAGATGTACTTATAAATTTAAAAAAAGACTTAACACCTGCATTTTATACTACTTGATATCCATGATAAACACTGATATTAAAATTAAATCAAAGTAATATGTACAAAAAATCCCTAAAAATAGTTAATTTGTAAATTTTTGTTTTATGTAGATCGATTAGGGACGAGAAAAAAAGGTTAATTGGAATACAAATATCTGATTCTTTCCTTGTAATCGTTAATTTTTTCTACAATATCGAAATAATATTGTATAACGATGTAGTAACATATTTTTAATATATTTTAGGGTCAGACATATAATAAAATTAGGCTTATAGAGGGATATCATTTTAGAAAGAGTAAGGTCCTTCTATTTGTTGGTTCCATTTTTCATTCAACGGTTCCTTATTTTCCTTAATAATAATGAAAAAGGGATTTCATTGCTATAAAACATGGTTGTTTATGCCCCAAAATGGAAATCAATGATACTGACGTCGCATGAAAACGCTCTATTACGAACTGAACCTGCAATTAAAGTGTGATCAATGTTCCTAGCTTGTATGTACCTTAAACAATGACACGAAGGAGGCAGGAGTGCTCCAAGCCTCTCCAACGTCTTTTCGGAGCGATACTCTTGTACAAATCCAACACTAACAACAATAATGATGGCGAATGAAATGGAAGCCGCATCGTCCAACTGCCCCATCATCACACTGATGACTGCAGATGCCAAAAGGAGAAGAATGAAGGGATTGCTAAACTGATCCAGGTACTTCTTCCATAAGGGACGCGCTGCTTTGACACTAAACTCATTGAATCCGAACGTAGAGCGCCGGACAGAAGATTCGGTGGATGTGAGTCCGCTTGGTCCGGAGTGCAGAACCTGAAGGACGTCATCCGGAGGCAATTCAGCTGCTTCTTTTGTTGATAGGGATCGCATGTTGTTTACCATGGAGTACAATAGTCGAATCGCATCCTCAGATCGGACTCACGCAACTAGGGAGTGTGTCAAATGACAAGTAAGTGGTTGGGCTTGCTTATCAGCTGTCAGTCTAACAAGTAAAGCGGTGTCGTTACTCCATCGACGCAACAGGAACTAAATACTACTCAGAAATGTGGCAATTATCAGAACTATTTATCTATATTTAAAGGTAATATCAGCAAAGTTCAATGTTGAACATGACTCCTCCCATTTCCTCTCTTTCCTACTTCATTTCTTTCCTTTTCTTTCCTTCTCTTCTCTTCCTTCTTTCTTGCTCACTTTATTAGGCCTTGTCTCTCTCTCTCTCTCTTCCTTCTTGAGCTAGATAGAGTATTTCGCTAAAGCATTTAGAGATGTCTATAAAATATACATATAGTATGCATGAAGATGGAATACATAGAGTTACACTGACAATAATGAGCAACAACACGTCGTTACCTTTATTATATCACGCATTCCTCCGAAAAGAAACAGAAATAAAGGCCCGAAATAATACAGTAATTAGCCATAAGTCAATCACACCAACTGTTATACAGGGAGCGGGGATCAAATTGTCGCCTACTTTAAGCCTTGATAACTTGAAGACGACATTATCAAATAAAAAACCGGTTACCAAATAGGAAAGCTAATTGCGTGAGCTGACGATAAGTAGTTAAGTTAGCATCATGATGTCATCGTATGAGGGGATAAAGAGCTATAAGTGGAACGAGGAGCTTTCGAGGTCCGCCGTAGTCATGGCATTGGTTAATAATGGAGGTGAAATCTCCAATTCAACGATTGCTTCAACCTTAGGAGTGAATATACGGACTGTTCAGCGTATCCGTAAGAAGCTAAAGGACATCTGGGATGCTGACGCCACCATAAAGAGGGCAGCCAAGGAGGAGGGCACCGACAGGAAGGTCAGGGACACCGACTTTGTCGACAAAGTGAAGAAGATGGTTGAGGATGACCCTACCAGGTCCATGAAGGCCATGGCGAGGGATCTGGGCTGCCATGAGAAAACAATAAGGGACTTTGTGTCTGAGGATTTAAGATGCAGGTGGGCCAGATCTTGAACAAGCTCAAGCACCCAAAGCAGCCCGGGATGCTGTGGTTTTTCTCTGATGAAAGGAATTTCTGTCAAGATCAGAAGGTCAACAAGCAGAACAACAGGTGGATAGCCACCTGTACCAGCCATGTGAGGAAGGTAATGAAGACCAAGTTCCCTGCAACGGTCATGGTCTTCGGGGTGGTCAGCAGTGAAGGTCATGTTATGCCTCCCCACATGTTTGAAACGGGTATAAAGGTCAATACAGAGGTCTACATGGATGTTATTCAGAAGGTGGTTCTGCCCTGGATCCAAGGGGTGGCCGGAGACAGGCCCTGGGTGTGGCAACAGGACTCAGCACCCTGCCATGTGTCCAAAATCTCCATGCAGGGGTTAACCGAGAACTGTTATGACGTCGTAACCAAGGATTTGTGGCCTCCTAACTCTCCCGACCTTAATCCTTTGGACTATTTTGTCTGGGGCTATGTCGAGAGACATACCAACAGACATCCCCATAGCACCAAGGCCAGCCTGATGGACTCCATCAAGAAGGTATTCGGCAACATGGACAATGAGATGGTCAGAAGAGCCTGTGGCCGGTTCAGAGGACATATTGAGGCCGTTATTGATGGCAACGGTGATTATATCGAATGAATGGCTACTCTATACCTATATACTCGTCATAGTTTTGATTTTCAATAAAAAAGTTAAAAAATGTATATTTTGTGTTGTTTTTTGTAGAAAAATATTTTGGCGCCAATTTGATCCCCGCTCCCTGTATATCTTTTATTACTCCCAAAGTACTTAGAGACACCAAACTATCTCTGTCATATTAGTTATTACTTCTTCACCCCTTTTATAAGAAATTATATATATATTTCGTAATATACAAAGTATATTATTATTTATTCTATACGGTATTATAATATTGCTTAGTAATATTCTATTAAAAGCGTAGCTATCTATAAATTTGTATTTTTATTTGATAGCCAAAATTTCTTAATATAAATAATGAAATGGTCAATATATATATTTGTCACAGTAGAGATTGAAATCCAGTAGAATCGTTGATTATCCTAGTAGGGATCATGACAGATTATGATCATGACATCTCCTAAGAGAATCAATAATTCTACTAGTAGAGATTACAATCCTATTCTCTCCTTGGACAAATTAGCATTGAATATTTGAAGAGGTTGCGTGTTTCGGAAAATATGACCGCAAGTCATACAGTATATGATACCGTACCCCGGTAATTTCATTCCCTGTCAATTCATCAAGTGTCTTTTTATTCCTAGTAAATTCATTCCCGAACATTTTATTCCCACTTTGAAGAAGGATATTTAATGGCGTCTTACGATTTATGTTTCTTCACTAGTAAATGGTTTTTGTGTAGGGCTGTAGAGAGGGGCTTGGAAGTGGGCAATGGGAAATTTAGATGAGTGATGATTATTGATGGATGGAAGACGGACACAAATGATTTATGGTGTTAATGGATTAGAAATGACTTCATGATAAATCTTGAATAGTGAGTAGAAATGGAATCCGTTGATATTATTTAAACCTTGCGAAATATAAGTAAATACCGTAAGTACTGCTCTTCTTCATCGTTGATTTGTATTAGTATTCGCTCCTACTTCTTCTCATCCATCGACAATCATCAGATTAATAATCCTCTTTTCTCTTTCTTTCTCTTTCCACAATTCAAATCTACGTAAACAATTAAGCTAATTGCTCGAACCCCTCACTCCCTTCTCCAGGACCACTTACTCGCACTTGCTTCAAGCTCAACTCTGGATTGAATCCTACAAGTTTCAAGAATCATCATCATTTATAGGATAATTCTGGGACTAGTAATAGATTTCTAGAATATATCATTCAACTGAACTGTTTTAACAAAAGAAGTGATTCACTAAAAGAACTCATTTAATAACAGAACTGAATCCTTTACCGATTATTTGTATTGGTTACAGTCAGGTAGCATTTCACTTGAGTCTACTTGTACTATTAAATGAAAAAATTCTTCTACAGCGGCTTCCTTGAGCATTATAAATCCCATATAATATCCAAAAATGCATACCGTTCCAGTTATGCAGGTTTTCTTAGCCAAAGATAATTTATTTACTAAAATAAACCCTTACATTAATATTGGGTTAACTAGAAGACAAGTTAAAGATGTCATATCTTTATTCATGCAATATGGAAGTTTTAGGATATAAAGAATATTGAACTGAGCCCAACTAAAGTCAGCCAGCTTGTATTCCTTAATACTAATTTGGATTTAATGCAGTTTGATGCAATATACATAATATTAGTAATCAATGATATATAAATTTATATTTAATAATTAACAATTTTCTCGTTACAGTTTCATCTTTAGAATTTTTATTTAATTCAATATAAACAGGGTTTTTAAATCAGTTACAATCATTCTAAAAAGTGGGAACAAAGTATTTTTATTGGAAAAGGGGTATCTTACAAGTGATTAATGCCGTGAAAAAATCTTTTTACTGAATCACTAAAAGGAATCACAATTCCCAACATTATCCAAAGCATAATTTTCACAAAAAAAAAGAAAATAAATCGGCAATAAAAGAATCATTTTTGTACAATATTGCAATATACAATACCATAGAGGGTATGACTTTGCCGTCATATTTTCAACCCACGCAACCTCTTCAAATATTCAATGCTACTACTCCCCCTCGTAAAATTGTAATTTGTCCTAGGAGAGACCATCATCATAATTTGTCCTAGGACAGATTACAATCATGATCTCTTCTAGAAGAGTCAACGATTCTACTGGGTTTTAATCTCTACTGTGACATATATATTATAAACGACTAGGGATCAACAAGAAATTGTATTCCTGTTCTTTTGGAAACGGAGTATAAGTATTAATAACTTATTGCTTTATTTATTGATCAAAAATAATACATTATGAAATAGCCATGACGTATCAAGCGAGAGGAGGAAATCGACAACTGGCAACAAAGGAATCGGGTATTTCTATGTTGCTAAGGTAACGCCATGATAAATAGCAGGGGAATTTATTGACGCCGCGACAATAAATACTTTCGTTATACACTCAAAAATCATAATAAAGCAGGCAGCTGATAATCACATTAGTATTTTAAACAATGATGCCATAAGTCTTTCTCCCCTCCCCCCTTCTCCTTGCTCGCGTTTTTCCCTACAGAATTTATAGATGAATATCCATACTCTTGTTATGAGATGAGGATAATAAGTGGGGTGTAATTCTAGACAGAGGACTAAAGGCACATTTATATCGATAAATCCGACAAGCCGTCTGTTTCTCATCGGGCAAGTTCATTTTTCAAATTCCTGTGCCCCCATTTTCAGAAATCCAGACAGAAGGCGACCTTATTTTAGGTATTTTATTCAGTTCTCTATCGACTATCACCATCTAATATTATATTAATATTGAATAATAAAGCCAGGATTGATAACGTTCTTGATAAAAGAAGATGTATATTATTTAATCAATGATGCCATAATTATTTCTTCTCTTCTCCTCGCACGCTTTTGTATTCTTACCAAAATTATCAACCTTACCTATCACGTAATATGTAAAAAAATATAGAAAAGCTGTTCTTATTATCTCATTCATGAGGAGAGTACATCTAAGTAATAAGTCGATATGTGTGATTATGCTCATAACGTAGAATAAAAATAAGGATTATTGAGGTTTACATTTTTGATTTGACCCTAAATTTGACCATTTTACTACAAAAAAAAACCCGGATAACAACAAAAAAAATCTTTGATTTGGAAGGGCACTTAACCCCTTCCAGCCCATCTCCTGTAGACGGCCCTACGTATATGTGTATATATAATATTAATATGTTACATTGGTGATCTCAAGTTTAATAGAAATACAAGGTTAGGCCATCATGTAATCGGGTGTGTTAGAATTTTCAATTTGATGTATAGTACCGACTGCTGGGCAGGACAAGCATATTTTGACAAAACACACAACCAATCATTATCTATGACGTCATTTTTAAAAAGCGCGGTGGAAGTCAAACACCAGTTGTACACGTGTTATGGTATAACTTTGTATTTCTATTAACCTTGGGTTATCTGAAGAATGCTATTTCTTTATTATTTAATTCCTGCGTAGTGAACTTCCTTTCTTAAATAAATTCACTTATATTCAACCCCTGATTGTACATTCCTGAGCCCTCATAAAAAACGGAGAGTAACCTTGAGGATTTGTTGCAGAGTTATACTTGTAAGTCCTTGTATGACTAATAGTGGTATTGGGGATTGGCATTGAAGAAATTCTTGCCAATATCCTTCTCCCCCACCTCCCACGTCACAACTGATTGTAGCTGATCTCTTCCAAAACATTCTTAAAATGGTCAACGTTACCATGTGGATTTTCGTTTTCTTTTTTTAACATGGCCATTATACGCATGGTTTTAACAACTATGCATCAACTCTAAAGCTGGTTAAATAAGTATAACCCTGATATCTCTCTATATTATAAGTAATGATGAAAATCCAGTATAGAATAGGTATGTAAAAAAAAACAAAAAAATCCCAAAAATCAACATGGTAGCTCTAACAATTTCAAGAATGTTTCGGAGGAGAGAACGAATAATACTTATGACGTTTCATTAGATAAGCTACAATTAGCTGAGACAAGAGAGGAAGGAGAAAAGGATATATACAAGGGCATTTGCTAGAATTACTCCGATGTCAACCCCCTATTCAGTCTGAGTCTACCAAGGACTTACAACTGCAAGTCTGCAACAAATCCTCAGGATTACGCTCAGTCTTTTACGTAGACACACGAACGTTCAAAGAGGTTTTGAATATAATTGAGTCTGTTTAGGGAATGATGTTCACTACTCAGGAATCAATTATTAATGACAACTGCTAAGGAAAAGAAAATTCCTTATTATGATTCCAATAACAAATTAACAGGTCAGCTAAAAAACACATCGGATTTAAATCATTGATTATAAGTAACACCCAAACCTAAATTGTGTGTACACGCACAATAGAGGGGGTAAAACCCTTTTAAATTTATAACTCAACAACAAATGTCCAATTAGGTTTTAAATATAATTGAATTTATTTAGGAAAGGATGTTCACTACTCAGTAATTAAATTATATTGACAAGTAAAAACTGCTCAGGAAAAGAAAATTTATTCTTCAGATTACCAATTTCAAATAAACAGGCCAGCCAAAAAATTCTCCAGATTTACTTTACTGCACATATTACAAGAAACCTTAATTTTCCATTTCCCCTTTTTATCATACCGGCAGATAATATAGACCTATGTTCCATGTGATCATTTTTTTTCTCCATTGATATTTCTGTTGCCTTCATAGTGGTGAAAGGGGAAGGTGCGTAGCTTAGATACATCATTCTGATTTGCTAAACTGAGTGACGTCACAAGTGTACCACTTAGAAATGAAAACCATAGATAACTATGAAAAAAATATTTGTAGTATATAAAAACTTGAGTTGAGAATTTATCAAGGTGGGGGATGTTATAATATGCCATGGTCTGTTCAAGATATCTTGACTCTTAAGAAGTCAAAATCCCATAAACATGTATTTCACTCGGTGGATTTCATTTCCTTTAACGCAAGGATAGTTGATTGTGCTGGTGCCTCTTCATATCAAGGTCTGTGATAGTGACTTTGGATCTTGTTAATAATTTTGCCTATATATAAATTCCTCCAGATCTTCCACGGAATCATCGTATACTTCTATATATAAGAACTAAGAAGTTCTATAATACGACAGAATAATCTACTGAAAGACCTAGTGAGAAACAGAAAGAGTTCTCACCCTCTATCCACAACTCCTTCTTTGAAATTCTTGTAAGTCAACTCTGGTTCGTCCCGGACTCTAAGCAAACGATTCCATTCATAAGATCCCTTCACTGTGCTTAATGTATATAACGCAGAAGTCGCTCATCTCTAACACAATCCATTTATCCGATATCGATTCCATTTATAAGTTGGACTCCGTGATATACAGATAATTTTGTATAACTCGGCCACTCCCAGCTCCCAATGTTTTGTACATAATATCCACTTATTTTTAAAATATTATTGATTTCTTCTCTATACTGATGATTTTTATTATTATCAAAATATATTTAATATTAAGATACTGGTGTAAATCTCCTATCTAAAGAAAATTGAAAAATATTCATAAATGATTAAATGCAGTTGTTCAAAGTTACAAGACAAATGCAGATAGATGTGTGGTGATAACGCCGACTACATAAAAGAAGGTGGGAATTTCTTAGATGAAACAGAAAAACGCAATATAAGTTTTTTACTTCAATGAAAAACTGAGGAGGAATTTTTCAAGAGTCAAATACAATATTAAACCACTGAAAAACTGTTCAACAAGTTATTAATATGAATGATATTTGTTTAAATTTTTACATGAACTTATTATATACAAATTCAATCAATTTGATCGTGCGGTATTTGAATTTTGATATCATGAATCTAATCAATTTCAGTTGGTGAGGCAGGTTTTTAACCAGCTAATCCCTTCCTTATTTTCTTTATTCTTGCAGCGTGAATACTTATACACTCTTCTTTAATAATAATTTTCACGTCATGACGTCACAGTATCTTTTATGATCAATGTTACCAAATATCCGATTTTTATAAAGTTCAGTTAATCTTAAATCCCGTGGCTCCTAAGGATTTTATCACTCTTTTGAATTAATATAAATTATAGTACTCATATCAACAGATATGCTTGTCATACTGTCGCAATATTGAGAAAAAGTATCTCAGCTCTCTTTTATGTTATCGCCACAAAGATGTTCACTTCCCCCCCCCCCTTTTTTTTTCATTACTAATATGAAAATAAGATGTAAGTCCCAGGCTCAGTTTACATGTAGCAAATCTTACATTTTGTGTTAGGTCTAGTAATCTTAGAGTAAAATACAAGTACGGGGCAGTGTTTTTAATATTATATTTGTTGCGTTATTAAAATGGAGCAGCTTACTTCTGTCAAATTATAAAAAGTCGTGAGTGACCTTAATCCTCCTGCATCCACCACCTTAGTTGATGTTTCCTTTTGTAGAGTCTCTTTAGTAAGCTCCTGCTATTAGTGTTATTGCAGAAGTTGAATTGACAGAGCAGTGTAGCGTTTAATAATATAAATATGCATAAGTAAGCAACGTGGAGTATAATAAGAATAGATTATGTGAATCCTTATAAATATACATACCCGTATAATATCTTGCATAAACTACAAATGATATTATTTTGTAATAATTGTAATATGTCTTTAAACAGTTGTATAACTTATCTTCTTCAAGGATAGGAGATGCAATTAAGTATTATAAAAGTATTTTTATTTTTATTTTATAAACATTACAGGAGTATAAAGTGCTAGCGGTAGTACCTAGCATTGTCCGGAGTAATTAGGCTTCGGCTAAAAGACAAATTGTTCTTTCATAAAATAGAAGATAACTTCTCCAGAAATCCTGAGTGTTATATTCCCTTTTTATGAGCATACTCACACATAGCTAATGTTGGATCAGTCCTAGGACATAACTACTCAATATAACCATACTTGTATAAATTCATATGACGTGTTCTTTCCTCACAAATGAAAGCATAATAATATGAAAAAATTAGATATAGGGATGACTCGAGGAGTAACAAAGAGATCTGTGTAAACATGAAACTAAGGATAGTGATTAGAAATGAAAAAAACGACTGTTTTGTCTGCTCTTTCTTCTTATTTGTTTAATTTTTAATCAGTCGTGGTGGAGTTAACTTCTCCCTCTGAAGTAAGCATTATTGCTTATGTATTGAGTCAGTTGTTTTAAAAATGCATAATAAAATAAATATATAAGAATTTAAATATAGTTACAATATTTTCCCGCCTTTATTACTATTTAAAATGTAGAAGATTATCCTCTTGATAGCAGTAATTCAATTTTCCCCTCCAAAATCATCAACCAGCCTGGCATTATTAACAAGGGTCTAAAATTGTCTACCGTTTTCCGACTGCGCTCTTGCAAAAAATCCAAATCTACTGATGAGTCTTTAGAGCGCTCACAAAGAAAATTAATTTTAACATACCCGCCTATATATTTATTCAAATCATAACATATACTGAAAATGCACATTTATTATGATAAAATAAGAGACCAATAACAGGAAGAACAACAGTTCCCTTTGTATACGATAAATTCGATGTCACTGACCAGAAGTGAAAAAAAGGAAAACAATAGCTAGCTAGGACTGAAGAACCAACTTATCGGTACCTAGGACTGATGAAAAAGATTGGACCGATGAAAAAAAGACTGACCATGAATGTAGTCTTCGATCCAATACTAATTAAAATACATGAATGGAAAGAGAGAGAGAAAAGTAAATAAAAGGCAGAAAGAAGTATATAAAGAAAAAAATAGAGCACAGCATAGCAAGGAGTTACTGGTGCCCACCATACTCAGTGTGTTTTTATTTTTTATGATTCATACATACTAAACCATTAAACTAAGTAGTGCATCGATCACCGTTAGCCTGATGATATAGTATGGTCAATATTTGTCTTAATATTTTCGCAAGATGTCGCTTTTCTATGACGTCACGCATTTATAAATTGTAGTTAGTACGTAGTATTAATAAGCTTGAATAAGTAATAATACGTATATAATTTTTTCTTGTCTTAAATATTTACTACTTACATATTATTATAAAGCAAATTTGAAACAACATTGTGATGTCCGAGTATGCAAAAATAGAACTGAGTTAAATTTCCCATTCCCAAAAATCCAAAAGAAGTCGCACGAAGAAAAAAAAATGGATATTAAATCTTAAATATCTTCCTAATTGGAAACCTACTGACCAAACTGTATTTGAAAATCACTTTAGATCATTAATCCTTCTCCATAATTGTTCAAGCAAAAAGTATATGAATAATGAAGTAAATGAAAGTAGAAACATTACAGTACTTGACTCATTCACAAGAGAACAGAAAATTATTCTCCAAGAAGACAAAAAAGGTAAATTTTGACAAAGAATTTTTTTTCGCTAATAATGACGTTAGGCTCCGATACGCTACTTGGTGTAAGGCTTTAACAAAGTGTTAGGTTTCGCTCGGGAAACCATAGATAAGTCTGCCTCTGTTATATTTTTTGTTAGACGGAATTTGTTCGGTCCAACAAAAAAACTCGGTCTGGACCGGTCTCTAGAAAAATTCGGTCTAGAAGGGTCCAAAAGAAAAATTCGGTCTCGATCGGTCCAAAGGAAAATTCGGTCTAGATCGGACCCCAAAAAATTGTTCTAGAGCAATTTTACAGATAAATTGCTTATAACATGACATGGTATGTATTTTCAAGTACAATGACGTCATACGAAGTTCAAAACGAGATAGCTCTGATGATTTTGGATCCTGTGGTATCCTATATGTATGCAGTATTTCTTTTAAAACATATAGTTGTACTGTTGATATTCATTTGAAAAAATTAACGACGGTTGATCGAGAAAAAAAAGAAATTTGGTCTCTCATAATATATAAAACCGAAAAAATGGTCTATAGGATAAGTTCGAAAAAAATCGGTCCATAACGTGAGACCAAAAAAAAACCTAGTGGAAAATCGGTCAACGGTCTTAAACCGCGGTTTGGACCGAAAAATTGGTCTAGAAAAATCACTTAATACTGAACTGAAAAAAATATTCGTTACTGGACCGAGTCTCAACACTAATACATATATTGTTCAAGTATAATATAGGAGATATATTTATTATTTGTAAATTCAGAATCAAAAAGATTATAGAATAAATTTATAAAAATAAATTAAAAAAGATGTGCCCAAAACTATACCACCGCTACACTATCCAACGGGAAAAATCTATTATTCTAGTTTGCTTATGCCCTGTTATTCCTCTCTATTTGGAAAATCCTAACATATAAATCAGCGAGCAAGGCACGTCGGGACCTTATTGTATCAAACAACCTTTCCTTCAAAAAGACACAGACAAAATACCCGAAATATATTCGTAGTTAGCCAGTTCTTGATAACTTTGGAATTATTATTCAATAATTATTGGGAGCTGTTCACAGCTTAAAAAGATTTATTTCCAATTCAAGGAATCAACGTTCATAACACTGATTCAGATAAATATTGACAGCAAACAAGAAATTGTATGGTATATTTTTGATTTAGCAGTAGATATAAAAAATGTAAAGGGGATGTGAAGATGATGTTTATACCACTAAAAAAAGTGTAGGTGACTAAAACATTCAAATTGTAGTAGTTATTAGTAGTAATTGTAGTGTTACCCATCTAACACATAAATATTCCATGTATTTTGTTGTCAATTGTGGATTATATCGTCTCACTTCATACATCATAGCATTTTAGTAATTTATTGTTTTTGACAAGATGACTATATAAATGGTCACCTTGGTAGTCGATAAATAAACGAAGTAATAATTTTACTCATCGTACGATCCGAATTCAAAAAGACAGGAATACAATTTCTTGTTGAACCCTCGTCCCAGATATATAAGTATTGGTTCTAGGAAAATTGGTGGGAAATATTTTAGCCGAACGGACATTTCAATGAAGGACAATTTGCCGAATATAGCTGAAAGTACATTTTTGTTTGCTGAAGGATTATTTGGGACAAGTGGCCGAAGAATTTAAATTTATTGATATGTACGATTACATATTTTAATTTCATTTAAATGATAGTATGATGAACAGGTATTGTTGATATGCTATATATGTAAATTAATGTAGGTTCTATTGCAAGAGAATATTGTCATATTCATTAATGATCTTTTTATTTATACAACACAGTAGTGCGTGGTTCGAATGAAGTTCGAATCTACCGCTTACGTGTTTCTAAGCAACAAAGAGTTCAGTTGCTACATCCTGAGTTAGCTTAAATCCTTCAGCCGCCGCTTGCGTTAGCACCAAGCCCCCCCCAAATCAGGTTGCTCAGGGAAATGATTGACCATAAGGCCATTGACTCTACTGTCACTATGTTTCTAAGCTCGGAGGACCTCTTCTTATATTCTATCATGCACCCTCCTCCACGGGCTGTGTACAATCCATCCATTAAAATCGGTTTTATATAATACTTCATTAGACCAATAAATTATAACGAAAACAAATATAATACAAACCTTTTATATTTCTAAGTATATAAATTAACAGCATATATTACATAAACATGGCACAAAAAGTACAAATTACTTGCATAAAAGTAGATGGTGCACAACCTGTGGGCTGGGGATGGTTCATAGTATATTGAAAAGGTCATTGATGCTTAGAAATGCAACGGCGGTAGAGCTTAAACTATCTTGGGGGTCAAGCACTTCACCTTTACAACCTGAGAACCGGGCTGTATTTTGGATATTAAAGAGTTTCTAGATACTCAAGGAAGCGGTGGCTGAAGAATTTAAAGGTAATTCCATGTCAAATCAACGAAGGCATGTCACCCGACCCTCTCATATTTGGATTCTCAAGTTCAGAAATTAATTAAGTGTACAAAATTTTTGTCATCATTCCAGGTCGCCATTAAAAAAACACCATTTAATATCCCACCCCACAGCTTGTATGGGTGAAGTACGGGACCCCGAAGTAGTTTAAACTCCACCATTGCCGCGTTTCTAAGCATTTATGACCCTTTTATAATATGCTATAACACGCCCCGAACAATAGGTTGTGCAGAATTGCTCCTGGGCCAAGGTAGGTTAAGGTTAATTCCATATGAAATAGATAAAAATAAATTAAAAATGTCGACGGACTTTTTGAGTTTTGGATGATTTTTGGCACACAAGCTCAAATTCATGAGTAGATTAAGTGTCCCAAATTTCAGCACATAATTCTGAGTTGTTTCTTTGAGATATAAATATATATATATAAACATGTCAATCAATCTTTCATAGAATGCTATAATACACCCTTCCCGCAGGTTGTGTAGGTAAACTGCTGGACCCAAGGCAAGTTAAATTTTTCTGCCACCTTTTCCCTGAGTATCAAAGAACCCTTCTAATATCCCAAAGTATATCCCGGCCCTCAGGTTGAATAGTTGAATTACTAGGCCTCAAGGAATTTCAACTCTCTACTTCAGTGTTTCTAAGAACCAAGGAAACCTTCTTATATGCTATAATACACCCTGGCTCACAGATTGAGAAGATGAACTGCTGGCCCCTGAGATAAGTTAATTTATCAACTGCCACCTCCCTGAAAATACATGAAAATAAGTATAAATTCTAAATAAAAGGCGGTAAAAATCCTATAAAATGGAGTATGCATTATTTTCTAACTAATTTATAATGCATTTTGAGATCTATTATATTACGTAATAATTGCATTCTATAAAAATGCTCTATCATGTCGGGGTTTTTTATTGTATCTCGCAGCCCATCCTCTAAAAATGTGGGGGGAGAGGAAGTGCTAAAATTAGTTAGACCATTCCTGCCAACTGTGGAATTATTCATCTTTTAACAGTAAAAAACTACTCACACCTTAACAGCAAAAGCTAATTTGAGTTCAACCAAGCAACTTTAAAGACACTAATACGTATAAGAAAATGAGATAAATCGAGTTCAACCAATCAACGTTTAGGACAATAATACGAAGAAGAGAAGTAGTCAATTCGAGTTCAATCAATCACTGCTCAGAAAACTAATAAGAGGAAGATGAGTCAATCATTCGAGTTCAACTAATTACCGTTCTGAAAACTAATAAGATGAAAATTCAACAGCTGGCCTTCAAATACATAACCCTTTTTCATATTAATGGGTTAGGCGATAATGTCGTGCTATACAATTTTTTATTATAAATCATGATTGAAAGGGGGAAAAAAAAGAAGATACACCAATCAAACCATCAAGTCATTTCACACAATTATTAACTTATAGTAGACACTTTGTCAAGTTGTACATAATATTGGAATTACGAAAATAGAAGGAAATAAGTACACGTAGATATTGTTATTAATAATGAATGTAGGTAAGGTGCCAACTGACAAGGATGGAGGCAAAAAAAAGTAACTTAAATGTCGAATTATTTGATGAGAAGAAGAGTGGAAAACATTATACATCTCTAACACAAAAATATAGAGTGTATTTTGTCGTCAGGTGTTGATATGTCTCCTTCTTTTCTCCTAATCAGTGCTCTGAATGTTGATTGGTTGAATAGGAATTAATTTTTATTGACCTGTGGACAATTTAGAACAGTTATTATTCCATAGTTGTCTAACTACTAACAACTGATTTTGGGCCTTTTCTCCATGTTTCTTTTTGTAGGAAAGGTTTCGCGATAAAATAAATGTAACAATGTGCTGGCAGCAAATATGTTCAGCATAATATATTTTTACAAAATGATTAAGAGATTTCGTTACATCCATCAAAGTAGAGGTGTTTTAAAGTAAGAATATATTTAAGCTACCCCACAATACTTATGTTAGAGCAATTAATTTCTTTGTTTCTCCTGCGTTGCACAAAAAAAAAAGTTAAACACATGTACAGTGCACATATTATGCATGTACTTTAATCAATTAATGTTATGCATAAAATACAATTACAACACAAAAATGGACAAAATAACAAAGGTGAAACTAATGAATGAGAAAAATATGTAACCATAAAAAGTCAATAATGTTTATTTTTACATTATCCTTAGGGTTGTAAATCTAAAGGATTTTCGTTATGTTAAAAAGAAACCGAAGATTAAATTGGTAACCCCGATGATTTGAAGAATGTTTTGGAGGAGAGTTGCTTAGCTGTCATAAAGTGTCACTTGTTTAGCAGCAAGCAGCAGTGAGTAGAAGGAAATACACACAAGTCCAACTCCGTATATAGCAATTACTCCATTGTCGATCCTCAACACTACTCCAAGTTCCACAAGGACTTACATTTGTAAATAGAGTTGTATAAAATGGGATCTAAGAAGCCGATAAGGAACATGGCAAAAGTTTATTTCCCAAAGCTCTTTTATCCTTGAGGAGAAACCATCTAATTAAGCACTAGTACGTGAGCTCAAGAATAATAGAGCGTAACACTAATTATTTGTCGGGGAGTTATTAATTTAAGTTCTCTTATCGAATTGAGGATCGGCATCGGAGTCATTCCTGCCAATGTCCTATGTCAGGGGGTAGGATTTGTGTTTAATCTATTCCTCTAATGGCTTCTCGCAGCTAGTCTAATAAAACTCTATGAGAGCTGAGCTGCTCTTCTCATAAACATTATTCAATTTGAAAGGGTTACCACGTCATTTTTCTGTGAAGGGATACCGGCAAGTCATATTTTACACCACTCTGTTTATAACTCCCCGACAAATCTTCAGTTTTAGTTTTTTGTTTTTTTCAAGAGCATACATACACTCTCATTTTTGCAGTTTATACTTGGATGTTCTCTCCTGAAGAATGGAAGGTTAATTATAGCAGCTTTAGTAAATAATAATAAGGGTGTCCACAGAAGGTGAGCTGAAGGAGCTGTATCCCCACCTCCCCAAATAAAGGGTCTTTGCTTCTTACTAGAAAAGTTAATATTTCATTTTTTTTATAAACATTTATTTAATTTTTTATTAAAAAAATTAGTTTCCCATAAAAACGTAAGGATTTTTGCAAAAAATATTTTATATTTGAAATTTTTTTACCAAAATTTATATTTTTTGTAAATAGCTGTGGATTTTTAGAAATTTTTTATACACTTTTTTTTTGTGTACTGCAGGTTTTGACTTTTTTTCCCCAAAAAATTTAATTTTTGAGAATAATTATGGATTTTGGAAATTTTTTCAGAAAGATTTAATATTTGAAATTTATTTTTTCTAATTTTTTTCTAAAAAAATTAATTTCCTGTGAATATCTATGAATTTTTGTAATTTTTTATAAGCAGCTGTACATTTTTGGTTTATTTTTCCCAAACAAACAAAAATTAAGAGTAAATAAGGATTTTTGAAAAATGTCTTAAAAATTTAATTTTTGTGAATAGCTGTGGATTTTTGGATTTATTTTCCTAAAAAATATTAAACACCAAGCCTTCCCCAAAATATAATCCAGCGGACGTCCATGAATGAAGCGGTGCTAGCTAATTTTGCCTTAAACTATTTTCCCTCAATTTCTACAATCTACATAAATAAGATTTTTTGGTCATTTTTGGTATTTTTTGTTAAAATTTATGTTCCTTTGGAACTTTTTAATCAAAATATGTAATTTGAATTACTATAAAATGTATTAAATGGTTGTTTTCTGTTGGAAAAATGACGTAATCATTCCCGTAAATTTGAATGCATAAGTCAACAATATCTTAGTATAAAATGAATTCGAACCAGAGACATGTAGGTAATAAATTCAGTATAATACGAAGAACTAAAATAAATAAACAGGGTAACGTTCGAAAAGAAGAGTTGCTAATCACTTCTCCGTAAGTAATTATCATTAGACATGATGGATTATTCATACTAGAAAAGACTCATGAATTGCCAAATAAATAAGATATGAGGCAAGGGGATGATGATAACTCCATCATTATTCCAACAAAAAAATCAATTCTATATTGATAAATATTACATATTTTGATTTACAAATTTATAAAGAACATCAAGTTCAAGCAAAAATAATCAAAAACGATTTTTAACCCCCATTTTATTTGTATATTTAGGGTAAATATCCTTTAAGGAAAATAATTTAAGGCAAAATGTCCCAAGGTGAAATGGTTTAAGTTAAAATGACGTTAGGTAAAATGGTTTAAGTCAAAATTACCTGGCCCCAATAAGGCAGTGCTCAGGTAGGCAACAAGGTTGTACTCGCTTATTAGGTGTAATTGATATTCATCAAAAATAGGTAATAAAGCTACGTTTTCTGATGTTTAAAGGACTAAAATAGTGGCATTACAAGAAGAAGGTCATTCGGAGTACGAAACGCCCTTGAAGATGTGCTGTAGCAAGACAGCTCTTCATTTTTTGATTTATATGCACAAAAAGGGAACAGTACGTCCAAGGAAAAGGTCCACGAGAGAAGACGCCAAGATCAAGTTGACTGTTTCAAGATCTCCCACTAACACCTGCTAAATAATAATAATTTTAAAGAAAGTATAGTTTGATTCGAAAAGGGTGCAAAAAGTAAGTGTTAGTACCACTTCAAGTCATTTGACTAAACCGGTCCTATTTTGTTTTATTTCTTAAATACATACATTTTCTGGTAAAAATAAAAAATATACCACGTGCAGGGGCTTATACAGGATAATATTTATTTCTTTGGGGTTGGTTTTTGGAATTTTTGTGAAAAAAAAATTTTAAAATCATGGTAAATTTAATATCGTTTTTAAACGTTAAACTATCAAAATACCGATACCTATTTTGATACTGAAACCGGTACGATAATATTGGTTATGAGATAATACTAGTTCCTTGATTATAATCGCAATACATTTCATGGAATTTATGAAATGTGGAACTCTCTCGTTTTAGAAATTTTTGTAACAGAAAAGATAGAAAATCTTTTCTATAAATAGATACATTCATGACTATGTTGGTAGTTTTGGCGTTCTTTATATTTTTATTATATTGTGCTCAATAAACATAATTTCCTTGTATGAGCAATTACTTGATTGAATAAAGATGAAAGAACCTATTAATAATTATACCTGAAAATACCTATTGTACTATATATTTTGTGCACTAGTTTGGATTTTGTACAGGCCTAAATTGTCCTTTATGACTTTGGATAGGTATGACAGAAAATAAGGTCCATTTCAATTAATTTTACCGTCGACTTGTCTCATTTTTGGTGATTGTCTTAAAAGGCTCGTCTAATAAGAAATAACTTTAAATTTTCTATAATAAAAATTAATGTTTAAACTATAAGTGAGGCTATTAACATTAACATAAAAGTTCTTTAATTTGTCAGGGTTACCATGTTGATTTCCTTTTAACATTCCCAAAATGCTCCCAATTAGCATTAACACTACTCACTCTCGTTTCTTTATTATTATTTCTTATATTAGGTAGTCAGACAGTTCTAAATTATTCAGTGCAAATTAAAGAATGAGTTGTCGGCATACAAATAAACAGACAAACAATTTTTTTTATCAATATAGATCCTCGGTTCTCAAATGGGGATACACATACCCCTTGGGATACTTGGAGGTCTTCATGGGGTACTTGAGATTTTGAAAGAATATTTTACAAGTGGTATATAAATCAGGGGATTCCTCAAGGGTTGAGCTGGTGGGGCTCTAGCCTCCCAAATAAAGGAATTTTTTTAACTAGAAAATGTAATATTTGATTTTTTTTTTTCAAAAATTTTAATGTATATATATATTTTTTTCAAATAATTTAATATTATAAATTTAATTTTCTGTCCAGAGCTTTAAATTTTTCTCCAAAAAGATGAAAAAAATATTATTATTTAAAATTATTTTCTGAAAATTTTATAATTGAAATTTTTTTGGGTCTCAATTGTTTTAACTATTAAATATTTGATTCATTCACACAAGTAATTTTTCAAAGTTTTCGTTTTTGAAACTCTTTCAATTATCCCTAAATAATTGACCACCTTTAAAAAATAATTTCTCAAATGGTAGCTGAGAACACAAGTGTATAAATCATAAGGTAACATTTGTGCTTGATTATATCTAACCGCAATTCTGCCAAATATTCAAATATCTTTGAGTAAAAATGATTTAATTGATAGAATTCATATTAACAGATGCAAATAAGATAATATGAAGTGCTATTGGGCAGTTGTTCTCAAACAGTGTGTCTTGAGGCAAATTCAAGTGTGCCGTATGATTTGTGACCGCAATACATTATTTGCATATAATAATCCAAAAAATTGGTTTAATTAAAGTAGGTGTGTCAAGAAATTTTTATTTGTTCTTTGTGATTGAGGTCGGGTGAGTTGGAGGGCCAGGTGTTGCGATCCCAGAAAGTGATGTCGTGGGAGTTGAAGAGGTTAGTGGTCCTCATGGCGATGTGTGCAGGCACTGAGTCTGACTCCCAGCGGTCGTATCCTTTATCCAGGGGATAGCGAACTCCTCCATGACTTCGCAGTACCTTATTGCGTTAACCCTTTCCTTGGGATTGAATAAGAAAGGAGACATCGCCTCACCCGGATGACACCCAGGGTCATCACGTAGGCCGAGAACTTTGTGGTGAAGACCACAGGGGCCTCTTCTCTCTCCTTGGCAAGCCACCTGTCATTCTGGACGTTGTAGCTTCTGTGGACAGTCTATTTCTTCTTGTCGGAGAAAAAGATGATTCTTCAGGTCATTGATGAGACGCTTACCATTGGTGAGCCTGTTGGCCTTCATGGATGCTGTGAGAATGTGTTGTTTGGCCATTCAGTATGACCTGTACCCGAGGTCCTCATTCAGAGCCTTGGAGACCAGCTGCTTGTTCACTCCACGGTTCTTGGCCAACGTGGACAAGGAAGTCCCTGGCGAAGCCTTGATGGACTTCCGGAGGCCTACAAGGAAACGGGGAGTGCGGATTCGGTCACTTTTCATGTTGTGGGCCTTGCGGCAGACCTTCTCCTCAACTTCCCAGGCATTGAAGACCTGGTACACCGTGGTCTTGGGGTCGTTAAGAAGCTTGTAGATAGCAGAGGCGTGTGTCCCGCGCGAGCCAATTCGAGGATAGTGTCTCTCCTTGCTTGTTCCATGATGACTATTGTTTGTTGTCAAAACAATTGTGGTGGAAGTTATAGTGTATTGTTCTCGCAACCTTTTATATTAGTATGATTTAACCCCGAATATCCACATTATGGATCTGGATGAAGTTTAAAGTAGTTCCAATTTATCGTGGACACCATGTAATGTATGTACATTCGCGCCCAGGACTTCATCCCACAAGATTCCTAGGTTATATTTGCTTATACTTAATCAGTGCAACTCAATCTAATCAATTAAATAAACATTTGAAAAAAAAAAAAACGACGTATAAACTTCATTTATTTATATGTTTAGGCGAAATCTCCTTAAGGCATAATAGCTTTAAGACTAAATGTTCTAAGGCGAAGTGTTTTAAGGCAAAATGTCCAAGGCAAAATATTTTTTAATCAAAAGTACCTAGAGCCATATAAGATGTTGGGGGCAAGAAAGGAAAGGACGCAAACTTACTAAATCTCTAACTTGGTTAACTGACACTGATTCAGCTTTTACAAAAATTGCAATTGCGACTTTGTTAGTTATGGATGGGGAAAAAGTCCCGCTACCATTTTGTATCTTAATCGTACAGGGTCTCACAAAACCACAATTTATTGTTTACTAGCGAATTTTGGACAGTATAGTACGAAAGTAGACAGACCTCATTATGGAAGACAATGGACATCTAGTAATGCTGTAAATGTGGCTCTGGTGTGCGATAGTGTTTCAGAGTCTCAAGAAACATCAATTCGGAGACGTACTTACCAGTTACAGATTACTGGACGTAGTTTAACGCGAATTTTGAAAAGTGATTTGAAAATGTTACCTTACTAAATTAAATTAGTCTATAAAGTGCTACCGAGAGATCATGATGAACGAGTTGAGTACAGTAATACAATCATAAGGCTGTCACGTGAAATTGAAGATTTTTCGTCTATTTTCGAATCGCAGTCACCATTTTGCCGATAAAATTTTCAAATCATAACGAGAAAAAAAATGTTAAGACCAAATAAACTTTTTATGAAAATCAAACTTACTTATCTGTTCTTCGACCAAAGTTATAGGCAATCAAAATGGTAGCAGGACTTTTGTTCCACCCGTTACATCCATGCCCTTCTGCTCACATAATATCATGGTCGATACAACAAACATCGAAGTTAGTGCAGTGCTAGAACAAAGGACACAAAATAGATGGCAACCCCTTGCATTCTTTTCAAAAACATTGATATCCCTTGAAGTAATTTGAAAAATTATTTTACAAATATAAAAAACAAAATTCAAAAATTCATAGCTATTTAAAGAAAACAGAAATTTTTTTTTAATTAAAAATTATATTAAATTTTCTAGTAAAAAGAAAAAAATCCTAAATTTTTTTGTTTGGACACCCCTGTATTACCAAAGTACTGAACTCACCCTATAAATTAGAGTGTTGTTTTAGTTTATATTATTTTTACTTTTTCCCCTTTCTGTGTGTGAATATATAGTGCACGAAGTATAGAATCGATAAAATGTTGTCGATAGTGTTTAATTATTTAATGAGGAATAAACTACATGTATATATATTTACAAGTATGTTATGAATCAAGATAAAAATATAATTAAGTGTTGCTTTGACAGCTTTTTGAAATAATTTCCTATTATCCAAATAAATATTTTCTAAAATTTCACATATTATTTGATTATAAGGGTCAATTGTAATGGATAAGAAAACGATTTAAGAACAAAACACAAAACATCAACCCATGTCGAGTCGAAACGGATCAATATTTGTTCGAGTTCACACAACATTAATTTGTAAGTCCATTATATAACAACATAGGATCTATTATGTACATAATGTAAGAGCAACAAGTTTTCCTACTTATTGATAGTTTTAAAAACTGTTTATAATATTATAAATGTGCATTGTATCAAGAGTTGTGCTACTCTTTTAGAATAGGACACCTCACATTAAACTCTTTCTGAGCAATATCCATCAAGTATAATTTAAAAATAGTTTAGGTCAAAATTATCGGGCCCCCTCCATTCTTTTTTCTACTTGGGACAATGATCTCGATAACAATTTAGAAACGCATTGAAGATGGGGTAATCTCAGACGGTGAACATTGGTCATCAATTGTTAAAAGGCACTGGAGTAGACTGGGGATCTTAGGTTTTAACAGGGATCCTAGACAGTATTTTTATTTCTTATGAACAAAAGTGGTTCCGATATCGAATGGCTACATCCTCACTTTAAACCAAAAAAATTAGAGTGGAGAATAAATACGGCACGTTCTCTGCCTAGGAGATTGAAAATTCAGAACACCTCTTCTTCCTATGTCCGTCCGTGCTGCAATCAGAAGGACCCAATGCAAAGAGGGAGCAACAGAAAAGTATTGAAATTTGTGTAACAAACTTTTTTTATTGCGTTATAATTTTTAAATTAGTTGAAACATTAATTATATAATTTATTTAAAACAAAAATGCATACCCCTTATCATCTACGAAATCTATATTTTTCGATCGAGGTTACGTGACTCTTGAACATAATTCATGAGTATATAGTTTTCCTTTACTTCTACTTCAACCATCTTGTCTCGTCTTTCCTTTTTGGTCTCTTAAGGTTTAGCCAAAGTTAAATTAACCCTTGTGTCGCTATATATCTATGAGATGTACGTAGATTAACATGATAAATGATGATACTTTTTTGTAAAAGTAACTCTAAAGTTCCGTATGTTTTTTCAAAAGAGGAATTCTATTAAATATTATTTGATTTCTACTACTACTAATAATAATTAATTTAGAACTTGTAGAAACAATTTATGATTTTAATTCTAAGCTTACGATATGTGACAATTGGTAAGGTGATATACTATTCAGATAAGTACAGAGTATGAGTAGTAAAAAGCTGAAATTTAATCATTGTTTGTATTTAACATCTGCTGTAAAAAAAATTGTATAGTATTTATATGTTTCTTTATACATTTGTTCTTTTAAAACACTTGCTAAACTACTCCAATTATTAAGTACACAATATTTGTTGGTAAAGAACTCGAGGCTAGAAAAGTGAGGATGGATAAAAAATCAACAACTAAGACATAGTATAAGAGGATCGATGTAGTTACGTTTATTGTATAACACAACCTTTTTTCCAAAAATAAACAGAATAAATGCCCGAAATCATCAGGTAGTTAGCCAAATAAGTCAATCATTAAAAAAAATCAAATTTATTTCTTAAGTACTCGGAGACTATTACTGTCGCATGGTTTATCCACAATTTTTAAAATGAATTACATATTTGAAATAAATACATCAAATAAAAATATCGTATATTAAAATCGTAGATAGTATTTTATTCGATTCTGTTTTTTAATATTACCTAATAATAGATATGTTACAAAAGATTGAGTTTTCGAATCTTTTTTCTCCATCACGTATTAAGTTGCTCAAACAGCTGATCGATATGTAATTTTGTGATGCGTAAAAAGCAATAAATATATATTTCTTTTAAATTCTATATTTGATGACTTTTTTTTAAAGACATTACAAAAAAATTACCATAATAATATTTTAGAGGGTTTAATTGCAAAGATTCAAGAAAAAGACGCAATTCAATAACTTAAAATGACTTCCAAATTGGTTTCGACGTTTCGGTCCAAAAATGATCTTATAATTAATAGAGAAAATTTTTAACCTGAGGAAGCTTGAACATTTTTCTATTCATTAGTGAAAACACCATTAAAATTGATTGACCTAATCAGTTTTTATGAGATAAAGGAGTTTGTAGTCGCTAATCACTAGAGGATGTAATGAACTGCAGATTTGCTTGTGTGTTTTGGGGAAAAAATCCTCCCTTCTAGTTGACAGATAAAAATTTTAAAAACACCAAAGGAAGTTGTAATACTTTTCTATTCATTAATGAAAAAAATATAAAAGTTGATATATAAAAATCAAAGGTCCTCAAAATTACTGTCATGCTAAAACTCTATCTACTTAAGTTAATCATCCGTTACTACCTTTCTATGAGTAATTCATGAATGGACTTTATCAAGTGATATTCTCTTGAAAAATTCTCTACGTTATCTTTGTCACAAAAGAGAAAGATTCCCAGGAATGAACTACTTTCATAATGCAATAATTGAATATTCCATGTATGATTGATATATTAATCATACGTAATAAAAATTATTAGAATTCAAGTATTTTAGGGAACATTATAAAGTTCAACTGTCCACAGCTATATTACCGAGGCGATGGAAAGGGAAGGTGCGTTGCTTAGATTCTGCATTCTGATTTGCTGACTTGAGAGACGTCACAAATATACTAGTAACAATAATATAACAACGTGACTTGATAATTTATAAAACCCTTCACTCAGCAAAATCAAAACCTAAATTGGGTCATCGGTCATCATTTTATTACACAGCTCCAAAATCCGTAGTGTCTTCTGTATACATTTTTGTGACCTCCTTCACTCTCCCTGCTACTTATGCAGTCTTTTCTGTATCGAGGTCCTCATCCGTACTCCTACAATTTCCCTCTCTTGTGACACTCCATTTTTGGCGATCAAACAATCGGCAAATTCCGTAGGTTAATTAATGCAAAAAACAAAACAAAAATAGTACTTCAAATATTATTGATTGGCCAAATGGGCAGACAGGGGGTTAGATTTATTCATAAGGCTTGATAAATTACTTTCCACTTTAAATTATTTATATTTTTTTCTAGAAAATCGAATTTCAACAACGCCAAGAATCAGTGCAGTCAGAGAAGCGACGTCATAGTAGTGCTACGTGTGCCGTGTGCCTCTTGTCCATCACCACCTGCTACATCCTATCACAATTTTTCAAAAGATCCTACATTGAACTAAAATTGGGTGAAGGCCTGCAAAAGAAAAGATAAGTTCTATCCACATACATCTCACATCTGCAGCAACCATTTCAGCCAAACCCGTAATGAAAGATATTTTCGTAATGAGTTACTTAGACTACCATAACGAAAGTTACTCAATAAATTATAAGTTTCATTTGCAAATTTATACTCCTCCAAAATATCAAGCTAAACTGTGCCTTCTGAGTGAACAGAAAGGTCATGGAGAAGGGAGATCCGCCAAACTATTTTGCCTTTATTTGCATCTACTAGTAAAATTATCCCTCAAGTTGTATAATTTCATCAAGTTAGAGTCTCTAATGTCAGTGTGAATGTTGAATGTGATATATTCTCTGAGAACGAAGCAGCACTAGCCCTGAAAGGAAAAATTTGCACACTGCAGGAAGAGCTAAAATTGTCAAAGGTGGAGACTTCAAATCCAAAGAAAGAAAAAATTTTGCAGTCTTAAAAAAATCCCTAATAGAGCTCTCTACATATTTTTTTTTGAGGGAACTATTCCATCTTATGAAGCTAATGAAAAAACATTCATATTATGGGGGCCGTTCATCGTATCCTTTGGTTTATAACATATGAGTACAATAGAACGATTGACATCATTCACCAGAGTACATCAAAAGAAAATATTTCTTCCAGTATATAGAGGTACCCCGTTTCCTGGAGAATCTACCCTTGCAAATTGTGTTTATAACAGTTCATGATCTTGATAAACAACCCTCCTCAGTCTTTGTACATGGTAAATTTAATTTTCCTCTGAAAGATTCGCAAAATACCACATTCCTCCATCTCCCTGGCATTTAAAAATGAGTTATCATTAACAGTTAGGAAGTAGTGCGGATAAGCTATGCAACTATTACACGAATTTTTTAGCAATTCTAACATTCATGCCTTTGTTGATTGTCTTCATGTTTGGATTTTAAAAGGAGTCATATCATTTAATGTCAACGGGCAAGAAAATATCGGCTCCAATTAAACAAAAGCGATGACATTGTTTGGAGTATCAAAAAGTAGGACTTCCTCTGATAATATTAAGGCATTAGATTTTGCTTTGTCTAATGCTTCAGCCTTTATAGCGAACAAGTTATGCACCTATCAACCACTGGAAGCTGAAGAATTAGGATCAGTTTTTATATCTGCTGCAGCATGATACTCAGCCTTCTCTTTGAGGATTCCAAATGTGTTGGGCTATGGATGTCAATATAGATTGGATTTAGTACGATACTACCCGAAAATATCCGCAAGGTATTTGAACACTTTGAAAAGAATTATTAGGTCTTATGAAACTTTTGGGAAGTAATTGTTTGAAATGTGAATTTTAGACTCTTGACTCAGTTTTTAGTTGCTGTTTTTTTTTTAATGTTTTATTATTATACTCATTTTACTCGTCATATTCTATTTTATTTCTTTTATAGGTCAAAACAGGTTTAATTACTTACCGGAATTTTTTTATTGCTTTGTATTAGCAAATACTGAAAGGTGTTTCGGGAGGGGAATCATTTTAAACTAAAATGTTTATTTATGTTATCATTAACTCAATTCTTCTACCTACATATTTTATAATATCATATAAGTGTTTATGAGCCTTAATATTTATATTAAAAAAAAGATTCCCTCCAATATCCTCTTAAGATGACTCAAACTCTAGCTCAACTCAAAATAATCCTAACCCACAAAAGAAATATTTTAATTATGATAGAGTGGATGTTACAAAAGCTTTACTTTTGAAGATGAGAGCAAAAACCCCTTAGTTTTGGACAGTCTAACCCAGGCTCTAACTCTCCAGTGTGGAGTCAAATATCCCCTAGAAATTTTCAAATGTTATGGAAAAAATGCGTACAGGAATTCGAAACAAAGCTTTAAATTGAAGGCCAAGAAAAAAATTAGGAGTTTGAAACAGCTTGGACAATTATCAAATTAATAAAAAAACTCACACCATTTTGAAGGGGTTCACTTCGTATATGAGAGCCGTGTTTGGGATCCTGAGATCGTTTTCAGAGCCCTCGGGTCTAGTGGTCAACACCAGCAAGACATAAGTGTTACCTTCACTGGAATAACCTTTGAAGGAATGTTTTATGATATTGAAGTTATCTAGTAGATCTACTCTTTTTGGAGTCTCAATAACAAAAGAGGATGGAGCGATCGGTATCGACACTAACGCAGAGAGAGTCCTAGAATCTATCTCGTGTACTATGTCGTAGTACGATAGGCACCATATAAATATATTAGATAGGGTAAAAATATGGATTGCAGTCGCAATACCCTGAGTTATACACTTACTTATTCAGAGTAAATTGAAGACAAAATACTGAACATCCAGAAAAAATTTATATGGTGTTCAAAGCGAGCTTATCTTTCAAAGAGCCGCCAATATGATACAATTTCATTGTGGAGAATATGTCTAAAAAGTGTAAAAAACCGTGTGGAAATTTTTAAACTTTACATGGTTCACTAGACTTAGAATCTGTTTGAATTTCTGGGCAAAATGCTTGAAAGATAATTTTAAAAGGAATACTGGGTTTCTAATCAAAAAAACAATTTTAATGGGTCCTGCTGAGCTGTTAAAGTCTTAAAGTATGGCTAGTGCTTACTGGAAGAAAATGACCAATTCATGGAAATCAATTTTGGACTTTGTTCTTCCTATACTGGGCGTAGACGAACTATTTAACTTCAACCACAGGTTAAACACTGGGGATGAATTCCTCAAGGCATCAGGACTTTCAGTAATTAGACAATTGTGGTTCAAGTCCATAGAGGCTACTCCAACGTCTTTCATTGCAACCATATCTCAAGTGCCTGCAAATAAGGCATCGAAAGCCAAATTGTGGGTTCTCCGGCTGGTTTTGTATGTAAATGCTTCCTTGGATTAGGTTGTAAGCCGCCGGAGGATGTACTGAAAAACGAAAATAAAATATTTTGCAACCCTTTCATGGAAAAGTGGCTCCACTACAGGATAGCTACTTCAACCCTTCTTACAAATAAGTTGAGAGTCAAAGATACAGAGAAAGAGAGACTGCAAATTCTATAAGTACAGTTTAGAGACTTCAAGACATCTATTTTGGTACTGCCCAAAAGGGGTTAATATTGTGCAAATGATCACAGAGTTTTTGAGGAAATACTACAATTCAAAAAGACAATAAAAGAGGAAAGTTCTTCTCGAAACAAGTTCCTCCCGAGGAAAATTCATTCCAAACAATAAAAATATTTGGAATATATCTTAATGAAAAAAATCAACTTTGATGTAATATTTCATTCTACTTTTACTACAAAGATTTAAAAATTAAGTAATATAATCATTATATTAGTAGATAAGTTACTAATTGAAATAAAGACTTAAATTTCTGAAGCTTAACGAAAAACTTTGTTTAACCCTTAACCACCAATAGCAACAAATTTGATACATGGTTTTATATTTTTTTTATTTTCCTAAATTGAATATAGAAAGATTACTTATGTAGAGTAGAAGGCACACATTTTAGCTTTTTTAATAAATATAATTTAGAATATGTAAAAATGTGTTAGTTCCTCGAGATAAACTTTTCTTGGAGGGAATTTTCCTCGGGATGAATTTGTTGAATCTTGACTTGGACTTGTAAAAAATGGCTCGAGAATAGGGTTGAAAATATGAAAAATGAAGTTTATCAATCCCTCCACATTGACTTCAATACAAAATAATTAAATACAAGTTAAAATTTGTGTATAAGCAAATATAATAAATGGAAAAATGGAATGCATTAATATATTACTCTGTTTCTCTTACCTGTGGCAGAGAAACAGAAAAGAGTATAAATATTAAAACATTAGGAGAATAGCAAATAATAATCAAACTACAAATAAATGAGGCATTCGAAGAAAGAAAGAGAGAGAAAACCCATAAATTCATAGCTTTGTCATGTTCTCAATAGAAAAGTAAAGCCATGACATGAAAATGTTGTTGTTAGAGAAGCAATACTGACACAAATAATAATTGACAAAATCCAGGGTTGAACTTATCTAGTGGAACACATTTGATTATTTTCAATAGTAAAATTCAAGCGAGATGTTTTATGAGGACATTTATCAGCTCTAATAATTATCTGGATACGAAGCATAAATCCCTTGCAGGTCTTGACTATGCAGTCATACAGCATACTCGAGTTTGGTTCACTCCTTCTTGAAGGAAGCTTATGGAGACTGGGCACTCCTGTGAGGAGTAACACACACCCTCTCCTCCATACACGCTTATATAGAGTAGTCCAAGGGGTTTTGCGTCTGAAGAATAGGGTGGCCACATGTTGAGATCAGGAAATTTGTCTCTCAGGAAGGCCTGGGTTTTAGTGGTACAATGACACGGAGCTCCATCTTGAGTTAAAACAAAGTAGTCCCCGATCTTTTCTCTGTCCCAAGGTAGCACTTTCTTTTTCTGCTAAACTAATCATCTGATGTTAATGAACCCCAATGCCAAATGAAAGCTGAATAATCAAAAAATGTATAATTATTCCATAACGACCTCAAATCGACCTCAGAATTGGGAGTAGGCCTTAATGAATTTCTCCAGAATTCCTTCCAGATCTTGGACTTCCACTCTGCTTTTTGTGTTGCAGGAGGATCTGTTGTTGTGTCTCTCAACTGCACCCTACACAAAGAAGTCGAACAATGTCCAAAAAAAAGTTCTGACAACAATGGCAACGTTATCTTTGCAGTGTGGTATGGAGTAGAGTCAAATTGCCAGACGAACACACTTTCTGATCAGTCTTTCAGAATAGTTGAGATCCCTGGCAATGACTTTCATCGATTTGGATGGATCATCATCAATGATTTTTTGATTTGCAATCATCTCCAGACTCTTCCAGTTCCTTCCTGACTCTCCAGAAAAAGGAGTTGTCCAGAATTTAGTAACTTTTCAATCTCAACATTGTCTTGTCCGGCGCAGATCACAACAAGGATAATCTGCCTTCTCCATGATTGTGGAATAAATACTTCGTGGATTTACGAAATTTTTTTCAGACGCGAAACATTTCTTTTTATCCAGCAAAATAATAAATGCATTCTACTTCTGCTTGCACAGCTGTCACTGTCGCTCATAGTTCTCTGTTAAACAATGGATACAGGGTGTATGTCGGTCTATTACTGATAGAATCCGACGTAGTTTAATTGGTGAAGTTTAGGGATCTGAGTCCCCTGTAGCACTTTATTAAACATAAACTACTTTTTTCGGACTCAAGTGTTAAAGCATTTTTAGTGGATATACAATAAAGAAAAATATTTATAGCAATAAAGTGTTGTCAAAAATTTGAAGTGGCTAGCATGAACAATCAGGTGAGAATCACGACTTACATTAACACTAATATTACCGTCTTATACAGGCAAATTGTTCTTTCAGACAGATTAATATGGTGTATATGCGTCTCAACGAACATAAACTCCCAATTAATGCAAATTAAGTTCGTTTTGACATGTGACACAGTTGTATTATCGTATAATAATTGGATTATGCCTTATTTTAACAAATTTGCAAAATACAACAATATTTTCTGCTTATAACTCTCAACCGCAACTTTCACATCCTGCAGACTCGCAACGAATAACAGAAGTGTATACCACATCCTCAAAGTGTAAAACAGGTGTTTGTTTTTGAAGAACAGGTAACACAATTTAAAAAAAAAAAATAATGTAAAGTCCTGGCAATTCTCATTGAGGCCTAATCAGTATTTTTGTTGGTTTTTGGTAGGGTGTTACTGCAAAATAAAGCAAGATATGAGATTCCATTATAACAATGATTTTTCAATCGTTTAACACAGAATATAAAACTAATTTTCCTGTTTTATAAGTGCCTAGACATCTATTAATTCCAATATTGTGTATAAAACCAATTTTTTGAGTAAAATCCAAGTATATAACATAAAGTTGTATATTAACTAAATCCATAGAAGCTACAAATATGCACTGTTCCTTAGGACGATTTACAATTTTGTAATCAAAAAGAAGTTTTTCAAAATCAATCTACTAAGAAAAACATATGACTAGCCAACTCAACGGGTTCAACTATTAATATAAATATATAGGTAAAGTACAAAATTCCGATGTACGGAGAGGGAAAATCTTGTAGGAGGCGTGCAAGTGTTTTGTGTACCCCCGTAGAAATAATGGATGTTGATTACTTTAATACTTAGTAGATAAATTCTTAATCTTTCACTCAGTCCAAGACTAATGTTTGACTTCCTCCACGCTTTCTGATATTGAACGTCAGAGTTTATGAGTGGTTACGTGTTTTGTCAAAATCTGTCTTTCTTACCCAGCAGTCGGTACGTAACATCAAATTGAACATTCTAGCAATAGTGACGGCATAGACTATGATTGGTTGTGTATTTATGTCATAATCAGTCTGCCTTGCCCAGCAGTCGGTACGATACATCAAATTAAAAATTCTAGCAAGCCCGATTACTTGATGGTCTAATCTTGTGTTTAGATTAACCTTGACGGAGTCTATTTTTTGTATAATCTGTTACTTCGTTTAATCGCACCATTCGCTGGAAAATAACTCATCTCAAGATATCCTTCAAATTCACGGATAAGTTGTAATGGATTGAATAAAAGTTATAATGGACTTTTCAACATTTATTTATCTAGGATTTTGTCAAGTTTCCAAGAAAATCTAATGGGACATACATCAATTTCCATCCGATATTAGCACCTTGAATCTTTATTACGGCAGAATATGAAAATACTTTGTCTGAATTTTTAATATCTCCTTTTTTTCAATAACTATCATGAATTCTCAAGAGAGCCGGGGAGGATATTCAAATACTCGAATTTCATATTATACAATTCAATTGCAGGTATTTAAAATATCAACTTTTCCACAATACTGTATTACGTAATTCCTGAAAATTTCATTCAGTCCTCTTGATGTTTAAGAAAGTTATTTTGTTTTATTCATATGTAATATTTTAATAGATCACAGATTTTGGTGTAGGTTATAATATAAAAACTACGGAAAAAAAGTGTGAAATTTCGATTATAAATTGTTCATAACTTCGTTAATATTGAAGCTAGAGAGAGGAATTTGGTATCAAAATGTTTTTTTTACCATTATCTATTAGATAAAATAGGTTTAAAAAGGAAAATATTGAATTTGAAATTTTTTGTAATATACATAAAATATATAATTAATTGTTAACGTTGCATAAAATAATAATTTGCTCACAAATTCGATAAGGCAATAATTTCCTCATACATAATATCATTATTCAATTAAATTTCAACATTTTTTTGCCCATCGATGGAGTTGGTGTATTCCAGATTGATTTTACGCCGAGAAGCATTAAAAAATAACCTTTATAACCTAAAATTTCTGGTTTCGTGGCCTACAAGGGTCTTATTTGTAGAAATATTTATTCCCAATATCTACATAATTTAGTGGGTTTTTTTTGGCTTGATAGATATAAGTAAAAGAGAAAAAAATATTTAATATTTTTTTTTAGGTACACGCTTCCAAATTAAAAATGAAGACAAATAATCAAGAATTTTTCTAGTATAAAATAAAAGTGGAGATACGTTCCCTCTAGCCTCCCCCCTTGCAGACGCCCCTGAAAATATTTTGTGGATCTTTGAAAGAGTGATCAGTTCTCAATGTAGTGGAATGCGAAATATCCCATACCCCTCCTTCTCCGTCATCCTAAAAACTCTTAAAATCATCCCCTCAAATGGACGTCATAAATATATGACCCCTAACGATGATAACATCATAGTTTGTCGTAAAATGAAGGCATACAACTGCATGATAAAAAAGAGTATCTGGAAAAAAATTATATTTTAAGAGTTATTAAAGATTTTTGGTTTGAAAAAAATATCTTTGTATACTTATCGAAGATTATTAATCGCCTACAATATGTAGTTCTCTGCATACCACAAAAAAATAGATTCTATATATAAGTTATTTTAATGTTTCTTGAAGTAAAAGTAATTTGAACCACACAGCCTCTATCATAGGTAAACATTTGTTGAGCAGTTTAATTAATAGATTATCATAATACTGGTGAATAATATACATGTGTGCGTGTCCAAAACTTATCTCTCTGAAATTTTTAAAAATAGTTAAATAATTCTGTAATTTTTAAAGTAGTCGATGAATTAATTTATTTAACATGAAAGATGAGAGTCTTAGACACATGTCTATTCAATTTGGCCACCCATGTTCTCCACAACCAACTCCAGCCGGGACCAGAACTTGCTGCATGACTTGGTGATGAAGCTATTGGACTCCCGACAGCATCCCCTTTAAACAACCAAACACTGCAAAGTCAAGCGGTGAACAATCAAGCGAGTGAGGGCTTTTTCTTAAGCTTGTTGAGAAGAATCTTCGACCTTGCGAGGCATTTTTCCTTGTCTACAGGCTTGAGGGCTTGACGAGGAATTCTCTTGTATACCTTAAGGCCAAGATCTTTCTTAACTAGCCGGTCCTGGAGAGGCCGCTGACGGTGACCTTGCCTCTCTTGTCATCGACAGACTTTTTCACGGCAGAAACCATTTTGTCCGACCTTCGAGGCCTTGACTTAGATCTTGTGGTCGCCTTAGGAGTCCCTTTGGCTACCACGCTGTAAACGGTGGTGTGGCTGCAGTTCAGAACCTTGGCAATTTCATTGGGAGTTTTTCCCCACGCGTTAAGTTCCAAAATTGCGACTCGACGTCTCTCCATATTATCGGCTGTTGTTTCACTGTTGCTATTTAGATTTTGCTGTAGTTTTGTTTATAACTAGTCAAGACCCTTGCCTCGAAGTATAAATCGGTTTCAACTCAATAAAATCACGAATATGTGCATGGCGTAAATTTTAAAGGACTGTTCAGTTTTAGACGCACACAGCTGTAATTAATGTAAAGCATTGTATATAATATGTTAAAGATGTCTTTTTTTCCATCTCAGTCAGTTATCTTTGGATTCTAGCAGGATGATCCTTTGGGTTTCTTTGACAGGTTTTCTTTTTGGTGTGTTGATTTGGTGAGCCTGGCGTTGATGTTGAGTATAATCCTCCATTCGTCGAAATGTGATGGAACATACGTGACATTTGAAGTGATTGGTATTCTGATGATTGATTTGTTCTCTGTAAATATGGATGCATTAAATTATTAACTTACGGAAAAAATAGCCTTTTTTTTTTTTTTTTTTTTCACTAATATATTGGTGACTATGAGGGGAATATAACTCATTAATATAAATTTGTCATAAATATTGGTTTGATGTAAAATACATCTATTATCTGGATAAATTATTTTTCAAATAATACTAAGGTTAATATTCAGGAGACGTAAAACAAATCTACCTCTAATGTGAACATATGTAGTACAACCAGAGACAGTAGCAAACAGGCCTGAGTAGTTGGAGTCAGGATTCGTAGAATGTATACCCACTCCGTCTACAAAAATGATTATATTTTTTATGAATAAAAAACATTTATAATCTAAGGCTTCAATAAGTGTTGATAAAGTTATTTTTCTTCTAAATGGTTATAAATTATAGATATTATTTATGAAGTACTATTAATTTAACTTGAAAGTTGAAACTGATTTATAATTTAACATCACAAATTTCAAATCTGTTCTATACGTTGGCCATACAATCACAATTCCCGAACACGTCTAACGTTTAAATTATTATGTTCCATAGAGCGTAGCAACTAGGCAAGATAGTTCATTACTCAGTCTTGTGAATAGTCCTTGTCATTGATATAAAGTGTAACGTTGCAGGCAGAGGTTAAGTGTATTGTTGTTCCTTCGTTAAGAGACTTACGAATGAACTAAGAATAACTATTAATAAAATAAAGCTAATTAAAACAATAATTTTATCTCTTAAAATCAGTTTTAACAAAATAAGTGAAAGAAAATTTCACAAAAAAATAATTGGGTATCTTTCTACAAAAAACTACATTTTTTACAAATTAAATATAAATATTGTGGGTTTAGCTTTTTGATGCTTGAGAAAAAAGCCCTTTTGTAAATTCCCGTGTTGTAACTGTCCCCAGTCTTCCCTTACTTACAAACCTCCATATTTTGGCCTTCCCAAAAACGTTAAAGTCTTAAAATAACTACTATTTTGTTGTTATAGGGACAGTAAAAGTTTCATACCATTTTTTTTAGCAGACCTAGAAAAGGTTATTTTCCAGGTACTACTGACAAAAAACGAAAAATAATGTAGCCATAAATTTGGTATTAAATCACTTGACATAAACAAATATGTTATAATCATGGTTGAAAATAATATGATCCCCCAAAAATGAATATAGTCACCCTGACAATTTGAAAACTGTTTGGTAGAAGAGCATTATAGCTCTCATGCCATTCAATTCAATTAGCTGCGATCAGCTATGGGATGAAAGAAATAAACACAAACAATAAATCAATCCTCAACTCTACTCCGAATCCAACACTAATAACTCCATAACAAACCACCCGTTTTACTCTTTGCGTTTAATGACATAGTGTTTACTTTATACCTATACGTTATATGTTCTCTCTTCAAAAATATAAGAATTAAGGACGATAGGTTTACAACATGAAAAACGTTTCTTTTGGAGCTAGGATCTTTACTGATGATCAGAAACAAATTATATTAATATAATGAATTCGTTATATATACTTTGAAACTTTTAATAGCTGAATATTCAATAACTATTTTATATACTACCTACAGAATAATTATGTATCGAGTGTCTTAGTTTTGTATACTTATTTATGATAAAAGAATCGCATCATCATCCAACCAAAGAGTCGCTTAATTGAATAAATAATAGTTGGTTTTGAGTATGGCATGAGTTGTAAAGATTAGTATAATTAGAGGTGAAAAAGTTGTGGAAATATCGATGGGCTTAAAAACCACACCTGAGATATTTTACTACAATTATGGGGACTCTGAGAGACAACATATGTGCTGCTAGAGATGCCCATTAAAATAATAAAAATTAAAAAATTAAAGTGGTCACCATGACCTTCTTTTTTTTTTTTTTTTTTTTTGTAGAAGAGCAGTATAGCTGTGAGCATTATGAGATGAAAGAAACAAAACAAATACAAATACCCCTTACCCGGTATGCACCTATGAAAAGAGACTTTTAAAGTGAAAAAATTGTTTTAAATTTAATTTTCAAAGTATGCGCCTTCGCTAGCCACACATTTTCCCTATTTTTCAGCCAATTTATGGGCGTCTATCTAAAAAAAATGGTTTGTCTTTGGCTGCAAACAAGCCATCCACCCATTTTTTTGTATTCAGTGTGAGAATCAAAGCGTAAATCATTGAATGCGTGGCCCATCAATGCAAACAATTGATAATCGGAAGGCGCCAGGTATGATGATTAAGCTGCATGAGCAAAGGTTGCCAGTTGTACGATTCAACAAGCTGGTGGGGGGGGTTATAGATCGATGCGGTGATGCGTTGTCATCAAGGAAAATTACCTTGTGTTGCCTGGCTTCATATTTTGGCGTTTTTGGCGTATATCATGGTTCAATTCGGCCAATTCTTGTTGGTAACGATCACCATTCACAGTTTCACCAGGTTGTAGAAGGTCATACTAAATGACAACATACTGGTCTCAGAACCCACACAGTATTGCCTTCTTTCCGAAGAGATTATTTCTCATGTCAAAATCCCCACTTTGGAATTTTTCAAACCACCTGAAGCACTGTGCCCTGCTTATAACATGACCACCGTAAGCTTCCACAAGCATTTTATGGGATTGAGAAGCATTTTTCTTCAATTGCTAACAGAAAATCAGTGATGTCCGCACATCATTGATTGTAGGTACAAAATTAGACATTTTTACGAGCGAAAAAAGTGTGTCGTTGAATGAGAATTAAGAAACAATGAATTAAATAATGTTGACACATGTATATATATGAATTTAGATTTTTGGACCGGTTTATAATGTCTAACTGGAGACACCTAGGAACCAATAGCCGAAAGTCTCATTTCATAGGTGCATACCTAGTATAACTCTACAATAATTTCTCAGTCTTACTTTTCGTCTTTGACTCACAAGTTATACTTTTAAGTTCTCTCTTCGAGAATGAAAGAATAATAATAACAGTTTTGGAAGATAAAAAACATATATTTAGAAAACGATTACAAAAAGTTGGTCCCAGATAAATTGGGAACATCTTCAAACGCTTATAACAAACGAACTAGATAGGGTAGAACCATAACTTTTTAATTATTTGAAAGCTACATTTAATGACCCTTAATTATTTATAATGAGATCCTCCTTTCTTGATAACCTCGGGCACACTGCTCCAGAAGATTTTGCAGGCCCGGGCGACCTCGTGCAGATCCATCTTTGCCATTGTTTGGGTAATGGACAGCATCAGAGCCTCCACAGACGAATGATACTCGGCACAGATATCGGCTGCTCGGCTCTCTTCATGAGATATAAATTGCATGGGTTTAGGTCCAGGCTATTTGCAGGCAAAAAATACGGGCTCCAAAAGTGAGGACATGTTGTAGCCAAGACACCCTGCACTTTTATTGCTTTGTGAGCAGTTGCATTGCCTTGCTGGAAAGGGAAATTCCTTCCTTCTGTTACTCCATCCATCCAGGAAAGTAAATTAAAAGTGCAAAACCAGAAACAATACAATGACAAAGTTGGATCCGCACGAGGTGTCCCGGACCTGCATATACTTCAAGGACCGTGTGGCCGAGGTTATCAATAGAGGCGGATCTGATTATGAATAATTGTATGATTCAACCACAATAATATGTTCCTCAGGTTATATTTTTCCCCATATTTTTCTGACAAAGGTTATATTTCATGGTATTACGAAGTTAAATTTGGGGAGGGGGGTGGGGGTGAGACTTTGCCAGAAAACTTGTACATAGCTGGAAGTGTTGGACGGAAGATTTATATATTTAAAAGAAAAATTATTTCTCTCGATCAGCTGTAGGTGTGAGAGATCACCATGTCTGGTGATCCGGTTTGGACCCCTTCAATGCTAATATCGGGACTCAATGTTATCAATCTTCCATCTAGTTTTGGACAAGAAATCTACAGGCCTAATTCTAGATAGAAATAAATTAGGATGTTACTTCAATCTCTTCGCAAACGATAGACGAGGGAGTACATTCAAGATGAGCAGAGAGGTCGAAGCGTAGAAATCCACAAAGAAATCTTCGAATAGGTGACGTAGTGGATGAAGTGTTAGTGCATCCAGAGTGGTCTCTAGGGAGAGTTATAAATGTTAATCTGGATAAGGATGGGCAAGTTAGAAGCGTTCTTACTTGAGCGTCTAATGTTCAGACTTCATAAGATCAACCATGTATATGTATTGTCTGTGCATCTTATATATATCAAGTAAATCATTGATATCATGCTAGAGATGTAATGGAGACACGTGTTGTCGAGTGTAATTAAATATAATAGTGTTTTAATTATTTGTGCCATAATGTTGGGCGGTATTTCACAAACCCCTTAAAATACCTTGCAGTAGTTTCTAACACAGATTTTGAAGTATGTGTAGAGATGGTGCCTGTGTCAGAGCTTGAGAAGAAGGCTGGAGCGAGACATATGGTATTACTGTATTACTGAATTTATACTATTGTAAATACCACCTGGGTGTCATATGATTTTGGGGGCAAAAAGAAATTACAGCAATTAAGACATTAAATACTAAAATAGAATTAGTACCAGGAAAATATTATAATTATATTTAAATTCATATATATTTTGTATTATGGATTTTCAAATCAATTTAAAGTAATGATAAAAGTAAATGCTAACTCACTACAACTAGTAAGATAATGAACAAAAAAGAAAGAGCACACGGTACAACCGTTTCTCCTTTATCAAATCTTTTTGTGGACTAAAATCTATTTATGAAAACCGGCGGTGGACTTTATGTACAAGTCGGGGGGAATTATATTATGTTGACGTCATTAGGGGCCCAGCAGGATTTTTAGTCTTTCAGAGTCAAATGTGACAAAGAATCATTTTTAAATAGATAAGAGAAAAAAAAGTTATATAAATTTCAGAGTATAAAGTTTCGAGAAGGGATAAAATGGAAGCAAGGGGGGGGGGGGAATTTATCCTTTCTCAGAGCCAAGCAGTTCACCTGCACAACCTGAGGGCCAGGGTGGATTATGGGGTTTGACTAGATTTGATAAGATCCGACATATAAGAAAAAACAATCGAAAACGGATTGGCAATGTATGTCTTGGAGCTGGTACACAACTCCTACAAGCTAACTTGTATTGTTTGACGGCCATTTTAAGATTACCTCACCTGAATTTGCTGTTTCGTCTGCATAATCGACTCCACTTGTCCGGCATATCACTGAGAGAACCTCTGTTAGGAATTTCCCACCTAAGGGAATTCTCGAAAGAGCAAAAAATTACACGACCTCCATTGATAGTATTTTCAACCTTTCCGAATAGGTTATCAACTTTTCCAAATCCCTTCTAAGACCCATGTAGAGCTTACTTTTGTACTTGTTATCTAAAAACATTGAAAAATGAGCACTACATAAATGTTCCTGCGTCCAAAATTGCCCTATCCAGTAGAAGTTGAGCGATTTCCATAAAATATTAAAAGACATGATGGAAAGGCTTCCTTATCTCAGGAGATTATAAATTCTCTTCACTTATATATTTTTTTCTTATTTAATTTTAAAAACGTCATCTCCATCATGAGAATCTGTTGCAATTTTTTTCATCACAAGGAGTTACTTGTAAAATGTGAATCAAAATATGAAGAATAAAGCTTTCGGTTTAGTGAATGAAAACACAACAAACCTGGAAACAGAAGCTAATTATTTTTTTTCATAAAACCATATTGGACCAGATGTAATATCTGGTTCAAAACTTGGCTCAACCGGTTGCCTAAAATTTAGGAAAAGATTTTGTATAGGCAGTTTTGCATAGTCAAAGGGTTTAATAATATTTTTAGAAATCTTGGATCTTTATCTTGCTTAAGAATGAGAATAATGCGTCCGATTGAGGCAAAATCCGATAAGTTAGCAACAGATAAAAGTTTTTGATAAAATTGGAGTAAAACGGGTGTTAAAAAAATAGCAGACTTTTTATCAAATTCAAAGGTAAAACCAGATGGTCCAGGTAATCTATTAACTTTTGCATTTGTATTTATTGCATCCTGGATTTATTTTTCCGTAAAATGCTGCTCTAAAGAGTTTCAAATCATCCTTAGAAACTGAAAGCGATTTTTCAGGTGCATATCTCCATTCCTCACAATAATACATCCCATTATTTCTGCACCTTGTACACGTAGCGGTGATAGTGTAATCAAAGCATTTGTTCATTTGAGAAAAATATTCTTTAATTTCTTGGCAGATATATTCTGGATCATCAGATATTTCACTAGTCGATGTAAACAGTGATAGATTTTTCTATTTGTTCTTTCTTTTATCCTTCTCAAGGCATCGTAGCCGTGAATGAGATAAATTAAAAATAGATTCCATTTTGAATTTGGTTCTATTTAATAGGTATGTTTTTCCAAAAGTTGGTTTGCCATATATCTTTTTTCTATCGGAGTTAATTCACTCCTCGTGATTTCTTCGCATCTAGTAATATCTCGCCGGGGTTTTCCAGCTTTCACGGCTCCCTTTTTTCCTAATAGATTTTTGATTTTTAAGATCCTGCTTTGAACTAGAGTAAACATGTTCGTGTGTGCATTAATGGAGTTATATGTCGTTTGAATAATATAAATAACTTTGTCTTGGTGTCATTTATTATTGTGGAGTTGAGTTTCCATTGTCGTTTATATCTCATTTCTCTTAGTTTTGGACATATTTGTAAGCTAATGCCTCTATGATCTGATAATTATGTGCCAATGACATTGTTAGAAAAAATAGATTCCTTTAAAAAACCCTTAATCAAGAATAAATCAATACACAAGGATATTTTCCTAAACTGCTTGTCTTTTGTATAGAATGCATTTGTAAAATCGTGCATTTCCCGAATTTGGTTGAAATTTTTAAGAGAACAATTCTATTTTTTTCCTTCACTAGATGTATCATCTTATGAGGGCAACTGATCAGTTTTTCCCCCCGATTCAAATAATATAGAGTGTCCACACTTCCATATTGCTACAGCGCTTGGTATAGTGAGTTATCACTAATGATGAAAATCCAGTGTAAAATGGGCATGTTAAAAAAAAGAAACCGAAAATCAACATGGTATCCCTGATAATTTGAAGAATTTATGGAAGAGAGAAAGAATATTACTCATGACGTTTCATTGGATCAGCTACAATAAGCTGAGACAAGGGAATAAGGAGAAAAGGATTTTAACAAGGACATCTGCTAGAAATACTCAGATCCGAAATTATGTTCACTCAGGTCCTGAATATAATTGAACTTATCTAGGAAATGATGAGTACTCAAAAATTATATAGTAATGACAACTGCTTAGAAAAAGAAAATTCATTTTTCAGACTATCACTTCCGAAAAAATGGGTCAGCTAAAAAATACACTAGATTTTCTTCATTGGCAATCACCATGGTTTCCCGAGATACAATTTTTTGGAGATTTCCAGAAGTTTTACTCTATTATGAAAAAAATGCATCCATTTGATATTTTTTGATTATTTTTCTGTAAAAATCCAGCTATTTATTTCCAGCTCAAAATATTTATCCGTAAATTTAGCATTTAATTGTTTCCTAATTTAGGTGATCTATTAAATGAATAGCTGAATATATATTCAAGATTTACTTGAGATATGTCTTCAATGATTTATACTACAGCACAAATGATGTGCATCAACTAAAAAAAATTACCAAAAAATACTTAGACAAAAACAAAACAAATGAATTTCCTGCGATACCAAAATGTAAAAATTAGTTTACTCACGAGCTCGCTAAAAATTATTTTTCCGGAAAATGAGAAACCCTAGTTTTGATCTGTTAAATTGTGAAATTGCCTAACTTCACCAATTACTATGGGTTGTACTATCAAAATTTGAATTTTCCCTCAAAACTTGAAATCAACAATATTCAATGTTGTCAATAGGGCATGAACAAACTAAAAATAATATTATCTGCATGGTGGTTTGACAGTCTTTGGCTTGTCGTTACAAAAGGTTGTTTAAAAAAATGCTGAGAATAATTTTCACAGCGCCCTCTAAGTAGTTACATACACTGGCAAGAAAATGTATGAAAAAATACTTTTTCGTCATTTTCATCAATGTTTATAACTTTATTAATATTTTTTACTTTATCCCGATGAAAACTATTATGAAAAAAATGCATCCATTTGATATTTTTTGATTATTTTTCTGTAAAAATTCAGCTATTTTGACCAGGCTTCATTTTATATCTAATGTTTTTCTCTGGCAAGTATGAGAAATAAGTAGTTAATTCCTACAGAATGGTTATCATTCTATCTTGAAGACGCCAGCCATTCTTTCTGGACAGAGATTAATGGGAAGATTGTTTTTTTTTTTCAACAATACAACGACCAAAATATACGTCCAAGCTCTGCAAAAAACTTCTTAGAAAAGAAAGAAGCATCTCACATCTTATCTATTATCTAATGGGTAGCTCAATCTCCTGATTTGAACTCTATAGAGCTATTTTGGTCACACCTAGACAGAAGTGCCCCACAAGTAAGGTGAACATTTTGAAAAATGAATGAAATGACATCACACCTCCCTATCTTGAAAAACTAAAAGCAAGAATGCCAAAAGTCTTGAAAGCAGTTATAGCAGCAAAGGGAGGATTTTTGATGAAGCTAAAATTTAAACAAAAATATTTTGATTTTTTACAAATAAATGTGTATACCCATATTGAGCCTTAATTTTTCTTCATTTTAATATCCTAATTAATGTGTTACCAGATGATAAAGTCATAAGAAGTTAGAAAAATAAGTAAAATTCAATTTTTTCTAAACTTTTTCTTGACAGTGTATATCTGTATTTTATATTGAATAATAATATCATTCAGGGAGTTGTATTATTATACCGCTGGATGGGGCCATTCTTTCTGTCACTTTGTTTAAAAACTCATGTTAGTAAACAACACTCACGCCTAGCGATGAAAATCGGGTGCATTTCTAGCTCGCCCATTATTTTGGAGTCGGGAAACTGAAGTGTTAATTTTCTTTTCTTTATCTGTTCTCATTATTATTTAATTCCGGAAGAATGAACTTCCTTTTCTACTACAAACAAGCTATCATTGATATATGTATACGTAACTGGATTGAGCACTTGCGTGAGCACATAAACGATGAAGAGTAATCCTGAGGACTTGGTGTGTTATTATAACATTGATTTTTCGTTGGACTTATACCGATAATTGTTTTTTAAGACGGTTTATGCGTTCGATTTGGACGCTTCATGACATATAAAAAGCGGCCGAACCAGGCGTTAAAATTTTGGGATCACTGCGTAACTAATTATTGGTTATTTCAATAGAATAGTAGAAATGAAGATATACAGAGTGGGAAGAAAAATGAGCGATTTATTTTTTAATCTTGTACGCAAACAACTCATCTGGTGAAGAAGCTTGTATTCTAAAAATTAATCTCCGTCCAAATAACTTTTATTTTGTTTATTATGCATCGCACTACGACAAAAAATGAACAAGCAACAAGCCAAATGCCAAAGGGCACATAATCTACTTAACGTCCAAGTAAGCGGAAATGATATCATTAAGATTGTCGGCGTCAATGTCAGCACAGTCCAACATGTTTGAAACACTGGTTTGAGCACCAAGAGGTCTCCTGGAAGTGGTGACTGTAACAAAAAGAGAGAGGAGGCCTTCATCCACATCCTAAAGTTCAAGGTAGATGCTGACCCACCGACCACCGTGAAAAGTCAGCAAAAAATTAAATCAAAAGAAAGGTGCAAGAAAATTCGCCCAGTTCCCCAAACCTTATAACCCTCGACTATTTCTGGTGTGGCGCTATCGAGAAGAAGATCAATACCCCCCCCACACACACACACGCAATGTGGACTCGCTACAAGGAGTGGTGGACCAACTACCCAGTAGAGAATATCAAACATACGTTTAACGTGGCCGTCATTGAGACTAGTGGACGCCATATTGAATGATAAAACTTGTGTAGGACAATTCTTACTATCCCAAAAAGTTTATTTTAAAATAAAAAGTTACACGAACTTAATTCAACATTTCCCTGACCGCTCATTTTTGCTTTCCCACTCTGTACATATGAGTAATTATCTTTTCGAATACCTTGCTGCAATATACACATGCATGGTGCATCGAAGAATGTTTTCTTTTGTCTTCAATGCTCTATAAGAAGAAGTAGAAATAATAAACTATTCACTTTCTCTGATAAGCAGAAAAAATATATATGAATAGACAAAAGAAATGATGAATGTACGTATTAATTAGTGTAGAGTTTCGATCTGGAAACCGAACTAATTCGGTCCTTTAAAGAAGTTATATATTTGGACCATAGGTTGCATTGAAAAATACAATCTTGATCGTTCTCATATAAAACTCGGATAGTAGGAGTACAGTTTAACTTTTCAAAGTGTAACTAGACTCTTTGTTTTATAAAAAAGGGCCGTAATAACAATGGAGATCCCATTTTTTCAGTAGTAATATTGTCTGAAATATTATATATACATATTTTCTATTAATATTATTATTTTTTTTTTTGGTTGGTGGAACTTGGTTTTTGGATTTTTTTGAAAAATAATACCAAAATTAAAATTTATTGAAAAAAATTTCAAAAATCCACAGCTAGTGACATAAAATTCAAAAGTTAAATTTTTCGAAAAAAAATTGAAAAATCCATAGTTAGTAACAAGTAATTAAATTTTTTAGAAAAAAATTTGCAAAATTAAAATTTAGAAAAAAAAATCAAAAACTCATTTTTTCGAAAAAGTTTTCAAAATTCAGTTATTTACAAAAAATATATTTTTTTATAAAAATTATTAATATTAATTTCTGCTTTGCTGCATAATTTTCCCTAATGACCTTTTTTTGAAAGAAAATATCATATTTAAAAATAATCCTTTTCGGGGGTGGGGGGAGTTACAACCCTCCAAACCACCCCGTGCAGACAGCCTTTATTAGTCTATAAGTAGTAAGTCCTCCATAGTCACTCCAGCCCCTCCCCCTAAGAATCAGGCCCCATGATTTAAACCAGCAATATAAAGACAATGTAAATATTTTACATATATACATTAACATAAAAGACTCCAATAACTCATATGATACAGAAAAATATATTCAGGATAGGACTTACAAAAATTGAAAACTATTAAATTCGGATCTGTTATCTTCAATTTTGGATATAATCGTTCTAGAAAACATCACTTTAAAACGAACTGGGGAGATCAGTATCAGACCGACTCTCAACACCAATACGTATCTTTATCTTAACATCTAAGATTAGGAAAAGATAAAACTCTTCATAATACATACCTTAAATACAAAATCACAATCCAAGCATTGATAATGTTCCTTTTCATGTTTATCAAAGACCCCTCGATTCTTGAAAATGAGTCCACAAATAGCACATCTAGGATGTTCCTTTTGAATATGACCTGTGAGTTGGGCCAGAGAGAGGAACTCTGATGAGCAGACTTGGCATATTCTATTAAGAATAGGTATATATATACATACATTTGAAGAAAAAATGGATTTTTGACTAATTCAAAACTTACTTGTGAATATCCTCCTTATGTTTCTCAATTTTCTCTTTGGAAATGAATAATTTCTTACAAACTGAACAACTGTGACTCTCTTCATGATGTTTATCCAGGTCCACGAAAGTTTTGCAATTCTTGGCACAAATGGAGCAAGTGAGATGTGAGCGCACCATGTGGTTTCGAAGGTTCTCTGCACTTTTGAAGGACTTTTCGCATTTATCACACTTGATCATTTGATAGCCCTATATGGTCAAAGAGGAAAAACATAGCTTAAAATAAACTGAAAGGAAAGGTTTGACACACCCTACCTTGGAGGTTGATAAATGTTGTTTACGAATATGCTCACTGAGGAAAGTGGCCTTATAGGTTCCATTACAAAACCTACAGGGTACTCTAGGCTGTTGAGTGGCAGCTGAGGACTTGTCCTTTTGATAAAGTCTTTTAGAAGACTTGGATTGGACTGGGTTAACAAGAGACGGTGCTTTAGGTAAAGGGTTATCAGGTTCAAGATAAACTAAATTGCCACTCTTTTGTGGACTAGTATTCGGTATAAGGGAGGTAGAGAGAGGTAGCTCAAGTGGATGGTTTTGAAGTGGATCCAAGAGTTCAGATTCAGAGTAGAAGTCCATATCTTCATAGTCATTCAAGTAGTTCTCTTCTTTTACATTGACTTCAGTCAATGATTGGATTCTGAAATCAAAAAAAGGGGATTAAAATTTTTATCATTATCATGGATCCCATTAGCCTTCATCGTGTATCATAGAAGTTCCTAAGCCCCTGTTACTAGCGACGATAATATGAAACTAAAACTTTAAAATATTTGAATAAACAAGATTGACAAGATATATTCCATCATTTTCACATTGATTGATTCGTCAAATAACAAAAAATATGCAATATTATGAATTAATGTTAGGTCTTTAAACTAGTTCCATCGTTTAGAATTTCCAAGATCCTAAACGATTAACTTATCATTCATAAATAAAACTTTTTCCCACAATCTATCTAATTAAGGATTAGTGAAGGATACTACCCAATTTAGAAACTTACTTTTCCATAATTTCTGCATTATCAAAGGACTCAAAGTCATCTTCAAACTTTGGTCTCTGAATCTTAAAATCATTAGAAGGGAAAAAATGAGAGTTCATCAAGACCCTTTGATCTTTTAATTTTTCAATGGGTTTAAGGTGCAGGGTGCGTTTATTATTAAGCATTGGTTCATCACAAGGGATATTTGTCGATGAGAAATCCTTATTATCGACAATATTTCCGTTATTGTATTCGGGAAGTATATGAAATGAAGGATTCTATATTATAAAAATAAAGATAAAATATGTTAGTTGGTTAATATTGGCAATGTCCTTATTCTTGCCTGCCCAAAATGCATGTTATCATCCACAGAGTCATTCCGAAGCTCACTTTTTTCAACTAAAAGAATTCTCCTTTTGACAGAACACGGAGGCTCCTTACTGCCTGCTTCAACAATAAGGTCCTCTCGAAGAGCTGTAACATCGTTTTGTATAAGTAGGACAGACTGTGATGGTCCAAGTGTGGACTGAGTCCCAGGAGTTTCCTTGGATGCAAGTACAACTATTTTACCGCCACTCATTTTGAATTGTACATTCTTCCTTTTTCAAATTTTTCTTTTATCTTTTTTTTTAAAGAGAAGAAGGAAAATAAAAGTTAGAAAATTCACTTCACTTCACTACTCGTTTACATATTTATTCCATTTGTGTTTCCTTCATCTCCTAAATATTCACTACTAAGTAGTAGCAGAAAAAAAATGCACTGACGACGAATATCTTCTATTATGAAGTACATATTATTATTATTCCCCCAAACCGGTTCTTCTCTTACAAAAATATATCAACTAATGTTAGTGCTAACTAACATTCTGGCCATAGATTTCTTTACACACACACTCTTTTTTTATTATTAGCATTTTGTGGATTTGTAAAACCAGTTTTTCGAGTTTAAAAGGTCTCCAGCGCATTACTAATTATAACTAAACCTTCATTACACAATTTTATGATAAACTGCAGTCTTGTTAACATATATATCTTAGTAATAGTTAAATATTTATAATGATCCGAAAAATAGCTTTGTTAGGCTAGATGTAAGACATTATTGGCTAAATTGGAGAACATACAGGCCGAGTGCATCAAACTAGTTAGAAGTAGAGAGGGGGAAGAGACTATACTAGTTATTTATCTAAATATCTATGTAAACAGCTTTTGACAAATTGGAATGGGAATTAAATGTCTTTCATAATAAATATACTGTAAATTTCGATTGTACCCTTAATTTAATGATAATTCTCTTATTTTATTTTAATATAAATTGATATTTATGGGACAGCTTTTTAATCGGGCAATACAAAAGAAAGTTAGTAGGATTTTTCTTATAATTGAGTCTGGATTACATTTACAATATTTCTATCAAGCGACTATTTTGATAAATCCTTTGAAAACGCCTCAAATTACCCTTAAAGTAGCGAAAATTCATCGTTATAAAGAGAAAAATCTTTCAAAGACCAAATTTCAATCAAATGAAGTCTCATAAATCAAATGAAGTCTCTAACCTATAATTATCATTGTTGGATATCTCAAAATTGCCTGAATTTATTACTTCCTTGATTTTTGTTCAGGATTTTTTTTATGTTAACTCACCAGAAATTTACTTAAAAGAAGTTGCCTCATTATATCAGTATATTTTTGGTATCCGAGCATTTCTGTGAATATAAAACTTGGGGTCGACAAACTTACAATCTATCTTTAGTTTAAACGACAGTAAAAGTTCAAATGCGTCTTGTTTTTTTTGTGGAATAAGGTAATAATGTACAGTGACTGAACACTATTGGTTAAGAGGAACATAAAAAAAAGACTGCCCAAAGAACAAAACTGTATTGCAAACATAAAATACAGCAAATTCACACTATCAATGTTTAAATGTTTCGAAATATCATTTGTATGACGCAGAGCGATTAAACTTTTTCCAATTATCCGTTATATGGTCATTTCCTAATTTCTTTACGGTCATTTTGATGCTCATTGGTTCATATATTTTTTTAAAGAAGCGGTGATCAGGTGATTAGTTCTTGTCCAAATTTAGTTGTCTACGAAAAAAACTCATTTCCACGCAAGTTGTCCATTTCAGGCACCACATAGCAGAGATGTATAAAATATGACGGAGTCGCCGTAGCTCACCGATAACGCGCTCGGGAAAAGTTATTTTCTTGAATTCAATGTGCGTTCGTGCCCAGGTGATCCCTAGAGAAAGAAATATACTTTAAGCATATGGATTTCACCAAAAAGATTCCTAGGTTAGTTTGAGTAAAAAATGTAATACTATAATGTTTACTGCCACTCCGTCTAACCAATTAAAGGAACATTAAAAAAAATATGTCATAGAATGCTTCAGGTTTTTTTTATTTTTCAAAGCTTTTTTCAAAGAATTATTGGGTCATTCCACTTTTTTTTTTTTGCAATTTACGGGATGAATATCACCGATTTTAATTATTTTTGGTCAGCTGGCTTTTCTAAATGGAATAGGAGAGTGTGTGAAATATTAGGATTCTGTGACTCACCTGAGCATCAGAGCTCACAATAAACAATGATAAATAGACAGATTTTATTTGAAAGGGGCTATATGGGGGTAATGAAATATTGGGCTGTAGGTATGTACCGAGTGCTACATTGAAGTCTGAACACTTCCTAATTTAATAATAAATGATGTTTGACTGATTGAAACTAATTCATATTTCGATATATTAAAACATAAACAGTTAGTTTCAAAAAAAAAAAAAAACTTGAGCTCTCTAGCTTATGAACAAGTCTAGAAAATGAGACTTGAACGTGATCGGCGAATTTCAATTTGCACACTCCAAGCAATTGGGAGTTTCGAGCACCACCGTCTACGCCGTCAGCAAGTCCAAAACGTTAGAGAGGAAGAAGGGCTCAGTCAAAAAAGGTCAAACTGGAACCGTAGGAGTTAAAGAAAAGAGTCCAGACAAATCGCCTCAAGTCCATGAGGCCCCATACACACCAGACTGTCCAAAGAGCTATCAAAAAAATGAATGGACAGTTTCTTGATAGGATGGAGAGACCACTTTTGACACCAGCAGTTATAGACAACCATCTCTTCTGCTGCAATACTCTTTTAGATAAGTCTTTTGAACTCTTTTTGAACACTTTTGGTCTCACTACAGACCTGTTTCTAACCCCCTCAACTTCACTTTTTGTGTGCATGTGGAGGGAAGGCCTACAGTGACTCTCATCCAAACACCGAGGCCCTCAAAGCCACAGTCAGTCAGCACTGGGACGCCATGGCAGAGGATTACATCTGTTGCAGGTGCCAGGCCTTCCTCCTTCTGGAATCCTTAGGGTGGCTACATTAATGACTAAGAGTGCTCAAACACACATATATTTATAGTATTCTTTTTTTTTTATAATTCTATTGTTAATTAATAAATTATATCTCGTTTAAGTTTAAAATTTGAAGTGTCCAGATTTTAATGTACAACTTGGTATATCATGGCGTTACCTCACTAGCAAAAAAATATACAGAGTATAGTGTTGTCAACATGAGATCTTTCTGCTTCTTTTCTCTTAATCAGCGTTTTGAGCGTTGACTCGTCGAATTAAGCTTTTAACACTTTTGAACAGCTGTTGAATAATAATTCCATAGTTGGAAGAATTGGCTAACTTCTAGCTGAGTTTGGGCATTTTTTCATATGAAATGTTGGATGATATAATTGAAGTGTAAAGAAGTGATATATGAAGTATAAAAAAATTGTTCATATTTTCTTCTTTTCTTGATTTTTTCAAGATTATTTTTATGTTGATACAAACAACATATATATATTGTTTAAAAATTATGAAATGATGATAACAATAGTTATTAATAGATCAATAAAATTCCGTGTTTTATGGATAACATAAGGAAAACAGAATAAAAACTACAATTAATTGAATGATGATGAAATGAAATATAGTTGATTCCAAGACAATTTTGGAAAAAGTGTATCGCAATTATTGCTTTAATTGGAAACTAAGGAGTGCATATGTTTTTTTTTTGTTTTTTTGTAAGAGCGCAGGAAGAGGAAGGAGCGAGACTTATGGTTAAAGGTGATAATTTTGGTAAGAATACAAAAGCGTGCGAGGAGAAGAAAAGAAAAACTTATGGCATCATTGATTAAATAATTCACATCTTCTTCTATCAAGAACGTTATCATTCCCGCCTTTATTATTCAATGTTAATATAATATTAGATGCTGATAGTCGATAGAGAACTGAATAAAATGCCTAAAATAAATTCGCCTTCTCTCTGGATTCCTGAAAATGGGGGCCCAGGAATTTGGAAAATACTTACCGGATGAGAAGCAGATGGTTTGTCGAATTTATCGATATAAATGTGCTTTTAGTCCCCTATCTAGAACTACACACCACTCATTATCCTCATATCATAACATGAGTATGGATATTCATCTAAAAAATCCAGTTAATGATGAATGCATCAAGTCAGACTTTAACTCTGATCTCACAAAGATGTTTATTGCATGTAATATAACCTAATCCATTGCTAATCCTCCTCCGTTCAAAAAATTTATGGAGAAATACGCGGGTAAATTTATCCCTTCCCGAGGAACCATCATTAATTAAAGGAGAATGGTGGTAATGATGTCATTTATAGAAATACAAATCTAGGAAATTGTAAATTGTAAAGTTAAGATAATTTTCAGCCTATTTAGAGTCATCCACACCAAATTACGAAATGGAACACTGAATTTTGTACCATCTAAGAGTAAGTATTCATTTCTTTTTTAAATCTAATCCTAAAATATGGTTCTATTTTAGCTAAAATTATCAAGAATTATGATACGCAACTCATTAAATGGCAAAAACAAGTGCTTATATGGTCACAGCAACGGGAGTAGTAGCTTTGGATAGTTCATAACTAGTTTGTCTGACATTAGTTTCTTCCCTTAAAGACTTGGGTATGATCATTAGGTTTTCCAATATTAAATAGTGAATAAATATTACTTTTTTATCACTTAAGGATTAGCTATGGTTGATAATCCCCAAGAAATGGTCTTCAAAAAATTCATAAAAGGCAAAAACAACTGCTTAAATGGTCACAACAACGTGGGTAGTTACATTGGGTGTAGCATTATAATTAGCAATTGTGCGTATCCTTCATGATAATAGTATGCTGTTATACAAGCATAAATAACGGGGGGGAAATCTTTTTTGATGCCCTTAATAAGGAGTAATATCGCCGGACATTACTACATAATTAGCTTTTGCACTAAATCTTCCAGATGGATTTAATTCTAAATTTTTTTTATTAGTATATTTATTGTCTAATTTTATGATTTTGACATTTACTTTATTATTAATAATTAGTTAGATCTTATCTATCATGTGCACAATTGTATATAGCAACTTCCACATAAGGAAAAAAGGGTGATTATCTTTTTTTATTAAACTCCACGTCTGGCTTTTGTTTAGCAACTTAAATTTATGACATATTTAACTGAATTCATGTCAGAACAAGAAAATACTATTTGGATCAATCTATTATTTCAATATTCTGTATTTATAATTTATTGTTATTATTAGTTATAAGATTCTAATTGTTTAATTTTGTATATTTAACATATATGTATGATGGTTTATTTTTTAGTATGTAGATTATGTTTAATTTAAGCCTTCTTTTTAAAATTGGAACTTCAAATGTATTTCGAAATACTATACTTTGTCATTTCATTAGTTATTATTCTGAGAATATGGGTCATAGTGAATTACAATTTCATGGGGTGTGACGTTTTCAAATCTACTGTAACGGATAAAAAACGTCTAAGTCAATTATACGTAGTATATCTTCATTAAACATTTTACTAATAAATACTTTCGTTATAGCCTCAAAAATCATAATAAAGCATGCATATGATAATCACATCAGTATTTAAAACAATGATACCATAAGTCTTTCTCCCCCCTTCTCTGTGCTCGCGTTTTTCTCTAAAGAAATTCTCAACTTTGCTTATGGTACACCTGAATTAAGATCCTTGTTAATATCAACTCCCTGTTTTATGATTTTAGAGGGATTTACTGAATGAATTACTGCTATAAAGAGGCGAACCTTCTACATTTAAGATAGTATTAGTGAAGGGAAAATATTATAATTATACTTAAAACCATATATATGTTTATATATACTTTATTATGCATTTTTATATCAATTAACTCCATAGGCAAGAATTCTTCTCTTAGAGGGAGATATCAATTCATGCACGCATGATTAAATAATGAACAAAAAAGAGCACACGCATAAAACCGTTTTTCCTTCTCTCATCGCTATTACTAAGCTTTTCCTTTACACACATCCCATTTTTAGTCATTGGATATTTTGGGTTGAGTCTTAGAACAAATTACTTTAAGATAAGGATAATGATATATTCGAGAATACCTACGAACGTACGTAATCACATGATAAAATTATATTAGTTTTGCATCTCTCAACCTTTCATTCAAAAAGAGTAAAAAAAGGACACTAACCCTTTTGATAGTTTTACAATTTCTTACATCCTTGTCCCCTATTTTTGGACTATCGTTTATTTAACATGTCGTTAACAGGCTGACAATGCTTACCCTTCCCCCCACCCGAAATGGAACTTTAGAATGTCCTCCTAGGTTCTTGGGTTTTAGTCTATAAAAACATATTGAATCACGGGTTTTTTTGTATATAATAGCTAATAAAGAACAATTATAATGTTTTGTTATTAAAAAATATATAACAGTTAGTTATTTGATTCAAGCAAATATATTAGATGCAGTTTTGTGCTTTACGATACAAATCTGTATCCAACTATGAGTAATATGAGTCAATCAACACATAGCTATAAAAGAAGAAAAAAATCCTTTCAAATATTTTATGTGTCTTGATAGATGAAGAACATGATAAAATTGTTTTGTCTGTCCATGGTTGTAACCTACTTACATATACATTTACGTTGTGTCAGCTGTCGATTTCTACTTTTCGTCATGATGTGTAAGGTAATTTTGAATATTAGATATTCTGCCAGATAGTCTATTCGCCTCCTTTTTATGTGTTTATATAGGGAGTGCAACATAACTTCCTTTATAATAAGGCGTGATAATCCGACTGTGCAGGTAGTAGTGGGGTGGGTGAGGTTTCATTCTTAGGCGAGATTCTAAAGAGTTTGTAGAAATACCTTCGAAAATAAATATTGGGAAAAAGTGTTTCACAATATGTTTTATTTAATTAAACTAATTGCAATTTAGATCCAGAGTTTTTATTTGTGCAATTTATGGAAATCAGTGAATGGCTTTAATTTATTGTACACAAACAAGGATACATTCAATTTTGTTGTGACGTGACCGAGAGAGAAAGGCGTGGAGGAGACCTAGGATATGTGTTACGTTTTATTTACATGAACATACTACCTGACAGAGACTCGCCTGACGGGATATTTATAAGTGAGTACTATATATAAAAGTACATTACCAAAGAAACGGCTTATGATAATATTAGATATTGAGAGGTAGAGAAACGACTTAGCCAGAATAATACGCAACATTATTCTCTCAATCATCAAGCCACACCAAACTTTTGATTAAAACAAAAGTTTAATATGCAAGGTAAGCATCGGCTCATCCACATTCCCAGAATATTTTCATCTATGCAACGGATCTAAATCACACAATAATGATCCAGACCACCTGCTCGTTGGGACATGAGGAACAACGCCTCTTGTTTCTGGAGTATTTTCCTCCATAAAAATACATCGAAGATCCCATAGTAGAGAAGTCAGACCTGTACAAAACACTTTGGATTTGATCGCATAATCGTTACCTGATTTTATGAACATAACGATGCACCATCACCCCGTGAACGATCACGAGCCAAGTCGTGCCCTTATCGGTCTTGTGGTTCTAGAGATTCAAACCAGATGTTGTTACGTTACTGATAGACAGGCGTGGGGGAGGCATTTTGTGTGTGTACTGTTTTATTTGTATGATAAATGATCTTACAACATGATAGTGACTCGCCTACTTGAATATTTATATGTGAATACCATATATAAAAGTAGACTACTATACTAACGTCTTATGGTAATACAAAAGATTGAGAAGAATGTAATCGACTTAGGAATAATATGTAGTACAAAACACTATTCATTTTCATTATTTGAAATTTGCAAAAAAATTGAATGCAAACAAATCTAGGGACGATTATGCTAATGTGCTAAATTGGTGCCATCAGATTTGGTGTTATGTAAGGATCTTCAATTGCTTTAAACCAAGTAATTGGAACCAGATTTCCTACAGAAAACCCCCCCAAAAAAAGTTTTACTTTATTTGAAGTACATATCTGCACTTGAAGCAAATATTTACAGCATGATGACATTGAGAAGGGCATCCCCCCCACCCTCTGCATAATACTTTGATTAAATTCAAATAGAGCTATGATTTTTCTGCATTAAACTGTTTCTTATCAAACCGTTGTCTTTTTGGGTTTTTTTTAATATTTCATTTTAATCTATTTGAAGTAGTTTCTTTTTTGATAAATTTGTTCATTTCGTTAAATATATCAACAAGGTGTGTATTCATTTGAGCGAGGTTATTATCAGCGAGTGTCATCCTAGGGACATTCATATGGCCAATAATTTATTTGGGCTGGCTAATTTTCAAGAATTTAGATTTCTGCGACATTTTCATATATTATTTATTACAAGATAAATGTCATTCTTATTAGACAAAAAAGTCCATCAAAGATTAACGTTTTTAACACTCACGACGATAATTGTCGGAGAATGTGTATCCCGTTTTTAAGACCCTACTCTACGGTAACCCATCAATCAGAGTGTTTGAACGCCATCATACTAAGTGACTCTTTTTAAAGTTATTTACCTCATGGAAGATTGCATAGTTGATGCAAAATCTGACAAGAGTCATAGTCACTCCTATATACTTCTCTTATTTTATTCTTAACACCACGATAGTCAGTAATGTAATATATATTATATGAAAAGTCGCCGAAATTAACCTTGTTGAAATTAAGCTCGTCCATATGAATGTCGCTAAGTTGACACTCACTGAAAATAAGGTTGCTCAAATGAGTGGACACGATATAAATAGGACTTTTAAGAGATGACAGGTTAAGATCCCTTTCATATGTTCTATGAGAACTTTGTTAAAATACATTCAGTTGAAGTTAGTAATTCTTCGTGGCGTGTTACTTTATATATACAAGTATGCCTTGTTTGTTATGCCGTCTGTAACGTCCGTCAAAACAATTTATAATTACTCAAACTTTGAATTTACATGAATAATACAGAGGAAAGTACTGCTAGACTCGCTCAGATCTTTTCCGATGAAAAAATGATTTTGATTTCTTCATGTCCTCGTAATTATCAGCTAACGTTATCCCTTTAGTTTCAGGAAGAAACAAGAATGTGACGGAGGCAAATAGGAGTAATATACCAAATATTACTAGAGGAACATCTTCGTGAATATCCGTTCCAATGTCCAGAATGAATGTACATATGGCAGATCCTACCTAGGGATATTTGATTAAATGAATTTGTCAAAGTACCACATATTTTAAATCACTTTACCTTACTCCAGCAATCAAGGATGGAAAAAGCTTGGCTTCGTACATTGGTTGGAAATACTTCCGGAGTGTAGATATCAATAAAATAAAAACAGGCTACTACAAGACTCTGAAGAATTCCATAGACAATTAAACGAAATACGTCGTATTGGAGGAAAATGAAAGTAACCCCAATGACACCAGTGAGGCCATAGCAGCATAATAAATATGGTATTCGCTGAACCTAACGATACATAATATAACTTTGATCATTCAAATATGGTTCTAGGTCAAAATCCCCCGACAACATGGTCGACTTGTCTGAGATATTTTTCTATTTAACGAGGTTTTCATTTTATATGCACAAATTACATAAGAAATAAATGAAGGAAGAAGGATCAATAAAAAGTTCAAATAAATTAACATTTTAGTTTTATCCCTCTCAAAAAAAAAAAAAAACCTACCAAATCATTATACAGATATTATTGTTAAAAAATAACTAAATCAAATCCTTCAACTAACAGAATTGAGAACACATATACAAGCATATAAAAAAAAACAGGAGCAAATAAAAATAAAATATAAGAAGCAATCGACCATTAAAAGTACAAACAGACTCCATAGTAAGACTGCTTCTTTTTAAAACCATTGTAAGATCTTACAATCCACCTAAAAGAGTCTAAATATTTTGCGGACATTTAGGGATAATACCTAATAACATCATCTCCATATTTCCATCTAGATCCAGAGGTGTCTAATTCAAATGCATTTGTCTTTCCTGGGAGATCCCTATCGTTTTGAAAGCCCAAACAATACCAGTGCTTTTGTGAATTTTGATTTTTGGCCATTTAGTCCCTTTCGGTTTAAGGAAATAAATAGTTTTATAATTCAAACACTGGGGCAATCTACGAAAGCGTGTATGGAGGAGTTAAAAGTTTTCTCGCATTCTTTACATGTAGTATTGTACGAAACAAGGGCAGCCGAGATTTGAAACTACGCAATCAATTCTTTGTCGTTATTAATATATAGTAAAGATTTCTCTATTTTGTATACCAGGATTTGGGAGACTTAATAGTTTTCTAAAATTTCCACATATCACAAAATGTACCTTTCACAAATACCAATCAGGGTATTTTGTATGGTCTTGAACAGTCAAAATAGATTTATCTATAGTCAGACTTTCAAGGCAGGTCGGATCTTCTGTATTGTTGACAAAATGTTTCTTTGCTACGTTATAATGAATTATATATATGGTAGTGTTTCGACTCATACGTTGGCGTTCCATACTATAAAACCAGATGAGTAACACACCATGAAAATGAGATTTTCTTGACTGATCTGTTTGATAGAATAGCACCCATCATCAGAAGCATGTATAGTATGTTGACAATAAAATCATTCATTTTTTTATTTTTTTTTGGGAAAAGTAAATGGCTTAGGTTAAAAAAAAAAAAAAATATTCTCACCCTAGTTTATAGGGGAGTAATTACCTGATACAGTAATTCTCCATTCCAAGAGGGGATGTTTCTTTATGTCAATAAAAATCATCTGGTATATCTTGGGTATAATAGAAGATAGTAAATTTAGTCCAACTCCTTTAATTTTTTTTTTTTTTTTTTGCTTTTTGAGAGAAAGGATGTACTTTGAGTAAAAAAGAGTCTCCAGCCACGAATTTCCTTCATTAATTGCCTTCTCAGTTAAAAAAGCAGAGAATTTGCTTTATATAAAACCAGAGGAACTATTTCAGCACCATACAATTCAACTCTTTTTCTGAATCCTCAATTTCCTCAATTCTCTTACTTTCTTATAAACCAACAAACTGACGTTCCGTGTTTCCTTCGAGAAATAATGTGACATCATATGCATAAGTATCAAAAAAAATGTTTCAAATTCTCTAAAGAAATTCCAATGGCCTGTATCTCCTTCGTAGAGCTATAGAAATTCTTTAAATGCGGTAAAATATAACAAAGGTGCGGCTGGACATTCTTGCCTACAGCTCTTTTGGAGAAGAATAGGCTTACCTGCACAACCATTAATCTCGATTATATATGATCAATTATACAGCAAGGCTCTTATAGGATTAAAAAAACGCATTGGCAATAGCCTTTTAAAAGCCCGAAGTATATGACTGTGTTTCATAGAATCAATGGCATGTGGAAATTCACAGCAATGATTGCCCCAAATTATCTGCTTTAAAGAATCAAAACATGCTTTAATATTTTTTATATTTCCTTGGTATATCAGTTATTTTCCTATTTCTTCGAAATCATTTCTTGATGGTTCCCTATCTTTTGGTTGATTCTTTGGAGAAAGAAGAACTCTCCAATTTCTTAGAAACCAGTGACAGAATGCCTCTAGAAGAATCAGACACAGTAAAAAAATTATCAAAATCATGGGAAGACAGAATCCACAAGAACTTTTACAGGTTCAAGGAACCTTGGTTCTTACGTCTTGTAAACAAATTATAGTAGAAAGTTTTTGCTTTCAAAGTCTTTCACTTAAAGGATGTCTGGTCTTTCTGTCTCTTCCACCTCTTGTATTTTGTAAAAGTATTTTGAATGTTTAAATGATGGCAGATATTAATTCCTCCTTACTTTCTTGGGAGTTTCTCCATTCTTTTGGGAAAAACTAGTATCTGGAGTAAATCTTTTTGTAACTGATGATTCTGACCTTGTACGTGAGGTCATAGTGTGTTCTACATTAAATAAAGGTTTCCTTTTCTTAACGGTTTCATATTTTCATTCGAATCTAATGGAATATCTTTAAATGGTTCCTATTTAATGCATCAACTTTTCCAAAATCCCTATTTTCCTGAGATCCATCATTATTAGTTTATTTTTCAGTTGCAAACAATTCCTCTTGTACGACTTTATCATCCTTCCTTGGTGAGTGACTTCCTTCTTGATTCTCCCCATCACTTGATATGTATCCTGTTTTGACTCCTTTAGTTTTTGAAAGTTCACAGTTATACTCTTGATCTATTACTCTATCCTAAACTAACTCTTTACTCTCTTTCTCTTGACAAATTTTCTTACCTATTAGTTTCACGAACTTTGACCATTTTACATAGCTATTTGGACAACTTTTTGCAAATTGAACTGGCATAGAGCATCTAACACATGTTATGGGCTGACCTGGATAACTGATTTGGGTCTTGAAACCCTTTATGGGAAGAAAATCCATCATCTCAGACTTCAGGACTAAACTCAAACAAAGTTCCCATTCCTTAGCTTCTATAATCTTCCATTATGAAAGAAACTTGCTTTGGCTTGGTTAACAATAGTTCCATATTTCTCAAAAATAGAATTAATTTTTTCGTTACTCACATCTTTATTAGGCGAATGAATGGTAACATTTTTCTCATAAAGAACCGGATTTCTAGAAGCATCTCTTCACTGAGCTTTTAGGCTCCTCACAATTCCTTTGAGACCACTGCAATTTTCATCTGATTTCCTACTTATATATTCCTCTTCTACGTGAGAAAAAACAACACCAACATCTGGCTCCTTATTAAGGACTATAGCACAATTACCATTATATTTTCGGAACCTGGACAAACGTGAATACCCTGAAGAATTGAAAGGTTCAGTTTTAGTGTTTAGTGCTGCTTAGGAGAATGATCGCCCTCAATCGGCTTTAAATCTATTATAATCTTACTATTTAGGGCTCTTGAAGCAAGATCTTTCTTAAGTGCACTCAGTATGCGTCCCACTTGAAGATTATTTCTCCCTCAGGACATGATGAACATTTCCGAGATATTTCGACACTCTTTTGGGTTACTTACTTAATTAGGGCGCACCGTAAAAGTTTTCTCGCATATCCCTTTATATCTCAAAATTGGAAACTGTGACAGAGAAAAGTTGAAATTTCATTATCGCAACTTTTTTAATTAATAGGGAAATATCCTTGGTAAGTGAATTAAAGCGAAGTGACGCAAAGAATATATTATTGAAATAGGCAAAGGATCTCAAATTTTTGAAATATTGGGCCCATTAGCACATTGAAGGATTATCAGAGTAGATGGAAGGTCTCATTATGTGGAGGAGATAGAGAGTTTGTTTCGTAAGTAGTATCAGGTGGAAGGACTCGGAGTCGATCCGTGGAGTGAGGGATGAGGTCAAGATAAATTTCTAGTGTTATACATAATAAGATGTGATCTCATCTGGCCTTATCCCTCAGACCTCCCCGTGAGTCCTTCCCCTTATACTTAATAGGAGACAGTGTGTCCCATAATTATTTTATGCTCTTTAAAGCTTAAAAAAAATATACTTGACTTTCAGGCTGATTTCACGTGAAGATTACATTAATAAAAAGCCATTAATCAAATCACAGTAATTTGGTTATATTTTCCAATGGTCAAAATTATTATTATGTAAGTACTTAACTGGGTATCTTGTTACTCCGTATTATTTATACCGAGTACTAATTATAGGTATAATAACAAGAGTTACCAATAATAAATTTCCATTAAAAATTCAATATTTGATTGGTATATGGAACCAAATAGTACGAATTTGACTTTACTAGGGATATTTGATTAAATAATCCATTAAATAAGGGAATGCTGCCTTAATTTTTAGTTTTTAGGGTGAGGAGGATTGTCCTCAGGGAATTGTTGTAAAGTGTTTTATTCACCAGGAGGTTTTGTATTGATACCTACATGATTATATACACATCATCAGCGACGGAATATCTTTGCAAATGGGGAGGAATAGTCCCTTGGCGCGAATCATACGCATACGTACCTTTTTAAATATGAAGAAGCCGACTAAGGCTACAAGAGGTACCAGGACACTCTTATAGACACATACGAGGAAAATATTAAATGGGATGAGTTTGGCAGGAAAATGGATTCCATAGCTAGATTTTCCTATGCAAAAAAGGGTATCATAAGTACAAGGAATCTCCTACGAGTTTCTCCATCTTCCATTAACAGAAGAACCTTTTTGAACAGACTCACTCCTGAGTTTGTATTACTCTTATCTTCATCTTCTTCCTTGATTGAGTTCCTAAAATAGTTTTTTAAATGAAAAAAATTGGATATTTATAAACTTTTATATTTAGTTATATCTTTGGAAGTAGTTTAATCATAAATACATCATTTATCTTACATGGCATGTCTTGCGAGATCCTCAAATATCCGCAAGTACTCTGTGGACTCCAAATCCACACCATTAAAGGCAGCAATCCTTCTGAGAGACTTATCAGCTTCCTTTATTTATCTATTTTTCAGAAGCCATCGTGGAGATTCACATACCCAAAGGTGCAAAGTTGAGAGGAGCGCTATTGATGCAAATGCGATTTGAATATTCCTCCAATCACGTAAGGCATAGCAAATACCCACCATGACCAGACTTCCAAAATTCCAAGCCATGTTCATGTGGAGTCCAGCTAAAGATCTCATTTCAATATTCACAGACTCTATAATGAGAACAAATATGCTTGACCACATCAGATGTGCAGATCCTCCAACAAGGAATCGAATCATTATAGATAGGTTGTAGTCATTGCTAAAAGCTGTGATGAAGCTGGCAATGCAGTGGAGTAGAGAAGATCCGAGGAGTGTGGTACGTCTTCCAAAATGATCGGAGCAAAATCCTCCAACCAATGTTGCCACAACTATCTAAGTGGATTTCATTTTAATAATATAAAAACGAAATTTGTCACTAAAATTATTCAATAAGTGTTCATTGAATCCGTACACAAACAATTGTCCAAAAGGAAATTGAAGAAAAATACTAATAAATTTGATGAATCTAGATACCTTTGATTATCATTCATGAAGCATTAGGTAGAGAATAGGGCTAGTTGTTACACTTAATAAGTTGATGTTTTTTTAATTTCTAGCAAGTTTCTACGAGCCATACTCCAGCACTTTCAAAATGTTTATATTTTATAACAATTTATGGTTATCATAAAGTAAAATGTTGCTAATTGTTGAAGCTTTCAGATATAAATATGTGTCAAAGACTAACTGGAGGTTTAGTTCATACAAAAGATAGGACGGGTCTTGGAGCCGGTACAATATAATTAAATTTGTATTATCCAAAAATATCCCATATCTGAGACCAGACACAAGGTTTGGGTACTCGAATTTTTTTCTGGATCCTCAAAAAGATTAATAGGAAATACTTATTTCCTCGGGAGATCTTACATTTATTCATTTTATAAGATACGTTGAAATTAAATATGTGTAGTTTTTTTCACTCTTATTCTGCAAAAAAAATTATCACACTTGAAATGGGTTACACGACGTTGCTTGGGCCAAGGAGGGAGTGCGAAATCCCATTAACATTGTATGAAGTTTGGAAGATTATAACTTGCCTTGGGCCCTAGCTGTTCACCTGCGCTATCCGTAGGCCGAGCTGTGTTTTGTTATATTGGAAAGGTTCTTTGATGCTCAGGTAAGCGCCTTCAGGGATATTTACCATGCCTTGGGCCCAACAGAGGGTCTGCAACAGCTACCACCACTGCCTGGAACTCACCATCCATTCTGAGGACGGATTAATAGGTAATAAGCTTGTATTGTAATTCGCCCAGGATCTTGCCATGAACTTCAATACTTTGTGTGTTAAAATGGGTACATAATTACATTTGGCCCGGTATAAGAGATATGCATTATGAGCATTGAAGATATTTTACAAAATATATTTATGTTTACGTTATAATCCATTATAATACGAACATATAATATTTTTACTTAGTTATAAAAATTATTTTATATTATATAATAGAATAATTAAAAAAAAGAGAAAATACCCTAAATGACGTCACGAGGTATCGATTTTACCTTCTTTAAGAATCGAAAAGTGTGACTGGACTGGACCATCGGCCTCAGTTTTAAAAAAAGAACCACACAACAATGCCTCTGTAGTCTACTTCGACTTGCAATATAGAAACTTTAGCTCCACTGTGGTTGATAGTTACATTTTGCTCCCAAATTTGTATTCAAAATTAAAAGTTTCTTACAAATTTATCAACACATGAAAAAATCTGTCATGTCATGTCATTCTAAGATCGATAATAAACTGTATGAATGATTTTGTGACGCATATGACTACTGAAATATATTTTTGACAACTTTCAACAACAATCAAATTACTAATTAATACAATCTCAATTAATAAAAATTACCTTTGTATTCAAAGATTTTTGTTCAACTGACTAAAACAAAGTCCAATAACTAGACTTATTTACAAGGAGGGGTACTCTTAATTCTAGGCTGGGCCAGTGCCATGATTAGGATTTTTATTTGGGTTTGAAATATGATTTTGATATATTTATTTTTGAAATGTTTTAATTGTGACCGATAATTTTGCCACGAAATGTTGATTCACTGGTAGGCTTGCCTCCATCTTTTTATGTTTTTATAGTAGATGTTCGAAGTTACCCTTAGTCCTTCCTGCCTGTTGTATCTCAGCTATAAAGTCACCCTGTAGGTTCATTAGAATCCTCTTTGAGGCCGTCTAGCCTCAGTTCTAAAAGTCTGACAATTTTGTACTTGACGCCATTAGAAATAAAAAGAAAAAAGGTCCCATTGTTTTGTTTTCGTAATTCAACTCCAAACATCCAGCTAAGGTCATAGTCCTCCGCGTCGTTCTATCTGACGGTAGCAAGATGCCTCCATACTACTTCAAGACCAACGAAAAAGTGAACACAGACGTTTACTACAAGGTCCTCAGTTACCATGTCTTACCATGGTTGAAGAACAAGTTCTCTAGGGGCAACGATGTGTTTACCTAAGACGGCGCCCCGGCACAAACATCCAAGGAGGTGTGACATTTCTGCAGGGATAACATGGCTCACTTCTGGCCTTCGTCTTCACCTGAAGTGAACCCCCTGGACTTCGCTGTTAGGTTTGTCTTGGAGGGCAAGATGAACAAGATTTATCACCCGAATGTCTATGCCTTGAAGACCGTGATCATGGAGGAGTGGAACAACTTGTCCTCGGACTTCATCAAGCCAAGCTTTGCTTAAGCTTTTCCCCGTATTGAAGCTTCCATTCAGAATGGAAGGGCATATATTGCATAAAAAATTTAGAAAGTTGTTAAATTACCAACTTTTGCGTCAAAAGTTTGACATAAAAATGGCAAAAAATAAAGATACGTTGAAGTGAAAAAGGTATTTAAAATATTCTAATTTTTGAGAAGTCACCCTGTATAATATAAAACAAAATATGATTATAAATATTCCAGTGCAGCAGCTTCCCAAAACATGAGAAGTGATGGATCCCAATCTAGTACTCCAACGTCACCTTTTTTATAAGCATCAAGTACTCCTTATAAAAGTGTATGATATACTCCAGCCCTCAGGTTGTACAGGTAAAGTATTTGGTCCCAGGGGTGTTTAAACTTCACAGGGTGGGATTTCTAAGCATCAATGATCGTTGTAATTATGTAATATTCTGGCAATCAAACTACTGAATGATAAACAAATTCCAACACACCCGCATCCCTGTGCATAAAAGACTTATTTTAATATCATATAATACACTACGGCCGGTTCCTTGATGCTCAGGAAGGTGGCGGCAAAGAAATTTAACATACCTTGCAGCCCAGCTTTTCACCTGCATAACACCGGCAGATTCACATATTAGAAAGGGTCTTTGGCGCTTACAAACCACGGTTTTACCACTCTACGATATTACCCCAACTTTTTTACCACAATCATTCTACCGTACAATGCCAAAATTACCTAAAACCGTTTTAATAGCCTTATTTTATAATTTTAAAAAAATACCTAAATTTATTTAAAAAATATTACTTATAACTTTGATGCAGTTATAGGTGTAGGACATACTAAAGAATAAAGGATTGCTAAATTTAATCGGGTTAATAATTCTACATGTTTTAGGGGACTATAATTTAAATTTTGCTTCTATTTATAATTAAGCTAGGGAGCATCAATATCGTTTTGGAGGGACACAGCCTCCTAGCACTTACTTTTAGCTACGGTACTGTTTAAACACATTTCATATTTGCTAGTAGCTTCTTGTAAAAATATTAATATTCAATAATAAATAGATTCGAGTTATGAATAAGTTGTCTTAAGGAGTATGATGGTCTGGAAAAACTTACTGTGGGATATTTTTCAAAAATTACACTATTTTCATGGCTCAAAAGAATTTTTGGGATGATTTCACCTTTTTGGGGATGCTTCTTAAAGGAAGAGCTGTTGTTGACAGTGTTTCAATAATAGAGATTCAGAGCCAAGGCCCAGTCAAATTATTGGGAGCCATTGGGCAAATTAATCACTTTTGGGGAATAACATCCCCTTAAGGAGATGTCTTTGAAGATAAATATCCTCAACCAGACTTTGTGTATGATATGTCAAAAAAAATTAGTTATGTAGGTGAGATGTTCAATAAAAATAAAAATATTAATTTGACCTACCTCAAGGAATTGGAGATGCCAAGAGTTCTTAAAAACTTACAAGTACATAGAAGGCAGATTGGATCGAGGAATAGTTTTTTTTTAAACTTGCATAAGGGGGCTAATAAGTTGAAAGATTCGGTTCTTAAATCTACTAAAAACAGCCCCATTCAATAGAATATCAATTTTATTATAATAAAAAACATGTATTCTTTATAAATTTAGAAGTGCGAGGTCTTCCTTACCAGGTGATATTTTAGATTTTGTATAAAAGATTTGCTATTTTTATTAAATTTACAATTCCAAGTTTTAAAAATCATGTAAAAAAATAAGGAACTTAAAAAAAAAAAAGATGAAGTAGCACAAAGTTCCACCTAGGTACAAAAAAAACCTACTAAACAGCTCTCAAAAGTGTGGCCTTAAATGGTGTAAAAAGAATAATTTACCTGCCCTGTGACATGCCTTTCTTCGCAGTAGAATGTATCAGGTGTATATGCCAGGAAAAGTCCACCCAAATGATTGAATGCACAAATGAATCCTGACAAAGTAGAGAGGAGTAGGGCACAGATTTGCCATCGTCCAAAAGAGCCAACAATATCTAAAATATTATCGAAGGAATATTTAACATATTTATCAAATGCCACATCAGTTTGAATGATGATATTCCTGCTGTCAGTAGACATAGTGTCACAGGACAACTACTAATGAATTATAAAAATTAATCACTATTTTGTTGACTTGTGATAACTCGTTTTCACCACTTCTCATCGAGAGAAAATAAGAATTTGGACTTTTTAATTTAATAATAGCTTTTAAACTATATTCACTATAATTACCAATTTTGCCATTACTTATATGGAACATCCATTCGATGCTAAATATTCTTGCTAAATATCAATTAATATAACCCGTTTGTTGTCATTGCAAATTTATCGAGATATTACAAGTCTACAAAATGATTTTTCCTTTAAAACGTGTATTTTATTTTTCTTGACTTGTAAAAACTTTAGTATTAAATTATAATTGTATGTTATAGAAAAGAAAAGAAATTTCAAGAACTATCAATTTATCAATTTAATAGTTGGATTAAATAAATAATTGTTGCCATATTTAGTTACGAAAAATAATAATATTAAATAGACTTAAACATGGCTATATGTAAGTAAAAAATGTATAACAGTGGCATCAGGAAAAGTGCCTCGGTATAATTGCTTGCTTTAAATAGGACATTGGATCTTTGTTATATAAAAGAAATTATACTATAAACTCATTAAAAGTATTGTATTAAATCTTCGAATTGAGTATAAATATGTAGCTTAATACACAAAAACATCACACACACATTGATTATATATTGCTTTAAAGTTGTATAGGTACTACAATAAACACTCGAGCAACAAAAATACGTTGCTGCTTTATGCAACTATTAATGTACTTACTCCATTATAAATGGAGCATACAAAAATATATCTTATGGTTTTGGGTAATGCACAATAATGTCGAAATATAAAAATATATAGGTGCATCATTCACAGATAAAAAGGTTACTTTTCAAAAAAGTTTGTGCCTCTACGGTGTGGATCATGACAGTAGCACCTGCCCATAGGGATTTCAGGTCATTGTATATCGTTTTGCCATTTTGTGATGTAGTTGGATTTTGATAGCTGGCTGGGGTAGCAGACTCAGTTCAGAGAGACCGTTCGTTGCGTGTGGATAGTTGATAATTTTTGTATGACTTTGATTTTCTTGATTCCGTCCCCAACGACAACTCGTGCCTTAATAACTTTGAGGTTTACTGCATGTCTCTTCCAATGTATGTTACTTAACAATGTATGGATTTGGTTTTCTTCCAACTGTGCGTACTAGTTCGCCAATTCAGAAGGCAGTTATATGTATATGCCCTTGAGGACTCGTGCCTTCGGACAGGTCATTATGGGATTCAAAAAAGAAGAGGTCGACTGTGTGGTTATGTCTTTTGCTCTTCATTTGCGTTGTTGTAGTATTCGCATATCGTGAACATGACCTTTTTGGGGTAGTGAAATGACAAGTTCTTTTCCTAAAATACCTGAAATAACTGAGTTATCACAAGTCAATAAAACGATATCTGTTCCAAATTGAGTTCTCACAAATCGACAATGGGTTATAACTTTTTTATTATAGCTAATTTCAACGTAATTCTCACATATAATAGATATCATCTTTGCTCTCAATTGGGATCCTACATTGGATAAGTTTTTAACTACAATTTTATTCTAAGAAGAAAACAGTTTTTTTGGTCTACAAAAACGGCTATAAAAATCATTAACCTTTTTATAAAAACGACGACCACGAACTAAATTTTTTCCTAATTTAGTAGGCTAGGAAAAAGCTCTTTCCTCAATTTTGAGGTACCGCATCAGTTAATCATTTATTCTTATTACGTGGCTGTAGAGTTATTCATTTTACTCTCAGCGCCTCTTAGTTGAGAAATTGTATTTATGAAACTGATTAAGTTTGGGAAAAAATTGATCATAGGGACTTTGTTTTGTTTAAAAATGAACAAAAAGATACGAACGCCTGAACAGAATATTTTCAAAAAAGAGCAGCTGAACAGAATATGTGCCACTTGGTTCAAGCTTTGATTCTTAGGTAAAAGATGGAGCAAATAAAAGAACGCTGTTGAAAGATTTTTCTATTAATTATTCAATTTTGTTTCTATGTACTAGCGTTTAGGCGTTTAAAAATGAATGGAAAGCATGAATGGAGTTTATTTGGCTCAATATGCATGCCAGGGATAAATAAGTCGGGGAAAAAAGGGACAGACGCAATAAATATTGATTGTTATGGAAATATGTTTATCCTAGATCTTATAATCAAGGTTAAGTGTGTAAAAATAAGAATAAATAGAATACTTTGACTATTAAAAATTTCTCCAGGTACTACAGGGAGCCCAAGGTGAGAAAAGTCTTTATACTGCAAGATCAAGGCGAGTCTCAAATCTTTTCTCACAAGTCCAATTCCTATAATATTTTTTATCAAGTCCTCGAATATAAATTGTGTTCATTTCATGTCCATATTGTTATTTAGTGTCCATAATCTTAAGGCTCTTCTTGTGTTTATTACACTAATCTACAAAAAGACAAAAAATATCTGTCATGGAATTTAAGAACAGTTTGACACCAATTTAAAGAGTGATACATTCAAATCTGGTCTCATATTTTCTCTAACACATTAAGTTTTTGGGATATATGTAAATAAGGGATCTGTGCAAAGGGAAAACTAAGTTTAGTGATTAGAAAAGGAAAAATGGTTGTAGCGTGTGCTTTTTTTCCCTCCTTTTTATTCATTATTTAAAACGGTGGGGTGTTAATTTCTCCCTCTGAAGTAAGTATTCTCCCCTATCTTTGGTATAAATTATTTTAAAAATGCATAATAAAATAAATAATTATAAGTTTAAATAGCATTTCAATATTTTGCCTGAACTATTTAAAATGCAGAATCTATTTTCCCCAATTTTTCCAGTCATCCCTACAGCTACATCTCTCAGAGACTTGGTAGGACCTGAGTCACACTTCTTTTTGACGCTCTTGGATTGAAAAGTGACTGGCTCATTACACCAGTTGATACATAGGAAAATAATGAAAACGATAGAACAACATGCGGGATGTTGCTCAAAGAGGTGTAAAACTCATGAGTGACTTTGTAACTTGGATTACCACCGACCAAGAGCAGAAAAACTGTTTATTTATAATTGTGGAATACCACAGAAATAAATATACTAGTTGCAAGAAATCTAATTTAAACCATTAAGAGTCAAAGTACTTCTAGTATGTTATATTGTATTGTTTTTTAGTATAGAGCTATTAGTTTTGTTCAAGGAAAAAATTTATTTTTTGTATTCTATTTTTGTATGGACATACGTCAAGTTAATAATAACTTAGAAGAATATCTAAAAAGTCAGGGGAAAAATAAATAAAAAAGTATTTTTTAATATCTTGGTTAAAATAATTAATAAAATATTCATACAAATTGAATCTCCGTATATTGGCTTTGATTTGATACCCATATTAATACTTTGCGCTAAGCCATTGGAAAGCAATAGTCAAAAGAATATAAACAATCACGTTTTTTGCCGTTTTTTAGAGCCATCAACAATAAATTTTCAAGGCCCATGCGGTAGGCAAGACCACGTTCTAAAATCCAAATGACTGGTATATTTAGTTTTTATAGACCTTGGAGAGCAGGAAAAAGTCAAATATGAAAAGTTTAATATTCTATCAACATTGTGTTTTTCATTGAAGAATATCTTAAGCTCTTTATTCATTACTAGATTAGTCTACACTTTCATATTTTTCTTTATTTACTTCGGATCATGAGCATAAGGAGAGTTCAAAAAAGTCATAACTAGTAACGATTAATTTCCTACATATCAGTGTTTTGTATTTATTATTATTCAAATAAGTAAATACATATTACTGAGGAATAAAAAAAGAATCTTATGTTGCTTACAAAAAATTGACTTATGATGTGTATACCTGAATAATGGCGATACTTGAATAAATATTTGCATTGATTTATTATTTTACCAGATAAACACACTTTAGGAGCTAAATAAATATTTACTAATTTGTACTACTTTGCCATTTTATTCCTCATATTCAGCTCTAGACTAACAGTTTTGTAGTCAACATTTTCAAAAATATTACTATTGAGTTTTTGTTTGATTGCTTAAGAAATGAAATGAATACACTTAAATCGACTAATCTGAAATTAACTAGAACCTATAGATTCTAAAATAAATCATTGCAATTCGAACTCAATGAATGACAAAAATCAATCAATCAATGAATTGAAATGTAATTTAAGATACAAAAATAAATTTAAAAGAACCATTTGGATATTATCATATACATATATATTCACATCCTATCTCGGAAAAAATAATGGTCAAATTTATAAGAAGTATGAGTCCAGAGTATTTAATTCAAAAATGATTTGAAATTTACAACAAATTATAAAAAACATCGATATTTCCTTCCATTGCACAAGAGATCAAAGAACTCTAGTAAAGATTACGAAGTGAAATTATTGATATATGTTCCCTTTGTCTTTGTTTAGGAGCTGGTAAGTAATCATTCTCCACACAAATTATCTTGAATTTCATGATAAAAAATGTTGCATACAAGAATACTTTCATTTACTAACTGTATTTTTCAATGATAATGATAACAAAGGATGGGAGGTAAAGGGTTTGGGGAGTAGATGGCTCGGGGAGTGAAATTCTAGAGTGTAAAAGAACGGGGGGAATTACTTGTTTGGGGATTAAGGGACAGGAGGGGATATATTTATTGTTCTCGTTTGATGCATGCACATTAATGTACGTGGAATATCAATTCATAGAAGCAAGTATTCAAGGTATTTTTTTGAGTGTCAATACATGTTATAAAAAAGCAATCCATTACACAATGTACTATCTATAGACAGCCTTCCCCCTCTCAAAGTCCCACGCAATGATCCTTCGATGTCCACCAAAATAAGAACTAACCGATTCAGACGTGCGCACAACTATGGAAGAAACAAAAGATATAAATTTCGAGTTCCGAATGTACTACACTGGCACATATTTACGTTAACGGTTGAAGATGTACGAGACCTTTCACCGCTTGGAGGCCATCATTGCCCTAAGGGCGGCTACATTAATAATTAAGACACACATCTATTTATAGTATTAATTTTGTTGAAATTCGGCTGTAAATAAAAAAAAATATCTTATTAAATTTTAAAATTCATAGTGTTCAGATTTTAATGGATCACTCGGTAAATTTTGAGTTCCCCATATACTGCACTGTTACATATGTACACTCATGAAGTAGATATACAAGGTTCTGCTTTGCATCAAACCTGTTTATAGCTCCCTTCACTGCACATGCCTTTTTCAATATCCTCTGCATCGCACTATTGGTGAGAGCGCTTATGACTTAGACTGTCTAAACATTACATAAGATTATAGATAATTCAATATTCCTTACTTGTTTTAATATTTTGATAATGTAATTTATTTATGGAGTTGCTTGAGCAATAACCCGTTTATGCAGTAAAGGAGAATGAAAAGGCCCAAAACCGGTAGTCAATTTTTGATTCATAGAGTGGGATAGATAAAGATTAAGGATGGGCTGAATGCATATTATAATAACATGTCGATGTGGAATTGATTTTAAAGATTAATGTAAATGAACCAAGTTGGGTCTGGTTGAGTTGACACTAGTGTTGTGTTGGTTCTTATTTAGAACCGAGGACCACGATCCAGTCTAGTCTGGTCCCATCCACTCCAATTCCACTTGTCGGTCCTTAAAGAACGATCCCTTGTGTTGACATTGAGGGTAGATGTCTTAAAAACATATACATTAGGTCTTATTTGTCTGAATAAACCATATACATTTTTAGGAAAATAATTACAAGGGCCGGTTCCAAGGATTGACAGTCATAAGGATCGGTCTACCGACTGTACTAGAGTTGACCAAATGAATAAGGATTAACACAATACTAGTTGAAACATAAGCAGACGGATTTAACTTGTTTCACATAATATGAAGTGGTGAAAAAACGGGATCTGGACAGATACATTTTTTAATTAATTTGGCTGCTCAAAAAAGCAACATTTTATTAGACATTATTGTTCTAAATTGTTAACCTTGTCGATATCTTAATATTTGAGGATAAGTGTAAATCAGCTGTAATGACTTTTTATTTAATTAGTTACACTCTGTTATAAAAGGAAGAAGATGAATAGTGATGTAAATTGTGTTTATTTTTTAGCTGGCCCTTTTTGTTTGGTATTGGATATCTGAAGAATTAATTTTCTTTACCTCAGCTATTGTCCTTATTATTTAACTCCTGAGTATTGAACTTACTTTCCTAATTAGATTCATTTATATTCAAAACCTGATTGTACATTCCTGAGTGATCATAAAAGACGGAGAGTAACCTCGAGGATTTGTTATGGAGTTATAATTGTAAGTCCTTGTTGGACTTCGAGCAGAATTGAGGATCGACATCGGAGTAGTACTTACAAATGTCCCTGTTTATTACATTAATCCTCCTCCCTGGACACAGGGAATTGCAGCTAATTTAATGAAACGTCATGAGCATTATTCCTTCTCTCCTCCAAAATATTCTTCAAATTGTCAGGGTTACCATGTTGCTTATCGGTTTCTTTTATTAATATTCCCAAAATACACACGATTTACATTACTAGATATAAACACAAATCCCACTCCATATCTAGAAAGGAAATTAGCAGGAATTACGGGGTTGATGATTTTCAATTCTACTCTGAACTCAATAAGGATTTAAACAAATAACTCATCAATAATTCCTCAATCCGAGTCGTCGTCTTTCATGCCCTAATATTTTCCATTTTAAAATGCTTAAAATTTACAACTCTAGTTAATCCCGTAGCATGTACACATGTCCTATGTATTATTTTGCCGAAAGTAATATGCCGGGCTATAATCTCAATTTGCTAGGCCTCGAGCTCCCTCTTAACCTTGCGAACAAAAGTCTCATTGAGTCCCAGAGTTCGAGAAATTATTATGTTCGCGTTCCTAGTGTTTATTCTAAGGAGGGTTCCATATCTTTTCACATATTTAGGACAACGAATTCGTCAATTGATTCAATTTATTCCAAGAGGTAGAAGTTTGAACAAGCTATCTAACAAAAGCAAGAATCAGCTCCCTAGGTTCCTACGTTTCTCCATGAGCTCCATAGCTTTCACGCCCTGCATATATGAAGAGCTATTCAACCAATATACAAGATTGCATGACGTGACAAATACTCATAAATTTTCACATTCTACGTTTTCGATCATACAATGATTAGTTGCCAGAAATTAGCCAATAGAATGTATTGCATATATGTGACCACGATAGTTGTCATATGATGTCATTCCTCTTGTAATATATATTTTATAAAATCATCGCTGAAATGAAGCTTGCCCATATGAATGTCCCATTCCCTGAAAATAACCTTACTCAAATGAGTGGACACGATATAAACAGCTGTATCTCGTTTGTTATGTCATCTGTAACGTCCGTCAAAACAATTTATAATTACTCAATAAATATTTCCGCCTGGAGTGATTGAACCGAATAATTTGGGTCTTGGAATATATTTTTCAAATTAAAATAAATTTTGAATTTACATGAATAATACAGAGGAAAGTACTGCTAGACTCGCTCAGATCTCTTCCGATGAAAAAATGATTTTGATTTCTTCAGGTCCTCGTAATTATCAGCTAATGGTATCCCTTTAGTTTCAGGGAGAAACAAGAATGTGACGGAGGCAAATAGGAGTAATATACCAAATATTACTAGAGGAAAATCTTCGTGAATATCCGTTCCAATGTCCAAAATGAATGTACATATGGCAGATCCAACCTAGGGATATTTGATTAAATGAATTTGTCAAAATACCACATATTTTAAATCACTTTACCTTACTCCAGCAATCAAGGATGGAAAAAGCTTGGCTTCGTACATTGGTTGGAAATACTTCCGGAGTGTAGATATCAATGAAATAAAAACAGGCTATTACAAGGCTCTGAAGAATTCCATAGACAATTATTCGAAATACGTCGTATTGGAGGAAAATGAAAGTAACCCCAATGACACCAGTGAGGCCATAGCAGCATAATAAATATGGTATTCGCTGAACCTAACGATACATAATATAACTTTGATCATTCAAATATGGTTCTAGGTCGAAATTCCCTGAGGACATGGTCGACACGTCTGAGATATTTTGACACTCTTTTGGGATACGACTTAATTAGGCTAAACTGTAAAAGTTTTATCGCAGGTCTTTCTATCTCAAAATTGGAGACTGTGAAACAGGAAAGTTGAAACTCAATTACCGCAACCTTTTAAATGATAGGGAAATAATCTCGCTAAGTGAAGTTAAGGGAATTTATGCAAAGAACATATTCTTGAAATAGGCAAAGGATCTCAACTTTTCGAGATATTGGGTCCATTAGCACATTGAAGGATTATCAAAGTATTTGGAAGGTCCCGTTATATGGAGGAGGTAGTGAGTTTGTCTCGTTGGAGTTACTGGGGGAAGGACTCGTAGTTGATCCGTGGAATGAGGGATAAGGCCAAGATAAAAGTCCTAGTGCCTTACATGTGAGATGTAATCTCCTCCGTCCTCATCCCTCAGTCCACGAATCAACTGCAAGTCCCTCTCCCCTGATATTTCATAGGAGACAGCGGGCCCTTAATTATTTGTATGCTCTTTAAAGCTTAAACAAAATAAGCTGGACTTTGAGCCCTCTTCACAATAGTTATCTAAAAAGTTGTTCATAATAATTGAAAATGCCTGATTTCACGTAATACGGGTTGAATAAAAATGTAAAGATTAAATTAAGTACAAATCAATAAATCAAATCAAATTTTCCAATGGTAAAAAATATTATTATCCTTATTAAATAAGTATTGAACTGTGTATCAGGAGGTTTCGTATTGATACCTACATTAGAGCAATTTAATTTTCTTCTTTTTTTGTATTTCGATTATGGGTACTGCGGAAAAGTTGTCATAGTATGAAAATTACCTATGCAAAAATTACATTGTCCTAAGAGGTTATCTTTGGATCTCACATTACGAAAAGAGACTAAATCTCTTTACTTAGTTAATATAGATACTTATAATACATTTTAAGTAATTTTGCAAAAAAAAGTTTTTCTAAACTATAAAAAGTAATTAAGTTTTTTTTTCTGAAATTGTCTCCTTTTTAAAAAAAAAAATGAGAAAAAAGTTAGCAAGATTAGATGATGATCCGTGTATTTACATTCTCAGAAAGGAAAAATCAAATTTTTCAAATATTTTTCTTTCTTATTGATCCATAGGATAGCTTTATAAAAAAAATATTTTTTTTACTCTTTTTATATGTTAGAATCTATCATTATTAATAAATCTAAAATATGGATCAATGTTGTATTTAAATCTTTATTGACGAGGTATGGAACTTTTGTCTCCTTTTAAACTTTGAACTAGACTAGCGAAATTGGAAAAAAAAAATTGAAAAGTATACAGAACTAACCTACATACTTCTATACCCCTCACCAGCCTCACAATATATTTTTAAGTATGGGTTCAGTTCCAATAATACTACCTTTTTGAATATGAAGAAGCCGACTAAGGCAGCAAAAGCTATAAGGAGATCCTTATAGACACATACGAGGAAAATATTGAATGGGATGAGTTTGGCAGCAAAATGGATTCCATAGCTAGATGTTCCTATGCAAAAAAAGGGTATCATAAGTACAAGGAATCTTCTACGAGTTTCTCCATCTTCCATTAACGGAAGAACCTTTTTGAAGAGACTCACTCCTGAGTTTGTATTACTCTTATCTTCATCTTCTTCCTTGATTGAGCTCCTGAAATAGTTTTTCAAAATGAAGAAATAGAAAATTCATAAACTTTTATATTTAGTTATATCTTTGGAAATAGTTATAATCATAAATATATCATAAATCTTACATGGCATGTCTTGCGAGATCCTCAAATATCCGCAAGTACTCTGTGGACTCCAAATCCACGCCATTAAAGGCAGCAATCCTTCTGAGTGACTTATCAGCTTCCTTTATTTTTCTATTTTTCAGAAGCCATCGTGGAGATTCACATACCCAAAGGTGCAAAGTTGAGAGGAGCGCTATTGATGCAAATGCGATTTGAATATTCCTCCAATCACGTAAGGCATAGCAAATACCCACCATGAGCAGACTTCCAAAATTCCAAGCCATGTTCATGTGGAGTCCAGCTAAAGATCTCATTTCAATATTCACAGACTCCATAATGAGAACAAATATGCTTGACCACATCACATGTGCAGATCCTCCAACAAGGAATCGAATCATTATAAATAGGTTGTAGTCATTGCTAAAAGCTGTGATGAAGCTGGCAATGCAGTGGAGTAGAGAAGATCCGAGGAGTGTGGTACGTCTTCCAAAATGATCGGAGCAAAATCCTCCAACCAATGTTGCCACAACTATCTAAGTGGATTTCATTTTAATAATATAAAAGCGAAATCTTGTAACAGCTGTAACTTACCCCAGCCATGTATGTACTTTGTATCAGGTGTAGATATAACTTGTCCTGGCAGACAAGGTTGAAAGTTGTTACCAGAGATGATGACATTACATTTTGGCTGAAAATCCATTTATTACAATGGGTATCATTACTCGACTCACAGCCACTCTGAAAGCAAAAAATTGAACTTTATTTTAAATAAATATATTTAGATTGATAAAAATCTATCTTAAGTAATTAACATATCAGCATATACATAAGATGTCTAGCTAAAAATATTCAATAAGTGTTCATTGAATCTGCATACAAACAATTGCCCCAGAAGAAATTCAACGAAAAAATAATACACAGTAAAACCTGTATTAAGGGGTCAGGTAAAGGAAACTGCTTAGTGAAGGTGGCCTATTCAACCAGATATTCTATTTTGTAAACAATTAAATGTTTAAAAAAAAGATATGGTCGCTTAGTGCGGTGACACGCTTAAAACAGGCCTCCCTTATGGTCTGAACAGAATAGCAACATTCAGTCCTTATTACTTTGAAAATACCAGAAGTTTTATCTTTGAAGTCAGAATTTTGTTTTTTCATTCTGGTGATCGAAAAAAGATGGATTACTACTACGAACACTTTAATTCAGTCTCAATGGTATGTATAAAAACAGTGACGAAATCAATAAATCAACTGCGAAAACGTAATTCCTTCATGGCACTTTTGTTATAGTGAAATTTGTACTCACAACTTAAATGTGTACTTATGAATGAGGCCGTTATACATTTTCGTCGATTAAAAACCTATATAATACAATCAACATAAGACACAAAATATTAAGATGTATTTTTAAAATTGTCAACCTCACGTCGTAGACAAAGAAAACAGAAAAATGGGCCGTAAACATCCAATATTTAGACCTGTATTTGTGTCCATCTTTTTAGTATTCAGTTCAAGTCGTAGTCCTCATGTTCTGAGATTTTCTTGTTCCGGGTACAATTTATCATGCTCTGGGGCCATGGGAAAATAAGTAATGTCTGAATGTAACTGTCTCGTCTAAGGCAAGATATCCTTTCCTGCAATTTATTCTTTAATCTTTGACGACATTTTGGGACTCAATTTAGTTTGTGAGGCCTTAGTGAGGTTACAAAGGAATAAAAGAATAATAATGACAGCTTTGGTAAATAAGAACATAAATTAAGGCAAGGAACACTTCGACTGATTCAGGTAACGGCTGTATAAAGCTGGGAACTCTTTTATAATAACATATTTGAGTCTCATATTTTGAAGTTCAAAGCTATAAGGTCGTTTTCTGGTGGAGCATTGGGCAAAGTAGCTAAGTATACTTATGAAATCATAGTTCCACTTTGCCTCTTTCTTTTGCCCTACCCCCCCTTTTCCCCTTTTTTAATTTTTGATTGATTAACTCTTGCCTGACTACGTCAATTTCGTGGGTCACTGAGGATGCTTTTGATCTTTGCCCCATTGACTCACAAAACCTTTAGATCCTTGTTCGTATGAAACGCCTTCTGATCTTCACTTTAACTTCATTTTCAAAGGATCTTGCCTCATTCTAACTCACTCGGTGGATCTCATCTTCTTTAATGGAAGGATCGTTCATTGTGTAGATGTTCCTTTACTTGAAAGATAAGACGTTGTTGTGTGAGTAATATGTCTGCCTCTGTCTCGTGAAGAAATAGAATGAGATTAATTCTGATAGATCAGTCGTATTATTATTATTTGATTTTCCAGATCCAGTTCCATATCTATTTAAATTTTCAAAGGGTCTACTATTGTGATAATTTTGCTCATAATCCTCATTTTTTTCACTTCATCGATAGACTCAGAAAACAATGCTAATTGAACCAATTCTTCTGTCAAACACAACAAACGCAACCCATTGCTTTGATAGCCGCTCATGACAATGTAAGCGGTATATTTTATATTCTAGGACAGTATGAATTAGATTTATATCATTTATAGGAGGAGAAGTTGAAGATTGTGCATTTATCCTACAAGAAAGATAACAACATACAAAGAAATGTATAAATTGAATTAGTTTTTTCAATTGTACAGAAAAAAAAACCAGTTTACTGGGGCAATGAATATATTTGACCTGATTGCAGTATCATTTTAATTGAAAATAACATTTTTGCTCTCCAGGTCTTGGGTTTTTTTTTTTTTTTTTTTTTGGTTTTTTTTTTTACAGAGTTATTTTACCAAGATAGAAGCATGTGAGCTGAGTTAATTCCTTCATGAATTATCAAATTCAAACATGTGATTGGAGAGTGAAACAGTTATTATTATTTTTTTTTTATGTGAGTGTTTTCATGTTGTTGTTTTTTTTATTCTAGGTATGTGAAAATAGCTCCACAAAGTTTATATTTTGGTGCAAAGATAAATTTTATTTTGTCTTGATATCTTGAACAATATTATTTTCTTCCTCAGACTGTTAAACATAATTTTCTAGGCATTTCTAGGCAAGAAGGGAATGGTTTCTTTCAGTTTTTAATACAAATGCAAAACTTTTTTAGTGATCTAGTTTTCTATCAATAAGAATTTTAATACAATTTTTGTACTCATCTTTATTTCTTGGAATGTTTTTTTTTTTTTTTTGTTAGGGTTAGACGGTATTTTTCTGAATTATAGAAACGTTATATCTTATTCCTAACACATGGTATTGCTTCATATTTCACTTTTCCGCTCACCCAAGGAAATTTTTCAAATTTAGGGCGTTTAATGTTTGCTAATACTAAATAACATAACGAAACTTTTTTATAGCTTGGAAATTTTGATCTCTTCTGTTGGCTTAAGACTTATCTTTTCCATTCTGTACTAACTGATTAGTATATCACCGATGCTAATAATCCTTTGTTCTTGTTTTTCTAAAAAATATGACATTGAGAAAACTTGGCAGAAAGGATTTTTTGAGGTATAACACTGATCTAAAATATCTATGTACCAATATGTACTAGATATATGTCATTGTCTAGCAAGATCAAAAGAGGTTGGGGCCGAGCGATCATTTAATGCCTTAATTTTTAATTATATTATTTTCCGATAAAGAATTCAAATAGACTCAATTCATGAATAAGTTATGTTTGAGACTCAACTGGATGCATAATTGAGTGTATGTAGTATAATTGCCACACTCAATTGATGAATGTGTTGAAACATTTTTGCTTGAGATAATTACTTTATGAGAGTAAATCGTGTTTTCTTTAACAGTAAACTACTTCAAATTTTCTTAACAAAATAAACAAAGTTATTATCTAAGTATACACAATTCATATTTTGTTTAAAAATTGAACAAATAGTTGGTACGGGATAGCTCTTAGTTTTAAAGATATTTAGTCGCTTGCCCCTATTTATTTAAAAGTATAGCTGAATATAAAATATTAGGTTTCAGTACAGGGTGTCCACGATAAATTGGAAATACTTTAAACTTCATCCAGATCCATAATGTGGATATTTGTGGTTAAATCATACTAATATAAAAGGTTGCGTGAACAATACACTATAACTTCCACCACAATTGTTTTGACAACAAACTATAGTCATCATGGAACAAGCAAGGAGAGACGCCATCCTCGAATTGGCTCGCGCTGGAAACAAGCCCTCTACTATCTACAAGCTTCTTAACTACCCCAAGACCACGGTGTACCGGATCTTCAATGCCTGGGAGGTTGAGGGGAAGGCCTGCCGAAAGGGAATTCCTTGTCCAGGTTGGCCAAGAACCGTGGAGTGAGCAAACAGCTGGTCTCCAAGGCTGTGAATGAGGACCTCGGGTACAGGTCATACCGAATTGCCAAACAACACATGAAGGCCACCAGGCTCACCAACGGTAAGCGTCTCCTCAATGACCTGAAGAGCCATGGAGGAAGAATCCTCTTCTTCTCCGACGAGAAGAACTGGACTTTCGACAGAAGCTACAACGTCCAGAATGGCAGGTGGCTTGCCAAGGAGATAGAAGAGGTCCCTGCAGTCTTCACCACAAAGTTCCCGGCCTCCGTGATGACCGTGTGTGTCATCTCCAGCACCGGTGAGGTGATGCCTCCTTTCTTCTTCAATCCCAAGGAAAGGGTTAACGCGATAAGGTACTGCGAAGTCATGGAGGAGTTCGTCATCCCCTGGATGAAGGATACGGCCGTTGGGAGGGAGTTCATATTCCAACAAGACTCAGCGCCCGCACACATCGCCATGAGGACCACTAACTTCTTCAACTCCCCCGACATCACTTTCTGGGATCGCAACACCCGGCCCTCCAACTCACCCGACCTCAATCCGTGTGATTACTACTGGTAGGGAAGTTGGAGAGAGAGGTGTGCAAGGCCAGCCACAAGAGCATCGCGGCCCTGAAGGGCTCCATTACGAGGGAGTGGTATACTGTCGATTCCGCGGAAGTCATCAGGGCATGCAAATCCTTTAGGGGCATATGGGGGCTGCTGAGGGAGAACATGTTGAATAAATTTATTGTTTAATATCATGTCTAACTTTTTCATATTAACAAATACACTCCAAATTCCATTTTTATCAAGCAGGTTGAATTTTAAGATAGTTCCAATTTGTCGTGGGCACCCTGTATGTTCAAATAATTGGAAGAAGAGAAGCTTAGACGTCATAATCCTTTATTATTGAATATGTTATCAAGGAAATTGATAATTGATACACTCTGGTTCGAGCAAGGACATCGACAGGAATAACTCCGATGTCGATTCATAATTTTTCTCGGAGTCAAACTGGGACTTACATTTTTAACCAAGGTTGAATCTTTATCCGTCAAAACGGTTCAAGCAGTTCCAGTTCTTGAACCCCTAAAATCCAAACCGACAAAGGTGAACCGAGACCGGAACTAAGACCGCAATATATTCCTTATCGGTCTCAGTTCTTTCGATCTCATTTTCGTTTGTTGTATTTTTTTGGTATATTTATAACCTTTTAATATTGTATCTCCATAATTTTATGTAAATGAAATACGTCGTTGCCTTTATTATATCACACAACCTTTCCTTAAACAAGGAAACTGAAAACTGTTTGTATCTAATATCATTTCCTTGGCCCAAATTTTATTGCAAAGCCTCTTGTTTTAAGTGCCTGCTTTACCAAACTGAGCATGTATAAAAAAGAACCGAGATCGAAGACCGGAGTCGAGACCGATAAAACTGAACCGAGACAAAACCGAAACTGGAACCGAAACCGTTGAAATAAAAGAACTAAAACCGATAGAACTGCCGAATCTGGCCCGGGCACAACCTTGCTTATAAGTCCCCCAACAAATCATCAGTGCTAATCTCCATTTTCATGAGCACAGATCTTAGTGATTACCTTATTCTTGGATGTTCTCTCTTCAAGCATTAAATAATAATGATAATAGCTTTAGAAAATAACCTGTTAATATATCACTTTTTGGTTTCTTTTTTTAGCATACCGGGAAGTCATATTTTCTACGACTATTCGGATAGTAATCATCAAGGCAGAACTGGGAATATGTATTTGCAAAACTGACACAACGACTTCAGATTCAACTCGGACTCGAGATTTGGTATTCCAATACATCCAGGGGTATGTCTAGAAGAGGTGGTAAAAAGGGACATTGCCGCCTTCATTGAGATATAAATTTATATCAAAAATAAGTTAAATTATCCCTTATCGTACCTTCACATTATTTATTAATAGCAAAATTAAGTTTATTTCAAGTGAATTGTAATTATCAAAGCAAAATACCACGAGGTGAAACAAAAACCAAGTGATCAATATTTGCCTGAAATAGCAATCTACACAACACTTTTTTTTTCTTTTTTTTTCGCTAAGAGTGTTGAGTATATTTGAACATAACTATACCCATAACTAGGGATGGGTATTATTTGTGTAAGAGGACGAGGAGAAAGAGGGAGTGAGACATATGGCATTACTGGATTAAGACCAAATCAGCTGCCTGTTATTTGATTTTTATTTGGGAGGGGGCGGGGGAGAAAATGAATAACTGCCATAAAGAGGAGCCTCTTCTACATTTTAAGTAGAATTATTGAAGGGAAAGTATTTTGATTGTATTTAAATTCATATATATACAATTTTATTATGCATTTTAAAATCAATTTACATCAATGAAAGGCGATAATTCTTCTTTGTGAGAGAGATATTAACACACACACGACTTATAAAATAATGAACAAAAAAGAAAAAAGAGCACACGCATCAACCGTTTTTCTTTTTTTAATCGCTTTACTTAGTTTTTTCTTTACACAAATCCCTTCTTTACCCATAACTTATCACTGCAAAGTGAATAAAAATTGAATACATTAAGAGGAAAAAGAGATGAAATAAAAAGTGTATTCTTGCTAGAGAAAAAAGGTTTCATGTGGACAAGGAACCTACGCTATATGGTTTATAGACAGCTATTACTGTTATTATCCCACTTGGTTGTAAAATGTTGGCACCAGCAGCCTCATGGAGTATCTTGGTTAGAAAAAATAGAAATTAACTTGGAATTTTTGATAATTCTTGTTGTTGCAAAAATAATAGTTATGAACCACTCTTGAAAAAATAAAATAGACCAATTTTGAGAAAAAAATACTTTGTAGAAACATTTTATTTCTAAAAACAAAACAAAAACCATCAAAATATCGATGGAGACCAAATGGATTATCAAAAATATGAAATCATGGGGAAAAAATGAAGCAATAATTGGGGAATTGATGGAAAAAGTTTTAGAAAGAATGGAATGGCAGGAACCAGTTTTAGAGAATAGCAGATTCGCATATATATCAGATAGGTCAATAAAAAAGAAGATATTATTCATGGAAGAGGTTTTTGATAAAAATTTTGAATTTACGGCAAATCAGATTATGGAAAAGGAAAGAATTTTAAAGAGGGTGGTTTTTAAGAGAAGAGAAATTGGCCCTAGGGATCGTTTTTTTTAAGTTTAAGAAAAGGATAGAAAACAATAGGCTGAGAATGCTTTGAGTGGGAAAATCAAAACAAAATCAATTTCTAGATCAAATCAAGAAGAAGAAAGATTTAGCTTTAATGCCTCGGTCAGGGAGATAATAAGAGGCCTTCAAAGGATTTCAGACTATCCATAATTTTGGAATGAAGTACAGAGTAGTTATTAACCTTGGGCAGTTTATATGGTAAAACATCAGAAGAGAGAACATTTTTCTCCTGTAAATAATCACTGGAGATATACAAAAAAAAAAATATTCGAGTGTACGGACATAATTAATATAATGGTCTAAGTGATTGAGTATTGTTGTTGTTGTTTTTTCAATTTTAAATTGCATCTTGTGCATAAAGATTTTCTTATCTTTATACCGGCCCATATCAAGCAGAAATTAATAACATAACTGCAACAAGCTCTGTTATATAAATTTAGATGCACAAGAACACCATTGCCTAAGGATTTTACTGTAATATTGAAGAATATTGTATTTAATGTGTTAAAAAATTAAAACTAATGTTTTTATAAAATAATAAGTTAAAGTATAGTTGTGTTTAGGTACAAAAAATAACAAAAAACAATACTTTCTATTAAAACATTTTTTTGTTAAAAATGAACAAAATTATTTATCAAACAGACATTCTATTATTTTTGCGAAAAATTAAAAAGGCTGAATCTTATTTTGACCAAAAAATCTATTTATAGCAGAATTGGAAAAATTGAGATGTCAGCCGGAAAATTTGAAAAAAATATATACAAAAACCCTCTAGAAGGAAAATCCTTATCGTTATAATATATGAGATGGATTTTAAGGCCTAATATAGGATATCGATTATGAATTTATAACTCGTACTAACGACTCAAAATCAAGTCGCACTTAAGTATCCTTCAACTTTGATTAACTTCAGACTCGACTCGGATTCCAGCAAAATTATTTGAAATTTTATAATGACTTTTAAAAAATTAAATTACATATAATTTAGTTTACGAATCAAGATCCTAATGGGATGGATGGGTATTGAGGATTAAGGATTGAGCAAATCAGATCTATTCTCGGTTTAATTTTTAACACAGCAACTCCAAGATCGTCCTCCATTTTAAGCCTCTATCTGTATTTATTTTTGATATAAGTTAATACGGAAAATGTCTTCTCCCATAAATAAGTTGAGCCAAATGGTATAAGTAAATCTAAAGTTGCAGGGAGTACTCATTCATTACAGAAATCCAGAATTTGTCAGGTGTTCTAGAAGTCAAAATCTGTTTTTAGTGTTTGGTCACATAAAAGTTCGATAAGCCCTTCTTCCATTTCAGACAACAGATTATTAGCTGTAGCGGTAAAAGGAGACCGTATCCAGTTATGTTTTTGTGGAGTACTATTTTCTGGTAAATACTTGAAGAGACTTGAGCTAATAAGTAATAAAGAATTTGAACGTTTCTAGATTCATTGTGTTGTCTTCAACAAATTCGTAAAGTTCAGGCGAAAAAGTCCATATGCCCTTATTGATCAAGCTCTCCAATTTACGAACAAAAGAACGTATTTTGTCATTGAGAGACAATATTCCTTGGATTTTCTCTCTGAAGTGAGATATTAAAAGAATTCATTTGATCAAATATTGAGGAAAGATACGTTAGTTTTGTAACCCAGACAGATTCATTTAGTTGCTCGACGAGTGGAGATTTCTGATATGTGAAGAAAATGCACACCTCCTCCCGTAGTTCGTAGAGTTGCTTTAGTACATTCTCCCACGATAGCCACCTTACATCTGTATACAACAGCAGACCCTCATGCTGAGATCCCATCTTGTTGCACAAAGTATGTAGTGAACAGTCTTGTGTTAAGTGGCCGTGATTTTATAAAGTTATTATAAAAACAGCTCTTAACTCTACTTTCAATGCTTTAAATGCAAGGATTTCTCAGTGTATTATACAATTAGTAAAATAGGCGTGAGTTATAGTTGTCGTACTTTCAATCCTTCATTCTTTCCCCAGAATTGCTCCAGCACCATTTGTGCATATTGATATTCACTGGGTCAAAAAACGTCCCCTTGTTTAGCTTCCTGTTCAAACTATTGAAAATATCCTCTCCAGTACGAACTCCCTCATGCGAGTTCAAAAACAGCATTTCTTCTTTAAGTTTCCCATAAAAATATATTTGACAAAAACAAGAAAATTTACTAATTTGGAGATGATGGTAGATTTATCTAGTTGTGAAGAATACTTCTCTACTTTCAGAACTTCAATTAATTGTCACTTAATATCCTGTTCAATGTCGTTGATGTATCGAGACACAGTCTAAGAAAAGTCTAGGAAAGAGCTGTCAAAATAATTTAAATTATATCTAAGACTACAGACTTATTCATTTATGAGTGAGCACCACCGGCAGATTAATAAATCAATCAACGATAATTAAACTGTTTATGTGTGTCAAGGGTCTATAGCGTATGCATTATATATTTCACACAGTTTCTTTTGTTTGGGGCATGTGGCCTGATATTTAAGACCATCCTCGGTTATTATTTTATTGTATGTATTTTTGTAGGAATATTAAATTATGCTCAAATAATATAAAAAAAGCGATAGGTATCAATTATTTAGCAAAATTTGGAGAGACATTATACATCCTCAAAGGTTTAGTTATAAATGAGGTGCCCTCACCTAAAAAAGGGCTACTTTGTTAGTAATAAACAAAGACTAGTTACAATAACATGCATAAAGATTTCTCGACTTATTGCAAATGCAATTTTCATTTTTCTTTTTCAAAATAATAAATAGACCTCAAAAGTGTGGTCTTAAATGGTGTAAAAAAGAATAATTTACCTGTCCTGTGACATGTCTTTCTTCGCAGTAGAATGTATCAGGTGTATATGCCAGGAAAAGTCCACCCAAATGATTGAATGCACAAATGAATCCTGACAAAGTAGAGAGGAGTAGGGCACAGATTTGCCATCGTCCAAAAGAGCCAACAATATCTAAAATATTATCGAAGGAATATTTAGCAGATTTATCATCTCCCACAGGAGTTTGAATGATGATATTCTTGTTGTGAGTAGACATAGTGTCACAGGACAACTACTAATAAGAAACTGTGTAAATTGTATAAACATCACAAAGAACAACTTTTTCTCTTTTTCTACGAGGATGTAAAGATAAGTTGCTCCCTAAAAAACGAAGAAATAAGTTACAATATTAAATATGTGGAGGGAACAATGATGTCTCTACCATGAATCTAAGATTTATATTAGCACATAAATCCACTACTTAACTGAGAAACGTGCCACATCATATCCAAAATGTAATAATCAAAAATTGTGGAAAAAAGTAAATTATTAGGGGCATGTGCAAAACATAGAATGTGAACCTGATTGACATTTTTTGTTGTTGTATATTTTTAGACATAAAAAGGTCAAAATGTAGATATAAATTTTCCATTTTAGAGGGGCTCTGCTCTCATAGAGGACCCTACGCTGTATAGGTTTTTAACAATATATATAGTATTTTAAGAAGAAAAGTTATTTTTTGATTTAAAACTTTAATGTAAAACATAAAATGTTGTACATACAACTATTGATTCAAGTATAAAAATGCTGTAATGATCCCTACATTTGCAAATTTTGTATGATAAGTTTGAAAAAGGATTTAAAAAAAAATTATATTCCTGGGTGAAAAAGTAATTTTCGGGGTAAAGTATTTTTTTTTTTTTTGCCAGAAATTAAAAATTATTTTTTCTAGACTGCTTAAAATAAGCTTTGGCATCCGAAAAGTTGGGCTAAAAGAATTTGACATACCCCCCTACTTTTAAGGACTGACAAGTGGGAATGGCTGGATGGGACGGGCCTGGACCGTGATCTTAAATAAGGTTCAACACAACACTAGATATAGCCATAGGAGGAAATCCAATTTCATAGTTGGTGGAGGAGACTTTTATATTGGAAGTTTTTTAAAAATATGTAACTATAAGGGGAAACTAGAGTTTTTTTATATAGAACTAACTTGATTAATTTTTAGATTATATTAAACATTGATGGTCTTGTCAAACTATATAAGACTCTGACTCGAATAAATAATTTTCCCTACAAAAAATATTTGAAAGAGTCCTCTAGATCAAGTCACAAATTGAAACAATTGTGAGAAATTTTATTAAAAAATTCTCTGAAATCTAATTAAGTCTTGAGGCTTAACTTTCAAGTCGTTAGTTAAGTCTATTCAGATGAAATGGAGTTGCAAGTCTTTAAAATATGAACTTGGTAGTCTTTACACATGAGACAAGTGTAAATACTATAGAGTTCATATTTTGTATCTTACATGCCTTCCTTCCTATGACACGTCTTTAATTTATTGTATCAGGCAACCTTTCCTTCAAAAACAAACATTAAAAGGACCCAAAATCAGTTGGTTGTTGGTCAAGTATCTCAATCTTACCAACTACTACGTACTTTTCAGCCGACTTGTTAAATAACTTGACCAGTTGTACAACCTGGACAGGACGCATGTGGCTTCTAAAAATAAATAAGTTATTACTGTCTTCGATTGTATTTATTAATGTGAAATTGTAAGCCTTTATTGTCCTCAATACCAACACTGTTATGAATAGTGTTGTATTGGTCCTAATATATTTAGGACCGGTGATTAGAACTGTCGGTACATGGAATTTTTCATAAAAATATCGATGGTTTACTTAGCCGAATAAGATATATGAAAATATGTATTAACCTTATTACACTTATGTTACAAAAAAATATTCTTCTTTTCATTTCTATTATAATAAAGCAAGCCATTTCTGTATGTATATAAGAAAAAATGTCACAGGATACACTGTATATAGATATATAAATAGCATGAACATATTTTGATCTAAGAAATAACAATCTAGCCGTATTGATGAAATATTGCAGGCGTGTGCATATAGTATCGAACGTGTATACAAGATGCACTATATAAAGTGTTTCCTGATGTATATTGCAGGCTCGTGCATGTAGTAGCAACCGATATACAGGGTGCACTCTATATAATGCTCCCTGCAGGGGAACAAGCTCCAATCAAAAACATCATCTCTGATGAGAAATTCCTGTTGGACAACTCATATGAACTTTGTACAATTATATAATTATAATATATGTCGTAGTTGTAATTTTATATTGTAAAAATATGTGAGACAAATCACCAGGGGTAAATATGTAGGCAGCAAATTTTCCAATGGTAAAAATCTAAAAGGCAAAAATACCTAGAACCCATTTCTTTATTGTAAAGTAGGTACTAAGATACAGTTTGATACATGCACGTAAAAGCGCACCTGCAATATAAATTTATGGATTTTTTTTCCCCACATATTGTAACTTTATTCAGAAACGAAATAAACGAAATGCTTACAAAATTGCATAAAACATAAAATTTTAAACTTAAAAAAAAAACGATGGTAAAAACAAGAAAATTATCAAACTAAAAATAAAGATAAAAAACAAACAGAAGAACAATTAAAAATTAAAATAACGTTAGTGGGATAGTCTTCATTTATTTGAAGAACTCGCCCATATCTTTAATTACTTCGATATATAACTTAATAATGGGGATGACGTCTGTAAGTTTTGGGTCCTTCTTAGTCCTTTTTGAATATATTTATTGTTGTAATAATGGCGTTGACCTTGCCTTACCCCTTTCCCACAATAGTTTCTTAAAAATTTATCTTTACCAGTTGCTGCTCTAAAATTATCTAGCAGTCCATACGAGATCCACTCATATGTTACACTTAAAGCCTGCAGCTCCAGAAGAGATTTCAATAATTAATTAAGGTTGAGTGATTGAAAATAATTCATATTTCGATATCTTAAAGCATAAACAATTAGTTATAAAACAAAAACAAACCTGAGCACTTTTGCTTACGTATAACTCGAGAAAATGACAGGTCAACTTGAACGACGATTTTCCATTCGTTCACTCCATGCAGTTGGGAGTCTCCAGGACCATTGTTTACCCCATCAGCAAGTTCAAAACGCTGGAGAGGAAGAAGGACTCTGTCAAAAAGGCCAAACTGAATACGGATGAGTTACAGCATGGGTCAATCTTCACAAGTCCATGTGGGCCTATGCTTGAGATACCGGGGTTTCACAGCAGATTGCCCATAGAGCTATCAACCCCGTCAGCAAGTTCAAAACGCTGGAGAGGAAGAAGGACTCTCAAAAGGCCAAACTGAATACGGAAAGTGAAGAAAGAGCCTTTTGAGTGTGGAGAGGCCAATTTTGACACCAACAATGAAGCAACCTTATCTCCTCCGTTGCAAGACTCTTTTGAACTCTTTTTTGAAACTTCACCAACAATGAAGCAACCCCCCCATACAGCCCTCATGCTAACCCCCTCTACTACACCTTTTGAGTGTTTGTCGAGGGCGAGGGGAAAGGATGCAGTGTCCGTCATCCAAACACCGAGGCCCTCAAAGCCACTGTCAACCAGCTCTGAGACACCATGACAGAGTACTACATCAGCAGTGGGTACAAGGCCTTCCACCACGGCTGGAAGCCAGCATTACTTCAAAGGGCGTCTAAATTAATGATTAAGAGAGCTCAGACACACATCTATTTATAGTATTAATTTTTTTGGAAATTCTATTGTTCATTTAAAAATTAAATATCTTATGTTGATTCTTAAAATTTAAGTGTTCAGATTTTAATAAACCACTTGATAAATTATGAGTTCCCCATGTACATTAGAATGTGACATATCTACATTCACAGTAATGGACAACCAAGGTTATGTTTTGAATCAAATATGTTTATGGCTCCCTTCACTGCACTTGCTTTTTTTCATATCCTTTGCATCTCACTATTGCAGAGAGTGCTTATGATTTGAACTTATTAAACCATGCATAAGATTATGGATGATTCAATATTCCTTACTTGTTTTAACATTTAAAGAATTTAATTTATTTATAGACTTGCTTGAGTAATAACCTGTTTATGCAGTAAAGGAGAATGAAAAGGCCTAAAACAGGTTGTTTATTTTTATTTATGGGCTGGGATAGATAAAGATTGAGAATTAGCTGAATGTAGATGTTGAAGTTGACTTTAAAGAATAATGGAAATAAACCTTATTGTGTCGGGTTGAGTTTAGACTAGTATTGTGTTGGTCCTTATTTAGAACCGAACACCACGGTCCATTCCAATCTGGTCCCATCCAGTCCAATCCCACTTGTCGGTCCTTAAAGAACGTAAAATTGATCCCTCGTGACGTCATTATTGGTAGATATGTTCATTGGTCTAAATATGTATAATACATCTTATATGTACAATATATATTCCAATTGCCAATTTCCATTCACACACTCCAAGCAGCTGGGGTTATTCAATATCACCGTCTATGCCGTCAGAAAGTCAGCTAAAAAGCCAAATTGGACCGGGAGGTGTTAAAAAAAACATCCCAGGTCAATCTCCTCAAGTCCATGAGGGCTCATGGAGTTTATCACCAGACTGTCTATAGAGCTATCAAAAAAAGGGGTGGCACTTTTCACACGAGCAATGAAGGAAACTCACCTCGTCTGTTGCAAGACTCGTTTGAATGAGTCTGCTGACATCTTTCAAACTTTTTTTTTCAGACTTTTGTCCCCCTGCAGCCCTGATGCTAACCCCCTTGACTACACCTTTAGGGTTCAATTCGAGAGGAAGGGCTGCAGTATCCAATCACCAAAGCCATCATAGCTACTGTCAGCCAGTAAATGGACGCCATAACAGAGGACTACATGAACATATTGTGAATTAATAAATTATATCTTGTTGAAGTTTAAAATTCAGAATGTTCAGATTTTAATTGAACACTCGGTACGAAGTTCAATAATCATAGCTCCAAGAGAAGGAAATATACTTAATTTATATGGGCTTCCAAGACAATTCAGATGGAGGAATTATCATACTATAATGTTTAATCTTAATCAGTACAACTCCATTTTTTTTATGGATACATTTTTTTTAAAGTCCAGAATGGACACTTGGTAGAATGCAAAATTCCACCCATAGTCATTTTCCTAAATGAAATAGCATTTCTTCATTCTGTTAAAATCAAAAAATATGCGATCTTGAACTTTTGTTGTCCTCATACTTTAATATGTGTCGTATTTATATTGTGTACCACAAAGAAATGACTCCAGCTCTGTATCTCAATTTGTTCAAAATTGATGGTCGATAATGATCTTTTGTTTGACTTTGATATTTAATCTTTCCTTCGCTTCTTTGCTAAATCTTTATTAAAACCTACGTAATGACACCAGTTTCAGCTCTTCCCCTCAATATGTTCGAAAGTTATTGTTGATTTTCAAGTTTTAACGTTTTGTGCTACCTAGACCTCAAAATTTAATTTAATTACAGTGATCATTTATGTATAATCTTCGTAACAAGTTAGATCAAAATCAATTTGCAACTTTGGTTGTATTCATGGTGACAAACAAATATGGAATTGTCGTAAATCATTGACAACGCGCTCGGGAGAAATTATTTTCTTGAACTCAATGTGCGTAAGTTCACGCTCAGGTGATTCCTAGAAAAATAAATATACTTTATGCATATGGACTTCACACAAGATTCCTAGGTTAGTTGGAGTACTATAATGTCTACTTTTACTAAATCAGTGCAACTCCATCTATCCAATTAAAAGAACATTTAAACAAAATTGAGGTAAAAACATAACCGACATTCAACTTCGTTAGCGGAGGTAATAAAGATGGGTACCGAGCGCTTACGTCACGGTGTTACCTCACTAATATAAAAATATACTATGGAGTGAGAGCCAAATTGCCTTAGCTCAAACATTTACATTACAGAATGAAGCTTGGAAACTCCATTCTTCCATTATGAATAATGGTATTTTTCATTTTTTAGAATAAAATGGACCTGAGAAATTTATTTCAACACTCTAAATTTATCTGTTTTTAAATGCTTACACTTCTAGGATGACATATATACACAAACAATCTAATATATTTGTATTTTGAGTGGGTTTTTTAATTGGCACTCATCCCTGATACAGTGCATTTGGTCGTCAGCTGCTTTTTTCCCCTGTCTTTTTTCTCAAAATTCAAAGTTTATTCATTTATCGCATAGAGCCCATCGAATAGACGAGAAAATTGAACACAAATATAAACAAAACACAGATAATAAATACCTGCACACACAACTTGACACATATATATAACACACACGCACAAACACAACAAAGCAAACCTGACAATATATATATATATAAAAAGACCCATTGGAAAAATATAACACATAGAAACAAAAATAATACAAACAAATGATATCACAGCGTAATAGTTAAAGTTCAGAAAACAGATTGCCTGTTGTTTATATAATTCAAACTCACTAAGAGCTATTTTTACTATTTCAGGGAAGTGCCATGGACATCAATGCATGGAGTCGAATAAGTTTTGATGTGTTTCGGTGGTTCCTTCAAAACCGTGTGGAAGTTCGTGTGAAGTAGAATTCCATCCAATCCTCTTCAGTATCCTGTTTCCTACGGCTTCCATGGTTTTATTCAACAGCTTTTATTCTTATTAGTATTTTGAACATTGATGAGCTCATTTGAAGCTTTGAACAATTTCCAACAAATATTGAATAATACTTGCAGAGTTGGTAAGAAATGTCTATCTACCACCAATTCATTTTGCCCCTTTTCTCCTGCTTTATTTTCGAAGGAATAGTTGCGTGATCCAATAAAGTTAACGACATCACGTGTTCCCAACATTCCAACATTTTATTTCACAGACAATTAACTTTCCTTCTCACATAACCTCCATAAATATTTTGAATGGAACTGCTTTTGGAGCTCAGCCGTGTTTCTTCTTCTTATCACTATACTTAGTTTGTCCTTTACACACATCTCCTCTTTAATTATAAAAGATCATATTTGAGGAAAAATTAATTTCGTATTTTTAGCTTTATTTCAATGCTTTATAACAAGTCTTACAATCATCCAATTTAAGCCACGTATGCCCTGTTTTGTTTGATAACTTGTTGCCAACGGGAATCCAACTTCATAATGCCCTTGTTGTAGAAGCCCTTGTCCCTTTTGGCAAAAAACTCGGACATCCAACTATCAAAGGCCTGTATTAAGGCAAAATTTGACCCTTAAGCGCGTTGGCTATAGACAGATACAAGTATATACTAGGTCCATACTGTAAGGTGTATGCATAATAACTTCACATCTGAGCTTCTGGCGCGTTATCAAAGATATGTACAGCCTGACGTTGTTTTGATAATGTCTTGTTGGCACCTATGCACCAATGCATGTCACATTAGAGGGAAGACTTGAGCGGAGGAAATAATTACTTGAACCACTATTGTGCAAAACGAACCAAAAGATTATCGACCCCGTATACATCCCAAATTTAATTGGTCGCTTTTGACAAATATTTTCCATTTGAGATAGTAAAAATGTAAAATATGGTGAATTTCTTCCCCTGACTTTTTGCAGGCTGTGACGTAGACGCTGATGTCCTCATTGATACTGGACCACCATAATTTAGATCACGATATGGCCTTCATTTTCACAATGTCACGGTGCGCCAGGTGCAATTCCTCCAATACCTTATGTTGCAGAGACTTTTGACTACCAGCCGAATACCCACCACAGCAACTCATTCTTGATAGAGAAACAATTCCTTTTCCTCAAGAGAAAACGCATCACGAATCTCAGTCCCTTTGACATGTTTGATTTTAAAGTTGAGCATAGATAACTCGATAGCAAAACGAGCTAGTCTTGCAGTGACAACTTGCAGAAGTTCCTTCTTCGGACTCATGATGTCTTCCAAGTACTTGTGGTCAGTCCTGATGGTACAAGGACGACGGTGTTTACATCTCTCGAACTTTGAAAGGATAAACATGATCGGTATGAGAATATTTTTTCTCAGTCGATTTAATATAATTACATACATTATACAGTATCCCTCCCTCTTGTTAGTAAAATATATTCATAACTATAGATGAAAATAATATCATCCGCAGGTATGTTTCAAAAAACACAAAAATTAAGGTGGTCACCCTGATAATTTGAAAAATATTTGGGAGATGAGCAGCTTAGTTGTCATTAAGTTTCAAAATGATTTATAAACTATTGTCATATTTACAAGGCTCTTGTGGAAAAGTTTACAATTTTTTTAACTTTATTCAACATGAATCGAATGGAACAAACTTAAGGAGACTTTATCTGTTAAAATTTCGAGACAATATAAAACACATTTTCCTGTCGTGTTGTTATATTTTGAGTAGAATAGTCCTAAATGTTTTTACAAATAGTATTACGTACATCGATAAAGTCGTACATTTTGTTTGAAACTGAGCGCCAATGGGATAATATATAATAAAAGGAAGGATTAAACTGGTTGAACTTGCATCCACTATCTGCTTAAGATTACATATATAGTCCACTTCTTGAAACTTAATTGTTACTAGCGATTGAGCCCGGTATGGCGACGAGTTATTAGGCGTCGATAAACATACCAATTTTGCAGAAATAATATAAAAGATAACACTGCAACAAATCCTTGATGTCACTCTCCATTTTTCATGAGCACTCTAACACGGATCTACTCACTCAATACTTAGTAGTGATGTGTCGCTCGCAAATGAAACGGCTCTATGTGCCAGCTATTTGAAGTGAACGACGGGGCTCCCCACCAATCAGGAGCCAGTTCATCCGAAATTATGAATTTCTTGCCTTTTTGTTATAAAATTTCTTCGTCAGGATTAAATTTGAAGTGAAAATAGGAGGAAATTTTTGGGGGAGATTTCTTTCCTACAAAAATCATTCAAAAATTTTTCTGATAAAACTGAAGATTAGTTTAGGAGCCGAAAAGCCGGTTCTCTACAAAAAAAACCCGGAATTCCCATTACTAATACTTAGACATATCTCCTCAAGAATAATAAGATATTGAGAAAAAAGATATCAGTATGATTTGATGAGGCAGGGAGTCCTTTAGCTCGCTGCTGAGCCTCATTTAAAATCTTATATAAAGTATTTCTCGCTTCTTTAATTTTGTTGAACTAAACGCATGCGAGATTTCCTTTATTTTATACAGTATTTATGAATCAGTTTAGAATATCTATTTTCATACAATAATAAAGTATTTTATTTTTTACTCGCTAGATGGCTCTTACATTGAATCAATACTACGTGTTAAATACTTTTTCACGATAGTAGCCATGTTTTTTGCAAAAAAAAAAAGAGATGTGTCGTTCAATTCAGTAAAATTGTATCAACTCCTTGAATACTCAAATTGTATATCATGGTCACATAATGAACTTCCCTAATTAACTTAATAGAACATCCTTTTAGATTGAAGAAAGCAAGAGTCGATTCGATTTTATTTTAAATATCCAGGAGGAGTGTATGATTCTGTTAAATGAGTATACATACGTAAGATGATGATAAGATTTCTCGGCCTAAAAATTTTTCAACTAGATCTGACCAATTTTTGACTTGCATATTTAAATAAGGAAAAGGATCACTAAACAGTAAATGCGTCTCTTCTTACAAGATATGATAATACCAACTCAGGGGCGTCCACAAGATAATATTATCAGGAGGAGGGGATAGATTTTAGGAATTTTTTTGAAGACAAAAATCCAAATAATATAATTATTGGAAATAAAAAAATATTTTAAAATGTATAATTTTTGTAAAAAAATTCTACACTGTTCAGAAACTTTCAATTTTTTTTTTTAAATATTACATTTTTGGAAAAACAAATACAAAGATCTACTGCTGTTCACAATTATTATTATTTTTTTCTGGAAAAAAAATTGAAATATTCGATTGGCGACAAATTATATTCGTTCCCACTTGATACATAACAGAATCTATAAAATAGTTCCCCAAAATTCCTGGAATTCAACATTAATATTCAACGAGTATACTTTAAGGACTCAGATTATTTTCCAAATCTTTTCTAGATCTTAATAATTATAACTCATAAAGTCCAGTATAAATTAATTATAATGCATCCAAGTAATGGCCACAATCAAATCTAAAATGTTAATATTTAACATCTTAATCTTAAAAAAATACATTGACGGAGTACTTCATATCCTCAGAACAAATTATTATGATTGTAAGAAAATGTGTTAAAAAATATAGAGTATTAGTTTTTGATACAAGGTCAAGTCCCTATATCTTAAGCTCAAATTGAGTCTCAACTCGTTAACTTTGAACTCAAGTCAAGTATCAAATCTTCAAAATATAGAATAAAGTCCACTTTGAGTATCCAGACCAAGTCCCAATCTCTGCTCAACACTAAAGAATCCTTGAAGTATGTAAAATATTTCAATTTCACAAAGAATTTAGATAAGATCTGGATATCGAGTCAGAGCTTAGAAATCTTTCAAATGTAATTAAACAAGTAGCATAATCTGATTTTTTCTCTTTTTGAGACAATAATGATCATAATTAGTATGGTCTTTCGTCCAAATCCTGAACATTTATTTTTGTTCATAAGATTAATTTTTTAAATTGGCCAACAATTCCAAAAATAATTTTTAATTAGATGAAACTTTTATTTCCAATTAAATTTGTGACACTTTATGAGTAAGAATGATTGTTATATTTTATATAAATAAGAATAAAATGTAATTGAATGGATACAGGATGTCATCCTATTGAATCAAAATTTTTGCAATGGCGTCCAAGGAGTGGGCTGAAAGGACTGTAGCCTCCCAAAATTAAAGTTATTTTTGCTTTTTACAATAAATATTTGGCCTCATTCGGACAAATTATGCAGTTTTTAATATTTCATTTTTTTCAAAAAACTCTTTTGAAAAGTTTGGATTTTGGAAATTTTTTTTAGCTGAATTTTTTCCAAAAAATTTTAATTTTCCAATAAATATAATTTTTGAATTTTTTTTCAAAAATATAATTTTTTAATTTTTTTCTACAAATAGCTTTGGATTTTTAAAAAAGTTTAAAGTTTCAAATTTTTATCCAAAATTATATTTTAACTGTTTTTTCCAAAAACCAAGCAGACCTTTTTTTGTTGCAACTTGTACAAAAAAAAGTAGATAGTACACAAAATCTATATATTTGTATATTTAAAATATTTTTTAGTTATAATGTATAAAACAGAAGCTATTCATATTTGAATGGTTCCCAACATAATATGAGCTAATTCAAGCAATCAACATTCAGAACACTAACAAAGGAAAAAGAAGTAGAAAAATTGACAGCTGAAAACAAAATAAAATGTAAGTTTATATGTAAGTGAAGTAACATGACACAGGGTTTCCAAAAAAAAAAAAAAAAAAAAAAGAGTCCGACCCTTAAAATATGTGGCTAGACAATGTGCAACCGTTACACCTCTCACTGAGAGATGAATATATAATTAAGAGTGCATTTTATGAAAATAGATGACTTAAAGGCCATATCAACCCTATAAAGTTCAACCCAGAGACAAATAATATAAGTTATTTGACTATATTTCTCAAAAATAAAGATTTTAATTCTACGTTTATGGATAAATGTAAGAAATACAATGAAGAAATAATTGAATATATTGTAAATATAAAATCCGAATATATATAATATAAAATGTACTACTTGGAATAATTTCAAATAACATTACAGACTCTGGATGTGTAAATGGGTTAAAAATGGAATCAAGGTCTTAATTTTACAGTTGTACATTTAGAAAAGCAGGTCTATTCTAAGATTAATTTTGGACACAGCAACTCGAAGTTCATCCTCCACGTTTAGCTCCGATCTGTATTTATTTTGGATATAACTTAATACGGAAAAGGGATTTTAACATAAATAAGTTGAGCCAAATGAGGTGGGCATCGAGCGATTGGAAGGAAAAGACGGGAGTTATTCATATGGTACTATTGATTAAAGTTATGGTTTTGGAGGATAGAATGTCACGTTATTCTGGTATGAAAATGAGAATCTTATACATTTCAAGAGTGAAGAGTGAAGAGTTAATATAAAAAGTAGTTGAAATTTTCAAATTTAGGAGTCCCTGATTTTCTTTGTGAAAATCATGAAAAAACTTCCAAATTTCTATAATATAACAAATATATAAATATTAACAAATATTTATAAAAGTCGCTAATTATAATAAGTCACACAATGAGTAATCAAAAACTTATGAATCACTTTACCCGTAGCAGTAGATTACTGGTAAATTTATAAATTAATGTATTATAACTTATATTTGTGATATTAAGTTAAAGAAGTATGGGTAAAATAAAAAAAACACAACTAAAAAAACGATTAACTATTGCAAGAAATATTAATCATAAATTTTAATAGTAGTTATACACAGAAAGTCAAACAAATTAATAATGACAAATTTATGCGAAATTAAAGTTATTAATTGTAAATATTACAAATGGATTCAACAAATTATTAGCAACAAATGTAAATTATATATATGCGAAAATATATCATTTTTATACGGACATGAATTTACTAATTAATTATTAATATAAATAAAATCTGTCTTTTACTATTATATTTCAATTTTTTCAAATTTAAAGCCCTTTGAGACCATTCAGGAAGTTGTTCTTGTCCATATTAAGGTAGTTTCTTAACACCTTATCCCGGAGATTATGAACATTGTCCACATATGATAATTCTAAATTTGAAAAAGTAGTTGTTTAATTAATTGTAAGAATAATTCAATAATAACTTACCCAAGTCTTTACCGAAAGAAACTGAGGTTAGACAAACTCCTAGCACGCCATTTCAAGTTAAGGTCCCTTTGAGACCATTTAAGCAGTTGTTCTTGATTATATTACTGTATTTAGGAATAAATGTAATTTATTATAAAAAAAGTTATTTGATAAATCCTTACTCTTGTGAATCTAATATTTAATTATTCCATTTTATAATTAACATATTCTTGACACTATTTACCGATAAACACGACCTTATTTTGGTATGAATTGCTCTCTACATGCTGAAAATCCTGTTTAAGTTATAATTTACAATATGTGTATTTCTGTAAATTATCTTCTCAGAATTTTCTAGGTCTCGCAAATCGTTGAACGCTGGATTTTCATCTAAAAATGTATTTAATTTGATTTTGAATAGAGTCCATGAGCTACACAAGTAATATGTTTCAATTGGAGGTAGCTTTTTTTTTAGGTATTCCCCCGCTTTTTTACAATAGGACGCTCCATCCGTGATTAAAACTTTTAAACTACTTTCATCAAAGTCCAAATCAAGAGTTTGTTGTATACTATGAACAACAAAATTTGCAAAAATTCATAGCATTGACAACATTTATGTCTATCATATTGATTAGATAAGGACGACCCAAGAAACGGCCATTCAAAAGACCCATCAAGAAAGTTGCCATTGATAGTCCTGGGTTGTTTTTAGTCTCATCAACAGCTATGAAGATATCCTTATAGCCAATGATTTCTTTAATTTTGGAGATTACATCCTTTCTCACAACCTCCATTAATCTATGTAGAGTTCTTCTACTAAGGACGGTTCTATCGGCATATTTCTTCATAAACTTTGAGAAATTGGGGTTCTCCACGGTGGAAAAAGGTATGTTACATGAAACAAACATCTTTAAGAGGTCCGTGTTAAAGTTAAAATTCTCAGAATCATTATGAGTCAAATGTTGTTCGTATTCGTTTATATTCTCGATATGGAACGAGGACATTAAGTGTCATTAGACTCTGGATGGGGGACTGTAAGATTACAGTTTGGTTGTTATCCGGTAGGAAACTTCAAATTTCATGGCCTCCATTAGTTTCAATCCAGAGGTAGGGACAAATTTTGTAGGCATTTCAGTAATTTTATTGTACAAAGGTAGGTGGCATACTATAGATTCTTCATTAGAGGAATTGTGACCACAGCAATGATTTGAGAAAGAATGAATAAATAAGAAAAAAGAGAAAATAATTTAACAATCGTTTTTCCTTTTCTAATCTCAAAACAGTAATTTATTTGACATTACCCTTGAATAGACTCAACATGCCCAGTCCAGTAATAATTGGTGAATCATATAAATTATAATGTAATTTTTTATTAATACTGACAATCTTGACGTCATTAGTATCAATGACGTCACTATTACTCAAGGTCCTGGATAATAATTATTAATTATCCACTACCTTGCTATTACTAACTAACCAAACTAACAGAAGGATTCCATCGACGGAGGACATATGCCTTTAGATTTGGAGATTTTGATGTAATCAGAGAATTGATTTTATCTCATCAAAATAAGTTCATAAATGTATAAAATGATTTCTTAAACAAAGCAATGGGATCATCATTTAATACAATTTCGAAGGTCTTTGAAGATAATGTCGTACAAAGTAGAAACTATGATGAAGTAGCAACTTTCGTTTGATACTATCTTTCTCTTGGAGATTGAGAGTTGAATATAAATCATTCCTCACAATGTATAGATTTTATATTTTATGAAATTGTTAATATTGAGTAACTTACTTCGAATGATAAATATGGCTTCTTTTAAAAGAAAAGATAGACTAAATAAGTCAGAATTTGTTGTACTATCGTATGAAAGAGGGCTTCTGACCAACTATCTATGTACACCTTCACTGATAATTAATATGAATGCCATCTGGGGAATGAATTTATGAAAAGCTATGAATCAAAAAATGCACTTCAAAATAAAAATCAAGATTATATTCTTCTGTATCATTCAAGAGAAAAAATTTTTTATTAAACTTTTAAAATTCACCAACATAATTTTATAGTTGAAATCTCTGAATCTCTTTACAAAAATCATTTTCAAATAGCTATAGTCCTATCATTTTCTCTACAAATGGAGTGCCTTAGCATCGTTTTTAAATATTGCAACTTAAATAATGTTAGTATGATCCTAGAGACCTAACAAAATCAACATTCAACAAAAAAAATACATAAAGATACCTTATAGGCTAAAAAGAGTTAACGATCCAATTCAGTGGAGTCTACCAAACAATAAAACACGAATCCTACTTATAATTTCCTGGGACATTTAATCTACTAATATCAATAACTAATTCTCGTTATGTGAATTAGATTGGATTAAAAACAAACTAGATCCCATTAAGTATTCAGATGATTTGGTAAAAGAGATGCCCAGGAATCAATTCTCCAGTGCAATGTTTGTTCTATTTCGAGTATGAAGTCGCAGTTTAATGTAAAATAAGGAATAATCGAATTGGATTCGAGTTGCAGTTTCTTATAACTTGCGACTTGAATTAAACTTAATTAATATGTGTCTCAGCATGTTAAGATTCTGATTAATAGATTTTACTCGTCCAAGAAATAATAATTGTAACTGGAATAAAATTATATTGAAAAAACGCCCTTATTTGAATGAAATGTGGAACAGATGTTATATAAGCTAAGCTAATCTTTCAACACGTCAAATGTTAAGCTAATCTATCAATATAAATTTTAAAACCAAATATGTTCTAACATAACTTTATATAGATCCTCGTGGATATGTTAATGATAAGTGTATTTAAAAGACTCTTGGACAAAATTACAAAAAAGGAACTCTATTTATTTGTTATAATTTACAGAACAAAATATTATACAAATCCACACAAAATAGATATAAACAAGAATAATTCTTTTTGATTTAAACTTATGTATAACTCATAAGTTTCTTCTTTAATTTTCTTCTCCAACATAGGAAATTATTTATTAATAACAATTGTTTTACAGCAAATGGGCGGATTCCGTTTCAACATATAAAAAAAAAGATCTGAAACCTATGTATATATATATATATATAAAACATAATTGATTTTCTCTACAATAGTTATAATTATAACAACTGAATACGATAAGTAATTGAATGGGAGGGAATCTTTTTAATATTTTGTTATTTACTTAACTTTATCTCCTCAAGATATATAAAAAAAAACTCGTCTAGGAATGGAGAAAAATGCAACATAAACAATAATTCCATGCGAAGAAAACCTTGATTCAGAGTACCCAGAGTTGCATATACCTACAATTAATAACATAATAAATAAATGCCAATTGGTCATAACCATAATAATAGTACACAGAAATGCAGTGAAATAAATGTGAAAAAAAAGTTAAAAAGTAAAGTTGACTTTCACGATTCGACTCCCATATGTGCTATGTTTGGAAAGGAGGGAAAATGCATAATTATGTGGCAGTAGCTGCTGTTTCAATCTTTTGGCTACCCGCGCTCAATCCAAAACCAAATCCTTTGGGTCCAAAGTTTTTGCCATAGCATGCTAATAAAAGAAATAAACCAAAATAATTAATTAGTAACTGATAAGAAAATCCAACATACCTTTGCAGAAAATATCTCCATCACGTTCACACAAATTGGATGAGTCCACTCGCTTATTACAAATATTACAAGTGAAGCAACTCTTGTGCCAGGCCTTTCCAGCACCTCTCATCAACTCAGCTATAAATACCTACATAGAACATTCAAAATATTAATTTCCCCACATTACTAAAGTATGAATTCAACTTACAGATCTATTACAACGAGGGCATATTTCAGCACCTCCCCATTTGGGAACTGGCTTCTTGAAAGGCTTAGCATCGGAAGTTTTATTCACAGAATTACCATTGGCCTCAGTCATCACCCGTCGAGGAGCAATATAAGCCTCTGCTTGATGATCTACTTTGTTCATATTTGTTGAATATCCTTTGCCATCATCCATGCTCAGTGTTCCGGCACCTCCTCCAAATCCGTATCCCTTAGGTCCAAAGTTCTTACGGTAGCATGAGTTGCAGAACATGTCTCCATCATGTTCAGTTATGCTTCCAGAGTCCAACAGTTTCTTACACTTGGCTATAGATAAAAAATACATTCAAAACAATATTTCCCTGTTTTCCAAAGAGTTTCAAGGTAAATCAAAGGGTAATATCTTAGAAAAAATTAAAACCATTCATACACAAAGTAAAAAGGCAGCAATCTCTCAAATTAAACTTCTGTATTTTTGTAATTTGATATAATTATACAATAAACAGAATATGTGAATAATGAAATTCTTTTTCTTCTAACACCAAAGTTTTGATGGAAAATCCTATAATATGAATGATACAAAGTGGCTCTACCAGAAAAACAAAACAAAAATATAAATATATATATGGGGACAGAACATACAATAATTATAATAGAAGTTAAAAATAAGTAAAGTAAATATCCAAACCATCCAATGAAGTTAAATTTCAAAACGTTCACAGACAATTAGGATATTTGTTTAGCTGCGTGTTTGTCTGACATCATAACTTGATGACGAAGACACTGTTTTTTGGGTAATAGTTGATAGAGAAGTCCCTTGTTAGTGTTCAATATCCAATGATTATAAACGTGGAAGGACTTATCATCAATATCCTTTCTAATAAGTTTAATAGCATAGGGCTCTTCCCTCATGGTGGAAACAGGGACTTGCTCCGGAGTGGAACAAATTCTTTTAAATCTAACTAAAAATCTGACACAAAGAATAGCGATCCTAAAAGATTTCTTCGCATTAAATAACAAAACTTTATTGGACACAAAGGATTCATGCTGTAGGGCCTCTTCAATAGTGAGTCTATCCTTTGGATTGACGGTCAGGAGACGCTCTATAAGATCCTTAGTTTCATTCGTTATATTGTCCCACTCTGAACAATTTTTTGAGTATTTACCCTCCATAATGGATCTTATCATGAGGAGCTGCTTGCGATGGTAAAAGGGCGGTTTACCCACGCACATGGTATACATGATGACTCCACATGCCCAGGCATCCACTTCAATATTATAACCAGTGCATTTGTTGCGATCCACCATTCCCGCCATAAGGACTTCAGGGGCCAAATACCCAGGTGTTCCACATGTCTCAAAAAGTCGATCCGTATGCTTAATCTTTCGTGCAAATCCAAAGTCCGTTAATTTCACTATATTATTATCATCCAATAAAATGTTTTCTGGCTTTAAATCCCGATGAACAATTCCCAGTTTATGACAATGTGCAACGGCCTCGAGAATCTGCTTAAAGATGATTTTACACTTTTTTTCAGAGAGAATGACAGAGTTATTGAGGAAATCAAAGAGCTCCCCCTTGGTGCAAAGCTCAAAAATGAGAAAATAGTGAGGGCTGGAGCAAAAGACTTGATGGAGAGTCACAATGTATTCATGATTACTCACAACCTTGAGAACATTAATCTCAAGCTGCACCTGCTCCTCAATCGATCGACCCTCAGCATCCACCAGATTCTTGTCATCAGAGACATCCATGATTTTCACTGCATACTGCTTTCCGCTCGATTTTTCCACACAGCGCCTCACAACGGAGCTAAGGCCCTTGCCCAGAACTTCCATCGTATCGTAATACTCGTAAAAGTCATCCTCATCGGGCATGGCGCTCCCATTCCGCTGCTCTTCAGGGGGTACCTCATTCCCATCCTCGATAAAGTTATAGAAATTAAGATCGTTTTCTGGGAGTTGCACCATGATGATCGATCTCCCTCAATAGTATTCCAAACTTGTGGAAGAGAATCTTCCTTATATTCCCACCCAACCAATCAGGCAAGGATTTTCCTCACTTTTTATTTATTTAAACGTTGCTTTATTAAAAGTCTTAGGAGCTGCAATTCACGACACAACAGAAATTAACTCAACTGTCTAAAGAGTGAAGGAAATAAAGTTTTACGTTTCAAAGCCTCATATACGATTTCATCACATGGCATAGAGGACAAAGTGCAGAGAAACTCCGCCCCCACAACTTCAAAAATTGTACAAATGCAAGCTTTCCCTTCCAAAATGAAGATTTTGGCAGGCCGGAACACTAGACAACAGTCAACATAAGTCCTGCTCCAAGAAACACAACGTCAAAGTGTCTGCCGAATGAAAGGAGCGAGCAACAGAAAAGAAGAAAACATTAAATACCTAAATGCAATCCTATAGTATTGAAATTTGTATCACGAATTAAAGATAAAACACGATATTTAAGTAGATATTTTAAATACTTATATTCCGCTATTAAACTGGATTAAAGCTGTTTAAAAGCATTACAAAAGAAGGCTGTCAATTTATCTGGACACATTGCTCTTCTAGGTCTTTATATATTTTTTTCCTGCTCCGGATTGGGAACGAGCCAATGTCTCCTTCTCTCAAGCCTACAAATATTAGTAGTGCGTCGACAACACTTCATCCATCGCTAATAATGTCCTTATTTATTCAGTCCAGTCTTAGGACGGATCCTATTAATTTTTTTCTTCATTATAATACAAACATACTATGATGTTGTTACTTTATTATACAATTTTTACCTTCTCTAAGAATCGACAAGTGGGACTAGCCTGGATCGCAGTACTATGTCCGAAATATGGGCCGACAGCAAATTAATCACTAATATAATGTCTAGATGGGCTAAAAGTAGAGACACATAACAGTTAACAACAATAACAATTGCTGTTATCGTTCTTTTTTTCGTCATGCGAGTGTGATGCTATTATCTTACTCAGGATGATGAATTCCAGCCTAATTTTAGCATTATTTATTTCAAATGCATAACAAATATACGTATGTGTTAAATATTATTTTACAACATTTTCCCTTAACCACTTATGTTTAAAATTATGAAGGTTCTCCTTTCAATGGGGGTAATATATATTTTCCACCTTCAAAATCATATAACAGGGAGCTGATGTTATTAAGGGCCTTAATTCATTTAGTAGTAGTAGAATAAGTTTTCCTCGCAAAATGCTCATCTTTACTTATATAAACAAAATTGTAGGTTCTAAACTACGAATATGTATGTGTATGAATGGTATAAACATTTGCAATAAGACACTTTTAAGTATATACAACATAGAAATGAGTATAAATAATTTAAGGGGACAGAGGAATAGTAAAACATGTTATTTTATTATTGTTTAACTCACCACAGACAAAGCAGAGCTTGTGCCAACTCTTTCCAACAGCTTGTTTCTCTTCAGCAAAGTATACATTTTTGGAGCAACGTGGGCAGATTCCAGGCATGATTCTTGCTTCAAATTACTTTTCCGTATTTATTTATTTCAAGTCCTTTAAATCAGCGAATGAGCGAATTGACAGAAGGGAACTGAAATAAATAATAAATCAAATGATTATTTGAAGCCTCGCGAGTGAATTATGAAGAGTACATAGAAATATTATTGAGAATTTGAGGAAGAAAGAGGAGAGTAAAAAGTGACTGTGGGATCCCAAGCTTTGCTTCTACATCTTACAAAAATATTGCATGTGAATATTATAGAAAAGTTGATTGATTTGCACTTCAGGGCTTACATACCGAGTAGTGAAAACTCTGATTGAGACGTGGGCCAAACATAACGTACATTAAAAGGATATCTCCTATCGGCCCTTAAAAATTTTCATAATAGTATCGATGATTTATTTACACTAATAAGATATATATCAATAAAATTGCACATTTCCAAAAAAAAAACATTAATTTTTCCATTAAAATGCATTATAAAACAAATGATATTTTTACTTCGGTTTATAATCTATTCGATTATATATATTTAAAATAAGGGGAAAAAACCTAAATTACTTCACAAGGGATAAATATTACCTTCTTTAAGAACTGAAGCGGACCACGGTCATAAATAAGGACCGACACATCACTAGTTCTCATACATTCAATACCCTTCGAAACAGATTTCATCATGGGGAAATAATGCTGACTCAATCGTAAATATTCCATAAGGAGGAACGGTTATAATTATTAGTTATAACTATCCCAAGTAAAAACGGCCTGATTCATCACACAGTTATGACATAAGGATAGCTAATTTGTATATCGATATTTAATTTAATTCGTAGTAACAACAGTTTGCTTTCCCAAAAATTTTATATGATTTCTTTAATAAAAGTGACTTTTTGCATCATATCATTTTGTCCTAGGATTGAAGATGCATTTGAAAATATTTGAGGTAGAAATGTAAATATAAAAATTTGCGGTATGTTAAACTTTTTTACCGTCCAACATTTTCCATTCACAACGGATGTTTTTCCATCATTCATAAACATCCTTATTAGTAGACTAAGGATTTTAGAAAGATTTTTTTGGTCAAAATGAACAAAAAATAACATATTTAAGAAATGAGCACCAACATATCAAAATTGAGGAATTTGTTATATAACTAAAATATAGTTATATAAGGATAATTTACAATAATGAGTCTTTTTTATGTTAATAATTACGATTTTATAAAAAATTTATTCCGTTAATTTTTGCCTTGGGTCAGTTTTAGTAGATTTAAACATGTTAAAATACCATTCAACATCCATATTTGTAGTTGAATCAAATTTGAAGTTGACGAGACCTCCAGGAGTCTTGTTAGAAGGAGTAATCTCATCATCCCCACCACTTATTATGTGTCAAACCTTTTTCATTAATCGAAGATCAGGATTCTGCAATTTTGCAAAACAAGTATTTCTCCATTTTTGGACAAATTTCTCCTTCCTCTAAATGAATGTTGTCAGAATTTGATTTCCTCACAAATTCAATCGTGCAATCATAACCCTCATTTCATCATATACATAGTTTTACCTCCAAAAAGAGAAGTTTATGAAGGAAGTGGATTTTCCCTCCAAAAAAACATCATCCAAAGCTATTGTTTAATTAAACTGGAATCCAAATTTTCTATATTAATTTCATACCAGTTTAGAAAAATGAGCAATTTTCCCACACGAAAAAAAAAAGGCAAAATGAACCATTTTTTGAGCCATTGCTCACAAATCTTAAGTCTGCTAATCAGTTAATTTACAAAGATAAATGACTTAAAATAATTATTTGTTAATTCTTCCAACGCAGAACATATCCTTAGAAAGATGAGACTTTAAAACATATGAGATTGAATTATAATTTCAAAGACGACACTGAGTGATATATAAGTATATTTTTTAATAAGTCTTGTATAAATATTATATCATGACATAATCCTCGGGAGTGTGTCTCATTTGTCAATATTGTCTTCCTAAGCAAGAAACTACTAGAAGCAAAACATGACATTTATTTATGATAAATATTTGTCTGTTTTCTGTTAAACAACATAATTTTTAAAATCAAAACAACTACATACGAACAAAAATGACTAAATAACAAACAAGTCTATGAAAATTTCTCTTTGAACCCCCGGAATGATGATGGATTGAGCAATTCTACCCATTTAAGCAGAAGAAAATCTTTCCACCATAGTACTAAAACACTCACCTAAAATAGAGTAGTTTATAATTATTTTTCTAAAAAAAAATTTACTAATAAATCTAATATGTATAAGAGACGGACCCCCAAATATATTGGAATAACTCTTCCCCTCCCCCCTCTCCCAACACCTTTTCAAATTGTATTAACATTTTTATTTCGTACCCCCCTCCTCCCGTGAATCATTTACCGAATAAGATAATCAATTCAAATACATTTTGAACATAGATAACAATAATTAATATAAGTGTATCACGAAACAGACTATATTGTATCTCGCAACCTTTCCATAAAAAAGAATTAGAAAAGAAGCCTCAAAATAAGTTACTAGTAAGTAGTTAGCAAATAAATTTGATAATTTCTTTGAAGCCCTGTTTGATTTCATGTTAGTGAGGGATAACGATGTGGTTGAAATTATCTCTTCATAATAACATGGATGCATTAAACTTTGGATCTATGTCGTGTCTATATCCGAGTAATACTTGCATCGGATTACAAAAGCAAAATAAGAAAGCAATTAGTTAACTCGTTTACATATTTATATAAATACTTTCATACATAGTGATGAAAATTGTTAGCATTTTAGGCATGTTACAACACAAAATCAACATGGTAATCCTGACGTTTTGAAGAATATTTTGGAGGAGATTAGCTCCTCTATTATCATGCTTTATTAGATCAGCTATGCACAAGAAGAAGAGGGGGAGAAGGAAATAAATATGGACATAGGCAAGAATTATACCGATGACAATTCACAATTCTACACTGTGTAGAACAAGGGCTTACAATTAGAACTTAGCAAAATAACCTCAGGATTACAAATTTTTCGTTCCGGTTTTGTATATAATTGTATGTAGTAGAGAAGGAAGTTCACTCCTTCAGAATTAAAACATAATGGCTACAGCTTAGGAAAACAAAAGACACTCTTCCGCAGTGATGGATAAAAAATGAACCTGCCTGTATTTAAAAATAAATCAAAGCTGAACTCAGTGTATTTGAAGAATATTTAGGGTGGAGGGCAGCTATGCTGTTCTATTAGATCAGCTACAAGCAGTCGTGAGGAAATAAACACAAATCAAGGACATAAGCCCTGGAATTACTCTGACGTCGATCCTCAATTCAACTTTGAGTCCACAAGGACTTAATTAACTCCAAAATAAACCCTTATTATCTACCTTTCAAGATCACACGCACTAGGGATTACTTTATACTTAGATGTTCAGTCTTCAAGAATTTAATGATAATAACAGCTTATGAAAAGAAAGAATCATGCTCAGATTACCAACTAGAAAAAGACGGTCCCGCATTCCTTGGTACATATTGTATACCCCTTTACTTTTGAGTTTGTCAATTTAAAAAAACAAAGAGGGCGAGCAAAATAAGAATGTGAGCGATTAATATAACAGCTCCTGCAGTAGAAAAAATAAATAAAAACAACAGAGTGCGTGATGAAATAATCCTCACTAATATTTCGCAAAATTTACATCTATACAATCCAAATATCTATATATGTACGTACAATGAACATATGTAGGTAATTACTTGTGATGAAATGATCCCAAAAAAAATCCCGATGCCGATTCTGATGCAATTCTAGTAAAAAGTTAACAATTCCAATTCTTTAATTTATCAAATGATAGCTAAAAATACCCTTTTGCTTTCAGGGGCGTCCACAGGATTATATATATTCACAAAAAATTAATTTTTTGTTCAATTAAATTTTTTTAAGAATAAATAATTATTAAAAGAAAATTAAATTTTTTTGGAAATTTTTAACAAAAATTAAATTTTCTAGTAAAAAGCAAAAATTCCTTTATTTGTTTTTTGCGGGGTGGGCTATTTTTGTTTATAACTTAAAAAAGTAATAATTAGTTAAATACCAGTAATAAATAAGAATTGGAATCACAAATTATTCATTATTTTCCCAATGCCGATTCCAGCAAAAACACCCGAATCTCCGATTTCGATTGATCGTCCCATCACTAATAATAACACCATGTTTGCCATATTTTGACTTCTTTCAAAATTACATTTGTCACACAGATGGATGCAGCCTTAATTATAGTATCAGACTCCCTCAAAAGCAGATGCCATAGTGTAAGTATGCATGTATATGCATAATTCCAAAAACTTGCATTTTTCATACACAAAAATGATTTTAAATGGTAGATGGCGGGTGCACCTTAAATTATTTACAACTCAAACAAGGTTAGAGACATCATTGTGATAAATTTTGATTCATTTGTCAAGAAAGCTTGCTAAAAAGATCCATATATTAAGTATGAAAAGAGAGTCAACCAAAGAAAGAAATTTTGTAGTTTTATTTAAATATGAATCGTCTCACAAGATTGCTTTGAGTGATTATAAAGTTCCTTCAGTTGAGGCCAAATTTAACTCACAAAATGAGCGGATTTAAGCAAATAAAATCAGAATCAGAAACCAAGGCCTTTGATCATAAAAAAAAGTTTTTTTTTCTCTTATTAAAATACTTTATCAAAATTGGGATTTATAAATAACAAAAATATTATGTCAAAAAAAGTCAAACAGTCCCGCACCCTTTGTTGGAAACGACCCGGATGACGTCACTATTATAAAATTTGCTCCTTATTTCCAAATAACTTTCAGTGCCAGTGCCTGGGGTACTGTTAACAGGTCCAGGAGGATAAACCTTATCTTTATGCTCTCAGGGGTAAAAAATTAACAACGTTGAGTAGTGGACACCATTTTGGAGAAAGATCTCCTTCTATCAGCCAATTTTCATTACAGCAAAGAGATTAATACTTTCCTCTCACACGTCCAAGGTAGCAGAAGACTAATATCTATGGATTTTGGAGCTGCAACGTTTTGCTCAAATCCAAATTTGGATGTACAGAAAACAGTTGACCTTTCTCTTCCTTAACAGATTCCAGGCTAAAACTTCTGCAAAAGGAGACCATTTTGCAGAAGTTTTAATTACATGTTGATGTAATATCCAGCAGTATTCATAAACTTTTTTAGGTTTCTAATTATAGAAATAAAACAATTTTATACAAGTATTCATTTGACTATATGTATGGCCCACCCTGTACTTATTCAATTATTTTCCTGTCGAAAGAGATTGAATTAATGTGTTCACAATATCTACAATATAAGTACATATGAAAGCAAGGACAGTCCATATATATATATGAATACATTATACACTATATAGGGAGCAAAAACAAAAGAACTTACATAAAGGAGCCATTATATATATAATGTTTTAACCTTAAAGAAGGTTCATTATCAAACAAAGGTGGCGGCGAGAAGAGTAAAAAAAATAATTTCAAGTTCAAAGTTTTTTTTTGGAAAATAATTGAGTGTAAGATATCCAGTGTTATGCATAGCAGATAGGCCTAGGTTAAGGTTAAAGATTACCCTTTATAATTAATGCAGTGATTTTTTGCTCCCATATATATTTTGCAATGATAAAATGAAAATATAGTAATAGGCCGAACAGTGCGGATAATATCCTCCACAGATATAGCCAATGGTTGATTTAGAGATTGTTAAAAGACACCTTGTATTGACGAGTGCAACGAACTATACATATATATTTTTCTATTCACAAAAGTTGTTGGTCAATTGTGAATTGTATTACATCCAATGGGCCATAAGAGGAAACCCCGAACTAGAAGGGGTTTGATTGACGTCACAGATTGCATCATTAGCCGTAATCACCAATATGTTAGGGGCATCTAATTGATGTACGAATTGATTAAATAGGGACAAGGAGAAACTTGATCGAATGGCTTTAAAAATGAGAAAAAAACCTTAACATTCTTATAAAATACATATAACGTATGAATTTGCTATAGAGCATTGCCATATGTCAGTATTGTTGATGGCGGCCATCTTGTTAGCTTTAGTGACCATATTATATGACTTGGCGTAAAAGAAAAACAGTGATAACTTGAAAAAAATAAATCAAATAATAGACACTGAAACCCCTGTGAAATGATCAGCTTGTTACAATTCGTTTTAGTTTGAATTGATTAAAGATGAGGAAAGTAGGACAATTAAAGAACAAAATATTATTCCTTCTATTGCAATTACATATTTAAAATTCGTAATAGGGTCTGATAGGTCATAGAATTCTAGAGACCTGGCATAATCCCACATAACTTTTACTCCCAAATGAGGGAAAATAAAAGAAGTAATTGGTTGAAAGGGAAAAAAGAGTCTACGTCATTTATTACTCAATTCCTTCATGAGGGGAAGGAAAGAAAAATAACCTAAGCTGCATGCGTGATTATTCCATATGTCTAAAGTTCCATGGAATTAAATTAATACGAATAAATCTCAACATGTTTTTCCTTAATTCACCTCTTGACAAAATTGAGAAAAAAATGACGTTGATTCTTTCCCCCTTTTTTATCAACCAATCACTTATCTTATATTCTCCACATGTGGAAATAAAAATGCTGCGTGATTATTCAAGTATTTTTTCCTTAATTGGGATATAACAACGAATCTCCATGCAAAATCCTAAGACTTGGCCTCACCACTCTGTATCATAGACGCGCCATTATTGATGGGATTATGCTCCACCGAAGTGATAACAAACATATCAACCTACTTCCCTCACCCTGAATACTTAAAAAAGGCTACCTCTTCCACAAACCAGACTCTCTGTTCACAACACTATCTACCTCCCAAAATCAAATAGAGACATTCTCAAGCATAGTTTTTATTATAGATCGGCTAGTCTTTGAAATTTTATTCTTCTATGCTTTCGTAGAAACAATATAGATTGTGACTTCCGCCATCTGGAGGTCATCATTGTCACTAATTTAATTCTAACACATCTATTTATAGTTATCATTTTGTTGAAATTATTTTGTTAATTAATAAATTATATCTTGTTGAGGTTTAAAATTTAGAGTGTCCAGATTTCAATGTACCACTCGGTATAGCAAAGCCCGGACTAATGTGAGTATTGTTGTATATGCTCATTTTATCTGGGAGTCGTCATAACATGACATAAACCAGGGGCAATATATGAACAAATAATGTGTATAAAGATAAAACCACAGAAACGTGCCCCCTGCTTCCTTCTTCTTGAAAATTAATGAAGCCATGAGAGCTTGAGAAATAAAAAACAAACAGAACTACATACATACATACATAACAAAACAACAATCCTTGACAGGTAATTATTATTATTATTATTGTTGGTATTATTACAAAGGGGAAGGTTCGAAGTAAAAATGAGCTTTAAGAACATATTTAGGGTAGAGTCGTACTATTTAGTAAAGTTTATATAATTTGTTCCCAATGTCTCACTAACTCCCTTAAAAATACATTTTGCTAGAAATATACCGAAAAAAGTTAATTTAGTTACTACGAAGTACAATAAAGAAGGAGAAGGGGTCAAAAAATGATAACAACTCGCGTATATATCCAAGGGGAAAGTAAACATTAGGAACTCATTAGTGTTGTGTCGTCCTTAATTAAGCGGTCCAGTCCGCTCCCATCTAGTCACATTTTTCGGTCCTTAAAGAAGGTAAAAATATAGCCCTATTGACGTCATTCGTATTATATTTTACTATAATGCAAGTATTAATATTTTTTCCAAGATATGTGCAATGGCTGAATAAACCATCAACATTTTTATGAAAAATTCAAAGTACCGCCAGTCCTAAGAGTCAGTACCAAGGACTGATATGACCGGTACTAAGACTGGACTGAACAAATAAATACCCACACAACATTAGAACTCCACACTAATTATTTTTTGATCTATTGTTTTGGAAATAACAAAAGTTGCGTCACTCTTAGCATAATAACTCAAAAAACAAATTGTCATTACATTTTGACAGCTGTCTTTTGAAAGTCAGTAATAACTGAAAATGAGATGAATTAAAAAATTGGACAATTCGAGACTTTACAACCCATGTGTTAAATGTGGGTTTTAGCGGGCAGACATACTGTTGCAGAATTACTGTACATGATAAATGGCAAATTCTCAAAAAGTAGGGTGGTCATAGCGCCCCCCCCCCCTCTGTTGCACAGCTCCTAAAAAAACTCTTTATGACATGAGCATTAACGTGGGGATTCTTTATCATATTTTTAATATAATCATAAAACAAAATACTAGGGAAAAATGAGCCTAAGTGTATATTATTTTCTACAACATATACAATAAAACCATCATAATTAATGTTCCAGGAATAATGTCAAGGGACGTCCGCAAGATTATATGTATTTTAGTTAATGGATTTTTTTTTTTTTTAATAAATTCCAAAATTGAAATTTTAAGAAAAAAAATATTCTGAAATTAAATTTTTGGGAAAAAATTTATGAAAAAAAAATTCAAAAATCCACATTTGTTCCGAAAAAAAATTAAATTTCAAACATTAACCTCACAAATCCATTGGAAAAAAATTGAAAATATTAAATTTGCTAGTAAAAATCAAAAATTCCTTAATATACTGACGCCCCTGAAAAACTTGATAAATTTAAATTTTGTAGCAACGTATTCTTAAAACAACCCCGTTCTACCCTAAAACATTTATTAATTATAATATATTATATCAATTTCAGTAACATTCCAAAGCTCCTTTGTACTGTATATCAGAAATATACAATATAGGTATTAAATAACTCTTTTGTATCTTTTACTCATGTCCATGATTAGAATGGACGAATGATTCTAGGGTGCAGCGTGATAAATGAATCGCTCAATAATTTATTTCAACAAAATAAATACATTCACGATGGATAAATTGAGTGGAACAAATACTAATTTAAATTTTTGACAGAACGGCGTAGATTCCCCATTTCTTAGTATGTATATATATACATATAGATGAATGTAGAACGTAGTTATTCGTCAAAGAAATATTCATTAAACATATGTTGTACATACAGGGTGAGGACCCAAAATTCGAAAATTTTAAAAAGCTGTTTTCACTTCTGTGTATTTTTATTTTGAGCCATTTTTATAGCATTATTCAACAATTTTGTACACTTTTTACACAATATGCCCCCCTCCCGCCATTAAGAATAAAGGCTACAATACGGGGACGAACAGAAGCACAGCTAACCTTGATGAAGTCCGAGGACAATGTAATTTGTTCCACTCCCCCATAATCAGGGCCTTCAAGGAATTGACATTCGAGTGAGAAGTCTTGTCTTCCAAGAGGCTCCAAATAGCGAAGTCTAGGGACTTCATGTAGGGTGAGAACGATGAACCGAAGTTTACCGGGAAGAAGGCAGCCATGTTCCTAAAACATGATGACGTCACTCAACTTCATTTCTTCTTCTTTTTAATCAGTTCCAGTACGGACAGTCCGAAGACTGAACTAAATAAATAAAGGCTGACGCAACATTTACCTCAGATACTAGTAACTATGAAACCGTACAATTTGTTATAAAACAAATTCTATACAAATGAGAACCTCCTTAGAAATACTTATGCATTAGAAAATAAATAATTGACAGCATAATTACAGAACTCAAAACATTCGATGAGATTTAGAAATAAAATTCACTAAACTGACTCAATAAAAATATGAAGACGAATCGTTTTTTGATCTACTTTTTGGAATTTGAAAGTCAACTCACCATTAGAATCAAGTCAACAAATCATTGACTCATGTCGAGTCGAATCAAGTCTTTGCCAAAGAATGTACAATAATTTGTTGAACTTGACACAACAGTCATTTTGAGTATACCAAACATTAAAATGAAAAGAACACTTGGAATTCTTTAAGCAGAGTACATACAACAAAATGAATATAGTATTCAATCATTAAAACGTAATTATACTAAAAAGGTTACATCAAAAATATATGGTAAAATACCGTATAACCCCATTTGAAAAGATATTAAGATATTTAAAGGTTCCAACGAAAACTACCACCACAAAATGAGCAGCTCAATCATTCCTTAACACATCATACATAAAATGGGCTCAAACAGTTACTTTGTGGGAAGATTTTAAATGGATAGGCATATAACTAAGGAAAAACAGTTTGCTGGGATAATAATACTCATAGTCATTGATGTGGTGATTGAAGTCGATCCTGGTAGAGAGGGCAATTTATCAAGGTCTAGGTCTCGTTTTAATTCCTTGAATGTCTTGACAAGACAAAAAAACTGGATAATAAAATCCAGATCCTGAATAAATGTATTGTGTCGATTTTTTTGGTTTTATTTAATAGTATTTTGATTTTCAAAATGACTTCCATTGGCCTCAATACTCCCAGGGAATGTTTGACAGGCTTTAATCATTTAGTTCATTTCTGGACTCACCAGCCTTATTTCCTTCATAGTCAATGTCAAGAGCCTTTACCCTCTTGTTTGAGTACAAACCCATAGCCAACTGATGGTGGAGCGATGGATAGAGTACTTTTTCGCCAACAGATAAGGGGGCCTTGGATGAGCCTTAATAGATTTTTAAAAGATTGCCTTGAAGATATGAGCCTCCTTCTTCACCTAAGACCTCTTCTGGACATTCTTAATGACGCTGCTAGAGTTATCCAGCTTCATAACGACCCTCCATACTATGTCGGGAGTAACTACCAACTGATTTAGGGTCTTTTCCCAACCGTTTTTTTTTTAATGGAAATATTGCTTTACACAATGAAGGTAACGGTGAGTCATCTAATTTAATAAAAGGATATCAGAAATAATTCATATTATAATAAATGCAATTCATTATACATTTGAAAATAAATATCAATTACCATCCGAATGTGACTTAATACTTTTTCTTGCAAGAATAAAAAAGCCGTTTCCTCTTGCAATGTTTTGAGCATGCTTTGTTTTTTTTCTCAGAAAGTTCAAATATTTTTTTACGACTTTATTTTAAGAAAAAAAATCTCATGAAAGGAAGGACACTCTGAAATATTGCAACATAAGCATTATTCTGCAAAAAATAAACCTACCAACTTTTCCACTACATAATATGTATTTAAACAAATTAAATTGTAGGGTCTTTTTGAACAGTGAAATATTAGATAAAGTAAAAAGAAATCAATTACTTTTTATTGAATAAAACAAAAGATTTGTTCAACATAGTTATATGATTCAAATAAACAGAGTGTAGTTTCATCTCTTATTACTATTTAAAAAATAATTCCATTACTCCTCTTTAATCAAAAAAATTGTATAAGCTTTTAATAAGTCTAATTTTGCATTTATAAACAGACATGGGCAGAAAGAGATGTTAATAACTTTGTGGTAGGTCTAGACTGCCTAGAAGTAGAGTTGAGTGGCTTGTAATAAAAAAAAATGAATGCTAGGAGAAGGCGAGACATATGGTACACTGGATTTAAGACCCTCTTTAATATCAGCTGCTGTCATAGGTAATTTATTAATTATTTTGGGGTGGGGAATGAATTACTGCTATAAAGAGGAACACCTTCTAAATTAAAAAGTATTATTGCAGGGAAAATATTGTTATTCTTTAAATTCCTATATCTATAATTCATAAAACAATTTACATCAAAGATATACGAGAATGCATACTTCAGAGAGGAAGTTAACCCCGCGACGACCGATTAAATAATTACCAAAAAAAGAAGAAAGTGCACACAAATCAGCCTGTTTTTCCTTTTCTAATTTTAAAAGGTAGTTTTTTCATTACAAATTACTCAACTCTACCTATAAGGTGGATGTATAAGAACTAGTATTGATATGCGGTCCAAGACCGAACTTTCATTTCAGTCTTGTCCCAAGTGATTTTTTATACCAATATTTAGGCCAAGGCTGCGTTTGAAACCGTAAACTCAAATGTTAATGGTAAACCGTTTCTTTCAATTTTTTTATATATTCTAAAAAAAATGTTACATAAGTTCAGGATATATTTTTTTTTATACCGAATTTTACTATGAGATCGCTTCAGACAGAATTTGTTTAAACTCTAAAAGTCTGTGAAAGAGGTAGAAAAGGTACTGCGGATATGAAGAACCCAAATATGGCATAGATGAACTTTTAATATCCGAAAATATCCCAGACTAACCTACTTCGGGTACTCCAACTTTTACGGATAATAAAAAAAATTATAAGGGATTCCTAGATCTTAAAATGTTAACTGTATTGGTGTTGCTTAATACTTAATCCTACTTAGGAACTAAGTATATCAAACGAAGTAACTATATTTATCTTGATAAGTACTTGGAGCAACATCTACATTAACATCGAGTGGTTATTCTAGACGGCGTTATCCACCTCAAAAAGACAAAAATGTACACTGTATTTGGTTATTAGCTGTCAATTTGTCTTCTTATTTCCCTCTAACCAGTGTTCTTAACATTGATTAGTAGGATACGAATTAGTTCTGATTAAGCTGTGACCAATGACAAACTATTACTAAATAGTAATTAATTCCATATTTGGAAGAACGGCTAACTACCAACTGATTTTGGGTTTTTTCCGTTTCTGAGAGGTTGCGAGATACAATAAAGATAACAGCGCGTCCAATTTTATTATAATAATAAAAAATCATCATATTCTAATTGAAATAACATAGGATTATCCATTGTTTCGACATTAGTAATCAGTAAAAATGTAAGCGTAATCTGGAGCATATTTTATTAACTGCGGATAAATTGTACTTTAAGTTTCAGAAAGTATCCGGCTAATTTTGTATCAGATCTTGATCCAAAAGTTCGGCTACAAGAAATTAATGTCTGAAGATCCGAACCTACTGGGATCCAAGAAAATGGGAATCCGTCCTATCTTCAGTCTCAGACCGTTATAGGATTTCTAGGCCAAAATTCAACACAAACAAGAACCTTGCAACCAAAGCTTTAGACCAGTCAAAAAGTCAATATATCTGTGGGCTGGTGTTGTCCAGATGGAGCGCAATTCTCCTCCTATTGGCCAAAAGTGGCCCATTCTGAGAGATTGATTCTTTCAAACGGTCCAATTACTCACATTAAATTAATAACTCCCATCTGTTCCTGTCTAAATCTTATTGCTAAACATGATATGATATAAACTAGTTTCCCACATTTTGTCATAATTAAGAAAAGCACCTTTCTGTGGTTTACCTATCTACTCAGCTTCAATATATATTTATCCCTATTCATTAGTTTGCAACTCCCAAAGCGTTTATTTTTAGATGTTACCACCTTTGAAGAGCAGAGAGGAAAATAACAACAGAATCATTCTTTTTTTAAGACATGCATACATATACAGGAAACGGTGAGTCCGGAATTCATTTGTATCTAACCGCATGTATTATTTGTTCATGGCCAATCCATTTGCAAATCCAGTGGTTATATTTGGAAATGGATATAAGCGTAATAGTATTTCACAAAAATAAATAATATGAAAAGAAACTTCTTGTCAGTGTGCGAGGTAAAAAGACTGACTTGACTTAAAATCTATCTGGATTACTTTAGGGTGAATATTTTAAAATAATAGGTTGCGTTATTAAAATAAGAGACTATTCCGGTTATTTTTTAATATAAAAAACTTTCAAAAATAAACAGCTGTCAGTATGTATCCGGAAAGGGTATCCGGGGTGTTATTTACAAGATTATTATCATAGTCGCTTCTGGTCAGAGCCTTGTAAAGGTCCCCTAGAAGCCATATAAATAGGTAAATCCAGATCATGGAGGACGTGGACACTACAATCACCAGAAGTCCGTTCAAGTCGATGAAGAAGCATGCCAAGGATCTCTATGTCTGTCATTCGACTGTGAGGAGTTATGTGAAGGATTCAGGGAAGGCCTCTTATGTACGACGACATCGACAACTGCTTTCAACTGCAAATAAGATTAACTGAGTCAAAAGAGGCCAGAAATGTTCACTTTGCCAAAGAATAAAGTCAGTTTGGACATTCTCCTCCCCAGATTGGTCTTCCTTCAACTATGCCATTTGGGGTGTAGTCGAGAAGAGATCCTGTGCTAACCCTTACCGAAATTTGGATGCAACATTAGGCGGTCATGTCTGAGGCCTTCATCAAGAAGTGCTGCGTCGCCTGTATGCCCGAGTTGGAGGCCATGGTAGCAACCAAAGGAAATCATTTTTAAAATAGAGATACATCAATAAAGAAGTCTGTGACAAAGCCTCAATGTTGTACTCCTTTTCATTCCTGCAAAAGTTAACCCAATTTGTTCTTTATCAAAAAGTCAACAAATTTACCTCTCACACTGTACAAAGGTATTCATCACGTAAGAAAGGTTATTGAGTATAGATAATTGCAATGGATTAGTTCCTGACCATTTATGGGGATGGCGCCAAATTTGAAACAATTGATGGGGGTATAAGATCAAATTATCTCACCAATTCTCATATTTTTGAGTGTATATTTTTTAGAATTTATTGACAGGAATCGAACAATTTATAATTATATGTATACATTTATAAACAAGATAATGCACATACTTCACGAATCTCCAATAATGTAATTTTATTTAAGACATAGACCCTCTTCCACAACGTCCCAATTTATTGGCATATAATTTTGCAAGAAATATATTTGATTTATAGCATGAATTTATTCAACATTGGCAGAAGAAACTGTAATTTTGGAAAGTTTAAATACATAATTTTATTTAATGTGCCATCCAGTGCCTCACTTACGAAAAAGGCACTCAAGCAAGAATTTACTACTGCATATTTATTAGTTCCTTTCAGTATTTTCTTTATTTATACAATTGTTCAATATATACATATATTAAAGGCTCTATTGTGTAATGAGGAAAGTGATTTCTCACAAGAGATTATGGCATAAGTACTGCATATTTTAAAGTACAGTGTGTCCCAGCGAATCGAAAACAAATTTTCCCAAGCTCAACTTTATCAAGACTATCAAAAAGTACACTTGGCCTCTACTATGTCCTCGATCCTAGGCCTGAATACTTGCAGTTCTTCTTCGCATATTCCTCTTTTTAAGCGTGCAAGGATACAATCGTAAAATTTAGCATGTACAAGAGTTACAACTTGTAAAAACTACACATGACTGACTTGCAACTTGTACCCACAAACATTTGACGGAATTTTTTTACCCAAACAGCCTTAACAACTAACATCAGGTAGTCTATGATGAGTCTGGAAACTGCATTGACCACCCTCTCATCCATACTCTACATTGCTATCAGTTACTATCAGGTGAATTAAGAGGTTAAACGTTTTTGAGCTAAAAGAGTATTTACACCATTGTTGGGCATCATTTGCAGCATGGGCATTCATGCATGCAGCTTAGCTTACATTTCTTTATTTCCCCTCTTGAAGGATTGAAGTAAAAAATGACGTTGAATCTTTTTTTTCCTTCATTTAACTCATATAATATATCCCTCATATGGGAATAAAAACTCTGCGTGATTATTACAGGTCTTTAGAATTCCATGGCTCCATCTTGCTATCACAATGTTTCTAACTAATGTAAAGAAATTTCTTAGCAAAATGCTTTAAATTTGATGACGTTTAAGTTAATGATATAATTCTGGACCGCTATGAACAATCGCAAAAAATAAATAAATAAAAAATATAGAAGATTCATAATTTAAATTCATACGGCTTAAAAAAATAGAGGAATCCATGAGAAGAGAAGGACAATTTATCCTATGTCATGAACAAAAAGGTAAAATACACAATGAAATAAACAATCCATCATTCCTGATTATAAAAATACATACATCAAACAGGGGAAGATGCTCCTCAGCACAAAAGCAAGCTAGGATTAAGTTTAACTACTAAGTGATTCGGGATTATCTTTGTATTCTACATCTCTATAATTATCTTACATTTCAAATTAATTAACTATTCTGATGACGGAAGTGCCATAAATTACACTCAAAAACGCAAAAATGACTGACCACAATAGCAGAAAAATAATTTAATAGTTGATTCTACATAATAGGTCATATCGAAAGAAAATAGATTATATGGTATCATAGACCAATTATTTGATTAATTGCAAGAAGTACTTAATGTTTTAAAGGTCGGAAAAGTTCCGAAATTAAATATAAATAAGTCCATTAAATGACTTAATCTGTCATAGAGACTACTTAAATACATTGGATATGAAATACATTTAGATTAAGATTAATTTTGCTGCCACTAAAATTAATAATTATTTATTAAAATTAGTCAAATAACTTACTTAATTATGTTTCATTTCGTAAATGTATTCACACAACCTAACATTGCTTATTTATTAAATATTATGTAAGAAAATTAAAAGGTAAACTGTAAAAAATCAATCAAAATGGATTATTTTTTACGGCAAATCTTTTTAAGTTGTAATGTAAGGTTTATTCTTTAGTTTTAAGAATAATAATAAAAATCTTCAATATACAGGATTTTGTATGATTAAAACACATTTTATAGGAACTGCATTCAAGATAACTTAATAAATATTTTATCCTTTGAATCCTGGAAATTTTTTTTTAGTAATTGTTATTACTTTAAATTTTCATTTATACAGTTATTTAATTTCAGAATATAGGTCTAAATCAAAATCATTCTCTAAAAACGGGATGTAAATAAATAAAAAAGGCTTCTAAGTTCAAAATTACCTTCGATTGAAAATTTTAATGGTCATTTTCGTCTTTTATGGCATAAATAACAATAATTGATGCGATGAAACGCAAAATTGTTGTTGTGTATTGCTATTTGTCAAAGAAGGTAATATGTAGGTAAATCACTCAATTAAGAGACCATTCATTCTAGCTACTTTTGTGCTGACGGGTCAGATATATAATATATATTTAAGCTTGTTGGAAATTTGAGAAGATTTTTATAGAATTAAATGATAATAGAATACTTATGTCTAATATGTATTCTATTCATTACAAAATCCTACATAAACTCTACAACACAAATGTGGACTCACTTAAGCAAATAGAAAGTGTGTCTGGAGGAGTTGTGACTCAAGTCTTTTATAATGGATTTTTGAAGAAGAGAAAAATATAATTTTATTATTTTTTGAGTTGTTTATGGGTAGAAAACACAGTTGACTCTATGTCTATTATAATTGTTAACATGTGTCACGATACTATTACCATTGTTATCATAATATAACTTTATGTTCCTTAGTATTATCAACATCACGGAGTCATGCACATGTGAATGCTAGTAGATTCAATTGAAGATAATGACATCATATGTAGCCAGTTAACATAAAAACAATCTTGAACAAAAATCGGGAGAATATGTCTTAATTTTTTATAGACATATTTTGGTTTTCAAATATTCAAATGTGTATTCAAATTTTTGGGATGAATTGAGATATCTAAGAATGTCAGGATTAGTTATAAGACTTTGAGTCATAATTTGCCCCTATATAGTACATTTCAAATAACATATCAAATTTTCAATAAGGAATGACCAAACTAAAAAATATATATTATCCGCAAGTTGGCGTGATAGTATGTAGAGCTTAGGGATTGCAAAATAATAAATTAATAGGCAGGAGCGTTTTTTTCATAAAATTTTATTTCTAATTTTATTGTTTTCCAAAATATTTATTTTTTTGTGATTAGGTATGAATTATTGATAAAAGCTATGGATTTTTTAAATCATTTTTTTTTACGTCATATTAAAAAGGAAAATACTTATAATTTTAGGTTGTAAATACGTGCTAGTTTTATTCTTGTTGGCCACCTGAACTATGTTTATTTTTTATTTTCTCAAGATGTTATTATCATTTTTGAGGAGAAAACATCTAAGTATTGAGTAACTACGCATGAGTGTGCTTATAAAAAACGGAGAGTAACACTAAGGATCTGTTGGGAAGTTATCTTCTAAATTAATGTAGCAAGTTTGTCAGTTTATCAACGTATAAATACTAGTAATAAATATATCTTAAATAATATTATCGTTGAGGGAGTTGCATTATTTTGCCGCATGATGGAGTCAATATGTTTGCAACATCTTCAGAGGGTTAATAGGAATTTTTTGTTAATAGAAATGAACGATAACTACACCGGGGAACACTATTTTTGTACAAATGAATTCGAATGTATTATGGAATCCATTTTGAGAAATCTCATACTAGCTTGCTTTTGTGCTAACTGGCTACAATTGTGATATGATATTTCTTCATATATAATATATATATGAAGGGAAAATAAATTAAAAAAGAATATTGCATACATGTTAAGATATAGAACTTGGAATGACTGCCTGTCAAAATAAATCATGCGACTTTATTTTTAAAATAATGGGGCTACGTATGTAGGTTATAGATATGGTTTAAAAAAGCAAGGAAATGTTTTAATTAAAGATCTACAAATACTGTATCTCTCAACCTTTCCTTCAAAATGTCAATCTTATTAAAAAAAATCATATACACCCTAATCTTTCAGTCAATTATGGGCTTTATACTCAACTTTCTGGTATGAGATTAGGAACACAAGAATGTTAACTATAGTATAAAACTTTGATTTTATTTATGAGACTTAATTTGGCTCCAATATGGACTTTTATATAATATCTATTAATTTATAATTCTTTCAATGTTAGTTCAATGTTTTTAAAGTGCAATTTGCCCTTAATAAAAAGAATTTGTAGATCAAAATAGTTTAACTTTTTGAAGAATACCTATATAATCCACATTCAATTTTTGGAAAAAAAGAGAAAATATATTACACATTTGCGTGTTTTTTGTAGCACAATGATCCTCCAGGTTTTTAATACCCAAGATCATAATGGAAGGCATATTTTACTAAAGGTTTCTTTATGTAAAGATTTCGATGGGTCAAAATGATGATTTAACCTATTGTTAACGTTCTTTTATTATTAAAATTTCCACAGGTTGTTTTTTTCCCTTCCTACAAAACCTTTGTCCTCAAAATGGGTCACAGAACAAAGAAAAAATATATTTGTATCAAATTCAAAATATAAATTCCGTCAATACAAAAGACAGCACTAGACTCTATTTTTCTTAAAATTGAGTCTAGATAAAATTTGAATTATTCCACGAATGAATTATCATCGTCAATTTCTTTCAATAAAAACCTTCTGATTAATCCTTTGCACTTATAGTTCGCAAAAATGCATTGTTACAGTGAAAAATTAGAAATGTATAAACTTTTTGATTTACGAACATACAGTGTGACCCATAAGTCTTAAGACAACTTCAACAGCCAAGAAAGTACAGAAATATTTATTTCTTAAAATATTGTTTTACACCTTTGCAATCATTCCTTCAAAATGAGTGTCAGTTCATTCCACACGGCTACCATTTATCGGCAACAACAGTTCTCAGACGCTTCCGAACTGCTTTACACGCTTGGTCATCTCCGATGATTTGTCCTATGCATACACTATGGCGCCCTTCAAGTAGTCGATTCTGTGGTATTAAGTTACAATACTCTCCCTCTCTAGAATAGACTATATCGATAAATCCATTACGTCGAGATCTGGGATAGAAGGGGGCGCATGTCCTTGCTTTAAAAGTGCTTGAAAGTGGTTTGGCTCACTTTGTAGTATGCGAAGGCTCCCGACCCAGTGCTGTTTCTGGATCCAGGGACAAAGTTACGATTGTAATATGTCCAGATAAGATACGTTGATTGACATAAACACCCTCGCAAATGAAGATCAGGGGTGTCTTCATTCCAGGGGAGGTGACACACGCACAGACGATCACTGAGGCCGGTTTTTAGCCCCTGAACACGCTGCACTCGTGAATCATATAAAAAACACCGAATTAAAAAATAAACCTACGTCTAGGAGAAATATTAAGTTGAAGTTGCTGTCATAAGACTTATGGGTAACCCTCCCTTTATAGGGCCAAAATAAGTATCATTTATTCCAAATGAAGGTTCTAAAATATAATGCCCATGTTTTGCCAAACTATATATCTGCAAAATTTTCAATTTTTAAAATAAATAAAATATTTTGGGGGAGTTTTATCATTTTTATTAATATTTTTTCAATGTGACGTCACGTGAACTCCTTCTATTTGTAATTGTTGAGCATCCCTCAAATGGATTCTATATTTTTCACGCCGTGAACAATGCAATTTTATGTATTAAGTTACTTCGTAATATATCTTAAAATGTATGCATATATATGTACTACAGGAATAACTTACATGGCAACCCTGAACCGTCTTCCCTATTCCGTTATCCCCCCAGCCCTCATATCCCATGATGCATTCACTTACTAAACCCTTATATCTTCAAACAGATGTTTACGAGAAATGGGGTCATGGTTAAAGACTCATAGGTAATAATGATAACTCTCGCTCCTTCTTACTTTTTGAGTCATACACTTCAAGCCACCCATTCACTGAGTATATACATACATATATGAAGGAACTGATATGGATATGAAATAGGGCGTAGGAGGTGGTTGAATGTAGAACTATAGAAATGAAAATATAGGGACGTATAGTTTTCGAAGATTATTCAGAATAGTAACAATGAGGACACTTCTGCATATAAACATAGAAAGAAAGACGACATTAAGAGTACATTAATCGTCTTTTAGTACTCTCTATCCAATTTAAAATCTATAATCATAAAATATATTTGTAGGATAAATCCTTTGGGGCAGTGAGGGAAGTAATTATGTCCCAATATTTTGGACTACGACCAAAGACTTCTAAGCCTATGGCAGAGCACTATGAATCATTTTTTGCACTTACTTTTTTTAAATTATCTGCAGCATAAAGTTTTATTAAATATTTATGTAACTCTTGCAGAGACCTTGACGATGTTCTGCGGAGAACAAAGGCTACACAAAGCTAATTACCACTTTTGAAGGATTCACAAAATGTATTGAAAGGTCGCTCAGTCATAATGAAATAAATGAAGTCTTTAAAATTGAATAAAAACTATGAGGTTAAATGTTTAGTAAACTGCACGCCTCAAAGAGTAGCCAGATCCGCCCCGAAATTTCATTTATAAGCAGATTAGAGTCACTTTAATGACTCACTATTAATAGAGTCGAAATATACTACCACTGGTAAAATAATGGGGACATCTGTGATTAAGACACAGTGTAACACACGATTTTCGAACGTAACGATGGGTTTAGCTATCTCACAACAATGCACTCTGGAATATATACAAAAGATTCATAAGAGCCATACTGCAAGCAACATTACTAGATATTCCATATAGAACTCCACTCCATATAGAAAATAGAATATAAAGCTCATAATTGATCGAAATATTATGTCAATGAAATATGAGGGATATATGTTTGTGCATGTGTATAAAATATACTAGGTGGATTTCTCATTTATTGCTTTTGTAGGTACATATTTGCTTTAATGGTGCACAAATATACTTTTGGGGAGAATAGAAGAGTCTATTATTGATCGATAAGAAGGGATGGTTGTTAACCTTTGTCGTCGTATCTACCTATGTACATTGTATATATATATTTTTTTTTTGACCTTATAGGAATGTTGAAGGACCTTATTTCGTTATTTCTTTTTTTTTTTTGGTGGATAAATGAAGAAATACCGATGGAAAGTTGGATAGGTACATACCTGAAAACAAAACATAAGAAAATTAGAAATTAGAATCTTATACCTATAATATGTATATATATATTAGGGATTTTCTCCCGGGATTCCTTTATTTTTAATATTAGGATAATCCCTTTATATCCTAAATGAATTATATACTATGTAGTGTTCTGCCCTACCACGGTACTATAGTGGTAACGGAGTACTGACGCATTTAAATCAGACCTATGCTAAACGCATATTGAACCTTGTAATTGCAGTAGTATTGTGTCATAAACAATTTGTCTTACCGATAGTGTAACCCTCTCTAATTTCTGAGCTAAAACTTTATGTTTGATCCCACAAAGAAAAAATCTATAACCTCATCAAATTTCTGAGTTAGTCCCCTCCTCTCCTTTCCAAACAAAAGTCCTGTGGATGCCTTTGTTAGTTTGCTATGTGAATTCCCTTTAAGTACATTTTTGTTTTATAATTTTAGTGGATTAACACGAGCGTCTACAGGAGTGGGTTGGAGAGACTGTAGCCCCTTTTTACGCGAAAATAGGGGTATTTTTGTTTAAAATATTTATTTTCTTACAAAAAGGTTATTCGGGGAAGTTATGGAGTAGCACAAAAATAATAATATTCAAATTATTTTCTTCAAAAAATTGAATTGTTGGTAAATAGCTGCGGATTTTTTTCTTATTTCAAAAAATTAACTTTTTGTGAATTGCTTTGGATTTTTATAATTTTGTTCGTTAATTTAATTTAACTTTCTTTTTTAAATATTCCTAAAACCTAAAAACTCGTTTAGGCCTATATGAACCAGTGTTTTTTTTTTTCATTTTTCGCTGAAATTGGCTATAAAAATGTGAATAGTCTTATGAGTTTCTATTCTAAGTTGTACTTCAAGCTATTTTATTATACCAAGTTAAATTCTTAATTGTTCAAGTCTAAATAGGATGTGAGATATACATAATATTATCAAGTATTTGATCCCCTTGCCGATTTTGTAAGTTTCCCACTGACAAAGAAAAGAACAGTCTATAATTTTAATTGTTAGTTTATCTAATTTTTTGTGTAAATAATGTAAATTGATTACTTTTTATGAAATGTCTCATAGACAAAGGTAGCAATTTTTTTAGTGCCCTGAAATGATAGGTCTAAGAGTGTGTATCACCAGGAGGGCAGGGATGGTAGGACCAAGTAGGGTACAATAAATAAGATCTCAATTTTTTAAATAATGTCATAGATTATTTTTGGATCCTTTACTTACGATCTTATTTTACTGGCTGATAAAAAGGCTGATTGTTTTTAATAAACAAGGAAGCCCGAATCTCTTAAAAAGTTGAGGTTAAAGCAAAGAGTAATTATTATCATTAGTATATATTGTCAGGTGATTAAAACTATTTAAGCAAATATATATAAATTTTAACTATCTTACTCATTATGAACGGAAACCTCAGCCTCAGAGGCCTCAGAACGTAAAAATAGAGGTATACTTTTAGGGAACCCCTGTAACAAGGGTCCTTTTTAATTTTAATACTATCTATATTAAAACTAAGCAAAATTTATCCGTCTCTTTGAATGTGGAGAACAGGTGTTGACGAAAGTGTGTTACTAAAGCTCAGCGCCTTATGTTAAAAAGAAAAAAGAAGTAAATATTTAGTGCATATTTTAGTCAACATAAAAATAATCTTGAACAAAACTCAATAAAAGGAAAAAATAACAATTTTTTTAAAAATCAAATATACACACAGTCCAATATTTCATAAAGATAACATGAGAAAAATTAAAGACATTCTGTTCAAATCTGCAGGACGAGTTAAAGTACCCAAGAATTTCAACTATTGTTAAGAACCTTTGTTTGATTTAAAAGGCTTTTATGCGCCCCGATATGGTCTTTCAAATAAAATCTATCAATTTATAATTCTTTTATTATGACAATCAATTTATGCTACTTTAAGTACAGTTTGCAGCACATACAAAGAGTTCATTGTTGATAGAAATTGATGATAATTTGTCGTATTCGAAATATTTATATAATCCCCAATCGATTTTGAGGAAATCCTTTCTATCTTGCCCTCGTCTTGACGGGGCACATAAATGAAATTAAATAATAATAGCAAAAAGCATGTGTAGCTGAAGCACAAGACATCATATTAAAAAATAAATGGGAGTACCCCGTTCATATTATGGATATTTTTAAAGCAAAGTTTATCGACGCTCAATAACTGCGACCAATGTAGGTTACTCCCTCTTAAACTTATATTTACAACCTCTGACTATACTGGATTAGTTGTCATGTCGTGGGACCAACATTAGTTTTCATCGTTGCCTAAAAACTTAATTCTTCCATGTTTGTTTTTGTGTTTTTAAAGTTCAAAAATGAACGATGAACGGAAACTTATCAGAAAATGGTAAAAAGGCACAATCTTGCTAAAATGGCATTCCCTAATATGTATAATTAATGTCAAAAAAATGTTGTTGAGCGGATTGGATCTTATATACATAGGGGAAAAAACTATCCCGTTCTGTGCATTGTTTCCAATAAAACATGATAAATATTACCACAACAAAGTACATACAATTTTTAATGAATTAGAAACAAGATAAGATATTGTATATGATATAGAAAGTCGACCCACAAAAATGAATGTAGAATTATTTTATCATGAACAATTACCTAACAATTGACCTATGTGACCTTTCTTGCTCTTCTCCCTCACTTCATTGTACTTACATATGTTCATATGAAGATATGTATGGAAGTTACATTAAATTTTAATGTCATTTTTTCCAAGACAATGACACTTGAACGTGATCGATAATTTCCATTCGCGCACTCCTTGACGCTGGAAAACCCCCGACTGAAGTCTCAAAGCAGTTGACCGTCTCGAGGACCATCGTCTACGCCGTTAGCAAGTCCGAAACGTTACAGAAGAAAAAGGGGTATGTCAAAAAGCCCAAAACTGGACCCAGAAAAGTTAAAGAAAACAGCCCAGGTCAATACCTTATGTGAATGAGGGCCCATGCAAGATATTTCGGTATTTCATACCAGTCTGTCCAGAGAGTTATTAAAAAAGGGGTAGTAAGGAGCCTTGTGAGGGTGGAGAGGCCACTTTTGACACCAGCAATGATAGGAACCCATATCCTCTGTTGCAAGACTTTTTTGAATTCTTTTTTGACACTTTTGGCTTCCTACAGTCCCGATGCCAACCCCCTCGACTACACCTTTTGTGTGCATCTTGAGGAGAAGCCTTGCAGTGTCTGTCATCCAAATATCAATTTCCTCGAAACCACTATCAGCCAGCACTGGGACACAATGACAGAGGACTACATCGGCAGTGGGTGTCAGGCCTTCTGCCGACGGCTGGAACCCATCATTGCCACTAACGGCGTATATATTAACGACTAAGAGAGCTCAGAGACACATCTATTTATAGTATTAATTTTTGTTAAAACTCTATTGTTAATTAATAAATGATATCTTGTTGAAGTTTAAAATTTTAAGTGTTCAGGTTTTAATGGACAACCCAGTCGACACATTCCAAAAAATTCGAGACATCTAAGAAGATGAACTAGAGGTCTTCCAGAAAATAAATTCATAATTACATTGTAGCTTGGGCGTTGGGGGCAATTTACTAGGCTCTACGCATTAATGTTGAAAAATAATTCGATGTACTTTTTGTAAATAAAAGATATCCTCATTGATCATTTAACAACGGGCCCATATAGAAAATTAAAGGAAGTTTAAAATAAAAAATATTGATTGTCACTTAAGACGGAGTTTTGCAACGAGCGTGTGTAGGTAAAACACATAGAGTGAGCGTTCTAAAGACTAAAGTACTCCCTGGCTCATCACATGATATTAAAAAAAAACTCTTTATTAGTTTTGTATTGGTCCCTACTTAGAAGTGAGGACTGCAGTCCAGTTCCACTCTTCGGTCCTTAACAATGTAAAATTGCTCCCTCATGACGTCATTGAGGTTGTTTTTCATTTTTTTTAAATTATTCTGTTATATATCAAAATAAATTATATAGTTAAGTAACAATATATTATGTTCGTATCATATCTTATTATAATTTAAAAAATGTTATTTTTTTAAAGATACGTGCAATAATCTTAATACATATTTCATAAATATAAAATTGGCTTAATAAATCACCTATATTTTTATGAAAAATTCCAAGGATAATTCCCAATGAGTGACAGTTCCAAGGTCCGATAGGACCAGTCTTAAGACTGGACTGGACCGAATAAATAAGGAAAAACACAACACTAGTCATATTATACCCCTTTTGTCAGCTGATACATTTGTTCAATCATTCGCCCATCATGTAACCTCCATGCAATTTTCTCTCTCTATGACTCAACAGCTTATATGACGTTCCTCAACGTATCACTTGAGGGAACACGTTCGTTTATTATTAATGGTACGCGTATCACAGTTTGAGAACCACTGATTTATATAATAGATATTATGTAGATGCAGAAACAAAAGATATGATTTTTACTTTTGCATGGTCAAATCTTTGCATATAAGTCTTGGAAGTGATCATTAAGATGCAGAAATAATGGATAAAAGAAATCTTCTCTAGGTTCTTAGTATTAAAAAAAAATACAATTTATCATTTTTGAATGCATAAAAATTATTTGCACTTAACATGTGGAGAATCATATTATGTATATAGGTAATGTGTGTCTTAATAATAGATATGATGAATTGGAAGGATACATGGATTATGATGGAAACTCCTTTTAAATTTCCCCCATCTCAGTAGCGTAGAAGTTAGAAATATATATATTATGTCGTGTACAAATTGCAATGTGTATAATAAAATTGTTCGAGTTGCAACTCAACAATGAAATGGAGGATAACAATTTAATGTACTTGTGTAAGCCTGTCTCTACTGGGTAGAGGATGTGGAAGTTCTTCTACACTTTACAAATCTTGTTGTGACTGTCAGCTTGTAGTTAAAAAAAAAAATTCAAAGCACATTTTATGTGAGTAACATACACCAATATTTTATAATAAACAATATTATCATTCAGGGCGTTGTATTATTTTGTCCCCTCCGTTACATCTATGCTCATAAATACTAGTGTCAGTTTTCGGCCTGCAAATCCTGGACTGGTCTAAGACCGTTTAAATATATAATTTTTGTAAGACCACCAAATAAGTTGATGAATGAATTAACAGGTGTCGTATTTCCAGAAAAAAAATCACATAACATTAAAAAAATCAGTTCAAGACCGGGTCTCAACCGCATTAAATACATAATAAGAATGTAATATTAATAGATAAATATGGAATTATAGCATAATAACGCACAATAACGCCGTAAATTGTAATTAAAGATCGACAAAATTATCAATCAGTTAATGAAAAAAAAAGATTAAATTTGAAAGACCAAATCTGAACTAAATAAAGTCTCATGTATCAAATGAAGGCTATCGTTAATATTGTTAAGTATCTCCAAAAATCCCAAAAATTAGTATATGAAGGTCATAATTGGACAAAAAGGTATATCAAATAATGGGTCATTTATATTGAGGAAGTAAAGCAATAAATTGGGAGTTTCTCATTTACTTAATTATTGTATAAGGTTAATTTTGTGTTGACACACAATATATATAGAACAGAAACCCTGAATGACTGAAATAAATACATAAAGTGACGTGTAACAACAAAATATATGTACATCATATCTAATTGATATTGAAAGTCTAACTAGAGAAACGAAGGAATGTGTTTGATATGAGCCAGAGCAAGAGTCACTCACTCAGTCATAGGCCAAGAAAAACAGTCAACTCACGTTTTTAGAAATCCTAACAAAACAAAAAAAATAATTATTTATTTAAATTGGAAAATAAATTATACTATATATATATGTAGCATGAATTTCAAATACCTACATCACTTATATCAATAAATAAGTCAGAATAGAAAATCACTACTATTCGAGAAAGCAGCCAACATACTTAAAGATTAGAGGTGTTTCGACTCGACTAAGATTGTGAGTTGATTTTCCATTACGAACTAGCAAGAGTTGAACTCATATTTTTTACAAAAGTTAATAGAAATACAAGGTTATACTATCATCAGTGATGTGAAAGTCCCGTGTATTTTTTAGCTGTTCGTTTTTTGTTTGTTTTTTAGAATTGACAATCTGAAGAACGAATTTTATTTTCCTTAGCAGTAGACATTATTAAAAATTCCTGAGTAGTGAACATCCTTTCATAAATAGATTCGATTATATTCAAAAAATGATTGAAACGACGGAGCATAAACCTGAAGATTTGATGTGGAGTTATAATAGTTATATCCTTGTCGGACTCAGAATAGAATTTGGGATCGACATTGGAGTAATTCTAGCAAATGTCCATATCCTTTTCTCCTTCCTTCCTTTGTCACAGCTGATTTCAACTGATCTAATGAAATGTCATGAACATTATTCATTCTCTCCTCCAAATATTTTGCAAATTGTCGGTGTTACCATGTTTATTTTCGGGGTTTTTTTAACATGCCCATTGTACACGGAATTTTTATCACTATTTATACACTTCTAGTCATGTCTACATAGTTTTTTTTCTAATTTATCGACTATATCCAATCAAATTAAGTTAACACAACACTATTTTAGATACACCTGTTAGTACAAAATATGTTCCTACGATGATGTCAAACGCTTAAAGTGAACGGATATACATATAGGCAATATACAATTGACTAAATAACTACTTTGTTTGACCACCATGACATTAAAAAAAAGCTATAAAATATATTGATAATGATCTATAGGATATATCCTATATTAAAATGATGATCAACATTAGGGATTTTCATACAACAGATAAAAGGAAGTCACGACAATATTGGATCAAATGAAACATTACAACATTCATTATTAGTAAATTCACTCTAAATTGACGTCACCATATATTAACCAATCAAGGAAGGCCTTATATATTTGTATGTATATCTATCTTTCTTTCTTTAATTTATTTTCTCTAAATAGAATCCTCTCATCTTTTAATAAGGAATTATTTCATAAAAAAGAGAAATTTTAAATACATATACTTCCGTTAATTCTTGAATAACAATAAGTTAATGCAATGCTATTTACCCAATAGGTAATGGAGTTTGATCTCCTACAATGTGACGAAAGATACCTTTACAAATCAGAGGCGTCCATAGGGGGTGGGTAGGCCCCCACCCAAAATAAGGAATTTTTGTTTTTTATTAGAAAATTAAATAATTTTTCTTTGAATAACTCAGGACTTTTAAAATTTATCAACAAAAATTTTAATTTTTTTTTTCCAAAAATGTTAGGCTTGAAATTTTTTTTTTTTTGAGAAAAGCTATGAATTTTTGAAATTTATTATTTTGAGAAAAGCTATGAATTTTGGAATTTTTTTTTGTGAATGGCTGGATTTTTGTATTTAATTTAAAAAAAAAATTTCCAATTGTTTTATATTTTTGGAAAAAAATATACCAAAAACCCCTAAAATATAATTTTGCAGACGCCCCTCATATGTATGTAAATTAGACTGCCTCATATTTGGGTGTTAAAGGCTCCTCCTCACTTCAAGAATCAAGAAATTGCGACTAAAGTTGGACATGAAAGCTAGTTTATACTGAACTCGAGAAAAAACTTAATGCTTAAGTTATTATGAATTTGAAATGAGCTCAAAATAAATCTGAGGACTCGATGAAAAAGTTCAAGGACTTGTGAGCAACGACTTAATAGCATCCTTATATGTGGGAAGGTACAAAAGACTTAAAAATGACCCATTTCGACCCAAGAATTCAATTTAAAACAAAATTAAAGTCATCTGAGAGGCATTAAGCTATGCCAAAGTTAATTTTTTTATAGTTCTCAGCAGAAAAATTATTTGTCAAGAGAGAGGATATTAACCCAAAAACGGGGCAGTTTTATGTAGGTCACGGCTTTACCTAGCTAAAACCAAAATATACTGTGTATTTTGTTGTCGGCTGTCAATATTTCTCTTTATTTTCTTCTAATCAGTGTTTTAACGTTGATTGATTGAATTAGAATTAGCTCCTTTTAAGCTCTGAACAATTTCCTAGCAATTATTGAACAATAATTGCTAAGTATTAGTGATGAAAATTGCGTGTTTTTTTTAAACAGACTTGCAAAGTAGAGAGTGAATTTTCTTTTCCTAAACAATTCTCATTATTATTCAATCCCTGATGAATAAACTTATATTTATACTATATTTAATTATATTTAAAGCCTGATCGAACATTTGTGTGGGCTCATAAAAGACGAAGGAGAGTAACCTAGAGTATTTATACAATCTTGATTCGCATAAGTACCAGGTGGTCCATTGAAATATGAACCCTTAATAATTAATCAAGTTTGAGTGATTGAAATTAATTCATATTCCGATATATTAAAGTATAAACAATTAGTTTTAAAAAAAAACTATAGCTCTTTAGGTTACGTAAAAGTTACGTAAAAATGACACTTGAACGTGATCAACTAATTTCCATTCGTACACTCCAAGCAGTTGGACGTCTCCAGGACCACCGTTTACCCGTAAGCAAGTCAAAACATAGGAAAAGAAGATGGGCTCTGTGAAAAAAGCGAAACTATACCTGGAAAATTGAAAGAAAACATCTCAGACCTATTCCCTCAAGTCCAAGAGGGTCCATACAAGAGATTTCTGACTGTCCAAAGTCAAAAAAATGGGTGAAAAGAGCCTTTTGAGGATGAAAAGACCTTTTTTGACATTAGCAATGGAAGAGACCCATGTCCTTTGTTGCAAAACTCTTTTTAACTCTTCTTTTTGACACTTGTGGGGCCCCTACACCCCTAATGCCAACGCCCTCGACTCCACCTCCTGGGTGCATGCCGAGAGAAGTGCTGCAGAATCCTTCATCGAAACACCGAGGCCTTCAAAGCCACAGTACTGGGACGCTATGACAGAAGGCTACATCCGCAGCGGGTGCCAGGCCTTCAGAGCTGCCTCGAAGTCATTATTACCGCTAAGGGGGTCTAAATTAATTATTAACAGAGCTCAGCCACACATCTATTTTTAGTTCAGATTTGAATGGATCACTCGGTATACCTACCACAGACACACAACATTCTAATACATGACTTAAAGGATGGGCAGACGATTCTTCACATTCTTAATTAATAATATATGTATATACTTCTTGGTATGTAAAAATATAGATACACTTTTCAGCGTATGAAAAGGTACCCTGCGATTATACATAATATGTATAAGTTATTAATTCTGCAAATAGAAAAGAAGCAACACAGGAAAATGAATGAGTAGGAGGTATTAATTAATTTATCCGATAACGATCTCTCTCAAAAATTTTGCACGCTCACAAATATAATATATTGTACATATTATCTTCTTTCAAAAACAACATGAGAAAACCCAAAAACACATTAAATAAATGTCTTTAGGATGCTATAAAGACGACCAAAAATGTGCTATTAATAGATTATCATCGTTATCAAACATTATATTATGCAGACGTTCTCAAAACTTTTTCATTCAATTTTCCACACTTAATTAATTAAATTTGTAAACTCTCTCATTGGAAGTCCTCTTCAAAATTATTGGGTTGAGTTATAAACAATTTGCATGAATGATAAAAACTCGAATAATAGTATTAAAAACCCTATAATAACTACAACCATATAATTTAGTCACTCTTGGATGATACTAACGTCCAAGACGTCATCTTCTTCATTGCTCGCTGCACACCAGACAGAAACTCTTCAGTGCCGTCAAAATTGTTCTCTCAGGGAAGACGGTTGATCTTCCTGAACAAGAAAAATTCATTCATTTTTAAGTCTGAGTTCTTTAACGCTCAGAACAACTTTAATGGTCTGTTCTTTCTACAACAGTTTTCGGGCTATCCATTTACTTACGAAAAGTTTGTAGTGTTGTGTTGGTCCTTAATTAGAACTGTGCAGTTCAGTCTCGATCCGGTCCAGTTCAGTCCTAAAACTTATAAAGTTCAGTCCTTTATGACGTCACTTAAATGTATTTCTTTCTTTTTTTAAATCAATTATAGTACTGACAGTCCGAAGCACAGATAGAACACCGATCCTAAGACTGGACTGTACTGAATAAATAAGGATTGACACAACAGTAGCTGTTTGTACCCTAGATTGTCTGTCAGGATACGATAAACGGTTTTTAGTGATGGACAAACGTCTGCTGCAACTTGTCAAGTGCTCAACCGAATGTTTGAATGGATCATGTCACGAACACGAGTGATGTTGTCAAGACTCCAAATCTATGGGGACGTCCTAGATTATCATTCTTCTCCTGAGTGAAAGTGCCATCCACCATGGCTCTAGTCCAGTTTAATACAGTGCTAAGTATTCTGGTTCGGTGTATATCTCCGTGACTGATTTTTCCATCTTCCAGCGGAGGTAGACATAGCTGCGAAAACAAAGATTATCCAGTATAAAAGGATGAAATGACTAACTAATGCATTTGACCCACATGTACCTAGACACTTTATACCCAAAGGAAACAAACATTCCCGTCATATACTCAAGGGCGTGAGAAAAACGATGATGACATAATTTTTCATACAGAGTTTATGGGGAGAAAAATATGACACTTGCAAATTATTTATGACTCAACCTAATAACATTAAGGTAAAATATAGATGAAAAGAGGACCTATGTCCTTAGTTTGAGAACCACTGGCTTAGAAATAGAAACGATTGATATGTGTTTAGATAAGAGAAAAACAATCTTGAACAAGAATCAAGAAAAGAAGAATTGCCAATTAATTCTTTATTAACATCATACACCACACATGCCAATATTTCATGAACATATTTCGATCAATTATAGAGATTGTATTAAAATTTATTAGTATGAGTTGAAGTACCCATAAATGTCAACTATAGTTTAAACCCTTACTTTGATTTAAGAGACTTAATTTGACCCCGGTATAGCCCCGTTCAAATAGAAGCTATTAATTTGTATTTCCGTTACTGTGTCAATGATTTTGTATTAATTGAAGTGCAATTTGTGACAATCAGAATAACTTGTTGATAGAAATTGACTATTGTAATTATTCGTCGAAGAATATAAATCCTGACTCAAAATTTGGAAAGGATTTTCAATTCTATTATTAGATAGATGCTGATCATAATTTCTATTTAAAAACATCATTACAGGAACTTGAGATTTTCAGAGTATATTCGGGAAACAAAAGGGAAAATCCCCATTTATTTTCTCATATTTTGAAGGTAAATATTTAATTACCCATTTCACAATATTTATTCACTACATGATTTGGAGGAGGATTCTAATTCTATAAATATAAGTTTAGGATGACGAAGCATTATTTTTCTATAAAAAATATCATATGCAATAAAAACACAGTACAGGATTGTCTTTAATCCAGAAAATATACACAAATAGCAATCATTTCATTATAAATCCAATGTAAAGATAAGTTTTAATGTTGAAAATCGGTTCGAGACCGATTTTTTTCCGGTTTTGTCTGAACAAATATTTTCTAAATCTTTTTCACTTTCAGTCAATAAATCTATTGAAACCCGACCTCTTATATTAGTGTTGTGTCAGCCCTTATTGATTTGGTCCAGTCCAGTCTTAGGACCGGCCCTATTAGTCCTTCGGACTGTTAGTACTAGATCTGATTTTTTTTTCAAAGTTTGGGACGTCATGAAGGACCAAACTTTATCCGTTTTAGGACTGCACTACATGAACTGCAATCTTCAGCCCTAAAAAGGGACACAACAATACCGGATATAAGGGTTGCTAGTCCTTATTTAGGACTCAAGACTGCAGACCCTTCCAGTTCAGTCTCGGTGCGGTCCAGTTTAGTCCCAAAAACTTATTAAGTTCGGTCTTTGATGACGTCACTCAACTTAGTTTCTTCTTTGTTCAATCAATTCTAGTACTGGACTGAACTCGACCTAATAAATAAGCATAGACACAACACTACAAGTTCCACAGTTATGAGACACTTGAAACTACATGACATCACTCTAACAATTTTGTCAAATTGGAAACTCAAATGACGTCATCAACAATTCATACCTAAACTCAGTCTAGACCGAATTTCAAATGAGATCGTTCAAGACCGAATTTCAAATGAGATCGTTCAAGACCGAATTTCAAATGAGATCGTTCAAGACCAAATTTTACATGACCGGTCCAGACCGAACTAATAGTCAAGGCTGACGAAATTAACACTGCTAGTAAATAATAAGTACTCTTCAATCAAAAGAACCACAAATTATATGCCATAAAGGAGCCTGTTCTCTAATGACTTAAGACTCATTACAACTAACTTAAAACTTGTACACATTAAGAAATGGGGGCCATAAAACATGGAAATATTTTAAGACTTGTTGCAAATATTATAGGGGGGTAGTACTTCTTTGAATCAGTAAGTATGTAAAGAGAATGTAAATAATAGTCTAAAAATAAAACTAAAGAATCAAATGACAAAATAAAAAGTACTCATGTGTAAAACGATGATTTAGGTTAACGATTTAAATAACTACAAATGAATTCGTAATTATTTTTTACATATACATAAAGCCATACACAAAAGGCTCCACTTTCGAACGTTGTATATATACAGCACACATAAAATCACTATAAATTGAGAATCCAGGAGGTAGAACGAAAAAGGTTCTTGGTTTTGCAATGATTCTTTGCAACATTACAACGGTAAATAAATGAGAATGGACTAAGAAATCCAAGAATATCAAACAATATTTCCTGCTCTATTTCATCCTCGTCAATTCTACATTTCTCAAAAATAAGTTTGTAGTTCGCTTGATGGGGATACTTCCTACCAACAGAGATTAAAAACAGTAACTACTCTTCTCTAATTAGTCTCTTGAGATAGAGTCATTAGATGAAAAATACTAATAGCGAATTAATTGTGTTACATAAATATATCTCTTTGTGAGAAATTATCCATTAACAAAAACGTTCCAAAGTCGGAGTCCATGACATAACCGTCAAAATACATCTTTTTATTCTCAGCGTGTTTTACTCCAATTCTTTTTGCAGCAGTCATCGTTAATTTCATTGTAGTAACTATTAATGATTATATATAGTATTTAATATTGCGTAAATGAAATAATTCAACTGAATAGAAGATGTAACGAACTGCTTTAAGGCTTCACTAACTGCTGGTCTTTTACGGTGTAGGCTTTTATTTATATACGACTATTTTCCATTTTTTGCTAGGATATTTTTGCGCAAGAGAAGGAATAACTGAAAAATAGGTACACATTCAAATTGATATAGATTCGTTGATGACTACTCAAAGTTAGTAACTCCAACGGTTAGAGGAAAGAAAAAAGTTGTATAACAATGTAAGCGTACGTTTATACATAGGATCGACTCAGCGTAGACAATAAAACTTATACTATGAAAAACAGAATTGAGGGGAACTGAGTCAGCTCCAGTTTAAAAATGTACGTTATTAGTGTATTTCTCTTATTATTGGAGATGCTACGAAAAAGTTCATATTTTAAGAAACAAAAGAAAAAAATACATCCACACTATATAATATGCAGTTCGAATCTCCCTTGAAAGGGATAAGCTCGTTTTAATAAAAGGTGCGAGTCAAAATACAACTAGACAGATGATGCAGGATACACAATTACAAAAGTATGTTTGTTTTTAAAAAGGCCTCTTTTCATAAAATATTGAAGTCTTCTCTATTTGAATATAAGAGCACAAAGTAGATCAAAAAACATTTGTGAAAATGTGAGAATCAAGTTATTTGATGATGAAAAAAGTCACCTGTTGCTATCATTGACAAAGCAAGGAACTGAGTCTTTCATTTAGTTATTTTTTGAAAGAGCAATTGTATTATAAATAACTTCTCTGATTATTTTTTTATAAATACACAATTTCGCGATAAATTAAATTAATTTACAATTTTTTTGGGTAGATTGAAAAACAAGTTTCACACGAAGAGGAGATAAAGAGAAAATGAAATTTTTAATAGAGTCTGTACCTTAGTTATGAATGTAAAGTCTCTCCTTCCAAACACCAATGAAGAGCTTCTACTCGTTACTTAAGAAATCAAGTTTTGATTAAGTATGTTGTTTTGTAGTAGTACCCAAATAATATGTAATTTTGAACAAGGCAACGGTCACAACGGTTGATATGCGAAGACACAACTAGTTACAATTATTCCGACTCCTTTGAATAACTTATGTTATGTTGAAGGGAAATACTGAGTAGTACATACACTCAGAGTTTAATTCCTGCTCCGCTCTCGAGAGGAGCGCGCCTTTTTCTACGCCTATTAAAGGATCCCTGTGTGTACGTCTACAAGTAGTACAACGGATCATGGGGATTACGTAGTTAGTAGTCATTCTACCGCGTTCTTCATCATCTCTTTGAGGAAGAGAGATACATATAAAAATAGGGAAGTATTTCATCGTTAGAGGGCGCTCCTTTCCAATAAATATCATAATATTCAAGTACTATATTTACAATTTCTATTTATATAGAATCCCTCTTACTGGGGGTTGGGATTGAAGTCGATGCAAGGGCCTCGGGTCGAAAACGAGTAGGTAGTTAAATACGGACTACTAAAATATAGTCGTTGTCGTGGAAGGACAACCAACAATGGCCGATTTATTTTGTAGGTCAATCCCATTTGATCCTTATATATAATAATAATATATTGTTTGTTTTTTCAACCGTTGTAAAGTTAGACATGTAATAAGATGAGACAATGGGAAAGGTTTATTTTGATATAAAACAATTAACCTACCAAACTATTTTATGGCATTTTCCCAAGCACTAATTTCACAGCAACGCCTCTTTCGATTTCTCCACCTTAATATATTTCCTATTTTATACATACCTAGTGAGGTCGATTATTTCTATTTTATTCTTCACAGCAACCCATAAAGCCTAGCTATTTGCAGGGAGAAACAAGAGAACATTAACTCTTCCTTAATTTTATATACATATTATAAATGAAAGACTCAGTCAAAACATGGAATACAATAATATGCTCTTTTGTTTATTTTTATAACTGCTGATATTTATACGTACGGGTCTGGAAACATTTTTACGAATCAATCAATGTGCAATATTAAGTTTATTATTATTTATTGTATAAGTGGGTGTATAGCATAATTTTATTTATTTCAAGTTAGCAAGAAAAACTAACAGATAACCTATTCTTTTATAGTATTAAACAAGTTGAGATTTTGTTTTGTACGATTTGCACTAAATAATGTGTACCCAGGGGGGTCTGCAGGATTATATGGGGGGCTGATGATCGGTTTTTTAAACGAAAAAAAAAAATTCAAACGTTAATATATTTTTTTTTAATTTCAAAAATTATGTATTCAAATATTAAATCTTTTCGAAAAAATATTTCAAAATCCTTAAATATTAACAAAATAAAATTTTGTGTAAAAAAATTTTAAAAATTCACAGCTGTCCATAAAATATTTTAAAAGTTATATTTTCAAATATTGAATTTTTTGAAAAAAAAAATCAAGAATTCTTTAAATATTGACAAAAAAATCAAATTTCTCGCAAAAAAATTTCAAAAAATCACAGCTGTTAACAAAAAGTTTAAAAAATTGAATTTCAGACATTAGATTTTTTGAAAAAAAAAAAAATTCAAATATAAATTTTTTTGGAGAAAAGTTTCGAAAATCCATAGCTATTCACAGAAAGTATAATTTTTTAGAAAAAAAATTGAAAAATTAAATTTCAAATATTAAATATTCTCGTAAAAGTCAAAAATTTCTTAATTGAACGATTTACCTAAATGATGTGTACTCAGGGGCGTCTGCAAGATTATATTGGGGGGAGCGAAGGGGATGCCTGGTTTTTGGAATTTAAAGAACAAAAAAAATCTTAAGATTAATATTTTTGGAAAAAAATTATATTTATTGGAAAAGATTTCAAATATTAAATTTTTTCAAAAAAAAATTAAAAAATCCTCAGATATTAACAAAAAAAATTTATAGTACAAAACTTTCAAAAATCTCAAAGTTTTCAAAAATTGAATTTCAAATATTTGATTTTTTCGAAAAAAAAATTCTAATATAAAATTTTTTTGAGAAAAGTTTCAAAAATCTATAACAATTCACAGAAAATTTAATTTTTGGAAAAAAATTTGAAAAATTCAAGTAAATTTTAAATATTGTAGTAAAAAGCAAACATTTCTTAATCGGGGGAGGGGAATAGTGGTGTGGGGTCCTTATTTATTCGGTCTAGTCCAGGATAGGGGCGGTCCTTTTGTCCGATCCTTAGGACTGTCAGTCCTTGGGACTGGTCTTTTACTGTCGGCCCTTGGAATTTCTCATAAAAATATCGATGGTTTATGAAGTCAAATAAGATATTTTTCATGATAATACAATACAAAACGAACATATTAAATTGTTACTTAGTTATATAATTTAATTTATTATATAATTGAATAATTAAAAATAGGATAAACACCCTCATTGACGTCACGAGGGATCGATTTTACCTACTTTAAGGACCAACAAGTGTGACTGGACTAGACTGAACCATGGTTCTCGGTCCTAAAGAAGGACTGACACAACACTAAGGGAGGGGTGACCCCCCTCCCTATCAAATAATTTTTTTCGTCAAGATGAACATTTTTTACGAGAAAGTAGGGGAAAAAATTCTTTTCTAAGGATTTCTTTTCTAAAATGATTTTTTTTTCACAAAAAATTCAAAAACCAAGCCCCTACCCCCAAAAATTATATAATCCTACGGACTTTCCTGGTCTCATAATGGCTTATGTAAACTAATTATACGACAATATATTTTATGTACTTCCTATAAATGTAACTAGAATGGGCACTCGGTAGAGCGCAAAACCTCCACCTTAAATCAAATTGAGTTATGCATCTCAATTTATTCCAAAGTTATGATCGATTAAGCATTTTTTACGTTTTGTGTTATCTTGACCTTTGATATTGATATCACACAATTTAATGGCCTGCTTTAATTCTGGTGACTAACGAAGAAACAAGCAGAGGCAAAAATATAACCTCAATTCATCATTGTTAGTGGAAATAATAAGGATAACAGCTTTGAAAAATAAAAAAACAATGTTTAGATTGCAAATCCAAAGAGTATGGCGCTCGACCAATGTCATATTATTGCCAACTCTAGTTATCATCAACAAATAACTACTTATATTATTATAAGCTCTCCAGTTTGATGGGGCTGTCTGTTCATGTGACCACTAGATTATAATTTCAATATCTGCAAAAAATCCTAACATTTGATGGAACATTTACGAAATAAAAAGGATGCATATGATTAATTAGCAAATGGTTACAGAATGCATAGCACGGCGTTACCTCACTAACAAAATAATATAGAGTGTATGTTTTTGGTTGTTAGCTGTTGATCTGTCTGTTTCTTTCTCCCATAATCAGTTTTCTGAACGTTGATTGGTTGTAATATAATTACCTTGTTAAGTTGTGTACAATTATTCCCAATTATTGAAAAATAAATCCATAGTCGGGAAGAATTGGTCCAGAATTGGCTAACTACCAACTGATTTGGGCCCTTTTTCCCTATTTCTTTTCTTCTGAAAAATTGCGTGATGCAATAAAGGTAACAATAATATAGCAATTTTTTTTTTAAAGTTAGCCAAAAAATAAGTTAGTTCCCATGAATTACTTATAGTTAGAGTAGTATGAAATATGATTTGTCATTACCTAAATATATAATAAATTCAAAAATGAATTCGTATCCCTGAAAGTCTGAAAAATGTTTGGCATATGAACAGTTAATCTATGATGATGTTTTATTAAACTTGCGCGAGCAATGAAATAATGACAATTCCAAGTCTATAAATTTCAATTCTATTCCGGGTCAAACAAGGACTTCAGGCCTCTTCAAATTTAATATGCAAATTGGTATGATTCCCATATAGCAAGGTCTATACTAATTGTAAATATACTAGGAGTAATTACTTTGATTTTTGATCTTGGCTTTGTCTGCCTCAAGGGTGATGTTAACGGTTTTTTTGTTTTTTTAGTACTGGGATACAACTATATTTGATTTTATTATTATATTATGAATCATATACAATGTAGAGGTAAACTCGCACCTAAAACATTGCAACAAACAGACACACACACATTTTTTTTTATTCATCTCTCAATAATTTGGACATAATTATCAGACATTGGCGTTCTAGTGGATCTGAATTGGTATAAGATGTCTTGAACTTTTTGTTAATAAAAATAATTTCTTATTGATTAAGGCCAATATAAAAATATGTAAAATCTTTAGTATTTAATAATATTTTAAAATTCAAATAAAAAACACCTTATGTGATCCTAGACATTTGATATATGCTCACATTTAAATAAAAAATGCCTAACCATTTCCCGTGATGCCTTACAAAAGAAGCAAATACGTTCTTCAATAGTCTTTCTATGCACACCATCCAGACACAAGTTGTTAGGAAATGGATACATTGAAAGTAATAATACATGAAAACTAATAAAAGTTTCTTGAATACGGTAGTAAACATTTAAAAATTTTGTGAAAATTTTAATTCTTTTTGATTTAGAAATAATTGGGACAAAAAAACCAAAAAATCAACTTGTCAGATAGAATGTCACTGATAGGTACATGTATTGACGATTGTTCAATATGGCTTTCTTGAAACTTTCAAATTTGTTTCTTTAGTATTCAACGACTTGTAGTAAGCAGCTGCTCTTCTTTAGATCAGTTTTAATCCGAGGTTACCAGTTCATAGTCCTGATGCTTGTACAGTAACTTATTCTTCATTAGCTGGAAGAGCTGCAATGTCCTCCTTTTATATGTTCTATTACTAATAAACAGAGATCGACAGCTGACTGGCAAATATATAATGCATAATTGTTGGCATACTTGTGGATGCTATTGTAAGGTAGATGAATGGTTATTACTCATTAATTGATAATAATTTGCTACTGTAGGATCTGGCTTGGATATATGTAGAGTGGAAAATGTGAAAGGAAGGAAACAAATCCCACTTTTTATATAGCAAGGATATATAGGCTGTAATTTCTCTGATGTCGATCATCGATTATATTCCGAGTCAAACAAGGCTTAACTCTCTGTCTTTCATGAGCACACTGACTATACCTATACTACTTTAGCTCCCGCTTTGTAGGACATATATTTTATACACTTCTTTTGCTCAAAAAATGTTTTTTTAGTCGACACCTAATAACAACTATGACAAATAAACATCTTATAATAATTCATTATTATAAGATGTAATTGAAGTTTCGTTGTTTCATCAGAATAACGTGGGCGAGTTTGCAGGATTATATACAAATATATATACCAGGATGCACCTATGAAATGAGACTTTAAAAGAATAAATTGAACGTTTATGTTGAAAAAATGGTTACAAATCATCCATCAATCCATTTTTTTTGGGCTTCAGCGTTAGAATCGAAGCGTAAATCATTGAGTGTCATGCCCATTGATGCAGACAAGTGATAATCAAAAGGTTCAAGGTCTGCTGAGTAAGATACATGAGCAAGAGGTTCCCAGTTGTATTATTCAACAAGCTGTCGGGTGGCTATAGAGCGATGCAGTCGTGCGCTGTTTTCAAGAAAAATTATCTTATATTGGTTGGCTTCATATTTTGGGCGGTTTTGGTGCATAGCATGATTTAAATCGCCTTCTTTCCTAAGTGATCGGGCCTTACGGTCGGTTAAGCCTTGCCGCCACGGTAAACATATGATATTTTCGTTTCAGATTCTTGAAATTGACCCACTTTTTCGCCAGTTACGATTCGATGCAAGAACGACATCCTTTTGTACTGGGTGAGCTGCATTTCACAAGTGTTTTTTTAAGTTTTCTTGCTGCCTTTCATTCAGTTCATGTGGGACCCATCTACCGATCTTTAAAAAATTTCCAATTGCTTTGAAACGTTTTCCAATGGTCTGACGGTCAACAACCAATTGCTCTGGTAGCTGTTCTTGCGTTTGGTCATCATCTTCATCGAGTTATGCTTGCAATTCGGCGTCTTCACTTCTCATGTAAAAATCACAACTTTGGAATTTTTCAAACCACCTGAAGCATTGTGCTCTGCTTTGAGCATGCCCACTGTAAGCTTCCACAAGCATTTGATGGGCTTGAGAAGCGGTTTTGTTCAATTAGTATCAGAAAATCAATGATGTCCGCACATCGTAGTTTGTAGGCACAAAATTAGACATTTTTACGAGCGAAAAAAGTGCATTGTTGAACGAAACTATACAAACAATTAAATAAATATTGTTGAAGCATGTCAAAATAAGCATTTAGATTTTTGGACCGGTTTATAATGTCTAATTGGCGACACCTAGGGACCAATAGCCGAAAGTCTCATTTCATAGGCGCATACCTGATATATTTATATTTTTTTAAATACTAAATTTTTTCGAAAAAATCCTTAATTATTCAGACAATATTAAATTTTTATTTGAAAAATTAAATTAAATTTAAGATATCTAATTTTATAAAAAAATTAAGTTAAATTTCAAATATTAAATTTTCTAGTAAGGAAAAACAATTTCTTAATTTGAGGAATGGGGGCTACATCCCCTCTATCCCAACCCTGCAGACCCCCTTAGACGTGCGCCCATATCTGATTCTTACTCTAAAACAATACCTTACTCGGGTAGTCCAATCCTTATCAACAACAATGATTTGTAATATAAAGAATAACAATAATTGATTAAGTACATAGCTCATTTAAATATGGACATCATTTGTTAAACATTGGAATGGTATAAACAAAGGGGAAAAAGAGTTAGAACGTAAATTTTCAGTCTACCTATAATTTATGTTGGGTCATTATAATCTTTCTTTCTTGTTTTTTTTTTTGAGTAATCATTTTGCTCGAGATACATATCTAGGCATCATCCAAACCAATGTACCTCTTTATGTTTTTGTTAATTTTGATTAATTCAACTAATTTATCAAAGTTTCTATATATGTGGATGTGTGTTTAATAAAAAAATATACTGTTCTGTAGGAACTTTGTAAATAACTTCGTCACGAGTCTGGTATTCAATTTCATAGAAAAACAACAATATCCCAGACCAATCCCCTCAACTCCATGAGGGCCCATGCACCAGACTGTCCAAAGAGCTATCCAAAAAGTGATAGAAATAGCCTTTTGACAACAGTAATAAAAAAAGAAACCTATCTCCTTCGTTGCAAGAATCTTTTGAATTATTCTTTTTAGTTCTTTTGAACTCTTTTTTTGACATTTTTGCCCCCCTACAGTCCTGAGGCTAACCCCCTGGACTACACCTTTTGTGTGCATGTCCAGAGGAAGGCCTGAAGTGTCTGTCATCCAAACACAGATGCCCTCAAGTCAGACAGCACTGGGACGCCAATACAGAGGACTACTTCCGCAGCGATTGCTAAGCCTTCTACTCCTGACTGGAAGCCATCATGGTTGTTAAGGGCGGCTACATTTACGATTAAAAGACCTCAAATACACATCTATTTATACCATCAATTTTGTTGAAATTCTATCGTATTATTAATAAATGATATCATGTTGAAGTTTAAAAGTCAAAGTGTTCAGATTTGGATGGACCACTCTGTAGATTTGTGTTGTTCCTAATTTATTCAGACAATTACAGTTGAGTTTTATGACCAGTTATTCTTTAAGACTCTAAGTCCGTAGACCAGTCTTTAGACTGTTGGTCCTTGGTACCGGTTCTTAACTGTATATATCTATTAAGGTCATTACAAAAATAGTCCCATTTTCATTATAATACAATATTATTACGAACATATTCTGTTTTTAATAAGTTATTTAATTTGCAAAATCATATAGAAAGACATCTTTTAATTAAAGATGTCTTCGTATCATATAACAGAATAAATAAAAAAAACACCCTCAATGACGTCATTAGGGATTAGTTTTACTTTTTTTAAGGACCGACAGGTAGGACTAGACTGGACTGGTCTGTTGTCCTTGGTCCTATATCAGGACTGACACAACACTACTCTGAACGCCCATAACTATCAGACTTAATTCAAATTCAACCAGTTGACGTTAAGAGAACACTGATTAGGGAAAGGAAGCAGATACATCAACAGCTGACAAAAAAGAAGAAAAAAGTAAATTTTTATTTAGTCAAGTAACGCTGTCTGTTTTGTACGTGAGGAGATTATTGGACCTTCAAAAAGTGATGAGCAAAATAGCATTATGATGTCATATTAAAACAAAATCCATTAATTTAACAGAATATGTATTGCAATTTTATGGTGAGGTGATAACTAACTTTAAATTTTGCAGTCAAGACCGCCTTACCCTTAGCCCAAGATGATGCAAAGGCTCAGAGTGGTCAAACCCAGTGGGTATTTAAGAGATATATTGGGTCTATTAGCCATAAGGCTCTGAACTTGATCGTAAAAATAAACTCTCATTAAATATACTTTAGATTTTTTTAATAATAAGATTCGAAATTAATAACATGTGCCTGTACTGATTGTATGTTTTTATATGATGTGTAGAAAAAAAATGTTTTAATTAAAAAATTGAAAAAAAAGATTCTAAAACAGACGGATCACGAAAATCACATTACTATGATTAAAAAATACTCTGCATTCTTGTATTAAGCTTCGATTAGTCTACTATTCATTCTTTTTATTAGTGCTCTGAATGTTGATTGGTAGAAAACAAACTAAATTTTGTAAAGCTGATCCAATTCCATACCATTAAATTTAGAATGGACAAACGAATTTTAAGGATTTGTTCGCCTTTTCATTGAGAAAATGCTGGTTGAACGATGTGATCTATATCTGTGTTTCTCAATTGGTGTATTTCGACCCAAAACAGTTTTCTAATTATTTTTTTTCACAGAGATTTGATCTATAATATGAATAATTTGTAATATTCAAATCTTTAAAGGCAATCATTATAAAGACACTCTAACAAAATTTTATTCTTGAGCAATACCGCTGGACATAAAAATTCCAGATGTCAGAGACGACATAAAGTCAGGTGAACAATATATATAATTGTAATGCTCTGTGTAGTCCGGATTAGATCTGACCTGATATATGTACTGTACCTACGATGTTTCCGTCGAAGGCCCTTTTAATAAAATTGATTTATTACTAACAAGTAACTAGAACATACTATTTTTTCATACCAGCTACAGTATTAAGCACTCCGGGTTCAAACAGTCCGTATATCTTCAAAACAAAACTGAATTCCATTTAAAATAACTAAATATAATTCGAAACTACATGTGACATCATTTTTTAAGATGTAGTATTTAGTAGCCGATTCAAAGTGAGTCCTCAATAGTCACACTGTTTGAAAATACTTTTTTGGTCAGATGACGTTAATGGCTCAGTTTATTTCCTCTAAGATGTTTCTTGAGTTAAAATGGATGAGATAGTAATTCATAAATAAAGTCATAAAAATCAATAAAAATATTTTCTGTTTACTTTTTGCTTTTCCTTCATATTTTGGTCAGATAAAAAGATGATTATTTGAATATTTTACAATAATTGCTTAATTTAACAGCATTAATACGCATCAAATACTGAAACTGATGAATCCATTTCCAATGAGTATTGATCAGATTAGATGAGTAAAAATAGAGGCCTCTTCATGAATGAAATAATATTTACAGGCTCTACGCACTGTTTTTGAAACATGATGTTCCAATAACAATAGTTTGAAAAAAACCTTTTTTTAACTGCTATATTACATAAAAAATTCTCATAAAAATAGGGTGGCAAGGTCCCTTCCCCCCCCCCACCTCTGTTCTACAGCTCCTATATGTAATTATTTATGTAGCTGGTGGTCCATTGAAATCTGAACATTATACAATTAATGTTGGTTAAGTGATTAAAATTAATTCATATTTCCATATCTTAAACCATAAACAATTAATCACAGAACAAAACAAACCTGAGCTCTGTACCTTACGTATTAGTCGAGAAGATTAAGCTTGAAGGTCATTGACGAATTTCCATTGGACCTGGGCGGGTTAAATCCCCTCAAGGACATGAGGATTCAAGCAAGAGATCTTAGGGTTTCACAAAAAAGTGACTGGGAAGAGCATTGTGAAGGTTGTGAGGGGGGTTCCTTTGTCACCCGTAATGAAAAAACCCCCTCTTCTCCATTGTATGACTCTTTAGAACTCATTTTTGACACTTCCCCCCCCTCTACAGACCTGATGCCAACTCCCTCGACTACAAATCCTGAGTGCATGTCGAGGGGAGGGTCTGCAGTGTCCGTCATCCAAACACTGAGTCCCTCAATGCCACTGTCACCCATTACATCCACAGGGGGTGCCAGGTCTTCTGTCTCCGCCTGGAAGCCATCATTGCCACAACGGACGGCTACATTATTGATTAAGAGAGTTTAGACACACACATGTATTTATAGTATTGAGTTTGTTGAAATTCTATTGTTAATTAATAAATTATTTCTTGTTGAATTTTAAAATTCAGATTCTAATGGAACACTCGGTAAAATAAATTATAGAATGATTATACAGGTGTGCGCATCTAAAACTGAACACTCCTTTAAATTTTACGCCATGCACATATTCGTGATTTTATTGAGTTGAAACCGGTTTATACTTCGAGGCAAGGGCCTTGACTAGTTATAAACAAAATTCCAGTAAAATCTAAATTGCAACAGTGAAACAACAGCCGATAATATGGAGAGACGTCGAGTCGCAATTTTGGAACTTTCCGCGCGGGGAAAAACTCCACTGTAATTGCCAAGGTTCTGAAATGCAGCTGCACCACCGTTTACAGCGTGGTATCCAAAGGGACACCTGAGGCAACCACAAGATCTAAGTCAAGGCCTCTAAGGTCGGATGAAAGGGTTGCTGCTGTGAAAAAGTCTATCGAGGAGAATAGAGGCAAGGTCCCCGTCAGCAGCCTCTCCAGGGAGTTCAACTTCAGCAGAAGGGCCATGAATCGGCTAGTTAAGAAAGATCTTGGTCGTAAGGTCTACCTGAGAACCCCTCGTCAAGCCCTCAAGCCTGTAGACAAGGAAATATGCCTAATATTTAAAGAAGTATTCAGTTTTAGACGTGCACACCTATATTGGACGGGAAACAAAAGTTAAAAAAGGTTTCGTTAAAAAGTTGGCAGAACGGTAATTCATGACAACTCTGTATATGTGATTTCAATGAAGAGACTATTTCAAAATATAGACAACACCTTGATTATAATTAATCTATTGTCTCTCTCAATTTATAATTGATTTTATTAGTGAATTCATATAATTAATCCCAATTGAGCCATGTAATAATTCAAAAATTGACTTGGTAGACTACTTAAAAAGCAATTTCAACAAAAACATTTACTGTGTACTAATCCCAGCAAAACACTTTTTTAAATATTTACTTGGTACATAATTTATTAATTTTTTTACAAGATTGTCTCAATCCAAAGGAACTCATGAACACAAGGAGAAGTACATATTGTTGTAGAACATCCCAACATCAGTTCTACAACACACATTGTATATATCATGTGAAGTGAGTCAACGCCAAAAGCAATCTCGAACAAAAATCATCATAAGGGATAAATACCCACTTTACTTTTTAAATAAATAAAATTTTATATATATTATTTTTGAAATTTTAGATGAATACCCAGATTAATTTTTAAAGCATTTACAGTCCAATATGTCATATTGGAATTGACATATGTTGGTGAATAATAGACTTTGTGTACAACTGCCATGGATGCGTTGATATATCCAAGAATGTTAACCATAGTTTAGAGCCTCATTTGATTCATGATACTTAATTTATCCAGGATATGGGCCTATTAAATAAAGTATATATATTTCTAATTATTTCATTGTATATATGTTTTTTAGCAGTATCTTGACTACATTACAAAAACGTGATTTTTATGAAATCAAGAAAAGACCAAACAAAACTATGTAATTCGTGGCCAGTTTAAATACTATATTTAGCTGTATTTTTTATTAAATATGTCTTCCTACTTACAAGCAATAATAGCCTCGACACGCGGCAAATAGATTGACGATAAATGCCGTGATCATGGTGTACCACGCTACCATAATTGCAGCCTGGAGCAAACCCAAATTTGGATGAGAGGTGTGGCTGACATTCTTCTTAAAGTAACCCCAAAATTCAAAGTCCAGGGGGTTGGGGTCAGAGCTGGAAGAGGGCCGCATGGAGGCAGAACAGGAGTCAGCCATCTTGTTTCATCAGAAGTTTTGGTTCTTCTTGAATGTATAGGGCTGCAATTGACATATTGATAAGGCAGTTCGATAGATGCCAACGGTTAGTGTTGTGTTGATCCTTATTTAGGGCCGAAGACTGCAGTCCTGTACAGTTCTTTCTTGTTATTGTCCGATTCAGTCCTGCATATCAGTCTTAAAACTAATTAAGTGCGGTACTTGATGACGCCACTCAAGTTTATTTCTTCTTCTTTAATTGGTTCTAATGCTGATAGTCTTAAGAACTGGTGACAAGGGCTAATAGGACTGGTCTTAAGACTATAATGGACTAGACCAAATGAATAAGGACTAAAACAGTACTACCAATTGTCTCTACAACCTTCTTGGCACTGACAACGGCGCGGAGGAGATCACACAAATGTTGCTTTTTTGTTGTTTCTCCGACATTTTTATACTTAGAGACAGGGTATAATAACAAAACTTGTTTATTTTTGTTTCAGCTATCGTTTGGATGCGTAACGAAGCCTTACAACTGAAAATAACGGTGATAAAATATTAATTAAATGTGACCGAGTGTTTTGAGTCCCCACTCCGTTGTGTCAATTGCAACGCCTCAAAGGAATTTATCAAGACAATTTGTTAATAGAAATTCACGAATATTATTCGTACAAGAATACAAATTTAATCCAGATATATATCTGATAACAATTCCAGCTTACTTTTATCTTGACAATTCACATATATATTATAAAATATAACTACGTAGATATGTAAATTTATTATACGCTATTTTGTCTTGAATTTATGAATATTGATACCTATTATAGAGTCAGGCAAGTATGCCATAACTTGGGATAGACGTTAAGGGTATGCTTATTTAAATGAGCCATCCAAAATGACATAGTTTATATATAATTTTTATGTATGTATACCGTTAGAGCAATGAAGGTCTACATCCAAATATAGGGAGTCTGATATAATTAGCTGAATATGTGTGTTCAAATAGTGTCTACATATACGTGTGTATAATATATCAATGCATTGATTCTCCAACGCAAAATGTGACTCATATATTGTATTAGATTCAAACATTGCTGAGGTTATTTAGATAATCTATAATAATTATTTTTTGGCGTTGGCGAGTAAGGTTCATGATTGTAAAATCATATTTTGATAAATAGTTAATCATGCGGTCAACATTGCCTTTGTATAGATAAAAAACCAGTTCAAATAGACATTAATTCACCCTGTTGTTACTAGTTATGTAACAGTTCAGCATCTTGATCCAACAGTTATGCAACGATATTGTGGATGTATAGAATAAATAGACAGTAAAATGAAATATAAAAACTTAAATATACTGTAATGAATTAATTAATACAATAGTTGTATGATTGCAAGTCCCCTAATAAAACACACAAGGTATTTATTTCAAAAACAGAGATCGATGCTGACTTGAGACATGAAATAAAAGTTGTCAAGAATTTTGAGTTACGTATCTCAGGCCAAGTTTCATTCTGATCAGACCAGATCCTTGGGTTCTGGAAAGCTAGTTTGTTTTTTCACTAATAAGTTGATTTTTTTTTTCATAAAACGAGATCGATTCCCCGTATCTAAAAGTTTTTTTTTTTTAAATATATTGGTTATCAATTCGACATTGAACCAAAAAAATAAAATAAAAATTATTGTACTAACGGAAAAAGTGAGAACGTGTATTGAATACGAATTAAAAAAGGTAATCAGGAAGAGGATTAGCGAGTGAGTCTTAGTACTTTTCTTCACAATGGTTTAGTATTTCTAACTATAATGGCCAAAGGGATAGAAGAACATCAAATTTGTCTATCAATGAGTTTTACTAAATTTTGGAGTTATTTAAAGCAATTTGAAACAAAATATATAATTCGGGTATAACGTATACTTTAGATATATACATAAATAATGAAACTATTGGCTTTCTGCTGCCACACATTTCTCCAAACGAGACCAGAAGCTATAGAAGGGACGCATTATTTCTTCTGGATCAATTATGGCCCACTCCAATTTCTCAACCCATTGTCCCTATTGAATCTGTTGAATGAGAATCCATCAATTTGGAGATAATGTCATCCAAATCATCACTGGTATGCTCTCAATTTCCTAAAGGAGCACATTTAACATTCCTGTGCACCCATTTTCCATTCCGGAGATCCCGTTGGATCCAAAAAATTGCGCTTTACGAGAGGCTAACGACTTCCTTTATTGTCTCAAAATCAACATATGGGCAAAGTAAATCAAGTCTTTGATGTTGTTGTTTTGGCATCTTTACATCTACTGGAGTGAGTCAATCCTCTTTGGAAAACTCTAGAAAATACTGTTCGATTGATGTCATTTTTTTTAAATTTGACCAATAGACAATATATAATTAAGGCTATAAATTTACTCTCACTTTACGAGCTGCACCGAGAATAAACCGGATGTATAAAAAGTACTGAGACCTGCCTCTAAGTACTAATAAAAATACTCATAATTGATCAAGATGATGCTGTACGTAGAACATTTTATTTTATAACATTTTTTACTATAACAATACACATTAATTATGAATTGGGCTATCATCAGAGTCAATGATAGCCTCCAACTGTCTCGGGTATCCCTTGCACACATTAGCAACATAGTCTCTTTCATGATCCTCCACTGCTGGTTAATGGAGTTATTCAGACCATCAATATTCGGCTGGCGAACTTTGCAGCCATTCTTCTCAATTTGTCAATAAATGGAGTAATCCAGTGGATTAAGATCTGAGCTCTGAGGGGGCCAAAGTTTCTCAGACCAGATTTTCATATTGGTAACTATCCTGATGCTGTTGGTAACATTGTCAACCATCATTTTGCTTTTTGTAGACGGGGTCAACGGTAAAGGTTTTTTCATCAGAGAAAAAAATTGTTCGGTTCCTCTTGTGCTTCAGATCATTCAAGAGTTATTGACCTCGCTGAAGACGGATTCATTTTGACGTTGGGACTGGAGTGGCCTCTCAATTCTTCTAAGTGACCTTCCTCCAGCCTTTTGAATAGCCTTACCCACAGTACACCGATTCAACTTCTTCTTTTTGGCTTACTCTGACATCTTCAGCGTTGGGTTAACCTTAAAGGCCTCCATGATGTCTTCAGGTTTCACTTTGGCGGGTCTTCCACTCTTGGGGTTGTTCTTAAGGTTGTCCCCATTAGCCAATTGATTTCGGACTCGATAACACTGTGGCCTTGCTATCATTTAAGGCCTTCATTATGCTTGAAGTTTTCTTCCCGGGGCTGATTAAATTGCTTATGATGCATCTTATTGCCTTCATTGCAACATGTACAGAATTTTTGTTTATAACATGTACATCAATCAAAGGCTTATAATCTAAGCTGTTCAAAATAATTGGAACCTTAAGATTTAATCAACAAAACCTAGTCAAAACTGTATTTTTATAAAGGTCTCATTACTTTTTCTACAACCGGTATATATTGTCATATTTACAAACAAGTAAGGAATGCTAATGCTATAGTTTGTATCAACCCTTAATACGGAGCTCAAAATCGGTCCCATTTCAGTTATCGGTCCTTCAAAAACGTTCCAAACTTTAAAGCACCCTCTACAATGTATCATTTTTACGAATATTATAGTACTATTCACAGTAAACAACGCTTATGCCCTGTGATGTTTTTCAGAAGCATTTTGGCCATGTTAAAAAAGAGAAAAGAAACCGAGAATCAACATGACATCATATAAATTTTAAGAATATTTGGGAAAAGAACAGCTTAGCTGTCATAACGTTTCACCAGAAGCTAAAATCAACTGTGACGATGGGATGGGGAGAAGGAAATAAACAAGGAGATGGGGAAAAATTTATCAGCTGTTTATCCTCAATTCTATTCTGAGTCAAAAAAGAACTTACAATTATAACTCTGCAACGAATCCTCAGGTTTACTTTTTGTGCATACTCGTAGGAGTATGCATTTTCTTTTTTGGAGTTATGCTCATATGTAGAGTTGTAGAAAAATATTACCTTAGACAATTGGAATATAACACACTGCGCAAGCTAGAATCATTTTTGTCAAAATTAAGTCTGGATTACATTTGTATTATTCGAAAAATGATTTTCTATTTCGAACTACAAGCTATTCAGATTAATCCTTTTGAGGTGTTCTAAATTGCACTTAAGTGGCAAAAACTCATTGACACATTTTTATGAGTTACCTATTGGTGGATTTCATTTGTAAGGTTATATATGTATATATAAGTCTCATTCATCAAATGAAGGTTTTTAAGCATAGTTGACATTGTTTGGTATCTCAATTTTAATACTAAGTCTATGATGGACCAAAATATATATATTAAATATTGGGCTGTACGTTAACATACTGTAAAAAAATTTAATTGGACATTTGACATATTTTTTCTAAAATATGTCTTTTGTAAATATAAAAAGGTCATTTTATTTTGTCTTTGGAATTTTTTTTTCTCCAAAAAATTGTAAATGTTTTGACTTGACAAAAAGTAACCTCCAAAGATTAACTTGTCACGATACTGATTTCGAAGTGGTCAAACCATTGGATGAGGTAGATTTGCACATCCAATAATGCATGTTTGCTTCAAAAAGTTAATTTTTAAGTTATACCAGAGGTGGAGAAAAGTGAAGTCTTAAGTCCTTCCTCAAATGTCCAAGTCCAGAAATATTTTCAGCAAGTCCCCAGAACTATAAATATACTCTAAAGAGTACTTTATATCCCTTGAAAAATTTGAAATGGCTTTCAAGTCAAAGTGGAGTCTAGAGTGGTCTTAGGGTTCGAGTAAAATCAAGTCTCGAGTCATGGATTGTGTGATCAAGCCGAGTCGATAGGGTCGAAGGCAAAGTATATAGCTCTTTGCTATGTGAATTAGTGCTTCCAAAGACTCAAAATTTCCAAGTCGTGGTATCTGTCACGAGCATTCTAAGCTTTAAAGGTGGCTAAGTATATTCAAATATTTTCTAATAACAAATAATATTTAAATATGATTGAAATCTTGTCAGCTTTTCTATTTTCAATTTATAGTCCTTTTCATTCAGTGTCTTATATTTTCAAGAGACTGATCTAACACGAAATAATTACTCTTGAATGTAAAACTTTTCAAGACCATTTTATTGGCTCTATCATTTTAATTAATTTATCATGCCACTTATAAGTAACTAGGTAAGATAACATATTGCGAAATAATACTTTTTTTAAATTGGAATGGGGAGACATGAGTTAACTAACAAAACATTATTTCCCACAAGATGGCGCTGAAATCTTGAGACTAGTAGTAAACAAACGAACAAGTAAGGAATGCTAATGCTATAGTTTGTATCAACCCTTAATAGGGAGCTCAAAATGGGTCCCATCCCAGTTATCGGTCCTTCAAAAACGTTCCAAACTTTAGAGCGCCCTCTACAATGTATCATTTTTACGAATATTATAGTACTATTCACAGTAAACAACGCTTATGCCCTGTGATGTTTTTCAGAAGCATTTTGGCCATGTTAAAAAAGAGAAAAGAAACCGAGAATCAACATGACAACATATAAATTTTAAGAATATTTGGGAAAAGAACAGCTTAGCTGTCATAACGTTTCACCAGAAGCTAAAATCAACTGTGATGATGGGATGGGGAGAAGGAAATAAACAAGGAGATGGGGAAAAATTTCTCAGCTGTTTATCCTCAATTCTATTCTGAGTCAAAAAAGAACTTACAATTATAACTCTGCAACGAATCCTCAGGTTTACTTTTTGTGCATACTCGTAGGAGTATGCATTTTCTTTTTTGGAGTTATGCTCATATGTAGAGTTGTAGAAAAATATTACCTTAGACAATTGGAAGACTTTTGTATTTGCAACCTGAACATTTTTTTTTTTCTATATTTAAGGAAGGTAAATCCAAGTGTAATGCGAAAGACGAGTGTGTTTGCTCATGAATGACTGAGAAATACACTGATGATTTTTTGGAGAGTTATAAGTCCTTTTTGGATTTAGAGTGAAATTGAGGATTGACAACGGAGTAATTCTTGTCTGTGTACTAGATAGACTGAATAAATATGAATCTATAATTTGTACCTTGAAAAATAAAATATTAGACCTTTAGAATAATAATTAATCATCTATTGGAACTGTAATCATTGCTTTATTCTCATCATAAATCTACAATCAATTCTTCATTAAAATATTATAATGATCCATCTCGTTTTTATAGACTTTTACCTATAGAATCAACTTTTTCTATTTAATAATTATAACTTGTACACAACACAGGCGTTACAAATAAACGAAATATATATTCAATACTATTGTGGGAACGTCTGGACAGTCTCTGCATTCTACATAAACATATTAACAAAAACAAGTGATAAAAGATGATTAATATTAATATAATCTTAATGAATTTGAAACTGAGAAGAAGTAACATCTTATAATTGATATTTATTATATTATTGTATTGATAGGTACAACCTATGTGCATGGCTCGTATTTACCGGGTGGCCCATTGAAATATGTACAGGGTAGGGAAGCAAAACGTGGACTCGGTAGATGGAGTTAGAAATCTATGAATAATTTTATTTTTCAATAATAAGTAAAAAAAAATCTTAACAAAATATGTAGACAAGGTTTGTGCAAAACTTTTTAAATTCAATTTTTTAAATATCTTCATTATCAATCACAGCCTATACACGTTGCCTGAGGGCCATACAGGAGTTGATGACAAATTCTTCCGAAAAGTTGTCCCATGCAGCACCAATGAGGACTTCAGTGAGTCCGCATTGGGTATGAGGTCCTGTTGGTTTCCCTCTCCAAATTGGCCCATATAGAAAAGTCCAATGGGCTCAAATCTGGTGAGGAAAGGTACCATATCTCTTTGGACCAGAATTGAGCAATGTTTTTAGGCAGAAATAACGACACTTGGCAGACGTGTGGTAAGGAGCACTGTCCTGAGTCCAGACGTGGTTACCCTCCGGGTAGTTGGTGTTCAACCATGGGAAGATGGTGTGACTAAGAAAGCAGCTGTAAAATTTATCAACTGTAAAGATCTTCTTGTCCGAGAACATTTCTACTATTGACCGATTTGCCTTGATCCATGTGACGATTTTTTGCATATCTCTAGACTCCTGACTTTCATGCCGTCAGTCATAAGGTGGTATGGTGTCCTTGTGAACGAAGCTAATCCCAAGTTTTCCTTTATAGCCCTCTTGATGGTCCTAGGAGCCACAGATAAGTCGTTGGCGAGGCGATTCATCTACTTAGTGGGATCTTCCTTTATATTCTTCTCCAAACATAGCAAGAACTTCGTATCCCTCTTTAAATTATTCCCTCCACTTTCTGACATCTTGGAGTGGTCTTCTACCATTTTTTTCATCTTGGCCAACTTAAAAAACCAGGCTTCTAGAACACTTCACAATATCCGTAATCTTCATCAGATAAACTCCCGCATCTAGAAGATCTGAGATACCCTGCCTTTTTGCTTGTTGCTTGTTCATCATGATGAACTGACTAAATGATTAGTATAGTTTGTTTATGTAAAAAGGACGGCGAAAACAGAATATCAAAAAATAATCACTAAGTGTTTTCATAGTAATGAGAAAATAAACATTAATTAACAGTCCACGTTTTGCTGCCATCTTCTCTACACTAACTAGTTCAAAAATTAATGAAGGTTGAGGAATTGAACTTAATTCATATTTCTATATATTAAAACATAAATAATTAATTACAAAACAAAACAAATATCAGCTCTCTAACCTAGGTACAAGTCGAGAAAATGACACTTGAACATGATCGACGAATTTTCATTCGCGCACTTTAAGCAGTTGGGCATCTCCAGGACTACTTTTACGCCGTCAGCAAGTCTGAAACGTTGTAGAGGAAGAAGAGTTCTGTCAAAAATCCCAAACTGTACTCAGAGAAGTGGAAAAAAAACAGACCAGGTCATTCCCCTACAAATCCATGTGGACTCATGCAAGTGATCTCAGGCTTTCACACCAGAGTGTCCAGAAAGCATTCAAAAAAGTGGATGGAAACAGATAATGACACCAGTTTGAGCTCTTTAGCTTAATAAGTTCAAAGTTATGGTCTATTAAGTATTTTTAATGTTTTGACCTCTCAAATTTTAAGGTCCTTTTACTGTTACCATAATTAATCTTCGTACCAAGTTAGATTATATGATCGATATGTAACTTTTTCTATATTCCTGGTGACAAACAAAAATACTAAAACGTAGCCTCTGTTCAACTTAGTTGGATGAAGAAATCATGTGTTTTCTCAGAGATATTTTAATTATGTCCGAATAGGGATACACGCTTAATTTAAACCGACAATGAATATTTGTCACCCTGTGGAATGTACTCGTAAGTACCTATATACATACATACATAAATTCAAAAACACAGACCATATAAAAACTATTTATATGTATTTTTATGTACATACATATTTTCTTCATTCACAGCTAGGAGATAAATGATACTAAGAAATTTGAAACAAAAGGCACAAACAACAGACAGACATTATACACTGTTATTACTTGGATATGTATACCCTATATACATAGGTACATATTTATAAATGAAGTTTCATGGGAAAATTAAGTTGAGTCATTACACGTTATAACTCCAATCTTCAAAATGGATAGACATATTTAATTATAGATACTCGTATAAATATACATGGGCTCTTGGTTGATAGATACTGGTGATGGGACGAGTAATCGGAATAAAAAAATAGGGTGTTTTTGTCTGGTATCGGCATCGGGAAAATAATGTTTTAATTTGCGATTCATATTGTATTGAACTGTTTATTACTTTTCTAAGTAATGAAGAAGAAAAAAAATAGCCCCTCACAATTAAGGAATTTTTGCTTTTACTCAAAAATTTAATATTTGTTATTTAATTAATTTTTTTTATTCAAAAAATTAAATTTTCTGTGAATAACTACGTATTTCTGAAACTTTTCTATGGAACTAATATTTGAATATTTATTTGAAAAATTTTAAATAAGAAATTTAATTTTTTAAATTTTTTTCTAAATTTTTTTTAAAATTTTTTTTACAAAAAGCAAAGGGTAGATTTCTGATTTTTTTTGAAAAAAAATCAGAAAACTAAATTGTATTTTCTAAATATTATTTAAAATTTTGAAGAATTGGAATCTGCATCAGGATTTTTAACTTATATCGCATCAAAATCGGCATAGGATTTTTTTTTAATCGTCCCATCACTATATAGTCAGAAATTGTTATGATTCTAAGCATTAGATATAAGTTTTTTATAGGTATGATGTTCGTGTGGTCACGATAGCAATGTCTTCCTACCAGTTGAGGGCTGTACCTAGATAATTCATTTTCTACGAAAATGAATTATAATTTTTAATTATGAGAAAAAAGTTGTATTTTTCACAACATAAAGTCAAACCTGGTCTTTTTATGGACACTTGTTATAAGTGTGTTACTAAACTTAGCGCCCATATCTATTTATCAAATTTAGCCTGACTGCTTATTAAAAGTTTGACTGTAATTATGTATTTTAACAAGAAATGCTTCCGTTTACGCTAAATATTTCTCACGAGTCCTTCTTTTGATACTGGCAGTCAACAGTTTTGCAATAAAGTTGGTATCGGTATATTGATACTTTTTCGTTTACAATAAAAATCTTTTATGTTTATTCTTATAACCAAGTATTATGCTGCCACCTGGCGGATGATTTTTAATTTAGTTTGTTCTTACTCTCAGTAAATGAAATATTTCTTGTAAAAATCATTTTTTCTGAGTAATTTCTGATAGGAGTATAACGTCGAAAAATCCCAGGAAAATGTGAATCCGAGAGGGTCACTTTTGTTTATAATTACAATGGGTAAAATACAGGCATAAATACAAAAAAAATATCGTTATACTTCTGCAATTTCCTCGTACGAACCCCACACCCCTCTACCACTTTCTCTCCAAATCAACGGATATTGAAAGTAAAAGTTTCATGCATTGTCTAGCATATGTATTGTGTACAATGTACATCTCATTATTGGTGGTGGTGGACAAAAAAGGCACACATTAACCACAGTCATGTACATAAGCATGTCTCGAATCTATTAATATACATATATATGTATAATATGTAAAGATATTACATTGGAATTCAAAAAGTTAAATACTTTTAAAAAGTCGTTATAAAGGATTTATTTAAATTCTTAATTTAAATAATAATATATTATTTGATTTTTTTAAATACTCGTGTTGTATTCGAGTGTTACTTGAACTCGAAACAAACTTGACCTCACTAAAGTCAACCATTTTCTGAGCTCGCCCATAATATTATTTAAAAAACTTCACTAAACTTAAACTTGAATGATGGAAACTCGAAATATTCGACTACAGATTAATTTAATCTAAAAATTAAGATAATATTGAAACCAAAAAATAGAGTTGGTAGTGATGCAGTTGTGATGATAGAAACCGCTGATTGGGCATCAAAAACTTGCTGTAGAATGGCTAAATTACAAACACCGTGATTGTTATGAAATCAAGAAAACACCACTCAGAATCAATTTGTGATATGTTTAAACACTTTATTTAGGTATATTTATTATGCAATATCCTCATTCACAATTAATTAAAGCCTCGACACGCTGGCCAGCAGATAGGAAGCTCTTGACAATGATGGCCGTGTCTATGGCGTACCACAGTCTTATGATGGTAGCTGGGAGCGAATCAAAGTTTAGATGAAAGTTGCAGGAGACATTTAACTGCATAGGTCAGGGCTGGATGAGGGTTACATATAGACAGGCCAGATGTAAGTAATATTGTCACTGAAGAAGTTTTTGTTTTTTTTGCCTGTAGGGGTCTGTAATGAACTTCTTCATGTTTTAATCAGTCTGGATGGAGATGCCAACAGCCTCTGCAGTTTTTTAGGAACTGAGATTGGGGCAGAGGAGATCGCACACGCGTTGCCTTTTTGTTATTGCTCCGACATTTTTATCCTTCGAGAGATGGGATGAAAACTATTTTATTTGTATTATTATTATTATTTTTTTTTTTTGCTTCAGCAATCATTTGGTTTAATAAAGAAACCTTGTATTTAAAAATATCATGGATAAAATCGTATTAAAATGCTACTGCCAGTTTTGCATCCCCACTCAGTATACATAGTGTTGTGTCAGATCTCATTTATTCGATGCAGTCCAGTCGTGGGCCAGTGCTATGGATCCTTGAAACCTATCCTTCGATTGGGAATAAAGTTTACTGACGTAATCAAGGACGTAACCTTATATGTTTTTAGGACTGATATGCAGGACTGAACTAGACCGGATCGCAACTGAACTGGACGGCACCCTTCAGTCCTAAAAAAGGACTGGTACTACACTAACTATACATGGTCCAAATGGCAGCTTAAATTAATTAAATGGTTTCTCTGTTGTGACTAGCGTTGTGTCAGGGCTTATTTAGGACTGAAAGTTGTATTCATGTCCAGTTCAGTCCTGCATATCCGTCTTAACAAATAAGATGTTTACTCCTTGATGACTCAATTATATTTCGGCTCAATATTCAATTACTGGAACTCGATAGTTATAACTAGAATCCAACACCAAATACCAACATCTAAATAGAAAGATAGAGGTATAACAATTACATTAATATTGAGAGTTAATATTTTTATGATGCATGGAAGAGGGTCAAAGGAAGCCACAAACTGACCACATGGTGATATTAAAAAGGTCATTTGTTAAAAAAATAACATTCAATCTATAATTTAAAAATAACTTATAATATAATGTATGATATAGAATATAATTGAAATGAATCTGCACGTTTCAAATCCATTGAATTAAATAAAAGTTTAAAGGCTTCTTTTTAGTTGAAAGTACAAAGTACTTTAGCGGATAACATTAGATTGGTTAAACCTTCGTTAGTGTACTGAGATTTTATCAACCACAAATGTTATAAAATGCTTTTAAATGTATTTAAAATAGATTTTATAGCCATATCTTTTTAGTAGGCGTGTTAAACATCTTTGTTGTAAAAATGTATTTTCTTGGAATAATTGGTAAATTTTGTAGTTAACAAATAGGTTAGGTGAATTTTATTAATATATTTGCTTTTAAATCGTTATTTTGATTTTATTCTTCTTATTATTTAAAGTATACTTTTTGCTGCTAATATGTAACATCAGCTGTTCTTCTATATATTGCACTCAACTTCCTCAAAATTAATAAGTACATTTTTAGTACCTAAAATTTGTTAACAATAGTTAATATTTCTAAGAAGTTTTAATCAAAAATTATATTATAATGGTTTAACTACAATATCAATAATTTAATTTTTTTATTCAGATTAATTAATTAAAAAAATGTTTCTATTCATTTTAATTGATCTAGCGCAAAATGTATTAAATAGTTGAGAAAATATTACAAATTTAAAATGCGTAATTGTGAGTCTAATTCAACAATATTTAATGGTTCTAAGTAAATTTATTCCTCATAAATTCATTCCTTGAACATTTTATTCCCATTTTGGTAAGATATATTTCGTGACGTCATACAATTTATGTTTCTAAACTAGTTTGTAGTTTTTGTGTAGCAACGTACCGTGAGGGCCCGAGGATTCTGCTGATTGCTTACGTAGATTTGAATTTTGAGGAGAGAAATAAAAGAGACAAAGGGATTGCGGAATGATGTGAAGGAGTAGCAATGGGGATAGACGATAACAGGGGAAGAGCAATGCCGTGATTTACTTCCATCTTCCAAACTCAATTTCCGCAGATTCCATTCCTAATCACTTTTTATTACATCTAATTACGTCAATTTAAAATCCAAAAACAACCATAAATCATAGCCGTCTCCAATCCATCACTATTCATCTCCAGTACCGACTCCCCAGGCTTCCCTGTACAGCAATACACACAAATTACTTACTAGTTGTTCCAAAACATAAAACGTATGACGTCAGAAAATATCCCACTTCAAAATGGGAATAAAATTTCCGGGGATGAATTTACTAGGAATGGAATTCATATAATAAAACTCGTTTAGTATTTGGGATTTTGTTTCAACCCAGTTCACTTACTACGTAAAAAAAATTATGTTAATATTACAACATTTATTATCCATGTGATACGAGCTCCAATCACAACAGAACGATTTCCAAAAAAATTGCTCCAGATTGAACTAAAAAAAATAACTAAAGACCGAACGGGAAAAAACCGTCTCGAACGAGTTTTAACAATTAAACTCATATTCCACCCAAAATTATTATACTCTCAACCTTTTCTCCTTCAAAAAAAAAAAAAAAGAAGCTACTCTACACTCTAATAATAGAAGCTTAGGAAAAGAAAATTCAGTTGGTACTTGCATGTGCCGGTGATTATGATACAGCTGTCTGATGGAGTCTCTATCTATCAACAAACTTTAGTAAAATTTTGGGACATTCTTTATATCATGCTCCAGATATAAACAAGATTGAATTTACTGAGGAAAAACTTCTTGGCACCGTAACAATTATTTTTTGACCATTAAAAAAACAAGGAGATTTCAAATTAGGAGGACTCAAATACGACTGGAGATCGCTAGAGATTGGCCACAGGTCTGGTACCTTCTCATGCCTCACACAGGTGGCTCAAGTGGTTTAGTGAGTACAATTTATATATATATTGAATTAAATCTTGCATAACTTTGATGTAAGATGTGGATTATAACCAATTATAATACGTGATTTAAGCTATATCCATGATATACATATTTTATGTAATACTTGGATAAATAATTTGAATCCTTTTACTATTGTCGAAGAATCATCATTATATTTCATCATAAATATAAATAGTCTGTACCTTTTTAACCTAAATTAAGATCAGCAATGGTAGCAAAGGTTCATTGTCATTTTATATTGAGGAAGGTAATGAATGGTATTGTGGTAGAATATTTGACCTTTAAAAAAAAAATTATGTTTTTAGATATTACATATATAAAAGGCCAAAGATACTCCATAGATGAAAATAACATGATAAGGGAAGGGTGGTGTATGGAACAGTTTATTGTAGTTGGTAACTGAATAGGTAGAGGATTTTATTATTTCAAAATCTGTTATTATCGTAAGTCCTTGTTTGACTCAGAGCATTATTGAGCATCCACATTGTTATAATTCCTGGTTATATAATTTGCTAGATACGTAGGGTGTCCCTAGGATTATATATATATATTTATTTTTTTGGAATGGGGGACCTTGGTTTTGGGAAATCCATAGCTTTGCATAGAAAATTTAATATTTTTTGACAAATTATACTTTTGGGAATTTTGTTTTTTCAAAAATTAAACTTTCAAATACTAAAATTTCGGTTAGTCACAAAAAATTTGTAGAACAAAATTTCAAAAATCCATAGCTATTCTTAAAAAAAATAGTAAAAAGCAAAAAAATCCTTCATTTTTTTTGGGGAGCTATAGCCTTTTTAGCACGTAATACGGTGTGGGTTTTGTTTTTATTTTTTATTTTCTTCATGTTGTAGCTTTTCCCAGCTAAGTTAATGAAACGTTATTATAGCTACGCAGCTGTTTTGTTCAACAAAAATATACTTCATACTGCCAGGGTGTTAATTCTTGTTTTGTTTTTAACATACCAGCAGAAAATGACCACCTTTGTGTTTTTCTTTGACCCGGATTTTTTTTTTTTTTTTTTTGCATCCTGTTGGGAGTGTCCGGGGACTTTGTTATAAATTAATTAAAAGTCCGGTTTTTATGGGTTAAATACAACTTTCGAAATGACTTAAACTAAAGTAAAAAACAATTTAAAAATAAAGGAAGATCGAAATTAAACAAGAATCAAAATTTATTAATACTTTATGTATTCTTAAAACTTACTCATTTCAAAATATTAAAATGATGATGGTGACACATATATTCTTTTTTGTTTAATCAAAAGATACCCATTGGACTTTAATATGAATGTATAACGTATTAATAGTGATCAAACAGTTCTTTGCTATAGAAGTTTAAAATAAAAAAATTAATACTCAGTCATATTTAAAACTTGAAGATACACATTTACAATTAACCTGTACATTTCCCCCGTCTCAGTTCTCAATATAAATGAGTTTTCTCTAGTTGACCTATTCGCTCCAATACATATCAAATACCTACCGATTACATTTCTAAAGTTTTCGGTCCAATCTATAAAAATACCAATATTATCGGTCCTACGACATACCTTTTTTTCTTAAAGATCGGAGCTGAAGCAATTTCGACTGGTGAGTTAACTTTTTGTTAGTTATAGTTTAATGACAATTTGTTACCCACTTTAAAAGATTGAATTAAAGTACTTTTATGCATCGACCTAATTGATGCCAAATAGCTTCCATTCCTTTTTTTTTTATTTGAAAACTATTCCCAATTGAATTTAATATATTCAAAAAGCATACTTATAGGAGGAATTTTTTGTGTCCAAATCCAAATAAAGACAAGTTAGTAAAAAAGGAGATTGAGTTAAATAATGATCTTTTTCATTTACTTGACAAATGTATAGCTATGCTTTTTATAAAAAATAACATTAATTAAAAAATGGCAACGTTTTTGTCTACTAGGGGCGTTGAGTATGATAAACTAGCTAGAGAGCCTTGTTGTTTCTCATCACTAGATCCATCATTTAAAAAAAAAAATGCAAGTTGTATTATCACTCATTTTACTAATTTTCCAATCCCTACCGGGTCCGGTTGAGTGTTGACTATTGCCACACATACTATCCTCAGGACTTCGGCTATAACAAGCTCTACCTTGAAAACCTCCCTCATATTGGCCAACGTTGAGACCAACCATTCAGAGGGGCTCAGTCTCCCCTTATAATGCCTCCAGATCTCTCTCTGCCTCAACTACTTTTACCACAGAGGAGATACGAGAGTAAAAGTAGAAGAGATGGAAGGAAGTCTCGATATTAGTCCAACAAAAATGGTACATCCGCTCCTCGGGGATATCTCAGCTCTTGTTGGTACAGATCGACGAAGCTGTCAATCTATACACAAACCATTTTTGTAAATATTATCTTCAAATAAATTTACACTTAAAACTGCATTAAGTGGTCAGTAACGGGAAACTGGAAAATGTACTGCATGGAGCGGGTAATCTCTTAAGCCAGGTTTCCTATTATGTAAAAAAATTTAATTTGAAAAATGAATATGACTGCTTAGTGCAGGGACACACTTACATGGTGGCGTTTAGACTAAGCTCAACTTTACTTCTAACAATACTTGTTTCCATAAGTACATATATGTAAATAGATTTAATTTGATATTGGTAACTAAACATCACATAATACATATATTGTGTACAAATAAGTGTTTTTGGCAAAGGGTATCAACAGAGAGATAAGGTGATACCTTGACATACGAGGTGAATCTGTTACTGGACGGCGATCGTTATTCAAATCAAAATATCCTAAAATGAAATAACTAAAAAAATTAAAAAAGTACAGGTTAGTGCAGGTGATTTCTTCAACCAAGTTTCCTATTTTGTAACAAAGTTAAATTTGAAAACTGGATATGACTACTTACTGTGGTAAGACACTTAAATCAGCTTGCTGTTAGACATGGTTTAAGCTTACTTCTAATAAAACTTATTTCAAAACTACGTGAAAAAAGCAAAGTTTATCTCTCTGTCTATATGAATGTCTGAATATATGACAACGATAGTGTCCTATGATGGATACTATACACATATTTTGATCTTAGAAATAACAATATAGTCGTATTGATGAAATATTGCAGGCGTGTAATTATAGCATCGAGCATGTGTATAGTGCTCCCTCATGTAAATTATATAAATATTTAGAATATAAGAAATTATAATGTAGTCGTATGAATGAAATATTGCAGGCGTATTGTACATTAATGCTGGTTTGTTAAATTTAATTTGATTTATTTTTGTTAGTGAGGGCTCTAAAGACTAAAGCATGCATGAGTCATCCCAACATATTTTTTTTCAAACTCTTAGTATTATTTTTTTTCATTCTTGAGAAGAGAAGACGTCATATGAATATATATAAGTATTGAGTAGTTAATTGTGAGCGTGCTCATGAAAAACAGAGAGTAACACTGAGAACCCCTAATTACACTATCGTTATTAGATTTATAAGGTAGGGATTTATGTCCTATGATATTGATACTTAGACATCACGTAATACATGCATTATGTATAAATAAGTGTTTTTGCATTCATTATTTATGTTTTATAGCGGAAGCCCTGCCCTAGATATTAAGTTCTGATTAAGAGAGGAAGAGACGAAAATAATATTCTCATACATGTCCTACTTACATCTCTTATGATATCAGATAGTCTATTGAGTCCATTACTACATATTTATAGTAACAGATGCGTAGAAGAGAATAAACCAACTTTTTACTCGTAGATGGATAAATAAAAATCAAATAAATATCTACCAACTCTTGAGATTGTCATATTTATACATATATTCTATTTTCTTTCTAAACTAATTAGTTTTAATAGATACAGCCGCCAGGTGAAGGATTAATTATGTGAGATTTGTATGCTCCAAAATAACAATTGAGATTAATCTTTGTATTACATATGCTATATAGTTATTTAATGGTGTTTATTGATTTCAACCTTTTAGAGTATGATGTATGGTAAATTAGAGGTGTCCCGTTTGATATTGAAGTTTAGATATCAGATTGTATTAAGGATTTTTGTGTTTCATCAAACTATTTCTAAAACCACCGTTTTCAATTTTCTGCTCAACAGTCTTATACGTTGTTTCTTAATTTGCAGGTTTGGTTTTACATTGAGAGAGACCTGTGGTAAATGTGCAAGGCTCTTTTCTTTTAATTTAATTTCGAATTGGTTAAAAAAAAAACACACTTTTTTTTAAAGAAAATATAATGCAGACCGGATATTTATATTGTATAGCAAATTAAATTTTTTATGAAAAAAAACCTAATATTACATTTTTCGGAAAAAAGTTTAAAGAATCCACAGCTATTCACAAAAAATTTCAAATGTTTATGGGCATTCTCAAAAATTATTTTTTTTGTAAAAAAAATTTCAAAAACTTAATCTCAAATATAAAATTTTCTGAAACAAACTTCAAAAATCCATAGTTTTACAGAAAAATTAAATTTTTTGGATTAAATTTCAAAAATCAAGACCTGTTATTTTTATTAAATCAAAAACTGATATTTCTTTTCAAAAAATTTATAAAATTAAATATGAAATATAAAATTTTTGAACTCTTTTTTTTAATATTAAATTTATAGGAGAAAAATTACAAAAAATCCTTAATTTTGGGGAAGGGCATGTTATCCAAAATGGTAACCTTGACCATTGGAAGAATGTTTTTGGGCATAGAAGCTTAGGATAATGGCATTTCAATAAATCATGCTAACAAAAAAGAAATCGATAATCAACATGGTAAGTCTGACAATTTAACAATATTTTGTAGAAGAATAGCTTAGGTGTCATTACGTTTCATTGTATGGGGGGCAGCCCCTCCAGCCCACCCCCTACAGACACCCCTGTAATTGTATGCAATAGAAAAGGGAATTTCACTGCTCAAGAATTAAATGATATTGACAAATTCTCTCTTCAGTTATCCAACTCCAAAAAAAGGCAGACCAAAAAAATCCACCCGATTTGAATCACTACAAATATCTCTAAACAACCGGCCCGTATTTTTATACAACAGCTTTGATTTACCCACTTTTTCTCCTTATATGTGTCCTCAACTCAAATTAAATCTTTATGAGTAGTAAACATACTCCAGGGGCCTCCGCAGGATGATATATAAAAAAATTAAATTTGCTGGAAATTTTTTTCAAAAATCCATTGATATTCTAAAAAAAAATTAAATTTTTTGAAAATAAAACCATTTATTTTTGTATGATAAGACACATTTAGCAGGAACTGTATTCAATATAACTTAATACATATTCCAACCTTCGAAATGTTTTTTTAACAATTGTTATTAACTGAAATTTTTATCTAAATAGTAATTTCATATCAAAATATGCCTCTGAATCGAAATTATACTCCAAGAACGTGATTTAGAAGAACAATAAAGCTTTAAATCCCAAACCAACTGATTGAAAATTTGAATGGTAATTTTTGTGTGTTTTAAAGCTTAATTATCAATAATAAATGAGTATTTGAGCCGATGGGGAAAATTACTGTTGCATAGTATAATTGAAGGAGCTGTTTTATATAAAACGAAATCAAATAATATTAACATCTTTATCACGGAACTTTTGGTGGAAAAGTGAAAACGTTCATTTTCCAATCAATCTCCAAGCCTAAATCCGAATACAATATCAGAACTAATTAGTATTCATTTGTCCCCGAAATTAGAAATCCAATACAATCCAAAACGTTAACCACATTTTAGGAAATTTGGTTAACGTTTACCTCTAGCCCTATTTCAATTTCTAAACAAGTATGAACCAAACCTTTTTTTGTGTGTGTTATTTTAAAAATATGTTAAACAATAAAATATTTCTATGAACAAAAAAAGATTATTATGTTTTATAATCTTTTTTGTGACTTTTATTTCCTTGATTGTAGAGAGCAATAAATGATCGTGCCTAGAACTTTTATTAAATATAATAGACACTATTCAACTTCAGTACAGAAAATTAAAAAAAAGGAAAACCTTTCTTCCTTTTTTTTCTTACTAATTATCCTTTTAATATAGCATACAAATGTATATTTAAATTTAGAATGTAAATATTGTATTAATAGTCTAACAAGAAATAACCACATTAAGAGTGTTGCAGCCCTCCCCCACCCCCCAAAAATTAAATATATATACATAAATCATTGTCAAAATCAGATGATCCTTTTTATAGTACTGCAATAGCGTCAGTTGAACACATATACAGACACTGTTATTCCTATATAAAGTATGTCAAATTTTACTCTGTAGTGCGTAAGTATTCATTTTTTTTTTGTTTAAGACTTTAATTAGACAAAGGCTTTGCATCTCCAGACATGGCTCAAGATATTCCCTTCCAAATCAAAGAAACAAAAAGTTATGTAATTAACAACTGACTAAGGATCTAAGTATTTATATGTGTAAAGTAGTTACTAATTTAATTATAAATTAGTATTATTACTAGGACGTTCCTGTATTATAGATTTTAATTCGAATTATTTTATTGATACGTACAAAGACACACTCGCTAATCCCCTAATACAAATTATAGTACATAGGATGTACCCGTTTTATATAAGCCAAACATGCTAATCCGTGTGACATACATCCAACTATAATATTATAATTTAAAGATGATAATTAGTCAAAAAGAAGAAAATAAATCAAAAGGGAAAAAATATTATCATTTTTTCTCAAATCAAGTTTAGTAGTGTCTTCTTTATTTAATAAACGGTGTTGGTGCGATCACTTTTTCCTTGATAGAATCAAGAGAGTGAAGAAAAAAAAAACTAAGATACAAAATAATCTTTATTTGATTACAGAAATATGTTACTCTTGAGAATATTTTTTATTAAACCTATAATAGAAAAGTTTTGCTTGATACACGTTTAGAAATTGCAATTGTGCTAGAGGTAAACTTTAACCAAATTTGCTTAAATTTTGTATTTGTGTTCTACTTACCTAGTTGCTGTAGCAAAATTAGGTTCTGCTGATAATGTTGGGGAACAGCATCACCCTAGGGGCATTCATTATATGTTTTCATATTGATTGGTAAGCAATGTGAAAGGGATTAAAAAAAAAACATACAGAACAAAAAATGTGGACACCAGCTTACGATTTGTACTTATGAAAAACAGACAAATCCTCATGGGAGTTCTTCATTCCCATAAATTCCTTTAAAATCCATACCTTAAAACAACAGAAAAAGTTGACATTATAAGGATTTTTTACTTTATGTTTCGTAAGTAGTAAAAATTGGTATCTGAAAGATCTTTGACTCAAAGCACAAACATACATATCTTATATTTGAATTTCTTATTTTGAAATTTGACAAAATATATATACTGAGCTTAACGACCCCACAATTCACGAAGAGAAAAAATTGATATAGTGACGTCATTCCAAATACTTCAATAGTGACATCTTGTGAGGAAAAAAGTTTTTGCAGCCAACTAAATTTGGCCAACAATTGATCACGTGGTCATCGTTTCCTTTTACAAATGAACGGACGAATATAAATAAATTAAAAAATGGGCGTTGAACTGATTTTTTTTTTCAAAAAAGAAGGAATAAAATCTAAACGGGGATAAATCTAATCGGATTTATATTTTGACTTGGCCGGAACTCAAGGCTGTTGCAGCGTGCAACATATGATTTATAAGGAAATCACCTATGGCAAATATATTATTATAATTTTTATTGAATAGCCACGATTATTTTCCGTTATTAATATGTTATGTTCATGAAATTCAATGCCTCAATTTCTTTCTGGTAAACAAATTTTCATTATTTTTATGTATTTTCAACAAATACAAATGATGAAGATATCTTATAAATAATTATATTTCATAGCTATTTTTTATTTATTCCCAAAGATCGCCTTAAGGAGAACTACAAACTCTCATCTCGATCATCCCACTTCTTCTTCTTTGTCTTTATATTTAGGTGTGGCACTTTAAAAATTGAAACCCCAATGAGTGCAATAATCATCATCTCATATAATTATACCCCTCCTCAACCATCCCCACGAAGTGGTTCTATCCTTAAAAGGGACTGAAGAGTAATGGATCCTTCGTCTTCGTGTGTCTGTCACATCACCTTCTTTGTCATCATTTAACGTTGGAAATGCTCACCGCAACATGTCAAAAACTATGAGTTACTCATAGTCATCATAATGAGAACAAGAAGAGAACCTATGACTTTTAATAAATAGTTACAGTTACATAGATAAAATAATATCTTCGTTCAATAAAGAAAAGTTTATCTGTATGAATGTACGAAAAAACACTCAGAAGGTGTACTGTATATAGTCCCCCTGATGTATATCATATACATATTTCCAAGGCTTTTCCTGGTTCAGGTTCAGCGTTTCTATCAGTCTTGGTCTCAGCTCTTTAATTTCAACAGTTTCGGTCTCGTTTTTTTTTTTTTTTTTATGGGCTCAGTTTGGTAACAGGTACTTAAAATAAGGGGCATCACTAGAAAATTCGGGCCCAGGAAATGATATTAGATACAAACAGGGCCGTAGCTATCTTATATACAGAGTTCATAGTACCCCAAGTTCCAGCAGGGCCTCAAAAACTTGTATAAAGGGCGCCTCAGTTTAAAATGTATATGTATAGTGAAGTTTGGGAAACCCTGGCTTAAGAAATATTATTGTTATCATATTATAGGGCCCCGACAAGCTTAGTATCGTATCTGGATCCATAAACCCCTTTCAACTTTTATTTACTTTAGAAACACTTGGCTATTTGAAACTCAGATACAACTGTATCACCCTGACCACATAAAAACATCCTTAGAAAACGCTGCAATTGCACAAAATGAAAACCCCAAGAAATTGACTGATTGATTTCAGCTAATTTATTTTTTATAATATATATTGTATTTTCTTTCTATATTCTATATAGAAATAAAGCACAGAAATCGAGACCGATCAGCCATATATAGCGGGTTCGATTCGACTTTGTCATTTTCGGTTCGAGCAGTTCAAGAATTAGAACCGATTGAACCGCTAGAACCGTAAGACCGCTAAGGGTACAACTTTACATATTTGTGATCTAAGAAAATAACAATGTAATCGTATTAATGAAATGTTGTAGGTGTGTTCATGTAGCATCGAACATGTATACGGGGTACACTTTATATAGTGATCCCCGATGTATATCATTCACATATTTTTGATATAAGAAATAGTAATAAAGTCGTATTAATGAAATATTGGAGGTGTTTGAATGTATAGGAAGATAACTTATTGCTCTCTGTTGTATATCATAATTAAAAAAAGGACCTGCTTAAAGAAAAAAAAATAAGTTTAACGATTAGAAAAGGAAAAACGGTTGTTGTCAGCGCTTTTCCTTCTTTTTTGTTCATTATTTAATAGGTCATCGTGATGTTAACTTTCCCCTCTGAAGTAAGCATTCTTGTCTATATTTGGTGTAAATTGATTTAAAAATGCATCATAAAATAAATACATTTCCTGCGGCAATACAATTTTAAATGTGGAAGTTTCTCCTTCTATTAGTACTTTTTTTTCTTCCCCCAAAATCGTATCAGAGGTAGCTGATATTAACAAGGGTCTTAATTCAGTAATATATTATGTCTTACTCTGCCTTCTCATCCCACTCTTACAAAAATCGCATTTCTCATTAACTCTCGCAGGCATTTTGTATTTAGCTAATGGAAATCACTGGTTTGTGGGGAGCTCCCTAGAGACTAAAGTACTTATCAATCTTCCCATTATATTATTATATTTTTCTCAAACTCTTATAAATATTCTTTTATTCTTGTGGAGAGAACACATATGAATTGATACAAGTATTGAGAATGGAGAGTTAGGAAGTAAACTGGAAGATTCTGAAGGTGGTTATGAATTAACAACAAAGCGTACTGATCACAACATGAGAGCAAACTACAAAAGGGATCAGGATTTTACTACAAATTTGCAAAAAATCATTGATGATGAACCTTCCAAATCTATGAGACTCAGTGCTAGGGATCTCAACTATTCTGAAAGGCTGAACAGAAAATGTGTAGTAGATGATTAGCAAAAAAAATTATACAAGATGCAAAGAGCTCAACTTTTTAATTGAAAAGACAAACGTTGACCTGATTGTCGTATTTTCTTCTTCTTTGTTTGAACCATTGTTTGACCTCCAAACACACCGGACATCATCTCCACAGACTTATTTGTGTGGGGCACAGTTGAGTGACACATCGATAAATCCTCCTGCAACAAAAAATCCGAGCTGCTTTCAAGGATCCAGGAGGAATTCCAGAATCTGCCAAAGGAGAGTCTCATCAAGACGTGATCCTGTTTCCAAGGTCGTTATTGGTGCCAAAGACGACTATATTGAATAATAATATGTTTTTTTATTCAGCTTTCATTTGACATTGCTATTTAGTCAAAAAAGGATAAGTTTAGTAGAAAATCCATTTAAAAAAATAAATCATATTGGTTGTTAAATAGAGGTAGCACCTTGAAGAGTATTCCTTTTATAGTATATGCACATATAATTTATTGGAAGTTTTAAATCATGAAAGTGAATGTGAGTTATCTTAGAATGTCTTGAGGGCCTAGAACGATCAAATGTGTTATATATTATATTGTATACATACTTAGGTATAGATTTTTGTAGAAGGAAAACTTTCCGTCATATAATAATAGATACAAGCATTAAAAGATTTCAGGGAACTATAATAATTGTAGATCTTAATTGGATGTATTTATTCATGCCTTCATATCAACATCTACGACGTATCAATAACAAAATGAGGCTTTCAGAAAGAAAGAAAGAAATGAACAGATTTTTATATGATAATAAAAAATTATGATGAGATAAATTTGGAGCTAGGATCACAAACAAATCATACTCGTTATACATAATTTGAGACTTTTAATAGCTGAATATTCAATAATTATTCTATATCCTACCTACATAATAATTATGTATTACGTGTCTTAGTTTTGTCTACTTATTTATAACAAAAGACTCGCATCATCATCCAACAAACAAAGAGACGCTTAATTTGTGAAATAATAGTTTGGTTTTGGGTCATACACGGGTTGTGAAGATTTTAATTATGTAATAATTGTGGATATCCCGATGAGCTTAAAAACTATGCCTACCTATTGAAAGAAATATACTTTGTGAATATGGACTTCACACAAGATTTCTAGGTTAGTTGGAGTAATTTTAATACTATAACGTTTACTTTTACTTAATCAGTGTCCACCCAATTAAGGAACATTAAAAAAAATACATATATATATATGGTAACTCTGTGAAACAACAATTCTGCTGACAGAGATTACCATGGATGCAAATAATATTATTCACTGGTATCTTTCAAAAAAATGAAACCGAAAATGAGCCTGGTCACCTTGATAATTTTGAGAATGTTGTGGGGAAGAGGAGCTTAGATGATGTATTAAATCAGCTGCAAGTATCCATGTGAGGCAGGAAATAAACACAAAGCTCACTGTGTATATAGCAAGAGTATATAGGCTGGAATTATGCCGATGTAGATTCTAAATTCTACTCTCAGTAGAACAAAAATACACTTATTACCCTTGCAACAAATCCCCTGTGTAACTTTTTGTCTTTCATGCACTAGGGATTACTATATACTGATTGTTCTCTCTTCAACAATATAAAAATAATAATGGCAGCTTTGGTAGATCAAAAATTATCTTCAGTTAACAATTACAAAGAGAGCTCAACCTTTTCACTTCATATTTTTTAACTCCTGGTTATGAGCTAGTGTATATTTTAGTCTCTAGAGCACTAAATGGCTGAGCTTTAGCTACAAATGCTCGTTGCTAAACATAATATAAATTTTTAGTATGAAGCGTTAATATAAAGTAGCTTAGGGTGAACATTGAAACTATAGCCAGGATTACTGTTAATTAATCATTCCATAGGTATTGATTTGTACTTATATGTTATCTCTTTAAGAATATAAAAATAATGACAAAAGTTTTGGAGAATTAAGAAAAAATATCTAAGTATTAACTACAAAAACCAGACCTCCTTCGATTCAAATAGTATTTTAATTTATAGCGATAATTACAGATAATTTTGTTTGCTGAGGAAATCCCTTTTATTTTTAAATACACGTTCGCCAAAATTCCAACAATGTTCACACCACTGGCTCTTGTTATTATCAGTAATAATCATAGTTGTAGAAAAAGAGTGATTCCGGGCCAGCGTCAATAACTCTACAATCTTATATGTTGGTTACCTGTAATTTATTTGCAACTATTAAACGCATAAATACCCCTTTCCGGGATTTTTATTAAAACGTCGTATGTGAACAGGTTTTTTTCGGATGATTACCAGATTGTTGGACATCATCATGACGACGATTCATTTACACACCGGGAATCCCCTTTTTTAATATATTTAGTCATCATAACAATAACTAAATTATAACTTTTGTTCACTCATTTTCAGATTTGGGAATTTATACACGAGTCAGACCTAATCCTTATTAAAAAGGGAGCTCAAATTAGACCCTTGGTCCCAAAGTAAAAAGAATCAGATTTAAGTAAATTTGGGACTCCCAAACATCTTTTATTTCCAGACTTGTAAGGGTTCCGGTATTTTGGCGTTCCGTTCAAATTTTCGTTTTTCGTAAAGCGTTCATCGTTAAGCCCTTATTTTTGTTCCGTTTAGTGTTCCAATTATAAGGTAGTAACAGGCTTGTACAGTATACAAGCCTACACTAGCACACTCGTTAAATGAAGCTGTACAGTTTTTGAGGCATAAAAAGTCGGATACTCCAAATGAGATTGCTAAATTAAATTGAATGTAGTAAAAACGAGAACGTTTTCATGTATGTCTGGGGCTCCAAAGTTTTTTTTGTCTAAAATGTCTATAGGAATCATTAAAAAATTTATGAAACTAAAGTTTAAAATAGTAATAGTCGACTAAAAATAACAATATTTTGACAAAAGTAGAGTGGCTATATCCGTTGCGATCCAATCATATCGATCTTCTTTTAATCCCATATGTAAATATAAATGTATTAAATCATAATTAATTATTAAAATTTATTATATATAACTTATAACCAACTGTTAATAGTACTCAGTTATTGTAATAAAATTGCATATTTATTGCACGTCAACCTAGAAGGAAGCTAGAATAATTTTTCTCTAAATTGAACATGGAATATACTTTCCAACAAATTAAAGTTAATTTCAACGAACAAATGATTATGACCCTTTGGAGGCACCGCTAATTGTACTTAAAGTAGCCAAAATTTACCACCACATTTATAAAATTAGGAAATTAATAAATTATACTTCTAAGACAATATTGGGCCAAATTAAGTCCAATAGATAAGACGGAGGTTTTAAACTACAGTTAACACTCTAGAGTATCTTAATTCATCCAAGAAATTTGAATTCAAGGCCTATAATTGACTGAAATATCTCTTTGAAATATTGCCTGTCATTATATAAATATACATTTTTGAACCTTTATAAATATGATTCGTGTATTTTTCATAAAAATATAGTTTTTTGAACTGAACCCCGACATGTAGGCGACATTGAAAAAATACATTGCAGCCAAGATTTACAAAAATATTACTGACCTTGATTGCAGCCAGTAACGTTAAAAACAATATCTAACTCATATATCCACTCAATGTGAAGTACTTTAAATCCATACGAAAAATTACAGACAAAAATAAAAAACAGTGAGCGTGAGAATGTGTTTCATTGAGTACAAAATAAATTAAATCATTACTGCATAAAAGAGACATAAATAATAATTATGTACTTTTTAGAATGGGTATTCACATTTACATGAATATTAATATCAGGGGTATCTGCAGGGAGGGGGAGGCTTTAGGTCCCTCCCTAATTTGAAAAATTACATCTGAATTTGCATAGTCGTGTTTCTAGGATACTTGTCTCGTAGAAAGCTCCATTCCTTCCGGTATTAGTATGACCTATTGGAACGGAACGCTAAAATATCCTTTTTAGGGTTCATCTTTCAACAAAAAATTCCCTTCTGTTTAGCGTTCCGTTCATTGAACGAACGTTCCTTGGAACCCCGTTCAATTTTGATTTAGTTCTCTAGCCTGTTTATTTCAAATCTGTAATGATAATTATGCACCATTGATTGTAAGTTAATATAGATCCCGTCAATTCATAAGTGATACTTGAAGTCGAGTCCATATTTTAAAGACTTGACTCGACTTGATCACAAAATCATAGTAAGGGCGTCTGCAGGATAATATATATATATTGGGGGGGGGGTACCCACCCTCTACTTTGGCTCAAAGAAAATGTGAGGCGATATACTGCCGTTGCTTCCAATCACCCCATGCATAATGATGCTCGCTGGAAACTTGGTTTTAAAGATGTGATGAACATTATCTCTCTCTCTGTGGCCAACCATCTGTCGTTCAGGATGTTGTGGGATCTTTCGAAAGTCCAGTGTTTCTCATCCGAATAAAATATAATAATAATCAATAATTTTCTTCCGTGGACAGCCCACTATCTTCATTATCTTTTAAGATAGGTCTTTTGTAGAGGCAGTATGATTTCATCCTCATATTAGAGTTTATAGTTCTGGAGGCGGTTGCATGGCTTACTTTGCGCTTTTTGGAAAGAACATTAATTGGAGTCTGGTGGACTATTCACTTATATGCCCACTCCTCCTTTCAGCGGTTGTAGATCCCGTAGACTGTGCTCTTTGAATATCTGAGCACCTTCTTGATGTACGGTGGGCTGTCTTCTGCACAAGCAAATTCGATGATGGTGTTCCTCCGGGTCTATTACATGGTAAATACTTGTCTTAAATTAAAAGTTGCACTACTAACTTCAAGCCAATGCTCAATTCCTCACTTTAAAATTGAAATAACCGAGTTATAGGCTTTCTTATTGTTTAGGTTGTAATTAAAGATAGTTCTGATTTACCTGAACGGCCCTGTATTTAAAAGGAATTTGAGACACCTCTAAATACATAGTACGTTGAATCAACATGTTATGTATGGATAAGGTTACTACTTATCTTCTCTAATGTAAATACAATGAAGGGCTATGGATTATAGAGGGATAAAAGTATTTATAGATTCTTGTTAAGTTCAATTACAATGAAAAGTAATCCTTATTTGTTTTACAATGAATTTCCTTTTAAACGATTTCTCTCTAGCTTGGGAAAATGACGATACTGCATTTTCATTCCAGGGATTATTGCAAAAAATAAGTACTATTTGGATAGCATTAGGAAATTCTTAAAATCTATTTAATGAATTTTTGTATTGGACTTTATTTTTTAGTCAAAATAACATGGAAACAACATTCTGCCAGGGACATGGAATATGCCTACATACTTTTTATTAATCTATCAAAGTGGGATTTCCCATTTGTAACATAATAGTTGTAGAGAGAAAGGTATTAACAACGAATAAGGGAGTTTCTCCTCCCAAAAAAACAGTCGTACCTCGCATTGTGAGACTATGGATTAGCGAGTGCATAATTGAAAACTTATCATTTCGAATCTGGAATTTGAGCATGTTTAATTTCGCAAACAAGGGGAGCTATATTATCTATACTTTATGCTTATGTTAGCACATGTGTCACCATTTCTAATCTTTAATGTATCCTCCATTGACTTTGATAGTGGTCTTGATGCGCCATTGGAAGCTCTGACATGCGGTAGTAATATGAAAGGGGCCCAAAGAGCTCCAATACTCATCATCAGAAGCTTTGAGAGCTTATAGATTCGTTGCCCTTGTCCGGCAGGCCCTGCCTTCGATATGGGGGGAGTAGGTAAAGTCGAGCGGATTGCTATCTGGCGAGTATGGTTGTCACATTGTTCTCGATCTTCAAAAAGGACTGTGTAATCTTTGCTGTGTGTGCCGGTACACCATTTTGTTCAAGCTCGTCTCGATGGAAATACTGTTATTAATGGTCTTTTTGACTCTGTAATTAGTCTTCCTAATTTGCCTAAGTCAAGTTTCGAATCTCTACTGCTGTGTGTTCCGTGCGAGGTGCAGCAGCAATCTCGATTCTTTTGTCTCTTTGTGAGGGCATTTTTCGATTGATTTTTTCAATTTTTTCGGAGGGGGTGAAGAGTCGATAGACACAGTTTGTCAGTTAGTGGGAGGAATAATCCATTCCTCTCTTTTATTAGTGTCCAGAATTCAACTACACACCTGGTATAGTAATGTAAAAAATATGTTTTCAATTTCGGACAAGAGGGATTTCTAGAGTTAAAGTGACCTAAATCTTCAACACAAAGTAGCGAAACAAACACCGAGTGATCAATATTTTTACACTACAGTGGTTGTAGCGGCACTTTTTTATCCGTTATGGGCATCGAGTATACTTAACTATTACAGCATAACTAACTCTAGAATAAACAAACTCCATGAATTCACCCTATTCATTCAATTAACAAGATACTTTCTGCAAAGGGAAGAAAAAGTTGAATGTCATCTGTGGTCTCATAAAAGCGACATCTTGTATGAACAAGAAGATAACTCACGCCCATGTATTTCCTGAAAGTAATAACGGCGTATTCTACTTGGTTTTAATGCTTTAAAGGGACTTTTTTCCGTAAATCGTGTTCTTTTTTTACATCTTGTGCAAAGCGTCCGGGAAATTTGTTCATATAAATTCCTGAAATGACTGTTTTGTTATTATCATAAATTGATAATGGGACCTGTTCTTGCAGCGTCATTATACGATATCTATATTAAACCACCAATGACGTAACCCCCAAATTTCTGTACAAAAATTAATATGTCCTTTTATAAATGAAAATGAGATTTTAGGACGGGAACTGGTAGAAAAATATTGCCACTGTGATAAAACTAGTAGCGCAGGTTGAAAATATACTAAAAACGAATGGAAGATAAATATGAAAAAAAATAGAAAAATTGCTAAAAGAAGAAACAGGAATCAAAATTTGTTGATACTTTATTCTTGACTTTCTAACTATATATATATATACTAGCAAAAATACCCGTTATTGCTTGGAGTAATTAGACGTCAGCAAAAAAATAAATTTTGTTTCAATAATATAGAAGATAACTTCCCAAGAAATCCTCCGATTTACTCTCCATTTCTCATGTGAGTTTATATGATTTACATGAGGCAACACTATATACAGTTCACCCCGTATACACGTTCAATACACGCCTACAATATCTCATTAATACGCCTAAATTGATATTTCTTGTATCAAAATATATTCATGATATACAGTGAACCCTGTGACTCGTTGTCATATATTCATACAGACATCAAGCTTTCCAGTTTAAATATAGATAAACACCCCCTAAAACAAATAAATTAGTACTCTCTTTTTTGGAAATGAAAATATGATCAATTGGATTTTGTTGTATAAAGTCTTAGAGTGGGTTCTATTGGTTCTTAGCACTGTCAATCATTGGAACCGGTCCTTATAACTGTCCTATCTTGAATTTTTTAATTAAAAAATGTCGATAGTCTATTATGCCAAAGAATAAATATCAGCATTGTTGATAATTTTATTATTGACTGATTAATAGAATTATCGTGGTCACTCTGACAACCCGAAAAATATTGGAGAGAAGAGCAGAATAGATGTCATGTAGATATATCTTCGATGACGATCTCAATTCTACTGCAATCCCAACTAGTACTTAGAGATCTCCGCAACAAATACTCAATCATACTTTGTGCCTATTACGCACTAGTGATGACTTAATACTTACTTGTTCTCTCTTCAAGAATATAAGAAGAATTATAATAGCTTAAGAAATTAAAGTATAAATACATATAGGAACTACAAAAAGCTAGGACCTCTTTAATCATAACATTATTTTCATCTATGGATATTAAATATGTATTAAGAAAATTGCACAAGAAATTATCTTGCTAAAAATAATCTTATTTTCATTATAAGTACATGTACATATGTTAGTTTTACTTAATTATAAAATGTATTCTATGATATAGGTATCTGAATAATTAAAAAAGAAGAACGCCTTGAATGACGTACCGAGGGATTTAGTTTTTCTTCTTCAAGGACTGACAAGTGGGACTGGATAAGTCCTAGATAAGGACCAATAGAACAGTGATGATCATCTTCTAGATTTACCGGAATAGCTGTTGAAATAGGGATTCCCGTTGAGTCAAGAAATCGTTCATTTGATATGATAACCATGTGGTACAGCATATTTGCTGATGACGTTCAAATCTAAAATACCGAAGACTGTTTGTCTTTAATAAATAGAAATACCTATATTTTAAATGGCCAACTGACAAAATACAGAAAAAAGACCAAAAATTAGTTGTCAGTTCGGCAATTATGACATTCATCTCAATTGTGGAGATACCGAGTGCTCCATTAAAATCTGACACTTTGAATTTTAAACTTGAACAAGATAAAATTTATTAATTTACAATGTAATTTCAACAAAATTAATACTATGCATAGAGGTGTGTTGGAGCTCTCTGAATCGTTAATGTAGCTTCCCTTAGCGCCAATAATGCCTTCCAGGTGGTGGCGAAAAGCCTGGCACATACTGCAGATGTAGTCCTCTGTCATGGCGTCCCAGTGCTGACAGTGGATTTGAGAGCCTCAGTGTTTGGATGACAGCCACTACATGCCTTCCCTCCCTATGCACCCTAAAGGTGTAGTCAAGGGTTGGCACTCTTTTTCCATAACACTCTCTTGACAGTCTAGTATGACCTACATGGATCCTCATGGACTTGAGAAGATTAGCATGAGCTATTTTCTTTAACACCTTCGGGTTCAATTTGGCCTTTTTGACAGAGCCCTTCTTCCTCTCGTACGTTTTGGACTTACTGACGGCATAGACAGTGTTCCTGGAGACGCCCCCTCTTGGAGTGACAAAATGGAAATTCATCAATCACGTTCAAGTGTCATTTTCTCGACTTGTATGTAAGCAAAGAGTTCAGATTTGTTCTGTTTTTTAATTAATTGTTTGTGCTTTAATATATCGAAATATGAATTATTGTCAATCGTTCAACCTTAATTAATTATTGAATAAGTAATTGTTCTGGTTTCAATGGACCACACGGTAATTCATGAATTCCTTAGCATATTTATTAATCCACACTTAGGTTCTTAATACATAATATATGTTTAAGTTAGTAAGTGTTCAGATTTCAATGAACCCCCCCGGTATGTTACTTGTAATCCAAGCTACAATATTTAATAATACTTATATATTGTATCAGAAATTTATTAAGAAATTGCAATACAATTTATATATTTTAACACTATAAATTCTACGAATTAAATCCTGCAACATTATACGAGTATTAGAGCATGATTTGTAGTCTTGGAACTCCTTAAAGCATATATAAGCATCATTGAACAAATTGAATACTTTTTTCTATTATATTTTATGCTTATAAATTCATTTCCGAATCAAACAAGATATTCAACATAAAGTAAAAGTGGGTTACTCCTTGTACCGGGTGCGGGGGAAAAATATTTTCATTTCATTTTTGCTACTTAAATCCAGGTTTTTATGAATGTGATAAAATTGTTCCGATCAATTACTAAAAATAAACAAAAAATGAAATAAATAAAAAATAAATAGATCTTTCTAAGTCTCTTAGAAGCCGAGGAAATGCCATTTGATCGTGACAAACGAATTTTGTTCAGCGCATTTTTGAATGCTGGCAAGAAACCAACGTAGATTGCAAAGCAGTTTGGGATCTCCAACTTGATCTGGGATAAGAGCCTGGTATTCCAGCAGGATGGTGCAGCTGCATACACGTCCAAAAAGGCCCAAAAGGCGTTGGAAGACAACTTGTTTTTCTCGCCAACGAAAATGTGGCCCCCTACTCACCAGATGCCAACCCATTCGACTTCACTTTTGGGTGTATGTTGAGTCAAAGGCCTGCACCGTCCGTCACACAAATATCAACAACCTCAAGGCGTCAACCAGCACTGGGATACCATGTCTGAGGACTACATCTGCAATGGGTGCAACGCTTTTCTTGGCCGCCTGTAAGCCATCAATGCTGCAATTAGGAGCTACATCGATGATAGGGTAGCCAAGACATCATATTATTTTTTTTTATTGACATACCTTATTACAACTAGTTGCTGGAATACATATTGATAAAGTTCTAGATTGAAAGTGTAAAGATTTTTTCGCCGCACCCTGTATAGTCTAATTTGAAGTGAGTGTATAACCCCGTCAGAGAGAGTGTTATAAGAAATGGTAACTTTGAGAGAATATTTCCCGACAGAGATCCCTATAAATGTTGTATTTATTTTGCATTCAAAAATAATAAATAGGAATAATAGTGTTTCTTATTTGGCATAAATGATCTTTGCAATTATATTTGATCAAAGTATATTATACAATTTCTATGAAAGAAACTAGATTTGATTCGGAAACATAAGAAGAAAAAAATGTCTTTGTATAATACCTTGTACCAAAATAATATTGATTTATTTGCCACATCTTTAGGACTAAATTACCCATAACGTGACGCAAATCGGAGCAAAATTATTCAAATATTGTTAAAAAATTCTAACTTGAAGTACTATATTTAATAAAAATCCTAAATCTTGACACAATTCAATAATTTTAAAGAGATAATCTGAAAAAATCATTCCCCCTTCCCCTCAATATTTTACAAACTTTCATATCTACGCAACTCCTAGAAGGACTTTTTTTTTTCAGAAGATTGAAAGTTATAAGCTTGTTTAGATTAATAAATGGCAGAATAAAAAATAACCTGAGATACCAAATACCGAACTTTTGTGATTACGCTCCACTCAAATGTACATAAAATTTAAATATTGAATGTGACTTTAGAACTGGTTTAGCTACTAGCCTGTGTACGGAAAATACAGGCGGTGGTCACTCGAGAGACTAAAGTCCTCCTTGGCTAATAATATCTTTCTAATTTTTTTTTGCAAGCTGTCATTATTATTATTTCATTCTTGAAGAGAGAACATGCGAGTATTGATTAGCTACGTGTGCGTGAACTTGTGAAAAACGGAGAGTAACACTGAGTATTTTTTGGGGAGTTCTTTGAAAATCCAGAGCTATCCCCAAAGAATTAAAGTATTTGGAAAAAAAAAATTAAATATGAAATTTTTTGGAGAAAAATATCAATAATCTGATGTTATTCACAAAAAATTAAATTTTTGGTAAAAAGTTAATTAAATTTCAAATATTAAACTCCGCTACAAATCTTAAGGGTTAATCTCCGTCTTTTATGGACATACACAAAATATCCAATCCGTCTTAGATCATACTTGTAAGTAATTATGCCTCAGAAATTAAATAATAAATGATAACAGCTTAGTAAAAGGATAGACACTCCCTACTTTGCCAACTCCTAAACCCTGAGCGAGATAAACAATTTTGCAGCTTAATATCACAGATAATTATTGTCAATTTCGATATACCAATTAATATGATTAATCCTTTGGAAGCACTAAATGCAATCTTATAGATTTCAGACCCATCTGAAGGGATGCAGGCCCCGTCAAATTAAGAAAATTTTGCTTTTGACTAGATTTTTTATTGGTCAGGATAAAAAAAAAATAAGGTTAAAAATTGTTTTTGAAAGATTTATTTTCTTAAAAAAAGTCATTCGTTTAAATTGTGCAGAGGAACAAAAAAAATTATATTTAATTTTTTTTTCTAAAGAGTTTAAATTTTTTGTCGGATTTTTGTCCCATGACTTTATTTTTGTAATGTTAGACATATGAATAATTTTTATATTTAACTTCTACTGACTGCCTACGTTATCCCACTTCTATTATTCAAAAATTATTTACTTTGACCTGAGGCCAAAGTCGTTGTGCCATCTTGCAGTTTAAACAGCTTTATTAGTTTATTCATGTTCTATCGATCGAAATATGTCTATGAAATATTGGAAAAATAAAATTCCAGACACATTGAATAATTAAATATGTAGCGTTGATTGTTTTTTTTAGATTCCTCTTTTAAAAGGAATGGAGAAACAAACAATTTTAACTCATATTTCCCCCTTCACAATCAATCCTTTCATGTGTCCAAATTCCATGTGATTAATTCAAGGTTTCAATAATTCCATGAATGGGCTTATATATATTTATAGGGTTGCGATTTTAAATAATGAATATTACAATTTATTTCCCAAAATTAATTCAGCAGAAATGTTTTGCTCTTACAAGACGAGGTTCATAATAGTGAAGTACTTCACTCAAACAAACCATCTCCAGCTTCAACCAGTGCAGCCTCTAACCTAGACAATTTTATGAGGAAGTCCTTCTCAATGTTGGCCACCGTGGCCCACAAGGAGTCAACAGTGTTATTGCATATTTACAGGGACCTCTCTTTCCAAGACACTTCCCATACAGTAGTTGAAGGGGGTTGAGATAATGTGAGGGATGAGGCCACACTTCCTTTCTTTAAAACATAAAGGTCTTAATTGTGTTGGTTTTTCATGCATAAATTGGGTTCCGATTACCTGATGTCTACAAACTGCACCAATTTAAAATTATAGCATATGTTACAATTAATTTAAGCTCTCTAGCATCATTATTAGTAATGAAAATTCAGTGTATAATGGGCATGTTAAAAAAGACACCAAACATCCACATGGCAACCCTGTCAATTTAAAGAATGTTTTGAAGGAGAGAAAGAATAATGCCCATGACGTTTCATTAGATCAGCTGCAATCCGCTGTGACAAGAGAGGAAGGAAAAAAGGATATAAAAAAGGACATTTGCTAGAATTACTCCAATGTTGATCCCCAATTCTACTCCTAGTCCAAAAACGACTTATAATTATAACTCTACAACAAAACATAATCGAAAAATTAATTTCAGTGTTTCAACCTTGATAAACCTAGATCTCAGGTTTGCCAAGGTCTATGATATAGAAAAATAAAATGAGCATTTCTCAATTTTCTTCATTTTTGATAATTATTGTTTTGTTTTTTAACTCACAACATATGTACATGTATGATTAGCAGAGATTGTTATGTGCATTGAATAAGTTCATTAATTGACAGGAACCTTTGCAGGGGGTGGGCTGGAAGGGCTGTAGTTCCCATCTCAAATTAATTAATTTTTGATTTTACTAGGAAATTTAATATATTTTTTTTTTTCAAAAAAACTTAATTTTTGAATTTTTTTCCTAAAAATATAATTTCTTCTGAATAACTTTGCATTTTTTAAAATTTTTTTCCACAAAATTTTATTTTTGTGGAAACACCTGTGGATTTTTGAATCTTTTTCCAACAAAATTAATTTCTTGTGAATTGTTATGAATTTTTGATTTTGTTTCCAAAAAGTTGAATGTTTGAAATTATTTTTAAAACATTTTCATATTAAATTTTTTTTTTTTTATTTAAACAAAAAAAAACCTTTTTTTTTGTTAACAGCGGTGGATTTTTAAATTTAAGAAAAAAAAACTACATTAATTTTTTGAATACCTGTGGATTTTTGAAAAAGAAAATTCAAAAAGTTTAATATATACTTTTTCCCAATAAAATTAATATTTTATTTTATAGATTTTTTTTTGAAAATATTTCAAAAACCGAGCCCCCTTAAAAAAATAAATATATATATATAATTCTGCTGATGCCTATATGAGTATTATTATCCTAATGATGGCATTGCTACATAAACTTGTTTTTATATTTACAAATGTTGTATTCATGTATGTTTATTGGCACCAATTATCATCTTTTTTTTTTTTTTTTTTGCTTATCAGACAACCAATTTCAAAAATTGATTGCAGACAGTCGTAAATAGTTTAACAGTTTCATTTTCTATAATATACAATATATATATAAATTATGTGTATTCTCATAAGAGGATGAAACCTATCGAAAAACAATAAGCTAATGGAAGTAATCCATATAGTTATTTAGATAACGTCATGAAATCTGCTTTTTAATCTCTCTTCCAAAAAAATAAGACTCTGATTTGCCCAGTAATGTTTGAATGCAATACAATAATTGTGTATTTTACGAATGTTTCAAAAAAATAACTCATAAAAGCCCAAATAATTGTTTTCGTACATAAATATTATTGTTCATTAATATTGGATTTCATATTCATACAAATCACAAATCCTACGTAATACTAAAAAATAGAGTCGACTCATATTTTCCTTTTTTTTAAGCAAATCCCTTATTTTATACTCTCCTAATGAGGGAATACAAATTCTGTTTTATTATTCTATGTCTCTAGAATTCCATGGCACAACTCAACTTATCATGTGTAATTTGCAATATTTGTTATATATTAAGGATGATACTTACGATCTAAAAAACCAGTGGTTTTGGTGGAAAAATATTTGTCCCTCAATTTTGCGTATATTTACGCTTCTGGTAGTTTCGGCTCCATTTCATTTTGTAGTATGATATATTCGACAACTTTTTATCTTTTTATATTATATATTCAAACTTTACAATCAATTGAGCTTCTTACATTTCTTCAAGCATCAACTAAGATCATGACTATGAACAAGATGCCACTAGTCGATGAGGTTTTTTTTACAAAATAGTATCTGTGAATGCTTACTCTATCCATTCATGAATCTATTTCGCTAAAAACTCATTTTCTATTTGCAGCTTACTTATATGTCATCCAGCAAAACTATTGCTTGAGAAAATGTTCGCAGCAAAATTAAAGGTCATGCTATTTAATACTCCGACATTTGTAGAGAAAGGCGCGATAGACTAAAAGGCTAGCGAAATCCTACGTCCCAAGACAGTGTATTTTCTTACCTTAGTTACTAAAATTTTATACTATCTACCAGACGGCCAACTAAAAATATAGATGATTATTTGGCTGGCTGAGTTCGAAAAGATTTTCCTTCATGAACCTTGGACAAAAAGTATAAGCGTAAAAGTATCTAGGCATAAACCCCTCCCCGAAACAAAATCTCTCTAGGAAAAATCCCCTTTGGTAAAAATCCCCTGAGGAAAAGCTCAACATAGATATTTTTTCACACTTTTTATATAATTCTTCAATTAGTTTTTAGCCCTTGTAGAGTGTAAACAAAACAGCATGAACTTTGAGGCCTCTCTGTTGACCAGAAAAAAATATGCATAGCTAGCTCTGTCGCTACAAGGGTGGGCGTTCTCCCTCCCCTTGAGTAAAAATATGTTGCCCAAAGACAGTGTTCAATGTCAAAGAATAAAACTATGTTAAAAAAAATTGACTTTTTTGTCAAAATTAAAAATAATTCATTGGTTTCTATTTTACTAATAATATATTATATATATAATATATTAAAAGACGTGTTAAATCTCGGATACACCTAGGGAGCGAGACATGATATTACTGAATTAAGAACTTTTTTAATTTTAGTTACTTGTTAAATGATAATGGGCGAAGAAAATGAATTACTGCTGTACAGAGGGGAACTTTTTACTTTTAAAATAGCATTAGTACAGAAAAAATGTTATAACTATATTGAAATTCATATATATATCTATTTTATTATGCATTTTTAAAAACAATTTAACCTAAAGATAGGCAATACTGCTTACTTCAGAGGGAGAAGTTAACCCAAGGACTAATTAATGAACAAAAAAGAAAAAAGAGCACACGTAAAAACCATTTTTCCTTTTATTATTTTTAAAGTTAGTTTTTTTCATTACAAATATGTCAACTCTTGTCATAGTATGAAGAAAGGCAAAGCGTATACGCGCATCCACTTATCTTTAAGAGTTATTTGGCTTGATTTTCAATATTTACATACCTAATTAACAGACAAGAAGCAACATAGTGAAATGTATCATCTCTTGTTGCTACAATATTTTTTGTGAGACTCTCTCAGGTTTGCTTTTTTGCCTATCCTTAGTGACTGCAATTGCATCTCTTAACCTCTGTTTTATAACAAAAAGGGTCTGAAATCAATTTGTGGTCATCCCAGGTCTCCTACAATTCCAAAATCCCTAGTGACCCTTCAAGCAGATATTTTTTAGGTCTTGGTATCCAAAAAGGAAATTAAAAAAACAATTTTGGGGTTTTAATGGAAGTGCTAACACATTTTAACAATTTTTGAAACTTTTATTAACACAGAAAAAGAACGAGAAAATGGATTATTCTGGCACATTAGGAAATGCAAGTTGTTGTTCAGGAAACAGTCTCATCATCTTCAGACATTTCCTCGAATTTCACTGTCTCCTTTTCTTTACTCACCTTTTTTTCTGTTTTGTGTAGGATATGTTTTGGGCCTTTGTGCTCAACATACAGAAATAAATTGCTGTCTTAGGAGACAAAAGGATTCCAGTGTTTCAGTCTGAAGACTTGTCTGTGTATACTTTTTTTCATACTCAGCCAGCCAGCCAAGTAATTGGTATATTTTTAGTTAGGCTGTCGGGTAGGATTGTAAAATTTTAGTAACCTGCTTAAAAAAGTACAAAGTCCTGGGACGTAGGGCTTGTGATTTTACTAGCCCTTTAGTCGATCCCCCCTTTCCCTAAAAATTTTGGAGTAAATAATATCTGGCCGTTAATTTTTCCACAAATACTTTGCCTTTGGTAATTTTACCGCATGACATATTTTCTGTCTTTTATATCATTTTTTTATAGGTTCAAACTTTACCTATATGCAATGATATAAATCCGGTGTTTTTTTTTAGCTGGCCCGTTAATTTGTAATTGGTAGTATAAAGAAGGAATTTTCTTTTCATTAGTAGTTGTCATTATTATTTAATTCCTGAGTAGTGAACATCCTTTCCTAAATAGATTCAAACATATTCAAGACCTGATTGAACATTCGTGTGTGCTCATAAAAGACGGAGTGTAACCCTGAGGATTTGTTGTAGAGTTATAATTATAAGTCCTTTTTGGACTAGGAGTAGAATTGGGGATCAACATCAGAGTAATTCTAGCAAATGTCCTTTTTTATATTCTTTTTTCCTTCCTCTCTTGTCACAGCAGATTGCAGCTGATCTAATGAAACGTCATGGGTATTATTCTTTCTCTCCTCCAAAACATTCTTCAAATTGTCAGGGTTACCATGTTGATTTTCGGTTTCTTTTTTTTTAATATGCCCATTCCACGCTGGGTTTTCATCATTGCCTATATATTTTACTGCTGTATATCAGCTTTAAATCAGAAGAAAAAGAAAATAGAGACGAAATAAAGAAGGATTAGTGTTTATAAGGACAAAAGAGTAAAGTGTCACAGATCTGGGATCATGAATATATATTTCGAAAGGACTCATTGAGTAGTGGACCTTAACCTCATAGTCATAATATTTGTGGATACTTAAATAAATATGAGAAATTCTTTCCCTAATAATAAAGAATAGTTTTAATAATAAAAACTATGTTTAAACCAATGAATATAAAAACATAAAAGGCAGCAAATATGTCATCCATTAACATTACTTAGAACAATTAAATAGTAAATTTAGTCATTGCTTAGCAATAGCTAATTGAAGTTTAACAAATCAACGTTCAGTACTTGAGCGATAAGGGTTTAATTATACAAATAAAGTAATCATGTCTTTGATATTCTTACATATTACCGCCATTGATTGACTGAATGATAATTGCGTAACTTCCGGCAAATTAAAAAAAACAAAATAATAGGGAGGCACATACCCAAAAGTGAAGTTAAAATTGAGCAAAGTACGGGTATATGTGGTGCGTTAACATAAAAACAATATTGAACAAAAATCAAGTAGAGGAGAAAATCCAAATCTATGCGTATATTTTTACTTTGCTAGTAGATAAATTGCTCGAGGAGGAATATTACACGAAAGAAAATTGACCGAGGCGGAATATTGTTACTAAAAAGTTTAATTTTTAGTGACTTTGAACATACGAAGCTACTTATAACTTAGCCTATGAAGCTCGTGAAATGGCGCGAAAGGTAGTTTAGTTTTTCCAAATGTATTTGCTTCATTTACTTTTGTCTTTGCCGGTCTTCATTTACAATTAGTGATGGGACGATTCATTAGAATGGGAGAATGAGGTGTTTCTTCTCTAATCGAAACCGGGATTTGGAAAATATTGCTTAATTTGCAATTCCAATTCTTATTAATTACTGGTATTTAACTGTTAATTACTTTTCTAAATTATAAAAAAAAAAAAAACTAATTCGCTGCAAAATTAAGAAATTTTTGTCTTTTTACTAGAAAATGTTATTTTTAAATTTAATATTTGATTTTCTTTTTCAAAAAATGCAATATTTGAATTTTATTTTTTAGATGAGCAGGGAATTTTTGAAATTTTTTTGCAAAAAATTAATTATTAATTTTTTCTATTAATAGAAAAAATTCTTTAATTTTGGAGGAATTTATTTTTTCCATAACCTTGAAAAGTAATAAATAAGAATCGGAATGACAAATTTAACATTATTTTCCCGGTGCCAATTCTAGAAAAAACACCCTATTATCCAATTCCTGACTCAAATTAAGCATCCCATCAATAATAGAAATAAAATACATAGAATGATGAGAATGAGCAATAGCGAGCTAAATTCTTGGATGTTGCAACAGCAGACGAGAGCCAAAAGATAGTTGAACATAATAATCGAAATCATAGTATTTCCTTCTAGAATCTCCAACAATTTTATGGTATTAGTATGGTTGTTGTAAAAAAATACCTCGTTTAATAAAAATAAGTAGACCTTTCAATCTATTAGTGATCATGTCTTTGATTCATTTCCTGAATCAAACCATATGTATATTCACACTAATAAACTAAAATCTATTTCAAAATGTTATGCAGGCATAAAATTAAATCATTTGTAAAAACGTGAATGTGAAAGGAATCCAGAGAACAAATTCGGAGAGTACTTAGGAATCTTATTCAATTTAAATTGAATTATAGTCAGAATAATAAAATTATATTTAAATTTAAAAATTGGAATAAACATTATTATACTTCATAATATTATCTGTTTAAAATACATTATTAACCTAAATAAATCTCTAAATTGATATAATAATAGTAATACAGGGGCACCCACAGGGGGAAGGGAGACTGAAGCCCACCCCCCACCGCCATTCAAGGAATTTTTGCCTTTTACTATAATTTTTTATCTTCAAATGTAAAAATTTTATATGTAATACTTTTTTTTAATGGATTTATTTTCTAAAAAAAGAACTCAAATTGTGCAATATTCATATATTTATTATCATGCGGACACCCCTCTATTAACTCATTATACTTCAAGTAACATCTAACAAAATAAAAATGAAGAGCCCTCTATGTATTTAACATACCTAACTCTTAAATGTGAAAATGTTGGAGTAACTATCCAAAAAGGCAACGATTCTACGTTTTTGTCTTTGTCGGTCTCTGCAGCTGAAAAGGCTCCAGAGAAAGTTGTCATCTCCATCCAGACTGCCTTCAACATCAAGAAGTCAATTACAGCTTCATACAGCCAAGAAAAACCAAAACTTCTGGAGGAACAATATGGCTGACTTTTGGCTTCCTCCTTCTATAATGCCTCCTCTCACCTTGACACCTTAATTTCTTTTCAGTAAATTGACTTAAAAATGCATTTTTATAATAAATATATATAAATTAAGATATAATATTTTCCCTCCACTAATTCTATTTCTTTATAACTGTAATTTATTTTCTCCACCAAATATCATATAACAGGCAGCTAATATTAACAAAGGCCCTAATGCAGGCTTACTTTATGTCGCCTTTTCCTTGCACTCTGACTTTGTATTCATCTTTAGTGATATAAAACGTACATTACGCGCTATGCTGTTTTTGCTTTTTATTTTCATTGCTATGAAACGACTCAGTAAAAATATTGGTATTCAGATATTGAAAAAAAAACAACACATGTTTGAAGGAACTTGCCAAAAGTACATGTACATACTAATTGATTTTACAATAACTTCAACTTGTTTTAAACTCGACCTCAAATTATGTATATTCTATATGGATGTTTTTTTTTTAAATAGGGCATTCATGTTACACAAAAAAAAACATTTTTAATTATGTTCATGAACACAAAGGTAGTAGCTATACTACAGTGATTTAAAAACTATATATTTTCATGCCTTTTCTTTTACGGCATGAATAAATATGCATTAAAAATGCTTACTTCAAGGTTTTTCAATTTCATTAAAATTAATTTATGGCATAAAAGTACGTGAGTACTAGGTACGTAACCATGTAAAATTACTCTTGATCGTGTTGCTAGAGACAATGAACCCCTCCTTTTTTAGAAGAAAACAGAGGAATAATTCTCATTAAATATTAGCAATTTTCAGAGGTCAAAATGCTTATGTTTTTAATCTGGAAAGTTTATAGGGTGAGAAGATAAAGAAATACATAATGTATAATGATTTAGAAAATAATTCAGCTGTCAAATAGGGCATAAGACGTCACATTTTAAAGGAATGATGTACCTTTACATGTAAAGAGCTTCATTAATATAATATTCGACAATTCCAACAACAGAAATAATATTCAGCTATGATGGTATAGTTTTAAGTTAGCAGATCAATTTCTTTCCTTTAGCGAACGATGGTGTTATTTATAAAGAAGGGATTTGTGTAAAGAAAAAACTTAATATAGCGAATAAAAAAGGAAAACGGTTGATGCCTTTGCTCTTTCTTCATTTTTGTTAATTATTTAATCAGTTGTGGCTGTGTTAACCTCTCTCTCTAAAAGAAGAATTCTCGCCTATCTTTGGTGTAAATTGATTCAAAATGTATAATGAAATAAATATATATGAATTTAAATATAATTATAATTTTTTCCATGTTTGACTTCCACTAATGTTTTTAATAGTGACGTCAAATAATATAAACTATTATTACAAATCGTATAATTTCTAGTGTTATATGGTGTTAATATACCGTTGTTATTCTCTATGACGTATGACGTCAATGTTTTTTTTCTCTAACTCTCTGCCCTATTTGTGTTATTGAGCATTTATTAATTTTTTTAAAAACAAGGACAGTTTCCTACAATTCAGTTACTATTCAATTACTGTTAACTATCATTAAAAAAGAAATACTCTAAACATGGAGACCCACTCTTTGTTTTTCCTTTTTTGACCTACAAAGGGAGATTTTTTAGACTAAAATAGTATTGATATTAAATCAATGGAATATTGAATTAAGACAATCGTGTAATGAATGTTTTAAGGGTGGAATTTTTTTTTGAAGTTGATCTATGTATTTTATCCTGTCAGAATAATCTTTAATTATAAAGCGAAGTTTGTATGTATGTATAAATGTATATTTGAACGAAAAAAAGTTATTTTTGATATAAAAAAACAGTTTGGTCATATTAAGAAAATCTTGTAGATGTTTTGCATGTAGCATCAAGCGTGTAAACAGAGTGTACTGTACATAGTGCTTCCTGACGTACATCGCACTCATATTTTTGATCTATGAAATAATAATGTAGTCATATTAATGAAATATCTCAGGTGTTTTGTATGTAGAATTGAGCGTTTATACACGGGGAAATGTATATAGTGCTCCCTTGATGTAAATTTTATTCATATTTTTTATTTAAGAAATATCAATGTAATCATACAAATGAAATAGTTTGGGCGTTTTGCCTATAGCTTTGAGCGTTTTTAGCTAAGGCTCTGCAAGGAATGGCTCTAAAGACTAAAGTACTCTCTGGCTCATCAGTCATAACGTCATAATATTTTTTTTTCTCAGACTGTTATTATTATTATGTCGTTCATGAGTTACGTGTGAGTGTTTTCATGAAAATGGTAAGTGACGCAGAGTATTTCCGGGCTTGTTATCTTCTACATTTTTACGGCAAAGTTTGTCCGTTTGCAAATAAGTCTAATACCTCTGGGCATTGCCACCTACTTACTCAAGTAATTAATAAATAAAGTTTTCATAATTCCTTATGACATTCATTACACGTTTTTTTATTTAACTTTCTTATCATTTCATAACTATTCGACCAATATCAAAAAGACAAAATTGCCTTTAGTTGGTCAGAAAAAAACGGAGAATACTTACGACAAAGGCACTGAAGAGAGCACATTTTATTTTTTCGGCATTCCTTGCATATACTAATATAATACCGTCAACTAAAACTATTAAGCCACTAATATTAGGGGGGGGGATTCATCAAAATGAGCAAATTCAATTTTAGCCCAACGTTTCGGAAGGAAAATAATCTTTTATGGTAAGCACTATGGGGGAAAAAAATCCTGCCAAACTCTCCCCCCCCAAACCAAAAATTACTTTTTCACTTATGAATGCTTATTTTTTTATCGATTTTCTAAGCAATAATAAGAAACTTGGAAATGTCATGACTATTGAAGCTTTTTTATGCTTATAGCAATCGTAATATAACATTTTAAGCTTATTAAGTAAATTTTTAAGGCCACAGAAAAGGTCAAAGGTCACAAAAAGGTCAAGTTCTTTAAAAATTTTATTTTAGGGTGTGGATTCAGGTGTCCAATTTTTAGAGTGACATGTTAATTCGATTTTCTGACGCATTTTAATGAGAAAAGTAGAGCATGTAAAGTTTCATTCTTCAAAGGGTGTTTTTTGATAACTAACAATCGGTTCATAGGACTGTCGATCATTGGGACCGGTCCTTAAGACTGCTTGTCTTTGGGACCGGTCCTTTGGAATTTTTCATAAAAATATCGATGTTTTATTAAGACAAATGAGATATATGAAATGTGTATTAAGATTATTGCACATATTTTGCATAAAATATTATTTTTTTCATTATAATACAATATAATACGAACGTATTATATTGTTACTTGGTTAATCAATTTATACTATTATATAACAGAATAATTAAAAGGAGGAAAAACACCGTCATTGATGTCATAAGGGATCAATTTTACCTTCTTTAAGTACCAACAAGGAATACTGGACTGGACAACAGTCCTTAGTTCTAAATAAGGGCCACACAACACTACTCTCATCTTATTTTCCATATATTCTATGGCCTACTTTGACAATCCCCCTCCAATGCAATTTTTTTTATTATTCTTGTACAAAATGAAACAATTTTCATTGTATTCACGACATATTTTAGTCAATTACAGGCTTTATATTTAAATTTATGGGATGAGTTAAGGTACTTAACATATTTAGCTATATTTTATAACTTTAAGTTGATTTAGAGTCTTATATTGGCCCTGATATGGCTTTTCGAATAAAATCAATCTATTTCTTACTTTTATTTTGTTTTTTAGTTACTTAAATTGCATTTTTGATGCACTTTCAAAGAATTAATAAAAAATGATATAAATTATTTTAGAATAAAAATGCCATTCGCCCTCAATTTGAGAAAAAATATTCTAACTTGTTTTTGTATTGACGGGGAGCATATTTGTTATTATTTTTTGCAAACCATCAAGTTATAAAGCAGTTATAATCGAAAAAACTTGATTATATATATATATGTATGTAGAAAGGCTTTAAAGAAACACTAAAAGATTGAGTAATGTATTTGTATACAAATCATTTAAACTAGAAAAAACTTAATTTTTCTAAAGCCTACAGTTTTGTTCAAATTAATCAAATTTGCCAGGTTTATTTTTTGGGAAATATAACATGAAAGGAACTCGAATAATCTAAATAATTATAATTCGAGTACTTATTATACACTCCAACAAAATGACATTTCTTTGAAAGCACTATAACAACATATAATTCCCAAAACAAGACAAAATTTGAGAAAGCCTCTCCCTCTTATCTAAATGTTATTTTGAAATAATGGATTTACGAGTTTTAAAACTTGTACATATATCTATTCTAATGTATCGCATAAAAAAAAATATAAAATATCGTTACACTATGTTTAAAATATGATGCCCGTCATTTTTGAACTTGCTCCAATTAATATAGCTACAAATATATATATTGAAAGTTCTTCCTATTTAAAAAATATGGGAATATGGTGTTATCTTCATCATCATGGGCGTCCTTAGCAAAAAATCTGTTCTAAATATCGACGTAGATATATCTATTCATCGGCCTTAATTAAATAAGATAGTACTTTTGTAGAGAAAAAACACAATTTATCGTTTAGAGAAGAAAAACGATTGGTGTTTGTCCTCTTTTTTCATTAATTCATGGATTGTTGTGGCGTTATCTGTTTCTGTATGAAGAATTCTCGCTTACTTTTGGTATATTTAAAAAAAGTACACATTAAAGAAACATATATTTGAATATAAATTAAAGTCTATCTGTATGTCACCCTGTAATCCGTACTGTCATTTTTGATCAAACAAATAACAATAAAGTCATATTAGTGAAATCTTGCAAGTATTTTAGATATAACATCGAGCATGTGCATTATATTAAAAAAAATGCATTTATTGAATATAAACTGATGTATGTGACTCAACCGGGCATTGTTCTAGAGAACAAAGTACTCCCTGGCTCATCACTGCCTTGTTGTGGTGCAAGTATGTATGATTATATGGTGCCATTGTGTATATATAGGAATAAATGGTTTGTCCGCGTCTGGTTATGGATGGAGTGGATCAATAGGCTTCTATTCAAGAAGCAGAACCTGGTAAAGCACCGGCATGGATTTTGTCTAGGGAGTAGAATGACTATGTATTAATAAGAATATATACGTTTTCCTATTAAATTACATCGTTGCCTTATTCCTTCACGTCTCTTCTATCCTCAATTCTCTCGGTCCTTTATTTAATAGTTTGTATCTCTTGAACCTTGTCTAGACACACCAATCACGTCATACTATTACTTTTTCAATATGTTTTTTATTCTTTTATTTATGAGGAGAGAAGATCTAAGCATTAAATAATAACATGTAAGGTTGTCATGAAAAACAAAGAGTAACACAGATGACTTTTTAAGGAGTTATATTCTATATTATTAAAGTAAAATTTGTCAGTTAGTCGACGCCTAATAACTTTGGGAATGCAGAGTAATACTACTATTATTGAAATATAACTATAATATTAGGGTGTTTCTTATTTATCATTTTGTTGAAATATCCAGGTCGCCGGGTAAAAATCCGTTCCTTTTATTACAAAAAAAGTTTCAGCGAAATTAAAAAATATTTAGAGGTAGCTCAACGACCTCCAAGTTTAGAAAATTGACAATAATTTCAAAAACATTGACTTTTTCCTCGATTCTCGTGTAAACAGTTCACAATAAAGCTTTTTATTCACTATAATTTGTTTAAAGATGATGCAATTTATTTCTAAGATATATCAATGCTATTTTGAGAAAAAAATATTTAAAATATGAATAACAATGCAAAATGGTTGAAGAAAAAATTAATTCATATTTAACTTATTGCGTGAAATATTGTTACTATTTTCTTTCTGCAAAACATGATTTTTGGTTTTGATTGTATTCGTACATAATTTGAAATGTTAAATTAGGCCTATTTATTGGTCCTCCAAAGATTTTCTTAATATCAAAGCCCCCTCTATGAAGCATAATTTATGATATGCACAACTTGAGTACTTTTTTTTTTTACAATTTAAATCCATTTGGCATGGAATTATACTCTCATATAATTAATACTAATAATAGTTGAGGAATATCTAATAACAAATATAAAAACTTTTTGCTAAGAAAAACAGAAAAATCAAAAGAAAAGAACAAGTTCATCAAAAAAAGGAGCAAGATAATAGACCTTTTTTTTCTACACTAACGATAATTTCTTCTGATTCAATAAATGTGACAAATGATAGACAAAACTAATTACAAGCCTAGTACTTTAAATAGTGAAATAGCACTAAAGATATAGGAGAGGAAATTATCAATTTCGCCAACGATCATCTTCAATGGAGCCTTCCAAGAAATGATTATAAAGAATTTTTGGAACCAACAATAATATTTCTTAGTGGTACTCCAAAACGTGGAATAAAATTGACGTCTCCCGGTCCAATACACCACACTTGTTGGTTGTCCAAAGTATTGGATAGTTTAAAAATTGTATTATTTAATACAATTTAAATTAACATCTAAAGAGGAACAAGGATGGTGGAATATTTGTATCTTTATTTTCGAATATATTTGAAAGCATGGGTCTTACACCCTCAGATATTCCATTTAAGGATGAAATCACAATATTCCGGAACCAATGTTCTAATTTAAAGAAGGCATCTCAAAAATTTTTAAACCATTTATGGTATTTATCTCAAGAGCTTCTTGGTTTGGCTCTACTTGATCTTTGAGTGAGTTTGGCAACAAAAAAGAAAATATTATTTGAAATGAAAAATAAGGAAAAACCAGACCTAAACTCAAGGAAAAAAATTATTTATAAAAATATAGAAAACTTTGTTACAAAAAAAAAAAAAAAAAAAAAAAAAAAAAAAAAAAAAAAAAAAATAATAATTGAGATGCTGAAGCAAGTTTTAAAAGTTGATCCAAAATTGTGGCGAGTAAATATGATTATTAGAAATCCCTTGAAACAATTGATGCTCTTGAAGTTGCCAATGACCAAGGAGAACGAGGAGTTGCACTTATTAAATAAATTAGTTTCTCGTTAACAAGTTACGAATCGTAGCTCTATTTCTTATTGCAACTTGTTGAAGAACATTGAAAGACGCGAGTCTGTATCTAGGATACCATAATATTTTAGACATATTCATCAGAAAAAAAAAACTATTTCTTAATATGCATAGGGAGGGTGAGGATACTTGTTACGGAGGAGACATGTGCCACTTCCAATAACTTTAAAATGTAAAGTTATCTACCCACTCTGTTCTTATACAATTGAACGCCTTCTTTTGATTATCAAATCAACATAAAACTTGGGTTGCCTAATGCTTACGATTATAGATAATTCTGACATTGAAATTTTTGACATAAAAGCTAAACTTTTTTAGGTAAGTGTTTGTTGAGATATATTTCTATTGTAGAACATGCGATTTTAATTTTATTTCATTAAATGTCATAGTCTAGCATATTATTCAATCAATTCACATACTTTTAATATATCATTAGTTTGAATATTCAGTTCCTATCATTTATTCTGATTCCAACATTAACTTGAGACTTGTTACACCCTATTTTTATTATATATACCATATATATATAAATTTTTTCTATTTGTTCTATGTTCTATTTTTGTAAATGTTTTATTTGTTTATCTTATATATGTAATTATAAGTATTTACTTTATGCTGACAAACTAATAAAAACTAAGATATATACTTGAATATAACAAATGACAGTTTTTACATGTTTCCTCCTGTTGCAACATGTCTAATCCGACCCTGTGCCATGTGTCCTCCCACCCTTTATAATGTCTCCTCCTAGTGTATCAAGTATCGTTCTTTTGGCTTAGTTTCAAATATACCAATAAATGCTTATTAATTATTGCAGCAATCAAAAATACTTTGTAATTACTTATCTTAGGTAACTACCTATGCCATGTTGCCCGGGCGTTGAATTATCTTTTAAATTGTGAAATTATGACAGTTTGAAAAAAATGATGTTTTGTAACATCACTCTCCGGTATTGTATAATAATAACTTATAGAGTAGAAGCTATTATTTTTATCATATAAATTATCTTATGCTAATAATGTTATAAACTAATAAAATATATAATATGTAACGCCAAATTATTTATTTTTAAGGATGATTAGATATCATTTAAAAAAAAAAATCTATATAAAAAACCGCCCTAAATATACACTTTAACAATGATATTCTTTTTTAATAAAAAAAAACAACTAATTGTCACTCTAAACACTAACAATACAGCCAAATGAAAATATTTCCCCCCCATATATAACAATAATATATCTTAGAGTAAATTTAGTAATCTTTAAAAAATTATCAAATATAAAAATCTGTTTCTTAAACTGTTTTCATGATAATTGAAGAAGAAGTCCCTGTTTATGAAAAACTTGGAAATTTTCAAAACTTTAACGCCGTTGAGCTACCTCTAAATATTTTTCAATTTTGTGGAAGCTTTGTCAATTGTATTTATTTATCAATAGGAACGGATTTTGACACGGCGATCCCTACATTTTAGCAAAATGAAAAATAAGAAACACCTTAGTATAATATTTCCTTCCACGAATGCTAATTCAAATGTAGAAGTTTCTCTACTGTACAGTACAGCTGCAAATAATTTTCACTCCTCATCCCATATCATATAACAAGCAAGAGTTGCTAACAAGAGTCTTACTTCATTAGTATCACACGTATCTTTCCCACCTTTTTCCTCTTGTTCTACAAAAATCAAGTCCCTAAGCATAGATTTACATTTTGTTTGCCCAAAGTGTCTTTGTGTTAATTCACTTTTTATAGAATTTTACCTGATTCTTTTGGAGTTTTTGTCAAATGTAGGACCTCAGTTGGTTTTGAAAAAGGTCTTAATTTTATAATATACATGTTATATCATCATATAGCTGAGGAACCTTCCTAACACAAAATAACTTCATTTAAAATGATTTTTCTTAGAGAGAAATCCAACACGAGACAATTCAAGGAAATATAATTAATTTACTAGCCTGTATGGATTCGTTCCAGACATGATGATTCTTCATTGAAATAAAACATAGAATACTAGCATTCCCCCATAAAAATAATGATTGTATGACTGTAGGTACATGTATTTACAACAAACCTTTTAGAGTGTGTACTTAAATGCATCGACAAGATTATCGTTATGTGAGATATAAAAGCTATTAATTATGTGAATGCAGACAACAGTTGGTGTAAAGAATTTATGAAGGAGTAATGATTATATATATGAACTACTTAACATCTGGATAGATATTAGATAAGCCACCCCCTTAATAAATTCTTGCAAATCTATATTAATAAAGCAAAATTTGAATGCCATAGCCGTCATGACGTCTAATTAAATAAGCTGCAAGTGGCTATAAGATGAAGGAAATAAAAACAAACTCCACTCCGTATTTAGAGCAATGACTTACGCAAAAATTACTATGATATCCATCCTCAATTCTACTCTAACTCCAACAAGGACATAAAATTGTAACTCTGAAACATATCTTCAGTGTTACATTTTCGTCATTCACGCACTCATGATTACTATGAACTTATATTTTCTCTCTTCAAAGATAAAAGAATGATGATACCAGTTTTGGAAAGTAAAAACATATATTCAGGTAGCAACTATAAAAAGCTCTTCCATTATCATATTATTTTCATCTATGATCCTTTTCCTATCCAATACGATTTTGAAAACGTGTCGAGGTCCCTTATGTAATTCAACATCAATAAAAGATTTCTTTTTACAATAAACTCATTGTATAGTCAATAATAATTACAGTGTCTATTTTTATAGCTATGAATGACAAAGCCACTTTATAATTTTTAAGACTTTATAACTTTATAAATGGCCCATTTAGCTCGAAAATTTTCCCTTGGTTATGTGGTTTTTATTTCTTTTAGATAACACGGATGATAATTTTATCCTTGTGACGTATTGTAATGTTCCACGAACACCACTTACAGACGGAAGCAACGGACCGGAGTAAAGTCAATAAGAACACCTTTGGATTGGGGGTACAATCATACACTAAAACATATATTCTGTAAGGGATTACATTTAAAAGGATGTACATACATTTGACTATTAAAATATACAAACTCGTAAAACACAAGGTACCTACCTATCTATTTAAAACAAATCCCTACGTCATGATTTAAAAGTAAATAAAAGACAATACATAACACGTATACATCCCCACCCCCCTTACTCAATTTCCTTAGTTAATTCAAGTAAAAGAGTCAATTCATGGAGGTTGTATAGTTGTTTATATAATATAGATTATAAAGTAATAATCATAACACTCTCAACACTCCTAGCGGACAAAAAGTTGTCATGGAGACAAATATAGATCACGTGGTCTTCATTTCCCCAAGTTGTTTATATCATTGGTAAAACATTTGGAAAGAGTAACATAATTTGCTATGTAAAGGGGGCGTTGGAGGGGGGGGGGGCTGGACAGGCGGAAGTCTCCCCTCCAAAAAAGAATTTAAGAATTTTTCTTTTTACTTAAAATTTAATAATTTCATATTTTGTCATTTGCTATATATTTTTGATGTTTTTCTAATTTTGTTAGATAAAAGGTTAAGAGACAAGATAAAGATTCCCATGAGGTAAACAGCTACAAAAAATTTGATCTATAAATATAATCAAGGTATCCAAAATACATGAAAAAAAACATGGTCGTTAAAAATCTTTCTTGAAAGTAATTTTTTTTTATTCTAGCCGATTGGCATTCAAATATAATTTTTGTTTTTGAATATTTTATTTTCAAAGATACTTCTAATTTGTACGCATATGGGTATGTATTTATGTATAATCTACCTGTTTTGATAGTTGGTGTTGTTCAAAGACTCTTGGTAACAGAGTGTAAAACTAATTTACAGTAATGCCTTGAATTGCGATATTTAGTTTGTTATTATTTTGAACACTATGTACTCAATTGCTAATTTGAATATAACATTGATGGTTTGAATAATTAATTATTATGAAGTTTCCTAGCTTTAATCAATCGAAAAAGGCTTAATTAGTCTAATAAAGGGCACTCACGGTATTAACATTCAGCAATCTTGCCACCATATATGCATATGTTATGCGTCATCACAATAACAATCTTGAATAAAAATTTAAAAATAATAAAAGTTTCTAATTTATTTTTTTACATCATATATATATATATATTTGCCATGTAATCAAATTTATGGAATGATTTAAGATAGCAAATATTATTAAATATAGTTTAGAAAATGGTGTTTTAACTTTTTTTCTCCAATTCTCCACTTTTTAGTGAGGCAACTCTCCATTTCCCACAACAGCACTTTACTGCCTTAATTTTTTGTTTGCATATGTATATTTTTTACTCACAGCTTTCACATGGAAATAAAATACTTATGAAAAGATTAGTAATGTTTTTTTCTCAATTTATTTGTCCAATTCAAAAAATGCAACAGTAAATAGAATATTAATCGAAAAATACTTCAAAACTAACCCATAGCTTGTTTAATAAGCATAAACTACAAACTATTTCCCCGTAGTCTAAGTTATTACTGAATTAACATTAGTTAATTTTTATATTGATGCTTTCAAGGGATATTTTTATATGAATATATTTTGCTTTGCCTTGCCCATTGTATATAAAGTCATTGTTGATTGTTCCTTTAAGATATGTGAATACTAATAAGCCATATACTAAAATAAAAAAATGTTAAAAAAATGGGCATTTGCAGCGTTTAAGTAAATCTCTTAATCATTTAAGCTGATGTTTCTTGTTTATTAAGGTCCATATTTTTTCAAATAAATAAAATAGGGAATCTAATATTGAGACACACAAATATTTTTTTTGTGAAAATATTGTTTTATTAACATATTTGGCACGGGTAGTCCAAATATGATAATTTTCTAAATATTTTCTGGCCCCTCCCCTCTATTTTTTATGTTACAACCATTTGGTTAGTAATTAGGTGGTGACAAACAGACACACTTTGCTTTAATAATATAGTTAATAACTCCTCAATAAATTATCATTATTACTCTCTATTTTTCATGAGCACACTCCCACATGGCTACTCAAAACTTAAATGTTTTCTCCTCAAGAATAAAAGATTATAATTACCTGCTTAAGAAAAAAGAATAAATATCAAATGATGCGCCAGAGAGTACTTTGGTCTCTAGAGTGCTCTCTGGCTCAGCTTTATCCGTACACACACGCTCGTTGCTAAAGCATATATCAAGTCACTTTAGTTTAATTTTACAGGGCGAGGACTCAAAAATTTAAAAAGCCGTTTTCACTTCTACATATTTTTATTTTGTGCCACTTTTATGGCAAACTTTTGAACCCAAAGTTGGTAATTTAATAATTTTCAACACTTTTTATTCAATAGGCACCCTACATTCTGAATGGTGGCTTCAATATGTGGGCAAACAGAAGCACAGCTGGCCTTGATGAAGCACGAGACAAGTTGTTCTACTCCTTTGTAATCACAACCTTCAGGACATCGAAATTTGTGTCAGAAGTCTTGTTCGTCTTGCCCTCCAAGACACACCAAACAGCAAAGTCCAGGCGGTTCACGTCGGGTAAATACGAGGCCAGAAATCTGACTTGGAGAAGGCAGTCATGTTCTTCCTGCAAAAATCCTACACCTTCTTGAACGTCTGTGCCAGGCGCTATCTTGGATAAACATATAGTTGTTCCTGGGGAACATGCTCTTCAACCATGTCAAGAAATGTTACCTGAGGACATTATAGTAGACGTCCGTGATGACTTTCTTGTGGGCCTTGAAGAAGTATTGAGGTATCTTGCTGCCGTCGGACGCCACGACGCTGAGGGCCATAACCTGAGCGGTATGTTTGGTCCAGAAGGTTCCCCTGACTTTAGCTCTTGATTCAGCGAAGAAGTGATCATTTCTCCTTTCCAGAACAGCGTTCATTGTGAGGATCTTCTTGTTGGAGATCGACTTGTGGGGGAAGAGATCGCGGGGCCTCTGCCGTTTTGATTGTTGCTCAGACATTTTTTATCAAACAAAAATAAAACAATCATTTTATTAAAGCTTTTTTTCAGCTCTTTAGAATGGTGTCAAGTACAAAATTATAAAACTTTTAGAGAAAAGGATAGTTGGTCTCGAAATTTTTTCTAATTTTGGAGTCCTCCGCCTGTATATATGCACTTCCCTTTTCTTCCTCTCAAATCCCATCAAATCATTGAATTATTATCTGAAGAATGAAATCTAATAAAACGAAAAATAATTTTCTTTTTTTTAAAAGTATTTTTTTCTTTATGCGATGTTTCTAAATTTTTCTATACGATCAGATTGGCAATTATTTTAATATAAGTTTATCAAAATCACTTGAATACTCCATTTTTGCAAATTACATTTAGTAATTGTATAAATATGATTATTTTGCGGAAGACTTTGATAAATTGATTATAAAAGAAAACAGTTTGTTGACTTAAAAATTAAAATGAATAGAAACATTCATTTAAAAATAATAGCCATGGATTTTCAATTAGGGCATATACTTGAATTCCGAAAAGCAATTCATTTTGAACATAATTAAACATCGATTATTTATGCATTATGTAGCAAAGTATTATACTATACTTAATCAAATAAAGGTAAGAAATAAATTTTTAGTACTTTAAAAATGACATTTTTCTGTCACGCGGGTGCATTATCATCTATGCAAATATTATTAAAGCAAAGGTTATTTGTATGCATGAATTTATGATTTAATGTGAAAAAAAAAATGAAATTTTGGAAACATATGGTACTACTGAATTTAGAACCTCACGACTTATAAATTCACTAATAAATAAAAAAGAAGAAAGAACGCACGCATACACGGGGTTTCCTTTTCTAATCAGTAAACTTAACTTTTTCCTTACACAGATCCCTTCTTTAATCATATACAAATAGAGTATAAAGAAAAAAAGGAGTATATTACACGGGGAGTACTTTATATGACATTTAAAAAATAAATTTTCCTTAAATGAAGTTTAGCAGACAGCAATAAGCCCATTCAATCATATAAAAAATATTTAGCTGTTGTCATTAATTTTTTTTTGAGGAGAGAACTTCTAAGTATTGAGTTACTACGTGCAATCATACTCATGAAAAGGGAAAGAGTAACACCAAGGATTTTGTTGGGAGTTTATCTTCCATATTATTAAAGTTAAATCTGTCTCTTGTGACGCCTAATAACTTTGATAATGCCGCGTAAATAATAACAGCAAAATTATCTCGCAGATTACCAACAAACATACAAATAAATTAAGAGTTCTGTGTAAAAAAATAGATTATACTATATAATTTGGGGAGAGGGGAGGGGAGCTGAAATATACCCAGCCCCAAAATTTTAATATTTGGACCAGGGGCTGGTTCGCCTTTGTTCCTACGCTACTGGGATATATTTATTAACATAAACTCAAATTAAATTATTAAAAAATTTTTTTTTATCCACAGTAATGTGAAAAATGCAATGGTATTGACCAATGGTTCCAAGCTTTTTCATCACTGCCAAGTCTCGAGGGTATGGTTTTCCAACCTGGGGTGAATGTATACCTGAATTTACAATTAAGGCTTCAATAAAAGAATACAAAAGTAAGTTTATAATCTAAATTTTTTCAAAGTGACATAGATATTAATATAAATTTCGTTAAATATTTATTTCATTATTCCTTTTTTGAATATTTCCAAATACTTGAAATGTTTCACTATATTTGTTCTGGCGACAAATTATATACATTTTGGTATACATTATAATTGCGGAAACTGCTTTTCAAGTACTGCTTCTTTCTACTTAAAACAACAACATTAAACAAGCACAGGTCAAATCTAAAAAAAACTGAACACGATGTTCGATTTTCTGGCTTAAAAATTAATCCTTTAAGAAATTAATCTACAAATCACAAATAAAATCAGGGATTTCATTAAAAATATTAAAATATCTGTTAATTAGGTTGATTTTGTAGTATTTTTTATGTAATTTTTTAGTATAGAATGCTATTTAATTTGGAGATGAAAGAAGGGAATGTATTTTTATAATTCACAATTAAACAATAGATGAATGGAATTTTGTTATTTACTTGTCTTTCAAAGTTTTAAAAATTTAAGAATACCTACACAGTTGTATATCAACATTATAAAGGGGTACATGATAGAGGAAAGGTTGGGAAACCCTACTATAGTGTGTATTTTTTTAGGGAGAGGATAGCAATAAATTTTGCCCAAATATTTGGGTCTATAATTTTTTTAAACACTTTTTTATGACCTTATTTTATAAAATACATTTCCTTGATGGCTTTAGTAGCCCAGTAGTATCATCGACAATGCACTACGTAGGCCCCAGTTGGAAGTCACTCGGGTAGACTGTGTTTGTTTTTCTGTTCTGGGTACCTGGGCGTGTTAAGTACCTACGTTTGTTCAAATTTTATGCATCACTATGATATGGAATGTCACTAATGATCTAAACTAATTATAGATGTACTATCTCAATCAGATATGACTTATATAATGTAAATTATAGGAGGCATTTTCATCCATTATAGTACCTAAATGATTATCATCATAAATTATCAAGCAATCACATATTAACAATGTTCTAATTTAACACTTCCAGGGCCTCTACCATGTTAGGCGCAATCAAAACATAACAAGTCATTTGACTATATTTCCCCGAGATTTATGAGGGTTTTACACTTGCGTGAAATTCCTAGGAAATTCTGCATTTAATTTTTTCATAATATAAGTTTAATTTAGCTCTAGAATGGTTCTCCCTAGGAATTTTCGCACTGGGAACTTTTCCACTTATATATATATATATATATTATAATGATTAAAATGGGTCTCCCTTTACTTGAAGTCATTTGTAATTTATTTTTGCATTCATTAGCATAAAATGAGGGTATTTAATTCGATTTAACTAAATTTAAAATATCAAACATGAAGGTTGTACTTTTTTATGATGAGTTCGAGGCTACTTTTTATTATCAAATTTTTTTTATATAATATAATATGTATTAATACTATACAGCCAAATTGAAATAAAATGCACACATTTCAAGTTTTTCCATGTAAAAAAATAATGAATTCCAATATAATTTCAAGTGAAGCCCCGAAAAATAAGCTCTATGATAAATTTATGTGCTAGGGGAAATCATTCCGAGTAAATTCATTACCGGTCTTTTCATTCCTAGTAATTTCATTCCCACTAAAATTCATCCCAGGACATTTCACTCCGACATTGAAAGGGGATGGTTAGTGACTTCATACAGTTTATGTAGGTGTTGGGCTGTAGGGGGAGGCCTGGGCAGTCGGCACTGGAGATGAGTGATGCCTAGTAATGGATGGGAGATGGATATGAATGATTTATTGCTTTTTATGTATTATAAATGACATCATGATACATCTTTAATAGGGAGTAGGAATGGAATCATGATCCGGGGATGTTATTTATACCTTGGAAAAAAGAAGTAAATCCCGTCATTACTCCTCCTGTCCTTCATCGTCTATCACTACTCGCTCCTACTCCTTGTCATTAATCCACAATTCTCTGTTTCATCCTCCCATTTTCTCTTCCCTTCCTCTTTGCAATTCAAATCTACGTAAACAAATTGCAAGTTGCTCTTGCCTCACTCCCTTCTCTAGCATGACTTACTCTCCCCAACTTCAAGTTCAGCATTGTATTATTGAATCCTACAACAATCATCATCATTCAGATGATCATACTGGGTCCCTATCCCTCTACATAGCTACACAAATACTACCAACTAGTATATCCCCTTGAAAGTGGGAATGAAATGTCCTGGTATGAATTTTACAGGGAATGAAATTACCGGTTACACTATAATATATGCAGGATCGACGTGATATTTTTGACACTGGATTATTATTGTACATAATGACCATTACTTGCCAGTAAATTATTTTCCAAAATTTGAATCAGTAGTTGAGAAAACGTAGTGCTCACAGGAATGAAATCCAACGACTTTATCTTGTCCAACCCGTGGAAAAGAATAACCATGGTTAAGATGATACACGGCGGTTTTAAGGGTTGTGACGTCATGAGGGTGCCTGCATAAGGAGGAGCACAGTGAAGACCATAAGTGCCATTTGCCATTTTTTTTAGCCAAAGGTCCCAGATGTGGCTGTCCAAAAACTTCTAGGACAACTCCAGGCCCAACATATGGCCTCTCAACTGCCCCGACTGTAATCCCTGTAACTTTTACTTATGGGGTGCCGTTGAAGGGGATATCAACCAAACCTCGTGCAACACTGTGCACGAGTTAAAGCAGCGCATCATTGTGATTTTCAGCAAGTTGCCCAGGGACCAGGTTGAGTGCAACCGATCAGGTCCAGGCTGGAGATGGTCATCGTCACTAAGGGTACCTACTTTGAGTAGAATTCGAGTCCAGAAGCAATACATATCAAATAGCTTTTGAATTTTTTGATTTAATATATTATCAAAGATTTTAAGTATTGTTTTGTAAATTTGTCAAAAATATTGCATCGACCCTGTATATAAGGGGTAAAGTTCCCCGGCGGAAACTTCTGGGGCGAATTATTCGGTCACCGTTTCATTTAGTTAAATATAATCCACCATTAATTGGCGGGGTCATCACTAACACCTAAATTGCTGCTTTTTACTGGACGAACCGGGTTACATAATTCAAAAAAGCTAGTCCCGCCGCTATTAGTGACAATGAAAATTAAAAATAATGATAAACTGCATTTTTAGAAAACGTGGATTCGTCTTCCGCTTCGAGAGGTTATTTATAATCCGGTTTTTTCGGAAAGAGTCGTCTTGTTCGAACTAGAAATACTTTCTGAAATTCTTTCAATAGTTGCAGGTGATCGTTTCCGACTACAAGTTTCTTTAATAATCGCGGGTTTAAGACGCTCAATATAAATAGCGTCCTTTTTACCCGATGGTAATTCCACATAATATGTACTTAAATTCCGAGATAATACTTTCGCTGGACACATATAAGTTGCTTCAGGAGAATGTTTTACCCAATCCAAGCAATAAAGTACGGAAATATACAAAGGTTTAGAAGAGTTGTTGGTTCCTGCTGAAAGAGAGATAAAGTCTATGCTTCTGAAATGTTCAGCAAGGACATTTGAAATACATTGGTTCGTTGATGACTGATTATCAATTATAGTTCTAAGAATCATAATTTCTGTGCCAGTTACGACTGTAAATGGAGGCATTGAATTTGCACCTGGTTTCATTATAATGCCTTGCAAAATTAAGGGAAGAGATAGAAACCAGTTTGCTTGACGAGCGTTGAGTTTCAAATTGTGTGCCACGATCGGTAAGAACAAATAATGGCAGTCCAAACCGTGTCGATGAACTTTTGCTTTTTGACAACTTATACATCCAAATACCTTGAAATCTTGATATCAGTACTTAAGGTTGGCCAAAAATAACTAGATTTGAGAATATTAATCAAAGCTTTTACACCAGGATGTGATACTTCATGAAATTGATCGAATACTTCTTTACGAAGGGACAAAGAAACAAATGGACGAGGCATAAATGTTGATTTCTCACAGATAAGATCCGATCCTTTGGATAATTTGACTTTCCTAAAATTTTTAGAATGTTCATTAGAGTATTCAATAAAAGGTCCATCTTCTTCAAAGGATTTAATTTGTGTTTTGACTATTGTAGAAGGATCAATAATTATTTTTGATACAGTATTTACAGGACGTGAAAGGTGATCAGTAACCAAGTTTTCTTCACCCGGAATATACTTAACGTCTTGAAAATATTCCATAATTACACATAAGTGTCTCTGTTGACGATTTGATTTTGGTTCTTTTGAACTAACAAAAGCGGATTCTAGAGGTTTGTGATCTGTGAACAGTGTTACATTTAGACCTTGAACTAGATGTTTAAAACGGAGTACTGCCCAATAAGCCGCTAAAAGGTCGCGATCATAGGTCGAATATCTTCTTTAAGTCTCATTAAATTTCTTTGAAAAGAAACTAAGTGGAATGGGACTATCTCCAGCCATCTGATGTAGGGCAGCTCCAGCTGCCACATTAGATACATTGTTTACTAGATTAAATATATTGGAACGAGCATTAAAGAATGGAGCGACTCGACTCTTTGATATAATTGAAAAATAATCGACTTTCTTCAGACCAGATTAAAGGAGTTTTCATATTTGAGAGTCTGAATACTTCGGTCATAGGACTAGTAATAGCTGGGAAATTAGGAATGAGATGCCTATAAAAACCCGCCATGCCAAGAAATCTTCTTAAGTCTTTAGGATCAATAGGCAACTTAAATTCATCGATCTCAGATACTTTTTTATTGACTGGAATAATTCCATTAGCGGAGATATATACATACACCTAAAAATTCGATAGATGAGACAAAACAAATCACATTTCTTGGGAGCAATTCGAAATTTTGAATTCAGATATAATTCCTATTACTCTAGATAAATTTTCTTTGTGTTGTTCTTCTGAAACACTGAAAATTAATATATCATCCAAATGAAAACGAAGCTTAGATGAACATATATTTTTTTCCATAAAACGTTGAAATGATGCACCAGCATTAAAAAGACAAAATGGCATAAAATTATACTCAAAAAGACCAAATGGGGTTATAATTGCAGTTTTAAACTTATGCTCTTCTTTTACTGGGATATGTATAATAAGCACTGCATACGTCAATTTTACGAAAAATTACTGCGCCATAAAGCTGGACAATAAATCGTGCATATCTGGTAAAGGATACTTATCAGAGATCGTATTCAAATTAAATGCTCGATAATTGTCGTCTAGGAATGTCCTCCCTAACGGTGATTTTTGCACAAAATCCACTCCTCAATTAACTTCTTCGGCGATATCAATATACAGTGTGCCTAAACAAAATCTGAACAAAGGTTAGCACAACAATATTTGATCCTATTTATCAAGAACAATGGAGGCTGTCACAACAGCATCCAAATGAGTCCTAGAGACAAAACAAGTCTTCTTGATGTAGGCCTCATTCATTTTGTCCCAGACTGCAATGATGGAAGCCTTCAGGCCATCCACATTCTATTGAGAGGTTTTACAGGTTTCCCTCTCCACAATTCTCCTTACGGATTCAGATCTGGTGATGATGGGGTCCATATGGACAGACTAAAAACTCTTTAATTGCACTCAAACAAACCTTGGACTTTATACCTTCAAGTGGACCCAAATACCTCAAATCTGTTCTTAACTGCATACACAATTATGCAGGAGTACTTTAACGGAATGAAATGTTCCTGGGGCTTATTCCTGCGTGGAGTAAAATCAGGATGTTGATTCGTTTTTTTGTTCCATGATTCAAATCAAAACAAAATATTAAAAAAGTTACTCACAAATGTTCCCCATAAAATCACAAACTTTGGTAGAAATTTTATACTTGCAACTTTACTCATTATTCTACATTTTAAAACTTATATACTCGTTCAGATTTAAGTTACGTACACTGTAATATGTAGTACAAATTATCAATATTGATCGTCTAAGGTAAATATGTATTGATGAAACAACGATTATGATGGCTACTATTTTAGACATGATTTATGTAATGATTCTTTGTGAATGGTAGAGTATGCCTTGTTCGCACTCTGCAAAATATGATGGATCTCTATGCATATAACTTGTGTTATGATCAATGTGTGTATTTAAAAAACATTAAAAAAGGTGATCTTTTATCATCTGTCAAAAACTGGAGCTTATCAAACACGGATTGCCTCAAAATAAGGAGTTAAGTATCAGAATTACTTCGTTACAAAAGTATCCAAAAATTGTAGTTTTTTATATACTTTGGATCAGTGGCCCCCTTTTTTGGAGGGTGAGAGACTTGAACCCCCCTAATAGTTTTTAAAGCGCCCCCCCCCCAACATTAAGACTATTTATATTAGAAAAGTCGGTTTTTGGTGTTATCACACATTGAATCAAAAATGGTCAAACTAATCAGTCAGAAATTTAGCCAGTAAAATTATAAAATAACCAATCAAGTTCATATAATATTTTTTTGGGCTTCCAAGGCCATTGAGAGCCTGTTTTTTACTGAAATAAAACCTATTTTTCTTTCCCTCTTTCCAGATCTCTCTCCTTCTCTCTGTTACGTCTTCTCCCTCAATTTCTTTCTACATCCTTCTCTCTGTTTCTTTTCTTCTACCTTCATTCTTTGTTTCTATTCCCTTTTATTCTCTGCAATGCAGGAATCCTATGCTAGTATATATATAAAATAAACTTATTCATATAAGTAATTATATATCGGTTTGGAATTTTTTTTGAGCTAAGCACCCCTTAAAAAAATATTTTATGAAAATGACAAAAGCTACTTTGGAGATAAAATAAACCCAGATATAGTCAAATTTTCATCCGAAAAATAGCAGTTTCCTTTCATCCAGATTTGACTGTATATGCATTAATATTTACCTTGAGCACAAAGTTAATGAAATTATGAAGAAAGTAACAAAAACTGTGTTCCTGTTTTTTTCTCCAAATGATTTATTTTAGAATAAGGTACAATGGTTAGAAAATATTAAAATAAATTTTTTCGAAAATTTAACAACTATTGGCCAAAAAAACCAGAGAGTTTCTCTATATATATCAATATTTACGTCATTGCCTGTGCCGCATATGTTCTTCTGTTTTACATACATTGCATAAGTAGTAATGTAAATCGTGTGTAGTCTTTAGCTGTCCCTTTTTTTGGAATTGGAATTCTGAAAATGAATTTTCTTTTTCTGAGCTGTTGTCATTATGGTTTAACTCTTAAGTAAATAACTTCCTTTCCTACTACATTCAATTGTATTTAAAACCTGCTTGAACATTCGTGTGTGCTTATAAAAGACAGATAGTAACCTTGAGGATTTGCTACAGAGTTATGATTCTAAGTCCTTAGTGGAGTCAAAGGTGAATTGGGGGATCGACAACAGATTCATTCTCACAAATGTCCTTCTTCTTTACGATCTCCCTTCTTCCTTTATCATAGATGATAAAATGTAACGTAAACAGAGTTAAGCTGCTCTCTTCCAAAATATTATTCAAAATGTCAGGGTTAACAGGTTAATTTCTGTTTCTTTTTTTAACATGACAAAATACAGACGATTAATTAATTCCAAATAAGTTTCTATTAAATATGTCCATATCTCTTCGCAATGTCTCCCATAATCGATTTGAAACTCATGCATGATGACCAAAGTTAAGTGAAGTGTTAACCGTCTGAAATTAATAGTTTTTTTAACATCTGTCTAACCCTAACGTAGGGCTTTGATTACCTATCATGAATATCAAAATAAATACATTTATTCAACATAACATGTATATATATTACAAATACTTATAAATCTGTCGAGGAGTTAAGGATCAATGATATGAGCAAGACTTGGAATGGTTAATCCTTTAATAACGGACTCATAACAACGTTTAAATACCATCACGAACGCATAATGAGAGCCCCATTGTTGTCCTATGCCTATTCTTTTTGTCTTTCAAAATACCACAAGGATTATTATCTCCTTTTTTTAGAATGAGAATTAAACAATAATTATAATAAGCCTCTCTAATTAAGTTACTTGTGTAGTTTGTGTGTAGAGTCGACCAGAAAGGAAATGTAAAGAGGTTAACTGTACTATTGTACTAACGTCCAACGTTCATTGATTTGAGTTTACATATTATTATTTTGAATGTTAATACATTTTTTAATGTAACAAATATTCAACTTCTCAGATTACCCATATTGTATTAATATTCGCGTCGTTACTAAAAGAAATATCCACAGAAAATGAGAGTAGGTTTTAAGTTTTGACCGCCTTAATCCTAGGCCAATAGATTGAGCAGCCTGGATCAAGACAGACCAAGGCTTTGAGGGTATGAGTGGACTATTGGTCGACATAATTTTTTGCCCAAGGACGTTTTGCCGAACATACATTTTGCATTAGGACAATTTGAAAAAAAAATTCAAAAATCCATAACTATTCACAAAAAATGAAATTTTTTTGAAAAAAAAATTCAAATATTAATTTTTTTTAGGTATTCACAAAAAAAATAATTTTTTTGAAATAAATCTCAAATATTGGATTTTTAATTCTACTGCATAATTTTGCCGAAATTTTTTCATCCTGGTTAATACAAAAGTACAATTTTTTTTGGGGAGGGGGATTACAGCTCCTCCAGCCCACCCCCTGCTGACTCCCCTGGGTATTATTCATAAGCTATATATGACATATTATCATTCGATCATGGATTGAGGAAGTGTTATATCAGGTCAGAGGAGGCAACTCTACGGGGGTCACTGTTCTTGCCTTATTTTATGCATCTTCCTCATCCCAAGAGTATTTTCTAATATGAATGATCCATAATGTCAAATGATAATTCATTCATAATAGAAAAGGGATTAGCACTTCTCCCATTCCAATTGCTTTCGTGTTTGTTTATCATTTAATGTACTAGAAAGGTAAAGATTCGAATAACATACTAGTGTGTTGTGTATATATAATTATTATTAATGAATATAATACATTTTTTTCTGCTAAATAAAACTAATTAATTGATCTTTACGATATATATAATTTGAACAATCATTTTAAATTAAACTAAAATATACAATTGCATTTATAAAATATACTTTTCGGCCAAATTGTTTAAATGGTACGTTCGACAAATTGTACAACGGCATAAAGGTTTTCGGACAATTGAAAGATGTAGAAAATATTATAGTTATTCATATACCTTTATATACTTCCTCACATATCTAGCAAGACCAAAACCCTTATTTAGTGTAAATATAAATGAGGGAAGGATATGCAGGCTCCTTAAAGCCCTGATGATAACATTTTGAAATACACCATAGACTTTACATCGAGGTCAAGAACGACACCCTCAATATCTATGTTTTCAATAACTATGTGAATATTTGTTTGGATAAGATGTTTTCTCATTAAATAATGTAGACTTTGAACAACTAGTTTCATAATATTTTTATGCATCCCATGTACGTCTACAGTAATAATTTGAGAAACGAGTGCCCGAACATAATAGGTTCTTTTTTTTTAGATACAAGAGGAATTATTAGTAAAAATTTACATTGAATACGAGTTTTTTTTTTCTTTTTTTTTAAAGATAAGAGCTGATCGAGAGTTGAAATCTGTATATTGATTTCTTATAGGATAAATATCTTTGACTTATGAGCTCGTATGCTAAGGTATTGACTATGTATTTTGAAAATCAATTAATTCCATGTACTGGAAATTGATTGAGTGTTTTTTTAATCCTTCTGAGACTGAGAGATATTTTTTAATTCCTTTTGATGGAAACAATTTATCAAAAATTTAAGATTTATATGAAACAGTTGCTATGTAGTTTTATTTTTGCATGTCTCTGTCTATTATTAGAATGGAGATATATATTCGATTGATCATGTATTTATTAAAGTTCTCTGACTTGAGATTTTGCCAATATGTTTTTTATTACAATTACATATATTTTGTAAGTAATTGATCAATAATTTTTTAACAAACATGTCAATAAGTTCGAGTATATCCTAATGGCTATAGGAAAAGACAAATAAAGTATTTTTGTAAGGATATTATATCTAGAGTCGTAAAATATATAACCAAAAAGAGTGCGATACTTTTTGCAGTTCCAATCTAAAAATTGTTTAAATTTTCTGAAGTGCTAACAATTTTTCTTTAATTCTTCAGGAGGGGACATCTAAATTAAAGTGCGTGTGTTCATCAAAGACAAAGAGTAAGAGCGATAATATGTTGTAGACCTGTAATTCCAAGAGTTTACAAGCAATTTATTTATATCATTCCTCACATAGCTGCTAGAAGTTAATTTACAAAAAGGTCATGAGAGCTAAGCTGTTTTTATTCAGAACATTCTTCAAATTGTCAAAATTACTACGTTTACTATCGTGTTTTTTTCCCCGACAAGTTATATTTTTTTACAACTCTAATCCTATCCCTTTGAAGAAAGGAATTGATTGAAGTAATTTTAAGATTCTTAATTAACACAAACTGCTTAAAGCAGAATATGGTATTTTAACATCTCTCAACCTTTTCACCTTTAAAAAGAGAAATAAAAACGACGCAAAGTTGGGGGGAATTCTTTCGGTAAATCTTCCCAACTGTAGGTTATTTAATTGTAAGAATTTGTTGAAAGCTTAAAGACAATTAATTTGAGCTCACAATCAATTAAATTTTCAGAACACCAGTCACATCATTACTTTTATATTATCCCGCAATATTTTCTCCAAAAAGGAACGGAAAAATGGCCAAAATTATTTGATAACTAGTCAATTATTCTCAAAATATGGGCTTATTATTACATAACTAGGAACTGTTCAAGGCTTAATAAGGGCTGATTTGAATTCAACCAATCAACGCTCTTAACAATAATTAGGGAAAATGAAAAGAAAAATCGACAGGTAACAACAAATACAATCTAAATTTTATATTTGTGCGATACTCCTTGAAATGAGGAAGGAACTGTAGAAAATCTATAGCTAACGAAAAAAATACATTGAAGGAAGCTTGAGCACTTTTTTTGAAATAAATTTTTTTAAAGATAAAATTGTTCCAAAGGATTGACTCCCATTTTATAAACAAAATAAAAAATTAACTAAAATGTGTGTGTGTGTGGACACTTTGACAAAAGCCATTTTGCTGAAAAAATATTAAATATTTTTGATTATGATTCATATTGCACCAATTTTAATAGATAAAATATATAAATATTTGCCAAGAATTGTAATTATTAGGTGTTGATTAATTAAAAATGGAATGATTTCATAATGAGGATGCTTCAACAGTTGGATCGAACTGCATTAAATACGCTATTACAAAAATCATGACAACCACAGAGTAATTAAATAAATTAGAAGGAGAAAAAAAAATTGAAGAAAAGAAGGAGTTAATCAATCAATGATTGTGACGGACTTTGCTAATTAATCAATCGTTTTGATCGAATATGCTAGAGCTTTTATGTACCTTGTCATGTTCGGATTGACATTCCTCAATTCTGAGGTCGTTTTTGTTTCTATAATTATCAAGGTATGTTTTTTTTCTTCATAGTTTAGTAAATAATAACATAGTATTTAACCATAAATCATTATGAAGTATATTTATTCTCGCCAATGTGGTCATTCAGAAAAGTTTCTATTCGGCAACTTGTCCGTTTGGCAATTAGTAAAGTGACTTTTGGCAGCTTTTCTGGCAAAGGGTACTAGAAGCGTTAAAATGATCTCTGGTTTATTTATAGTATATGAAAGGTTTGATGCAAATGGGCTCATAAATTGTGATATGTCCTTGCTAGGGGCAAGTAAAATTTACAACTTACTCGGATGAGGCGTCTTTCAAAGTATGCCGAAGGAAAGGTTGCGAGATATAATAAAGGTTAGGAATATATTTAATAACTAGTGTTATGTGGGTCTTTATGTATGAACAATGACCGCAGTCCAGTTCAGTTCCTCCTATCCAGTCCAGTACCACCTGCCAGTCTTTTCTAAAGTTGAAATCGTTCCTTCGTAATGTCATTGAGGGTGTTGTTTCTTTTTTTTAATTATTCTGTTTCTAATGAAAACATGAATATTTTTTGAAAGATATGTGCAATGCTCATAATACATATCTCATATATTTTATTAGACTAAATAAAACATCGACATTTTTAGGAAAAATTCCAAATACCGACAGTACAGTTGAGACCCAAGGATTGACAGTCTAAGGATTGCTCCCAAGGACTGACAGTCTTAAGGATTGGTTACCAACAGTTCTAAGGACCGATAGGACCGCGTAGGAATAATCGTATACCATGATTAATTATAGGAAGTAACGGTGGGGATTTGTATGATTCATACTGTCTACATATTTTATTTTTTGCTCATTACTGTATAATAATTATCGTTTATCAGTATGTATCTCGTATATATGCTTGTATTTTCCCTGATTGAAAATAATTATAAAGAATTATGATCCAACTATTTTACATTTTGACCCTTTTCTGGCCTCTTGTGATTCATCTTTCCCACCAACTAAATACTCTCTAATACGTAAATATATAATATGACCATATAATTAGGACCAGTTACCTATTGCGAAAAAATATATTTTACTTTCAATATCATTTATTTTTTCCATCCATCTACAATATTGAATTTCACAATTTCATTGTTCAAAAATATTAAGTATACCTATGTAGTGGACAGATGATGATTTTTCGTTTTGACTTTAAATGTCATGTGTGTCCTGTACATATTATTATTGAAAGGGAATTTTAGTTATTTTTTCATGACTCAAAGGGTTTCTCTTTGAAAATTAAGAGATTAAAATTATTATGCACCAATATTAGATTAAATATAATTTTGATTTCAAAAATGAATTACGAATAAGACCTTGTTAATATCAAGTAGGGTATGCATCTACAAGGGGAAAGCCACGTTCATTTCAGTGCCGATTTTAGAGGGGAAATTGAGGCTATTTGATTAAAAAATAGGGACTCCATGAAGGGTAGATTTTTTTTTTAGTAAAATAAATGTATTAACTAAATGAATAATAAAAAAAACCCAGTAAATATTGGAACCACACTTACAATAGAACCAACATTGAATTACATATGTCTTAGTTTTACGGCTAAAACGGACATTTATTACTTTTATTTAATTAGTGGCCACGAAAATGACCAGTAAAGTTTTGATTGACAGGGTATGTTTTTGAAATCAGAAAGATCATTAGTCTTCCTTGTTGGTATTCTCTGCCCATCAGACTCCTTAAAAGCCTTGACAACGTCGTAAACAGTTGTTTTGGGAAGCTCTGTAAATTCAATTATTTCTGTGGCGTGCACCCGACACGGAGGCACACAATAACACAGCGTTCGTATTCGGAGAAGATTGTAGTTTTTCTTATAGAGTTTCGTCAGTTAAATATGTTGACCACACTTTCATAAATAAAGATCTCAGGGGTTGCCAAGATATTGAGGTCTAAACTCGATACACATTTAAAACTCTCATCCTGTATATGGACTTTAAAGATAATTCATATGTCTGATAGAGTAATTGTAATACTATAATTTTTACCTAAACTTAATCGGTGCCACTTCATCTGACCACTTAAAGGAACATTTAAAAAATCGTAGAACGAACAAAACATCAAATGAACAATTTTTAGGAAGATATTTCGAAACAAAAGACATTAGTGGAACAAAATATAGTAAAAAAAATAATAATCGGAAGACATGATGCAATTAAACCAATAAATGTATATTCCCATTTAAAAAAATCCCCTATTCGCTAAGCTATATATTTGTTGTAAATTTTATGAACATTTTAGAGAAAAATAATCCTTGATTTATATTCAATAATTTTATATTCTGTAAATTATTTCCGTGTCAAATATAATAAAATGGGAAATTATCTCCCCTATGGAATTGAAAAACTAAGCATTTAAAATTTTTTGTATTTAACAAAAAAAAATTTAAATTTTCATATATTTTTTTTTTTACTCATAAAATATCATACATTTTTAATTTGTGTGAAAAAATAATTGAAAAGTTTCAAATAAAAGTGCCCACTTGTTTTTACAAGTTATTATTTTTAAATTTCATCATTCGAAATATTATATATTTCTGGATAATATTATTGATAGAATGACTCAACAAAAAAGCTAATTCGTGCCGAATCTTGTAAATTTTTTCGATTCCGATTCTGACATTATATATATATCACTGCTAGACTTTTTATACATTTTATCCAATTTTCATAGTGACTTAAAACAATCACCGGCTATAGCCTAATAAGTACACTTGCGCACTTTTAGGTCGACTAAACAGCACTACTAGCGAGTAAAAAATCTGGTAAAGTACATTGATCACACACGTTTAGAAACGATGGGTATTGTTCTAGATATGAAACAACATACATCGGATTTACAAAACAAATGGCACTAAAATTGGTGAAGAACATGTTTGTTTAAATTCAGTTTGTGTTGAATATGTTTCTCCTCAGTTTACAAGCATTTTTTGATCTTAAATGATTTTACAACGGTACTATGGGAAGAAAACAGAATTGTTCAGTGTTATATGGAGTCGTCCAAGATACAAATTTTGTTGTAATATTTTAGCAGATACACCTTAAACAAATTTTGGTATTATTCTACATTTTTCATGTGCACACTCAAATGAAGCAACTTATTCAAGTAATAATAGCTGAATAATTTTTTTACTATAATTTGATGAGCCAAGGAGTACTTAAGCTATTTGCTAAACCTCATCTTAAGAAACATTAATTTCTGAATTCATTTTATATAAAGTACTTCCCGCTTTTTTTCTTTGTTAATATGAGTTAAATTAAACTCTTGGAAAATTATATTCCTTTTATACAGTGCTCATTGAATATTATACTCCTTTTCCCCCTTTATACTGTATTGGTATATGATATACATCAGGGAGTGTTATACTATACAGTACACCCTGTGACTGTTTTCATCCATTAAAACATACGTACAGATAAAACTACAGGTAACTTAGGTATAATACCAATGTCATAAATTCACAGGTTCTATCCTGTATCTTGACGGAAATATTTTATAATTAATTAGAAAAGTAATAAATGGAATCGGAACATAGGAATATGCTAATCGGAAATTACACCTATTTTCTCGATGCTGATTCCTATTTCAGAAAAATCCCGAAAATAGTACCATTACTAGTTTAAATATTAACTATAACATTAATGTTACATGGGCATTAAAAAAAAGGGGCCACTTTCAGGGCCGTCTGAAGGTTTTATTTTGAGTGTGGGGGGTCGATTTTTTGACTATTTTTGCTGCAAAAAAATCCAAAAATTAAAATTTCACATATTAAATTTTTGAAAAAAAAAAAAAAAAAATTTTTACAACTGTTGACAAAAAAATTTGAAAAATTCATTTAAATTTCAAATATTAAATTTCCTAGTACTAGGTAAGAAATCTTTAATTGGGAGGAGAGGGGCTACACAACTCCAGCCCACCCCCTCCAGACACCCCTCACATCATAATTTTATTTAAAATATTTTAATCATTATCATAATCTTAATAAACAGATTATAAATTTATTTACACATGGCTTAAAATTTATTGAATATTGATAAAAAAGTTTTCGGCTCGGGATTCAACTTCTATAACTTGTTTTTTCAAAGGAAAAAACATTTAATTACAGAGAAAATTAAACTGATTATACTTTGTAAAAAATATTTTTTCATAATTAAAAAAATAATTAATAAAATTTATCTGTCAAAATATATTTTTTAACTCACCTAAAGGTTATAATAGATTCTTAATTGAAATACTTGAAATGTCATTTATAATTATGTTCTTTTGATATGTGATATAATTGAACGGGTTATTTGAGAAGCTGGGAACATCGAAATAACATGTTTTATTTGTTAAAAGTTAATCTTTTTAAATAGAAAAAAAAATCAAAGTAAGGTTGCTTTATTCATCTATGATGTAACATCACATTTAAAAGTTATTCTGATTTCATATTTGTATACAAAAAAAATAAATAGTACAAAGAACCTTTGTAATGGTGACTTAAAGCATGACGCTTGTTCCTTTAGTTCATCAAAATATGTTTACTTAAGAATGAAAATACCTACTTTCCTTATTAAAATGAAATAAAAAGTAAATCTTTAACAAAAAAAAAAAATATATTTAAACAAAAATATTGCAAAATATTTAAAGCAATTTAAATACATACACATATATTGTATTTAATAGTGTTAGATTCGAGTATTAACCGAACTAGAAAAAAATCTATTTAAACACGAGCTAATTCAGTCCTCAAAATATGTTTTGTTTGGACAATTCTAAAAGAAAAATCAACGTGGATCAGCCTCATTTAAAATTCAGCCTAGACCGATTATATAGGTGAATTGCTGATGACGTGATATCTGTTTCGAAATTTTGATCATCTGCAACATAACGTCGTAAAAGATAAATGTTTTGCATAAATCGTATTTGTACAACTTATAAATTAGAATAGGGAGAAAAATTTAGACTTAAAAAATCGGTCCATTCATTGAGCCGTTATATAGTCAAATTTTTCTAAAATAATCGCTCAAGATCGAAACAGAGTCTCAACAAAGTTATATAGCACATGGAGAGAAACTCCCAAGCTTTGGACACGGAGGGTGCTTTTTTTGAAAATTTACCTCATTTTCAGTTATTATCATTTTTCCAGAGACAGCTGTCAAAATTTAATGATAATTTTTTCTTTAGTTTGTGTGTTATTGTGTTAATTGTGATTCTACTTTTATTATTTCCAAAATAATTGATCAAAAAAAAAAAAATATATATATATTTCTGCTTTTTTATAGGCTAAACACCGTTCAAGCAAACCAATGTCTTAATAAGTGACTTCACTCCATAAAGCAAAAAAAAAAAACCCACCTTTTTTTCTTTGTTTTAGCCCGGGATTTTATGTATGTGTTATGAATCACAGTTTCTTTCTTCATGGGAACCGGTCAACATCTGCACTGATCAGTCTGATATTTAGCAAGTAATGACTTGACCAACTGTTTTGCTTAGTTGGTAAAATAAAATTTGCCAACTTTTTTTTTTTGCTATTTAAACACTTAAAATATGAATTTGTTTTCGACCTTTTTTTTGGTAGTATTGAAATATTTTTTATAATGAAATTAAGAATGAAAAAGTAGTCAATTATACATATAATAAATCCCTTTGAGAGACCATTAGAGGGCAAAGTATCTTATTTCATTTATTTAAAAAATGGTTTTTGATGACCTCAGAGGCTCAAAAAATATCATTTTATGTAAACTAGCTAAATTTCAGTCTAATCTGTCCAACCATTTTGGATTCATTGTGTAATAACACCAAAAACAGACTATTTATAGGTAAAAAAAGTAAGTGGCTGTACGGACTTTTTCCCCCAAGGCGCGTTTGCCACATAGAGGAGCAGGTGGTAGTGGCTTAGTATCAGGTCTGGACTGTAGGGGGGATACATAAGAACTTCTCATCTGAGCTCGTGGAGCCTCTGGCGCATCATCAAATATGTGTGCAGCCTGGTCCAGTCTTGATGAAACACTATTCCTCTCCTATTTGAATTTCTTTTTGTATCCAGCCTTCTACAAATGGTTCAAAATGGTTTTATGATCAATGTTAAGCTCATGAGTGAAGCTACAATATAAATCTATAATATGGCAAATTTCTTCCTTTTTTACTTCCATGCTCGACGGACGGTAATCTATGACTGAAACGGCCAAGCGCAATACTGTAAAGAAAGGTTTTGTAAATATATATCTCATTTAATAGGTCATTAATATGTCATTTTGCTCAATTGATGGACTTTAAATAATTAAAGAAGAGATCTGTGTATAGTAAAAACGAATTAAAGCTATTAGAAAGGAATAACAGTTGATGCTTGTGCTCATTTTTCTTTTTTGATCATTATTTAATGAGTGGTGGGGTATTAATATCTCCCTGTAAAAGAAGAATTCTTGCCTGTCTTTGGTGTAAATTGATTTAAAAATGCATAATTAAAAAGTATACGTAAATTTAAACATATTTATAATATGTTGCCTGTACTAATACTTTTTTAAATGTAGAAAGTTCTCTTCTTTATAGCAGTAATTCATTTTCTCTCTCCCCCTGTCAAAAAAAAAAATCAATCATTTAACAAGGGTCTGCCCCCGCCTTTTCCTTGCGTTCTTACACAAACCCAATCTCTAATTATAATTTAAAAGTAGGTGTTGATGTTGTGGCTGATACCGATACAAAAAAGAAAAAAAAAAAAGATTAAACAAATCAAGGAACATAACACTAATAAAGGGAACGAATATACGGACCAATAGCTGACAAAACTATATTGTTTTCTTAACAACAAGACCAGGACCTTCAAAAATACTTATCTCAATTACCATACACGTTTTAGAATATAGTCCAATATTGTAGATCCCATTCAGAAGACTAATAAGAAGTTGAGTAAAAAAATTATTTCAAAGGAAGTAAAATTCTGCAATTAGTCTTTGCTCCAACAATCTTATGACACATATTACGGACTCATAATAATTTAGATACAAGTCGAACATAACTCGCAAGATAGACTTTTGTTTATTCCAAAGTATTATAATTAAGTTAGTAGGTGTCTAGGATTATTATGTAGTCACTTTAGTATAATTCATTCAATACCTGATTTGAAGCATTTATCCAAGTCAAAAAATATTGTAGAAATGATGCCAAACAACAACCCACTCACCCATGTGGAATAACCAACAAGTAAAAAAATTAAATTAAACTATGAATTTAGGTAACGAGTTCTCTTAAAGAATATAATTAACTCCTAATTGTGAATTTTGGTACATTTAAAGAGTGTATTGTAACCACACATAAATACATTTTTTGATGCAAATAACTAAACCTAAAGTATTTAACCGTGAATTGACCCCAAGGGGATACTCTAAGGCTTCACTAAATAGCCTTTTAAATACGTCAAGGTAAATGAAATAAATATTAATATATTCTTGAGCAGATATTTCAGATACTGAAATTATTTTGGTTGAGGGAATCTTAATACATTTTTGATAAAACATGAAACGGTGAATGCGAAAAGCAAGGTTGATAAACCCGGTTCTACATACTCTACATGATTCTATTCTAAATTATATTATTTTTCATCCGAAATATCGAATTACATTGTGCCAAATCACAGAGAAGGACATCTTATCTCTGAAAAGAGTGAGCTGAGACGGTTGGAAAGAGCAAGAAAGATTCTAAATTTTCTCAAGGTCAATGTAAATTCGGGCCGAGTTTTTTCCTTTTCCAGTGAATTTTTTTTCACTGTTGATGCCACTGTGAATAAGGAGAATCACAACCGAATATCTAAACAATGTCTTAGCTTTAGTGAGACATGTCTTAGGAAAAAAAATCCAGTAGCCAGCAGAGGCAAAGTCTGTCCTTAAATTTTTGTAGAGAGCTCAATACACATGCTTACATCGAACTTCTGAATAAGAAAGTGCTACCTTGGGCCAGAGAAAAGTTCGGGACAACTTTGTTTTCCTCAAGACGGAGCTCCCTGTTATCGCGTTGCTAGGACTCTGGCCGTAGACAACTTTTCGGCCTTTTGGTACCTCAACATGTGGCTGCCTTACTAATAGTATATAATAATTATGATTATCCGACCAAGAATACTAGGTACTAGCTAAAGAAAGACGTTAGACGAATTTGAGTCACCTGTTGACAAAAGTACTTCAATTTTATTATTACTTGTGACTTTATGAAAGTTATTTTATTAAGTGATAATGAAATAACAAGTATCCTTCATTCAAAGTGGGTCTTCCAAAGATGAGTTGGACAATTCAAGAAGTTAATTTCAAGAATCTACTCTTTTCAAGAAATAAGAAACGTATGAAGTCCTTTTCCGTTCTCGCTAGTAGTCCTTGAATTACAATTTGGATTTGACTCCATAATAACTATTTCATCTATTAGTCAATGTAACTAATACAAGGTTAGGCAACAAGAAAAGGGCTTTTTTTTTTCTTCAGAAAGAGTTTCTAGATGAGTATGGACTTTTTGTTATTTTTGAATTAGATACTCAGGACTGATATTTATCACTTCGACTTTTCTTTTTTTAGGTTAATATTTAATACATACATGATTATATTCATATGATCCTTTTAAATATATTTTTGTATTCTGAAATACATTTCAATTAATTTATATAGTATTTACCTTATAATTGTTTTTTTTTAAGTTGGGAGTTTAAATGCAATTATTTATTTTAGAATCCATTGGTTTTGGCTAATATCAAATTATTTGATTTATGTTTATTTCATCCCTTGTTTGAATATTATAATAGTCTTGAAAATTAGTAAAAAATAGAGATTTTCATACTACGCATAGAATTTCATAATTTAGGAAAATGAAGGGCATCAGGAAATTGATGATGAGGATTATAACAGTTCTTTTAAATATTTGATCCAAGATCATTCTTGTATTTGGGGATTTCGATACTAGTTACTACGATAACTCTTCCTAAATTATTTTTAAATTTGACAAAGTTTGAAAAACATAACAGCAAGTTAGTAAGGGTAAGTCCATAAAAATGGTTAATATATACCTCATCCAATAATTTTTGAGACATCATATATAGTCCAGTTGATGTTTGTTCAGCTGCTAAAAATGAATCATGGGTAAGACTTGATATTTTGTCTCTGAGTCTTTCTCATTCATCAGGCCAACATGAGAAATCTTTTAAAAAGTGAAGCTGAGAGCAGTATATGGTAATTGGTTTTTCCATTCATTTCTCTTGGTAACTTCCAATTCGTGGGGATCGTGTATTTACAATCCTCCACCACGTCCAATATACTTCTAATAAGTCTGCCTTGACAAGTCATCTTTTTATCATTTATTTCTCCATAATGTCTAAGTACAGTTTGTATAGATAAAAGTAATATGTTGTTTAGTTAAATTCAATGGAGTCAAGGTTCTGTAAAATAAAAATGGATGTGCTTTATGAAACATCAAAAAAAAAAAAAAAAAAAAGGTTTATTGTATTACAAATAAATCTTTTATAAAGTCCAAGATCTTCCTGTTCTAGAATCTTCCACAGTAATCAAGGGGAGTAAAGATCCAAGGATGACTAAGTATTATTTTTGTTACATTAATATGACGGAACTATAAATTCAGTAAGGATTAGCTCATGATCTTATTTTGTGTTTTATTTTATAGCTCAAAGACTTAACCAAATCTAATCTCCTAAAAATTTAAATAACTTTTGCAGAAAAGTTGAAATTACCTACTTAAAGGTGTTTGCAATGTATTTTTATATACATACATTCATTTCCATAAGCTCATATTTCATTTCATGTTTGACCTATTTTCTTAGTTTGGGAGACTTTGAAAAATTGACAAATATGTTATCGTTGCTGTTCACGGATGATTAGTTCTTATAATGTTTCAAATCTGGGCTAATCATATATTATCTGCATTGATAGTACACATTTAGTTTTCTTTTTGTAACTTAATAGAGCATAGAAATGTATGTCATTAAGTTAATTAATTTTGTGCTTTAAAGTATATAAAATAGAAGACTTATTGACTTATTTGGTTTGAGTTGATCACTTCAATTATAACAAACTCTAATATACATAGGGAAGACGGGCGACATTGTCAATATTTATATATTTTAAAACAATAAAGCATGAAAAAAGGAGCAGTGTTCATACCTTTCGTTCATTCTTGAACATAGGAGTATAGATAGCACGAGTCTTGGAGACGGATCCGAAATACACGAGTACGGTATCAGTAAATTTGTATAATATGAAAATATCGGAGACCGATTCGGCTTCGGTTATTCAAACTCTTACGGATAAAAATAAGAACTGAGCAATATTCCAGATCTTAAAAAGTTTATAGTATTGCTAAATACTTCTTTCTAGTTATAAAACAAAAGATATTATCAATATCGAACGTAGCATCTCTATTTATCTTGATTATTGCTTGGGTCCACATCTACATCAACAGTTTAATTGTCCGGTAATTCCACATGGTTTTACTTCACAGACACAAAAATATACACTGTATTTGGTAGTCAGCTGCGATGTTTCCGTTTCTGATCCTCTAATCAGTGTTTTTAGCATTGATTGGTTGTATATTAATGATTTCTCATTAATCTGTCAACAGTTATCAACTATTATTAAATAATAATTCTATAATTGGAAAAATTAGCTCAAAACAAACTTTTTTTTTGGGCCTTTTTTCAGTTTCTTTTCAGAGGAGAGGTGGTGAGATACAATTAATATAATGACGTCTTCAATGTTATTAAAAAATAATGATTTAACTAATTCATAATGGATAATTCATTGTTTCTGCATCAGTAATCAGTAAAAATATAACCTTAATCCAGATCTTATTTTATTTAGATCTGAACTTCAGGTAAAAAGGTAATAAAATTCAAGACAGATATCCTCTAATTTTGGTTTCAGATCTGCATTCGAAAGTTTGGGTACCCAAAGTTAACTTGAACATTTACATCCGAAGACCTAAACCGACTCGGGTCTGAGAAAATGTGAATCCGTCATATGTATACAAAGGAGTGCTGAAACGGGGAAAAATTGAACGATAAAGGAAAAAAATATTTAAATTGTCTTCAAGTTTTCTCTAATTTTTATTGTTTTTCAAAGATATATTTTACACCAAGATCTATTTTTCTCTAGATTTATTTCGCTACGTGAATGTTTTTATTTTTGCTAGGGAGGTCTAAGCATATCAGTAACGACTCTACAAAAACTATATGAATTCAGATGATTAACTCTGCAAATGGAAGAAAAAATGGATTACATAATGAGGAAGTTAATAAGATGACGTCATTGTGGTACCAAGTATGACATCTCATAAGGATTTCTTTTCGTTGCCAGTAATTTTTGGTCAAGATTGATCACATGGACGTCGTTTTGATTTAAAAAATGACCGGAAAGAAATGAGCGAATTTGTGTGAACAATTTTTTTGTAAAGAACGAAAGTAAGTATAAAGGGGTTCAGAGAGGGCGATGAAGGGTTTGTGACCCCCTTTTGTCTTAATAAACTAATAAAATTTCTGTGTTAGCAAGTCACCGCCCATGACGTGAATTCCCTACTAAATTCATCCCCGGACATTTCATTCACATTTTATGAAAGATATCTTTCGTCACGTCATATGGTTTATGTTTCTAAACTAGTAAGAAGTTTTTGAGTAACACTTTGTAGAGAGGCATCCATTGAACTTGCTGATTGCTTACATTGATTTGAATTGTGAAGTAACAAAACAGGATTGTTGATTGAATTGATATGAAGGAGAAGGAATAGTGATGACGATAGTCGATAGTAGGAGAAGACGAATAAAGGGATTTAATTCTATATCCCAAGGTACCAATATTATACACAGTTTCAATTCCTACTCACTATTAATGATTTATGATGACGTCATTTCTAATCCATAGACATTTTAAATCATATCCGTCTCCCATCCTTCACTAGTCATCTCCAGTGCCGACTGACAACTCAGCTCTCTGTCCACAGCATTACAAAAAAAAACTACTAATTTTCAGATACATAAGCCGTATGACATTAAATGTCCCTTTTCAAAATAAGAATGAAATGCACGGGAATGAATTTATTAGGAATGTAATAACCGGCCACGGACGTGATTATCTTTGTTTCATTAACATAATTTACACCGTACTATGTAAATATGACGATTTGATATGACGTCATCATTTCGAAGTTCGGCCATCTTTATTTGTATACAGTAACCAATAGAAATCCTTGCTCGAATACCAAAACAGCATTTCTTTTGTTTTTACAATGGTAAATACAATGGATGAAGTTTTATTCGTATATTTGTTTTGTTTAATATCTATAACTATGCCTCCAACATGGCGATGCTTACAGTTACAATTATGCAATTTTTGACGTCCAATGTCCCTAAAATGCTCTCTGATTCTAATTTTCAAACTTTAATTAACTTTCCTGATCGAAATAAAGAGGTTTTGTGACCACAAACTATTTTTTTGTGTTGATGGAAGGAAATAAGAGCAAGAAGGAAATTAAATAAACAATTGATGAAAATATTGAAGAGATAATTACATATATTATTACTAAGCGTGGCAATTTCCTTATTCAAACAAGCAATATTTGCGGTTAAGGGCCCTTTTCTCTTCTCTTTTTGAAAGAGGAGAGGTTTAGAGATGCAATACACATTGCTTTGACTGAGGTATTATAAACTTATTTATGATATACCTACATTGAAATCGATAGGTTGAATTTAAGACGAAGAAATACAATTATTCTCTGTATGAGAAAAACAGTAATTGAAGTTCTTATCAATTAACAAACATATAGGAACGTAATTGTGTTGTACCTTTGTACATTCATATATCAAGTTACCTCACCTGATTTCTTCACTATTAAGTTACAAATTTATGCAATGTAATAATTACATATAACTTTTTCTAACCTAATTATAGTATATTCATTAGTGTTGGATTCTAGTTTGAGTAATTGAGTTTTAAGTCACTTGGGGCTCGAGTTTTTGAGTATTGATTCATGTCTAAATCGAGTAAAGGCATCTGACAGAGTAAACTATTTTGCTATTGAATTGATAAAACCTATATTGAACATTTAAGTAAGTTTGACTACCTCCATAAGACAGGCAATAATTTAGATAATTTTTGAAGATATGACATGGTTAAAGATTTGACCCCAGTTTCACTGCCAAAAGTGTGGAAAAAATATTTAGGGTAGAAAATAAGCATTGAGAATTGTTTACTATGTATTTTCTAAAGTAAAAATGCATGTGGATAATGTTTTTTTAAAGTTTCAATCCTGTATTTTGTATCTTTTATGCAAAAAATTTGAATTAGTGACCAATTTTGAAAAAGGACTGTTTTGAAATCCCAATTACATAAAACATACATAAAAATGTAAGAAGCTACATACTTGAAAATTTAATCGTTTTTAGCTGAAATAGTGTTCTCTAGGCTGATGTATTTAATTTTCTCTTAGCTGGTGTAATATTTGCAATCTTCTTAAATTTGCAATTTACGCATTTAAAGTGTTATACAAAATTTCTTAATACAAGAGCCCGTGACAAAAAAAAACAAAAAAAATATTCGCGAAAAGTTAATGGATTATGCTCAAGACATACATCTTTATTAAAATAATATCTAATTTGAGTCAGATGAAACATACCTTTACAAAAATGAGTAGGCATCTAAAAAACCATTGCATATTTTGAATATCTGACTTCAGATTTGAATTTTAAATAAAATTTTGGTTTAGAAAATATGTAATACTCATAAGAATTCGAAACTTGATATTTCCCCAATTTTAGCAGTGAAATCGGTGTGTGTGGATTCTCAAACCATGGCATATAACTTTGAATAATTGGAAATTATTTAAGAAAGTTGTACATATATATCTATATAATCACAGGAAAGTAGCAATTAATTTTTATTTACTTTTATTCATTTTATGTATGTAGATATACGAGTATATACAAAACATAAAAATTATATATCATGAATTGCTTCGAGGAATTGCATTATATAAATATTTCGGCTTAAAATTAGAGCCAAGACTCGCAACTAATAAATAAACAAACGATTCAATTATTTCGGCTGATAAACAAGGTTCGCTTTAAGACTTTAATAATATGCTTGAGAGTTCTTAGAAACTGGATTGATGTGTTAGGCTAGTAGCGCACAAGATTGCCCGCTATATTAAATCTATTACAATCAATGTCGGGGATACTGATGTTAAACCTCGTAGCTGCAGTAATAAATATCAGTCTTATGTCTCCTGTAGATACTTGTTCCTTATCTGTAAGCCTCGTTGGGACATAAACCTTTGCATTCAGCACAACAAAGTTCAATGCTCTTACTTTGGAAGATACACTTTTATTAAAACCTGCGTATGCATACCTAATTTCAATTAATTTAGGTTAACATACAGGGTTGATCTCATCTAGTAGTACAAATTGTTGTGTCTTAACGAGGTTGAAGAGACACAAACTATTAAATAAAGGGATCCAGGACGACCGAGAGAAATGAGGAGAGAAGAGACGTGGAGGTATTTGGCAACGATGTAATTTAATAGGAGCACGTATATATTCTTATTAATACATAATCATAACCTCTCTGACAAACATACACAATGCACGGCTATTTATAAGAAGAATAATGAGGATAGCACTTTATACATAAATTAAATAATAACAATAACTAAAAGATGAGAAGGTAGGAAACGAGTTACGAATACATAACACAAATTTTATTAGTGTTAAACCGGAATGACATTGTTGCAAAATCACGGAGTGTGACAAAAAAAAAAAAAAAAACATAACGAGGTAAGACGGTTGGAAAAAGAAAAGAAGGTTCTAAATTTTCTCAAGGTCGACAAAATTTTTACTCTTTTCTGATGAAATTTTTTCATCGTTCATGGCCCTGTGCATAAGCAGAACCGCCGTTACATCACAACCAAACATCCAGACAATATCTCAGCTTCTATGATACATGTCTTCAGGACAAAAAATCTAGTGTATGTAAAAAGTATGCCCTCTCATTTTTGGGAAGAGGAAGGAGTGGTTCAATGCAGAAGGTAACATCGAACTTCTGGATATGCAAGTGCAACCTTGACCAAAGAAAAATTCGGGGATAACTTTTTTTCGCTCAAGAAATAGCTCCGTTACATCGTGCGGCTAAGACCCAGGCCTTTTGAGAAAACTTTCCGGACTTTTAGGACCTCATCATGTGTCTGCCCTCCTCTGACCCTTGGAGTACTCTATATATGCGCGTTTGGAGAAGAGGAGGTGTGCTACTCATGTTAGGAGTGTCTAGTCTCTTGAGGCTTCCATCAAGAAGGAGTGGACAAAGCTCAGGTCCGACTATATAGTCAAGGTCTGCAAGGAATTTAAACTCTCATATCGAGGGAATTATTAGAGCCGAGGGCTCACATAATGAATAAAAGTAGTTCTGAGTACTATTTTCAGATGATTTTGTGAAATAAATCTTCGCATAAAACCTCTTGTTTAAATTTTACTCTTGAAAAATTGAAACTAATAAAAGATGTACCACTAAATAAGATCAATCCTGTATTGTATATATAGTTATTATCATCTCAGCTGAGCTCACCTGAGATCATTCATAGAATTCTAGACACATGATATAAGATCCAGGATCTTGGGCAGCATCTTTTCTTTATTGCCCCTCTTCGAGGAATGGAGTACAAATGAGAGTTACTCTTTTTTTATCCTGTTTTTTCCCAACCAATCAATCCTCATATATTCCCCTCATATGGGAACACAAAGTCTTCGTGATTATTCGAGGTCTCTAGAATTCCATAATTTGACTGCATGATATGGAGGTTTGGAGGCAAACTTAGTCAAAAGTTTGATTACTTTTCATTCTATCGAAAATACATTTTGTTTAAATTTACTCATAAATACATGTATTAAGGATGATCTTACTCAATTTGGCCAGTTTTAGCCACTATCACAGCCTCGATCCTGTGTCTAAACGTGCAACAGGCTTGTAAATGCTCTTTTCGAGATAGGCGGTCAATTCCTTCACAATACTGTACTCAAGGGACTCCATATTCGGATAAAGGGTAGTGTTGGTCTTAACCTCAATGTATCTCTATTAGAAATATTCCAACGGGTTCAGGTCTGGAGGGAACCATAACACCTTGGACCAGAACCTGGTCATGTTGTTATCGCAGAACTGCGAGTTCTTGTAGGTCGTGCTCACCGGTGTACCGTCTTGCTATCTCACATAGTCTCCATTGGGGTAGTTGGCTTTGATCCAAAGCAAGACAGTGTACCTTAGTACCTTGTAGCGAGACTCTGTGCTCAAAGAGCCTACAAGCCTAGAAAAGTATTGCGGCATATTTTCTCTTCCGATCCTATCACCTCGAATACCATGACTTGGACGGGATGCTTGGTCCTGAAGACGCCCTGGATCTCCTTCATTGACTCTGCAAGTCAGTAATCGTTGTAATGATTGTAGATCTTGGCAACAGTGGAAATATTATTATCAATGAAGGTTTTCACACTTTCAGCCATGCCCTTGATATTGTCAAGTATGTAAAAAAATATATCGAGCATTTCTCATTTTTCTTTATTGTTAATATGTTAAATTACAACATATATGTATAATTAGTACAAATTGTAATATACATTACTTAAGTTCATTAATAGAGCATTCTCTCAAAGATGGCGTTGCTTCATAAACTTGTTTAGATTATACAAATATTTTTTTCATCGTTTTGGTTCACAAACTATTCTTTTTATTAGTATAGATTGTTTGTTTGTGTACAAGACACACAATTGCAAAAACCGATTACAGACAGTCGTAAATAGTTTTAAGGTTCAAATTCTTTTCATAAACTGTATACATATAAATTATAAATATTCCCATGATGAAACAAAACAAAAATGAGGAAATGGAAGTATTAAAAAAATACGACTCTAATTTGCCTGGTAACATTGGAAAAATATATCTGGATGATTATTCCAGGTCTTTAGAAATTCAAAACATCATTATGTAGGATGTAGAAACAACTGGAGATGAGATGAATAATAGGATTAGTATATGGAAATCAATTATTTTTAATGGATTTTTTTTTATTTTTTTCCATTAATGTATATCTCCTTGGCAATCCAAAAAGTGCGTACATGACGGTCAGACTCGTCGATTTAAAAAATTTTATCTACATTTTCGAAAATTCGGCATTAATAGTGCGATGCACTTTTAACTTCAAAATTACTGGAACGGAATTGACGAAACCAAGTGTGCTATTATAAAATTTTTTGAAAAAAAGAAAGCTGTTGTTACAGTATCAGGTCATAGATTCTATTCACATTTTTAGAAACCTGGGTTGTATTTTCGCCTTGTTCAAAGAAAAACTGTAAAATATGCTATATTTGCTGTTATCCATCTTTGATGCGTGCCCAAACAATCACAAAACTGTGTAACAAGTTTTGTTTGACTAAAATTTTATCTTTCTAACACCATCATGTGTAAACCGATCGCAGGTATATCCCGTTAGATAAACGTTACTAAAACCATCTATTGGAAAAAAATGGATTTCTTTTTTTTTATTATTCTAGCTATTATTACATCAAGTTTTAAAAATAATATTACGGGCGAGTTCGAGTACTTTTCGAAAAAATTATGGAAATGTCGAGTTTTTTACGAGTTCTAATCCAACACTAGTGTTCATACAAATAATTCAAAAATCAAGCATTTTATTGCTTACCCACTTAAGTCTGAATATTTCTTTCTTAGATGACGTTTCCTCACGAATAAAAATATTTTTTAAGGAAGGTATTATACATAATAATATATAAAATGACTTTGTTTTCCTCAACCTTCAAAATCATAATTAACAAAGAAAAAATGTAATATTTATTACATTTTACTTGAAAAGACTTATAAAAGCTCCTAGAGTCAAAAACAAAGAAATTTTAAGGAATCCTATCCTATGGTCCTTCTATTTTAATCGAGAGATCAAGATAAGAAAATTACAGATGAAAATATGTATAGCGGGTAAATGAAATAATAATCAACTATATACTTTGCTCAAATAAGCCGGGTAAATTGAATAATTATCTCTTTTTAACTATGGAGGAAGATGGATCAATATATATATAACGGAGATATCTCAGCCAGTACAAATAAAACTAGAATGGTCACTCGGTAGAGCGCAAACCTCCGCTTCTTGTCATTTTTCCTAAATTTGACTTTTTGTTTAATGAACAATGATGTAAATCCTGTGTGTTTTTTAGCTAGCCCGTTAAATTACAATTGGATTGGATTTAAAAATAACTTGCTAAGTTTAAACTTCTTCTTAGAAACAAATAGATATAAAGACATATGATAAAGGAGTTGAATAAATGTGATAATTTTATTGTCAAATTTATAAGTCATTGTTGTAAAAGAATTGTAAAAATGTTTGCCCTATTAATTTTTTTTGTAGTCAAAATGCCTAATATTTAACAAAAGATATTTTTTTTGGTCAAAGTTCGATATACAGTAATGTAATATATCTCTAAAATTGAAATTTAGTCAAATTAATAGTTGTTAAGCGTAGGTTTATAAAAGAATAAACATTTACAACTGATCAATTTCAACAAATTATAAGGATAATTAAAATATTTAAGGATATAGATGGCAGGGCAGTCCACAAACGCATGAAGTGTGTTATATAGTTTTCCACAGTCCTTACAGGGCCTTGCATATTTGATACAATCAGTGGATATTTGTAACTGCACCGTAAACTTTTCATAATTATGTATCCACCTTAAACAAAACATTTTTCTTCTTTTTTGCAACTCAAGGGAAGGCCTAAACACTTACTATGTAGCTCTGGAAGTGGTGTTTTGTTGTATTTGGACGTAAAATGTTCCTTCTTTTTATAAAATATATATTGTTTGTTGATAAAATGTCGCATATTTAACTCAAGAAATATTGACCTTTTCAAAAAAAAAAAAAAATATATATATATCTTGCTTGATTATTTTCTATATATTTCTATATATATATATATATACATATAACCATAACATTTATTTTAGTTATCATTTTTGGTTTCGCTCCTTAGTGGGATGCCCAAGGTGAATATTTCATTATTAAGAACTCGTGTGGAAGATGAAAGATGTTATAAACAAATTTAGAAACATGATCTGAGCTTCTATTTTTTTTACGACATCACTTTCACCCTCCAAAAAATAAGGAAGAAATGAAAATGAAAACAATATTATCATTCATCTTGTTTCTTTTGTAAGATGGGTGAATCAAAATAAGTACATCAATGCTTTACTAGGAAGGAGCTTATTTGTTTCATTTTCCAAATGTTGTGTCTTTAATGTCTCAAAATGTTCCTTTTAGTCTAAAGATAACATGTGCAAATTTAATAGTTCAACAGCCGTAAAGTTGGAAAGAAAAAATGTTTTTGGTTTAAATCATTTGTGTACTAGACCAGCGTCTCAACGTTTTTTTAGTGATGTACTAATAAAAAATATTTATTTAACCCAATATAACCCTTACCAGCTTCAGTGACAGTTAATTATTATTTTTTCTTTTTTGGGCGGGGGGGGAGGGTGTTATTGGTCCTTATTTTAAACATTTACAATCTTATTATAATATAACACATACTCAAAAAATAATTAATTAAAACATGTAGACAAACAAAAATTAAAAAGACCATTATAAAATATGGCACAATCAAGTGTATTTAAAATAAATAGTTTAGAAATAACATCAATGTGACGATGAACTAAAAAATACAAGAGTTCAAATCTTCAAAATAACTGTTTTGCATAAAGATTAGCAATATGTTCAATATTCCATCGAGGTTGTCTTCTTTTACTGTCCAAAATTTATAAACTATTTATTGCGTTTTAATAATAATTGCATCAACTCTCTCATTATTTGAAGTATAGAGGAAATTTTCTTTACCCCGTTGCTTATTGAATAATGTATTTTAATAAAGTCCTCATAAATTTTAAATAAAGTTTGACATTCAGACAAAATATGATCGGTTGTCTCTTTTGAACATTGACAGAAGAAGCAAATTCCCCTTTCGCCATTAAAGTACTTAGAAGCAACTTCGAGAGTCCCGGATAATATTCTGTATTTAAACCATCTTTCGCTCGAACTAAAGAACTTATTGGTGATTGCATTAAGGTTTTTTTGACCATGTTTTTTAATGCTGCATCTTTCCAAATATGCGTTGAATGGTGTAAAGGTTGGTGTGTACACACGTTTTCTCAAGTAGGAAGTACATGTATAACATGATTTCAGTCTAAAAGGAAATCTTGCTCGAAAAATAGATGAACTAAAGACAAAATCCATTTTATTCATTAGAAAATCTGTCAAGTTAATATCTGCAGATATATCGGATTTATGGTACACAGCATTTTAATTAATGCAACCTCTAGTTGGCATCTCCCATCGTAAAGATAATTCAAACTTTTTAACTACTTTAGTAGTACCATCACAAATTTTTTTTAAAACGCTCCGAGTATAATGACAACTCTTTAAAAACATCCAAAAGTCCCAAATGTGGGCTTAGCTGAAATTCCACGCGGTTTAGCTTTAAGAATTCATTTAAATGAATTTTCCAATAGTCGTCATATTCCCATAACTTTCTTATTCAATAGAATTTCAGAGTTTTCTATAGAAAGACGCAATCCACCACAGCCAGGCCCCCATAGATCAATGGGTTATAGACTCTTTGGTGGTTTATGGTTTTTTTGGTCAATAATTTCAAGTAGGAATATTCTTGACATAATATTTCCCTAACGATACCGTTGTTGAAAGGTGTAACACGAAAAAGGTGCATTACTTTAGAAATTATATAAATATTCCATGCTCTGATACTATCCCATACTTTTAAATTGAAAAGTCTTGGTTCTAAAATTTAAAAAAAAATAATTCCAAAACTAAAATTTTTCGAAAAATTAAGTTTTTTCGAAAAGAAATTCAAAAATCTAGAGCTATTCACAAAAAAAATATTTCGGAGTTATGTACAACTTGTAAAATATTCTTTCAAAATTTCAAGTACCCCCTGGAGTGCCTCCAAGTACCCCCATTTGAGAACCACTGTACTAGACGTTACAGATTTTTGATTAAAATAACAAATTTAGAATAATAAAAATGATGTTAAACATGTTTTAATTATTTTTATGAGAATTTTGTGGTAATCTGTTCGAAACAAAGATAATTGTAGTGTATTGAATTGTAACTTTTTGTTTATCTAAATATTTAAAACTTTAGAGCAAAATTTGTAAATATTATTTTTGGAGTAAAATAAACATTTTGACATATTAAAAATCAACATTTTGAAAATTTTAAAAATCAGCTCCACCCTAATGCTACATAGATTTATGTACAATGTACATACGTATAAACGTTATAATATCTACCATGATAGATAAAGTTTCAAAACAACCATTAGATAACAAAGCGATTTATCTACATATTTAAAAAAAGGCGGCATCGACTTAGTAGTCCGTGTGTGTCTTTCTATCTTTATCAGTGTTTTGAGCCATTTCACAGTTTTAAATCCTTAAAATATCAACCACTCCTTAAATAGGTAGCAATCTTCGTTATATCTCACCACATTTCCTCTAAAAAGAAAAAGACCAGAAATCAGTTAGTATTTCCTTACAACTGTGAGACTATTTTGCATTTAATAGGAAGAATGTGTCTGTTTGTCTGTGGAGGCCTCATTTTTTAGTGTACGCTTCGTATTTTAGAACTACTAGATTAGTTGATCTAAGAAAACACAATGTAGTAAACAAGCGTCCGTAGCTAAAGCTCAGTGTGTCATATTAAAAAAGAAAAGAAAATACAGTACATGTTGATATTATTAAAGTGTTTTTTTTTGTCTTGGCCAACAAGCCTTATCTCTATTTCAATTTCATAGTAAGGGCAAATGAATAATTTAAATCAATTTAATCAAAGGGATAGAATAAACAAAAATTCATACATCACGCAAAAATAAAATAAAACTTGTCAAAAACTTGAATGGTAGAGTTTTTTTTTCTTATAAAAGGACTATCCGTTATAAAAAATGTAAGTATGTGAAATTTTATAACAGATAAAACAGAGAAAAACTCAGAGGTGACACGTTTTGTGCTACCTTGACCTCCCAAAATATGGTGGCCTCTTACTCTGACCATATAAAACCATTATACCAAGATAGATCAATATCAATCCATATCTTTTGGTGTAATCCTTTTGAACAACAGACCAAGAAACAAACAAACAGAGTCAAAACATAACTCCCGTCTAATTTATTAGGGAGCTAATAAATTATTGTAGGAGGTTGGGCATCACAGGATAATATAAAAAGTTTAAGGCCTCTGCCGTGATGAAAAGGTTCGGAATCACTACTCAATACAGTATAAAAAATAGAATTTTGATGTTACCTGTCGATATTTTTGATTTTACCGCTTTATCTGTGTTGTGAACGTAGATCAATTGAATTTGAATTAGCTCTGGTTAGGCTGTGGGCAAATACCAATTTTTTTAAATTTTTGGGAATATAGTTAAGAAGAATTTATATAGTACTTCCAAAGGATTTTAGAATATTTTTTCTGATACAGGACATGTAACCACGTGAGAGAGATTGAAATATGTGATTTTAATCTTCATCAGTTTTTAAGTCATATATTTGATGTAAAATAAAATATACACATTTTAGAGGCCGGAACTGATTTGAATAATCTCAAAATAATTCTACCTAAATTTCGCAATGAAAAATAGCGTTTCCTTGAATTGAACATATTTTTCATCCATAGCGAATTATGCATACTTCCTCCAAGGTCTAACTGTTTATATCCTCACATGCCTTTATGCCTATAACTTATACATAACATTATTATCACAAATACAGGGTACAACAATATAATTTCCTTTTTTATAATGCATGGCAATCAGGCTGTCGAAGTAGTATTCATGGGGTGATAATAATAATGAAAACTAATTAGCTCCATAGTTTTTATTTGTACAACATATGGAAATCAGTTGATTGTTTCAATTTCTAATTTACAAAAAACGATTTTTCCATTTCATTTTCATAATTTGAAATGTGCAAAATTCTTTGAACGCTAATTACTCCTCGGATAATGATACTAAAGAACTTAATTTGATGCTATAACAAAATTTGACAAATAATTCAATCGATTAGTCATCCATAACTTGAAAATAATATGTATATGTTGCAAATTAAATTGTGCATCTTTTTGTATTGTAAAGATTGTCTATACTACACTTCTAAATGAAAAATTACACTATCCTACAAAATTACTCTTTGTTTTAATAACTAGAAAAACATATGCTTAACTTAGAAAAATTTGATTCTTTGATTCCAAATATGTGTTTATTTTTTCTCTGTTTGCCTCATGACTTTCAGAAAAAGGCTTTAAAGTTTTTATTTTATTTTTGGTTAGTTTTAATGTGCTTTTTTAAGTGCTGGTATTGAAAATTGATATAAATTATTTTAATATATTTGAAAGCCTAATGTAAAAAAAATAAAAAACCAGATGGATAAAGTTTAGAAGTGTATCATTTGATAGCTGTTAATCTTAACTATATTTTGTTAAAGAGCTTTTCCAAAAAGCACTCTATATCGTTGTCAATTTGAGATAAGACCATGACAATATTTCAAGGATAAAACTCATTTATGAATTGATCTCATAAGAAAAATCCCTATATTTGCATATAATATCATTATGAAACCAAAATAAAACTTTTCCAATTGCAAAAATCTTGTTTTATTGCCTTTTGGAAAAGAGAAATTATGTAGCTGAACCCTGTATTTTAAATAGTTTCCATGTTACAAGCATATAAGTATTACAAAAAAAAAATCGTTAAGGGTATTTGTGTTGTTTTTAAGCCAATAAGTGACTGTAATATATACTATGATTATAATAACTATATATATACTACTCCATTCAAGGGAACCAGTAATTAAAAAGTAAAGCAATGCATATACCTTGTCTGTAAATGGACTTTAATCAATTTGCTCGTTGTAAATGGGTTAGTAATTTAAACTATTGCACTTTTTAATTAATTTTTCTTTAGATTTGCTCTTCGGAAAAGAAATACATTGCATGAAAATTCTTTGGTCTCTTGGAATCCTGGACTCCGAGTACAAAAGGACTATAAATGCAACATAAATTTTTTTTATTGCAATTTAAGAATATGGACAAATTTTCCGACATTTATTAATAATGATATTTTTAACTGAACGATTAGCTCTGTATATTTGAGGACTGCAGTTCTATGTCATTGCTGATAATTTCTTATAAGTCCTAATCGTTTTTGAAGTTCTGTGAACTTCAATTTCACTCCTTTTGATCTTTGTAAAAATTCATTTTGTAAAAGATTAATAGAAATTCTTAGGATTTTACACTTACAAAAAATTCTGGTAAAATTCTGAATTTAATTTCATATATATATATACACTAAACAGAGTACGTAACGGAAATCTGAACAAATGTTAGTACATCAATATTTGATAATATTTCTCAAGATCAATAAGAGATATAAATTTGAAATGTTATATAATAAATCATCAAATAATTAAATTATAATTTATTCAATATGATTTCCATTATGATTAGACATTTTATCCCAAGTTGTAATGATGGAAGCCTTCGGGTCATCTACATTTTATTGGGTGCTTCATCAGTCTTCCTTTTCCACAACGCTCCATATGCTTTAACCCAAACAGATTCAGATCTAGTGATGATGGGTTCCATACGGATTGGCCAGAAATAACTTAAATTGGATTCAAGCCTAACTTTGGACTTTAAGCCTTAAAGTTGACCCAGATGCCTCAAAACTGTCCCTAACTGCAAATACAATGGTGAGGGAGTACTCCAACTGGTTGGCAATGCTCCTGGGATTTATTCCTGGGCAGAAAAAATCAGGATGTTGTTTCATTTTGTTTGTTCTATGATTGAAATCAAAACAAAATATTAAAAAAGTTACTCGCAAATGTTCTTCATAAAATCACAAACTTTGGTAGAAATTTCATACTTATAACTCTAATCCTTACTCTCCATTTAAAACCATTTATGCTTATTCCGATTTCGGTTACGCACACTATGTATATATATATATCTTTCAATTGGTCAGATGGAAAAGCACTGTTGAGGTATCATTAAACATTATAGTATTACAATTACTCTATCTGACACAGGATTTGTCCTTTGAAGTCCACATACCTCCATACATTAAGTATGTTTCTTTTTCTAGGAACGACAAAGTATCGAACTTACGAACATTGAGTTTGAGGGAACAATTTTTACTGAGAGTGTTGTCCATTGAGCTACGTCGTTGCAATTAAATCAAACTTCCTTTTTTTAGTTCATAACATGAAAGTCGAACACATTATTGAAGTTTTACTTGAGATACAAATTTTAACGACTTATTCTACAGTGCAACTGATGTTTATCTATAAAAAAAAGCAAGCACAACGAAACATTTTAGAACCGGTCCTAAGGATTAAAGGTCCCAAGGACTGATAGGACTGGCCTTAAGACTGGACTAGACCGAATAAATAAGGACTGAAATAACACTACTTTTAACCTAACAAACTGAAAAATGAATATTTAATGGTAACTTCAGCTTCTAACGTAGGAAAAATATATTAGTTTTGGATCTTTCCCGATTAGTTTTTTTTCCCTTGAAATATAAAATAAACTACTTTAATATCCTATAATTTCCTTTTTTATCTCATCAAAAAATACCTAAATATTGGGACAATTGAATGGAACCTCTCATTGTCCGTGAAAGTTTCAAAAATACTTGACTAAGTATGGAATTATTTTAAAGGGAATTCGGCATGCTCTAACAAATTGGCCTTAATCAATAGATAGCACATGTCAACAAAATTTCAATTTTTATAAAACCTTGATTTTTCATTTGTTTTTACGCCAAAGGAACTTATTTGAAGGGTAAATAATTAATGTTTAATTTACAGAAGAGGTTTTGCCTCCAAAAGGTCTTATTCAACTGCAATATTACTTGGAATTTAATTTTATTAATGAAGGACTCAATACAAGAAAGATAAAGAAATATTTAATGGCGCCATTGTTTCCTTATTTATATATAGAATTCTTTATTTCTTTTTATACAATATAATTTATAAACTTTGAGCACTTAACCCCGATAAATTATGTTTAAAAAAAAAAAAAAGAGAGAGGAAAAAAAAAGAATTCAAATCAATATTGCTGCTTAACTAGATCTTCTGGAAACAAATACTCTTCTGAAAATTAAATTACAATTATTTCAGATTATTTTGACAAACAAAAACTATTAATACCCTTAAAATATAGTGGTTTTTTAACGTTTAATTTTTATTTTCATGAAAATGGATGATCACATATCAAAAGAAACCCACATTTCAAATATGCATTATAACCTATAAAATAAAAATTACTAACTTTGATTATGAGTTATTGATCTTTTTTATAATCAAAAGTTGGCTTAAACCTATAAAAAAGGTAAAAATACTTCAAATTTTAAAACAAAAGTTATCAAAAAGTTCATTTGCGAAAAAACAAATATCAAATTCGTAATCAACTGATATCTACTACTAGAATTAAGAATTGAATTTAAAAAAAATGTTGCTAACTCGTGTAGATCATTGTTCCCCCGAGTATTACCATGTACAAAGTGCACCGGGGAATTTTTCCCCTATCAAGAAGCAAAAGCAAACCTTAATTACTTTTTATTAGAAATGTATAATAAAAAATGTTATTGAAAAAACAAGATTTTCCACTTCTTGACCTTATAGTAGGCCTCAGCCCAGATTTTCTCATTGAGCTTTTAGAAGAAGTGATCTATTTTCTCCCCATCAGAGGCCACGACTCCCATCGCATTTTTTTGGCTGGATTTTTTGTCCTTAAGTTACCCTTGACTTCCTCAGGGGATACTGCAATAAATTTGTCATTTATGTGGGTCAAAATTTGGTCGACTGTGAAGATCTTCACCGTCCATGGATGACTCAAAAAGTAATTAAATACGTTTTTGTATCTGTCAAGCCTTAAGGCCTTCATCCTGATGGCGAGGAGATGTCTTGGAGTCCTGAAAAAGCTCTTTAGGCCTAGGTTATCACGAACTCCCGTCCTGATGTTGATTTTATTCATGTGGAACTCGTCAGCCAAGTGGCGTATTGATGCTGTTGGATCTTCCTTGATCTTGGCCTCTAAGGACTTGACAAATGTTCAATCTCGCTTCTAACAATTTCCTCCACTTCCTGCATTCCATTTTACTCAATTCCCATGCCCATACTGATGTTTCGGACTGTCCTCACGGTCAAACCAATTAGTTCTGAAACTCTTTTTGGTTCCAACATCTGTATCGAGAAGTTCTGAAACTCTTTGACTTTTTGATTTCTGTTCACTATTTTTTTTTGTCCAATTTTGATCAAATTAAAATAATACACAATAAAAACAACACATATATCAGAACATTGAAATTTTCTTTCCAAAGAAAAATAATTTTGTGACAATAGCATAGATTTTTGAAAGAAAAATTATTTAAAATAAAAAAAATTTAGCTATTTGAAATTTCATTTAAGAAATTTTTTTCCAAAAAAAATAAATTTTTTGTAAATAGCTGTCAATTTAAAAGTTTATTTCAAAAACATTCATTTTGAAATTTTTTTCCAAAAAAAAAATAATTTTGTATCAATAGCATAAATTTTTGAAAGAAAAATTATTTAAAATAAAAAAAATTTAGCTATTTGAAATTTCATTTAAGAAATTTTTTTCCAAAAAAATTTATTTTTTGTAAATATATGTCAATTTAGAAGTTTATTTCAAAAACATTAATTTTGAAATTTTTTTCCAAAAAAAAATTAATTTTTTGGCTATAGCTGTAGATTTTTGAAAATAAATTATTTAAATTTTTTAAAAAAAAATTTACCCATTTGAAATTTCATTTTGGAAATTTTTTGTAAACAGCTGTCAATTTAGAAATTTACTTCAAAAAAATTAATCTTGTAATATTTTTTGGAAAAAATTTATTTTGAATTTTTTGTAAATTACTAGGCATTTTTGTATTTCCCCCCCGAAAAAAAAAATGTAATTCCTGCGCACAGGTTTGATTATATAAACTACGAATATGTCACAATTAAAGAAATCTCACTGCCGTTTAGGTAAGATCATATTTTATACTACATATACATATAGTAATAAAAATCTTGTGTAGTTTTTAGCTCGCCCGTTTTTTTGAAATTGGTAATCTGAAGAATGAATTTTCTTTTTTTTAAGCTTAAAAAAGTATTTTTTTCAAAAACAGAGACAGATACCGACTTTAGTCATAAAATAAAATTTTGAATGAGCAGGTGAAAAAGGTTTGAGAAGTACAAACTTCTCAAATAGTAACCCTTTTAAAATGACGTATGATAATTTCTTAAACATGTAAAGCACATTGGAATATTTAATACATCAAACTGTATTAAATGTTTGTGTAATTAAGATATAAGTATTAGAGCTTTAGGGCATTTTATGTACTATCATATTATATACATGCAAGTATGTATGCATGCACTTCATATAAATCAAGTCAGGACTTGCTTGAAGCCATATTTTCAAACCGTATGGATTTGAGTGCATTTGGATATATACCTATGTATGATAATATGTAGAAATTAAGTTATGAGTTGAATAGGACGTATAGTCATATCAATAGGGCGTCAGTGAACTGAAAAAAAATATTATTCGCAAGGTGGTGTGACAGTTTGAGCAACAGGATTTTTTCACAGCGCCCTCTATAAGAGTAACATAATTATATTTTATAAGATTAGCACTCAGATAGTTGTGTTATTTGGCCGCAATACGGCTCCAGGCTCTATCTAGTTATAAGTTTTATATGAACTAGCTATTCTAAACCTGTGTTTACTTATATTAGTTTGTGAACAATGCAACATATAATGGCAAAATAATACAACTCAAAATATATGGGTAGGTTTCTTACATAGAGGGCACTGTGAAATTATTCTCGACATGCACCATTATTCTTTAACAACTAGTATAAACAACAAGTGACAGACTGTCACACCACCTTGCAGATGATGTTATTATTTTCAATTTGATCATCCCTTATTCCATTTAATAGGTTTAAATATATAATATATACATATGTAGTAGAATGTGAAAAATTGCATGTACTTAAACCATCCCTCACCTCAAAGTACTTCTTTGTTCAAATTTCTATTATAATTTACTTTATTTTAAAAATAAGTATATAGTTTCACAATTTCCTTTTTAATTATTCCTTGTCTCTAAGGTACTTATGTTCCTTACATAATATACCTACTATATGCTTATGTTTTAACTAGTGATATGCCGTGACCTGAATTTTGATGCTCGAGTATTTTTGAATTTAAAAAAAAAGGATCTTGGAATTATGAGCAATACTCGTTCCTCCCCCTAACACTTTTTACTTGCTAACAAACTTTCAATCAAAAAATCAAATTTTGAAAAAAAATGATTAAAACCTGTCATTGAAATATTTTCCCCATAATTTAAACATGTGTAACAGATTAACTTAAGTTTTAGCTTCACTTACTTAAATTGCCGTCTTAAGCGTAATTCAACAGTAAAAATATTCAACTCATTAATTTTTTACTATAGTCGGGTTATAACCAATATATTTTTATTGGTACAGATGCATATTAATATGAATACATGAATAATGATCGTATAAAAATAAGAGTTTTAAATGGCTAATATTAATTATAAAAGAGGATAAATTGATTAAAAAACCTCATCTAATAAGAAATAATAAAGATTTTCATCAGTACTGATGAAAATTGTGTGTATTATGGAGATTAAAAAAAATCAACATGGTAACTATGACAATTTGAACAATGTTTTAAAGAAACTAGCTTAGCTGTTTATCATATCAGCTAAAAACAGCTGTGACAAGGTAGGAGGAAGGGAAGGACTCGATTTTACTCCATTCTCAATTCTTCTCTAAGTCCAACAAGGATTTACAATTATAACTCCACCCGCATCACAACCTCAAGGTTCTTCTACGTCTTTTAAGAGCATTCACAAATGTTCAATGAGGTTTGAGGAATATAATTGAATGAGGTAGAAAAGGAAGTTCACTTTTCAAGAGTCAAATTATAATGACAACCGATAAGGAAAGAAAATTCACTCTTCAGATTACCAATTCAAAAAAAAAAAAAAAAAGAAGTAATAAACGGCTTAGCTTAAAAGTATACTAAACTTTTAACATTACTCATTAATAAATTTAAGTAGTTTGTAATGAAAAATAGCGCGAGATGAAGACGGGAGTGATAAATATGGTATTACTGAATTAAGACTTTTTTTTAATACCAGCTGCCTGCTAAATTATTTCGTTTTAAGAAAATAAACTACTTTTATAAAATGGAGAACCTTCAACATTTAAAGTAGTTTTTGTCCAAGGAAAATATTGTAATTCTATATAAATTCACATTCCTTCAATGCATAGTGTCCTATGTAGTATACATACCGAATTTTGTCTTATTATAACGTAAAAACTTGGTTTTTTTGTCACAAAATAATATCATAATAGACGAACTTGCTTATTTTTGGTCCTATGGAATAATTTTTTCTCATTAAAATTGTGTGTCAATTATGAAGTTATTTGAAATTAAAACTGAGATTGTTTACCTACAAATTAAAGTTCATGTATTGAAGGGATAAATGATATTATGCTTTTTTAAGACAATTTACACCAAAGATAGGAAATAATGCATACCTCAGAGGGAAAAGTTAACGCCAAAAAGACTAATTAAATAATGAAGAAAAAATTAAAGAAAGCATGCACAACAATAATTTTTTCTTTTCTAACTTTTAAAGATAGTTTTACCATTACAAAATACTCAACTCTACTCTTTAGATACCTCAATTTTTTTTTTCTTTTTTTGCGGTGGGTAAACATTAATTCTTAATTGTACAGAGAAGTTAAATCAGTACAATAAGATTTATATGTTATAATATGCTCGAAAAAGTAAAAAGGGGAATCCAAAATTTGGACGATTGTCGAGTTTTGCATGACGGACGAGCCTTAAGTACCAATACGTCATGAGAGAACCAAAAAATATATATTATTCTCTAGGTGGTTTGAGAGTCATTATTTATTACTGCTTGCCATACATTCATAAAATAAAATTGTACAAATATAAAATACAGAATACATAATACAGAAAATTGTAAAACCTAGTTTACATTAAAATTTTCTTCAATAATTTTTTTTTTCTTACATTTCATAAATTTTATAAAACAAATGTCTTCATTTTCCTCATATTTCTTTGATGTCTCTCGTAAGATAGGGAGGATATCTATTGATGAGTTGGTCTGGTCTAGAAAAGGGTCATGCCCAGTGTAGGCTTGTAGAATGAGTCTCAATTTTTCTCTTCCCAGCTTCACACAGTTCAACTTCGGGTTATTAATCATAGTATGTGTATGTTTCATACTTTGATCTTTTTTATATCGGTCACACCAATATTGATAGAGGAAGTCATGAATTACCTTCTCTATGTATATTGGAGGCATCCCAAAAAGAGTCGGTAGCTTGTTGTTTTAAAACAATGGCGCTTGCTGCTAATAATGTTCACAGCGCCATCTATATGAGTAACATCATCTTATATTTGTATTAAATAATATTATCATTGAAGGAGTTGTATTATCTTGCAACAAGACAGCGCCACTCTCTGTCAATTTGTTTAGAGAGTAATATAATTAAAAACACTCAAGCACTTATTGGCGAGCTTTGTTGGTGGCACATCACTAGTTTCAACCTTGTTTGTAAACAAAATTGTATTGGCTCTCTTATCTTGATGAAATCCTCACTTACTGCACATTAATTTCTTTGTAATTGTTTTATTTACCTCGACTTAAGACTAGAAAAAAAGTACATTTACCTTATTATTCCTCATGTATGCATATTATTTTTTATGGGCCTTTGTTCGAGAGTAGTAATTTGTTCATTAATCTTTTGAGAAATCTACGTTTTTATTCTGCTGAATAATGTAGGCAAGACATGCAAGGAAAGGAAGAATCTATTTACAATCAAAGAATTGTATTTTATTGAAATTTGTTATCAAAGAAGTGTGTGTTTTTTTATTTTACAAAAAAAAAGTCCTCCATTTTTTTTTTCAAAAATTGTTAAATTTTAAGTAAGGTTGACTTAGGACCGTTGAATGGTAAAAAAGATAGAACCGATAAAACATAATCTTGCCCAGTTCTTTCTTACACAGGGACATTCAATATCAAAAGCGTTTATATTTTTTTGGAGGGGAGGTGGTTGATTTTTTGAATTTATTTGAAAAAAAAAATCAAACATCCATAACTATTCCCAAAAAAGTTTCTAAAATTAAATTTCAAATATTAGATTTTTGGAAAAAAATTCCAAAATCCATAGTTATTCACAACAAATTACAATTTTTGATAAAAAAATTGAAGAATTATATTTTTTGGAAAAAAATCTCAAATAATAAATTTATTAGATTTTTTTTTTTCAAAAATCCATAACTATTCACAAAAAATTAAATATTTTAGAAAAATATTTCGAATATTAAATTGTTTGCTCTGCTGCACAATTGCCAGAATAACCTTTTTTTTTAAAGAAAATAAATTGACCCCTGTTTGCGAATAAAATTTTTTCATCCTGACCAAAATAATTTTAGCAATAAGTAAATATTCCTTAATTTTGGGGGTTACAGCCCCTCCAACCCATCACCCAGGGACACTCTGTTTATACACCTACACTTAAAGATCTTGATATTTTATCAGGGGGTAGGCAATGTCAAAAGTTTGAAAACCACTGGTATAAAAGGGTTTACTCTATCGAAGCAGGGTTTTAATTATTTTTTCCTTTTCAGAAAAACTTTATTTTTATAAATTTTTAATCTACTTTGATCCGGATTTATGAAGCGGAATAAATATATGATGGATTATAGGTCGGATACATTCTGTGATATACATGGATTGCTTTTTTTTGGTAGATCTTTTAATGTTCTACATACTTAAAAAGATACACATTGTAACTTTGTGTACAATACACTTACAAATTGAACCAATCGTGGAGTTCCTGTATTTCATTTAGAGTACATTTTGTGCGTTTAAAGAGCATACTCCTTATTCACTCTTTAACTTTCATGGGAAGTTATTTTTCTAAATACGAGAAATATGTTGTTGTTACATAGTCGTGAAAATTTACAAAAAAAACCTAAATTTTTTATCAATAACTTTTTCTTTTTTTTCCTATTTCCACCTGTCCTTATCAAAATAAGCCACAAATGTCGCTTAATGTTTTATCTGAAGTCAAAAATAAATTTTGTTTGAAAATATTCTTCATCACATGGCAGAACTTATTTAAAAGCTTTAGATCCCAATTGAAAATGAATTAACTAAAAAAATATACAGTATATGACAGTCTGTAGCCTCCTCTATATCAATAACATACCTATAATTTTTACTTAAATAATATCATCATTTAAATTGTATTAATTTGCCGCTAGATGGAGTTACTCTCTGTCGCTTGGTTTACAAAAGTAAACTACAATATAAGTAAACTACACTCATAACCCATTGAATGACGTCATACTAATCGTAACTACACCTATAATCTTTTTCTAAATTAATTTCTAAAATTGAGACCCCTGGCTACGAACATATCCTTATTAATATAAGAAACTTACCATTAGAAAGGATGTGAAAATATTGGCTTACTATGAAACGCTCATCTTTTACAGAAAAAAGAGTTAAAAGATTCCTTTCCAGAATCTTTAATTTTATACTTCTCTTAGAAATGACTTTATAAAATACCGTGAACGTACCACTGGTGTTATGGATCTAGAAAAACTGCCCTCCGGAAAATTGTCCATTGAAGATGAGCCTTCGAGAAAATTGCTATTGTGGAAAATTACCCATATTTTGTTCTAAATACATTATGAATCATAATACATTATATATTGACTTGATATTATTTATGACAAATATCTAAAGTTTAGTTGTTTGTTCCGTCTCCCAAGGGAGTACCTTCAAGTGTGAGTAATATTATTGCAATACCATTGTCTTGAATTTTTTTAAATTCAATCTAATCTTCTAAGAAATGGATTGAGAAGATTATTTTAGAAGGGGGGAGAAATAGCTCAGTCCCTCTTAAAGGATGGGTTTGGCCCTGAGATAGAGTGGGATTGCTAAAAACCCGCTAATACATCCAATACATCCAAGAAATCCCTCTAAAAACAAAAAAAATAATTTAAGCCCTCGGTTTGCAAATTGAAAACCGTTTTTTCAGTGTTTTTACGCCATTTAAGTATTTCTTCTTTTGGATGCTACGTTATATGCAAATAACATTATTTGTATTTCAATAATAGTTTTTTTTCCTTAATTTTATAATGGGTACACTCAATTCTTAATTACTTTTTTGTTTTTCTTTGTGGAAAGGTTAGAGTATTTAACTAATTTATGTTAGAAATAGTTTATCCAATCCTTTGAGTAAATGGTAAATAAAATAAGATTATAATTTTTTTTAAACAAATATTTATATTTTATAAATTCCTTCATAAAATAGTTTCTTTAAATTTCTTACAATCATTTTTGAAGACATAAATAATTGCAAACTATATGTGTCTCTTGTTTCCACCTTACAAAACATCTGGATATATTTTTAATGTAGGTAGCTCTATAATGGTTTTCCGACTAAGATTTGATATGATATTGGAGACAAAATGTCGTCTTCATTGATGAGGTTTGGCTATAGAATTTCCTTTCAGATCCCTTTTGAATTCAATAGTCTTTAATTCATCATTTGTCGTCTCATAATAGTGTTCATTGATAAATATGTGAATTGAGACATTTTCTAAGACTGAATTAGTATGAACTCTTGCCTATCAATGCTTTAACTTTCATTCCCAAATTTTTCTTCTCCATTCGAATTTTCCTCATTCTTTTGATAAATGTATTGAAATTCATACGCCATCAACAAACTGTTTCTTTCACTTTAGATTAACTTTACCATTTTGTAGGAATACATAATATGATAGTTGAGCAACCAAAAGAAAACTGAATATTAATTTGCATAACGCGTGACATATATAAAGAAAATTAATAAAAGTAAAAATAAAATAATGCGTCATACGTAAAACAAAGAAAAAATGCTGTGTTTCAGATTGCACTCAAATGAGTCAAAAGTACTTGGATGTATTTACTTTGATTGTTCGTAGATAAATGCATAGATTGTAAACAAATAAAAAATTCATGGCTCAGATGGTATTAAAAAGTACATTGAAGATATATTTGTGTGTATGCAACAAACAATTCTGTTTAGAAATTTATTATCACGAAAAAGACAAAGTTCTCTCAATTTTTGGGGGTACCATGAGAGTCAGGGAGGCTGTAAAAGAACAGGTTCTGAGGTAATGCCAGAGCCATCTTATAGATTGTAAAAACATAGAATACCGTTCTCGCTCTCGAATCAACAGGAAAGCGTGTTCATCCCAAAATGAAGTTATAATTTTTTTTTAATTTGCTGGACCCAGTGTTTGGCCTCCAAGCTTATTTGACTTGAACCCCATGGGCTTCTTTGTGTGGACAAACTTGATCAATACACCAAGAGATCCTCCTGCAACACAAAATTTGAGTTGATGTCCAGGATCTGGGGGGATTTTGGAATTAAACAAAGGAGACTGCCATAAAACAACTTAATAGAATATTAATATTGTTTATTTGTTATTCAGCTTCCATTTGGCATTGGTTTTTATTGAAAATATGATAATTAATTTTGGTGAAAGGCCTTTGGAAAATATTATTTTGCAGCCTATATATTTGATAAAATTTTGGAGGGCTTATGAAACTAGAGGAAACTTCGTTTTTTTTTTCAGTGCCATGCGAGAACACTGCTGATAAATACATCTATCCTTTACTAGGAAAAAAGATTAAGATCTATCATAAAGATATTAATCTATACAAATGTAGTCATTAATATATTAATCAGGCCCCTTTAAAAAAGGACCCTTCGAAAGGCATTTACTCACAACTAGTATGGATCACAACAACAAAATGTAAAGATGATTAAAATAACGAAGAGAAATCCCCAAACATGGAGATTGCCCATAAAATCTAATTTAAAATAAACGAGAAATATAATGTTTTTGTATGCTGTAAGCATGCCATACTTAGAAGATTCAAGAAGAGAAGATCTAACGTGTTCTTATCATTTCTATCAAATTACATCTTATTGTTGTAAGTATGTGATACTCAATTTGTCGAGAGATTTTTTCGTTGATAACGAAAATAGTATACTAATACCTCCGAATAATCGGAATTTTCAGACCAAGACAAAGGGTGTGTGTCATTTCTACCGAATAACATTTACTTTTTTTTTTTGGTAAACGGGAGATAATAGGATCTTTAAATGAAAATTGTACAAAGCAAAAACTCGGGTTTACCTCATTTTTTCAATAAGTATACATAATAAATTTGATTATGATTCATTGATGAATACAGTATGATCCACTTATAAGCGGGTATAATGTCATTCCGATTGAAGTGATAAAACTTTTAGGTACCAATTTTGCTATCCAAAAATTATATAGCTAAAATGACATCAAAATTCTGTATAGGGATTAGTTTTCCAAAATAATTGTCTATAAAATTTTAGAGGAAATGTTCTTCTTTCCCACAGTTAACAATCATAATCTCCTTCATCTCTTTTTGTGTCTTTTCTACTAAGTAGTAGAGGGCATTCACCAGACTGATATTTAATTCACAATATCTTTAGCTGAGATCGAAAATGGTGATGCTTCAACACGGGCGTCCGCAGAAGGTGAGGTGGAGGGGCCGTATCAACCCTCAAATGAAGGAATTTTTGCTTCATACAAAATTTTTTGTTGTCATTTAGGAAAATTATGCAAAGGAAAATTTAATAATAATTTTTTTTTCTCGAAAAAATGGAATTTCTTCTGTATAACTATGGATTTTAGAATTTTTTTTTTTCCAAAAAATTTAATATTTGAGATTAAATGTTTTAAATTTTTTGTGAATAACTGTAGATTTTGGATTATTTTTTTCCAAAAAAATTTATAATTGAAATTTTATTTTTGAATTTTTTTTTGCTAAAAATTTAACTTTTCAAATTTTTTTCTACAAAAATTCATTTTGTGTGTACATAGGGATTTTTCACATTTTTTTCCACAAAATATTTATCAGTAATTTGATTAGAGGGTATTGATCACATGATAGTAAAAGTTTAGTGGTGTTGACGCTATTATATCTCACTCATTACCTGACAAATTGCACATAAGCACACTCATACAGATGAAAAACTTAATTTCAAATGAGAAACCTGAATGTAGTCACATCAAGTTACATTTTTGCCTTCTTCCAAATGTGTCACTATATACTGGTTTTACTGTACCTTCAATTAGCCCAAATTTGAAAAGAACAAAAATTTAGTCATTCACTCCGAGTTGAAATGATGGACTGTCCATTTTATTAATTTCATGATGAGGCTACTACCATGAAAATAGTAGTAAATTTTCTTGCTTAATTTTGTTCATGATTCCTATAGATAATTTTATATGGAGTAACGAAGTTTTGGTTGAGGGCGTTGTTATCCCATGATTTTATATAAGCTTAGTCGGGGGAGATTTACGTTATCTATGTTACTTAATGCCTTTTGTAATACTGTAAGGTGTTCTAGTTGAAGTACATATCACGGCGTTACCTCACTAACATAAAAGTTTAAGCCCCAATTGGTTGGCAGCTATCAAGTTTTCTGCTTCTTTTTTCATGTTGCAGTATTCTGAACGTTGATTGCTTGAATTTATATTAGTTCTTGTTAAGTTGTGAACAATTCCTAACAATGACTAATTATTAATTTCATAGTTGTGAAAAATTGGCCAACTACCAAATAATTATGAACTTATTTTCTGTTTAATTTTTAATTTTTGAGGAGAAGTTGCGATATACAATAAAGGCAATAATGTCATAAAAGTTTACAATGTATTTTGTAGTCAACTGTCAATGTTTCGACTTATTTTCTCTTTTTCAATGTTTTGAATATTATTTGGTTGAATTTGAATAAGATTTTGTTAGTCTACAAGTAATTCCCATTCACGATTAGTTAATTATTCTGGAATTAGTAATAATTGGCTAACCACTAACTGATTTTAGGCCTTTTTTTATTTCTTTTTTAAAGAAAGGTGACAAAATTCAATAAAGGTTATGTTTACAGCAAAAAAGCTCCCCCTGCATCAGTTGACGTGAAATCCTGCTAATAAAGTACCTTCAAGCAATTTATATATATCAATTATTCCTTCTTTTACCTTAAGCAATATTTGTATATAATTAGTATTTAATGATAATACACTTGAATTAACCGTTTACGGACTGCATACATAAATGATTAATTTAATACTTGGTTTATTAAAAAATGGACTTCAATAGAATACAAAGTTTATCAGGTGCTTAATTGGAGATTAATGATGGTTAATCATTGTGCTTGAGTAGATGGTTGAGTCTAGCTGAACATAATTCTTTATGAACCATTATTATTATTACAAACCGACCATAAAAGAGATTTTTGCTTAAACATGCATAATAAAATAAATACATCCATTTAAATATAATTATGAAATTTTCCATGCACTAATGCTCTATTTAAATCTATGGAGTTTTCCTCTTTATGACAATAATTGATATTTCTACCCCCCCCGGAAATCATATAACATTTAGCTGATATTAACAAGAGTCCCAATTCCGTCGTACCATATCTCGCTCACACCTTCTCCTTGCGCTCACTTTTTGTTCATCATCATTATTTATAATAAGGGCTGTATATTTTGGCGAGCGTGAGCTGAGGACGTGAGCAATACATATGATATTATTGATTAAAGTACTTTTTTAGAATCAGCTGCCTATGGGCTATGATGTTACGAGGTTATGGAGGTTAGAATATGACGTGTTTCTGCTCTAGCACTTAAGGAGAGTTAATATAAAAATAGTTCAATTGTCAATATTAGGAATACTTTATTTTCTTCGTGAAACTCATGGAAAAACTTCTAAACTTATCTGTTATAGATCCATTAACACTAATATATCTTTACTTTTTTCCTTTAAAGTCGCAAATGGGAATGTTAACTGGTTAATGTTAATGAAATCAGACTTTTTTTTAAATTTTAACGTTTATCGTGGAAAAATGGTTACAAATTAAATTTTCAAGGTAGGCACCTTCGCTAGCCACACATTTTTCCCATCTTTCAGGAAATCTATGGATGCCTTTCCAGAAAAAAATTATTCGTCTTTGGCTGCAAACTAGCCATCAATCCATTTTTTGGCTTCAGCGGGAGAATCGAAGCATAAATCATTGAGTACGTGGCCCATCAATGCAAGCAAGTGCTAATCGGAAGGTACCAGGTCTGGCGAGTAAGCTGCAAGAGCAAGAGGTTCCCAGATGTACAATTCCACAAACTGGCGGGTGGCTATAGAGCGATGTACTGGTGCGTTGTCATCAAGGACAATTACCTTGTGTTGCCTGGCTTCATATTTTGGGCTTTTAAACGTTTTCTAATGGTCCGACTGTCAACATCCAATTGTTCTGCTAGCTGTTCTTGCGTTTGGCCATCATATTTATCGAGCAATGCTTGCAATTCGGTATCTTCAAACTTTTTCGGTAGCCGGCCGCACTCTTCATTTCTCACGTCAAAATCACCACTATGGAATTTTTCAAACCACCTAAAGCACTGCACTCTGCTTAGAGCATGTCCACCATAAGCTTCTACATCCATTTGATGTGCTTGAGAAGCGTTTTTCTTCCATTGCTAACAGAAAATCCATGATGTCCGCACATCGTAGTTTGTAGGCACAAAATTAGACATTTTTACGAGCGAAAAAAGTGCATTGTTGAATGAAACTATACAAACAATGAATTAAATATTGTAAACACATGTTGAAATAAGCATATATATGTTTGAACCGGTTTATAATGTCTAACTGGCGACACCTAGAGGCCGAAAGTCTCAATTCTTAGGTACAAACCTAGTATACGATGACAAATCTAAAACTAATGATTACACAGGGGAACACTAAGGGGAGAAAATTTTGTACATATATTTGAAGACAACAATCGAGTTTATCTATGAGTGCAGAATCCAAAACTGAACTTAGTTTTTTCCCAGTCATCTGAATTCTGAAATATCTGGAATTATAGTAAATCCAAAAAATTATCGTTCACTCATTTTTTTACACATAAAACAATCCCCAAAATAACAGTAGGATTAATAAAACTGTTTATTATGATTATATAATGTCATTATTAATTCTGAATTTTGTTCTGAATTCGATATATTTTTTTATTTTTAGGCTGAAAAATAATAAAAAACGATACTCTTCTTTAAACCCTTATAACTTATTCATCATTTATACTGATTAGAAATATCATTTACATTAAAGAAAAATATTCCATGTTTTATTTAAAAAAAAAAACCTATTTAAAAAATAGGGATATCCAAGGATTTTGGTTTGATTTTGTATTTTGTGAGTGATTCTATTTTTTATGAGGTATACTAGCAAATAGTCAACATTATGATCATATTTTCCCCGATTTCAATGCCAATTTCATGACGTTATGGTTCGTAAAAAGAAGATCGCGGCAATCAACGAAGATACTTCTAACTTGATCATCAATCTCAAGAGATTTTTGGATTCCGAATTCCACGATGGAAGACAGGAGAAGTATTCATACTAGAAAAACTACCAAACCTCATAAGGGAGTATAATGGAGTCCTTTATTGGGAATTAGACACCAAGATCGAAGCAATAAAGCGATTCATTCACAATGAGTAGATAATTTTAATATTTAAAAATAGAAATCTTTAAAAAAATACAAAATTATCCTTGGGGATGCATATTTTTAAAAATTATACATTGAATATTTTTTTTAATATAAGCTATAATATTGATCATAACTATTTATTATGAATAAGTTATAAGGATCTAAAGAAGATTGCCATTTTTAATCATTTTTCAGTCCAAAAATGGAAATATATCGATTTCAGAACAAGATACAGAATCAATAAAAACACTTTTACATAAGTTTTATTTAACCTTTTTTTTAATTTGGGGATTGTTTTAAGGGTAAAAGATTTCAAGCAAAGTTATATAAGGAAAATCAGAGGAATTAAAGATAACAAATGATACGATATATCAAATTTTTGGATTGAATTTATTTCAACAAATGGAGTGTTTCCCATTGTTATCCATTTGCCCGGGGCAGTAGATTACTCGTAACATGATAAAGTAAAGTATTATAACGTATATTTGTACTGTAAGTAAAAAAGTATGGGTAAATTTAAAATAAAACATAACTAAAAAAACCATAAACTATTTTAAGAAAATATTAGTAAAAAGTTTCGAGCGAAGTTATATAAAGAAAATCAGACGAATTAAAAATAACAAATGTTACTACATATAAGTTACTCATATTAAATAAAACAAATAGATTCAACAAATTACACTATTTAGTCGCAATTTCGCCCACCGGCTAAAATCTAAATTTATTATTGGTATATCAGCCATTAAACACGAAAATGACAATTTAAATTTTCAATCACAGTAGGTTTGCCTTTAAAGTATTAATTTTTAATTCACTTTTGTTTGTATAGTTTTGTTTCAGAGACATTTGTGAAATGAAATTACTATATAGATGAAAATTTTAGGTAAACATTCCAACAATACATTATTTATTAAGTTACCTTTAATGCCGTTCGTAAAAAATGTGTCTAATGTTACGTGAAAATGTTTCGAAATTAAATATAATCAAGTGAATTATTTAACTAATTGTAATAAGTAATAGAGGCAGGAAGGATAAGCCCAATTCAAATGTGTTTCTCATTCAATGTAGCTGATTATTATTTATTACTGATTAAGTCATCTAATTGAATTATTTATATTTAATTTCTGAACTTTTCCTACCTCTAAAATATTCATGACTTCTTAGAATCCGTCAAATAATTGACTTAATTATATTTAATCTCGAAACATTCACACTCAACCTTACATTTCATATTTATTAAATCAAATCTATCAAATAATCAAAATCTAACTTTTGTTTTAGAGCAAATCTTTGAAGTTGTAACATACTATACTTTAAAGCAATTGAAAAATATATTGACTTCATTTTATTTGAATTAAAAAAAGGCCAAACCTACTTAATTGAAAATTTTAAAAATCCTTTTCATATTCTATTGTTTTAATAACGTTAATAAATGTGGGTTTTAGTCGGCGGACGTTTCAAGATCTAAATTTTGTTGGAACGTGTTATTAGCGGCAAATGTAAATTATACATATACAAAATGAAATGTTACATATTCTATACAAAAATCAATATACTAATTAGCTGAATATAGTATGCTTTGCTGTCAAAAATGTGCATAAAAGTGAAGCACATTATCTTTAAGAGTCTTCTTTTGTTTTCCAATGATAAGTGGACTTAAAAAGTAAAACGAAAAAAAATTGGTGTAATTGAAGTGTTCAGGCTATATAATTATACATATAAACCGTACCTCACAAATTCTATCTAATAAATATATTTGATATCAATGTTATTGAACTGAGTGATGTCTGCATTATGTTATTACATCCAGGTTTTTTTAGAGTATAAGACGAAACAGAGTTGGCCTTAGGAGCATTGCACTCAACAATTTCGTCAAGGAGCTGTGGATGGAGGATGATAACTCTCTCTGCTCCTCTTTGGGTCTCTCAGTCAATATTCTGTCTTTTTATGAAACTTCTTTGTTCTTATAGAAGTATACGATGATTCCATAGAAGATCTGGAAGAATTTATGTATTGCCATAAGTTGGCCTTTGACTCCAATGGTTACGGCGCCACTGTAACAAGGTAGCTTTTAATAAGTGCGTGGAGATCTGGGGTAAGATTATTGAGAAAAATAAGGATTATGTCAAAAAATAATGTATTATAACCCTTAAATATTTTTTACTTCATATTTGGAACATACCCAAAAATGCATCTTTGGGTATGTATTATTTAACAAAAATGTGTACAATTTCAACCTTTTTTACATCTGAAATAACCCTGTTCGCAACTGTTAAACAAATACTAATATGATTTTGCATCAACAATCACGCTAAGTAGGTAATTAATAATTTGTAAAGGATTTTTTCATATTATTACTTCTATGAATCGTTTTATAGTCGAAACAATATTTTGAAGCCACAAAAAAAAAAAAATAAGGGTTAAAATTATTTATGACCCCTTTTAATTTGGCTTTTGTACTTTCATATTCTTTTGTGTTGGTTATTCTGTTGTATGTAATGAACAAAGAGCCATAGAGTATGTTTATTGTTGGACATATAAGAAATATGAACTTAATCGAGTTGATATTTTTTTCAGTGACAACTTTTTAATATTTTATTTTTCAAGACTGTCATCATTATTCTTTAATTAGCGAGGAGAGAACATCTAAGTACAAAGTAAAACCACAAGTGGCTGTGCTCATGAAAGACGTATAGTTGAAATGAGGATTTGTTCAGGAATTATAGGTAAGTCTAATCTTTGTCAAACTTAAAAAAGAATTAAGGATCGACATCAAAGTAATTCATGGCTATGGATTTAAAAAAAAAGGGACAAGATGTGTGTTTATTAATTTCTTCGCTTTCTGATAGGTGCATGTTTAACCAAATAAAACGACATGATAGGTAAGCAGCTCTCCTCCAAAGCATTCTTTAAATTATCAGGATTGCCACGTTAATTTATAGTTTTTTATAGCGGCTGGTCATATCTTATACAATTCTCCTTTTTTTGTACCAGCAAATTTTACAGTTAATTATACACATTAGTTTTTATTACACAAGAATAAAAGTTATAATGTATGAATCATCTGCTTCGATGTATACATGACTAATTTGAAATGTGATTAAATGCTCTATGATATTTTTAAAAGATATTAGCTATGTAGAAGGATCTAATTATTCAGCAATTTGAATTTGATTACGTTTCTTTTGATGCAAAAATTTCAAATTAAACCTACATTAAAAACCTTCAAAAAATATAAAAAAAACGTTAAACAGTTTTACTGGTTTTTTTTCTACAAGAGCATCAAAATGACCATTACAAAATCATCTTAACAATATACAATGCAAAAATAAATATTGGACAGAACAAATATTTAATATTAGTGGGGAAAAAAATATATATATTTTGTACATTTGCTTTGTTTATGTGCAAAAAAAACAAAAAAACTATTTGCATAGGGGGAGTGGGGTAAAGGAACCGTTTAGTCTGTAGAATTTATTATTTTATTTTGAATGAAAAAATAACTATTTATTTTAACATAAATTATAAATAAAAATAAATTTGTTTCTACATAGTACGGTAAAATATTTTTTTAATCAAGAAATGTTAGCAATGTTAGGGAAATTCGGAATGGAAGTCACGCAACATATCATATTTTCTATCAAATATTTAAATTGGATTTTTAGTAGATAAATAAAACCATTCATTCAGGGCTAGGCTTCGTCCAAGTGGCAACGTTTGTGGAAGAAAAAACGACATACTTTTCCTGTTTTGAGCTTGAATCTACATAGGCTAGACGTTGTTCTGTTTCTCCTAAAACGATACTTTTTCTCTTAGTAAAAATGTAAGGAAATATCCCTCATAAATTTATAAAGAAAACTCTTAAAAACAGTTCTGTACCATGTGGTACATTGAAATCTGAACACTAACTAATTCAGTAATTAATGAAGTTTGAGTGATTGAAATTAATTCTTATTTCGATTTATTAAAGCATAAACAAAGCAAAAAAAACAAAAACAGGAACTCTCTAGCTTATGTACAAATTGGTGTAATGGCACTTGAAAGTGATGGAAAAATTCCCATTCGCGCACTCCAAACAGTTGGGGCCACCGTCTACGCCGTCAGTAAGTCCAAAACGTTGTAAAGGAAGAAAGGCTCTGTCAAAAAGGCGTCACTACCCGGAGTATTTAAATAAAACAGCCCAGCTAATTCTCTTAAGTCCATGCTTCCGATGCAAGAAATATGGGATTTCACACTAGACTCTCCGTAGAGCTATCAAAAAAGTTGGTGAAAAGAGCCTTGAGAGGGTGCAGAGGTCGAGGTCTTTTTTGACACTTTTGACCCCCTACAGCGTTGATGCTCACCCCCTCTGCTACACCTTTTGGTCACATGTTGAGGGGAAAGCCTACAGTGTCCATGATTGAAACAGCGAGGCCTTCAAAGCCAGTTTCAGCCAGTACTGGGATTCCATCATAAAGGACTACATCTGCAGTGGGTGCCAGGCCTTCCACCTCTGCCTAGAAACCATCACTGCCGCTACTACATCAATGATTTAGAGACATCCGACCCACATCTATTTAAAGTATGAATTTTGTTGAAATTCTAATGTTAATTAATAAATAATTTCTTTTGGAATTTTAAAATTCACTGTGTTCAAATTTTAATGGACCACTCATTAAAAGCCTTCTGGAAATAAGATTATAACGTTGGAATAAATTGCACTGAAAAAACCAATACATTTATAGGTTAAATCTTTGACACCTAATCAGTACCTAGGATTAACAGTTATTATTTTCCCCAATTAAGGCATATAACAGTTTTTAATGCATTTGTATCAAATTAAGAAGATACAGAATTCCTAAAATTTAGTTAAGACCCTAAATTTCAACCCACAGTAATATTTATACAGAGAAAAGAAAGTATTCTAAATAGAAATTGTGTTAAAATAGTTCATTAATGAGTAAAAAATGAAGATTTAGATCGTTCTAAAGATTTATAAATACAGAAGAGAATAGAGTGAACACCTTAATATTAAGAGATGAAATTATGGTGTTCCACAAACATTGGATTCGATACAGTGTGAAACACAACCAAGAAGCCTATTTGGAGTTTTTAAAGGCTGCCATGGGTTCGTTAAGGCTTTTCAAGCAACGCTGTTAGCTACTAATAAGATACCTCGCTTAGTTATACCACTTTCAATATACAATCTCTTTGTAAAATGAACTTAAACACTTTTGAAACAAAATCAGAGACCCCCCCCCCCTCAAGAGGTTTCCATGTAAGGAATATATAGTTCAGAGAAAAGTCAATCAAGTTTCCAGATCCTTCAAGAACAATCTCTTAGTCCATTTTCAGTCATTTTGAGACAACATCCTCGAAAAAACTTCGGGGGTGATATTGAAAGTGGAAACAAAACGCCTGACAAAGGTCATCAAGAGCAAGGATAACCCTTTTACATAACCCTTCTCTATTTTCTTATACTTACTAAAATCTTCAAAATTTGTTAGTACATTTTATTCAATCGATATATTCAAATTTTGCTAATTTTAAAACCATTATTGTCCATTTAAAAAGAGCCTTCCCATTTAGTTTTCCAATTATGCAGAACGGCCAATGCAAACAACCTATTTGACTCTGCTATGTTTTCTTTTATGTGTATATAGATGTGAATAACAATTCTAAGATTGAATAGTAGATTGAACAGTTGACTTTCATAAAAGTCTTTTAATGTGGGTTGTTCTATGTTATCTCTAGACCCACACAGATATCTGTGAATGTATAATATTTATGAATAGAGATAGGATCTATAAGACACTGCTTTAATGTCAAATTTGCATTATGTTGATTGCAATTTTAATTGTTAATCTTAAGCGTATTTTTTTGGCACTTGATACTCGTTGATGATTATATCTATGCTATTTTAAACAATCAGTTCTTGATGATTAAGCACATTGAATAAAACGCATTCAATATATAAGATTTCACAGATTTAAAAAATAAATAGATTTATTGTATTCAACAAAATGAATTTATTAAATTGATTAGTTTTAGGGAGAGGTGTATAAAATATGTCTTAGAAGGCGGGAACAGTTTTGTTTGTTGTTGTTAATCTGAACAAAGTTTTTTTTTCTTTTCTAAAACTGTTATAATTATGATTTCACTCTTGAAGACATAATATTTAATTATGTATAAAGTAATAATTTGTGAAAGACGTAGAGTAGCCATGAGGGGCTACCCGGGAGTTATAAGAATAAGTTGTTGTTAGACTTGGAGTAGAATTAAAGATTGACTTCGGTGTAATTCCACCCTATATGAGGGTCTTTTGAAAAGTATGTGCAGAGTTCGAGAGATGGTACTACTGGCGTGTATCAAGGTTATGTTTAGTTAGTAGCATCTCATGGAAGAACACCCACCAACTTTCAGTCAGATCAGTCTAATTCTTTCGGTTTGGTATTCGTTTGAATCGAGGAAGTGGAGTGAATTTCAAAAAAAATAGACGAAAAATAATTTCGTGCGTTGATTAAACATTACTTTATAAAAGTATGAAAACACCTCCAGCGACTAAAATGAAACTTGATAAACGATATGAGGACTCTGCACCTTTGATTAGAACAGTTTACAAGTTACGTTGAATGTTGTGAACGTCCGATTGAAGTTATTTCTTTAGAAATCATTGCTAAATCTTTGATATGCTGATGTATGACGGAAGAGTGAAGGTGCGTGATATTACTAGTACTGTGGGCATCTCGTGTTGGAGCCCTATTTCCATTATTTTTACAACCACAACTACTGAAATGTAGGCTGGTGCAATGTCTTCATCGAAAATAACTTTTTTTGTGAGTCAATCGTGAGCGTTTGTCTTGCATCTTGGTTTTCAAACTGTCCAATAACGATGAAATATATACACCTGTAATAGATATACCCTTTTCCAGATAGTGGATGAAGATTATTCCTTGCAAATCCAAAAGGTAGTCCTCATACATAATCTACCCTGTCGATTTATAGATTCAAACGAATACCAAACGGAAAGAAATAAAATGATTGTAATTATGGATTTCAGAAGAGAAGGAGGCCAATAAGAGAAAATATTGAACTAGGCGTGCTACAAATTAATCATGGTGTCCTGAATTAAGGCCATTGGTGATAATATCATTAGCCTCAGGTTGTTATATAATTTTAGAGATCGAAAATGAATGATTCCTTAAATAGGAGAACCTTCTACATTAAAAATAGCATTAGTGTAGGAAAAACATTATGCATATAATATTATTACTATATAATTATATTTTAAATTAGTATATTAATATTTATTTTATTAAGCATTTTTTATTCTTAAAACCTATTTCACTCTTTAAATTGATTAAACTAAAAATTTTAATTTGCTTAGAACCTATGCTTTCAACATGACATCATGTTTATTTTATTATGACGCAAATGAGTGAATTGCATTGAAAAACCTCGATAGTTATGTAAGATATTTTCCAAAGTTTTAAAGTTACAGTAGTAACTTTGATTATGTCATCAGTGTCAGAAAAGGGTCGTAAAACAAAATGCTTGTAAGCTTTAGGAAAACTTGTTTTTTTAATAAATTAACTTATCACGCTTCGATAGCAAAGATCAAAGTGTCATATCAAAGAAATGTTTCATGCATTAATGTGTTAGTCAGCAAAGATATGGGTGATTGGTATTTTGGAGTGACTTCTGTTATTGAAATTATCAACCAATAGGGCAAGAACAAAGATTAAAAAAAAACTAAAGTATGGCGTACATGTTCTTAGTTGCTATTATAAACAACTAAGAAACACAAGATGGCGTCACTATTCTCGGGTATTTAAATAAACTACCAATATGTAAACAACTCCTATTGATCAAAATATCTTAAAAATTGAAAAGAGACACTTCCAGTCCAAATGTCTCGTTAAACAAATAATTATGTATATATGTATAATACTCTTCAAAATAATTATTACTTGGCATATGTTCTATTCTTTTTTGGGGTCTAAAGAATGAATAAAAATGTCACAGGCCGGATGGTCAAAAAAAGTTTCCACAATTTGTACTCACGACATCAATTAAATTTATTTTTTGTCTGGGCTGTCTAATGGCCTCCCAATTCTTCTTGAAAGCTCCACAACATTCTTGATGTACTCCTCAGATATGTCAGTCCAGCTCTCATTGACGGAGTTCTTTAGAGCAACAATATTTAGGTGGTGCAATCCAAGGAGCTTGTATCTGCCCAGTATGGCGGCTACAAGTTCGTTGGCTAGAAGAACAGAAATTTTCCAGTTTTATCTTAATAATTCGCAACACTGTAGATGACATTGCTTAATTTTGTCCGTCAACAATAGTCTCTCCAGCCTCACCAGACTCTTTCCCCAAAGTTCCTGACCGTGTACTAAAATATGGACCAAGTAACACACATTTCCTCTGCATGAGAGCGCAAAGTCTTCAAAACATTGGCCTCCACAATGTCCTTCCCCTTTTCAGCATTAAAGTTCCTGCCCTGGCCACTTTTAGAGTTTCTTTTAACTCCATTTCTTCTTTAAATCAGGACTGCAGGGTCGGAGTGGGTAAATTTATACCAACTCTAACTCCGGCTACAAAAATTATTATAATTTATGTAAATACAACTTATTTGTAATCTAAGGCTTACATGAAGTGTTCGTAAAGTTTTTTTCTAAATGGATATATGTACATTATAGGTATTAAGTACTATTAATTTATGACACTTGAAAGTTTACTTCACAAATTTAACACGTTCTCTATAGTCTATACAATTAAAATTCCTAAACATCTCTTAAGTCTAAATTATTATGTTGGATAGAACATGGCCACTATCCATGCTAGTTCATTACTTAGTTTAGGGAATGGTCAATGTCATCAGAGTAAAGTGTTACTTTGTTCCTCGGTTACAAGAAGATAAATTATGTTTCGAAACTTATGAATGTATTAGCAAAATATAGATTTTGATACATTTCATTTGTGCAATTTTCAATCCTCCTCTTAAATGAGTAAGAAAAAAGGTCATAAATTAAATGATAGCTTGTCAATTACGTCATTTTCTCCAACTGTTGGACTATTTCCTGGTTAAAGTTAGGGATATTCACTTCTTAACAATATTTAATTTTAATTCAAGGCAAGACAAATCAACATTTAACAAAAAAAGTAGATAGTTGCGTACTGGATCCGACTTGTATATGTAGGTTGTACAAGTTACAAATTCTACGTCTCATTACGCTTTATTTAACTTCATTTAATTTCTAAACAAAATTAATGGATGCTATGAGTTCATTTTGATCTATTTAAATGACTTGGTTATTACGTATTTAATAGTAACATATCTCGGGGCATTCGAGTAATGAGTTGCAGAATCATCGGCTTCTTGCCAAATTTTTATTAATAAATCTCGAACTTGACAAATAACCTTTTTTTCAAAAAGACGAATTGAAAAATAATTTGAGCATTTTTTTTTTTACAAAATGATAATTCAAAAATATGAAGACTACAAACACAAGGTGGGTGGTGATGGTGCCGTGACCCATTTATAGTCATTTTCAATAATGAAAAACTCAAAAATTATATCAAAACTAGGGGGATTATCTCGCCTCAAATGGAGTTGCAACACCAACACAATGGGGTCATTAACCGATTTTGAGCCGAATATGAATATTATATAAATCAAGCTGAAAAACATATTATGACAATTATATAAATTCATGGAAATAACACAATCTGAGCGAGTATTGAACATATTTGGTTTCTGTTTTGTTATGGTCCCCCCCAATGTCGCACATACCCCCCTGTTGCCAAATTATCATATTTTCAGCTAGATTTAGCTAAATTTGGCAGAACTCTTGTTCATGTAGGGGTTATATTTTTTGTAAGAAAAGTAAAAATACATTATCAAGGCTGCTGGGTGAAAGTCAAAGAGGTTAAAGGAAAGGCTATTCTTGACCCACAAACATTAATAATTTCCGTATGGAGCGTTTTACTAGTGATATTAATCAGGGGCTCCTGCAGGATTATAACTATATATATATATTTATTTTTTTCTAAAATCTACAGTTGTTTATGTAAAATTAAAATATTAAATTTTTCAGATTTTTTTAAAAATCCTTCATTTTTCTCAAAAAACAAATCTGTTGTAAAAAATCTCAAAAATTCATTGTTTTTCTAAAAAACTTAAATTATTTGGAAAAATCAAAATCAAAAATCCACAGCTGTTCTCAAAAAAATTAATTTTTTAAACAATTTCAAATATTTAATATTTTGGAAAAAAATTACAAAAATCCACAGCTATTCATAAAAAATTTCAAAAATGTATAGTTATTCTCAAAAAATGTCAAATATTTTTTTTTTTAGAAAATATTAAAAAATTGAAAAATTGTTTTTCAACTATTTTTTCAAACTTACATTTCCTAGTATAAAGCACAAATTGCATAATTTTGGGGGATACAGCCTCTCCAGACCACCCCTGCGGATGCGCCTGTTAATGACTTCTAACATTATGGTGACTGGGGGATTTTTTTCTACGGAGGAATCTATAGTTACTGCACGAAAAACTATAATTTATAATCCATAATCACAATATAGGTATGCCAGTTTCTTGTAAAAAATGAATATATAAAAAATATATTCTAAAAATAAAGGTCGTTTTATGATTGTTGCTCAGACATGTGTTGCTATATTTGAAAGGTGGGGAACCACTCATACAGGAAAATTTCAAATTATTCCAAGATCCTCAGCACAAGAATTCTACATTATGCATTTAATGTTAATAATCGAAGAATTTGTTGCAACTTGTACAATTTGCTTATATAGAACTCTTACATAATTGTAACTTGTACTCGTCATATCATATACATATTTCTTTTTTTTTTGTATAGGAAAAGTGTACGTGCTTCTTTTAAAACATTTTGAAAAATTAACTCATTCATTATCCCTCATCACTACTCCAAGAAACAAAAAAAAATATATTGTTTGACAAATTTTAATTACAAATCACTCCATGATTGATCATAATCGTCTCACTCTATGAATTTAAATTATTACTTAACATATATAATGAAAATTATAAGTTTATGCATATTATATATTTGTATTCCAAAGTGAAGCTCTCATCAGGGCCTATTCGTCTGTTTAAAAAGAAGATGCAAAGTACATTTATCATACATTAAACTCCGTTGGATTGACTGGATTCCTTGTCCCCTTTTTTCCTCGCAAGATGTCACTTTTTATAAATACCAGATATGACGTCACTTTATTACTTTCCTATCCTTTTTTCTTATGCCCTTCGCAAAATTTACCTAGGTGATTCAGTTCAAGGATACCAGTGAACTTTTCGACAAAACTCCAGACGTAGATATAATACATTGTTCAATAAGCCCCAAAGCTTTCTCCCAGATGGCGCCACTACTGTCAAATTTTTATTCTTTTTTTTACGCAGTGCCAGCCTTCAAACCAAACATATCAAATTTTTATAACAATCTGACCATTTTTTTTTTAAAGTTTCACTTCTAGAAGTGAAACTAATTCAGGTGTTTGCAAAAAATGGATTCAAATCCCTTTTGTTTGTTGATATATTACTGCTTCTTGATTGAAAAAATACCGTAAAGGCAAAAGTTTGGTATGATAAGAGTTGTCCGAACTCTGTTCCATCGTAAGTGACTGTGGAACGTTGGTTTGCTGAAGTTAAAAATGGCCGTACTGACACCGAAGATGCTGAACACTCTGGTCGCCCAAACTCTGCAGTTGTTCCCGAAAACATACAAAAGGGGCACGAGATAGCTGACATCCTAAAGATATCAAATGGCAGTGTGTTTTCTATTTGGCATTAAAAATGGTGTATGAAAAATGTATTCTCAAAGTGGGTGCCACGTTTGCTCAAAGTTGATCAATAACTGCAACGTTTTGATGACTTGGAGCGTTGTTTGAAGCTGTTTTGCCACAATAAAGCAGAGTTCTTTCGTCAGTATGTCACAATGAACGAAACCTGGATCCATCATTTTACTCCTGAGTCCAATCGTTAGTCTGCTGAATGGAACCAAACCGATGAGAGTCTATTGAAGCGACCAAAAACGCAACAATCCACTTGTAAGGTCATTGTATCGGGTTTTTTGGGTTTGCGTGGAATAATATTCATTGATTAATAACATCAAAAGTTATTATTATTTAGTGCGGTTGAATCGTTTGAAGAAAAAAATCGATGCCAAACGGCCTCATATGGTGAAGAAAAAATTGCTTTTCCATCAAGACAAGCACCGTACTACAAGTCAAAGAGGACAATGAGAAAATTGCACGAATTACGCTTTGAATTGCTTACCGACCATATTGTCCAGATTTAGCCCCTTGCGATTACTGTTTGTTTGCTGACCTTTGAAGGAAGTGGAAAGATATTTCACTATGATGAAGCAGTCATTGGCGAAACTGAGGCCTATTTCGAGGCAATTGTTCTATGAAAAAAGTTTGATAAATTAGAAGATCGTTGAAACAATTGTATCATGCTTGAAGGAAACTATGTTTATGAATAAAGTTGAATTTTACTAAAACATTGAGTTTTACATAGTTTGTCTTCGGACTTATTGAACGATATGTTAAGTATACAACTCAACATTTAAAAAAAATCATTAAAAGCTACAAGAATATTAATATAACGAGTTATTTTCTTATATTTGTCATTGATTAGTGACTACCTTGGTCAACAAATTTGACCGGATGTTATTTTTTGACTATTTTTTGTTAGTCACCAAGCTTATGGCAAAAGTTTTTGATCGAACTTGGTACGAAGATTATATATGGCCACAGTAAGATGCTATTAAGTTTTGAGAGGTAAAAATACAATGTCAAAGGTCAAAGTAATCAAGAGAATATTGTAAAAGCCAATATAGGGGGAGGGATCCAAACACTGGAAGAAGCCCTGATTTAATTAAATTGAGTGAATTCAAGGAAGTAGCAAGGTTAATTATAGAGTTCAATTATTCATGTATACTCGACACCCCTAGCTGACATATGCAGACAAATATTGATCTGCCTTCGTTTCGCCGCTTGGCTGATAGCTTTGTCGTACATTATCCTAAATGTTCATTACAGTTAGAGTGACAAATTAACTTCCATTGTATTGGATTGCTTTGGTATTATTACGATATCTATGTATGCATGACTCCAAAGTAAGGAACAAGGACCGGAAATGAATAATTTGATATATATTTGTTCTTGTATAGGCCTATTATAAAAAAATAAATTAAAAAAAGTCAAAGTGGATTTATAAAGTTCCATAACAACAAAAGAATCGAATTAGTTTGTTTAAAGAGGGAGAAATGGGACACCTTTGACATCAAATCCTTTTTTTAAGGGGAGTCGAAAGGTTTTTATAATGATATCATGACATCTTTGAAAATGAAAGCCCTATATGATTATGAAAATCATAGTTTTTTAAATGATGTATGTTTGAATTAATTTATCTAGCAGAGGTTTTGCAAGATAATCCCAATGGTTTCTACTATCCGGATAAAAAAGTTCTCTGATTACGTTAATTGTCCACAGGAACAACAAACCTACTCCCCGGGCTTTTACCCCCTCGCATTTCAGTTCCAGAGCCAACTACACCCCTTCTTCTGCCCTGCAAACCTTTAGTGCCAAACCTTTTTTATCATTATTATTGAGAAGTACAGCTAAAGTCAAATGAATGTTAGGGTTGTTTGGAGTGGATGTTGGACAATGCTACTTTACCCTCGAATAAGAAAGTAATTACTAATTAGGGTACACAAAAATTTTCAATAAATATTTTGTATAAACTCAAAATTATTCAACTCTGGGTTTGAGAGACCCCTTTCGCTAGAGAGGCTTGGACAAATATATCAAGAGACCTTAATCCTTGAGTGTATGGGGCCTCATTTTTTCCATTAAGATCGATGTAAAGATACGTAGTGGTCATTTCTACTGAAGTAAGTCATCAACAGCCGTAGTTTAGGAGACCAATGTATTCTTTACTGCCTCTCCACTGTTTATTTATAAAAAAATATGATAATATGTGAGCTTTACCGAAATCTTTGGGTAACGTCATTAAGTTAAATTAATAATTACGTTTGTATCGTTGGTTAAAAGATTGAATGTATGGCTAAATGGTAGTTAAAAGGCTCAATGTTTGGTTGCGATTTATTGTAGTAGGGGTAAAATGCTGGGATATATGGCTTAGGCGTAGATAGCTCGGAGAATGAAATTTTAGGAGATAAAAGGACGGGGATACTCGCTCGACAATAAAATGATAATAAAAAGACGCCTAGAACCTATTTTTACTAATTATAATTTTTTTAAATACTGGGGGTGCTTAGTGTTTACAACTCTATTGATGATCAATTCAATCAATATATGTATGTCTTCATTTTTATAGAAAAAAAAGTCCCTACTTATAAATTAAATAGTATAGCACTGATTGACTAAAGATACTCTCAGTAAAGAGGTGTTAGACATATCCCTGGAGAAATAATATTATCATCTTAAATACTTATACTTATAAAATTGTATACTTACACTATGAACGTCTTTTGACTCGCGTTATTGGCAGGGGCTGGATTTTTGTAGATAAATGTTACAGTTTTACTTTCTCCGCATTCTACAATTATGTGCCATCTCGTCATTTTTTAATCGAGGGTGGGTGAATGAGTTAACATATTTGAGGAACATGTTTTTTGATTCATTATTATTTAAACAGGCATTTCGATAGCAAAGATCAAAGCTTAATGTCACACAAAGGTTTTATGCATTTGTTTGCTAATAAGGATACGTGTAAGTGATTTTTATTTATAACCAGATTTTTATAATCATTTTCTGTCATTTTCCAAAAAAAATTAAAGGCTCAAGGTATATATTAATATATTAGCGGTAGTACCCGGCATTTTTGGATAAATTAAGAGTCGACTAACAGAAAAACACTGCTTTAATAATATAAAAGATAACTCCACAACAAATATTTAGTGTCATTCTGAGTTTTTCATGAGCAGACTCACACATAGTTACTCGATACTTGGGTGTTCTCTTTTCAAGAATGAAAGCTTAATAGAAACATCTTGATTTAAAAAAAAATTAGATCTGATGAGCCAGGGAGTACTTTAGGCTCTAAAGAGCTCACTCGCTGTGCTTTATCTACACACGCTCATTGCTAAACTTTCCATTCATTACCACATTCATTATTTTTTATATGATTTTCCTTTTTTTAATATGAAGTCCTTGTTGTACATGAGTCCTCATCGGACACACCAACAGACATACAAACTTTGATTTATTATATTAATAAATTATCCGTCAAAATAAAAGTATTTGTTCAGAATTAGCCTCACCCTAACGCTACAAAACAATTTCTTCAACTTCCTATATAATTAATGACTTTATTATCAATTTTTGTATGGTATTGCCAGGTATTAAATGAAATATGCGTAAAGTGACATTTTTTTTTGCAACTCTTAGTTTTATTTACTTAAAAAAACGAGATAATACTTGCTAATATGTATAAATATATGTACAATAGCAAACGCGGATATTTATGCATTGTAAACTGGAATTCTTATCATTTATCTAACTTTGTGATCTCGTTGAATGAAGTTATATGTTTTATAGTTTTATTTCAAAACCCAAACAAATCACAGAGTGTTTAGTAAGTTTGATTTTTTTTACACCTTTACAATACCAACTGGATCCATTTGACTCATTATTTCAACTATACTGGCTGTACAGTCATGTGTCGGTCCTTATTTATGACTGCAGTCTAGTCCTATCCAGTCCCATCCAGTCCCACTTGTCGGTTTTTCATTTTTTTTTAAATTATTCTGTTATATAATAGGATAAATTATATAACTAACTAACAGTATAAGACCCATGTTCGTATTATATTGTATTATAATGAAAAAGGATTATTTTTTGCAAGATATGTGCAATAATCTGAATACGTATTTCATATTTTTTATTTAGCTTCATAAGCCATCGACGGTGGTTCTACGGACTGGTCCCCATGATCGTCAGTCCTTAGGACCGGTCTTCAGACTGTACTGTACTGGACCTAATAGATAAAGACCAACACAACAATAGTTGTACTTCTTCCTCTATTAGTCCCAGTCAACGAACTTTAATTTTATGACTTTGTTTGTACAACTAAATATTATATGAAACACAGGTGTTTTATTTCCTCAGTGTAATATTAAATTCTACAAACATAAAAAACACAAAAACAGTTTGACGAAATCCACTGCCCGAAAAAAAAGATGAAATTATTTGATGATGATTTATGCTGCAATACTATGTAAGTAGCGTTGTGTCCGTCCTTATCTAGGACTGGAGACTATAGTCCTGTCCAGTAAAGTATATCCCCGATCTTGACCAGTCCTAAGATCTTATAAACTTTGGTCCTTGATGATGTCACTCAATTTTATTTCTTCTTGTTTAATCAGCACTTGTGCTGACAGTCAAAAGGACCGACAAAGTTAAGAGCCGGTACCACAGATTGATCAGACCGGTACTAAGACCGGACTGAATTTGACCGTATAAAAAAGGATCAATACTGCACTATTAGTAATTATCAAGGTATTAGACTACTCCAATGACCAACACATATTGTTAATTATATAGTCAGAGACGACCTACCTCGGGGTAGAAGAGTATTGATCAGGACTTGACCCAGCTACATAGTATAATACAGTTTATCAAAACAATTTATTAATACACATTGTCTATCAAATTTCAATCATAGATTGATTGATCTACTCATCGGCACAGCAATATATTTTCAAGTGCATATAATTATATAATGGTGACGTCATGATGGGGGTAAATATGGCTTTTTTATGTTTATTTTTTTGTTTTTATATATCGTCAATTTTTTTTAAAAGTGTCTAAACTTGAACGAATAACCATTAAAAAGAAAGAAAAATTGATTATGACATTTAAAATTTTTTAGACGAGAAGAATTTTTATTCTTGTGATAACTTTAAAAATTCCTTAAAAGTTGGTAACTCTGATGCTGGTGACACTGGATCGATTCCTTCTCTTAATGAGGGGTAGCTTTTTGACATAATCTTTTTTTATAAGGACAAATGTGACGATTAACATTTCTTTTTGTAAAGAAAAATATACATTCATTTATTGAAAAAAAAGTTATATATTCGCAAAATTTGGCAAAAATGTTTTATACAGGGGGTATAGCATCCCCTCATACGCTCTGTGGTCAAAGTTACTTAACGAGAGCGATGCTCAACCAATCATTGTTGTTCAAAAATTGTAGACCTCATAAGCAGAAAGTTAACATCCAATTATCGTAACCTTTTAATAACAAGGAAATTGGAGTAGGAGGAGGATCCTGACCTCATCGAGAAATTTGGATTGTGACCACTTTGGAAGAGATAGTGACTTTGTCTCTCATTGGATTATTAGAGAGAAGGGACTTGGAGTCAATCCGTTAATTGAGAGATAATGCAAAGATACAGGAAAAGTCGTATTGCCATACACAATCAGATTTAATCTCCTCCAGCCTCATACCTCAGTCCACAGATGGACTCCAAGTCCCTCTCCTCTGTTACGTCATGAGTGACAAACTCACAATGGAGTGAGTGGTTTGCTAATTATTAAAAGGATGTGATCATTGAATTTCAACTTTCCGTTCACGCAGTCTCCAATGTTCTCTTTCTATTTCGAAATAGAAAACAGCCACAGCTTCAAGTTGAAAGTCAATTATCGCAAACTTTAAAAGAATAAAGAAAATATAATTTGAGTAGGAAAGAGAGATCTTGATTTCTTCGAGATATTGGGAGCCTTTGGAGGATCAAGAAAGAAGATGATGGAAGATATTATTATTTGGAGAAGGTTCTGAGTTTTGTCTCGAATTGAGTCTCAGGGGGAGGGTGTGCAAGATACAAATTCTCAACTTGCTCCACATATTACGACCTTCCTCCAAAGTTCTAATTGTGCGAATATCTCGAAAAAGTTGAGGTCCTTCTCCTCCTACTTCTTCTCTTATCGAGTATCCGGAAGGTGCTCGGAGTAAATTCCGTCGACTGAAAGATGAGGCCAAGGTACAATAAAAAGTTGTAGTGTCATACATAATCAATCAGATGTCATCTCCTCTGGCCTCATACCATGGGCCACTGATGGACTCTGAGTGGTTTGTAATGAACAAAAATTACGTTTAAAAATTAGAATAGGAAAAACGATTGTCACGTGTGCTGTTTCTTCTTTTTTGCTTATGATTTAATCGGTACTGGTGGTTTTAACTTTTAATTTTGAAGTATGCATAATAAAATAAAAACATTTGAATTTAAATAAAATTACAAAACTATTCCCTGCACTAATCCTACTTTCAATTTAGAAGGTTCTCCTCTTTGTTGCAGTAATTAGTTTTCTCCTCCCAAGATCATATAATAGGTAGCCGTCGATTCCCTTGCCCCACTTAATACGTCATGGCTATTTCATAATTTATTCTTTTTTGATAAATGAACGAATTAATAAGTTATATTATATTTATGTTCCGTTTCAGTGCAAGGATACTAGTGTTATTATCAATTGAGTTTTGTCTGGATTTATCTAGGCAACCCTATGCACTCTTAATTTTAATACTACTAAACAACAATTTAATACAGTATTGAGTAAAATACTATGTTGGACTTTAATGTAATTCATTTTAAAAATGGAAGAAAAATATTATTAAAATGATAGTCTTTGATTAATTTAGTGAACAATAGCAATTAGTATGATTTAGTTACCCTTCCCTCACATTCTTTTTTCATTACAAAATGCTCAACTCTATCCATATGGTACAAATTCAAATTACAATTATTTTTTATATGTTAAAAAGTTGCAATAATTGAATTGTAACTTTCTGTTGTCGCTGTCCCTAATATCGAGATAGAAATAGAAAGTATGACGTGCAGGCAAAGTTATACTGTATACCCTAATTATTTTTTTGTAACCAATTGCAAGGAATGGTATTATCTACCTACGTTCTACATCAAGTACAATGTTCCTATGCACCCGTGTATGGTTAATCCTTTGTTCGTTGATGGAATCTTTAAAACATTCACTTACTTTTCCTCTTTACGTAGGAGTAAAATGTAAAATTACGTTATCTTTTGCTTCGTAAAATATAGATTTTTCTCTTTTCTTACTTTTTGGCAAGAAAGTGGGAAATATAAATATATTTTCTAAATATTTATCCTGTCAAAATTTATGATCAAAAATATAAATAATAATAGAACAAGGGGTTCTATTCTTTTCTTCCTCACTCTTTCATGAAGTGAAACAATAAGTAAAAATGAAAAAGTAAATACAAAACTTAAACTAATGGAATAAGATAAGAGGAAACCCCCTTATTACGAACACCATAAGTCTACTCGTACTTACAATATGCCGAAAATATCATAACGGGGGGACTTTTTAAACATTATAGGAATTTCTGAGATTTCTGAAGAAGAAATGAAGAAAAAAGTTGTGATAGAAGGAACTCCCAATAAAAGATTGAAAAGTATGTCGTCAACAAATGAACTATTTACTATATGAATCTTTAAAATAGTAGCTGAAAAGGAAGTGCTAAGTGAACCAAAGTATATTCTCAAATATTTCAATAAGTTTTACCAAAATATGGTTGAAGGGGCGCTAGAAAGGGATTTCCTAGACTAAAGAAGGTGAGAAATTGTTCTTTATATACGGAGGAGAGTATATTCTGGTATATTAATCACTATTATAAAGATTATAAAGCATCAGGCCCAAATAAAATGAAAGGGAAGATATACACTTTATGCCTTGAGAACACTAATCATACCCATTTAGATTTGGAACAGAAATGTAGACAAAAAGGAAGGTATCTGCTGTTCTTACGCAGGGTAGAATATCTTCGACTTTTGAAAAAGTGATGGCACAAGAATAAAACATTTGGAGGCCATTAACATTTACAGCTCAATTCTTGATAACAAAAAAGCCGTTAAAGTTTTCAAGTCCTTGCAAAGACTGTGGACAACTTTTTAATAATGGTATTCATGCTTTTGTTGACAGCCCAGTTCTGTAAAAAAATTGAGTAGTTTATTGTGCTAGACTTGATACCCAAATCCTCCTCCTTAACGATGTGTTGGACAGCTAATCTTGATATCTGGCCCTTGACACCATTTGACAGATGATATCACAAGGGTTCGCGTCTATCTCCACCTTCAAACTTCCTATGAGGCTCTCTGTGCCGACCAATTTTGGTCTCCGACATGTGACAATCGACAAAGGATTCAGTTTTGTTATAGAGCTTCTAGGCGTTGTATACAGATTTCCTACTGATACCAAAAGTTACGTAAAATCACGGAAGGATTGTCACTGGGTTTGATGGACGAAACGACTTTTGAGAAAGTTTTTCCACATCTGTATTTTGGAACTCCTGAAAGACCTATGGCTGATTTCATTTCTTCAATAAAAACCTAAAAATAAACCGTTTTTTTTTCTTATTTCTCCCTTTTTATGGAACTCACAAATTTACACGTTATTATCTGTTTAAAAAGTGTACAAGGGCTTATGACGCATGTGGTATATTGTGTACAAATAGGAATTTTTGTACGAGCCGATTTCTCAAGTTACAATTTGCACGTCTCATAGTTCCATTTTAATAAGTAGGAACTATTAATGGATGCTATCATCTCATTATGATCTATTAAAATGATGTACTTAATAGACATGCTTGATATTTCTTGAAAATTTGTCATACGCAGCCGACGACGTGACATCAAATTTATAAAAGATAATTACGTATATTATTATGAAGTATATTTTCTTCATTTTTCATCTACAGAGTGGAAAAAAAAGATACATAAATTGAAATAGCAAGAAAGATCTGATATGATAAGAAAGACAAAAACTATTGTCATTTTTGTAAGAGTTTAAAAATTATGTTAGAAAAACGTGGTTGAAGACTGCCATATTATATCCACGGCTTTACTCCATCCACATAAAAATACACTATTTATTTATTGTCAGCTGTCAATTTTTCTATTTATTTTATCTTAGTCAGTGTTATTACCGTTGATTAGTTGAATTAGTTCTTATTAAACAACTGTGAGCAATTATTAAATAATAATAGAAAAACGTGATTGGAAAGAATCGCTTAAATAACTACTGATTAGACAAAATACATGGAGTGTTAATGCTGATCAAAAACAAGTGAAATTTGTATAAGCCGAAAGTCAATTGAGCAAAACAATGAAATATATAGTTATTTATACATCAATCACTCCAGATCTTGTATGGAATCATCCTTTACTTCTATTCAAACTGGAGAGTTCCATAAATAATAATATATCAAATTTAAAATATAGTGAGGAGCATAAAGTTATCTGAAGCACCCTCTACGTTATTAACATGCGAAGTTATATGTTACTACTATATAGTCAGGGAGTAATTTAGTCTTTAGAGTGCTCACTGACTGTATTTTATCTACACACACTCGTCGTTAAACTAAATCTAAGGTTATATTCCTCTTTTTTAAATTTCATAAATGTACTTAATTTTTCATTAATTTTTTAATTTGAGCTCATTGTTAAAAATGAGTCATCATCCGACTCACAAATAAAGAAACAGACAGGCGTACTTTACTTTATTTGTTATGTATTTAAGATTGATGAAACCTTAAACATTTGCGTTTTATAATGGGCCCCAGAATACTTATCAGTAGTAATGTCCAAATAATGAATAAAAATAGAGCTGAATATGCTAATAAAAAACTCAAAAATACAAATAAAAATGTAGACAAAAGCCAAAAATGGAAATAAATTTGCTAAAATAGGATGTATTCTGGTAAAACCAATAATATAAGTAAAATTTATCCATCAAGCAGGCCCTAGTTCCATTGAATTATCATGTTGTGCTGCTAGGCACCGTCTTCTTAGATCACTTCTCCAAGAAGTCTTTGAACTGCATGATGTTGATTTTGACAATGGTAACTAATACCAAGCAGAAACCAAGGCCTTCACAAACCTAATACTGAAGACAACAAAAAGAGAATGTGGCTAATAAGGGATTCCTGTTTTTCTGTCTTTATTTGATAAAAGTACGGTAATATTTTAATGTATAATATTGACACACAATGGTAGATATATTATGGCTATTGAATAGAACCACTGTCTGTACTTAAATTCAAATAAATAAAGAAAAAAAGAAATTAGACAAAAGTACTTAGATCAAATTATTTTATATTTTACATTATATTTGGCGAGCAAGTTCTTTTTCTATTAGTTCTAAGAGAGAAAACGAATCAATGGCGTATTATTTGAGAAATAAAGAAAGCAAATGGCATACAAAGATTATTATTTTTACTTTCAAATACACATAATTTAAGGTGACAAGAATATTATGCATTTATAATATATTTCTATGACTCCTCTATAGTTCACAATAGGAGGCCTCAAATACAAATAATAATTATTCATTTGTGTCAGCAGGGTGGTCTGAAAAATTTCCTACCTCAACTTGAAGATGTCAGCACTCGTAAATAAAAGCTATTCACATCCATGAATCAGCTGCTGATAGTTACTCATCCATTTTGGACACGCAGGTTGTTATGTAACAGTCGTGACTTGATGTGATTGTTTTTGTGAAAATGGACAATATCGAGCATACAGCTGTCATTAAATAGTTGTTCTTGTAACACTGACCTTAAAATAGATTCCAACAATAGAAAACATATAAGGGTTTGTTGTATCTAAGTCGGTCCAACGCGGAGTAATTGAGGTAAGAGCTAAAAGTGTCTCGTGAACAATTATTTTGCTGCAAAAAAATGCCAAGTCCTATTTGGATGGGTTACAGAGATGGGATCATCGCTGGGAGAAGTGTGTAGAGTTATAATCAGTCTATGTTAAAAAATAAATTAAAAAATATCTCGTATCTTTATTTGGTCGGAAACTTTTCAGAACACCCTCATATGTGTATGGGACTACATATGTCAATATTTATTCTACATCATATAAACATTTGCAAAATAATTTTATTTTTTTTGCTCTTTAGGTAGACACAATTGTTTGAGAATGATTCTATTTATAATTAAGTTGTAAGTGTAAAGTGTTGTTGTCGGGCTTAATTTATTTGATGTAGTCTTAAGACAGGTCCCATGTTTTTCTAGAAATGTTGGTCCTTCGTACCGGTCTTTAATAGTCGGTCCTTACAAGGCTAATAGAAATACAAGGTTAGAACATCATGTAATCGGGCTTGCTATAATGTTCTACCTGATATATTGTACCGACTGCTGGGCAAGAGAGGCAGATTTAACAAAAAATACAACCACTCTTGATCTATGACGTCACTATTGCTAGAATTTTTTAATTTAATTTATCGTATCGACTTCTGGATAAGAAAAACCGATTATGACAAAACACGCAGCCACTCATAGTATATGAAGTCAATATTAAAAGCGTGGTGGAAGTCAAACATATGCAAGATATCTATGAGAACAATAGCACATATCTTGCAAAAAAATTCCCGGTTTTTGTTATAATAAAATATAATAAGAAAACATTATGTTTTGACTTAGTTATATTATTCCATTTTGTAACGGAATAATGGAAAAAAAAAAAAAACCCCATTTAATCAAGGGATCAATTTAGTAATTCAAGGAAATACTTATAATTATGGACTTTAAATTGAAAGGAATATGAAGAATCGAACTGAACTCAGTAAAAAATTTCGAAAAACTCTAAATTATTGCAAATAGTTAAGATTCAACATACTTTGGACTCTAAATACTCGGAATTGCAATATAGGGACATTTCCCATCGTAGTAGTAATATCTAATATATTTATGATGGTGTCATCGATCAAAGTTTGTGCCTTGAAACGAATTTTGTCTACGATTTGGACGCATCTCTAAGATTTAGAAACGAACAAGATGTTAAGATATTGAAACTGATATTTTAGCATATGCCTACTAGGAAATGATGTACACATGCAAGAGAGAAGGAATTTGAACAATCTCATTTTAACTACCTAGGTTTGACTACTATTGCATATTTTTAATATTAAAAAAGTTGATTTTTAATAAATAAAAAACTTGTTGAAGACTCAATCAACAAATAATATTCATTGTAAATATTTGTAGACTCCGTCTGTATATCAATTACTGCTAAAAAAAGCAATAAATGGCTCTACATTCTATTAAAATTCGATATATATATATATATGTATAATATAAGTGTTGCGTGTCTGAAAACGGAGTATCAAATATTGCCAAAGGGACTCAATCCAGTTCAAGAGCTAATTCCACAATATTATGTTTAAAAAAAAACAACTTAACTATAAACAATATAAATGAAAGGTGAAAATTATATCTTCATAACCATCCGTGTGTATTTATCCAAAAGTACGGATGGGACGGTCTATGAGCCGGATCCCCGGGGTACGGTATTAAAGGCCACAGCAGGCTTATATATTTTATTTTATTTATCTTGATTATTGTTTGGAGCGACATCTATATTAACAGTTGCATCGTGTGGTTATTCGAAAACAGCGTTACGACACACGTCGTTACCTTTATGATATTAGACAACTTTTCCTCTGAAGAGAAACAGAAAAAATGCCCAAAATTTGAAACTATTACTCAATGATGTTTCATAATTATTCACAGTTTGAAATTAGCTAATTATAATTCAACCAATCAACGTTCGGAACACTGATTATGAGAAAAGAACTACACTAATGCTGTCAGTGCCATGCAATGCTCCCAAAAGTATGACTTGGGAGGTGAAAGTATCTCTAGGATTTTTCGAAAAACAAACTGAACCCCTTGTTTCAATTGCTAAATTGGGCATTATCTCTTACGCCAACACTGTCACCTTAAGGTCCATGATGTTAGTTTAAAAGATGAATAACCACTTCATTTGATTTATGAATGTCCTCAATTTATAATTGAGTGGAAACAGCTTTTAGATCATTTCCGACCTTTTAAAGGACATTCCGTTTCCAGCCTCTGTCGTTTCTTATTGAATTCTGATGTCAGGATCTTGCTGAACAATAGACGTTCCCTTCAACGTGTTCAGGACAGACTGCTGTAGGCGAACTTACCGACAAACTATTTTGAGGGCACCACAATATGATGTGGAGCAATAAATATTTTAAATTGAATTACGAGAAAATAATTAAAACCATCGACATCGACAGCTAACAACAAATACCCTGCATATTTTTGCGTTAGTGAGGTAAACATAAAAATGTACGGAGTGTTTTTTATTAGTGTTATTAACATTGATTGGTTAGATTCGAAGGAGTTCTTATTAAGCTGTGAACATTTATCAACTATTATTCAATAATAAATCCATAGTTGGAAGAATTGGCAAACTACACACTGATTTTGCGACTTTATCTGTTTCTTTACAGATGTTAAGTTGCAAATAACAAAGTGTTATTATAACAATAATTCTAATAATAACGCATACTTATGTTTTAATAGTATTTAATTGTTTTGCAATTCGTAATCAGTAAAAATGTAATTCGGATGGATCTGGATCCAAAAATTTGGGTACCTAAATTTTACTCAAAGTTTTACGTCGAAAGGATTAAAACGACCATGATCCGAGAAAATGTGGAACTGTTCCATCTTTATCCCAGAGAATGAAATATCCATTTAAAATTTTGTTTGTATCTTATTATTGTTGTACCTTCATTGTAAATTCTTAATTTATCATTTACTTTCTCCATCTAATGTTTTGGGATGGTACTTCATTAGCTTTTGAGTTATAAACAAATTCTCAAATTACTTATAGAGGTTGTTAATAACGTTTTTATTACGTGTTTATTATTTATCCGACTAAGCGATGAATATCACAAATGGACATGAAGAGATGTCATATTTTGTTAAGGTAGAAAGTGTCAAATTTCATAATAATTTATATTAAATGATTATATGTAGTTAGTATCATGTGACAAATACTAAAGACGAATAAAATTTTATTCTTCTAAAAATGTACATTCTAATTTTGGGGTGGCTAAACACCCTGGAGAAGTATTCATCTTAGTATTTGGAGGAAGTAACGGAGAGTTAAGATTAGTGTTGTAACAGTATTGATTTATTTGGTCTAGTTAATCCCAGTCTTGGAATCTGTCCTGTCATTTAAAGATACGTCGTCATGAATATTCGATATAATTAGCGATGCTCCGAGAGCAAAACTCGTCAATAAGTACTCCAACTTTATGATGTAAACAATAAATAAAAAAAGACAGAAAACCTCTTCTCTGTTACCTAAAATGCAAATATTTACTTGTAACTCGTCCAAACTTTGGATTCCTCCTTATTTCTTTTTCGAGCACATTATAGGATGTAAATCTTTGTATACTAACTTATTTTCTCTAGAATATAGAATTTTTATGTTTTTCCTACAGACAACTATACTTAGAAGTATGTTGATTATTGTGCAATGTGACTTATGCACTTCTTAAAAAGAGTGCATTACAAGGTTTTCCTCGCTGGACATTACATTATATAAAAAATCACAGATACAACTTCTTCATTACCAATGCTTGTTCAGTTTTTTTTCATAAAAATCGCTTTTTTTCCCCCAACTTTTTATTTTGCTAGCATTGCTTAGACATATAATATTAGAAACTTGTCAGTGAAGGGTCAAGTACGACCACTACAAATGGTGTAAAAAACTGATAAATTACTTCAAAGATATAATTTAAGTTCAAAAGGCCGTTTGTCATATTTTTTATAGAAAAAAAAGTATTAGTTAGATTTTGATAGTCAAATATATACCTGTGTTAAAAAAAATAAGGTCTGTGAAATTTGTAAATCACAGAGCTTGGTTATTTTTTATTTTTTTTTATTATTATGAAAATATGTCAAATGGTTGACAAATGGACTTATGAACTTATGTTATGTCATTGGGATAATTTCTCAGAACTTCTACCCCATTTGTAGCTGGCACAATTGAGCCTTCGCTTATTGGTTTCTAGCATTATATGGCTAAGCCTGGCTCAAAGTCACCAATAATATATTAATGCTTATTAAAATGGACGTAGTCGTTTTTATTGGAAACTTTTCAAAAAACATCAAACTAATAAATTAATTGCTATATGGTAACTATGTGAAGATGAAAATAAAAGACTTGTCCATAGAGCAAAAGAAGTTAGAACTGCAAAATATTTGAGCAGCAAAATTCAACTTGTGTTAAATCACTAGTTATAAGTTGTCACAATACCATCAATTACTTTATACTTTTAATCAGTTGTTCATTTTTCTACTTTGGCACAAATTAGTTATTCACAAATTTGGAAATAAATAACTGAGAATTCAAAAAATGTTTTTCATCCATACGCTGATTAAGTAAACTAGAATTACATTTTTATGTTTTTGTATATATTTATATTATTAAATAGGGAACAGTTCGACAGTTTGAGATAATGTTACGTAATAGAATAAGTACCAGAGTTAAAACATGTTTTAACATCTCTTTTATGCCAAAAGGTTGAGAGATGCAATATAGATTGCTTTGTGATGCTATTTTTCAAGACTAAGGACATGAGTAAAAGCTAGAAAATCCTTGCTAGGAGCTATAATTATAGTTATAATATAATCAAAACGAATAATCCTTGATAAAAGTTAGTTAATTGATTTGTTTGTGAATATACATAGTCATTGATTATGTATTTTGTTTACAAAAAGATAACGTTTATAACCATATAATTTGTTTAAGTGATGTCAAAGGTCAAAACTTTTTTATTTCTAGAACAGGTGAACATCGAGAGAGGCTTTTTCGACGACATTATTTCCCCTAATTTTTTTATTTTTTCAAGCACGAAAAAATATTGGTAGGTTTGTGTTTCTCTTTACAATCCAATGAATGCTTATTAATATATTTTTTTTTGTAAAATTAGTACAAAACAGTGTTGTGTAATTTTCTTCACGAATTTCGATTAGATAATTTTTGACAAATTTAAATGATGGACTTTTCATCCAAACAAACTTTTTCATGCATACTTGTATATAATTTGTATCTAATTTGAAGTTTATAGCTCAAATATTATTTTTTATTAAATTCTTAATAATGCATTTCATAAAATGTAAAGGAGCTATATTACAATGCTTCCCCGCACCGAACAGCTCTAAGTATTTAAAATAAATGGAATTAATCATTGACAATATGATTACTGCTACCTCCTTGGTTTAAACAACGCCGAGTAACCCTGTGCTAGTATTTTATTTATTTAAAAAGTATGAAATAGAAAATAAGTATAAATATGCTAACCAATTAAGTGACGTCAACACAATATGACAAGAGCATTAGTCCACTCAAGAAAAAAAAGTACACTCTGCTCAATTTCAGTTTCGAGCTCCAGTTTGATATTTAAAATAATGGGAGCACTCCCACTCAATAATTTTGATTTTCGTTTTGAACGGCGCTCACTAATGCTTTGAATATGACTGACGAAGAATACAATACTTTTTTCTGCAAATAATTGATACCAAACGAATGTTAGGGGAAGGGGTGATGACCATTCTGAAAAATATGAACAATTATGCATTGAAAATATAGGAACAACGAGATTAAATTTTTTGGGAAACAATTTCAAAAATCTACAGCTATTCACACAGAATTTCATTAATAAACAGCTATTCAAAAAAATTAATTTTTTTTGGAAACAAATTTCAAAAATACATAACTATTCTGACAAAATTAAATTGCACATATTAATTTTTCTAGTAAAAAGCAAAAAATCCTGTTTGTTGACGGGGAGCTACATTTTTTCATGACTGATTAGGTTTTTCCCAATGCGGACAGCTCACACCCAATATTTTTAATAAATTTCCACTTTTCTTAAACTCTAACAATCAAAACTCGAAACATAAGAGCAATAATTAATCAAATTTCATGTTTACCCTTCTAAAGCAGTGATTCCCAAAGTGGATGCCGTGAACCCTGTGGGTATTGAAAGATACAACGAAGGGGTTGAGATCATTTCAAAAAAAATAATAATAATATAATTTAAATTTTGGCATCAAAACTTAAATAATGATGAATATAAATATTTATTACAAGTTTATTCTAGAAAATTTTATAAAGTATTTGCGGGAAGATAGTGCTCTACAATCCCATAACTGGATACGCCCTTGTTGCCACCACGGCTAATTTTTGATCGTTTGACATGGAATATGCGCCTATCGAACTTTCATACTACCAAAAACTAAAAAGAGACTTTAATTCTAAAAAATAAGACGTAGATTTCTGTGATGAACGAAAAGACTCTGCTGGCTAAAGCCGCTTTAGATTTACTTATACCGTTTGGCTCAACTAATTTATGTGTAATGACCTATTCCAGCTAACTTACACCCAAAATAAATACAGATCACGTATATAAACCTATTTACCCATACAAAGGATGTAATGCTATTCGTTTTATGGCTAAATTTTGACTTTATTTACTGCAAAAAAGAAAACTGATATTATTGAAATGATTTCAAGTAGTGATTATGTCGTTGAATTTATAATTGCTTATTTCTTTGGTCCATTTCTTATTTTTTTTCTTCTACTTTTTAATATGTATTGAATTAAAATATATATTTTTGATGAATATAATCAAGTAGTATTTGCCTCTGGATTAAACTTTTTAGGGGTTATATGTAATATTTTTGCATAAAATGCACTCCAAATTTTATATTCATCTCTCAATGAGAATATAGTGGTCGGGTATTGTCTAGCAACATATCAAAGGATGTATATCACATTACATGATACAAAAGTGGAAGTACCCAAAAACTTGAACTCGATTGGACTCGGAAATTGATATATTGTAGTCATGGGACAATACCAAAAAACAAAATTCGGATGTGATTTTGGTAAAAATTACCGATTCCAGTTCTTTAATATTTTAAATAATAGTTGAAAAATACCATTTTGCTATCAGGGGTGTCCACAGTATTATATTTTTTTATTTTTTGGAGGGGTCTTGTTTTTTAGAATTTCTATGGAAAAAGATCCAAAAATTAAATTTTTATTAAAAATAATATTTCTAATATTAAATTCATTGAAAACAAAATTCAAATAAACAATTTGATATTTAATTTTTTTTTTAAACCTACAACTATTCACAAAAAATTAAATTTTTAATAAAAAATGTCTAAAACTCATGAGTATAATCAAGCGGTATAATTCCAAAATCAACGGCCGTTCAAAAAAATTTCAAAAATTCACAGTTGCCACAAAAAATAATTTTTTTTTGAAAAAATTCAAAAAAGTCCAGTTGTCAAAAAAAAAAATAAACTCAAATATTCAATTTTTTGGAGCAAAAATACATAGTTTTGTACAAAAAATTATTTTTTTTGTAAAATTCAATCAATAATAAATTGTTCTAATAAGAACTTAAAACTCGAATTAACAAAATTCAAACTTTTAAAGTCAAATCCAACACAAATATATAGGTAGTTAAAATTTGGATCATTTTTTATCTACATACTTTGAAACAGATCACATCCTACAAAAAAGATAGTAAAAAATAAAAGTAAAATCAAATTACGTGAAATGATGCATGTTAACATTTTATAGAAAAATGTAGATTCATGAAATAATATACTTTGTATGTGTGTAAGTAGACACAAGGATTCAAATCTACATCATAAAATGGCATACATCATAATAATTCGTGATAAGTCATTTCTAATGATGGGACGATTAATTGGAATTGGATAATCGTGTGTTTTTTCTGGAATTGGAATAAGGAAAATATTGTTTAATTTACGATTCCGATTTTTATTTATTACTGGTATTTAAATATTTATTAGTTTTCTTAGTAATGAAAAAAAAAAAAACCTCCAAATTATTTTTTTTTCTTTTTACTAGAAAATTTAATATTTGAACTTTTTTTTAAAATTTAAGATTGAAGGTTATATTTATTTTCAAATTTTTTTTCCAAAAAAAATAATATTTGATTCTTTTTTTCCAAAAAATTGATATTATAAATTTAATTTTTGAATTTTTTTTTCCAATTTTTTTTTTTTTTTTGGGAGTAGCTTGGTATTTTTGGTTTTTATTTTCCATACAATTTAATTTTTTGTAAGTAGTTGTGTATTTAAAAAAAAAAAAAAGAAGTTAAATATCAAATTTTCCAAAAAATTCCAAAAACCAAGCTCTTATATATATCCAACCCTGTGGACGCACCTGATAGGAAAATGGTATTTTTTAACCATTATCTAAAACATTAAAGAGTCGGCATCGGGAATTTTTAGGAATCGTCTAATCCAAGTGTATTTAACTCTTTTTCCCTCCAATTAATGTATAGAACATAATTAAATCACGTTTCTTTTGTTTCTGAAATAGTAAATTAGTGATAATTGACATCTTTGTTTTTAAATAAAATGTTTAAGTTTCCCAATAAAAATATTAATGTAGTAGAATTATAAAAATAGTTTTGGCTGTACTCAAAATCTTTCTAAAATTTGCCACGACCGTTTTAAACATATTGGATAATTTTAATATGTGTTTGCGAGAATATATTGAATATTTTAAATATGCCTCCAAAAAATTCACTCTGTAGAAGACTAAAAACTATTAATGTAAAGGACTTACAATTTAAAGTCTACAACAAATCATCAGGGTTACCCTCCATGTTTTATGGGTACACACGAGTATTCAACCCGGTTTTGTTTACATAAAATAATATCTGTATGAAGTAGAAAAGTAAATTCACTCTTCAGAAATTAAATAAAAATGATATTCACTCTCAAGATAATAAACTCCAAAAAGCAGACGTATTAAAAATACAAAGGATGCTCATCACTAGTTATGAAATTTTAAATTATATTCACGTCACGTAACGTCATAAATTAGGAAGTCCGTCATTTTGCAAGTACCAGCCAATAAGTATTTTATATAAATAAAAATCTAAGTTCCAAGGTAAGTTTAGTATTTGCATTTTCATCAAGTAGATGAAATTTCCCTCACATTTGTTAGAAATTTGTCCATTGTTTGAAGCTACGCCTCTTATAAAACATTGCTTCCTATTAATTATGCCATGTGTGATGTCCCCACCTGACAGGATCCAATTTTTAAAGAATAAAAGGAAGTCAAAATCCAAATGACTCTGTGGCATCATTTTTTTGTGATATAAACTTTGCATTGGGCAGGGATTATTTACATTTCATAATGTTTATAGTCATAATACTAGGGCCAATGCATCTGCAAGCAAGTCGTTCCGTGCATTAAGTAGTCCCTATAGTTCGACGTACTGACGTCACAAATGAAAAAAAAAGGGCCACCAAACTGGAGTGAATGTTATTATGTAATAACTAAAGTGTGTTCCTTTTCCCCAGTTTGGTAGCACAATAAATGTACATTAGACTGCCCTGTTTTTTTGTGTGAGAATTTTACCCAGTACTAAGACTTTTAAGTGATTTACAAGTAATACAGGTCATTTGAAATATAAAGGATTTTACTTCGAAATTGGCTTCTTGGAACGTCCCAAATATTAGTTATAAATAATGATATTTTTTTTTCAATCTTTAAAATATGTTTTTGACGATTTATCCAAGATGTATAATTTCCTGTTTCCCAGTTTTATACAGCATAACATAGCAAAATTAAAGCTTCTTTCAATTCATAGTTACCGAACAAAGAATAAAAAGATTGATACACCAGAAAAAATTGTCAATCATTGATCATTACATAAACATTGATATTAACAAAAAAGGGAACAGTTTAAAATAATACATATTTAGTGTTGTAAAATTAATGTGTATCTCGTGTTGTAAAAGTAGGATCCGTTTACACTAGATTGTATTAGAAAGATGAGTTTTCTAAGTAAAAAAACTTTTTAAATCGCAAGATGATTGATTGACTTTGTTATGATTGAATGTGCGTCAAAGATTGACAACAGCAATGATAAAATACGCCATATATTGCGCTTTTTCTTTGAAAAAGTGTAAAATGCATTTAGGCGGCTGGATATGTGAATATGTCATTATGTTACTGATAATGTAATAGACAATCTCGCTCAATTTTAGCTCTGTAGATTACAGTCAAGGATCAACAATGTGCATAAAAAAATGGAAATTGTTATCTCCAATCGTCGTGTAAGACTATTTCGATTGCCAAGAAGATGAACATTGATGGATGAAAAAATTCATGGAAAAATGGATTTAATTTTACTACATCAGTTATTCTCGGGCTTTATATCAGCATGGAGTAGGTATTCAAAATTTTCATATTTAATTGGTTGCCGATCTCACAAGACAACTTTTGCACCTTTTGTTATTGAAAACAACAACAGATTCCAGTTTGAGTACATCATTGATTTGAATATTTTTCAAATAGGAAAAAAAACAACAAACAAGTCTTGAGTAACTTGTTTTCATCAATTGATAATTATTCACATTTCAATTAATGAGATTGCAAAAAAAATCGTCCATTCTTTATAAATTAAAATGCTTCCGCATGATGAGGAGAATCCTGAAGAATTTAGGGATTTGTGAAAATGAAAAAATGACTCAACAAAAAATATCGATTCATTAACTTCCGTTTGTTTATTAAGTCGTTGATTGACTTAATTTATGACTAAGGATTTCATTTTTGTAAATATAAAATGAACGGGAGACAAAAGATATTTCTGAATTAAAATGAGTGATGGGACAATTTCAAAAAAAATTATGATGCCGATACCGATGCAATTTTAGTCAAAGTTGCATGCCTTTTTGAATTTCTTTTGAAAAAAAAGATCCAAATATTAAAATTTTTAAAAATAAATAATAATATTTAACTTAATTTCAAATAGACAGTTTGAAAATTAATGTATACATTTTAGGTAAAGTTTTACACAAGTTCATTAATTGCGTTGTTCAATAACGAAGAGTTAACACACCACCTACCTATTAAATTACGAACAAAAAAGAAGAATGAGTACACTCAGTAACAGTTTTTCCTTTTCTAATTCATAAATCTAAATTTTTTCATTACAAATATGATATCCTTACTTATGACATATCTAGTTATAGAATAATCTCTATTATATATATCTTGTGATGTCAAGAGTATCTTTTTTTTACAATTATTCTATGACCAATGTTATAGAACGCATAATTAGCTGTCAATTACTAAGAAAAACATTGTCGTAGTCGTCACCATGATAACACAGAACAAACAGAAGATTGATATAGAAGCGCTTCCGTCCTCGGGGAAGACGATTTACAATGTCTTCCATACATGTAGACATTGTAATTCGTCTTCCTCGAATCCCCAGTCTGTTCCCGATGGCCTTATGGGGTAATCCTTTCAATTTGACCATTTACCCCAATCCAACCATTTTTATCATTTCCCATTTTTTTGCTTTATCAACTCTTCCCAGAAATTTGTATATAATGCCTATAATTTATGAAAATATATCTATAAAATATTTATTTATTGTATGATGTAAATTCTTCTCTAAGATTGTTTTTGTGTTAATCAACAGTGTTTAATATTTTTGACATATTTATATTATTAAAAAACGTGATCAAATGTATTTAGTTTTAAAAAAAAAAGTCGTTATAAAAAAAAAAGAATTAAAACAATGGCCCCAAACATATAATATAAGGATTCCGTATTTTGTTTTTGCTTACAGAAATTCCATTCCTGTCTGCATATTTAACTCTGCAATGAAGTTAAACGGAGGTTATGTTTTTCTGCCTCTGATTCTTTGTTAGTCAGTAGGATTATAGCAAAAGTTAGAGATCGATTTTGATCCAACTTGGAACAAAGATTACATTTGCTCACAGAAAGAAGCTATAAATTTCGAGAAATCAAGGTCAAAGGTCTTTGTTTATAACTACTAGCTGTAAAAATAACCATGATCAAACCCCTTGTCATTACTAAATTATTTTGCAGAATTATTAATTCTGCCAACAAAGTCTTTTGTTTTTGCACCTGTTTTTTTTAATAACCAGGATTATGGGAAAAGTTGGTGCGAAGATTTTATATAGTCACCGTAAGAAGGCATTAACTTTTGAGAGATCAGGGTCAAAGGTTAAGGTAACCCAAAACGTAAAAAGGCATAATCGACCATGACTTTGATTTTAGGTGGAGGTTTTGCACTCTATTGAGTGTTCATCTTTTTTTTTTTTATCTTTCCCTTAGATTCACTCACATTATAAACAGTCCTTATCAAACAGAGTGCACACACTAAATGATGTACTAAAATATTTTGTGCAAATCTCTATTTTTATAAATTCATTATACTGCAAATCTAATTTTTCTTATTATTCAATGAAACAAAATTTTGTATATGGACTTCAAATGAGGTATTTATATCCGTAACTAATGTTTTCTCTTGCACAAATTAGTTACACAAATGCTCAAACATATTATAGAAGGTTTATTTTTCTGTTTTAGAAATTAGCTTATTAAATAAAACTAAGAGTAGATAATTAATTATCCTTTCCAAATGAGATATAAATCTCATGACACATTTGAATATTAGTTACAAAACAAATTAGATATGCATATGTGCAATGATTGTAATTATTATTAATATAAACTTGTGAGGTAATGGATAAGGAGTAGAAATTGAACACCTGGAAAATGAAAGTAATTTATTTGGAATTAATAATTTTTTCTTTGTTAATTCTTTGTAGGTTAAATAATTTATTTTTCAAAAAATTCCGTTTGAATATCCTTTGTGTAGTTGCTACCTGAAAATTAATACTTATATTTTCCAAAGTTCTTGTGATTATTCTTATTCTGTTTAATTTATTATTTTAATAAGAGGTTGGGGTTTTTTTGAATTTTTTTCCAAAAAATTTATTTGTGTGTGAATAGCTTTGGATATTTGAACATAATGTAAATATTAAATTGTATATAGGAAATTTGTTTTTAATGAATTTAATATTTAAAATTTATTTAACTTTTCCATCATATGTTCAATAGAAATTCAAAAAACCAAGACGCCCCCCCCCAAAAAAAAAAACATACGTATAATACTGCAGACTCCCCTGATAGCAAAATGGTATTTTTAAACAATTATTTAAAATGTTAAAGAATTGTAATATACATCAGCATATTTTACTAGAATTGCATTGGAATGGGCTCGTCCCATCACTATTTTTAATTTAGTAATATCTATTACCTCTTGTTCATTTTTTCTTTACAAAAATGAAATTATTTTCCTCGGACTACGATAATTCTTTCTAGGATGACATTTATATTGCAAAAAAATTTGTAACCCTTTTTTTATAAATGCTCAAAATTTGAAATTATTTTAATTTTAGTCAAAATACTTATTCAAGATTTATCTGTCAGAAGTCGTCACTGATCATCTTGAGATCGAATTTTAATATTTAACAATTGTGAAGTACAAGAAGAACAGGTTTATTAGAATAAAGTTGAAACTATTTATGTATTTAAGTTGGGAAGGACTCAAGTATTGTTTTTGACTCTAGGGCATCTGCAGGATTGTATTTTGATAGGGGCTTGGTTTTTTGGGATTTTTAGAAAAAAATTCAAAAATCTCTACCTAATTAAATTTTTTTTGATTTTTTAGATAAAATTTCAAAAAATCATAGTTTTCACAAAAAATTTGAAAAACCATAGTAATTTTCAAAAAAATAAATTTTCTAGAATTTTTTTTTAAAAATCGATTGTTATTTTGAAAAAAAAAATTTGTTAGACAAAAATTTCAAAAAATCAGTTATTTATAGAAAATTTAAAAAATCCATAGTTATTCCCAAAAATTTCAAAAACAGACAGTTATTGACAAAAAATTATTTTTTTGGAAAAAAATTTATAGTTATTCTCAAAACATTTAATTTTTTGGAAAAAAATTTATAAATCCATAGTTATTCTAAAAAATTTAAAAAAAATGGAATTAATTTTTAATTTACAGTTACCTAATTCGGGGGCTACATGCCCCAAAACCTCCGGTCGCCCTTGAGACGAGGACGGCCTTTATTGCTCCCCATGTTTACGACACCTATTTAAGTAAATAACACTCATGCCCTATAATAATGATGTAATTTTATTTAATAACATTTTTTCATACAGCCTCATTTGACATCATAAGACCTCATAATCATTAATTAACCATCAGTCACTCATCAAAGGCTGTTCATATAAAGGACTACATATATATATATAAATAGAAAATCTTTGGATTCAATGTTGTAATGAGCACAAATGCATTTTATTTTATGTACATATATTAATATTTACATTCAAGTTTAATGATCTTGTTTGCTTTAGCTTTAACTATTATTAATATTAAAAAATAACTTTTAAATGCTAAGATTGTAAATAGTATTTAAGTGTATTATATATAGACTTGGATGAAGGGATGTCTTGGCCAAATTAGTAAAGTCAAACAAGTTAAATTATATTTAATCATGCGGTTAATTTGATACATGTCTTTATCAGAATAATGCTATTCATTAATCTTTTTTTCTTCTTCTTCTATACAGTTCAGTAGACAAATGATAAATAGTTCTATTTTACGATATAGGTAAAAGTACAAGTCTCTTCTATTAGGTTTGAACACAATGTATCTACCATTTATTGGGTATTTCTGTAGTGAGACTATTTGTATAACTGAAAATAAGAGATTATGAAAGAGCTTTTTGTAGTTGCGCCCTGAATTTATGTTTTGTTTTTTTCCACAAAACTGTTTTATTTTTATTCTTGAAGAGATAACATATAATATCAAAGTAATCACTAGTGCGTAGAAAATAAAAGTAGGACTTCGGATTTGTCGCGGAGTTATGAGTGTAAGTCCTTGTTGGACTCGAATTATAATTGAGGATCAACATCGCTTTAATTCCTGCCTATATCATTGATAGGTACGGAGTGGGGATGTGGTTATTTCCTTTCTCGCACGGATACTCGCATCTAATTTAATACAACGCCATGACAGATCCCAAACATTCTTCAAATTGCTAGGGTTACCATTGGTTTTATGATTAAAGCAGGAAGTAGGTGGGTAGAATATATAGCTCGCTTATTCCAAGATTCCGTACAAATCTGTTTTTTTCTAGGGTTGAGCATCGGTCTGAGACCGATTTTATTTTGGTTTTGGTCTCAACAGATTTTTTCTAGACATTTTTGGACAGATATTTCATTCGAACCCAAGGTCTTTGACTATGAATCGAAATTTAGTCATGGCTGTTATTTTCTCCCACGAGTTGTAAAAATATTAAAGACTTCAAATGATGTCATTGTATCGATGCTCACAATTTGGAGTGACACATGAGACGGATCTAGAGCGAATTTTCTATATCACCAATTCATACCGAACTTCCTTAAAAATCGAATTTGTTCGAACAAATAAAAATGATAACTGTCTTGCGACCTCCTAGGACTTCTAGACCAAAAACTATCACATTTATTTCCATTGACTATTTGACATATTTGAGCGAAAAGAGTTATTCAACCAAAGTCTTTTCTCAAGGATTCAATTTGGATGATAGATTTAATTGTACTACCTTTTTGAGTCTGGTTTCGATCGGTTTTCACGGATTTCACTAAAATACGATTTTCTTTTGAAGACACTTGAAACAATACAACTTACAATTATGTGTACAGTTATAATTTCAACGTGAGCTACAGGAAAAATATTGATTGGTTAACTTTTATGACACCAAAAGTGTCCATTAGAGTAAAATATCATTTCCCTAATTGAACTGCCGATTATGTTATACCAACAAACTTCTTAACCTGTTCATCTATGAAACACAGGCAAATGTGACTTCATCCTTTGAAAATACCCTTCTCATCAGTTGAAGTCTATAGCTCAATCAATCACTCATCTTGTCGCTTTTAACGCCGTTATCTCACCTACATAAAAACCTAAACTGTATTTTGGTGTCATTTTGTCAATTTGCTTAATACTTTCTCTTTATCTGGGATTCCAACGTTAATTGGTTAAGTTAGAATGAATTCTTACTAAGAAATGAATAATACCCAAGAATTATTGAATAATACAGATAGGGGATCCAAAACTTGCAGTAGTATTACTAAGTTACAAAAAACGAAATTTTTATGGAATGAAGAACAGAGAGCTCAAAACCAATTTGTGATATGTTTAAATACTATATTTAAATTTATATCTCCTCCTTAACAATTAATTACAACCTCGTTACACCGGTGAACAGATTGGGAGCTCTTGACGATGAAAGAATTGTCTTTGGCGTATCACACTGTCATGATGACAGCTCGGATGGAATCCAAATTTGAATGAGAAATGCAATAGACATTTTGCTTTAAGACGCCTCAAACAGCAAAGTCTGGGGGGTTGAAATCAGGGCTGGAAGGAGCCACATGTTGGCAGGCCAGAAGTCAGTCATATTGTTGTTGCGCAAGGTTTGGTTCTTCTTGGCTGTCTGGGGATGTATTACCTTCTTGATGCTGTAGGCTGTCCCAATAGAGATACCAAGAGTCACTGGAACCTTTTATGTGGACACTGATGTGGAGGAGATTGCACAAGCGTTGTTGTTTTTTGGTTGTTGTAGCTCCGGCATTTTTAAACTTAGAGACATGGCCGTGATAAAACTTGTTTATCTTTGTTTCAACTGTCTTTTGATGCGCAATGAAACCTCGTAATTAAATGCTACTGCAAGTTGAAGGTTGCCACTCTGTAATTCCATAATTAGGAAGAATTGTCTAACTGATTATGTGCCTTTTTTCTGTTTCTTTTTGGAGAAAAGGTTGGGAGATTTAATAAAGACAAGGACGTACTTTATGTATTTATTTCGCTATGATCATCACTTTATTTCATTGAAGACAATTATAGCTCCATCTATTTTTTTCTTTCTATACGGTAATTCTTTAAGTGAAATAAAAACCCTTAATAACTTTTCCACCATTAAAAACCACTCAATTTTAATACAAAGCAAGCCTCCCTTGACTACCCTTGATCTCAAGCCCTACAATTTCCTCGAAAAATACGGATTATTGAAATGGTGTAATGATTAGAGCTTTTATTACAAAACAAAATAAATTTAATCATAGATACGAAAATAAACCTTGGAAAAAAGTAGTAATCTCAATGTTTGCATCTGGTAGATCAATATCTTCTTCGCATCATTAAGTTTAAATGTAACCAACACCCCTTTCTCCTCATTGCATGATTTATAATTAACATTTTTAATTATTTTTAAAAATCCAGGTTAACAAATTCATATTTCAATTAGTATTTTTGTATATTTGTTAAACTATATACTTCTTACAATGTAATTATGTACAATTTGTTTAATTTTACAAATATAGTAATACTTGTGTTTAGTAAGTATTTTCTGTACAAGTTACATCCTAACATTGACGTAAAGTATTTTAAATCATGAGTGGTTGTACCTTGTGATACTAAACTTAATCTCACAGGAACCCTTTTCCAGGGATTTCTGATGTTGTTGTACACAGAGTATAAAATTCACTGGACATCTCTGACACAGCTGTCTAAGGCAAGATATCGTCTAAGATTTTTCTAGAAAAAAAAAACTTCATATGAATCAGTAAAAAAATCGGTATCTAACTGACTCTCTATAATAATATTTTTTTCAAATAACAATTTTATATTTCTCTTTTCTAGGACCCTCAAATTTGGATTTCAAATTACCTTTTTTAGGTAATAAATCCTCTAAAAAATATTAACTTATGTTTTCCAATTACTTTTTCTATTAAAAAACCAATTCTTTGAGGCGGGGGGCAGAGCAGGAGGCTACAGCCCCTGCAACCGCTCCTGTGTTACAATAATAATATTCTGAACAGCATAGACTTCTTAAAATCGAATCCCCTTTGTTTAGCTGCTGTTAACAATTCCTTACTATTGAATGAAATTTTCATTGCATATCACAACGTAGAAAAAAGTTTCAGAACAGTAAAGTAGTTCCTGATCTTTTTTTTTCTTTTTGAAGGAAATTATGTGGTGTGCAGTACCAATTGCTAAGTGCAATCTATTATATTTGATTATTATTTTTTACATGAAAATCAGTGAATTAAAGAAGTGTATATGTAAATATATTTTTTGTTTATAATGGAACTGTCATTTGGCCAATGTAAACAGTGGATCAAAAACACTTACTCACTCAAAATATTTATTTAAGTGGATAATGTATCTTGATGGATTTGAATGTAAATACTTTGCTAATTCCCCCTCCCCTTCAATATTAATCTCATTTCGTTGCTATAATACACCCACTCTAAATATCTTTTTATTTCAATAATGATATGTTTACAATTAAAAATAGTATGAACAAGTTGTCATGTTTGACATCCACAAGTTAAAAGATAAATTATTTCTATGTAAGAATACAAGGGTGTCCTCAGTATTACTTTTTTTTTTTTTTGGGGGGAGGCAAGCTAGGTTTTTTGATTTTTTTTTAATCAAAAATGTTATTGACAAAGAAATAAAAAAATTCAAAGTTATGCACAGAAAGTTAAATTTTTTGGATAAAAATTTCAAATACTATCTTTTCTGGAAAAAATATTTTACAGAAAATTAAATTTTTGAAAGAAAAAAAATTGAAAGACTATTTTTTTTTGTAAAAAGAAAATAAATAAAATTTCAAATATTAACTTTGTGAAAAATAAATATAAATAATTTTTTTTATTTATGAGCAGAAATTCCTTATTATTATTTTTTTTTTTTTTTTTTTTTTGGGGGGGGCTACAGCCCTTCCAGCCCTCCACCTGCAGACGCCTTAACCATATTATATTGAGAACTATGATCCCTAAAAATATCAGAAACTACGTGGTGTAGTTTTCATCATTTGAGGGGATTAGCCCCAAAAAATATCAAGACCTTTATCTAATTACTTATATAAATAGGTTTATTTTATATATATATTAGCAGATGATTCCTGCTTTGCAGGGCTGAATAGAAGGGAATAGAAACAAAGAATGAACATAGAAGAAAAGAGAGGGAGGTGTAGAAAAATATGGAGGGATAAAAGAAGAAGGAAGCAAAAGTAGGTTTTATTTCGGACAAAAACAGGCTCTCAATGACCTTGGAGGACGAAAAAATATCATAAAAACATGTTTGGTTATTTTATAAGTCCACTTGGCGAATTGGATTCTTATTTCATCCACCATTTTGGATTCCGTGTGGGATAATACCGAAAACAGACTTATAAATATGTATAAGATATGCTAAAAAAATGGGGAGGGGGTTCAGAAACATTTAGGAATGCTCAAGCCTCCACCCCCCCAAGGGATGCAATTTTTGTACTCTACACTTGATATTAGAGATGGGTACACTGTATAAGTTTGGCCGCACGTAATACTGTAAAGGCTTACAAAATCAGGCCTTTTTGAATTTAAGTTCACTGCTCGTGACATCAAGTTTCTACTTTCCTTATTTTCAAGCTAGTGACGTCATGGTGTCACTTGATTTCACAAGTGATCATATTTTTAATTCCAAAAAGGAGTATCCCTGGGCTGATAAGTTTTGATGGGGCTTAAGAACTTGGAGGTCGATATTCCACTGTTTGCTGCACAAAAAATTGGAAAAGTAATTCCCAATTGTCCGTAGAAAAAGTTAAAAAGAGGACGTGGCTAGTGATCAGATTATGAAGTAATTTATGATTGTCAGAGATAAAATAAACCTATACTATGTACATAGCTTTAAAAATACACATTAAATAATTAAGAAGGAAACATGACATCACAAAAGATGAAATGACGTCATACACTCATCTTTACCTTTAGAAAATATAGGCTCCTAATCAAAACTATACAATTAAGTGGTGAAACGCAACTGTTAGATTAAGTAAATTTCTTGTCTTGGTAGTTTCCTTTTCCCACGCGAGATGTCGCTTTTTAATAGCACAATTGACATGCCTTTATGATTTACTCTCAGTATGTATACAAATTTATCTTTCCTTCACATAATTTACCTTATTAATTCAATGGGACGTGAGCAAACTGATAAAAAATATATATATCGCTAGACGGCGCAACAACCTCAGGGCCTGCTCATATAAATTGAATAAAAATAACTACACTGTATAGCGTTTACATAGGCAGTAGTTACTAACACTGTTTAACAGCCAAAAGGGCGTATAAACAAAGTAGTGGAGTTTCATTCCTTAATTCCAAATATTGCCAAAGTTTTTCTTTATCATCCTCTTGGAAAGGGGCAAGATTTTTTTAAAATTTTGGCTATTTTTAAGATTCAAAGTTATTTTAAGCACTTGGTATTGAAGGATTATAGAGGTTGTAGAATTAGTTACAGAGTAATATTTAAATCTACTCGACACCCCAAGCGGACCAAAAAATATCACGTCGAAAAATAGTGATCATATAGTCTTCATTTCACCACATAGTTTTTAGCTTTGGTCCTAATCAAAGAAATAAGAAACGATACGTTTTATGGTAGAATCCCAATACGGAATTTGTTATCAAGGATATCTAAGTAAATTGTAGCAATTGTTAAGGAATGTCGATGTTAATTATACCTCAAGTATTTTTAATGAAGTTGTAAATAGATAAAGAAACTTCAAGGTAATTTAATGTCTAAAACTCATTGAATTGACGACGATGACATTAGTCAAATACTGTTTTCCCTTTTATTGAAGAAAAATTCCTTTTTTAAATGATTTGGAAAAGGGGATTCAAACCACCTTGAGCCGGAATTAAGTAGGAAATAAATAGTTGCACATGTCTTTTTGTTGGTGGAATGGTTTTATAGCAACCATTATAATTACACTGATACGAATATGAAGAGAGAAATAAACAATATGTACATAAAACAAATATTCATATCATATTTATATTGTAATGGTTAGAACAACATGCAATTTTGAAGGTCGAAAAAGGATAATATTTTCATATCATGTTTATGGATGTAATTGTTTCCTATTTTTTTGCAAAAATTACAAGTAATGTATAGGAAATGTCCTCCCATACGAGCCAGTAGCGGTGTAACATGTGAAAGTCAACCAATTGAATAGAAATGAGACTACGTCATCAACTTTTTTATTTAACAAATCATGATAAAGGGATGTAAAAATGTTTTCTTTAAGGTGGGACAATGGTAATAACTAGAGTTGAAATGTTTTTAATGAAAGAAACTACCTTTAAAAACTAGAACGGGAAAAATCATTTGTTGTGTGTGTTCTTTATGGTGTTAATTTCTCCCTTTGAAGTTTTCATCATTGCCTATCTTTGGTGTACATTGTTTGAAAATTAAAATAAATAAAGGAATTTATATGCAATTATAATGTATTTTTTGCCCTAATGCTAATTTAAATCGTAAAGGATCTCCTTTTTATACCATTAATTCATTTTCTCCCTCCCAAAATCATATAAGAGGCATCTGATAGTAGCAAGGGTCTTAACGCAGTAGTACCATATGTCTGTCTCCCACCTTGTCCTCGCTTTCTTTTTTTTCTATTTCCTTACAAACATATTAACTCTAGTAATAACTAAGGGTGATAATTTTGGTAAGAATAGAAAGGCGTGCGAGGAGAAGAGAAGAAATACTTATTGCATCATTGATTAAATAATATACATCTTCTTCTATTAATCAAGAACGTTATCATTCCCGCCTTTATTATTCAATATTAATATAATATTAGATAGTGATAGTCGATAGAGAACTGAATTAAATGCCTAAAATAACGTCGCCTTCTGTCTGGATTTATAAGAATGGAGGCCCAAGAATTTACAAAATACTTACCGGATTAGAAACAGATGGTTTGTCGAATTTGTCGACATAAATGTGCCTTTAGTCCCCTGTCAAGAATTCCACGCCACTCATATCAAGAGCATGGATATTCATCTAAAAAATCAAGTTAATGATGAATACATCAAGTCAGACTTTAACTTTGATCTCAAAAAGATACTTAATGCATGTAATATAACCTTATCCATTGCTAATCATCTACGTTCAAAAAATGTATGGAGAAGTACACAGGTAAATTCTTCCTTTCCCAAGGAACCATCATTAAATTAATGAAGGATGTTGGTACTGATGTCATTTATAGAAATACATATAAAAATGTTCTGAGTCATCCACACCAAATGACGATCAAGTTATAAGTAAAATGTATAAAATATTTACTAATTTCGAAATGGAACTCTGAATTTTGTACTATCTAACAAAAAGTATTCAATTTTTTTTTAAATCTAACCATAAAATATGATTCTATTTTAGCTAAACATATCAAAAATTATGATACACAACTCATTCAATGGCAAAAAAAACTGCTTAAATAGTCACAACAACGGGGGTAGTAGCTTTGGATGGTTCGCAACTAGTTTGTCTGAGACTAGTTTCTTCACTTAAAGACTTGGGAATGACCATTAGGTTTTCCAATATTACATAGTCAATAAATATTACTTTTTTATTACTTAAGGCTTAGCTATGGTTGATTGGCTCCAAGAATTGGTGTTCAGAAAACTCATAAAACGCAAAAACAACTGCTTAAATGGTCACAACAACGGGGGTAGTTACATTGGGTGTAGCATTATAATTAGCAATTTTGTATATTCTTCATGATAATAGTATGTTGTTATATAAGCATAAATAACGGGGAAAAAATCTTTTTGGATACTCTTAATTAAGGAGTAATATCGCCGGACATTACTACATAATTAGCTTTTGCTTAAATCTGTAAGATAGATTTATTTCTAACATTTTTTTTAATAGTATATTTATTTGTCTAATTTTATGATTTTCACATTTACTTTATTATTAATAATTAGTTAGATCTCATCGGTAGAGATATATCTATCCTGTGCACAATTGTATATAGCGACTTCCACATGAAGAAGAGGGGTGATTATCTTTTTGACTAAACTGCACGTCTCGCTTGTGTTTTGCAACCTTAAGTTATGACATATTTATCTAGATTCCGATGTCAGAACAAGAAAATATTATTTGGATCAATCTATTATTTCAATATTCTGTATATATAATTTATTGTTATTAGTTATATTATTCCAATTGTTTAAGTGTGTGATGGTATATTTTTTAGTATGTAGATTATATTTAATTAAAGCTTTCTTTTTTAAACTTTGAACTTCAAATATATTTCGAAATACTCTACTTTGTCGTTTCATTAGATATTATTCTGAGAATAAGGTTCATAATGAATTACAATTTCATGGAGTGTGACGTTATAAAATCTACTGTAACGGATAAAAAACGTCTAAGTCAATTATACGTAGTATATCTTCATTACACATTTTGCTAATAAATACTTTCGTTATACCCTCAAAAATCATAATAAAGCAGGCAGATGATAATCACATCGGTATTTTGAACAATGATACCATATGTCTTTCCCCCCCCCCTTCTCCTTGCACGCGTTTTTCTCTACAATATTATCAACTTTGATAATAACTAATATCGTCCAATATGAAATTCATTGCTAGATCAAAACATTGTTCGTTAAAATAGTTTATATTTGATAAATGTTGGAGTAATTCTCTCATTACGGAGTTACCTCAATAACATACAAATGTACTAAATATATTTGTTGTCAAATGTCAATTCTCCCCAGTGTCCTAGGAGCCATACTCCCCCCCCCCCTCACTTTTGCAGAATGTTTATTGTAAACACAATATAAAAAAAACTATCTTCTATAACATTTAAAAAAAAAATATATTCTTTTTGTTTTTAAAATGTCATTCGTTAAAATATGTTGTTTTATGGAAATTTCATTTTCAAATTCATAAAAAAATGTTTTTGCCTCTTCTGATAATTATTATTGGACAAATTTCACATACATAAAAAAACGGACGACTTTGATGACATCACCATTGTATATTTTATTTCCCCTTCCTAGCTTGAAAATACGATCCGTAGCCAGTGATGCCCCCTTGAATTAGTGCAACAAAGTCTTACAATTATAACTCCATAACAAATCCTCTGGGTTACTTACCTTCTTTTATGAGCTCATGCAAATCTTCCTGTTTCGTATACATCAATGATTTGTTGTATGCAGTAGAAAAGAAAATTCACACTTCAGTTTGCCAACTCAAAAGTAAAACAAAAACAAAAAAAGGGGAAGCTAACAAATGCACCCGACTTTCATCCGTACTTATCATCAACATATGAGATAGGAAAGAGTCAGGATACATGTTGCAGAAATCTTTCCCAATTCTAATTCAATGACCGGGCAACATGATAAAATTAGCTACCTAAGACAAATCATTCCAAATTGTTTTTGATGTAGTGCAATAATTAATCCACTTATTGGTGTTTTCGAAACGAACCAAAAGTATGATACTTGATACACCAGAAGCATACATGATATATACACCCCGTATCAATGAGTCCCAACACCTTCCTCCCGTTGTCTAAAATATTGACTTTTGAAATCCTCGCGCTTAATCCTGGTATCGGGATGCTGCTCGCGCTGACAGCATCCCCTCTTCGTGTCCCTGACTCAGGCAGAATCGCGCAATGTGGCCCTCTTTACCACAGTTGAAGCACGTTATTTATCTCTCCCACTCTGGGGACGGTCTCAATCTTCTCCTTTCCTCGCCTTGGAAGTGTAGGGGGTTCTGTCTCCTTGTCGCGAGTCCAATTGAACTATTTTCTTCCTCTCGTTCCGGCCTCAAACCGGACAGAAGTCCTCTAGCGATCCAAGCAATATCTGACAAAAGCATGGAGTCGATCTTCGGTATTGCCTGCATTTGGGCGCTAATATCCGGTGGAAGTCTTATAATGAAGGCCCCCCGTACTGTATATTCTGGTCCTCCTGAAGATACGTTAGTCACTAAGTCCTTTATTTTTCTCGTTCCACCCTCCCAACGCTTATCACGGACTTCTGCAAAGGCCTCGAATCCTGTCCTCTAGAATGCACTAAGCATCGCTTTTTTATCTCCCCCTCATTTCTTTTACTCTGATCGTCGAGTTGATCATAAACCGCGAACGCCTCCCCTTCCAGGAACAATGGGAGGATCCTCCACATGTCTTCCACTCCCATTAATTCCTAAATAAGGCTAGCCTGCTTTATCCACACAGATACGTCCCCCTCTCCGTTAAATTTCGGGATCGCGTCTCAAATTTTCATTCTGTCCATGTATAAAGAAGGGCCTTTAGCTTGTATTACAACTTTATTCATCAAGGGTCGCACACCCTGCCTCCTCTCATCCACGAGGACATGTGACATCATCCCAGTAGAGGGGGCTCGGCCCTCTCGGTCCGAGCCCTCAAGCCACATATTGTAATTTTATACTTGGCGTTGGAGTTTTCCACTTATGTCTTTGCATGTTTTATTTCCAAACCTACAATCACCTCTTTCTATGGCCAATTTTTAGAAATTACTTTTTCTTTTCTGAAGTAATTAGATAATTTCCACAAATTTGGGTCTATGCTTGTAATACCCCATTTTTTAGGGATAGCAAAAATAATCTATATGAGCAGATTATGTGTATTTCAACAAAAGCTACTTTTTTGAAGAAGTATATTTGACTTCATTGTATTTTATTAAATAAAATAATATTTAAGTACCAAATTTTACCTAGAAAATACATACAAGGACCATAATAAAATTTACATGGCTAAAAAATTTCTTTTGAAACTTTGAGATCATTTAGTAATGATGCAATTCTACACTATTAAATTTATATGTCTTCCTTAAATTGGGAGTTATATCGACTTTTTGTTGCTCAAAATCATTTGTTACAAGTGTTACCTATGTGTAATACAAGTACAAGTCTATGGCAAAAGTTTATGAGGTTAAAGTAAAACTGATGTCTCGAGCCTTGAATTCCATAATAGGTGGATTTTTGGTGGATGTTTTCAGCTACAATGGATACAATTATTAAAGAGCAAGATAATATAACGTGGATAATGAAATCAAAATATCAAAGGGGTCACTATTTCAGCAACTTTTTAGATATAATTCCTACAAATGTTTAATTTGTTTGCCAAAAAGCAACTCTTGGAAATTAATACCAATGTACATTTGTCAAAAACAAAGAAAGAGCTTTTAAAAAAATATTTACCACAAAATCAATAGCTTTAATCAAAATAAAAGTAAAGATTTATCTAGTTGCTTACAGTTACATATATATGAAATAAATATATTAAAATAATATGGTAAAATAAATAATATAATACTAATTTAAGTAGGTTTTAAAATGGGTCGGTATTCTGAAAAAAATAATAACTACAATTTTTTGTGTGTAACGTGATTATTATTCTCCAATTGAATAGGTCTGTAAAAATTATAAAATATAATGTTTTCGAATAACATTAAACACATAATCCTTACACAAATCCTTATATGGAGGCAACAATTAAGACTACGACAGAGACACAAAGTATATTAAAAACATTTCATTTTAAAGTATATGGAGGGGACTTAAATTCTTTGTGATGTGGCGGTATTGGTTTTTAATTTGCATGGTATCTAACTACTGACAATGTTATTAGACAAGGATATTGTATTCGATTTATTAGAATATTCAACTCCAAGCATAACTCGAACAATGTCTATGGTTAGCGGCTGCATTAACTCTTTAGCAAGTATGTACGGTCTCCTGGCTTTGGCGATTCTGAGAACCTGTAAATATGAAGTTTTAATGGCTTCCATATTTTTTGCTGTAGGTATTTACCACAAAGAAGCAAAACTGTTTTAAAATACTGGACATTCGTTCCACAAAGTGAGTATGTTTAGCAACAAAATGGCGTTTCATTTTGTTGGGTTTCATCGATTAAATCTATACTTTAAAACTTCTTCACTATACTTTCTTTTCCTAATACTTGTCTCTCAATTTATCATGAATAATCTAAAATTTTACAAAATAAATTTTAGTTTAGTTTACAAAGAGAAAATATTGATATTAACGCAGGAATACAACCCAAGGACATTCAGTATCATACAACAACTTTTTAAAAGGTGACCCACACAAATTATTCCAATGGGGTTGCAACGCATAGGTTTGGAAATACTGCTCTAGATTTTTTACTTTAGGGAATTCGAATGCATATGTAGCAACTTTGCTTCTTTTTGTTTTTTCACGTGAAAGTGTTTTTCTGAGAAGATGTATTCATAATCGCAAGCGTGCTGAGTATATATGTCCTAATCATATACATAGTTTTTTATAAATATTATCAAGATTATTTAGAAATAAGTTCGAAATTCAATACTTTTTTTGGTAAATGATTATTTATAAAAATAAAAGAGCGCGCCGATTTTTCCTGGCATAATAGGAATTCTTCCAATGAGAACTTTAATATACGCAACAAGTTCAAGCAAAAATTAAGACATCATATTTTTATTACGTTTCATTTTTTAAATCATAGTAGTAAAGCTTAAATATATTTAGATTTACAATTAAAAAAAGGAGAAAAAATGAACAATTGATTGAATCAGATAATAACATAGATTTATACATTTTTGAAAATGACCTCATTCTATCAACAGCTTATGCAAAACTGATGGATTTCTAAAAAATACAAAAAAATGTTTCTAAATTTTTTATCCATAATTTACATATGTCCATAAACTTCAACTGCTCTATGACGTATTTTTTTTATGGTTTATATTATGGGTTCAAACTTTACTGGTGAATCTCGATAAATAAAATTACATTTTTAGGAGAAGATGGAACAAGGAAAATAATATTAATATGATTGACTTATCATTTATAAACCATGTATATTATCGTTAGCCCTGTTATTTTTTTTTATTTTGAATTGGATACATATAGTCGATCCTTCCTTTTTTGGGATTTCAAAAATTATCCCATAACGGAAGAGTTGCTTAAAATACAACAGGATGTTCAATTAGTTTCAAAACCTGATTGAACATTTGTGTGCTCTCAAAAAATACGGAGATTAACCTTGAGTATTTGTTGAATAGTTATAGTCCTAAGTCCTTGATTGACCCAGAGTGGAATTGGGGATCACCATGGCGTAATTCTTCCCAATGTCCTTATATGTTGCCTTTTCCTCCTCCTCCTCCCTTGTTACAGCTGATTATAGCTGATCTCCAAAACAATTTTCAAATTATCAGGATTACCATTTGGTCTTTTTTTTAATTTCCCCATAATACACACGATTTTCATCACTAATTACAACTCATTGACAGTTCCTTTTTATAATTAATCATTTCTTCATTATTTTTCTTTCTTCTGATTCTCCTAGGTATATACTAGGTTTGTGCCTATGAAATGAGACTTTCGGCTATTGGTCCCTAGGGGTTGCCAATTAGACATTATGAACAGGTCCAAAAATCTACAAGGTTATTTTGACATGGGTCAACAATATTTAATTCATTCTTTGTATAGTTTCATCAACAAAGCACTTTTTTCGCTCGTAAAAATGTCTAATTTAGTGCCTACAAACTACGATGTGCGGACATCATTGATTTTCTGATACCAATTGAAGAAAAATGCTTCTCAAGCCCATCAAATGCCTGTGGAATCTTACAATGGACAAGTTCTAAGCAGATCACAGTGTTTCAGGGGTTTGAAAAACCCCATAATGGTGATTTTGGCGTAAAAAATGAAGAGTGCAGCCACCCACCGAAAAAGTTTGAAGACGTCGAATTGCAAACATTACTTTATGAATATGATGGCCAACGCAAGAACAACTCGCATAACAACTAGCTACCATCAACAATTGGCCGATTTGAACCATACTATACACCAAAAACGCCCAAATATGAAGCCAGGCAAACCAGGGTAATTTTCCTTGATGACAACGCACCACCGCATCACTCTATAGCCACCCTCCAGCTTGTTGAATTGTACAACTTGGAACCTCTTACTCATGCAGCTTACTCATCAGACCCTGCGCCTTCCGATTATCACTTGTTTGTATCGATGGGCTACGCACTCAATGATTTATACTTCGATTCTCACGCTAAAACTACAAAAAAATGGATAGATGTCTGGTTTGCAGCCAAAGACGAACAATTTTTTCGTACAGGCATCCATAATTTGCCTCAAAGAGGGGAAAATGTGTAGATAGCGAAGGCGCATACTTTGAAAATTAAATTTATGACAATTTTTTCCCAATAAACGTTCAATTTTTTTTAAGTGTCTCATTTCATAGGCGGATATCTGGTAATTAATCTGATCGGGATACAAAGGTAAAGTTCTGAGCGATAATATAAAAAACATTAAAATACGACTAATATGCCATGCAGCAAAATATTTTCGAAACAAAATTACCAGGTGGGAAAATGTTTGTGGCAAAGTTACCGGTCACAACTTCCAGTACTTAAATTGCATAATAATAATAATACAAAATAACCCTTAAAACACTTACTTTTAAGGACATAAGGAAGTAATGGGCTGTATGAATATGGAGATAATTATACTTATAACGGTCTGACACCATAATTATGTATCTCCATATACTGTTGATATACCTACATACAAAGATAGTAACATAGTAGATTCACATAGTAATTGACCTCTACCAATGCATGCATTCTTGCCATCCCTGTCTTGGGCGGTTGATCTGAAATGATGTTCTTTATTTTATAATTGTATGGAAGACCTTTAAAATGGATTTTCGAACTCTTATTGCAAAATGCACCTTTCACTCATACCTTAATTACTTTTCATGTATATTGTAATTTTAGTTTTCCTAATTACCATTTTTTTTTTTTTTTTGCATTTTTTTTTCTGTGGTATGAAATTTGTAGATACATAATATATACTCAAAAATAATGAGTTGATAGAAAATGAAATGAAGAAAATTATGATTATTTTTGTATGTCCTTTTGAAGTGCTATTATTCAAAACTGGGTAATTAAAGCTTCTGAATAATTATTTAACGTAGGATTTTTGTGGTGAGTGTCTATTTCTTTCCAATGCTCATTTTAAAGGAAATTCTTTTTTAATAGTATAATTGCAGTAGAGGTGCAATTCCTTTCAATCCGATTAATCATTGTAATACTTTCCGTTTCTCTTACGCAATCCGCACTTTCATTATTCCACCCCCAAGGAGCGTAGTAATTATATTTTAATATCCTCTTAACAAAAAAGCCTGAATGAAATATGCTTTTCATGATGATTTGCACAAGAAATGGTGAAAGGAAGCAATTGAAATATCTTATAGTACTAGGGGGGGTGCTAAGGTAGTTATTAAGACTTTGGCATAAAATATAATTAGTTTTCACTCAGAATTATTCACAGATAATATTACAAAGTTAAAGGTTGTTCCACAGTTCGGTTCGGTACGTTTTTACCCTCCGTGTGATACGTATATGAAGGCGTTGTCTTGCTAACATAAAAATACCCTATGTATTTTGTTGTCAGCTGTCGATTCCCTCCTTTCGGTTGATACGTCATGGCTATTTCATAATAATTTTTCATAAAAAAAGGAATACAATTTCTTGTTAATCCCTAGTCGATAATATAATATTGGCAATATTATTATATTATTATTTATATAAAGAAATTTTCGTTATTTTATAGAAATACAAATTTATAGCTACGCTTTTAATGGAATGTTACTAAGCAAAATTATAATACAGTATAAAATAATATACTATGTAAATATTAATTTTACGAAATGTATATTAATTCATTTTAAAAATGGTGAAGAAATAATATGATGGTGATAGTCTGGGGGTAATAAGAGATGTATAGCAACTGGTATGATAGATTTATTTGGCTAACTACCAGATGATTTCAGGCTTTTTTTCTGTTTCTTTTCGGAGGAAAGGTTTTGTGACACAATAAAGTGAAGGACTTGATATATACAGTGTTAACTTCGTTAAGACGAGACGAACACGAAAATATGAGAAAAATCAGGACAAAGACGAGATAAAGACAAAATTCTGACGAAGACGAATTTGACAAAGACGAAAATCTGACGAAGACGAAATAAAAGATAACTACGACGAAACAACGACTATGTCGGACGAATATTATATTATGACACTCACAAAACTTTGACAAAAACTAATGACTTACGATTAAGAACATAGAAAATGTCAATGCAATTACTGATGCTGATGGCTCGTGCAACATGCTCCCATGGTCTTAAAACAAACGCATAACACAAAACTTTTCTTAAAGCGTATTAAATGTAATTAATAATTAAGTCTCTGTGTAATGTGTATGTATGTGTTACCAGCAATGTGCAAAATACACGGTAAAGCAGACATAGTGCAAAATCCCGATCAAATTATAAAATTTCCAATTCAGTGGTCAACGGTCATTTTAACTTCATTCACATTGTCAGGTGAAATGATTGTGGATAATTTGATTATTAAACAATTCAACGCAAAACAATTTGGTTGGTAAGGATTTGATTGTTATCAATTTGATACTCTGGTATATTTTCATTGAAATATATATATTGTGTTCACATAATCAAACTATTGGATGGTACAAATTGTCACGAGAGACTCAACTCTATTTTGCAAAATATACTAAAGCCAACATGTTGTACAGGTGGACGGCTGGTCCCTTAGAGGGATCAAAAACTTATCTCCATCACTCCATTCTAATATATTATAAAATAACCCAGTTGTACAAGTGAACCACTGGTCTAATAAGTGGAGCATTCATTATCCATTGCCACCGCTTCCTTGAGTATTAGGGATCCCTTTCAATATCCTATAATACACCTCAGCTCATGGGTTGTGCAAGTGAACGCTGGTTGAAGAGGTGGGTTGTTATTTGTAGAATTCTTGAACTTTTTTTAGTATTATACTTAGTGGTCTCTGCAAAGCTATGTGTAACTTTGACGTTGGATTATGACGGGCATGCAGCTCCTCTGCAACTAGAGGGCTCAGGTGTTTTTTAATACTAAAATGTAAGCCAAAAAAGGTGAGCAATTTGAATGGACGTGATAAAATTTGGGCATATCAGGATGACTGCAGCAATTAGTAAATATCTAATACAAATGTATATTAGAATTGTTCATCCCATTTGCCCAGGTGTTTTGCAATGCCCAGGTGTTTTGCAATATTGTTATTATGCCCTCATAAAATTTTGATTTACTTACTAAACAATATTTAGTAATGAGTCTGCATCAGGTATCTTTCATTCAAGTAAATAGGAACTAATTACCTCTTCAACGGTTTTCTTATTTTGAAAGGGGGGAGGGAACCTGAAGAAAAATTTACGAATATAACAATAATGAATTAGAATGAAATTTTTCTCTACGTATTTTTTTCAAATTAGATACCTCATAACTTGAAGATGTTGAACTAGGAAAGTCAATTCATTTGTATATAATTATTTTTATATAAACTGCATATGAATTCATAATTAGAAGGGAAAAAATTAAATGAATATTTCTTCCAGAGTTTTTACAATCACAGGCATCAATATTTTTGTTGTCTGGACGCCTTTTTTGTCAAATCATTAAGTCTCAAAAGATAGTGTACTCAATTTTAAATAACACTAACAAACACAATCACACTTTTTTTATGCACTAGAACAGCATATGCTCAACTTATTTCAGTTTGATCCTTTGATTCCAAATACGACCTTATTTTTTCTCTCATAGCCTCGTGGCTTCAAAAAAGGGTCATACCTTTTTTTGTTATTTTTGGGTATTTTTAAGGTTCCTTGCTGTTTTAAGCCCTCGGTGTGAAGATAGGGATAAGTTATGTTAATATATTTTAAAGCTGAATATTACAAAATTCTAGAAACATTTTTAAAATGTTTGCAGGATACTTATAACTCGAGTAATCTGTGTTTAAAGTAGAAAATAGGTGCTTTTTATTAAAAGGCTCATAGCTTCAAGACGAAGATATTCAAATAATTTAAAAGTCTCTCATTGGATAGTTGAAAGTATGAACTTTAATTTAAATAAAAGCACCTCCCAAAAACGCTCTATATTGTTGTTAATTTGAGATCAGCTAAAGAGATAGAAGAAGAAAAGAGAAAAAAACAAAGAGAGAAAAAAAGAAACAGGATTTGCTCAGAGGAGTCCCTTGAATGAACGTCTTTTGGAATCCCTCACTCACTACGGGTATGCAACGAGTCATTTTGTGTCCATGGAGCTTAAAATAGATTTATACAGGCTGAGACATATGTTATAACTAATTGTATAATATATCCTTCCTTTTTCTCTCTTTGTTTCTATCTCTTTCCTTCTTCTCTCTGTTTCTTTTTATCTCTTCTAGCTGGGCCATACCAATAAATATGGACCTTTATTAGATGAGATCAATTCAAAAATGAGTTGTATCCTTGAAATATTGTCGGAGCCTTATCTCAAATTGACAACGATATAGAGCGTTTTTGGCAAGGCTCTTATTTTACAAAAATCCTTCATTTTGGGAGGGCTACAGACCTTCCAGCCCACCCCTTGAGGACGCAACTGTGACCACCTTTGCAAAACCAGAAGGAAGTCTAATGGATCATATTATGAAAAAATTTGGTTATACTCTAGAAGTCATATAAAAAAATTGGGAATTGGTGTTGGGTTATGAGCCCAAATTGTGGGCAGAAAAAGTAAATAGAGTCTCAAATAAGGGTTCCCTTTGACAATTACAATTATTTGGTTTTGTGTTATGAACCTACTCCGGGCCATATTGACCTATTTTTTTGTACTTAAAAACACTATTTTTTATTTATATATGACAAAACAACGACAATGTCTGACGAAGACAAAATTATGACGCAGACGAAACTATGACAAAGAGGAAAGCTGACGAAATGATGACGAAGACTAATGACTGACGAAATGATGACGAAGACTAATGACTGACGAAGACAAGACGAAACTGAAAATAGCTGACGAAGTTAACACTACATTTATATAATAACATTTTAGATATTTTAAAATTTTGGTTATTTTTTAAAATTATAATTCTGTATTTGATTTAAAATATTAAACATAACATACATAAATAAATAAATCAGAGCAATTACATTGGTTATTTTATTTTTTTTACAAAATCCAACATATATTTTTGCGTCATAAATATCTATTGCGTCTTAAATATTGAGGTAACCACTATTAAGGAATTATTCGGTTATTATTATTATTTTTTTTTTTGTTGAAGTAATCGGCATTTTTTTTTAAATAGTTCATTTAAGCATAATCGAGGAACAAACAGTTATGGATAGCAAATTTGATATGGAGTTGAATATGCCTCCTTCTGTTATTTAAAAGTCTGGAGTTTAACAAATTTATGAACAATATTAAACCAGATTAAGTGTACTTCAAGAGTAAAGCCAAAAGAAGATAAAGGGGATCAAAGGAACATACTTTTACCCTGATCATCATAATAATCATTATTATTCATACATAAAATGTTTTCATAACATAACTTTGGATTTAAATGTACTCTACCCTCAAATATACCCATTCCCATAAATTATATGGACACTCAAAATATATATAATATAAAGATTCATCGTATCTCCCATCACGCCGCTCCAAGGGGTCATTACATTTTTTATTGAATATGAAATAGGTAAATTGAATGACAAGGCAAGATATTTTTTGTTGTTGTACCTACAGTGTAGCTCAGATAAAATAAGAAAATCTTGAAAGGCTTATAATGAACGAACTAGATGGGGTCGAATCATCTAGTTTTTATTATGTGAAAGCTACATTTGATAATGAAATTTGACTCTCTTGATAGACTTATCCACACGGTGCCGGAAGTTTTGACAGGACCAGGTGGCTTCGTGCGGACCCAGCTTTTCCACTGTACAGGTAATGGACTTCTTCAAGGGCTCCACAGACGAATGATAGTTGGCACATATCTCATGCTTGACTCCCCCTCAAAGATAAAAATCACATGGGGTCAGATCTGCAAGCCAAAAATCCATTATCCAAAAGTGAGGAAATTTTGTGCCCAAGATATCTTGCACTCTTTTACCCTTGTGAAGCGGTACACTGTCCTGTTGGAAATATAATTTCTTCTTCCGGCTACTCCATCCATCCAAGGAATGTAAATTCAAAGTGCTCCACCAGAACCAGTTCAATGGCAATGCTGGATCTGCACGAGGACACTCGGGTCTGCCAAAGCTTCCGGCAATGCATGACCGAGGTTATCAAAATAGACGGATCTCATTATGAAAAATTGAATGTCCTTAATGTAGCTTTTAAATACTTAAAACATTATTTTTCTACTACATTCGTAGGTTATCAGCCTTTCAATATTTTTTCAATTGATCTGTACCACCCTGTGTATAAGAAACATACGTAATTTTAATCATACAATGAATATGCATAGGGATAATGTACCAATGGACTAAGAATACAAGTTTTCTATAGTACGAAGATGGATGATATTTGACTTTTTATGTATATTATAAATTCTAGTAAATCATTCATCTTGTGATTTGTTACATCAAATTTTGTTGAATGAAATTTAATTTCTTCTTTTATTCATGAGAGGAAGAGCTTAAAATTGTTAGGAGTTGAATATACAGGGATGCATATAACATGTCCTTTCGGTATGGAAATATAATAGAAACCAAAAATGAGCGGGGTAATTCTCCAATTTCGAGAAAGAAAGAGTATGACGTATGGGCACACTCATACAGTATACCGGTTTAGTTAAGTTTATTTTCTTCATTTGTTTGTTTTTATCATAAGGCTCAATCTACAATATTGAGCTACTAATTGCAATACTTTTTGGGACTTTTGAGTAGCATCTTTAACAAAAAAAAAAAAATCATTTACTAATTTAAAAAGAGATTATTTTTACAAATCTCGAAATTAATAATTTAACAAAAAAATTACAATGATGCTCAAATCTTAGTTTATTCTTACATTTCCTTAAATAATATCAGTTATTTACAATATATATTATAATAGTTGAATATTATCCGCATTGGACTGTAGATAAAATACCATATTTTTACAATTTTCATACCTGCCTACAATATTGTTTAATCTTGTATTAATGTGAATAACATTGCCTTTTTTATGTTTTGTTCCAATTTTAAGGGACTTATTACAAGTTTCCGGCTGACTTGGATATGAACTACCAATACTTTTTATTGAATAGATTATAGAAGCTCTTTATTCCAGTATTTTCCCTTGGATTTCCATCCTTAGTACACTGGAATTATTGAAAAAAAAATATATAGAGTGATGATATGAAGATGAATTTAACATCGTCACAGATGAGAGTGAAGTTGACCAAAAAATTCAAATTGTATTATAAATAAATGGTAAGGGGGAGGTTTTAAAATCAAATTCAATTTTAACCCAACTTTTCAGAGGCAAGTACTCTAGAAAAAATGATTTTTTATTTACGGTCATACACCAAAAAATACTTTTTCAACCATGAAGGTGTATTTTTTAAGTAATAAGAAGAAACTTTGGAATGTCATGATCATTCCAGCCTTTTTATGCTTAATGCAATAGTTATGTAACATTTTAAGTTTATAAAATATAGTTTTTTGAGGTCATAAAAAAGGTCGACTTCAGTTAAAATTTTATCTTGGAGTGTGTATTAAGTGATGTTTGTAAAGTTCAAAGTGTTTTTTTAACCTTTATAGCCATTCGAAAATGACTTTCTTTTAAAGACATTCTCAATTTGTAAAGGGATTCAAAATTGCTGAACTTCATAAGCTTGATTTTTAAATGATATTATTCTTAATTTATAAAGTTTCATTAAAGTTCCTTTTCCCAAGTGGTACGTAGGATTATAATCCTTATTTTTTTATTTTGAAGAAAAACAAACTAAAGCCCAACGAAATATTTCGGATACTCAAACGATCAAAACCAAAAAAAAAGTAATTTTTGGTGTAAAGGATGGAGGGGTTAAGTATATTTTTGTGTTTGGAGCTTGTCTTAAACATTGAATAATTTTTTTGGGTGCTTAATGCTTAAAAGATCCTTTCGCATCCGAAAACTTGGTTAAAAATTTAATTTGCACATATTCATAAACTAACACATAAACTAAATAGGTATGTTAACAACATAAAGGGCACTTCAAATTATTGCATGTTCGATCCATATTCGATGTTCGATGGAAGTCTTCAGTTTTGATGTAGGGTAGGGTTAAGTATATTTTTGTGTTCGGAGCTTGTCTTAAACATTGAATAATTTTTTTAAATGTTCAAGGATGTCCGTAGGGGGAAAGCAGGAGGCCTGTAGTCAACCCCCCCCAAAATCAATTTACAGTTAATATCTATGCATTTTTGAAATTTTTCTCCTCAAATTGTAATATTTGAAATTTTTTTTCAAAATTATATATCTGAAATTTTTAATTTTTTTTCAAACACTTTAATATTAGAATTTTTTTTCAAAAACTTTAACATTTGATTATTTTTTTAAATTTAATATTGGAAATGCTTTTCCAAAAATATTTATTTTTTGTGCACAACTGTGGATTTTTGAAATTTTTCTTTGAAAATTTAAAATATCAAATTTTTTGTGAACAGATGTAGATTATTGAAAACAATTTCCAAAAAAAATATTTTTTTAGAATAGCTATGATTTTTTGTGTGAACAGCTGTTAATTTTTGAATCAAATTTCTTGAAAATTTAATTTTCTGTAGACAGTGTCGGATTTTTCAATTTTTTTTCTCAAAAAATTTAATTTTTGTGTATTTTCCAAAAAAAAATCCATAAATTAAGCCCTTCTCCATAAAAATATATATAACCTTGTGGACATCCTTGATGTTTTCATGTCAAGATGACAGTTCCTGGCTATCAATTTCACTTAAGTAGCATTAGCTTGTAATTGAAACTTTTTTTTTTTTTCAAAAAAAGTGTGGTACACAGATTTAAACACATTTGTGGAGTCAAATGGGTATATTATACTTTTTTGTGCATAACTTTTAAAAAATAAATTATAACTTATATTCATTCAAGGACTCTTACTTAAATACATTTTGATTCACTTTTTTTTAAGTCCATTTCAAAAAAAGAAATTTCATAATATCAAGAATTAACTGTGTTGTATTTTATATCGATGGAAAATCAATATCTTAATCCAAAGAAACAAGTAAATCTGGAATTGGAAAGAAAGAAGGATTTGAAACAACTTTTGAGTTACTCCACATTTTTTGCTGATATAGCCTTATGCCTTTTTAATGTTAAAATATTTTCAAGCCTATATCAGGGCTAGCTTTTGCATCCACTCCCTACCTCAACTGAAAAACAGGAAAGAAAACATTTGAAAAAACATATGGTAGTTAGTTGTCTTTTTGTCAACTGTTAATCATTATTTAGAGAATAGTTATTCATTGTTCTATAAATTGAATGGATGGTTTCAAAAGTATCAATGAGGAAACGAGTTTCAAACCTAGTGGTCCATTAAAATCTGAACACTTTGAATTTTAAACTTAAACAAGATATAATTTATTAATTAACAGTAGAATTTGAACAAAATTAATACAGTAAATAGATATGTGTCTGAGCTCTGTTAATTATTAATTTAACCCCTCTTAGTGGCAATGATGGTTTCCAGTTGACGGCGTAAGGCCTGGCACCCACGGCAGATGTAGTCCTGTGCATGGCGTCCAAGTGCTGGCTGATAGAGCCTTTGAAGACCTCGGTGTTTGGATGATGGACAGTGCAGCCCTTTTCCTTGACATGCACACACCCAAATTGGAGGTGGGGACCCATAAGTGTTAAACAAGAGTTAAAAAGAAACTTACGAGACTTTTTCAAAAGAGTCTTGTAACATAGGAAATGGGTTTCTTTCATTGCTGGTGTCAAAAGTGCCTCTCTACCCTCACAAGGGGCTTTCCACCCACTTTTTTAATAGCTATCTGGACAGTCTGGTATGAAATCCCAAGATCTCGTGAATAGACCTTAATGGACGAGAGGGGATTAGCCTGGGTTGTTTTCTTTAACTCCTCTGGTCCCTTTTGGCCATTTTGACAAAGTCCTTCTTCTTATCCAACCTTTTGAACTTGCTGACAGCGTAGATGGTGGTCTTGGGGACGCCCAACTGCTTAGAGTGCGTGAATGGAGATTCGTCGCTCACGTTCAGGTGCAATTTTCTTGACTTGTACGTCAAGTAGAGAGCTCAAGTTTATTTAGTTTTATAACTAATTGTTTATGCTTTAATATATCGAAATATGGATTAATTTCAATCACTCAACCTAAATTAATTATTGTAATTAATAAGTGTTCAGATTTCAATGGACCACTTGGTATCTCAACGAAGGGCCTTAATCGATATAAATCAATACATAAATCAAAATCTTATGTAACAATTTTTTGAGTTCATAATACGTAGAGTCAGCTGCTTTAAGCCTTACAAGAGTCAACTGATGAAAATAATTAAAAACAGCTCAAAGAAAAGTTTATAACATCTTTGTTTGTTTCGAAAAGCGAGTCGTGACTATTTGTTGCGTAATAATTGTGGATCACAGATAATAATTCAATAATCAATTGTTAGTGAGTCTCTTACGAGTATTTATCATTGTTCAAATCCATTTAAAGTAACTTTATTTAATAGCAGGATAAAAGTTGAGCCTCTTATATACATAATAAATATTTGTTCTCCCAAATCAATATTTAAAGTAGTTGAGTAATAAAGTAAAGAGTTGACGACTACTTAAACAAATCGTTTCCGGAGTATGTCGTTTATTATTTATAATAATACATTCATTGTCTGACATACTATTACGAAATGTAAACAACATGTGTATTATACATACTAAATGGAGGCCTTAGAAGGAGTTGAAACGTGTATTTTAAATATATCTTACATCCACTTATTTCGTATTTAAGTTGTCCTCAACTCTAAGCTATTTTGGTGTAATATAAATAAATTGAGGATGGAATCAAAGTCTTTAAAAACTAAAAATACCCTCAACAATCTGATGTAATTAAGCGTCAATCTTTTCATCATCATTACTAGAGTTGTATAAAATATAACTAAAAACGAGTGTGATACTTTTTGTATTTGGCAATCGGAATTTTTATTTATTCCTCCAAGCTGTTATAATTATTTTCTAATGCAATAAATGTTCCTGACCATCCAACGGTCTTGTTGAATGCTACTTGACTTGTCCCAATGGATTGTCAAGAAAATTAAATTTGCCAAAACAGCCTACAATGCACCTCTAATTATTGCTTCTGATATATGATGACGACAATTGACATCTTTCTCCCGAGTTTTTCTTCAATTAGCTTCGCTGTACCCATATTGATGACTCTGGTGCTCGCTGTGGTATCAAATACTATGAACACAATGCTGTGTGTGAGAGCCTATCTTTCTATCAGATCCAATGTAGCGTTCCACTGTTGCATTCTAGTAGAACTTTCTATAAAGGGTACACCAAGAAATTTCCCTACTTCTAGAGACAAGTACCGCAAGAATTTTTACTGTGTATATTTCATCAAGAACATCCCTTATAAGTTTTTCCTCGCAGAGTAGCGTAAAATAATTAGCGGCTTTTCCTTGAAGCCAATAATATAACTTTGGCACAAGATATATAGAGTATCTATTGTATTTTGTCTTGTAGTGTAGGATGAAGTCATCAAGACCTGCACCTCTTGTCTTCAACACAGCAGACATCATGGATCTAGTCTGGTTGTCAGAGAGGGACAACCGATTTGCAGTTCTACAAATCTCTTCACCATTAAAAATTGGAGGTGGAAAATGTAGGCACATTGTACTTGGCTTTGATGAACATTTTGTTGTTGTCTCAGTGCATTCCCAACCCTGTACCAGAGCTTTGACTGTTCTCTGGGTTTCATCCTTTGAAATTTCACCAACTTTTGCAATTACATCATTCAATCATAATAACATTCTACCTTCTCTTTGCTCTAGGAAGCTTTTTTCAGACTAGACTGTTTTTTAAACACAGAGTCATGACGTGACAAATATGCCATGCTAGTGGTAGAAAGTGTAAATTGGCATTTAAATATTCATGAATGTCTTCTCATTATATATGTGTATTAGGAGCACCATTTAGAGGTAAAATAACATATCAAATGATGTTATCCTTTCTGTTCATAAAAAGTATGCTTTTGTGAATAACTGTTGATTTTTGAATTTTACTTCCAAAAATTTAATATATATTTTTTTTTTCAAAAACCAGGCCCTCCCCAAAATATAATCCTGCAAACGCCCTTCGGAGCCGGAGTCAATAAAAAATCATCCTACTGCTTACCCTGCTTACTCAGCATTTTCTCCAATACACAGAAATACTTTATACATTTTTTAAATCTGGAAAGATGTATCAACAAACTTTTGTCTTACCTATATTTTTCATTGAAAATATAACATTAAATCATATATATGTTTTAACATCTGTAGGTCACAAAACCAGAAATTTGTCTTGTAAAGGTCATTTTTTTGTTTCTCGGAGTAAAAGCCATCAAAAACACAACATTTCAATCAAAGGGCAAAAAATAGTTGAAATTTTGTTGACTTGTGTTATTGATAAAACCTCAATTCATTTCAAACCCACTCATGTCAGGGACATAAAATTACATCGTTGCGATACTTTATCTAATACGAATGCATTTAATTAGTTGTAAATTTGAGTAAAATAACCTGCACCATGTCAAGGACAGTGGAAGTTACAGTATATGCATGAAGAACCATACCAATGAATATTCTATAGTTATTAAGTATAGCCATTAATGAACATTATTTTGAAACTCATTCATTGACAAAATATATATTTACTTTCTACGAATCCTTCACCAATACCTAGGTATATTCAATCCTTGTGTGTTTTGTTGAATCAGGAATTGTAGTTACTTTGTAATATTTTGCATTTGTAACGTAAAAGCAGTATAATTCATAATATATTGAGTCGTCGTTACCTTCATTGTGTTTCTCAGCCTTCCATCCAAAAAAGAAGGAGAAAAATGCTCAAAGTCACTATCTAGCGAGCCCATTCTTCCCAATTGATATACTATTCTTCATTGATGAATAGTAGGGAATTGCTTATACACTAAAAAAATGATCATTGGAGCTCAACCATTCAACGTTTACGTTAATAATTAAAACAGGGATCTGGAGCCAATTAAAAAGTGATGAGAGTTATTTACATATAAAAGATGTCATATATTGTTAACAATATAGGGATCATTCCAATGTTATTAGTTATTGGTAGAGTTGATATTTTTGTCCGAAAAAAAGGAGGGTTAGGAGAAGGCGGGATCAAGACATATGTAAGTAGTGAATTAGGTACCTTGCTACAATCAGCTGTCTCAGATTTAACAGTGAAAAAATAAATTACTACTCTAAAAAATAGAACCTTTTACATAAAAATAGAATTATTGCACGGCAAATGTTAGGATTATATTTAAACTATTATATATTTAGTTTATCATAGATTTTTAAAACAATTTACACCAAAGATAAGCAATAATCCATACATCAGAGAAAGAAATGTTAATAACACAAAGATCAATTGAATAATGAACAAAAAAGAAGAATGAGCAGACGCAGCAACTGTTTTTCCTTCTCTAATTTCTAAAAGTAGTTTTTAGTTACAAACATGTTAACTCTAATTATTAGTTAACTGTTCTCTTTTTCCCTGAACATTTATTCTTTTTGAGCCTTTTAATAAATTCACTTCTTAAGCTGAAGTTTTGCACTTTCCCGAATATTCTAGTATTATACTCTTTTACTATTACCAATGCAAAATTTGACAAAACTTAGTTTTTATTTATGTTAATAACTTCTTCCAGTTTTAACTCGACAATGCAAATGAAATGTTAATTTAACATAAAAACATTAAAAACTATTGTTTTCTCTTAGTTTTGCAGTGATTATACCATCAAAGTCAAGCTTTTCACCCCGAAAAAAACATGTAATTTGATACTAAAAATCATACTTCTATCATAATATTATACAGTGCTCGAGGGAGCACTGTATAACATTACTCTCTGGTCTATATTATAATTTATATACATTTATAGTATTTCTTAAGATTTGTATAAAATATAAAACGATGGTTTGTAAAAATGAATGAAAATTCAAAGGCATTTAGTACATCTCATATTAAAAAAGAAAGAAGTACTTTTTATAATTAAAAAAAATGAATGGGACTTTAGATGAGGTTTAGGAAAACCTGGCTCATGAAATCATATTTTTTTTAAATCTCAAGATGTTATTTTTATTTTTTTATTCTTGAGGAAAGAACGCCTTGTAACTACTTGTGAGTTTGTTCATGTAAAACAAAGGTTTTGTTGGGGAACAATCTTCCATATTGACCCCTGCCATCGAAGTTAAACGGAAGTAATGTTTTTGAATCTTTTGATGGCTTGTTTTTTAGTCACCAGGATTATGAAAAAATATTTTTTTGATCAAACTTGGTACGAAGATTATATATGGTCACAGTAAGAGGCAATTAAATTTTGACAGGTGCAAGTCTAAGCTCAAAGTAACAAGTAACGATAATTTAAAATGCATAATCGACCATAACTTTGGGAAAAATTGAGATACATCACTCAATTTGATTTTATGTGGAGGTTTTGCGGTCTACAGAGTGCCCATTCTGGGTTAAATTATTTAGATCAACTTTTGGCTACAAAAAAAAATTCCCTTACTTTCGCTCTATATATTTCATCTCTATGGATAACACACCAGGCTTAACATCTTCCAAACTTATTCACATTGTAATTATATTCACTCTAAAAATATAAAGAACAATTCAAAAACTTGCCCTTGAACTTTTGCAAGAACGATCCAAAAACCTTATAGTTAATAGTATCTATCTTTTCCCTATAAAAAACATATTGAATAATAAAATAATTATGAGACGTTTGAATTACCGTTAAGGATATTTTTTATAACCTCTGAAGAAGCTGGCAGACTTCATATATTTCATGGAGTATTCATTGGCTCCTTATTTTAATAGATATACCTACACAAGATTCATTATTAAGTTTTGTTGTTATTGATCAATATGTATGTATAAGTAGGGGCGCGTCCACAGAATTATAGATTTATAAATATATTTTTTTTTTTTGGGGGGGGGGGGGCTTGGTTTTTGAAATTTCTTAGGAAAAAGTATTCAAAAATTACAATTTTTATTAAAAAAATTAAAATAAATTTCTTGGAAAAACATTTCCAAGTATTAAACTTTTCATAGAAAAATTTCAAAATTCCATAGCTATACACATATAATTAATTTTATTGAAATAATTTTAAAAATTTAATTGAATTTTAAATACTAAATTTTTCGATTTTTTTTTCAAATATTACATCTTAGTAAGAATAAGAAATCCCTTAATTTCTCCCTGGGGACGCCTCTGATAAGGAAGAATAAGTGATTGAGTTAGTCAGTGGATGATACATCATTATGCAATACAGCAACTACCAAATATATCAATAAGCACACACAAAACCGGAACAAACTTGTGTGGGAAGTCGAGATGCATATAAGGAAGACGAAGATATTCATAATTAGAAACAACCAGCAGCCTTTGGGACTACAAGTATCATTATCCTTTTGTACATAGATGGTTATATAGGAAATACCCATCTTTATTCCATCTCTCAATCTTTCCTTCGAAAATATAGGGTGAGACATTATAACTTCCTTTTTACAAAAGGTAATGAAACATGTTTTAATCAGAGGAAAACTTGTTTTTTTTGTTTCATAATGATAGTACGTACACATTTATAAAGGGGCGTGTGCAGGGGTTGTACTGAAAGGGCTGTAAAAAAAGAAGGAATTTTTATTTTTTTCTAGAAAATTGAATTTTCTGTGAACAGCTGTGTATTTTTAATTTTTACTACAAAAATTGAAATAAATTTTTTGAAATTTGTTCCTAAAAACTTAATTTTTGCAAAAAGCTGTGCATTTTTGACACAATTTAAATGATATTTGAAATTAATTTTTGTGATTTTTTTTTCTCAATAACTTAAATTTTTGAATCTTTTTTATGAATTTATGAACAGCTGTGATTTTTTTTTTTTTCCAAATTCTGAAATTTAATGTTTTATTTTTTTCCCAAAAAAATTAATTTACCGTATATATTTAAAATATTTCTCAAAATTTAATTTTTGAAATGTTGTTCTACAAAATTAAATTTTTTATAAAAAGTTGAGGATTTTAACTTTTTTTTTTAAATTCAATTATTATTTATTTTATGTATAATAGTAAATTTAATTAATTGTTTTGTTTAGTTAAAATACATTTCTATGATTTTCCTTTTGAATTCTTGTATTTTTCTTTTTTCAAACTGAGGATACGGCGTTACCACGCAAACACAAAAATACCCTTACGTATTTTGTTGTCAGATGTCAATATAAAAATTTTGATAAATAAACGAAATAATAAGGTTTCCAAAAGGACAAAAATACAATTTCTTGTTGATCCCTCTTCCTATATTTATATTATTGTATCGGCCATTTTGGCTATCATATAGAAATACAAACGTTTATCTACGCCTCAACTATAATATTACTTAGCAATATTATTATACAGTGTACAAAAAAATAGTACTTAGTATCTTAATATTAGGAAATTTATATATGTAATTCATTTAAAAATTGTAGATAAATAATAGGACAATGATGGTCTGGGAGGTCTTAAGAGATAAATAGCAATTGGTATAATGGACTTATTTTTCTGTTTCTGTTACAACTAAAGGTTGCGTGATGCAATAAAAGTAATGACGTGAGGATTGATGATTACAACGGTTGATACAAAATTATATTATTAGAACTACTTTTTCCATTTCAAACGCACAATTTCATCAAAAATAATAAATACTGATTTAATTCTCAAAATTCACATAAAATGATTAATAAAATAAACTTAATGTTATTACATAAGAATAAAAAATTATATAATTTGTTGAGACCTCTAGCTCATATTGTTAATATTATTTTAAAATAAAGATTCTTTTTTTTATGTATTGTATTGATAACAGTATTTTTAATTTTAATTTATGAGTCCAAAATACATGAAATATAATTTTTTTTTAAATGATACAAAATTTTATTAATGATTAATTATTCAATTGTTCATCATGTAATTAAATAGCTTTTGTTTAAAGGGTTTCTTTTTTATCCAGATGACTAACTGCGTTATAACAAGGATTTTCTTTGGTAAAGGTTTATGTTTAAAACCGATGTAATAAAATTCGCTATCTTATTCCAGAGGACTTTGTTTTTCAGGAAAATATATTTGATTTTACTCAATTTAAACCCCCATATCTCTGAAACAAATGAACCAAATGATCTCAAAATTTCCTTAATAGTACTTACAACGAATAAAGAAATTAGCAGATTCTGTGATATGTTTTTTTTTTTTAATTTATGTATTTTTTGCTTGGAATGAAACAGTTGCCCGGGAAATACGAAATCTCTAGAATTTTTTTTCTTTTTTTTCCCTACATGATTCAGCAATAAAACTTTCTTTTTTATAATATGTGGCAGTCAGGCTGTAGAAGTCTTTGCCAAGTGGGAGAGCTTTCATTCTTGAGGTGAAATTCTAAAGTTGTTTTGGAAATACAGGGTCGTTCCGGTAAATCCAGACCACCTTTAACTGCATCTTGATCAATAAAGAAAGAAATTAGAGGATTGAAATTCTTTTTACAAGTTCTAATTAACCAAAAGAAAAAAAAATCATTGAACGTAATCACCCGCTAATCATTTGCGGAGGAGAATTTCTCTCTGTACTTGATCATGGAGGCATTCAAGGAGTCGATACTGTTGTGTGAATTGTCAGAGATCTTCTGAAGATTGAGTTGTTTTTTCCTAAGCTACTGTCTACATATATTTCCTTTTCTACTTGATACAACCTATCACTGATATATACGAAAATGGATTGAACATTTGTGTGTGCTCATAGAAGACAAGAGAGTAACCCTGACAATTTGTTGCAGAGTTACAATTTTAAGTCCATGTCGAACTCAAGTAGAATTGAAGATCGACATTGGAGCAATTCTTGCCTATGATCTTTCCTTCTCCCACTCTCCTCTCCCCACTGTTTCATGTAGTTGTTCTAATGAAACGTCAGGAAAGCTAAGGTGCTCTACTCCGAAACATTTTTCAAACTGTGAGTTACCATGTTGATTTTCGGTTTCTTATTTTTGAGCACGCCTAAAAAGCTACAGATTAGCATCACCAATAATACTACGGATTTCTAATTCCCTCACACTTCAAATACCAGACACTGTATTTTGTAAAATACATCTTACTACTTTGAGTCTTTATATATAAAGGATAATTTTGAAATGTCATTCATTTAAACTTTATACTGGCTTTAGTGTCATAGCAACGAGTATATGTAAGAAACTATATTAGCACACATTTATTTCAATACAAGATGTAATTTATAATAACCTTTGAGATACCTTTCAGAATGTGCAATGCCTGACCAAACAGACCATTATTTGGAAGTCCATTAAGCTATAATTAGTTAAAATTTGTATGGTCATATTTATTCCTGAAGGAACATATCCATCTTGCATGAAATAGAACATGAAAAAGGTCCAGTTACTTGAAAATACATGCAATGCCTTCATCAATGAGAAAAAAAGTATATTTATTTGCAATAATTACATATATTTAAATTTGAAGATAATATTTGAGAAGTTGTGTTATAACAAAGTTTCATTTCCAAGTCACATAAAAACTTTGCATTGGAAGTTATCAACCGTGGCCCACAGTAACAGGAGTACCATAACAAAGGGCCATGAGAGATAACAATCAATTACTATATTCTTTAATTTTTATTGATTTGTACAAATTTAATACTGATTTTTTTTTTTTTTTAATTCTGAGATCCAGCAAAAAAAAAAAATCATTTTTTATAGTATATTACAATCAAGCTGAAGAAGTAGTGGGCGTAAATTTAATCTAAAGGCAAGATTCTAAATCTCGGAAATACAGTCAGTCGCTATCATACGTTAAAGTGGAGGGAAACATGTGTTTGACATCAAAAAAAATATTGTGATAAATGGTTTTACATAATATGTTATAAAATTATAGTAATTTCAAAGTATTTATTGGTTCGATTTATGAAAATTATTTAATTTCTTCATTGTATAATATTTATAGGTAATATGTAAATGAAGTACATTCAAAATATCCACCTTAAAAGGGAAATATTTCTATTTTAAGCTAATATGCATAGAACTTGTTTTGTAAATGCAGGATTATCTATGTACAGGGTACGGGAATATAATTTCCTTTTTAGTAATACCGGGTAACCAGTTAATTACTTCAATTTCTAATATAAAACAAACGATTTTTTCAATTCATTTTCATAATTTGAAATTTTGCAAAGTTTATTTGACTGCAAATAACTCGACAAATAATTATTTTATAGAGCTAAAACTGGTGCCATCAAATCTGGTTCTATGTTGAAATTATAAGTTGATGTAATTTGTCTAAATCAAATAACTAAAACTGGATTTATAAAAAAAAAGGTGTAGACTTTTACTAAATTGCAGATAACTCGTTATTTTATAAACCAATCATCCAGATTTATTAATACAGATAGGTTGCCAATTATATTTAACATATTTTGCTAAAAAATAACTATCCTTCTCAAACTTCTAAATGAAAAGTTATTCAAAGAAAAACAAAAAGTTAAAAATTACAAGGTCTGAAAATACCAAAGTTCGATTTACTTAGTGTAAGCACAAAAGGGACGTCACCTATTTTTCAAAACTGTGTAAAACAAAACTTTAAATATCTTTATGAAACTAAAATAAAACTTTTTTGAAAAAAAAAACACTTAAGTATTATGTAGCACCCTGTTTTTAAAAAAGGTTGAAAACCAATGCATTACAAAATGGGATCTTTACAAAATTATCCATTTCTATTTAGTTATCTGTCAGAAGTTCAATTTTTCAACTATTGGATCTTCCCTTTATTACACAGAGTTACCACACGAGCATAAAAAAATTCCCTGTATTTTGTTGTCAGCTGTCAATTTGTTTACTCAATTTTCCTTTATCAGTGTTCTGAGCGTTGATTGGTGGATATATAACTAGCTCTTATTAAACTGGGAAAAATTTAAACAATTATTGAATAATAATTAGTACCAATTGATTTTAGGTAATTTTCCCTGTTTTTTGTTGGTTTTTATTTTATGAAAGGTTGCGAGATACTATAAAGTGGTTAGTGTGTTGAACGTTACCTTTTTGAACTGCATTAAATCTTGTTAAAGATTTGACACAGCCCCACTATGAAATAGAAGTTAGTTCCACGGCTGGGAGATGATGACGTAATTATTGATAAGTTAACAGATAATTTCGTACATTTGTTTTTCCTTTTGGAAGAAAGGTTGAGAGACACAATTAACAATTTGAATAATTTTGGGCAAAAGAGATGTGGTTCTCTCCATCAATATACCTAAATCTATTGATGGAGGATTTTCGGGGCGTCTTTAAGGGGAAGAAGACCTGTCACATCCACCTTTCATGTGTCAATGCACTCAAGGACTCCATAATCTGAAAATGGGCCAAATTCGACCCGAAAGAAATCCAAGGGGGTTGTAGAGTTTCCATCCTCGTCTCAAAAAATGAGTAGCAGCTGAGAGTTCAAGCTTTGAGTTTTAATTTAATTATATATATACTCCAAACTATATAGTTAAAATTAATTAATTTTTATTTATTTTAATTAGTTATAGATACTTTTTTTAATAATATAATTTTAGGAAGGAATTTTTTTCCAAGCCAACGTGTATGACTACTAGTTATAGGAAGCCTGTACAACTATTTAAAGTTATGATTGAACATTTTGAAGACATAATCTCTAAGATTCATTGAATTAAAGTCATATATTTACTCTTTTTGTTTGTATGGAATACAATCCTCTTTAAATAAGGATTCATCAATATACTTTTGATTGACATTGAAAGTTTGAAAAAATACAACAATTTAATCAGGCCAAAGGAACATACATACATAATATTCACAACCGTAGTACATACATACAAAGATGCAAATATTTCAACTATTTTAATAACATTTTAAATTAATAAATAATTAAAGAGATCATTAAAATCAAGGCTATGTCATAAAATAAATACAAAAAGTCAGATTTGATTTTGCATGGCATTGTAAAAAAATAATATTACTATTTAAATAGGCAACATTAAAAATCTACAGCCTTAATATTATTATTTTGAGGGTATATTTTGTAGCATATTTAGTAGAGCAATTCAAAAACACTTTTGTTCCTTTGAAACGTTATTTATTTCGTCAAACAACGAAATAATCATAATTTCTAAATATAGTGATCTGCGTATTTTAGAATCTATAAATTATTAACTTACTTAAATAATAGCAAAACAACATAATACTAGAAAGGACGATTGACAGAGTGCAAAAATATTATGTATCTCGTTTTCTTCCAAAGTTATGGCCGATCATGCATTTTTTAGGTTTTGTGTTAACTTGACCGTTGGACTTGACCTCTCAACATTTAATGGCCTCTTAATGTAACCATACATAATCTTCGTACCAAGTTTGAACAAAAACAATAGTTTTGTGTAATCCTGGTGACTGTCAAACAAAGTAAGCAACTAACAAGCAATCAAAAGATGCAAAAACATTACCTCCATTATTTCGTTTGCAGAGGTAAATATGGGTAATAGTTCCCCCAACAAATCCTTTGTTTTACTGTCTGTTTTTTGTGAGCACGCTCACAAGTAGTTACAAATTGTTCGTTCCTTGAGAATGAAATAATACTAATACTAGCTTCAGATTTTTTTTAAATATGATTTGATGAGCCAGGGAGTACTTTTGCTAAACTTTTGTCTAAAATCACATTCATTTTTTTTAAATTACCCAAAGTACTACTTTTTCTTTTCTTTTTTGATATGAGTTGAACTAAATACCTTCTAATTTCCATTCATTTTTACAAACTAGGGTTTAATATTTTATACAACTCTTTACAAATACTGTAGATGTATATGAATTGCGATGAATAGATCAGGAAAAAAAAATACTGTATTTGTATATTTTATTCATCAGAGCACTATATTATATACACCATGTACACACGTACGATGCTACATGTAATATACCCATGAGGCTCCATTAATATGACTAAATTCTTATTTCTTAGATCAAAAATATGTATACCTATGATATACATCAAGGAGTACCATATACAGTGTGCCCTCTATATACACTCGATGCTACACGCATAACACCTGCTCTATTCCACTAATATAACAACGTTGTTATCTCTTGCATCAAAAATGCTTTTTTCAAACATCCAAAATCCAAAACATATATTTAAATAAACTTTGTTTTATTAATATCAATGGGAGGATTAATCAAAATCGTAAATAGGAGCGTCGGGGATTTCTCTTAGAATTTAGTGTTATTTGCCATTCTTTTATTTTAAAGTCTTATTATTTATAGCTGGTATTTAACCATTCGTTAATTTTCTAAGCTATGAAAATACAATGAAAATTTTCTGCTAAGATACAGAAAACGACCATTTGAATTGATGACTTTAGTCTTATAACTTTATATAATATCATATTAAAATATATTCGAAAACAGAGAATAAATAAATTAAACACAAACTAAACGTACACAAACACCAAATTCTATTTATGTTCTAATTTTCGGATACAAGAGCATATTCTATTTACTCTATAAAAAACCACTTTACATTTGTACCTAAAATTGTACTGTACCAGCAAAACTGTGAGACTCCCTATTATAATAAAAATTATAAGATTAAGAAATTTGTAGGTAATGGGATTCAATGTACATTGCCTCTCAAATAGAGATAAGACAGGTACCCGGCTACAGTATAAGTTAACATTGTAAGAATCGAAAAGATCCAACACCTAACTTTTAAGGTTCATAAAATGATCCCAAAACTTCAGGTCTTGGATCTTTTCGGATAATACAAGTTTACTTATTATAAACTAGTATTGCCTATTATTTAACCCTAGTTATAAAAAATGATTTGATATTTGTCGAACATACAATCTATTAATCTTGATAAGTGATTGGAGCGACATCTACATAAAAAGTTGCATCGTCTGGTCATTTTCCTCGGACTTATCTCAAAAATTCTTAACTTTACTGTATTACAGAACTATCCTACAGAAAATAAATAGAAAAAAGGTTAAAAATCGGTTGATTGTTAACCATTTCTTCCCAATTATGAAACTATTGTTCTATGATTGTTGAGAATTGTTCAAGTCCCAAAGGAGCTAATTATAATGTAACCAATCGACTTTCAGAACACAAATTAGAAAAAAAGAAGCAAAAACATCGTCAATTGATAACTAAATACACTGTATAATTTTGTGATGGCGAGGTAGTGTGGTGCTCACAAATAAAAATGTACTCTGTATTTGGTTGTCAACTGTTGAAGTTTTCTCTTTCCTTTACATGGTTTTGTTGAATACAAAATAAGTTCTTATTAAACTGTGAACCGTTATCAACTATTATTCAATAATAATTCCGTAGTCGGAATAATTGTAAGAGGTTAACAGGACCATCTTCTGTTTCTTTTCGGATGAGAGGTTGCGAGATACAATAAATATAACGACATGTCCAATGTTATTATGATACTAATTATATTAATAACTAATAGTTATGTATGTTCTAATAATAATAAAATTAGGTTATTTATTGTTTCAGTATCAGTAATTAATAAAATGTAACTTTAATCCTGATCCTATTTTATTGAGGTCGGATCTTTGGGAAAACTTAAAAATTCGAGATAATTGTAGTTTAATTTTGGTTTGAATCTAGATTCAAAAGTTCGGGTAAACAAAATTTACCAGATAATTTAGCTCTAGAGATCCGAACCGACCCTGATCTAAAAAAATGTGAATCTGTCCAACCTTTATTCTCCAAACTCCTTTCAAAATATTTCAGGGTAATTCAGGGAAATCTGCATATCTTTTGGACCTGGTATCGAGTGAATGATTGGGGATGATGGTGGATACATTGAATGATTTTTTTTTCTTTTGTAGTATTAGAACATGTAAATAAAATTTCGATCATGTACTTGCCCTATTTATTGATCAGGATATAGTTAAAATTGTCCAAATTTACATAAACGACCCTGTGCTTTATCATATTAAGGATAGTCACACAGAATTAGCTGATTACTAGTGTTGGGATTCGTTCTGAAAATCCTAGACTTGACTGATATCATTATCTTTTTTAGTCGGCCAAACTAATTCGGTCCTTTAAAGAAGTTTTATCTGTACCAGTCTCAAAAAGAGAATCGGTCTTTTTCGGTCTCATTTAGAATTCGGTCAAGACCGACTCTTTATATGAATTATTGATAAGTTGTGTTTCAAAATTGAGAACATTGACCTACAGTAACGTTATTTGATGTTAAATGTGTTGCATAAATCATATTTGCGCAAATCAGGATAGAGAGGAAAATCGGTCCTTAGATGGAGACCGCAAAGGTAAGTCAACGATTAAGATTCAGCCTACGGTCTGAGATTGACGTCTGGACCAAAATATCGGTCCAAATTGTCATAAAAAATATAACTTATGACCCCACTAAAAATAAAAAATACGGTCTTGGACCGAGTCTCAACATTAGATGGACATCATTAATCACAAGTCGACAAGGTTGTGCCTGGTTCAGGATCAGTCATTCTATCGGTCCAGATATGAGTTCTTTTATTTCAACTGATTTAGTATCAGTTTAGCTCTATCGGTCTTGGTTCTTTATTATACAGGCTCAGTTTTGTACAAGGCACTTAAAACAACCTAACCAAAAAATAAAGATGAAGAATTGAGGATTACTTTCTGTCTACATATAAATAGTGCATGTGTTTTTTTTTTATAAAGGAGGCCTCAGTTAAAAATGTATTAGTGTAGGGGGCCTTGCCTAAGTAAAGTTTAGGAACACCTGGGTTAAGAAATTTTATAAGGCCTGACAAGTTTAGTAGCGGACTTGGATCCATAATCTACCCAAACCCTTCCCTAATTTATATAAACCATCTGGTTCCTAACACCACTTTTCCAGATCCATAAGATGCATTTAGCTATTTGGAACTCAATTGAAACTGTATCATCCTGGCGACGTAAAAAAATCATTTGAAAACGCTGCAATTGTACAAAAAAAAAAAAATCAGAAAATGGATTTAGTGATTAAAGCTAATTTATTTAATATAATATATATTATATTTTCTTTATATATTCAATATAGTATCAAAAGCACAAGAACCAAGACCGGTCTCGGTTCGACTTTGTCAGGACCGCTAGACCGATAAGGGCAACACCTTACAAATTGATTCCCAATGTCTACTGATGGGCTATTTGTTAACATTTGTGGAAGATTTACTTAGAACTTACTTCATAACCTATGATATATGTATATAATATTTGTTAACAAAGGGTTTTTTTATAGAATAAAATTCCTTAAAATTCAATTGTGTTCATTTGATTATTATAAGTACAAAAACCTAATATTTAACTGTACTTAATTATACATTGTACATTTACTTCACTCAAAGTAATAAAACTAACAACAATTACCTGCCATAATTAAATTTGATGATGAATAATTATTTATCATAGCAATTGTTATTAACCATTCATGATTTTACAAATACGTTGATGGATTGAGTTTAATTTTTGTTCAATGTTCATAATATATAAATATGTTTATACATAAAACAAAAAATTAAACTTTTATTATTTACACTCATTATAATTATATCCTCATTATACCTTCCGGGTTCCCCCAAGTTCGATATGAGGCCCATTGATTTGTTGATAAGATCAATGTATCCAACGCAAGATCTTCTTCCTATCAAATAAAGACATGAAATTAAAACAATTTGATATAATCAATTACATAGATTCTTATAAATGAGATTTGCCTTTAAAACATAATATTTATTTGGGATTGATCCATGCTTTACACGACTATTTATGGTTATTTTGTACCCTGAGGAGTAACGTTAGTTACTCTGACGTCACAAATGAATAAACAGTGCCAATAAACAGGAAAAAATCTATTACAGTAATAACTAAGTTTAGTACAGAATTGAGCATAAAAATGATAATTAATGTTAATTTCCTCATAACTATAGGCAGGTTTAGTTATCCTTTCTAGATATTCTGGTTCAAACTTCCTTTGTGCATAAACAGGCAACAATAAACATTTTGTTATCTCCTCATCATGAATTATCAAAAATCCAAAAGGATATCCTAGATGGTGAAGTTGAAGTTGTGAGGATCATGGACATTATGAAGCGCTCCATAAGCCTGGTGTTCAAGGTTGCCAAGATGAAAAATGATGGATAAGTCCTCTCCAGCAAAGCCGAAAGTGGAGGGCACCATTTAAAAAGGAATTCAGTGTTCATTTCTAGCTTGGAAAAAAATGTCAAGGAGGACCCAGCCAAATCTATGCATGGTATTTCCAATGACTTATCTGAGGCTGCATGGACCATCAGAAGGACCGTGAAGAGCAACTTGAGATCGTCCACATACATGAGGGCCTTGCGAGACCTTCAGACAGACATCAAGAAGACCAAGAACCTGGATAGTCCACATATATGTCAGTTTGGTAGCGTTGTCTCTTCATTGTAACGGCACGTGAAATTATTCTATTCCGTAATTGTTTGACGTACCTCAAATGGATTTAGGAATGATTTTCATATTTTTCAGCTGTTTGCATATACCTCTTGTCTCATAGCAATGGCATCGCTACTAGATTGATCCATCTTCCTCTAAAATTAGACATGTCAAGACCATCAAAATAATAAAATCTACTAATTACATGCGAAAAGAATAAAATGAAAGTTGGTAACACTCACAGTCTCGAACAGTCAGATATATCTTTGGAACAAATTACTTGGACTATCTGAAGTATATCTATACATTGTCAGTTTAACTGTAAGTCGGATATGGTGTTGTTCGAATACCAATATTTACGTACTGTAAATTGGTAACAATATTCGTTCAAGTTTGACTTGGATTCAACACTTATTCACTTTATTAGAAGGGAGCTCAATAAAGAAGATATCAACCCTCTGGAGTTTTTGGTCCCCAAACTGTTTTATAGGGTGGGACAGGAAGATTCAAGTATAGAGAAAGTGGGATAGAAAGCAGTAATGATGAATCCGTTCACAAACTCAAAGTAGATTAAGTATCGTCTTGTCATCTCTACAGTATCTATAAAGAAGTCAAAGCCAGATGAAATAATAGGCTTTTCACAAAGTCATGATTTCATCTCTTTTACAAATGCAAAAATTTTAGAACCTCTGAGAAAGTTAATGAAGAAAAGATTAAAGGATGAATACAGTCTGGAAATATGTAAAAACGACTGGTTATTTGCTATGCCTTCTAAGCCCCCATCCTTACAAGGATTATATGCAAAATTAACCGGAATAGAAAGTTTGGTAAAACTCTGAGGACAATCGATCTGATTGATTATATAGATATAAAATTTAGAATTTTTAACTATTTATACTGTATCCAGTTTATACTTCCTCCCTCTTTTCCATGTCTATATTTTCCTTTTTTTGTTAGAGTTATATATTTAATGATAAAAAATGTCGGTACTTTGGGCATGTTAATAAAAAAAGAAACCGAGAATCAACATGGTAACTCTGACAATTTGAAGATTGTTTTGGAGTAGAGCAGCGACGATCATCTCTGACAAGGGTAGAGGGGAGAAGGAAATAAACAAGGACATTGACAAGAATTACTCCCGTGTTGATCCTCAATTCTAATTTGAGTCCAACAAGGACTTTCAAGTATAACTCGCCAACACATCATCAAAGTTACTCACCGTCTTTATTGAGCCCACGCGAATGTTCAATCAGGTTTGTAATATAATTGAATTTATCTAGGAAAGGAAGTTTAATACTTAGGAATTAAATAAGAATGACAACTGCTAAAGAAAAGAAAATTTATTCTTCTGATTAACAATTCTAAAGAAATAAAAAAAATACAGGGAACTAAAATTACACACGATTTACATTACGATATATATTTTGTCATTGTGATAGGGTTATGTCAGTCCTTATTTAGGACTGAAGACTGGAGTCCCGTCCAGTTCAGTTTCCATATTAGTTCTAAACTAATAGAATAATATATTTTACGATGTTACACATCTTTATTTCTTCTTTTTCTTACAGTTCTAATAACTGGTTCTACCACTGGACTGGAGCGAATTAAAAAGACTGACACAATACTGCTTGTCGCTTTAGGGTTAAATTATATTGTACCTTTGTGTGGCTTTTCTTTCTTCTTTTAAGATCTGCCTCAATCTTTGAATGCCGGAATTTTATAGTGTTTCTAATAGAACTGTGGACTCGGACTCGTAGAGTTGCTATGTTTTCTTCGGACTCGTCTAAATTTAGTGTGATTCCTTCCTTTTATTATTATTAAAAAATATTTCATGTTAAATTGATAAAAGTTGATTCAGGGTACCGTCAGTCTGGCGACGAATATTCTGTTTTTATTTACGATTTTTATATGTTTGGAAGCTAAAGAGTCGTTGCATGGATAGTGTACTTTTAGTTTTTTATTTTTGCATTAATTAGCTGTTTAGGCCACTAAACATATACATATATCCAATAAGAGTTCTGACAAAAAAAAAACAATAGAAAAAATATACAGACTTACTGGATTCGGAACTCGGTCTTGAAATTCCTTTTAGACTCAGCACGCTGTCTCGAAGTTCAAGTCAGACTCGGTCTTAAAGTTCAATTCGGACTCGGAACTCGGATTCACCCTGAAATTCAAGTGAGTCCACAATCCTGGCTTTCTACAACATAATTTTATGCCTGTTGTTATATCTGTGTTTTTATTTTATTTTTGCACTAAGAGGAGAGGATGGAACAAATGAACATATATATATTTAAAATACCCATTTACATCCATTTCAACCCCCCTATCCTCCAATTAGTGTGACGTGTCCATAATACTAAAAAAAGATTACTTATATTTTCTATTCGTTTTTTACTCTAAATGTACTGGTGTTTTTCTGGTATTTTTCAAAACTTGTTAAAAAATAATTATGACGTTGTAATACGATACTGGAACCAACTCTCACTCTGGTTTATGAAGGGATTTTGCATAACCATTTGGGATAATTTATCACATTTTCGTTGTGAGAAAACTTTTGCTTATTTAAAGTTTTTTCATTCTGGCGATTTCTTCATATAAAAAGCAACATTTGTTGTAAGACTCAGAACAAATGATAATTATTCATACTGACGTAAATATCATGGGAAATTAACCAAAATCAGTGTTTGTTAAAAACCAAGAAAAATCACACCAAGTGACCAATTGGAAAGTAAAACATTCCTTTTCACTTTCTCTTACTAATTATAATTGCTATTATTAACTTATGATTAAAATTGATCGTGAGTTGTGCAAATTATGGTTTCATTTAACTAAGGAAAAACGAGGATGATATTCTTATTACGCATGTAATGTACAACAGACGCAATAAACGAGGGCAAAATGTGTCATGGAATACCTATGCATAATATGTGCATATGTGCTTAGAGTAGTGGCAGAGTATTAAACCGGAGTAGTGATTACACGTGTAAAATATGTACATATAAAACCTTATGAGGTGTCATTTTCTTAACTTTTATTTATGATTCTAATGGGAATTTTTATGCTATATGTGTCTTTATAAAATTAGTCTACATTGCCTAGCAAATACAAATGTGAAAATTAGAACATGTCGGAACATTTGGTTGGTTACTTTTTATAAAACCTCTCTTTTAATAATGGTGAAATCATAGAAATAAGATAGAAAGAGTATTATTTTAACTCTAAACTGATGATATTGAGCAATAAGAAATGAAATTCTTTGACGTCGTGACAGCAGACAAGAGTATTTTATAGTATTAATATGGAATTAGGTGTTTTTGCCTTAAATTATTTCACCTTAGGACATTTTGCCTCATGGATATTTCCTCTTAAAATATAAATAAATAATGATGGAATTCTCCCACAATTACAATACACACATACTATAAAAGTTGCATTATGTAATGAGTTCAAACCAAAGTCAAAATTGTTAATAAAATTAGTATAATAAGAAAAAAAAACAAAAAAAAAGGACAACGATTCGGACGGAAGAAATGCTAATCACTACTCTGTGATTAATTATCATTAGACATGATGGATAATTCATACTAGAAAAGACTCGTAGATTGAAGAACAAGCCTAATATGAGGAAAGAGCATAATTCCATCATAAGTCCAATAGAAAACAGTCATTTAATGCGTATTATTATAATACACATTTTCAACCAAAAATAAACAATAACTACAAATAAACTTATTTATTAATTTTCTTCTCCGAAATATCCATAAAGCAAAATGAATTTATGCCAAAATGTAATAAGGCAACATAGTTTAAAGGAAAAGTATCGGCCATCAATTTATTATTATACCCGGTTTAAAAAATATTGGTTTTATGAAAAATGATTAGCCTTTCCAATCAATAAATAATCATGTTTATGATTGATTTCCTGAATCAAACTATATATTCACACTAATTACATCTATTTCAAAATGTTATGCAGGCATAAATTATATCATCTAAGAAAACGTGAAAGTGAGAGGATTCGAAGGAACAAAGTTCGGCGGATAATCATGAGCTTTATTCAATTTACCTAATGGTTCAACACATTTTATTTTTATTCAACCATTATTGATTCTTGAATTGAATTATATGCGGAAAAAAGCTCCCAAATCCATCATTAATATTTTGAAAGACTAAATAAAATTAGATTTAAATTAAAAAATTGGAACAAATGTTATTATACTTCATAAAATGATGTGTTCAAAATTACTTTATTAAACTATTGACATCTCTAAGTTGATTTAATTTATTTTATCTCTATGGATAAAATACATAGAAGACTTGCGCTGATTAAAAGCAAGGGAAGTTTTTTGAAGCCGAAAGTAAGGTGACCAAAACAATGGAAAGTATAGTTAATTATACATAAATCACTTTTTTAATAATTATCTCGACAGTCTGGTGTGGAACCCTGAGATCTCTTGCATGGACCCTCATGAACTTGAAGGGATTGGCCTGTGCTCTTTTCTTTAAGTCCTCCAGGTCCAGTTTAACCATTTTAACGGTCATTCTGAGGACAACTAACTGTTTGGATTAAGCAAATGGAAATTCATGAATCATGGTTACGTGTATTTTTCTCGACTTTGATGTAAGCTAGAGATTTCAATGGGCCAACCGGTATTTACCTCAATATATTCCAAAGTTATAATAAACTTTAGAATATATTGAGATAACTAAATGTAGTTTTAACGTTTTGTTCTATTTTCACCTCTCAAAATTGAAGGGGCACTTACAGGAACGATGTATAATCTTCGTACCAAGTTATATTAAAATGAATATGTAACTTTTGCCATAATTCTTGTGACCAACAGACAAACTAACAATCAAACAGGCAAAAGCATACCTTTTCATAAAATATAACTTCATCGGCAAAGTTAAAAAACGATATTTTTCAAAAAATTATTATAAATTCAGGAAACAATTCATCTTTATTTGCTGATGCCACTAATCAGAAAATGGAAGTGGTAGTCTTAATAAATATAATATCAAAGAAGAATACAAATTACTACATATTTTGCGTAACATAGCGAACGTAATTGCTAGGAAATGGATCTCTGTGTTCATATTTTTTTTTTTTTTTTTTGTGACAGAAATGAGGTATCAAGTTCGATAAAGTAATTAGCCAAAAAACTTTGATAAGAAAGATTGTACAACTAATTAAAGAAAAATATCAAAATGATTGCTGTATTAAACATATATTTCTTTAATATATGTTTAACATTATATAATATATTATAAAATATTTTCTTTTAATGTTGTTTTCCAGTTTAATCCAATTATTTATATTTGTTTATTTGTTACAAATCATCATCGACCTTCTTATTATTGATTTCATTACTGGAAATATTTTAATATATCCAAATAAAATAAAAAAATTAGTATTTATTTAGTGCTCGTAGCTTTTTGTGTCTTGTGACAAATAATGTTCTATTTGTTTATTTTCCATCTCTTCTAGGTGTTTCCCAGTTGTTAAATATTCATGATGGGATATTTAATTTATCACCCAACCTTTCTTGTTCGATGTTGATATTATCTTGCTCCTTATCAGTATTCGAAACACTGATTGGTTGAAATCAAATTAGTTCTTGCTACGATGTAAACGTTTCTCTATAAATTTTTACGACATTGCCTCACAAACAAAAAATTTAAACTGTATTTGGATGTCAGTTTTCAATTTTTCAGCTGAATTAAAAAGGTCCTTGTACAAAGTAAATTAGATTTTGCCATTATATTTTAACCATACAATATACACTTGTCCGTACATGAGGTTAAGTGATTGACCCTTGGCCCACTCCAGATATTAGTAAAACACACAGAATTTACTCTGTGGACATTGACTATTCACAAGACTAAGTAATCAACTAGCATGGCACGTGGGTATACTCTACCCAACATATTAATTTAGAATTGTGATTGCAAAGACCACAGAGCACGTTTGAAATTTGTGAAGTAAACTTATTAATGAGTCAACTTTCAATTTGTATATGTAAATCAATACTACTTAATATCTATAAATTATAAGCAATTAGAAAAAAAAAAAACTTTACAAAGGCTCAATGTAAGACTTAAATTATAAATAAGTTTTATTTACATAAATTAAAACAAATTGTTTAGCCAAAAGTTGGAGTCGGTAGGAATGTTCCGACTCACCCGAAAAAGGCACGGATTTTTACTCCACAAGCTCAACTTTAAAGTCTCTTTTTGTTTTATTATTTTTGAGGTACTTGAACTATACATACTCCACGAAAATATTCAAGGAATTGAACTTGTGTGTAAAGACTTGTGACTCAACCTGGAGTTGCAATATCAGTACTTTATCGAACCTCTAGGTATCACTAAGTTAACAAAAAATGTCTGGCGAGTTTCGTCTATCAAATATTATTATTTTATAAATTTGAGTCATAACTAGTTCATAATTAAATATATTTAAATCACTCGTTAGTGAACTGGGATACTATTCACCCAGATATTTTATAAAAATGCTTCTAATTCCTATGGCTTTACATTTAATCCTCAATACTTTTCAGTATGCTCCTGAAACATAATATCAGATTATATGCAATTATTTAATTATCTTGATAATTCCTTGATTAGGATGTATTCGTATAACAAAGCATTTTTAATTTAGATTTAGTAAATTTAATTGACTTTTTTGCTTAGAAAACGTTTCTCTTAAAGGGTTCTAGTCAAAGAGTGACACTCAAGGCAAGGAAGGTTGGGTTTAGTAGTTTTCAATTCTGATTGGCTTAAAATTAGAAGCTGCCACATGTTCCTCCAGCTAGGCATGTAGTCAGTAGAGGGGGGTTGGAGTGTATTCTTCCCTGTGTTTTAGATTGAATTGTTTATTTATTTTTGCCTTGGCCGCTCATTCCCTACAGTCATTTAGTTTTTATATTATTTTTAAAGAATATTTTATAAAATTTTCTTTACTTCTATCAAATTTCTATTTTTAGTATAAAAATAACAAATTATGCAACACCAAATTCATGTTGGGAAGATAATTTTAAAATTAGGATGTAATTTTTCTCAATGTCTTATAATGATACAAGTACTTTTATCATTGTATTCATGTATCATTGTATCATATTTACGTGTTCAAAATGGATGGAATAGGTAAAAATATAAAAAAATTGAAAGACGTAATTATTATAATTGTTGATCATGCAATCTAATACTTTTATTTGTGGGTTTTCTGCGTTATAAAAAGGATATTCTTTAACAAAGGGTTATATACATTTTTACTACACAAGATTTTTTTTTTAATGTGGAACTGTTAAAAAATTTCCTTTTTTTTTTTTTTTTTTTGATATATTTTTTACTCAAAAAACCCCGCATTTTTATAAGTGTAGAAATATCAGGGACATCTGCAAGATTATATTTAGGGAATTTTTTTGAATAATGAAAAAAATCCAAAAAGTTAAAAATTTTGGAAAAAAAAAATCAAAATAAATATTTTTGAAAAAATATTTGAAAAATTGATTTTTTTGAGAAAAAAGTTCAAATATTAAATTTTGTTGAAAATTTTTTTGAACTTTCCACAGTTCCTGTCAAAAAATTCCAAAATATAAATCTTTTTATAAAAAAAAAATATTGTGTTATAAAGTTTTGAATAATAAATTTGACCAAACTTTAAATATTCAAATATTAAACTTTTTGTGAAAAAAATTTCAAAAATCTACAGCTATTAACAAAAAATTATATTTTTTGGAATATTTTTTCAATCCATACATATTTTCAAAAATTTCAAGAATCTAGAAAAATTTAATTTCTTTGAAAAACAATTTCAAAAATCTATAGTCGTTCACAGAAAATTATTTTTTTGGAAAAAAAAATTAAATATCAAATATAAAATTATTTGCAAAAAATCTTGAAATCTTAAAATTTGTGGAAAAAAAAATTGAAATTCCATAGATATTGACAGAAAAATAATTTTTCTGCCAAAAATGTGAAAAATTAAACTAAATTTCATATATTAAATTTTCTAGTAATTTCCAAAAATTACTTCATTTTTTTTGGTGGGGGGGCTTCAGCCAATCCAGCCCATCCCTGTAGACGCCCATTAATATACATAAACCTTTGATTAATTGAATGATTCAAGGATCACTCACCCACAATACAACACTTGATCTAATTAAGTAGTTCTGTTTTTCATCATACAATGCCATATTTATATAAATTTAAATGGAATAGGAACATAAAATATGTGCGTGTAAAAAAATTAACAAAAAAGATCTTGCTCCCAAGATTCAATGCAATAATGTGATTGAAAACAGTCGAGAGAATGATTTGCAATTATTATGTAATGTGATATTTTGCGTGGAAATATTGTAGCTACATGCTTGGAAGATTTGACTCATGTAACATGATGTTAAAGGACACCTTACATTCTATACGTATATATTTTAAAATGCACTGCTTTGTGAAATTATTCATAATTGAACGAGACCCCCTTAATATTTTGTTTCATATATGTTTCATAAAGTTATTGATTCCTGATATTTAAATAATCATAATGCGTCAGAAATATGTGGAAAATCCAATTGTTTATGAAGTAACTGGCTAAAAGTAATGACTGTAACTATAAAATCATTTATCAAATTATCGGAGTATTTAATTTATAAAAATCACACAACCTCAACGCAAGTTTAACTTGGTTTCTAATTTCCCATTTGCTCTGAATATAAATATACAAGGTGCTTTACAGAGTTGGGACCCAAAAAAGATCCAGTAGTGCTTAATTACGATTCCACTATGTTATTTTTAATTACGTTGTTTTATTACACAATCAAACGACAATACCATATGTCGAGATATCAAAATGCCAAAGCAACAACAAAAAGACTACGCATGTATGATCTCCCACAGGGACTGTTGGCATCTCCATCTGGAGTGTTAAGTATTCTCACCTTTTTATTTACTTTCAGTATTAATGACGTAGGGATTAGTTTTTAACAATAATCTATGCCTGTACCTTTTATCAAAAGAGTCAAACTTGTATATATGTATTTTATTAGTAATGTATATACATTCTTTTACTTAAGTAATCCCTTAAAAATATAGTTCAGTTTATAATTGTACCCCAATCTAATCGTCTCCTTAATTAGCTTTGCCTCCGGTCCGTTACTTCCGCCTTTTACGTTGCGTTCGTGGAGCACTACAATAAGAAGTATATTAAAGCACCATATAGGCAAGAAGAACTTAGCCTTCTACAATAACAATATGGCGGATTTCTGACATGTCTTCATGTAGCCCTCTTCCAGCCCTGACCTCAACCTTCCATATTTTGCAGTTTAGGATGTCTTGTAAAAGAAAATCTGCTGCACCTCTCATACAAATTTGGAATCAATCCGAGTTGCCATCATGACAGAGTGGGTTATGCCATCGACACAGTCGTCATCCTAAAGATCTGTCAATCTGTTCGTTGTCGTTTTAAGACTGGTATTCTTGTGAAGGACATATAATATAACTATAAATTGATTTTGAGTTGTCTTTTCTTGATTATATAAAGATTACCTTTTTCCCAATTCATTATAATAGATGTTAATAAAATATTATTTTATGCATAACCATCTTCAATACTTTCAACTCTATCTGTATTCAATTCCATCATCATCAACTGTTACTATGGCAGTAATCCTCTAACGCAAAGAGACACTAATATTACAGATGTAGTCCGGAACCATTTCAATCCCGGCATGGTATACAGCTGCCTTCATTTACTCCTCACTTATAGATATGACGTTCTCTACATGCCTTCATATTAACATGCGAATAATTAAGAGGATAAGCTACTAGGATATAGGGTGGCCTCTTTGACTTCTCCAAGAAATATTGTTAGCCAAGAATGATTGGCTAATCCTTTCTTCTACAACCCTCCTTCCTTTCAATGTTTTCAGCCTTTCTTTCATGTTCAGTGATGCTAATCAGGAACATTTTGAAAAGTAAAAAAAAAGCGGAAATAAACATAGTGACCCTTTAACTACTTTTTTTTTAATTGGCCTTTCCGGCCACTCCAAGTAGCTTTGAGATCTCAAATGGAGCACGACCTGCACGAATTAAAATTGATACTTTGAGTCTGGTTTCCCACTCAGATCCCACATTTAGTTCATTTAACAAATAATAAATGTTTGCTGACCGCTGATATTTTTTGATACTATGTACAACTGGAATTTAAAAAATTATATTAACATTTTGTGGTATGGGTGTGTATTTTCTTAGTTTTCACCCAGTATGCAATATCATCACGCAACACCAAAAGGTATTTTTTCGTCACACAAAGGATTCGTCATTGTGGTAATCTACTAAGTACAAAGAAAAGCAATTACAGGTACAGAACGGCCTCTGAACCAGATTTTTTACGCTAAAGACTGATTGATATAACATTGCGTGTGTTCCTTATAGATAATATTAAATATATACTCAAGTATTGATATAAGAAATCGTTTGACCTGAGAACTTATTCAATTCTATATGTGTTTTGTTATTGCGTATTTAATTTTGCACTTTAATACATGTAAAGAAAATAATTATAGGCAAGTCTATCCATCAGGCATAAGCTGTAGTGATTGTTTGTGTTCGAAAATAAGGAATTTATATAAAAACACTCATAAATAAATTCCAATATCCGGAGGCATGATGTTCACTTTGAGCATAATAACTTTCTTATAGTGTTGGATAAGAATTATACCCGAACTCGAACAAAACTCGTCTTTACAAAAGTTAAATATTTCTGAAAATTTATCGAACTCGTCCAAAATATTATTTGATAAACCCAACTAAACTAGAACCCGAATGATCCAAAATTGAAATATTTGATAATAAATTCACCCAGGGTAAAAATAGAATTGGGAGTTATTGGAGATAGTACAGATCTTGGACCAAGATCCGAAGTAACTGAATACAGAATAAGTTAACTTATTCGGATCTTCGATACTCGAACTTTCTAAGGATCTCTATAAGATTTTTGGAGCTTAAAAAATCTTAAAGTATAGCTTAATACTTAATTCTCGTTATAAAAAAAAAGATATAATCTATATCGACCTTAGCATCTTTATTTATTTTGATTATTGCTTGGAGTCACATATACATGAACAATTGCATCGCATGATTGGGAGGAACAGGGCTCCTTCCTCTCGTCTTTTAACCCCTGATCGACTACCTCTCGTCCCTTAACCTCTGACCAGCTACCCACTGAAGCCTTGATCCTTTTCTATCATTATTATTAAAAAATACAGTTAGTAACTGATATAGGGCCAAAGTAAATGAATCCATGCAACCATAGAGCTGTTATTGAGCAATGAAACTATTATGTTCGAATCGGAAAGTAATTATGAGTGTTATAAAAAATCAAAATTTTACTAGTAAAATATAAATATTTTTCAATTAAAATAGATACTTGGCCTGATTGTTTCGCCATAAGCATGACATTTAAGATATAATAAATATTTTGAATAATTCCTAATCTAATTTCCTTAATCCCATGACAAAAAATTACCAAAAAATTGAATTTTATTATGTTATTTATACGATGAATTTAGGGGTCGATTATATTAAATGAGTATGTACTTTAAACCTATTCAAAAATATTCTTTTTTTATTTTTGATATGTTTCTGCATTTTTTTTCCATGTTTTAAGATATGAAAAGCTCCAAAATCTTTTTTTTTAGTAATGTAAGTTTGTCCTATACCCTGCTTCATCGACCTTAAAGTATTTCCAAAATGCCATTTTTGATGATTTTGCGTAGTTTTTGGACAAAAAATATAGATAAAACACCCCAATGAATGCCAAAAAAATACATTTAACTAAAATATAACCATTTTTGGAAATAATTTTTATATATTTTATTATCTAAGTAGCAAGATTATCCAGTGAAATAAAGGTAAAGAGAAACATCTTGGTGCGCGGACCGCAGTACTAAAATTGTATACTCTCATCTATTGATGTATTTTTTTCTTATATTTACTCCTTTTTTGCGGAAAAGGTATTAATATTTTCATAAGATGATACACTTACCTCAATTGATGAATAGAGCAATCGAAACCAAATCTTGTGTCAAATAGAACAGAAGATCTTCTTCTTGACGACCTCTGCTAAATCATTGTCAATTTTTAATAATTATTATATTTCCAGGAAAATTTCAAATCCTTTACAGGAGCATCCACTGCAAATGCTGAAGACATCCACATTGGCGTATAAGACAAAGTTAGGAATTTGTTCATCCTATCTAGCTTTTTCATTGTACCTTCATCATATTTCCTTTTCTCAATGAATAAAAACATCTCATGGGAGTGTATATTCATGGTCATCCATCGTGCTTGATGAATTGCTCCTTGTTTCTTCCAGTGAGTACCTAGAGGAGAAGTGAAATGAAATGTAGTTCTGCCATTTTTTGACAATCAGCTCTTCGAGATGTATCTGATTTAAAAAAATTTGTCAATCTTCTTTAAACAATTTTTCCTTTTTACTTTCAGCCATAACCTTTTTGTAGTGAGGATTTTTGTATTTTCTTTATTCAAGTTACCCCATTTGTCTATATAGTGTTTAAACCAGGGATTTTCTAAAACCTGAACTTTCCTACTTTCCTAAAGAACTTTTCCCAAACTGAGCCTTCAGTAACCCCCCCCCCCACTTAATCTTGTTGTTTACATGCTAGATAAAATAACATGATGTGCTTATTGGCTTTATATAAGCTTAGCGGTTCTTTTGTGAATTCCACTATTCCTAGAGATGGTGTCAAAACCAGGGCAGTAATCCTATCTGTGGGTTTTTATGTTCCTAACAGATAAATTGGTACATTAGCTTAGCGCTTTCCTGTTGAGCTACAAATCACTAGCACTCCTAACAATTTCCTTCATGATATCCGGGTTGTATCCATGAAAATCTCTCAACATTTTGTATCCCAACGTAGTGCAGTATAGGAAGAAGTACATACATGTATGTTAGGACATACTTAGCTCACTAAAAAATGATTTTCGAGCTTTTCACATCTGAAAGCGTGGGGGAAAATGCAGAAACATATCAAAATTAAAAAAGTATATTTTTGAATAAGTCTAATGTACATGATGCTATAATAAAATGTCTCAGAATTGATTTTCTGATAACTCCTTAAATACGGTGAAATATAGTTATGCGTATCCAAAATAAAAACAGGTTAATTATATTTTCAATATATGTGTTTCAACATTACTAAAGTCAAATAGAATCATCCCAAATCTTCTCAAGTAATATCAACGGCATATTTGTACTGGATAGTTTCGAAATACTGACTTAGATACATATCATTTATGATGATATATTCTACTTGGTAACTTATATGAATTTTGTACAATTATAAGACTATAATATTTGTCGTAGTTGTAATTTTTTCTCAACATCTGGTGGTATTTTAGCAACCATTTCATTTTTGGGTAATGTTTAGCTCCTAGATACGTCCCCCTCACACAGAAATACGGAGTTTCTAAATTTATTATACTATTTTTATTATAACTTTAAAATAAATCATAATTACACAACATGTTAAAAATCCTCAAAAGTTGCTCCTCCATTGATCTTTTCTTTTACACAGCCTCCATAGCAAGTTCAGTCATTTCCTACATTGTACAGTCACAGTCATAGATAAGATGAAAGGGTGTTTCCTCATCTTCTTCACAGAGTCGGCAAGATTGGGCTCAGGAGTTTCCCCATTTTAAAAAGATGTCTATTAAGTTGTATGTGTCCACTAACCATACAGACTATACTTGAGATTTGATGTCTGTTGTATTTGTAAACTTTTGTTTCGATGTATGGTTTGACGATAAACTGCTTAAATCGGCAGCAGCTATCCAACTGTTGCCAAATAGTTTGCCACTCTTTTATGATAGCTTACCGGAATTGGGGACAGAGAGTGGTGTACCCCATTCTGCATCCTCATTAGCCGAAGTATCAGCAAACTCGTTCCTGTGTTATTATTATCTATCCAACTGTGATAACACAATTAGAATTCTCGAAGGCATTTTTACAGCAATAAATTTTTTCGTTCCATTATATAAAGATGTAAAGGAATTAATCCACACAAAACTTCCACGGTTGCTGTTGGCGTCCACTGGATGTTCTCGGTGGTTCCTAAAGGACCTCATGTTTGTAGTAGCTCGGTTTTCATTAATTCGCTAGATTTGAGTTTAGCTACTCCATAACTAACTACCAATCTAACATAAGTTTCATAAAGCCATCTGGTCTTGAGTGGGCTGAGTCAAAGACAAAGAGGCTTCTCCTCGCCCTTGCCCTGACATATTTTAGATGTTCATTCTGCTTTAATCCATCATCTATGACGAGCACAAGTAACTTGAAGGTTTTAACCCTCTGTATCTCAGTCGCGTTCATGTAAAAGATAAAATTGTAACCTTTTTTTCTTTTGGTAAAAAACATATACTTGATTTTGTTACCATTGAAAATAGTTTATCTGCCTTCAGCCCATCGTGAGAGCTTATCGAGAGCTCCTTGCATCAATTGTGTCAGTGTATGACGATCAGCCCCTCTAACACATAGTACCAAGTCTCCAAATATGCAATCTAATAGATTGGTCTTTCTATAAGATCAACTGCTTCTTGAAAAGAAAGATTCCAGGCAAGTGTGGAGAGGACCCACCTTGTGGGCATCTTCTTGTTGGGACTGCCGATGCACTCTCGCTACCAAGCATGGCAAAATTAGTTCTATTTTTAAGAAGATTACTATACCATAAAGTTGTTTTTTCAGTATGTGCATGATATCCATAATATGATCAAAGTGGACTCTGTCAAAAGCGCCTTCTATATCAAGAAAGACCAGTAAGGCTTTCTTCCTTACTATGAAAACTGTTTTTACAGCTGTCTATTAAACTCCTAATTGTAGTGTCATTAGATGTTCCTTTTGTAAAGGCATATTGTTTCTGCAAAATTATGTTAAATTTCTCGTAGATTCTCCATTGTACCATACGTTCAAGAATTTTCAGAGCCACATTTGTTAACGTAATTGGTCGTAAGGCTTTTGGGTCACAGTAGTCTTTTTTTCCCTGTTTGGGGATGAATATTACTTTGGCTTCTCTTCAAATTTTTGGAGTGTAACTAGTGCTTTAAACTGCATTGTCAAGACCTGTCAAGCGCTCCACCATGCAGTCAGGAATATTTTTGTAAGCCTGTGAAGAAATTTGTCCATTCCGGACTTTTTATTCGCTTTTAAGCTGTTTATGGCACTTTTCACAAGTCCAACATCGAAATAATCCTCACAATGGTCCGATCCTTGCTCACAAGCTTCTTCTTGACAGCTGCCTGTGTAACAATCCATCAAATCGGGAAAATACATCGTGAGAAACAGTTTCAGACTCTCTTTTTCGCTCTCAAGATCGCCTAAAAGCCAACACGAGCACTTGTGTGGTTTGCTCGTACCTTCATTAACTTGGATATGTCTTTAGGACCTCAACATGTGCTAACCCACTCTCTAACGGCCTCCCACTTAGCCTTGATTATCCTGGGTTTAAAGTTGTTTTTTGGTTCTATATTCGACTATCAGTTTTTTTCGTTCAAGATACTTCACTTCAAGTATTTGTTCCACCAAGTCATTCCCCATGGATGCGCTTTTTGAGGATCCCGGATCTTATAGTTCAGGATTTTCATAAAGATTCCAGAAGAATAGTAGCAATACTGTGTGCTTCTAAATCAAGGTCATTAGTATCCAGAAGATTATATTTCGTGGCCGGTTTAAAAGATATAAGTTCATGCTTAAAGTTGTCCCAATTTGTATTTTTGAAATTCATATCACTGCACAGAATTCTAACAGAATTTATTTCAAAGGTGCAATATTTTGGGATAACATTTGAAATGCTAAAAAATTGTTTTTGAGCAATAAATGATGGATTCACGTTATTTATACAACTCAGAAATCTATGCAGATATATGTTTAAGAGCTTCCTTAAGTAAAATCTAAAAAAAAAAAAAAAACTTTTAAACTAATGAATGTACTCTTCAAAAATTAATTTCAACTTCAAATCGTGTTTGTACAAGATTATGTCGTAATTTTCATCGAAATAATATGAAATATTATATTCTCGATTGGTTTTTGAATACTAATGTAATTAATTCAAAACGATGATTATGTATTTATATGTTATTGCCGAACAGAAAGGGGTAGAAAACTTCATACAGACTGTATCGATTGCTCATATCCCTAATTTTTGAATTTACAAGGATGAAAATAATGCAATTTTAAGGAATTACAATTAATTAAGGAACGAGTTAGTAATACATTTACAAACGGAGTAGAATGGATTTGGAATTATAATTGGTTTTACACAAATAATAGGATATTCCCCATTATTTAATTAATTCATTAGGATGAACAAGATTTTTATATTTGGTGCCGAAAGGGAACAAAATTGGAAACATCAGTCAGATTAAATCGATTTCCTATTTCCCTATTGTTGAGCTTAAAAGGAGCAAAATAATGTAATTTTTAGTAACTAGGTACATTTAATTCCCATGAAGTAATAATTAAGACTTTGAAACACAGAGAATGTTTAAATTTATCTATTGTTTTGGAGTCGCAAATTTTCAAATACCTACAGATTGGGAGTCGGGATCTTAAAATATTATAAATCCAACCTCGAGAAACTATTAGAATCATACTGTAGAAATTAAATATAAATTTTTAGTCCGTAAAATAATAAATCAACATAAACAATTTGATTAAAAATACTCACATCTAATAATCTAAACATTTGAATTGTACAACTACAAATCTATTTGACTAATTGTGCAATGAATTAATCACATTAGTATTGAAAGATCAATCGAAGAATCATATTTCATATTAATTTAGTTATTTGAATGAAACTTACCACATAATGATCTTGTACAAACACAAACTTAAGTTGATACTTTATTTTTGAATGTCAAATTCAACCGTTTAAATAATTTATTTATTAATTTAGTGCTGTAAAATAATATTTTATCCTGAATACATAAATGAAATGCACATTTACATACTACAAAATATAGATACAATTATAATATTAAATAATATAATTTTTAGATTAAGACATATGTATACAATGGATTCAAGATACATTTGACACCTAATTTACTCTTCTATTTGCTCAAGGATCATTACGTCTCTTGCGTTTTCCATTTTCTTTCACATTACCAGGTGGACTTTTAAATGGGAAATTAGACGTTTTCTAAGCTATTTATCCAATCAATTTAAAAATCATTGTATAATTTGCATTTAAAAACAATATCCATTTTATATATTAGTAATTTTCGTAATCATCTCTTTTGGTTCCACATTATTGTATTTCTATCTTTCAAATAAGCTATGAGGTATGAATTGCATCAACAATCTTAACTTTATTTGACCTCACAATTAACAGAAGCTTTGATACTGGAAGCTTCTTATAATTTAGATCAGGATAAAAAGTAAGCTCTTGGTCTAAAAACTACCTTAATAGGATTTATGAAAAGTTATTAAGTTGTTTGAAGGAGTGAAACGGGTCTCTTTGTTCATTTAATAATTCCAATGGTTTTCTGTGTCTTGCTTCAAAAGATGCCCAATTCGTATTTTACCATTATCAAGATTAAGGAGTGTGTTTCGGGTACAAATATTAATGGAACTATCTTATTTAGTTTTCTTCTTGTATTTGTCCATGACATGTAAACGGCAGGATTTGTTATCTGATAGGTCGTCTTCAAAGACCTCATTCAAAAATGTAATAAGGACACACTTGAATTCTAGTAGGTGTTTAATCATTTCTAAATATATCTTTAACCCATTGCTTCCAAAGATTTCAGAATGTCGTTTCCACTCTTGTAGCTTACGACACAGCATTAATCAGCAGGGCCGTACGTCAGTATTGCGCTTTGTCCGCTTCAGCGGACCAAAACAAAAAAATATTTACTCAACCGTCCACCAATCATATAGGTATGTAAATATAGACGAATTAAGTCATAATTAATTATTAAAATCTATTATATATATGTAACTTATGACCAACTCATAATAGTACTGAATCATTATAATAAAATTACATATTTGTAGCACGTCCACCCAAAAGGAAGCTAGATAATTGTCCAGGGAGGTGAGAAGAGCAAGACTGAGGAGATGGAGTTTGTGGACGGAGGCCCAGAGTACCCTGTCGTCTTCACGAGCCAGCTGGGTGACCCGATACTTCCCGGGCGGGAGCCAAAGCGGAAGGACATCCAGACCAGAACCAGATTGGATACTGAGCGGGAAACTGTGCCTAATGTCGAGAGAGATCATCCTCTACAGCCCAAGTTACAAACATACAGTCCTCAGATAGATGACAAATACTCCAGATACTTTCAATATGATTGGTTCCGTAAGTTCCCGTGGCTAGAATATGACAAGGTTGAAAAGTCAGCCAAGTGTTTCGCCTGTTCCAAATTTTCCATTTCCAACCTTGGGAAATTTGAGTTCAAAACACGGAAAAACAGTTCCTCGTTGAAAGTTCATTCTAACAACAAAAAACACAAACTGTCGATGGAAAAGTGGATCAATTTCCTCACATCAAAGAGAAAGAATACCTCGGTTCTCGGCCATGATCAGTCTCAACATGCTGAAGAAGTCGTGAAGTGGCGAGCTTATTTGAGGTATCTTTTCCAAACTGTTGGGTTCCTCGCAAAGCAAGGATTGGCTTTTAGGGGCGATTCCGAAACAAGAGAAAAGTTGACAGAATCTAATGAAAACAATCGAGGAAACTTCTTGGAGCTTTTGTGCCTGCGTTCACACGACAATCATATTCTCAAAGATAAACTGGAGGCCGAAGTCAAAAAATTTGGTTCAGCTAGGGTAGGTTTTGCCAAATGGACTTCACCTGACATCCAAAATGAGCTGATAGAGATTATAGCATCCAAAGTGACGGAAAATATAATTGAAGATGTCAAGACTTTTGCCGGCGATGATGACTACTGGTTCTCTGTGATTGTTGATGAGACATCAGATATGTCAAACACGGAGCAGTTCAGTCTGTCACTGGGATATCTGACGAGTGAAGGCATCAAGAAAGAGAGCTTCCTCAAGTTTGTAAAAGTTACCCAGACTGACGACAAATATTTGTTTGAGAAGCTTCACGAGGCTGTCAAGGATCTCGGCCTTAACCCCGCCCGCACTGTCTCCCTGGCCACGGACGGTGCCTCCAACATATCTGGCATCAAGAAGGGTCTTGCCGCCAGGTGGAAGGAAGCAGCCCCACTGTGTGTCTACATCCACTGCTACGCCCATGTCCTCAATCTTGTAGTCAAGGATCCTCTCTAAGATATAACCCTGTTGAGAAATACAATGGGGACAGTACAAATTTTATACAACTTCATTGAAGGGTCACCAAAGAGGTCAGCAATCTACAAGTCGGTGAAGATAACAAGTAAAGATGAGGAGCATGCCAAGGTGATGACCCTGAAGAGCCAGTCTGCTACTCGCTGGAGTCTCCGCTACGATGCTGTACACGCTGTACCTCTAGGGATGGTCAGAATCATGAAGAAACTCATAATAATGAGAAAAGGTAAAGATACATTGTCGAGTTCAACAGCAACTTCTCTGCTCAACAGCATCTTTAGTCACGAATTTGTTTTCGGCATTGAACTGTTGAAGACACTCCTCAGACACACATCTAGCTTGTCAGATGAACTTCAAGGCAGAAAGGTTGACCTAACAAAGGCCCGGAAACACATAACCTAGTGATTAGGACTCTTGAAGATCTTAAGAATGAGAAAATATTTGAATCAATCTGGAAACTTGCTGAGTTGAAGTCGTCTGAGATGAAATCAGTATTTGACCAAGAGGACTCAATTGATTTGGAATTCAAGGAGGCAAAGATTCTAAGGAGAATAAAGTGGAAAGGAACAACTGAATCCTACTTCCGTGAAACACATTTCGATGTTGCAATCAATAAGATTGTATTAGAGCTTGAGAGCAGATTTGCCACCGACGATACAAACATCACAATGGACCTCATTGCAATTGTCAATGACAGTGAAGTGGAGACCTGTGTCATTGAGCGTGTCGCCAAGCACTACAGACTTGAACTCGAGCAGCTCCAGTCAGACCATGCAATCTTCCAGCAATTCAAGGTTAATATTATAATGTTTCATTTTGCATTATATGTTTAAAATTCATGTTTATCTAGGCAGATATTGACACAGAAGACATGGTTTCGTCACAAATTCCTGCGGAGTTAATAAGCTCGGGAGTGTTCCGCCTGATGCTGGAGCTATACAAGGTGATCGTTATCCTGGCCTCAATGCTCATCAGCAGCTGTGAGGCGGAGCGGTCATTCTCCTGTCTCAGAAGGCTCAAGAACCACATGAAGACCACCATGGACCAGGAGAGGCTCTCCTCCCTCACCCTCTTGAACATGGACAGGGTGATGGTGGAAAAGGTGCTCCATGAAGGCATGGACAGTTTCATTGACACCTTTGCGTCAAGGAAAGAGAGGAAAAACTTTTTCTTCTAATCATGATAAAGAACATATGCATTTTTTTCTTCATTTTTTTCAAACACATCACCACGTATACATGCGAGTTAAGAACATCAAGACTTTTGAACATAATTTTTTTTCTGTCGATGTAACCGTTTCAAGGTATATTATAATCTCGTTCATTATCTTCATCCGTTATTATTTTAAAAATATTTAAGGAGGTTTAAATTGTTTGACTTAATTGTATAGTTCAAAAATTTTCTCTCATTCTTGCACCGTGCATTTTATACTCCATTATACTCCTTCCTTTATGAATAGGTCGGCATTGACTTTCCGTCTAGAGTTTTTCCTTTTCATTTTATTTTTCCCAATGTTTGCCTGAAGAAAATTATGGTCAGATAGTCCATTGGACGATATTCTTGCAAGATTTAATCTATGCTGTAGCATTTGCCCTGTTTAAATATCCCACGTTCACCACTGAAAATCAACCGTTCACCCTTGTAAAGCGGACCGAAAAATCTTCCTGATATACGGCACTGTTAATCAGAATAGGGGCAAATTCCTTATACTGCAATTACACGTAAAATATCAAATCATGCCCAAGTTCTTGAATATTTTAATCAAATCCTCAGATTTTATTCAAGCTCATTTCAAGTCCATAATTATCCATAATTATAATACGGGTCCCTAGTTTTAAGGCTTTTCTTGAGAGCACAATATACTAGTCTTGGAGTCCAAGTCGAGTCTCTAGTCTTTTATTGTGAGATCGTCTTTAAAATATGTACTCAACTCCATATCGAGTCGTAATACTTGAGTCCAAGTTCCTACGTCTGGTAATATTTGACCCTAGTATCTTTATTATACATTTATTACTATACTATTCATTATTATAATAACAATTTATGAATCATAAATAAATGTATTTAATTGAAAACTCCTTTTCAACTTTCAAGAGGTGACAAGTGATCAGGGTAAGGAAAGTCCGATACATCACTAATACTTACGCCATAAAGTTAAATTTATGATTACGTTTATATGGTTTTAAAAGATTGAATATTGGGTCGCATGGTTGCTTTTTATTGTATAGGGGGTAAAATGCTGAGGGGGGTAGATAGTTCAGGGGGTGAATTGCTAGGGGATAAAAGGAGGTAATTGGTCAGGGATTAAATGATAGGGTCTACTTGGTCCGGATGTAAAAGCCCTATAGCCCGTGTGATTATTCCATACTGTGTTACCTCACACACACATAAATTTATAATGTATTGGCTTGTCTGCCGACGATGTTTCTTCTTCTTTTCCTCTTAGCTGTGAATAATTATTAACTATTATTGAATTATAATTTTGTAGTTGGACAAATTGGCTAACTTCCAACTGATTTTGGGCCTTTTTTCTGTTTATTGGCGAGAAAGTACATCGAGGGTTGTGCCTGCGATCCCGAGTCCTTCAATTTCAATGATGGGATCAAGCCTCTGGAGATGGTGCTTCAAGCACGACAGGACAGCTGGGGATACGGCAGCCCTCCCCATTAGTAATGGCATCCGAGTATAAGGGTCCAAAAGGTATCAGTCGCTCTGAAAGGACGTGGTCTATGGAAAAGGCTAATCCAAAGATGGACAGAGAGAACTGCAAGTTTTGTGGAAGAAGCCATGTCTTCCACAAGTCAAAATGCCCTGCGTTTGGCAAGGGTGTTTCGGATGTGGGAAGATGGGCCATTTTAGAGTATGCTTTCCGTTATCTGCGACGTCTAATTGGTCCATCTCTTTCCATTTGAAGGATGGAGTATGGGATAGGGCCTATGCCTTCCTGAGGATAAATGGGAGAAGTGTTAAACTATTACTCGACCTTGAATCGAACATGAATATCTTACCGAAACATCTGGTTGATATGTCAAAGGTGATCAAGAATACTGGTCCAATAGAGGTTTTTGGTGGGGGAAAGGTCAAGATTCTGGGGTCTATCAGGTTGTCGGTTGCATTAAATGGTTTTGATCCTGTGCTTCGTAAGTTTATTGTACCTTCTATTGGCAAGCCAATCCTTGGTTTTCGTGATTGCCTAGATTTCGGGTTGTTAAAGCTGAACAGTTCCACCAACGCATGCACGGCTGGTGATTCTAAGGAATCCCGTGTGGAAACTCTAAAAAGGAAACATAAAATTATAATCGACGACTCCAAAGGAAGCACGATGGAACATACACAAGCAGTGATCCACCTACAAGATAATGCTGGTCACTGTTACATCAAAGCACGTTCAGTGCCACTCGCACTCTGTGAGAAAGTTGCTGCTGAGATCTGCGAGATGGAGAAGCGTGGTACCATTTCTAAGATTGATTTATCAGAATGGGCCTCTCCAATTGTTTCAGTTCTCAAACCAGATGGAAGTATTCGGTTTTGTGCTGACAGTATTGAAGAAGATGTGTCACCCACTCCCTCCTCCTGATGAGTTGTTTGCAGACCTTTCTCAGGCCCGGTTCTTCTCAAAATTGGATTTTTCGAGATGCTATGAACAATATTAATTTGAAGAAAAATCAAAAGTGTTTTTGGTTATAAATACACAGTTGGGACTTTATAGATTTAACGATATAGATAGAACTTATGGTCTGGCCTTGGCTCCTGCTATTGCGCAGGCAGCTCAAGAGAGGCTATTGATGGGTATTCGGGGTGCAAAGATTTATATAGATGATATCCTCATATTCTCCAGAAGTAAGGAGGAACACTTTCGTATCTTAAATGAAGTGTTCAGTCGAATCTCGAATGCTGGAGGTCGTCTAAGTCAAGTGTATCCTGATGGGAGAAGAGTTAAATTATTTAGGGTTTTGCATATCCCAAAATGGCCGATCCCCAGATCCAGAGTTGATTCGACCAGGTTTGACCTTCCCTGTTCCTGCATCGTGTACAGAGATGTAGCGTTTACTTCAAGAAAGTTATCAAAGAGCGAAGCTAACTACTAGCAAATTGACAAAGAAGCAACAGGAATTATTGATGGGTTGAACAAGTTTGAAAGATACTTGCTTTGTCGTCATTTCAAGATCAAGACGGACCACAAACCACTCCAATATATTATCAACCCATGTAAAGACTTGCCAAGTGTCGTTTCCGCCCGTCTCGCTAGATTTTCAATGTTGTTGCCGACGTTTGATTATTCAATCGAACATGTGAGAGGCATCGGCCATTCCCACGCAGATGCTTTTTCCCGCGTACCAGTCGACAATCCTCCGTGTCTGGATGGCCCTACAGAATTACTGTACACTGTAGGGCTATCTCTAGCTCATGCTCTTCTGAATCGTCCCTCCTGTCCGCGTTACAGGAGGATCAAGAGCTTTACACCACTGTGGAGGCTGCTAGAAAGGGTGTATGGGACAGTGCCACCTTCAGGGCCTACACCCAAAGAAAGAATTGTTTGTCCCTCAGGAATTGCTTGTTGTTTTGGGGTGTCCGCCTCATTGTCCCTCTTCCCTTGCGAAGAAAGTTCATAGAAGAGTTGCATTTGACGCATCGAGGCGTTGTAAAGATGACGTCTGTGGCTCAAAGTGTCATTTGGTGGCCCGGCTTCGATAATGATGTTGAAGATTTTGTATCAGCGTGTCGCACATGTCAGGAGAGTGCTCCGGTCCTGGCGTCATAATTCACTCCCTTCTCACCTACCAATATATGGGAAAGAGTCCACGTGGGTTATTGCAAGATAAGAGGCAAATATTTTTTAATATTAATGGATGCTGGGTCCAAGTGGATAGAAGCGGCGTACATGACGAATACATCGCCAGAGCCTAAGCTGAGGTAACTTTTTGTGTCGTTTTTGTGTTTTGGATTCCCAAAGAAAGTACATTCGGACAATGGGGCACAATTCACAAGTAATTTGATCAAACCAAAGATGTCCGAATGGGGAGTAGCCCATTCCTTTTCCCTTATATCATCCGCAGTCCAAGGGTCAGGCTGAGAGAGGCGTACGAATTATGAAAAATGCCAGAAATAAAAATCCAGGAGCATCATTAGAGGAAATCTTATTTGCCAACAGGGCAACATCGTTAGAGTGTGGGAGCCGGCTGATCTGTTGGGCGCACGCCGTATTCGTACACGATTGCATGGATACCTTCCGTCTTCTTCTCCCCTCATTCTCCTTCTGTTCCTTCACTACAAAAGATTTTTTTAAATCAAAATAGCCGTGTGGGGCCGTTGGTACGGCATTCGCCAGTCCAAGCGGATAGCTGGAGTTATAGAAAGGAGGATTGAGGATGTAGTGTGGTCGGTTCAAACCCCACAAGGAATAGTTAAAAGACATATTAATCAACTTCGTCCTCGTGTACAAGTTGAATGAGGGGTGTTATTATGTATTGTATTTTATTTATTTTTATCTAATCACATAGGGATTTGTTTTAAATAGATGGCATCTTTTTATTAAGTGGATTTTACGTGTTTGTACATTTTAGTACTTATGTCTATGTACCTTTTTTTAGTATTTATCCCTTACAGAAAATATATCTTCTTATTGCCTCTGGCTCCGGTCCGTTACTTCCGTCTGTGGATAGTGTTCGCAATACATATATTAGTATAAATATATGAGCTTCTACCTATAAGAAAGGTCGGATATATGGTTTTAAATCTTTTCATAAAATATCTCTTATAACAAGAGGAATTTTCTACGTATTTGCACAACTAGCAAAATATAATAAGTTGAATATGTGTTTCTTTTTATTTATCAAATACGTTTTCATCGGAAAACATTTAATTGGCTTGTTTTCATGGATACTTTCCTTCCATAGACGTGGCAGCGTTATTCTACTAATTAAAAAAAATGCCACACTATTCTTTTTATTATGAGTCCATTTTGAAATGTTAATTTCTCTTATTGCTGTTTATCTCGTTAATGCCTAATGGTTCCATTTCAATAATTTATTGTTAAGCCGAGAACAATTTCCTATTATTAAATTATGATTCATTACACAGTTGTTAAGAAATTACTAGCTAAAAAAAAAACTGATTTTGGGTATTTTACTAAAGACAAATCTAGGTACAATAAAAATAGGCTTGCATAGAAGTTGTTGTGATTGGGAGCAGAGGAGATTGAAATGGATAGAATATAAAATAAAAAGTTTGACGACAGCGTTTTTTGATAAAGGATCTGATGGGAAACGGTAGGGGCAAATGATAATGGAGCTTTGTTCGAATGAAGTACCCTAGACACCGGAGAGCTTCCGTGTCCTGTGCACTTAAAAGAAAGGGCTTCAAGAATTCTACCTTTCATCGAATGATCCCCAAATTCAAGTGCCAAGGGGGAGATTTCACGGCTCACAACGGTCCCACAGAGAAGTTAATTTATGGTTCCAGGATTATAATTTTGCTATGCAACAGACAAGATCTAATATATTCTCCATGGCCAAGACAGGCCCCAACACCAATGGATATCAATATTTCATTTGTTGGCCGAAAATAACGTGGCTAAAAAACAAGGAAATCGTGTTTGAACGAATGATCAGAGGAATGGAAGTGGTGAAAGCTGTGGAGTCCTACGGATTTCAATCTGGGACGTGTTCTCCTTGGATCGTAGTTCATGATTATCGCCTGATTTAAGTGTACCTCTATACACATGAAGTGTTGTAAAACTTAATCAATTAAGAAAACATCTTCCTTATTTTTTGTACAAAAAAAAAAAAATGCTTATAGTCAACATTCTCTCAGATATCAATATTTTACTACATAAAATACTTCTAATAAAAGGAACATCAAGTGAAAGATCTGCATACAGCCAACTTTTCTTCCATTTTTAAAAACTGTATACGAATTCATGAGCAATAAGATTTTCATGAGGATTTTTCCTTTTTATAAGTACAAAGTTTAAGCTGGCTCCAACATTTTGGTTCTATGGGTTTCTTTTTAAATTCATTTCACATTGCTTATAAGTCAATAAGGATTCATAATGTGTCCCCAAAACACACTTTCCTTGAAAAAAAAATCTAAATATCCTTGATCTGTCAAAAACAAAATGTAATCCTACATTGGTTGCCTCGAAATGGAAAGTTTCAAAATTTTATGTTTACATAAGTATCCAATTAATTATGTATTTTCTCTATACTTTGGATATAAGAAAATTCATTCATTTGAAAAATATCAATTTTCTTTATCCAGATTTGACTCTACATCTCATTTTGGAAGAGGAAAGGTTGTGAGATCGTATTCACATAGAGATGATCAGCCCATTCTATTTATACTTAGATGTATGAATGATTTAATTTATCATAATTTCTTATACGGAGATGGGCAGGAGTATTTACGCAAACTTTGTTCTACCTGTAAATTATTTGCACGGGCTTTTTTCAACTGAATGTTTTGTTTTCTTGTAATCCAAAGCATTAATAAACAATACTAAATGAATAAGTTTTGCTCTCAGTCTTACAAATGAGTCTTCTAGGCGCAGTGTTCTACGATTTTTACTCGGGTGGAAACTGAAAGTACAGCAAAAAGACGTTGTGCAGGGTGACCCACAAGTCTTACGACAACAACTTAAACTTAATACTTCTCCTAGACGGGTTAATTTTTTAAATTCTGTTTGTTGCATATGATTTACAAAATATCAGTCTTTGTTTCTAGTAAATCAAACTTTCTTCTAAAATGTGTTCTTGAGCCTCTAACGACGACTTCATGAGCCCTAAGTGTGCCATCATTTCGCTTCATTTGTAAGGGAAGATTAGTAGGACCATTATCAAGGGTCCGAAATACCTCAATGCATGGAAGTCATTGGTCCACTACAAGATCAAATGGTACAAGGAGACCGGGAGTGTACTTGACAATCCCAGAAGTGGTCGCCCGAGGCCGATTAGAATACTCAGGTTGATAGAATCAAAAAGTTCATAGATCAATCGCAAAAAGGAGCCCTTTATTGGAAAGATGGTTCATGAGACTGGTTTTACTGAAGAAAATATGCGTAGGCTGGTGTGGGAGGACCTGAGGATGCAGGCGTATCGTTTAAAAAGCGGCAGCTTCTCAGCGAGACCACAATGTCCAAGACGCAGGCCCAAGGAAAGGTGCTTCTAAAAATTTATCAATTTTTGTAGGCACGTTTAAATCATTTGGACGGACGAGAAGATCTTCACCGTAGAGCTTCCTTACAACAGCCACAACATCCGGGTGCTGGGTTGGTACATCGAGGGCATTCCCTTGAACAAATGCTGCGAATGGTCTGGGCGGGTGTCACCTCTTTCAGGATGAAGACCCCCTTGATCTTCATATCTTTATTCCCTGGGTATGTGATGGTTAATCAACTTATCTCTTTGTACAAGTTACAGTTCCAAGTACTTCCTTGGATCCAGGAAGAATACTGGGAAGGATGTAACTGCATGCAGAAGGACAGATCACTATTTCATAGAGCAAAGTCTGTGCAAGAGTTGTGCCAAACCACGTTCGAGTATTTTTTGAGCAAGGACATGTGGTCACCTTCTTCCCAAGATCTCAACGTAAGAGACTTCTCCATATATTCTATTCTGGCGATGGAGGTTAGTATGACTTCCTTCCGCAGGGTAGACGACTTGAAGGCCGTTTAGTGTCCGCATGAGAAACTTGTCGGAGGAGGCCATCCGTACAGCGTGTAAAGCAGTTCAGAAGCGTCTGAGACCTGTAGTTGACGCAATTTGTGCCCTTATGGAATGAACTGGCACTAATTTTGAAGGAAATTTTATGCTTATTGCAATAGTATAAAAAGATGTTTCGAAAAGTAAATATTTGTTTACTTTCTTGGATGTTTAAGTTGTTCTAAGACTTATGACCACCTGGAAATAGTTGCGAAACGGATACAAAGTGGTAGCAGCCACAAGCATTCAAGTATGCTCCTTGTAGTCCCAACAAGACGAAAAATTAGACCGCCAAAAATATAACCATGCGTGTTCTCCGCCTTCTGTTATCGCCTAGACTCCGTAATTAAAGCTAAATGCAGCCATATCGAGTAGAAAGTGTCCAGAAGGGGTCCCTGCAAACTATTACTGCTAAAAAAAAACCTTTCTTTAATTGTTCTTTTAGGCTACTCTTATAATACATATTTTGAATTAATTATTTGACAAAATCTAACGTATATTATCATAAATTTCATCCATAAATTTTTCCAAAAAGTAAAGATTGAAAAAAAAATTGTCAAAAAGAGTCAAATTAATAGTAAAACAAATAAAATTTTCATTCAAAATCTCTACTGAAAAAATAAAAATAAACAAACCTTCAATAAAGAACATTTTTGAATTAGTAAACTCCACTCCTTAAATAAGGATCCTGGCCGCGGCCATGCCAAATAATTTTGTCTTTGTCGAGCCCCACCAACATTAAAATGGGATCCACCTGTCCTATTTATTTCTCAATTTTCTCTCAAAAAAATTAATTTTTTTCCCATTAAAAATGTGTGAAAAAATATAATGTGTATATTATGGGGATGACTTGTAACTTTGTTCTCGGTGCGATATGCTTTTAGCAGTAATCTTAAAACTTTTTACAGCTTGTTCCACTTGAGAAAATATCAAGACATTTTTGTAACATTATTGTGATTAAACTGAATATACAATTTTGAAGGTTTGACTCTTGTAATAAACTTTAACGAAAAAGGCAACAGACTTTTCAAAGAAGACTAAAAATTATCACCTTGAATACTAAAAGGTATTGATGAAAATCCAGTACATTCAATTAAAATATTCAAAGCAACAATTCGAGAGTGTGCCCATGAATGAGGGAAAGTAACTTTAATCTAACAGATAAGCTGCTCTCAAAGAGTTGGGGGTGTCTCGGGGGGGGACAATACCTGAGTCTTCTTAAAGTAGCTTGCTACATGAAAGGCAAACTTGTCAAGAAAAAACAGCAGAGAGTCACTCACACAGCATAGAAAAAAAGGTTCTCGCTTATCTTGATATATAACGTCAACCGTCTATTCTTGCAATCTTTAAAATTATTATGTATCCCTCAAATTTTTAGATGTTAGAGGTAGGAAAAGAAAAAGTATTAAAAACTTATATATATGAGCGAAAATTCGAAGTATTTATTCCACTTCTCCAGTTCAAGAATTTTAAGCACTGCTCACTAAAGTGTTGATCCAGAGGCATGTTGCTGATCCAGAAATTTGATGACATTTTAAATGACAATTTTATTTGCTGTTTTTTTTTTATAAAGAAAATATTTCTTGCATAGAAATTTTTGAACATTGTTATGGGCAAGACAATTTTTATAAAAAATATCAAAGAATTTTTTTTTTTTTGGGGGCTTGGGCCCCACCCTCTAAAGGGTCTAACGACATCACTATATGTTCTAATATCCATTCAGTAAAGTAACACTAGAATACTGGTATGCCAAAAAACACTACTTGGAAATATATTAGTTAACATAATGTATCTCAGTGTTACTATATTTAAGGCAGGGTTCCGTGGAAATCGCTCATTCCCACTATCTTGCATTTCTTCATGTTTCATTATGAGAACATGCACGAGATATGTTATACAATCACGGATATTGTTAACCATGATTGTGTGAATCTGCAATATAAACTTTCTTTAATTTACAATTAAAAAAGACAGGGAAAATATTTTTTAGAAGGAGATTTATATTTGCTACAACATGTGGTGGAGAAAATTGGAATTGATTTAAAATTGCAAGTTAATTATAAAACGTATATGATTACTGTGAATATTTATACAACCACAAAAAATATATTTTGTTATATATCCCTTTGTAATAAAATAAACGGTTAGTCTAACTATATACTTCCTCAAAATATATCAAATTAGGAATTGCGTCTGTTCGAAAATTGAAGTAAATAATTAATTGTTATAAAAAAATATGTAATCGATGGAGATCCTCATAATTTGTACAAAAGTGCCAATAGACTATCCTAAATATTAGGGGCAAATTTTGGGTACTTTTTTTGGAACTGAGTAGACAAGGATGATTGAACTCTTGACGTGGTATAACGGGATTTTATCCCGGGATTTTAATATCTGCAAATAATTTATAGTTACATATATAGCCTTAATTACAAAGAACCTTCAGAAGTATAAAATAATAGATTAATGCAAATAAGTAAAGATTTGAAAATGTGCTGATTTTTAAGCGTGGGATGGTTTATTATACAATTTTCTTGTCAAACTTATTATTTTTATAGATAAGAATAATATACTTATCTAAAATGAGCGTGGTAGTCCTGACAATTTTATGAATGTTTGGGAGGAGAACAGCTTAGCTGTCCTGGCATTTCCTTAAATTAGCTACGAGCAGCTATGAGATGGGTTAATTTTTGCAATGATATATGCAGAAATTAACCCATATCGATCCTCGATTCTACACATAGTCCAACAAAGTCTCCGCAACAAATCATCAGTGTTAATATTCGTCTCTTACGCACTTATGACTACTGCATCCGTATATAGAGTAGATTATTCGGTAAAAAATAATAAAAGATTGCAAAAGAGAAGGTGGGACCAAGACATTAAATGAAGGTACTCATTAATATCAGCTGATTCTTATATGATTTCGGTGGTATGAAATAAAGTCCTGCTATTTAAAGGATAACCCTCCACATTTGAAATAGCATTTGTGAACGGAAAATATTGTAATTATATTTAAGTTTATATAAATTTATTTTGTTATGCACTTTAAAACCAATTTACAACAAAGAGAAGCAATAATGTACACTTCAGCGAGAGAGAAGCTAGCAGCACGACGATCTATTAAATAATGAACAAAAAACAAAAAAGAGCATCTGCAACAACCGTTTTTCCTTTTCAATTTTTGAAAGGTAGTTTTTCATAACAAACTTCTCAACTCTACTTATTTGTTCATGTATCAACTACAAAAGGGTCTTTCATTAAAATAACTTTTTCATTAATAATCATATCCCATTAGTAACTGTAGAAGCAAATTGAACACTTGTATTCTCGCAAACTTAATTATTTTTATATTTTCACTTCTCTAATAATGGATTATGATAAGTTATGTCCAAATCATCGTTAGTATACATTGTTATAACGAGTATATGCTGGTAACCTGCCAGAAATTAGTGCTCTCATTAATTATTTCTCCCAATTTTTTCATCGATGTTCCAGGTACATATTCTCTAGGAGAGGAATGTCCAATCCGATGACTGCATTGCAGCCCGCTTAGTGTTTAAGCGCGCCCTACTACACATTCTCACTTCAAGTAGTAGTATTATCAAAATTGTCACAATATCATCAAATACGTACAAACATTGGAAAATATTTCCCAGATAAAGGATTTCTAAAAAAATCTCGAAGGGGAAAAAATTAAATGAAAAAAACAGAAGAAAAAGTGGGAATTTATTTTGCAAAAAAGGGTCATTCGATCAAATGATCCAGTGGAACAAAAATCTAACCCCTACCCCCAGATTGGCCTGTAAGAACTAGATTTGACCTTTTTTAATATTTGACCATAATTTAGAATAAATATGTATTTAATAGTTTCGTTTTATGAAGCCATTTTTCATTAAGTTTAATTTAAGAGATTATTTGTCCCATTAAAATATTTCATGTGGCAATGCAGTCCATTATATTAAAAGGTTCGACACACTAATGGTTATCTTACTTCACTAGCAACAAGGATAATTGATAATTATAGGTACTTATCATAAAATAATGGGTAAACTCGTTACATTAATTTATATAACAGAGATGATTGGTTCCTTCTTGTCAATTCTATGACAGAGAATAACCGTTATATTGAAGATTTGTTGAGGAGTTTTGAGGGTAAGTCCTTGTTGGACGTGGAATAGAATTAAAGGTCAACAATTGAGTAATTCCAGCCTATATATCTTTCCTAGGTACGGAATATGATTTGTGTTTATTCATTTTCTCTCATAGCTGCTTGTAGCAGATTTAATATATCGTCATGACCGATAAGTTGTTCTTTTTTGGGTTCTTTTTCAAACTAGTAGATCATAGTTTCTACCACCCTAACAATTAGTATTTGTGTGGTTGTAATCAATTTAATATTGATTTTGATGAGGGCATTCAAAGATTCTGCTTATGTGAAAAAATAATAATAATTAAATCAGCATTAAAAAAATGCGCGAGGACAATATTCCTGGTATATTGTTAATTAATTTAGGGATCTATTCATGGGAATGGAATTGTGTTCTAATTAAAAAAAGCATTACTACAACTTGGGAAAATTAAATAAGCCAATATAAATTCTTCGTAAATATGAATATAAAATTGTGATAATTAATATTTAATGGTTATATTTTGTAGTATGCAATCGAAAAAGGAGTCCAATGTACAGAGTGCGGGAGATAACTTTTGTCGTGCAGTTTTATTTGATTCAAGTATTATCAAAGGGGTGAAAGAAAAACATAGTAAGATGAGCCAACAACCTATTCAAATCAGACGAAAAATGAGTGCACAGTGTGGAAAAAGGCGACGAGTTTCTGCTCTTGTGAACGCTGAAATTTTCTTGGACAGAAAGATTTTACCTGTTGTCTAGGTCCTAAGCCACCAAAAATGATAGATTAATTGCAAAATTCTCCAAAAAAAAGTTATCCATGGTAATTAATGAGTTTTTTACTTAAAATTTCTAACAAAAACAATTGTTAAAATTAAAAATTTGTATTTAAAAATATGTAAAGAAACCTAAACATCTCTGCTAAAATTTGTACTGTTAAAAACAATGCATTCCCTATTTTACTCAGATATATTATTGCACTAACGGTAGTACCTGGCATTGCCCAGAGATATTAGGCGTCGACCAACATACAAATTATATATTAATAATATAGAAAAGAACTTCCAACAAATCCTTGTTGTTATGCTCTGTTTTTCATGAGCACATTCACACGTAGCTACTCACTCAATACTTGGACATTCTCTCCTCAAGAATATAACAATAATAATAATAACTGATTGAGAAAAAGAAAGAGTATGATTGAATGAGCAAGGGAATATTTAGCTCGTTGCTACACCTCATAGAAAGTCAAACTCATAAATTACTTCCCACTTTTAATTTTATTATATAATATGAGTTGAACTAAAAACCTGCAAGATTTAATTCATTTAGAGAGTGTTCTCTGTATATTATCCTTCCTTTTTTATACTTCATTGGTATATAATATAAATCAGGGTGCACTATATATCACTCAGTGACAAAATGTAATTCTCTTACGTTGAATCAATGTTACTTATTCAAAGTCTTTTTCGCCACAATTAGCAAGACTTTTTGCAAAAGATTAGATAATTTTCTTTATTCAATCAAATTTATTAACTCACTGAATACTCACGGTCACATTATGAAATACCTAATTTCATTAATGGAACAATCTTTTTCAACTGAAGGAAGCAAGAGTTGATGTTATTATAAATCCCTTGAGTGCAACTTTGTTTTATGAATAGAAAATATATACTAGAAGAAAAAATTACTCATTCGGAAAAAGGAAAAATACCGTCTTTATTCCAAGGACATATCTAGAGTTCTATGCATCATCATCACTTGATCTCAATCCACTAGACTAAAATGTAGGGAACAGTTTAGATCCCAAGGTTGTGAAGATAAAAAAAGTGCTGCGTACAAGTTACGATGTATGTACAAGTTGCAACTTGTATAATCATATTGTACAAGTTGTCATTTCTTCGTCTTAAAATGCATTATTTATTCGCAACATTGATCATTCTAATATCCAACACTAAATTGACACTATCATTTCACTTTGATCTATTTAAATTGCAAGATGATTATGTACTTATGAGTAATATAACTGTTGACATTTGAACTTTATAATGTGCCTCATAATAATTATATTTTATTAATTTGTAATGACATATTCAAAAACTCCACCTTTAAATATGGATCATCCATGGAATATTCAATAATTGCATGATCCTCATCTGAAGTACTGTAAATCCTTCATCTCATATTGTTCATTTCACTTTTTGGTTGCAACTTGTACAATTTGATGGCACAAGTTGTAACTTGTACAAAATCACAACTTGTATTCAACAAAAGAAACCGAAAATTAACATGGTCAAGATGGCCATATTAATTTTCGGTTTCTATTTTTTCTTAACAGGCTTGGACAAATTGAAAAATGTTTGGGAGGGGAACAGCTTAGCACTAATGACAGTTAATTTAATAAGCTGCGAGCAGCTGTAAGGCGAAGGAAGTAAACATAGACACTATTTCGTGTCTAACAATGATATAGGTAGAAATTAATACGATGTCGACCCTTTCATTCCATTCCAAGTCCAACAAGGCCTTACACTTATAACCAGTGATGGATTTGTATAATCAAACCAAGGGAGATGGTCAGCGATGAAATCTAATTATTGGGGGGTTCGGGGGTTTTTCTCTCGAGAAAATTTGGAAAATACAGTTAATTAATCTACAATTTTAAAGCAATATAACGACCCAGGCTTCACATATAGACCACTCTATTTTTTTAATTCGCCTAATTTTCAATTAGTACTAACCTTCAAAAGACAGCTGTTTAAATTAGATAAGAATCTATTCTTTAGTATGTGAGTGATTGTGCTGAGTGTGAGGCTTCTTTTGTTATTTGGAAAACAATTGATCAAAAATAATTTTGCGTTAGCGAAAAATTACCATTCTATCTAAGCAATGGCTTTAAAAAGGGTTATGGGGCTCCACTCCATAAAATGAATAAATAAATAATAATATTAATAAAAAAACCATTTGAATGGAAAAAAGATGTTTTCTTTGTTAAGCCTGGGACTTTTCATGATGATTTTAGACCTTTTATATTGTAGAGGGTGGCATCTTTCTACAACTTGAGTACTGCTTATAACTCCACAACAAATCTTCAGAGTTATACTTCGTCTTTTATTCACAAAAGATTATTTTATACTCATTGTTTCCTCTTCAAGAATAAAAGAATAATGATGACAGCGTCTGGAAATAAAAATTATTTCCAGATAGCTTGTTACAATGATGTAAAATGGCGATAACTCATATAAATTTTCATTCCGTCATCACTCCTGGAAAATGGAACTCCAAATTTGAGCATCTATTGAGATGGAGGATCAAGTTAAAAGAAAATTCATTTGCTTCCCCTTATCTTCCTTTGATTCTAGCACAGAAGTCCACTTAATCTGGACTTAATTAATTAGAATATTGTCAAATTAAAAATATATATTAATTCCAAATTCCAATATATTTTAATTTGAAGTTATAGTTTAATATAGTAATATAGGGATGGATTCTAAATTATTCTAAAAAATACACATACAGTATTTGTTCTAGAGTATATTCTTGATTTTTTTAGACTTTCAAAGTTATCCAGATATTTCTGGACTATGTAAGATCTTTGTTTAATGTAAAGAAATCAATAGTGAGTTTTAATCTAGAAAATCCCTTATGGACTGCAAAACATTTGAGGATGTTTAATGATACAAATCAAGCCAACTCAATAAATATATAAATTTGAAAATCAACTTACTGTTTGTTTCGAGTCGATAATTGTTGGAGTCGATACAACATTAAACAAACCCCACTCAACTGAATGTACAAAGAACTCTTTGTATTTGCACCTTAAATCAGCTGGGCATCCCGATTTACAGCTCAAAAATGATAAGCCCTGTTTCAGTGACAGGAAAGGTCAAACCTCATAAGGAAAGCAAAAAAAAATTATAACCAAGTTGTATACTTTGTATTTCATACCAAATTACAAACTTATGAATAGCATAAACTTATATAAATATGAAACCAAAAAATAAAGAAATATTAAAGTTTTAATTTTGTGAAAATAGACATAAATATATATAAAAATTAATAATACATTGAAATCCTCAAAATCCTTTTGACCTTTGATTTGATATTATCATTTTTTGTATATATAAAAACAGAAAGTCCAAGACAAAGTTTAAAATGCTATGGTTGAGTAATGTACTTTTAGAATACATCTTGTTAACGAAACATGTTCATCCTTGGCATTAAAAAAGGTATTAGCTATTTCATGATTATGACGGTTTAAGACCGAGTAATAGTCTACAGCAGTAATTAAGACAAAAGGTAACAAGTACTTTGCATTAATCTGAGTCTAGTATGCAACTTTTGGCACTCATTTCATAACATAGTACATTGTACCTACTTAAGCTGTAATACCAATTATAATATTGACAATTTTTGAGACAAATTGTCTCATCAATAGTTCCCAAGTAATTGAAACATAATTTAATTTGATCAAAAATATTAAGTATTTGATTCGTAACAACCGTATAATTTCCAACCATTTTAATGCTTAAGATTCAGGTTCTATTCCCTACTCAGAATAAGTTACAAAAAGAAAATGTTCCTCATTTTCTTTTGTGTAGGTAGAGTTGAAGTGGTCTCAACTAACGTGTATCAAATGACCCCTCCCCCTCCTATTCATTCATCGAATTTAAACACTAATACGCCACCTAATACATAACCAATTAACTTCATCTACATAAGTCCTATTTTTATAATTATAAAAGCTTTTAGAATTTTAGATATTTCTTGAATTTCAGAAGAAAATTAACTTTAAATGAAAGAAATTACTACAAATGGCTAAATACAGAAAATGAGTCACAGCTCAGGAATTAAAGTACTCTCTACCAGTGGCGCTGCAACTATAGGGGTCATTTCCCCATCCTCCATTTTTACAATTTTTTTATAGAAATTACAATTTATGACGTCCAGTTGACGAAGGGGAGAGGGGTACCGAATTAAGATATTTTAGAATGAGGGAGGAGTCTGGGATATTTTGGAGTCCACTCAATTGAGAACTGATCGCTGATCGATAAATTTTTTTCAACAATATTAAGAATATGAATTATATAAGCAGGGGCATCAGCTGGAGGGACTGTAGTCCCTTCACCCAAACGAAGTAATTTTTGTTTTATGAGAAATAATTTATTTTTTAAAAAAGAAGTTCATTATTCGACCAAATTATGAAGCAAAGGATTAATATTAATTTTTTAAATCCAATCCCCCGCCAATAAGAGATATATAATCCTGCGAAAAGTCCTGATCTGATGGTTTTAGGATGTTACGACCCACGCAGTTTTGCCCTGGGAAGTTTCGTCCTCCTACATATATGTCTCTGCCACATATAATTTAAGGTTTAAAATGAGCCCCCCCCCCTCTCTTAAAGTCATTTGTTAATGCATTTTTGCATTATTTAGTGTAAAATGATCGCATTTAATTCAATTTTAATATACTATGAAATAGAAAATATCAGTGTTGCGATAATTGTATAGAAGGTATTTCATTTGCTCACTTCTCTCTTATTGATTCTTGCTATTTATATAATAATATTTTATATTAAACTTACGTTTCCTGGTCTTAACCCCAAGCCTAGGTCAAATTAGAACAACATCAAAATAAAGAAGATAAATTCTATTTTTAAATTTACAATTTCAGATTTTTTCATAAAAAACAATACTCTGAACTAACCCCACTTCTAGCTCTAATACTCATATGAGAAATACACCTGCTATGACTATTGAATTAAAATGCCATAATTAATTACAAATGACTTCAATTAAAGGAAGGCTTTCAATTATATCTAGAAAAGGGCGTAACTTCCAGAGGGCAGAACTTCCGGTCATCCTTCAAGATAACGAATATATTTTATTTCAAAATACATACAAGGCGGATCTAAAAATTAAAGTGGGTAACAAGTTTTGAAAAATACACAGATGGGGGGTCAAAAATTGTACTTTTTTCTTGACGTCATAATTGTATGACCCCTTAACCTATTAGCGCCAATGGTGTGTTTAAACACCACAATATTCAAATTTGTTTAAACATTAAGTTTCCCAATTATTTTTTTGTTAACGACGCTCATGATGAAATAGATAATTAATTTATCCTTTTTTATTCGTTCTTAGATAAATAATTGAAAAATTAATATTTGTACCTTTATTTATTTCATTTTATTAAAAAATATATTGTGCCTCAACGAGTAAGGATACTTCTTATTCATTTTGTATTTTTTAAGACATATTTTTTTTACAGTAGTCAGAGAATATGTGAGTAAAATATGTGACTTATTTAAACTTTTTTGTTTTCAATAACAAGAGTTGGTATAATATTTTATCTAACTTGGACAACATTTTTTAATTTTTTTTACAGACATACTATTATGCTCAATGCTACTATAAAAATAATCAAAGAATAAGTCCACCAATTTTGAGACATATAGATCATTTTTTTTATTTAAAAAAATTATCATTCAAATTTGACGTGGATTCAGTCTAGGTCCAACCCCCGAAAGCCAGCTGTCCGAACCTCACTTTGCCAATCCTGATAAGCCCGTGGCTTGAGCCTTCTGACCCAATATTTATTTATTATTTAAAATAGTTTATTTACAACTAATCAATGACGTCATCCTCGATTTGGTACATTATGAAAAATAAGCTGACGATAACGTTATTGAAAAGTTTCAAAATTAATGCATTTTATGAGATTTAATTCTGGTGCATTTGACATCAGGAATTAGTTGTTACATTTTGATGTTTTAAATATATGTATCTCTCATGAGTATATATTGGGTTATATTTATTGTATAGATGTTCATATTTTGGCTCGACAGCCTGCAGACTGGCCAGACTTGATACCTCGTAGCAAGATATTTCTTAGCCCTATCCACCTCTAATTATAATAGATACAAGTGTTGAAATGTGTAAATAATTTTTGGGTTTCGGCCATAATGTGTTAAAAAAAGTTCAAAATATTCCTTCAAATTTAGTATCTCCCCAAAAAATTTAAAAATTTAATTTTTGTCCAATTTGGCATTAATAAAAAAAAGATTATATCAAAATTGTTTAGAACACAACATCCTTGCCCCCGTTCAAATGTAGAACCCACCAGCAAATACTTTCTGGCGCTGGTCTTCTTTACCCTGTAAGAGCCGTAGTGAATGAAATACTATGAAATGGGTATTTTTCGAAAGTCGTCGAGCTCAACGGGTAAAAAGTTAATAGAAATTGAAGAACGCAAACTTACCCCCATTAGTCTTGAACTTGGCTTTGCGTGGAGTTTATAATTCAAGGAAATGATGTCAATCTTCTAAAATCGATCGTCAAAGTTAGTGGCAAGAAGGTACAGCAACATAACTACCTATTTTCAAAACTCAATAACACAAGCATTATATATAAGAAAAGGAATTACTTTTTGTTATATAATGACAGTACACATTATAAAGTAGGAAGTAATGTTGTCGGACCCTTACTTAAAATAGGCTTTTATTGTTTTTTTATTATTCTAATATGAGAATGTTTAAAATACACATTTGCATCTCATTGTGCCAATTGGGCAATAAGGTCAAAGTATCCAGAACATATCCTTCAAACCGTTTGATCTCCTGAACTTAGACTTTAAAGGATCTTTAGCAGGTTCTGAATGATACAAATACATGCTCCATAATTCGATAATTTTAGTATGTACAATAAATTTTAATTATGTGTAGATATATATATTTATAATTGAGTTGGTAAGGATTTAGCTCCCTAAGCCCCCCTCCCTTCCTAGTTACAACACTTCATACGAACGTTTTTGGGGAATTTTTAAAGTCATTGAAATGTGGCAAGAATGTAAAATAATCCGTTGTTTTTTTTTCTTTTTTGAAGTGGCAAAGTATCCAATTTTGTCTATACAATACAAATATAAGATACAATTTCCTGTGTGTCTTGATGGTTAAAAGAATGAAAGGGGCTTGAATATGTATACTATGGAGCATATTTGAAAATATCTTGATCAATTATGATTAATCATCCAGTACCTAATCAAAAATAAGAGATATTTGTAGACATTAGATCGTTAATTGCTTCAATATACGATGTTGGTACAAATAAAGGCAATTACCTCTCCATGTATTTAGGAGTAGGTATAATCAACCATACATCAATATAAATAAATTTTATGTCATGAATAATACAGTATATATATTCATCCATTTAGCCATGTACTTGTCGAAGGTTAATTGACAAGTAACAAGGTTATCCAAAGGCGTTAAAAAAGTTAAATAAAAAATAATAAATATTCTGTAGCAGAGTGTTTACTGACAAATTATTAATTACTTTGATCGTTAAAGAGCTTAGATAGTCTCTTTGTATGTAATAGTTACACATTATTGACCGTGAAGGTCGTGTTAGTGGCAATGCATAGCAGCAATCCACGAAGATTTATGGTGACAGACCTTTGTTCTGTTGACTTATTACGTGGTGCGTCAACACAAAAACATTAGTTCAAGATAATAATTTTTCTGAGCACGTTTTCATGGAGCTATGTCGTTCTGACTTTGTGTTGACAGGTCATATATATATATATTTACTTTTTTTTTCTACATCAAAAACAAAAAAATTGAACTCAATATTTAATGCTTCATATTTTCTTACACATCAAAGTATTAAAAGTTGTAAGAAATATTATGCATATCCTTAATGGAAATTTTGTCCTCAGTTTCCTGAAGCGTAAAATTGGTGAATTCCACTTATAACATTTTTAATGTGTACTTAAATGAGAAATGCAGTAAAAATCATGTTAGAAGATGTTTTATTAGCGATGTGTCAATCCAAAAAAAAATTGTTCGCATAAAAATAGTAGAAAATTGCATATAAAAACTTACAATTTACTCTTATGTCAGGGGTGTTTGCACCAAAAAAAAATCAAAAACCAAGCCCCTACCCGCCCTAAATATAATCCTTTGAGAAGCCCCTGTATTTATATTATAATATATATCATAATTAATTGTACAGAATAATTTAAGAATGCGAACTGATCCCAAGTATTAGCTCTACACTCCTAACATATAATATTGACAGCCTCACAAGTCTTGAACTTGGCTTTGCATGATATTAAATATATAATTTAAGCATATGACCTCATACTTCTAAAATCGCAATGTTATATAACAAGGTTGTCAGCCACTTTTTTCAGTTCCCACTAAACAGAAACATAAACATGTGTACATTACACACGTTGCCTTAATTGTATCTCGGAACCTCTTCGCCAAAAATAACCAGAAAAAAGTTCTTAGTTACAATGTTATACATGTCTGCTGTCGATTTTTCTGCTTCTTTTACCTTGGCCAGTGTTGTTATCTTTGATTGTTTGAATTCGAATCAACTCTTAGCTAAAATTTCAACACCTTTTAACGTTTATTGAAAAATAATCCTATAGCTGGGAAGAATTGACTTGCTACCAATTGATTTGGGCCTTCTTTTTAGGGGGAGGCTAAGATAAAAGGTTGCGTTATACAATAACTATGTAATTATTCTTCAATAATTGTTGGGAATTGACCAACAAAACCGAAGAAGATATTTTCAACCAATCAACGTTTAGAACATTAATAAAGAATCATAAACATCAACAGCTGACAACAAAATAATGTGTGATTTTATTGGTTAGTGAAGTAACGTCGTTTGTATCCTAAATTTTTCTCACCAAAAAGCCCCAAAATCAATACCGTCAGTCTTTACCAAGAATTGTGGGATATTCTTCATTTAACCATTTAGATATAAACACAATTTAACAACTTATAATTCAAGTGCAATTGGCCAAGGATCAGAACGCGAACATGAAGCAAGAGTAGCTGACCCAAAAAATACTGGGGAAGTGCTGATGTTTTGCTAATACTATTATGTATGGTTTTTAATTTAATTATTTAATCTTCTGGCAAGTAAAATGTACTTATAATTCAATAACAATACGCCAATAGTTCGTATAATTAGTTTTGTTGATTATTGGACTGTTCCAAAAAGGTTCCCCATATCCCTTCTTTAAAAACAAATCCCTTCAATCATTTAAAATAAAGTTTTTTTTAAGAGTACAAACTTTATATATATATATATATAAAGAAGAGATGATTCAAAACTTCTACATTATCTCACTTTTTTGAAATTTCATTTTGAAACTTTGTCTAGTAAATTAATTTTCTGTGAAAAGCTACGGATTTTTGAAATTTTTTTACAAAAAAAATAATATCAGAAATTTCTAAAAGAAATCCATGGTCCATGGTCTTAGACCATGGACCAATATTTTTCACTCTCACTTTATAAAACAAACTTTTTGGTCCCTCATAATGGACTAATTATTCTTCGGTCTCATATATTATATGAGTAAGGGTGTCCACAGGAGGTTTTTAGGAGGGGGGTAGGTTTTTTTTTCAAACAACGAATTAACATTTTTTTTTCAAACAAATCCTTAAATTGATTTTGGGGTCTAATTTTTTCACCCATGGAAATGATTTTTTTTACATTTTTTTTTCTTCAGACGACTCTGATGAGAGATAGAATTTCTTATTTTCTATATCAAACGTCATTGATGCTTTCATAATATTAAAAAAAGAGCTTGCATCTTGATAACCTAGAAATTTTTACAAGTACACGATCTCAAGAAAGGCTCGAATGGTAAGTTCCGTATTCCCTGAGGGACGGTGGAATTCCTCTTTTTAAAATTTTTATGATGTCATTGTACTGCGTTCACAATTTGATAACACATATGGTGATAGGTATGGTGTCATAAACTATTTTTGTAAAATCAGTCTAGACCTGATTTTGTAGACTCTCTCTATAGAGTCTATTTAGGGATGTCTGTTGTCTTTGTCAGAGGAAATACTATGACAAATGATAAAGAAGGGAAACCTCTTATCACTTATCCAAACACTTCTTGTTATTAGGCAATAAAATTAGCCAATAGTAATCTATGCGTAGGTAACAGGTTTATCCATACAATACCCATACAATACATCCATATTAGAAACAATTTAGTATGCAATTTACGTAATATATTTCTACAAATAAAGTCTTTTGTAGATACGACGTATCTATCCAAGCATACATAGCTACTGTTATTAAAACATAAAGAAAACTTTTCTTCAAGTTTTTTTACAATGCATTTTTATTTGAATTTTTATACATGTATCCTATTTAAGATATAAGAGACCTATAATTATGACCTAGAAGAATATATACATGTACAGAATAGGGATTTTAAATCTGGAAAATTGAAGGATAATAGAGTTATGTGCACGTTAATTGTACTCTCTCTCTCTCTCTTCAAGACACCCTACAGATAGTAGTGCAAGGTGTTCATATCTAGAGAGCTAGGTAGCCCCATTTCCTTTACCCAAAACATAGAGATCTTATCAATCTTGTTTTTTCTACAATAAATCCGGTTCCAATTACGGGATTTGAACAAAATGCATCAATTTCAAGTTCTAGCATGAGACCACATATTTTACCGCCAATTCAAGCTCTCTACCATCTTTGTCTATAGAGTAATTTGCGTCCTTGGACATGCACCCGGCACGGTGGCACAAATTAATGGCTGCAGGATGTTGGTATTCGGAGGATATTTCAATGATGTTTTATTTGTTTTAATACAGTTTTATCAGGTGAATCTGGTAAACATGTTTTCATAGACATAGATCTCAGTGTTGTTAGGATATTGAAGTCTAATGATTTAAAATCCCCACCCTATTAATAATATATATTCTTGTAACAACTTGTATAAGCAAACTTTACAAATTACAACCAAAGAATGAGATGATTCATTTTAAATGAAGGATTTACAGTTCTTGGGGATGAGGATAATTAATGGAATAATTGAATATTCCATGAAGGATCATAGATTGAAATATTAATAATGTATTTGGATATTTGAATATAAATTACTAAAATGTACAGTTTATATGCCCCCAGTTATATTTCTTATAAAGAAATAATAACCATACAGTTTTAATAGATCTAAAAGAAATGATTCTATCAATTAATAGTTGCAAAGTTTTCCTCTTTTCTGATGAAATTTTTTCCCCCATTGATGCCACTGTGAATAAGCAGAACAGTTTCTATATTCCAATCGAACATCCAGACAATGCCTCTGCTTCATTGAGACATGTCTTCAGAACAAAAATCCAGCAGTATTCTTTGGCGTTGTGGAGTCTCTCCAACACTTTTTGTGGAGAAAAGGAGCGGTTCAATGCAGATACTTACATCGAACTTCTGGATAAGAAATTACTATCTTAGGATAGAGAAAAGTTCTGTACAACTGAATTTCCAATCAAGACGGAGCTCCGTGTCATGACACCGCTAAAATCCGGGCCTTTCAAAGAGACAACCTTCCGGACTTTTGGGACCTCAAAATGTGGCTGTTCTACTTTTCAGACACGAACCCCTTGGATTACACTATCCAGGCGCGCCTGGAGGGGAGGGTGTGTGCTACTCCTCGCAGGAGTGTTCAGTATCTAGAGGCTTCCATCAAGAAGAAGTAGACCAAGCTCGAGTCTGACTACATTGTCAAGGTCTGCAAGGGACTTAAGTCTCGTATTGAGGCAATTATTAGAGCTAAGGGCTCACGTATTGAATAAAAGTTGTGCCGAGCACTTATTCCAGATAATTTTGTGAAATAACTGTCCTAACAATACCTCTTCATTAATTTTTAATATTGAAAAAAATAAAATGCGTACTACCAGAAAAGATCAACCCTATAATGTATTTTAAGACAAAGAAATTGTCACTTGTATAATTTGCTTATACAAGTTCCAACTTCTACATTCATTATCTATATTTCTTTTTGGAGGAAACGTTGTGAGATTATCATAAAGGTAACGGAGTGCTAATAGTGATATAAATAAATACCTAATATTTATAATTTTTGAGACTGCAGCTCTAAATTAGGAATGTCACAATACTACTACTCATAAAAGTCAAGTACACATTTCCTGTGGGTGTGTCACGCTTAGTAGTATTATTTGCAAATTTTAGCAGATGTTTAAACATAAAAACAATGCGTAGAGCTCCAAACTTTCTCTTTATTTACGATAGCAATTGACTCCCTAGTTTATTTGCTTTACCTTCATAAGCAAGTAAGATTTTTTTTTTTTACAAGTCAAGGCTACTCACTAGTGGACAATAGTTTTATGACAGAAGTAAGTCTAACAAATTAGCAAGTTTGTGATAATTAGTAGATAATTTATTAATATGTAGACACATAATCAGCTTTTGTAACAAAATATTGAATCAGAGTTTATGGAAATAATTACCTTCAAGGAAATAAAAAACCTTGTATTTTGTAAATAATTGTAGTTTGACAAATATTTATCAAATAAATATATGATTTGATAATATATTCGCATATATTATGTTATAGCCAAAAGATCCCTGGATATAAAAAACAAATTGCCGTTCTGGCACTTTCATAAAAAAACGTTTTTTTCCTTTATTTGTTCAATTTTTTATAGCGAGACAGGAACCAAATGATCAATTTTTGGTCCAAGGTTAGTTGGTTACCAAAAAAAAAAGAAGCCTGTTGAGATGTCTGTCTTGAGTTACAACAAATGATGTCACTTAATCATTTGAGGAGCACAATTTTTTATTCATTTTGCAGATTATATACAGTCAATTTATGGAGACTGAGTAGTTAATGATTGAGTAATTCAAGATACTTTCAGTGCCACTTGTAGAGAAAAAACGTACTTTTGTAGCCCAAAACAGTATTGTGTAAAATGGATTCTGCTTTCTGACTTTGCATTTACTTTTGTAGTGAATTTGGAAGCACAAAAATAAAAAATGTGAATTTTTTTATTCTGCTTCTTATGTATTATTGTTTATTACTTTACTAAGGTATAAAAAAACGACCATGGCACTTTGTTCAATACTGTACGTGTGAGTAGACAATGAATGCATTTATGAGTGCAATTTTTTCTTAGACTTACATTTTAAAATGGTATTCTCTCAAACTAGCGGCAACCCCTTGCATTACTTGGTGTTATTATGCGTCGATGAACAGACCAAAAGACACACTAACATTGCTTTAAAGGCACAGACATGTACAGCATTTTTGGCCCTTTTTTAATATGCTTGAGCATTCAGCCTATAATTGATCTTTTTTTCTTTTCCTTTTTCAATAAGACGCGTTGAGCTTTACTTACAGACGCTAGTTGTTACATTGTTATTTTTTTATGTTTCTTTGATTGGTCAGATGTTGTTGTACTAAATATATAAATGTAAGTCAACACTAAAGTATTACATTTACTCCATCTGTCCTAGGAATATTCTTTGAAGTCCAAATACATTGAGTATATTTCCTTCCTTAGAAGCAAACGTGGCGTCAACCTACGTGCATTGAGTTCAAAATGATGAATTCTACCGATCGCGTAGTGCATTGAGCTACGTCATGCCATTACATTTTATTTTTAATGTCAAGTAGTCATGAAGTTTTGAGATATATAATAGACACTCAAAAATGGCACCTCTACAATCATTCAGACTAACTTTGCTTTAAAAATATACTAACAGGGGTAGACAGAGTTATTAGGGGTCTGTGAACTGACAAAATTTGCTTAATAAATAAAAAATAAGTCCAGAAGAAATCCTCAGTGTTACTCTCCCTTTTTATAGCAAACTCACACGTAGTTACTCAAGACTTGTGTGTTATCCCCTCAATAATGAAATAATAATACTAACAACTTTTAAAAAATATAAATGGTGTAATGAGCGAAGGAGTACTTTAGTCTTCATGGCACTATCTGAATGAGCTTGAGCTACACATGAATCACAACGAGGTTGTCAAATTTAATTCGACCCTCATTGCTAAACTTAATTTAAATTCACATCTGTCTATGGTCAACGCGATTGGGGATCCAAATTTGGCCTCAATAGAGGCCTGTAGAATGTGGTTGCCCGAGTTTTTTGCCAATAGGGACCAGAGCTTCCAGGGGAAGGATATTCTGAAGTTGGATTCTTGTAGGCAACGAGTAATCTAATAGAATGGGGCATACTTGACTTAAATTGGATGATTGTAACACTTCTTATTAAGTATAAATAGAGCAAAAAATACGACCTATAATTAGATCAAAGAATGTCTAAACATATTACAGACAGACGTGCACATAGTCCGACATTGCTTCACAAAATGCACCTCTATAACCAATATGTCACTTTAGTAGCCAGCGAATGTATATCGCTAAATTATCTTTTTTTTTCTCCATTCGACAGTTCTAGGATCGATCAGTTAGTCCTTCGATCCCATGGTCTTAACCAGGACTGAGGAAAATGATGAATGATAAACAGCTAAGTCAGCAAAAAATTTATTCAATCACTTATTATGAATCAATGCCATGTTATGAATCATGATTTTTGATCACAGATATAGATGAAACTACAAAAGCTGCAATGACGTAGAACTAAAAGACCGTGTATTCGTCACTTTAGTTGACAGCAAATGAACATTGCTGAATAATTACAGAATTGAATTTCATGAAATATAAATGCCACATTAAATTGCTTCATTTATGAGCTTCAATTAAAAAATGAACTATATTAAAATATCACAAGCTAATAATTTAGATCTTCTATTTCTTGGAATAAAAGCCTTTATAAAATAAATGAAGATTTATTTTACTCAAACTGTTATTGGAGCTTGTTCCTAGACTGAAATTTCATCAAAAACTTGATGGTAACATTTAACGAGCTTACATCCATTTCTTCTTTCTTTCTTTTTTGATAAAAAAGCAAGATGCTAAAACGCCATTATTTTTTGTTCATAAAAGTACTATTCAACTTGATATTTTTAGTTAATAACGGGCAATTTCACATGAATAATATTGTATTTAAATATAAATGAGGTATTGCACTAAATAAATTAGAAAAAACGGAATAATTATATTCATTTTTTTAAACGAATCAAAAAAATCCACAAAAACTCAACAAGTAATCTCAGCCAAATTTGTACCTTGCTCATTAAATTGCAGGCACATCCTCCCATTGACTTTGAATTGTTGCATCATTTAAAATGAAAATAATATCTTGAGCTTGCACTGCAGAATGAAGTAGAAAAACGGCATGCATTTCCTTCTCTGCTGACCTCTTGTTGCTCCTCAAATAACTTTGAAACTTTGAAGCATTTACCTTGCCGTGTACAGTTACTCTGTTTTCAATTACAGGGTACCCAAATAAACTTAAAAAAGAGAAAGGAATAGTGTTACAGCATAGCTTAGGTAGGTATAATGTAGGTATGTGAACAACAAATCATAATTTGTATCTTTTATATAAATACTATTATTTTATTTAAATGCAATAATGCAAAAAATACTGGTTTGATATTGACGGAGTTATTGTAATTTTTCTTGGCAAAAAATTAAAACCTTTTATGACTCGCAATCGTCACATTTTTTATGAGTATTTGTTTGTTTAGTCAATTTGAACACTAGATGGTCCATCGAATTTCAAAACATCGTCATAAATAATAAAAAAAACGCATGCTTATTAATACTAAATAACACAGGGCATCACCATATTTTTACTTCTGAAATAAAACCAAAAGTATAATTTGTCTTTGAGTACAAAATTGATCTCAATTTTTTTCTGGGTCATCAGGTTTCAGAAGTATTTGAGATTATAGTAATTCGAGACTATCATTGTTCAGAGACCTTTTTCATCATTACAACAACTACCAAATTGAAGTATGATGAATAAAACTGATATAAAAAGGTATTTTATGATTATAAAAGTGTTTTTATTAATTCTGTATTCTCTTCTGAACTCGACATATTTCCATCTTTAAGCTGAAAAATGATTAAAAACGACACTCTTCTCGAGACCATTCTAACTTATTCATCATTCATAGTGATAAAGAGTAACATAGCTAATACTATAGATCAATATTCTAAATTCAAAAATGTAACCTTATCTTATATTGTGTACGATTCTAATGTCCTCATAATGAAGTCATACCCCGAAATAATAGCATAATTAATACCGCACTTGGCACGAATTCGAATAAAATAATTATTAATAATTATACTTAGGTATATTTCCAATATTAAAATTATCTACTCATCATGAATGGATCTTTTGATTGTTTCTATCCTAGGATGTCCTTTCCGAATAAAGGAGTCCACTCTACTCTCTTAGGAAGCCTTGTAGTTTTTCTCGGATGATTTTTTATCTCGTTGTCCCTCGTAGAATACGGAGTTCCGAATAAGACTAAGAATATCTTTTAAAATGGATAATCAAGTTAGAAGTCTCTTTCCTTTTGTCGTAATTCCTGAAGAACAAAAAAGTCAACTTCTTCAGGTATTCATGAATGAAAAATGATCTTAGGCTTTAAAAAAAATTTCAAATTGTAATACATTTTAGTTTTATAGCTATAACTTTAGAGCATTTTACCTTAATCTGAAAGTAAATGTATCCGGTCAAAGTTTCAACTTTTGAATATATTCATTGTTCTATATCTATGGAGAGTTTCCCACCAGAGAAAAGAGACGACTCTATTGTAGTATGAAGCTTAGTTTTGTTCGTTTTTCTTATACGGCTAAATTTTCAGACTGTTACACTTCCATATATATTGGAATTCGAGTATCTTTTCTTGAGGATAAAGTATCTCGGTTCTCTTCTTTTGTCCTAATTCATAAAGAAATTTTCGCCTTTAATTAATGAAGATCAATCTAAACCCTTTAATAATCATAACATACCTTTTTAAATCAGTTTTATTCATCGTACTTTGATTTGGGGATTCTCGTAATGGTGAAAAATATCTCTGAAGGATAATAGTATGGAATTACAATAATCTCAAATATTTCTGAAACCTGACAATTCAGAGAAAAACTGAGACCAACTTTAGATTTTGCAGTTATTTTAATTATTATTTTTAATCCAAGACACAAAAATTTACAAATTTGGACTTCAGCAAGGCCTAGTTCTTCTTCGCTCTGTGGGAGGGAGCGCCATCCTGCTACCACAAATAACCACCTTTTGGGCTAATTGGCGTTCAACCAGGGCAAGGCATTGTTTCCAATTTCCTTATAGTAGGCTCTATGTCGACAGAATGTCCTTGTTTGAAAAAGTAGTGATACATCCTTGTTCCGTCACCTGAAAGACATTAATGGAGTCAGGATACTTAGTGGGGTTATACTTCATCCTCTTTTTTACGAAATAGACTGTTAACAGGGACACCCCAACAATGGCTTCAATCTCCATGGAGTTATTTTGAATTTGAAGGAGAGAGCCAATGATTATTGACACTCAATGAAGAAAAATAACAATACTCTATTTGTTTACTTTACTTAAACTGAAAAAAAAGTTGCCAGATGTCGTAAATTAGGATCACAGTCATTTAAATTAAACACCCTGTACTTTTATTTGTTGCGTTGCCTTTGGGCGAAATGGATGTTGAGCAGAATTTCCTGCCTAGGTTATTTAAGACTAATACATATTTATATGAAATTTAACCATTAAGTGTTTCGTAGGGTTTCGTGTAGAACAAAAGTAAATTAGCGGAAATAGCATCGCAAATAGCAAAAAGGGATTATATATAGGGTTATTTTTTATATGACATTGTGTTAGCAGAACAAACTAAATCTATATATATCTGAATAGAAGTACGTTACACAATAGCTGTAAAGTTTTTGCAATAATTGGTACGAATATACAATTTACAGGGTGTGACGACATAACTTTGTTTTTGCAAAATTTAACAAATGAAATTGTATTTTTTCGAAGAGTTTTTTATATGTTTAATAATGATATTATACATTTAAAATTTTGTTTTACACAGCCTATAAAATCCTATCAGATATCTAATGGTGTTCCCCATTGTCCAAACAAAACTTTATTGTTAACATATCTTATTTTATAGATAGGGATGATTAGTTGAGTAAGTAATTAGTTATTGACAATTTTGGAAAGGTCTTCGAAATGTTGTTTTGACGGAATAAATCAATACAGTTACAATTATTCAATTTGAACAAATAGCATCAATTTAGATTTTTTTTTTTTTTTGTTTGACACCGAATTTGAAGACATTAATGTAAAACCCCTAACATCATTTTTTTTTTTTTTTGCTATTACACGCTTTAAGGGTATGTAGAAGGGAACCCCGGATATATTTTCATATACTAAAATCACATCTTTTTCAACAAAAATTTATAAGTCAAAACAAGGCCCTAAAACTGTCTATAAAAATAATAACACCGATTTAAAAAACGTCATTAAAATAGTCAGTCTTCTTAATGGTTTCAACCCAACCCGCATTATTTATATAGTTATTTGTGTTCAACAAATTTTGCAACTTTCTAACTATGAAAATGAAATGAGAAAATTGGGTTTTTTTATATTAGAAATTGAAGCAATTAACTGAGTGCCACAAATCAAAAAAAAAGTTATTTTGCCATACCCTGTTCATTGAAAGACATGCATTTGTAAAACATGTTTTATACTAGTTTCAAATGGAGATATTTCCCCTTTAAAGGCAGGCTTCTTAATACACATACATAATTTACCCATTACCTACTTTTCAAAATATGTATCTGCTTTTATTAGTTCTACAAACCACTGCGTGAATTAACAGTGTACATAATTCTTTTCATTATATATGTTGTGTACAAGTTGCAACTTGTATAAAAAAATTGTACAAATGATAATTTATTCGTCTTAAAATGCACCATTTTCTTAAAACATGGGTCATTCTAATTATCAACTATTCATTGATAATTTCATTTTATTTTGATGTTTTAAAACATTTATTATGTATTTATGAGTAAAACAACTCTGGGCATTTGAACCGTATAATGTGACATGAAATACTTACATTTCAGTCATTTGTATTGAAATTTCCAAAAATTACATTATTGATATATGATCATTCACGGAATGTTCAATTATTGAATTATCCACATCCCAAGTACTGTAAATCCTTCATTTAAAATTATTTATCTTATTTTTGGTTGCAACTTGTCCAGTTTGCTAATACAAGTTGGAACTTATAATTATAGGATGCAGATTTTAAGTCTTCAGACGTAAATATTTTGGCAACCCTGAGATCTATGTCTATCAAGACATGGTAATCAGATTCATCTAATGAAATTGCCGTTGTAAAGATACAAAATCTTTTAGAGATCATCCGAATACCAACGCTGTAAAGCCATTAATGTGTACTTTCGTGCAAGGGGTACGCCCAAATACGTAAATAACTCTATAGATAAAGATGTTAAAGAGCTTAAAATGATAGTAAGAGATCCGGTGTCATGCTATAATTTTAAATGCATGTGTGTTGTCTAAATTAGGTAATTGAAACTGGATTTATTGCGGACAATTTGTTTTAAGAACTTTATGTTTTAGTTAAAGGGAATGTGGCGAGCTAGCTCTCCTGATCTGAACCCCTTGGACTACTATGTCTTGAAGAGAGAGTCCAATAAACGAGAACATTACACCATTGAGTCCTTAGAGGGTTCCATTCTCGATACAGTGACCAACATACACAAGGAGTCCCTCATGATAGGTTCAGAACCACAGTTGGAGGCTGTGGTTGAAGGTGGAGGTGGTTGGCTTGAGGGATTCACTTCACTATGGTCCCACTTATAGGTAATTCTAAATTGCAATAGGATTCATGTATAAAAATCGTGATTAAAAAGACATTGCATATACATCTTGAAAAAAAGTATTCTTTATGTTATTAATCACAGTACCTATATATGTTTGTACATAGTACTCAATGTGACCAGCTTGTAAATGTCTAATATTTACTACGCCGTATTTACACAATACTTCATTTGTAGAAATTTTAATAAGTAAATCTAATAATAAATTGGTTCTAATTTGAGGGGCATTTGCAGGATTATATTTTAAAGGGAGCTTGGTTTTTGGAATTATTTTGAAAATAATCAAAAAAATAATTTTTCTGAAAAAAAAAATCAAAGATCCAAAACTATTCACAGAAAATTTCAAAAATCCACAGCTCAAAAATTAAATGACCAAAAAATTTTCAAGTAAAAGCAAACATTCCTTAACTGAGGTGGGGGGCTACAGCCCCTCTTGACCAACCCCTTTGAACGCCCCTGAATATTGATATATACATAGTATGGGTAGATCTGTTAGGAACATATATATTAATATTGACTAATGTTATTGGCTGATAACAAAAGGTGTTATGATTACTTATGAAAGGTTCACATCTTTATCAGGTGGCATGGTATCTACTCTAATATACAGGAGATAATCTAAGGAAAGAGCAATCAAGTCAATGTAGAAAAAACATTATCACCATGAATACTCATTTTCATCAATTGTCTCAATTCATTGTTGAGGATGTGATTATTGTAGAGGAAAACACTATGTTAATTGTAGGAAAGAAAAATGCTCGGTGTGTGTGCTTACTTTCCATTCTGTAATAGACATTTCATATAATATTTTATAAAAATGCATTGATAAATAATAATGTGTATATGTTGTGTACAAGTTGAAATGTCTGTACAAGTTGCGTCTTGTTTAAGGAAATTGTACAAATTGAAATTTATCCGTCTCTAAAATTATACTTAATTTCAACAGTGATTATTTTGATTAACAATCATTAATTGATACTTGTATTTCATTTTAATGTATTTAAATTACATGGTAATTATATATTTGTGAGTAAAAATGAGGTGTGTATACAGACAAAAACTATAATTAAAGATTAGAAAAGGAAAAATGGTTAAACGTTTGCTCCTTCTTCTTTTTGTTCATTGTTTTATCAGTCGTGAATATCCTAACATCTCCCTCTAAAAGAAGAATTCTGGCTTATCGATGGTGTAAATTATTTTTCAAATGCATAATAAAATAAATATATACGATTAAATCATATAATAGGAAGCTGATACTTACAAGGGTCTTAATTCAGTAATACCATATGTCTCACTCCTGCCTTCTCTTCGCACTTTTACACAGATCCCAACTCTAGTTATGAGTAAGGATAGGCGTGTTTAGTCAAATAAATTACTGCTTTGAGATTAGAAAAGGAAAACAGTTGTTAACTTTTCCTTTTTTTCTTATTTTTTCATTCTTTCTCGAATTATTGTTGTGCTCACATCTCCTCAAACAAAGAATGTATTCTTTGCCAAGTAACTTTAAGTTTACACAACAAAATTAGTGAAATACACAAAAATTTGGCCATACGCCTGGATTGAAAATAATTTTGTCGAATATTCCGATGTAGTACTCTTAGAGCCCCCCATACAGAGTAAAAAGACATTTAAGGTCCTCGTCCCACATCTAGAATATTAATTCATACGAACAACATTTGGCTCATGATGATTCTAACAACTTTAACACCGACCTCTTAAAGACGCATGTTTCCTGCAATATACCTTTTTTCACCTGGGGAACCCCAATTCCTCAAAATTTATAAAGAAATATGCCGATAGAATCGTCCTTATGAGATAGACTCTACATAGATTAATGAAGGCTGTTAGCAAGGATGTAATCTCCAAAATTCAGGGCAAATTGGAGATAAAGATATTTTCATATTTCATGTTGATTAGACTAAAGACAACCGGGATAATGACATCTATATTGATGGGTTCTTTGGATGGCCGTTTCTTGGATTGTCCTTATCTAATCAACATGATAGACATAAAAATTGCTAATGCCATTAATGTTGCAAATTTTGTCGCTAAGAGTACGCAACAAACTCTTGGTTTGGACTTTGATGAAATAAATTTAAAGTTTTCATCACGGATGGAGCGTCCTACTATAAAAAAGAAGAGAAAAATAGCGAAGACTTCAAAAGAAGCTACCACAAATTAAAACATATGAATTGTGTAGCTCATTGTAAACGTGGCTGAACTTGCATATAAAGAATTTCCAAAGGCAAACGAGCTCATTTCAGAAATAAAAAAAATATTTTTAAATTTCGGGCAAAGAAAACAGAACTTATATTGCTTCTTACCCAATTCCCTTACCTCCAGTACCTATCGTTACTCACTAGGGAACTTGGTTGAAGACAATTGATTACAATTTCAATAACTTCAAAGAAATCTGGTAATATTTAAACAACTTTAATGAAAAAACATCATCGGCTGTTGTTAAAACTAAGGAGATTATAAATAATGAGTTTATTTATGAAGAATTGTCGATAATTAATAATAATCTCAACCCAATTACCGAGACTATAACGGAGTTAAAAGGAAGACTCCTTTTACTTGTTAGCTTGACTATTGTCGAACATTTAGGAATCGATATCAAGCTAGAGCCATTCAAAACTAAAACTAAATTTATATAGTCAAGAACAAAAGCATGAATGGTCTGAATGCTTCAAGTGGGGTACAAATAGTTTGTCTAACATCAGTTTTTTCAGCTTCGGAATTGGATTCCATGGATTCTAACATGTTGAAGTACAATTTATTTAAGATAAGTAAGTATAAGTCATGATAAATACTGAACATATTAATATACTCTTCTTTTCTTAGCTTTACAAATTACTTAGATGACAAAGAATAAGGATTCTTTATGGAATTTGAAGTATGATAGGAAAAAGACGGATTTTATTTCTACTTATAATTAGTACATTTTTTTCTGTATAAAAATGTATCATTATATTTTTTATACTTGTCATTTATATTTGTCCCTAATAATTTTTTGAATCAATTTGTAATATTTAGTGTTAATAACCTCAATTTCGTATTCTATGTTATCATTAATTTATTTCATTTTCTATGTATAAATACGTTTAAAATTTATAATTGATATATTTCGTAATAATTAATCGTTTTTTTAGTTGTGTTTTTATTTTACATATACTTCTTTAACTTAATATCACAAATAGACGTTATAATACTTTAATTTATAAATTTACTAATAATCTACTGCTACTGTAATTTGAAATATAAAGATTCTCCTTTTACACCAGCATCACGTGATATTCTATCCTCCAAAACCGTAACTTTAATGAATAGTACCATATGTCTCGTTCTCGCTTTTTACTCGCACTCCCTCGCTGCCCAGTCATAGTTATGAGTAATATTACTGTGGACATTTGAACAAAATAATGTCCACAAAAACACTTATATTTTAATAATGAGTATTAAAATGTTCAAAAATTACACAATTAATGTATGAATTATCCATAAAATATTCCATTGTTGCATTATGATCATCCAAAGTACTTTAAATGCTTCATTTATAATAATTTATTGCATCTGTGGTTACACCTTGTACAATTCCTTATTACCGGTTACAACTTGTACACTTAATTCATATACAGGGTAGGTCAGCAAAACGTGGACTGTTTATTAATGTTTATTTTCTCATTACTATGAAAAGTTTTAGTGATTATTTTTTAGTTTTCTTTTTCCACCATCATTTTTACATTAACAAACTATACTAACCATTTAGTCATTTCATCATCATGAGCGAGGAAGCGAAAAGGCAGCACATCTGAAATCTCGGAGATGTTGGAGTTCATGTGATGAAGATTATTGACAGTGGTAAATGTTCTAGGAGCCTAAATTTTGAGTTGACCAAGATGAAAACAAATGGAGAAGACCTCTTCAGGATTTCAGAAAGAGGGGAGAGGTGACATAATTTAATGAGGGACAAGAAGTTCTTGTTAAGTTTGGAGATGAATATAAAGGAGGATTTCACTAAGTCGACGATTCGTCTCGCCAATGCCTTCTTTGTGGTTCTTATGGCCATCAACAGGGGAATAAAGCACAACTTTGGACTAGTTTCTTTCACAAATACCCCACGCCACCTTCTGACAGAGAGCATGAAACCCAGGAGGCTCAAAAGGGGAAAGAAAATCCTCACATGGATCAAGGCAAATGGGTCAATTGTAAAAGTTTATCGGATAAGAAGATTTTCACAGTTTATCATTTCCACAACCACCAAAACGACTGCTGGCTAACAAAAAAATTAGAAGAGGTTCTAAGGGTTTATTACACCAAATTTCCAGCCCAAACAATGATCGTCAGCGTTGTGGCTTCTGATGGAAAGAAGATACCTCCGTTCTTCTTCAAGGCTGGTCAGAAAATCGGGCAGGAGGCCTACTATAAGGTGCTTAGGTACACCATTTTTCCATGGTTGAAGACCAAGTAACCGGATGGTAACTACGGTTTGACTCAGGACGGCGCTCCCCCTCACGTCTGCCAAGTGCCAAAAGTCCTGTGCAGATAACAAGGCTCGATTCTGTTCCAAATAGTTATGCTCCCCTTCCCCACAAGATTTGAGCCCACTTGACCTTTCTATATGAGTCCCTTTGGAGAAGTAAATCAACAGATCCACACACCCAAATGTAAACTCACTGAAGTCCTCCATAGTGGCTGCATGGGACAACTAGTCAGAGGAGTTTGTCATCAATCAACTTCGTCATAGCCTTCAGACGACGTCTAAAGCCTGTGATTGATAAGGAAGGTGGCCATATTGAGTGAAAAAGTTTTTCAAAAACCTGGTCTACATGCTTTGTTAATATAATTTTTTTTTCCTTTTATTGAAAATATAAAATTATTGATCTATTTCTAAATTCATCTCTCGAGTATTCATTTTGCTACTCTACCCTGTATATTTAAATATTATCATAATATTTACCCTGCCCTAATGCTATTTTTAATAAAGAAGTCTCTCCTCATTGCAGCAGTAATTCATTTTTCTCCTAAAAATCATAAACTGAGTGCGGCGAAAAAATCTTTACACTTTCAATCTAGAACTTTATGAAGATGTATTTCAGCAACCAGTTGTAATAAGGTTTGTCAATAAAATTAAAATAACTAATTTGATGCGTTGGCTGCTCTAATCATCGATGTTGCACCCCCCTTGGCAGCAGTGATGGCTTCCAGGCAGCACGGAAGGCCTTGTACCAATTGCGGTTGTAGTCCTCAAACATGGTATCTCAGAGCTGGTTGACAGTATCCTTGAGGTTGTTGATATTTGAGTAACGGATGGGGCAGGCCTTGGACTCAAAATGCATAAAGTCCAATGAGTTGGCATCTGGTGAGTAGGGGGGCACATTTTCTTTCGCCAGAGAGACAAGTTGTCTCCAACGACTTTTTGGACGTGTGTACAAACGCGCCATTCTACTAGAACACCAAGTTCATGTCCAGGAGGTTGGTCTGGGCCCATGGTAACAACTTCTCCTCCGTTGGTTTTTGCCAGCTTCCGAAAGGGTGTGGACCGAAATTCGTTGGTCACTTACAGATGGTATTTTCTCGGCTTCTAAGACACTCAAGAAGATCTAGTTTTTTTGTTTATTTTTAGTATTTGACAGGAACAGTTTTACTGCATTCACAAAAACTTAGATTTATGCAGCAAAAACGAAGAATGAAGATTTTTTCACCACACCCGGTAAAAAGTATTAACTTAATTCAGTACTACCTTATGTCTCGCTCACTTTCGACAAAAATCCATCCCTAGGCTTGCTATATTTGTTGAGATTAATTTAAAAGATATTTTCCTTCACTCATTAAAAGCGCCATCACTAGTCACTATTATTTCATATTTTGATAAAAGTTCCTTAAACAGTTAAAACTAATTTGAAGAATGGTTTAAGCTATAAGAGGAAGGAAATATATACTAGTCCGACTCCGTATCAAGCAAGGACATAGGCTGGAATCCCTCTGTTGTCGATCTTCAATTCTACTCTGCATTCAAGATACTTATAAATCCCCAAAAATTATGAATGTTACTCTCCGTCAAACACACTCAAGATTACAGTTGATACTTAGGTGTTATCCACTCAAGATTGAAAGAACAACGATAACAGCTTTAGAAAACATAAAAAAACTGTTAAAGTTGCCAACATAAGAAAATACTCTCAGGCTAAAAAATGCTTGTGGTTAATAGTTTTTTCCAAAAATCCGTGCATATGAGTAGTACAGCCCGTTCAAGGATAGCTGTGAGATCGTCGTAGGCATGACGCATTCCGGACGACCTTCGTCCTCTTACACCGAACTGAACATAGACACAGTGAAGGAAATTGCCAGCTTAAGGGAATTATCACATTGCCTTAAAATCTTTCACGAGTCAATTTGTAGAATTCTGCGTGAAAATTGCAACATGAGACGCGTTGCTGCACGGTTTGTTCCAAAAGAGCTAATTTTTTTACCGTATTCACCTGATCTAGCTCGGTGAAACTTTTTTGTTCCCAAAACTTAAATTTCTACTCCATTGAACCCGTTTTGAGTCTATTGAATCCATAAAACAAAATTTGTGGAAGGAGCTAAAACTGGGGAAAAAAAAAAACACTTTACCCTTTGTTTTTTTAATTTAGTCACATCAAAATAATAATTATCTTTCCTTAAAAAAAGCATCATTTTTCCTCATCAAATATATACTAAAAAAGACGGATTTATACTACTAGAGCAGTCTATAATTACCAGGGTGAGAGCCAATGCTAATAACATAATATATATTAATTATGGAGGTCACGGGCCAAGGTAATTTGACAGGAGGCGCGACAAATAGAGGAAAAAAATATGAAATTAAATTTATTTTCACAGTTTACAAACTTTCAAAATTATTCAATTTAGATTTTTTTACATATGTTTTCACAAGTTTACATCTAGAAAAAAGATTGAGGTTGCGATTTTTTTTTTTTTTTTCATGTTAGATAACTTCTCAATTATCATTATTCAAAAAAAAAAAAAAAAAACTTCATAGACTGTTCAAAAATAAGTCATACATTAATAATTATTTAATTGGTAACATCCTTTTTAGCCACAAACATCATATGTTTCAATTCCAGATGATTAAATAATATACCTGATAAAAAATTCACCTGTAAATAAATATATAATCTCTTCCATATGTTAACAAGGTGTCATACCTATAAATATGATTCTAAATATATAATGAAATACTCGTAATTTTGTGTGTTGCTACATATATAAATATATTCTTCAAAAGGAAAAAAAAGTGATTAAAAAGGTACTAGCCAGTCCTTATTTATCCAGCCCAGTCTTAGGATACGTCCTATGACTCCTTGGTACCGTTCTTTAAGACACAAAGTCCTTCGGAGAGTCAGTACTAGAGCTGATTAAGAAAATAAAAAAAATAAGTTGAATGATGTCATCAAGGATGGGACTGTATAAGTTTTAAGACTAATATGCAGGACTGAAATGGACCGTCTCAGACTGAAATGGATCGGAAGGACATTTTTCCGGAGCGTTCACAGGATTTGGGCTAGAGGGGATGTAGCCCTCCTCCAAATAGGGAGTTTTTACTATATTTTTTTTTGTCATTCAGGCAAATGATGCAGCAGAGAAAAGAATTTAATATTTGAAATTTTTTTCCAAGAAATTTAAATATTTGAAATTTTTTTCCAAGAAATTTAAATATTTGAAATTTTTTTCCAAGAAATTTAAATATTTGAAATTTTTTACAACATATTATAATATTGGATTTTTTTTCCAACAGATTACAATATTTGAAATTTGTTTCCAAAAAAATTTAATTTTATCAACAACTAAAAAAAAAAAAAAATAATATTAAAAATTCAATATATGAATTTTTGATTTTTTTTTCAAAAAAATTATTTTTTTGTGAATAAATATGGATTTTTGAAAAAAATTTCCAGAAAACTGAAATTTTGAATTTTTTTTGAAAAAATTTATAATTCTGTGAAAAGTTATGGATTTTTTTTGAAAAATTTTTTCTGTGAAAAGTTTATTTTTTGAAATTTTGAAAGCTTTTTCCAAAAATTTAAATTTTGAAAGCTTTTTCCAAAAATTTAATTTGTTCTGAATAACTATGGATTTTTTGAAAATTTTAGATTTGATTAAAAATAAAATCCAAAAACCAACATTTATATATATATATATAATCTTGTAGACTAGGGTGGGTCATTTTGAAGGGGGTAAAAAAAGTTCAAAGTTAATGGAAATTGGCATGATGAAAAATGTCTACATTTCAAAGTTAAAAATATCAAATGAATAATGTGATTCATCCGTATTTAAATAAATATTTTCTTATTGATCCTATCCAATGGTTCAAAGTTTAATATTTTCAATTTTTCAAGAGTAAAATTTAAACAAAAGGTTTTGTGATGAGATTTATTTAACAAAATCATCTGAAAATTAGTGCTTAGAACAACTCAGCTCTAATAATTGCGTAAATATGAGGTCTAAATCCCTTGTAGACCTTGATAATGTGATCAGACTCGAGTTTGCTCCATGATAGAAGCCTGTAGAGACTGGACACTCCTTTGAGGTGATACACACATCCTCTCCTCCAGACGCTCCAAGATTGAGTAGTTTAAGGGGTTTGCTTCTGGAGAGGAGGATAGCCACATGTTGAGGACTCAAAAGTCTGGAAAGTTGTGAGGCAGGAAGGCCAGAGTCTTAGCGCTACGATGACACGGAGCCCGTCTTGAATGAAAACAAAATCGTCCCCGAACATTTATCTACCCAAAGATAGCACTTTCTTATAACGATTCTTATTCAATGTTAGCATCTGCATTGAGCCGCTCTTTCCCTTCAACAAAAATGCAAGATAGACTCCACAACCCCCAAGACTATAGTTCCGGCTTGATTTTTTTTTGTTCTGAAGACATGTTTCACTGAAGCTGAGGCATTGTCTGGATGTTCGGTTGTGATGTAGCGGGTTTTCTGGTTATTCAAAATGGCATCAACGGTGAAAAAATTAGAAAGGAAAAAAACTTAGCCCAAAAAATTTAGAATCTTCATTGTGTTTTCAAACTGTCTCAGGAAAGGCCCAAAGTGGCATTGTTAACGCTTGAAAAGTCTACACAGTGACCAAAAGCACCGTCAACTACATCATCCAGTGAATCAAAAAGATCAACAATATCGAGGATAGGTCTAAATCTAAATCAAATGAATGACTAAATTTCATGTAATCAGCTGCAAGGGAAGCCCTTCAAGGGATTAGCGGAAATCATCAGTCAATCTTGCTAAGTTGTGATAAATAAGTGTAAAGTTGTAACACTACTACAGTTAGAGGAAGGAGAACATTCTATTTAAATACTTCAAATTATATGTTGAAGTATTGTAATTTAATAAGTTCTGTGTGTGCAGTCATTTTTTACTCAAAAACAAATTTTGGAGATTTCAAATATTACCCTAAAATGGAAGAGTTGATTAAAACACCATGTGACATTGATAAGAGTTACGACAAATATTAGCTACATAATTGTACAAAGTTCATAATAGTTTTTCACCAGGAATTGATCATCAAAAATTACGTTTTGACTGCAACATGTTGCATGATTGGAGCTGTTGGTCCTTCAGATATTATCTGAAACTAATATGTGTAATTAAGCATTCACATCGGAGTAATTCTATTGTGTGTGATAGCTGAACTGCACTTCTCCCAAAAAAAAATTTACATTGACACGGTTACCGTGTAAATATTCGTCTTTATTTTTATAATACCAAAAAATGCTTATAATTAACCACTCTATACAAATTATAGGTGAAAATTAAATGATTTATGACTTCACTACCATAAAAAGAATGAATGTAGAAACATGACGTAACCAAGCTTTAAACTTACATTTATAAAAACTGGTTTTGAAGGTAATTACTTAGTTTTCGCGATTAATACATATTTACAATTTCACAATCAATGCCGCAATATTTATGAATTTAGGACAACTTCTTAGACCTAAAAAACTTGAAATAAAGAGCAGACATACAAAATATCCTCAACACCTAATTTAAAGTAAAATCTACTACCTATTACGCCGACTGATACTTGCTTCACTTACATAATTAATTACTTGAAATTGTTTTTGTTTTTTTTTCAAATATTTATTACAAATATTTTTATTTTGGAATTCATTTTAAAAAGCGAATTTCTAAATTAATAAAGAAAAGTCTGTCTTTCAGTGGGTATAAAAAATTTTTACAGGGTGCACATTATATAATGCCACTGATGTAAAATATCATAAATATATTTTGATCTAAAGCTTAAGAATGTTGTAATATTAATTAACTATTTTACACGTATGGATATATCAATTAACATGTATACAGGGTGCACTGTATACAATGATCCCTGATGTTTATCACATGGTTATTTTAAATCCAAAAAATAATAATATAGTCGTAGTAATGTCGAAATATTACAATCTAATTATTTTTTTTTTTCTATCTTATTATTATTATTTAATTCTTTTGTGATGAGAGAACTCATCATATGAATTGATCTAAGTATTGAGTAATTTTGTGTGAGTATGCCCATGAACAAAGAAGAGTAACAATGAGTTGTTCTAGCAGCGATTTCTTTTATTTTATTAACAGCAAAATTTGTCTTTTAGCCAACGCCTAATTATTCACGAGAACCCTGATTAATACCGATAGTTAAAGAATAAATTTTATGAAATTTTTATGAATAAATGGCAGCTGACAATTATAAACCAATTAAAAACGGGACGCAAAAACATCCTATCCTTCTCTTGAGTACCCACTACACAATCTTTCCCATGAGTCCTTTGGTTAGACAATGTGGGATTACTTTTTAGATATTTTAAGTATAATAAATATGCTTATACTTATATTCTTAATCAAATGATTCATTAATTAATTATAGGTATAGGACACAATAAAATTTCACTCTTGCTTAACAATATTTGTGTAAATTCAAAGGGGGGGGGGCACCTCCTCTTTTATTACTTAGAAATAACATTTCAAATTTTATATTCAGGAATCAATTATTAATAAACGAAAAAATTACGTCTTATTATTCTGTAAATAGGAGTGGAACGAAGGCTAGTCATTTATTTAATATACAGTAGGGTGGAAATTATTTTTCAATTGGAGAAATGTGGAGTTGCAGGCGTAGAAAATGTTTCCTGTTAGGGGAAAGACATCGTATATGAATTTAGAATGGGTTTGAAAATGTATAGAGGTAGTTCAACGGCTTCAAAGTTTTGAAATTCTGCGATTTTTTTTTAAAGGTTATTTTGACCTGAATATCAACCAAAACCTTTGGTGTTACAACAAACTTTATAAGACAAGAAATTTAGTTAAATAAATTTACAATCGAAAAAAAATAGTTTTTTGTTTCTAATTGGTCAAAAAAAAAAAATATTTCCATAACTTTAATTTTTTTGCTATATTTCTGAAATACTATCCTTATTTACAACTTATGTTTCAAAATCATAAGGAATGGACAATTTATTTCTTAAAAAAGTAGACAGAGCAGGTTAATTTCCATAAGTTTGACCTTTTTCAAAACTTTTACTGATCTTTTTTCGATAAAAAAGCCATTTTAACTTAAAATCATCTGATTTACTCAAAACCTTCGTAGTAGTCCTAATTTAAGAACTATTCTGGGGTAACTTTAGTTGAAAATTATCATTTTAGGCAAGATGATTATGGGGTAAGCTTAAGAAATATCAGAACGTAAAGAAGAAATATATTTGCTTTTTTCAGTGATAAAACTTTTATATATTTTCCTAATTTATTATTAATCTAACTTTTGAATATAACTTGATAAAATTCAAGTAATTTCTATTGCTCATATGTCTTTAAAATTAAAATTTAAAAGAGTATTTTTCCTTGAATCAAGGACATATAAGCTTCGATGATCTTCAACCACTTGGAGAAGGAATGGAAGCTGTGATTTATCAGATGTTAGTAGATCAATATATTATTTAATGAGACCAACTCCATACTCAGTAATATCAGTAACAACTTTTAAATGAATGATGGTATCAGGAGCTGGTCAGTAATCATCTCGATCAATCCATAAGTCAGGATTTCCTCAAGAAATTTCTCTTGGAAAGCAGATTTCGGAACAGTTTATTTTTTAAACTTTGTATGGACTTTACCATACTTATTTTAGATTCTGAACTTAATGCACTGTCAAATAGAGCCAATCCAAGAAGTACTCTAAGTGCTTGAATAATTTTTTTGATGTTGAGATTCGATATGTCTGAATAAGATGAGGAATATTTAAGAGGGACTTTATTAAGTTCAGGTCATTATTAGGTGCACTTTAGTCTTGAGGAGCAGACATCAAGGCTCAGGGATATACTTTCACTATAAACACCCAAATATTACGCAATCCTGGGTCTTCTTTGTCGGTCAATTTGAATTGTAATCAAAACATTCAAATCTGTAGGCAGTATAAAACTTTTTATAGCCATCAAACGTGGTGTATAGCAACCAGGTGACATAAATTTTACACATTGTGTCTGCACATCACCAAGGATTATAATTACCAGGTTAAGGAATTATTTGTGATGATTTGGATGATTTGTTTCCCTAAATTTCTTCACATAATCAAGGGTCTCTTGTTGCATATGTTCTCCAAGACTAGCTATTTCACAATCTTCAATTCCATTATCATACTCATATGTATTAATGGATTACCCTTTTTTCTTTAAATCTTTTCAACATTTTAACATTAAAAGAAGACGTAGGTCCAAAAACATGAGTGGAATGCTGATTAATTCCATAATATGGTGTCTACAGGTGAGAAGTAAAAGGTTTTTTCCTAAAGAAGTACACAAGTTCTAGCAGTTCTACCCTTCTTTTAATTTGTTGTGGCAAAGAACATGCCTTAAATTTGATAACATATTTTCCGAAATGAAACATTTGAACTAATTAGCAGTACTCAGAAATTTTATCTCAGTTTAAATAAGGTTTAATTACAATACTTATTCATTAAAATTTGGCTATTAAGACTTTTTGGACCAAATAAAAGTCAGAAAAAGGTCAAAATATTTACAAAGAGTATTTCTTATTACTCAACTACGAGTAATTAAATGGATCAAGCTGAAAAAGTCTTTTTATTCGAAAAAAAAGTTAGAAAAGGTCGGGAAAGGTCAAATTTATCCTAACCTGATTTTTCTATTTTGAATAATAAATGAACAATGGCTAATAATTCAGGTATATAAATTGTTTGTATGGATATTGTTTCTTTTAACGAGTATTGGACAAACAGCGAAAATGACGTATATTGTAGTATTTATTCTTTTTGACCAATTAGCACAAAATGTTAGTGAAAAAACAATACCATATTTTCGATAGCAAATTTATTTAGTTATATTTATTGTATTATTAGGTTTGTTGTTATAGGAAGTATTTAGAAGATAATTAGGTCAAAACTCCCTTTTTTGAAAAAATCCGTAAAATTACAAACTTTTGGAGCCGTTGTATTTAAATATGATGTTTTTCAGATTAAAAAAAATTGCGTCCCTTGTAACTTCACATTTTTCAAATTAAAGAAATAAGCTCCATCCTAATGTATATGTGATTGACAAAAAAAACACAAAAAAATGCAACATTATCCCATTTAGACTCCATTTTGATCAGTTTGTGGTTTTGATAAAGTACGGTTTTTCATTTCAATAGGAGTCATTTTTTTTTCATAACCTAGAAAAGTAAAAAATAGTTAAATACCAGTAATCAATAAGAATTGGAATCGAAAGTTAAACATTCAAACTAAAGTGAATGAGATGTTAGTCACCTATATTGAACCTGTAAAAAATGTATTAATACATATTCCAATACATACCACAGTTAATTATCAGTAGTTTAATTTTTTGATGGAACACTATTTCAGAACCACATTATATACCTACCTATAGTTGAACCGTAAGATAAACTTACATTACTTCCTCAAATTCCTTGAACAAATTTATCCACAAAAACAAAATACAGTTACATACCCACTCTTTTGGTATAAACAATCAAGACATACGACAATGCACACCTTATTGTACGTAGATTGATATATATCTACCTGACTCATACGTACTGCACCACGCTAAGTTGTCATGCAACAAATTGCTCAAAATAGTTGTTAATGCACTATACATTTATGCGCTTTTAAATTTTTTTTGTAATTGCCAAACAGTTGACAGTGTTTATTATTCTGCAAAGGTGTTATAGTTATTTTTTCATTTGTGAGGATATTATATCTAAGCACAGAGTAACTACCAGGCCCGTGACTACCTTGTGAGGGGGAAATGGAAAAGACTACATTTGATAACAAAAAAGTCAAAATTATTTTGTCAAAAATTTTGATCACAATTAGAAAAAATACATTAAAGTCATTTTTTTATCAATTACAGGGTGCGTGGACAAAATCTGCCGCCTTTAAAGACGACATTACTCTATCAGCTGATGTTTGATTCGTCTGTTTTTGGTGTTAAAATTTTTCCCGGGTATAGGCTTCAGTTATTGTTTACCACTTGTAGCGATAGCATCATTTTGAGCCCCCAAGAAAAGTCATTATGTTCAATGAGAGAGATCGTAGGTGCGCTGCTATTCAGATTATGCTTAGTGATCACATAAAATTAAGCAATGCTGACATCTTTGGCCTTCTGTCAATGCCAGTTAGAACGGTCAGAAGTCTCAGGAAGCAGCTGGAGGAGTCATTAGACACGATGGACGTTGTTGACAGTAAGAAGAAGGAGGAGAAGAGCACCAGGATTGTCCAGGACGTCACCTTCATCAACATCGACGAGGACCCCCAGCGTTCCATGAGAGTCATGGCTAGGGACCTGGGCGTGGCCGAGTGGACCGTGAGGGCTTGTGTGAAGGAAGACTTAAGGTGCAAGTCCTACAGGCGTCAGACAGCCCAACTTCTGACTGAAAAGACTCAAGGGTTGCGGCTGCTCAAAAGCTTCATGCTGCTGAACATCTTGAAGAACCCAAAGTCGTCCTACATGCTCTGGTTCTTCTCTGATAAGAATTTTGTTCAAGATCAAATCCACAACTCCACTGTCATGGTCTTTGGGGTCGTGTCAAGTGAGGGTCATGGCATGCCGCCCCACATCTTCGGGACAGCCCTCTGGGTGAACACGGACATCTACCTGCAGGTCCTGGAGGACATTGTGTGGCCGTGGATCAAGTCTGTTGTCAGTGACAGGCCGTGGATGTGGCAGCAGGACTCGGCTCCGACCCACAAAGCTAAGCGGACGCAAGAATGGCTGAAAAGCAATGCTTTTGCGTTCGTACCCTTCTCCTCTTGGCCTCCCTCATGACCGGATTTGAACCTGTTGGACTACTTTGTCTGGTCCTACGTGGAGAACATGACCAACCGCTCCTCCCATAACGCCAAGCAGATTTCGCAGATATACGGTATATACAACTAGCAGAAGTTACCCGCCGTTGGTTGGGTTAAATTTGAGACGAAAATAGTTTAATAATTTGGGCAATTGGATTGTTTATATTCTTTCATTCCTCTCAGCTGTTGTCTCTACTTCTTGTGCCACTGCATTTCGTATTTCTTGGTGTTGTAGGTAGTCCGTAAAGATGTCCAAGTTCTCTGCAGCTTTGTAATTGTATTGAGACCGGTGCAGTGGAAATTGCCCACGCGTCGCCTGTTTGTTACTGCTCCGACATTTTTACACTAAGATACATGAGATAAATACAAAACTTGTTTATTTTTGTTTCAGCTGTCGTTTGGTAGCATAATGAAACCTCGTAATAGAAAAACATTGATGAAATTGTCCTTAATAAGGTACTGTAAGTTTTGGGTCCCAACTCTATATGTTAATTGAAATCAAGAATACTTCTTTGTGAATCTCGGTATTTAGAGTTTGTTTTAAATATTAAGTTGAAGCAGAGTCACTATTTTTTTTTACAAATGTGAATCAATTTATAGAGAAATAGTGCAGTTTGGTGAGACTCAATAAGTGCAATAATTGAGTTCGAGTGTCGTGAATATGAGTACATAGCTCTGATTCGGCCATCAACAAAATTAAAGCTCAAACATTTAATACAGTGGCTCTCAACCAGAGGAAATTCTGAATGTTCTGAGGGAAGGGAAACAAGTTTAATCTTCCTCCCCAAACATGTTCATTAATATTAAAGTTGATAGAACGACGTAGCTCAATGGACAAAGCGTTTGAGATAAATTATTATCTTGAACTCAATGTGCGTAGGTTCAGGACCCGGTCGTTTCTAGGGAAGGAAATATACGATATGTATATGGACTTCAAAGAAGACTCCTAGGTCGGATGGAGTAAATGTAATAATATAATGTTTACTTATACTTAGGGATGGGCATCGAGCGAGTACGTGTAAAAACGGGAGCGAGACATATCGTACTGCTGATTAGATTTAAAGTTTTGGACGATAGAGTATGACATGATTCTACTATAAAAATGAGTATTTTCTATATTTCAAATTGCACTAGAACAGTTAATATTAAAAAATTGTCGAAATTTTCAAATTGAGGAATACTTAATTTACTTCGTGAAACTCATAAAAATAACTTTCATATTTCTATATTATAAATCCATTAACATAGAGATCTCCTAAATTTTTCCCTTTAAAGTCTTTAATATGATATTTTATACAATGAGTAATCAAAAAATAATAGCTCAGATTCCTTCCTTGCAAAGGAGATTAAAAGATCGCAACATTGAAGAGATCCATTCACGATGAGTAGGGTTTTCAATATTTCAAATATTACAATTATTATTTACTTTATTTGAATTTGTACGAAGCACGGTATTATTTTATATATAAATGTTAATTATTACGAAGTATGATGTCTTTATCGTTACATTGAAATAGTGAACATTATTTGAATGTAACGATGACAACGTCATACTTTGTTATTGTTACATTGAAATAGCTAACATTATTAAGATAATTTATTATAACGTATGCTTAAATTAGTAAGTTAAATATATATGGTAAATTTCAAAAAATACAACTAAAATAAACAATTTTATTAATTGTAAGTAGAAGTCATAAGTAGAGAATCAGACAAATTTAAAAGAACAAATGATAATATAAAGAAGTTATTAATATAAAATAAAACAAATAGATTCAAGAAATTATTAGTGACACTATACATATACAAAATATAATGTGACAATTTTATGCATAAACAAATATACTTATTAGCAGAATAGAATATACTTTGGCAATGCAGACAAAACTATTGAGAAGAGAGAGGCACATTATCTTTAGGAGTCTAGAATTATCTTCTACTCGTTTTCCAATGACAAAAGAGGCACACATGTAATGAAGAAATCAAGGGTTCAGGTTAAATAGGTAATTATCCATATAGATTACACATCACAAACTCTACAATATAAATGGAAATGTGAGTGAGATAAGTTATTTTTGCGTTAAATACATGAAGGAAACGGAAGGACTCTTATAAATGATATATTTTTCTTAGAGTAAGAGACGAAGCAGAGTTGACTTAAAAACAAAAGAACTTTAGAATTTCAATGAAGGACCAGTGGATGGACGATAAGAACTTTTTATGTCCCTCACTAGGGCTTTCAGTGGTTCATTCCGTCTTTTTATGGAACTAAATCGTTCTTATAGCAGTACATGATTATTTCGTAAAAGATTTTGAGGAATTTATGTATTTTTGAACATATAGGCAATGATTCACGAGCTCATAAGTCACTATCATAGACCTTGAAAGGGAAGTTGGAATCTGTACAATGAATGAGGCTTTCATTAAAGAAGATGAGATCCTTCGAGGGAGGTACACAGAGAAGAAATTTCTTAAACAGAAAATGAGGAGAGGATCAGAAGGCGTGTTACTAGGATATCCAAATGGAAAAATATGATCTCCGAGGGAAAATGTATAGATGGATATCCAATTAAATGCAATCGAGGCGGAGGGAGAAATTTTTTTAGTCATTTGACTAATAAAATTAATTATATTCAATTTTACTAAGCTAAGTGTCAAACTATAGTGTTTATTAAAGGAGATGTTGTACAATAAATATTAATAAATAATGAAGGAAAAGAGAAAAAAAGGAAAATCTACCAACTGTTTTTGTTTTCTAATCAGTAATTTATTTGACCAAACAGCCCATCTTTAATTATACTTAATCAGTGCAACTCCATCAATTAAAGGAACATATTAAATATTAGTTTCTAAATATATTATCCTTAATTTTACTTGATTTTTGTATAATTAGACATATTTTATAGGAACTGTATTCATGATAACTTAAGAAATAATGTATCTTTCAAATCCTACAATGTTTTCTGTTATTTGCTTTTACCTATAGTTTTCATCTACTAATAGTTACTTCAAGTCGAAATATGGCTCTGAATCGTAACCATACTCTAAAAGTGTGTTTTAAAAAAAAGCTTAAACGACAAACTTAGTTCGTTTAGAAATTGTAATAAACATTTTTGTGTTCTATGGCTTAAGTAACAAAATTAAATACGTGTTTTAGTCGGCAGGTGAAAATACTGTTCAAAGCAATGAATTATAATTAATAGGTTTTTAATAGATAAAAGAAATGTAATTAAGTAAACGGAGCACCAGGAGAGGGTGGGAGTGAGACATCTGGTACTACTGAATTGATAATTATGTTAAAATCAGCTGCCCGTTATATGAATTTGGAGGGAGAAAATGAATTACTGCTATAAAGAGGAGAAAATTCTACATTTAAAATAGGAAGGACAAAGTAGTTTTTAAATTTAAGTTCGTATCTATTTCTAATTTGGTATTTCATTTTACAAGAATTTATAGCAAAGATAGGCGAGAGGTATACGTTAACACCTCTAGTGTTGTGTGTGCCCCTATTTATTTAATCCAGTCCAGTCTTAGAACCGATTACATTGGTCCTTAGAACTGACCGTGCTTACGACCGTCCTTAACTGTCGGTCGTTGAAATTTTTCATAAAAATATTGATGGTAAGTTACCCCAAATATGATATACGAGGTATGTATTAATATCATTACACATATTTTGCTAACAACATCCCTGTTTCAATTATGATAGAAAAATATTATATTTTTCTTTAGTGACGTAATTTATTTTATTATTTAATGGAACAATTAAATAAAGGGGGAAACCCAATGACGTCACAAGGGCTCTATTTTACATTGTTTAAGGACCAAAAAGTGGAAATGAACTGGATTTTGGTGCAAAATAAGGGTAGATACAAGACTAAACACCGGTACGACCTATTAAATAATGAATAAAAAAGAACACATGCAAAAATCTTTTTCCTTTTTCTATTTTTTTTTTTTTTTTTTTTTTCATTTTAAATATGATGACTTTATTTATAACCCATTTCCCCTTAAATATAAACATTGAAGGTGATTAGATTTGATCCATATGAAACAATAGCTCACTAAGTCTTTTTTGACTTCCTCAGCAACTCATTAAAATCGTCAAATGGGATTAACTATTATATTTATTGTAAAAAGTATGCGCCCTTCTTCAAGCCCACGAGTGTTTTTCTTCTCTATCTTTCATTATAGTCAAAAGGAAATTTAACTCATGTATGAAATACGTATTTTCCTAATTCTATGAGATTATAACAACTATGTGTATTAACTCTCCATAAATTTGCACCTCCTGTTCGCTCCTCTATAATAATTAAATAGAGTGTAACGATCCTTAACTAAGTTTTTCACATAGTACAGTAAATCCTTCTATTACAAGCAATAGCAATGTCTATAGTAACTTCTCCAACTAACTAAAATGGATACAGAGCTTCTTAACAACCCTTTGATAACAATTATCAGCTCTTGCCTTTTAGGACGAGGAAATTATCAGTCAATTGCTGGAGATATGTCTTGTAGGAATCCGATTTTAAAAACAGGCAGCCTTTGTTGGGGACACACTCTCGTGATTCCTACACAAATCAGACTTAAATCTCATTAAAATGCAATTTCACGTTCGACTCGAACTCAAAACTTGACAAAACTCCAGGTTTGAGACGCAGAAACATCCTTTATTTCAAATAGTTGATGTAGCTATTTAAGCACCATTCATTTCTTTATACAGAGTGGGAACACAGAACTTGCAGTAGTATTTAATTACGATTTTATTCTAATTTTATTTTAATTGTAAAGTTTTTAATACGCCACAAAACGAAGGCTGAAACAAGTACAGCCAAGTTTTGTTTTTATCCCATGTCTCTAAGCTTACAAATGTCGTAGCAACAGCAAAAAAGGCATACATGTGCGATCTCATCTGGGCTGGTGTCAATGCCGAGAAGCCTACAGAGACTGTTACCATCTCCATTAGGACTACAAACTAAATAATAAAGTCAATTACAGCCCAACACATCTAAAAACTATCAAAAATGAAGTAGCAACAATATGATTCACTTCAGCCCTGCCTCCATTTATACCATTATTTCTTCTTAAAATATTTAAGGAAATACTTAAATCTCACACAATTTACAATTTAAATCAGGGATGTACATATTTCCCGGGGTCCTGTGATTTTAAAAATGTGTTTCCCGGGAAATGAAAACCCCTTGTACATAACGAAGGACTTCCCATAGATAAAAACACGAACGTTATGAAATTGTATATTTAATAAATAGGATATTTTTTACTCGTATTTACAGACAATGAGAGTCCAAAGAGAGTATTGAGTCATGCATAAAGCAGTTTGTATGACAGTTGTTTGTATACATAAAACACGTGAATTGACATGAAATCATATACAACTTCATAATAAAATACTATATTCTATAACAGATGATTGGACATGCTTTGAAATTGTCATGTATTGAATAAAGTATATTCAATTTACACACTCGAACAGGGTGGTTCAAAGATAAAGACACATTTAAAAAAATATTCACCGATTATGGCATGCTTTTGAATATGTATTAATTGTTTTATAGTGATTTAATATTGTTCTGCAGTTGACCAATATCTAACGAAGGGATCGGTATAAAGAAAAAACTAAAGTCATCAAATAGAAAAGGAAAAACGGTTGATGGGTGTGTTTTTCTCCTTTTTTGCTCATTATTTAAAAGGTCGTCGTGGTGTTCACTTCTCCCTCTTAAGTATGTATTCTCGCCTATCTTTGCCATAAATTATTTTAAAAATCCCCACCAATATATCATTCAATGTACTTGCCCATGTTATGAACAATATGATGGAGCCGTTTTACCAAATATTTTGCAGACGTAGTCCTTCCAGCTACCATTAGGGAGTCCATGCTCAGGCTGGAAGCTGCATTAGCCTCCCCTTGGACCATACTCTACATTAAAAAGTCAAGGTGGTTAACATCAGTTGAAGAGGTAAACACAAAGTTATAAAAAATTTCTTAACCCATTAAGGCCGGAAGTTAAAAACTGGTCCTAGATGAACGGAAACGTTACACACTGTTTTTAACGCTCCTAAACAATTCATGCTAAAGGTTGAGCCAAATTGAATCATCAGTTTTCAATTTATTAACACGTAGATATATCTACGCATCGGCCGTATAGACATAAAAAAATCACACGATTAAAAGGAAAAATGTACTTTCCTAACAAATATTTAAACTTTTATCAACTGAGGCAGATATATTCATAAACTACATAAACCAAATAATAAAATCAATTATTATAAGTTTTTTTTTATTTGTTTTTTCTATTGAATCTAATATTTTTAAAGCAGTTTAGATGCACACAAAACTTACATTTATCACAAATAAAGAGAGTTTTCCCATTGTATTCTTTGGAAACTTTTGCTTTCTCTGTGTGACTTATCCAGTAATCTTTCATGTCAAATCTGAAAAGGCCAGTTTGTTTTGATGGTAGATGCTACTATAGCAAATTTGGTGTTCCTTAACTTTTGCAATAATAGAAGGCTAATGTTTCTATAAATTATTTTAGTTAATTATTTCATTTATTGTGTCATTGTTATTTCTTTAATCTTCATTAACTGATAAGCCTTATCGGGAGTCGTTGGTGTAGTTGACACCATATAGAAAAATATTGGTTACTAAATTTACCAAAAGAATAAAACTACCCATTGCTCGAACACATTGCTCATATTTTGAACCCAAATCAAATGGGTAACTCAAATATATTGCTTAGCATAATGCTTTCCAAATATGAGGACATACTTTCATCAATTGAGACATATTTGGGTATTTCCCCATATTTTGAGCATATTTGCTTAGCAGTGCTGGGCCCATGAGTTAAAAATAAATAAAATTGTAATATTTTATATACTTTATAACATACTATTATATTTTTTTACGTACAAACGGCCGGAGCGTTGATATATCGATGTGAAAAATTACTTTAGAAATAAATGCCAGAAGAAAACAAAATAAATCTTTCATTCTTGTTCCTCAGTATCTCCAAATTATGATTAAAATTTAAAATGACAGATTTATCCATTATATAATGTAAAAAAATATATATAAATTATATCTATACTTTTGATAGAGAAGGTTTTCCTTCTCGTCATTATTACAAACTTACTTAAAAACTGAAGAAAAACATTAAAATAAAAGCAGAAAACCACTGAATCTCTTTTGTTACTGTATAAAGATATAAATGAAGTAAAAAGTACATAAATATATTCACCGAAAATTAATATTGCATCAGCAAAAAGTAGAACCTCTACGTACCGTCCTTAATGCACTTCAAAAAAAAATTCTAAAAAACCCATCTTCCACGATGTATAACTTGTGTAACAAAATCTTTACAGAAGAGAAATATAGGAACAAGAGATATATTTTTCTGTGTAGTATATATTCAGAACGTTGCCCGGGTTTTTTGCTTCCACAGCTGACATCATACTAAGCCTGGAAACTGCATTGGTGTCTTCCTCGACAATACTCTATCATATTGCAAAGTTAAGAGGTCTGAGATAGGGTAAAGAACAGAAAAGTCAAAAAGGTTTTTGCCCAAAACAGCTAAAAATTGTCTGTGAATCATTCTTGCACTTATTTTGCAGTGTGAAGTAGGAAACATCTATAGTAGAGTTTCTCTCTGGGGATCCCAGGATTTATCGGGGTTTTACACAAACAGGAAATTGCTGTAAATATATTTATTTTCCTGGAAAATCCTGCATTTAATCATTTATACTATAAGTTTCATTTGATTAATTATATTTCAGCAAAATTAGCATGTTCATTACTTAGTATTATTTTTATTTGTAGGTCGTATTAGGTTACGGAATTTTTAAAAATTTGAACCCGTGGGTCTAAAAAACACTATTAGTGATCATGATAAATATAAAGAACATGATAATTGAACAAAACTTATGGGATAAGACACGCTAAAACCACATTCTTTCTTCTTAAAATAAAATAAATGAAATACTTAAACATTCAATACGTCTCAGTTCCGTGAAATTTAATATAAAGAAGATTCAAGAGACTGGATGAATTGATTCCAAGTTGATAACTAAACATCCAAGATCGGCTTGTAATACGGGGAACGTCCGGAATGTTCCAGCTAAAATTTACTGAAAAGCTAGCAAGTCAAGAACAATAATCACAATGGAGGAAGATGGGTCAAGGACTCCGATGAATTGAGTCATCTATACGCATCATGGAATGATTTCCCTCAACTTTTGTTACAGTTAGAACTTCACCGATAATGCACGGACCAAGCATTTGGAAAGATATCAAAATTCATTTAAATTTTCCTAGCGAGAGGGTGTGTTGTATGTTCGGATGGAAAGAAATGGGACCGTGACCAAAAATTCAACACGAAAACTGACCAAATCTCGGCCCCCACATCAAAAGATGTCCCATTGGGTCAATGGACTTCTCCAAAGTGGATTAATAGTCGGTCCCTTGGTGTTTCAGGAGGGGTGTCAAGTAAAAGAGAACAGCTTCCTTTGATTTTTATCCTGATGGCCTCCGTATAAAGACTTGTGATTACATTTCCTATGTTTTAGAGCCTGTGCCCTTTCACTAGTTGGAAGTCAACTCTTCCAAGACAATGAAAGGTCACCTATCAACTAGACAGAACTCCGATACACACACTAATTCATTAACAATAATGGCCTAAAGCACACATTCCATTTTAGCCTCCTTCGAGTCCAGATTAAAAAAACACCTCGAATACTTTGTGTGGTTTTATATCGAGGCGAAATAACTACAGACTAATTGATATTTGATTACTTATGCAATATTTCTGCCTCGTGTATACATTACTTAGACCGATACGACACTATTCACATCTGAATGCGGTAACAAAATACCCACAATACTATTAATTTGATGAACTCAAAGTTTAGGGTACCCTAAATCTGGAACATCCTGTATATATACTTAAGAGTACCTGCGTATTACATAAAAACAAATCCATTCAATTGGATTTGACCTTTGAAAATATTCGTTCCTTTGATTTGATTTTTTTGTCATATTTTAAATGTATGTAGACCTTAAATTTATGCCTGGCCTTGTAATATAACTTAATTAAATTGAAAAAAGACATAAATTTTTTACTAACTCTGTGTATCCTGTTTCATTTTTTATCGAATTTTTTGTTTCTCCTTTTTTTATGTCGTGTTTTTTTATTACTATCCCACACAAAGCAAAGTTATAAAGAGCGTTTTCATGTGACGTCAGAATGATTCATGTTATCCATAAACTACCAAGTTTTGATAGCAATGAAAAGCCTTTTTTCATAAATATTAAGGAAAATACCGAATTAATGAATTTCAAAGTGGGATTAAATACAAATCTAAACATTTTTAGTACAAAGTACTTTTATTATGTTCAAATGTTCACTGTTTATCATTGACATTAAGTAGTATTCAATACAAGTGTTATGTATTTTTTATTCATAAAGTCATTTGATGGATTTTTATGAAGGTTCATTGGAAATCTATACATTTTATGTTGTATAATATTGTTCTATAATGGATCAATATTTCATGCAATATGGTTACCCTTCCTCTGAACAACTTAAAATGCCTCTTCACTGACTCCTAACTTGTACACAGAACGTCTTACAGAAGTTTTTTCCTATGATGAAAGAATCATTGGCGAGCCTGAATTGTCCTTGATTATACACCAAATTCAAAAGTCAAGATGAGATGCAAAGGTGGGAAAAAGTACTCAAAATTGTCTTTAAACCATTCACGTTCTTCAATATTTCTTCTAACAAAAACGTTGTTGCAATATTTCAGAGGTAGGTAAGGCATAAATATAATCCAAGTGGCGAAAAAACAACCCGTTGTCAATATTTGTGCACAGGAGTACCTATTAGCGACACTTTTTTTGTCAGCCAGTGGCGTCGAGCAACCATGAATAACTAATAGTCATGAAAATCTTGTGTATTTTGGGCATGTTTAAAAACTAAGGAACCGAAAATCCACCATTCTATTTTGAAGAATATTCTTGAGAAGAGCAGTTTAGCTGTCATGACCTTTCATTTGATCACTTATAATCAATACTTATAAACAAGGACATTGTCAAGAATTACACCGATGTCGATCCTCCCTTCTACTCTGAGTTCACAAAGACTTGCAATTATAACTCCACGACAAATCCTCATGGTTACTCTCCGTCTTTTATGAAAATACACAAATGTTCAACCACGTTTTAAATATAATTGAATGTAGTAGGAGAGGAAGTCCTCTACTCAGGAGTTAAATAATAATGACACCAGTTCAGAAAAAAAAAATCAGATTGTCAATTTCAGAAAACGAGCCAACTAAAAAGTACACACGATTTACATAACCAATAATGAATTGTAGAACCTCAATGAATTCAACCTGTTAATTAAATTAACAGGGTGAATTCTACAAAATGAAGAAAAAGTTGCATACTTGGTGAGGAAAAATGATAAAGTGTAGTGAAAATAGCGTCACACAACCTTTCCTTTGCATACTAATGGATTTCTTACTTTAACTTTAACAAATAAATACGACAATAGATCAACACAAAATTTTATTCCTGTCCTTATGGAAACGGGGCATAAGTATTACATAACTTATTACTTTGTACATTTATCACAAAGAATCAATAATGAAAAAACCATGACATATCCAGTGAGAGGAGGAAATCGACAGCTGACAATAAAATACATAGCGAGGTAACGCCGTGTAAAGCTTTAGTGTAATGAGATCTCTACATGCAATAATCTTAATTTTATGACGTTAATTATGGAACACCCTGTATGTATAGTCGGTATTTCCGTAAATGATATACTTTTCTAGGCTAGGGAATGAGACATACAGACATATTACAACAACAAAAAACCCACAACTAGATAGACAAAGAGGAACAAACGTAAGGAGTTTCAAAAGCAAAAAAACAAACGTTTATAAATCATGTATAATGAACCTTTGTACATAGAGGGATATATGTAGTATATGTACCTTACACTGATGATAATTATTTCACCTATGGTACACAAAAGTATAAATGTTGTATGGGTCAGGAAGTACTAGATATAACTAGATCCAATTACAAACTGAAAAGAAGTCTCCTCGTAGGATGTTTGCTCCTGATAATCAAGGGGATGTTTTGACTTAGATAGTCCCTCTCTGTTGATAGTTGAATTAAATCGTCTAATACTATATACAAAACATTGTAATTATTGCAGCTTCCGTTCTTTGTTTTCCTTGCATACATACATACTTAGGTAGTTGTTAGAGGTATATGTATATATACAGTGTTTATAAGCAGAAAAGTCTGGTTTCCCCCCCCAAAAAAAAAAAATTCTTATAAAGTAAGGGACTGCATACAATAAATAATGACGTCATTGGATGCATAATTAAACAATGCATCAGTTGGCATTGGTTCGAGGTAATTTGATCTAGAAATTCGGAGAAAGATTGCCAATGGTGTAGATTTACTTTGCGCCCAAATTTGTCATTCTGAAATAACTAGGATTGTTGGTATTTCTGACTGAGTATTTCATAGATATCCAAGACCAAATTTCCACCCCACCTTATGGGGTTAGGGTGTCATTGTATGCAATGGAAACGTCATGAAGGTTAGCCTACAGGGAGTGGGCTGGAGGGGCCGTAGCCCCTCCCCCCCCCAAAAAAAAAAGGAATTTTTGCTTTTTACTAGAAAATTTAATATTGAGAGTTACCCCAATGGCAACTATATTCGGAGCAAGACGGAGCTCCATGCCAATCCAGCAACAAATCCGACAAATGTTGTTCAGACAATTTCGAAAGATTCTGATCTAAGAAGAAATGGCCACCATCATCACCAGATTTGAATTCACTTGATTATTATTTTGTGGGCTACATTCAGAAGAAGGCCTGTAAGACCCACCATGATAATCTCATTGATTTAAAAGCTTCCATTGTCCGGGAATGGACTTTGATGGATTCCCCCAAAAATGTCAGAGCATGCAGAAATTTCTGACCTCGTCTTGAGGCATGTTGGGTCGCAGATGGTTGACATTTTAAATTTTGAATCTTTCATATTGTAGTTTTGGATAACTACAATATAAATTTGTGATATCGTTTCTAGTTTTCTCGTAATTGCACTAAGAAATTATTTAGCTATGACCTTTTTTTTTTTTGCTTATAAGCCCTGTATATTTATGCAAAAGCGAATGGTAAGCTTTCTGAGCTTGCGGATATATAATATAGAGTACAATATATGGTTAATACAATAGATGGCTCCCAAAGAGCTCCCTTCTTTATCCAAGATGTTCACAAGTAGTTTTTTTTACTTTAAGTTCGAGTTGTGTATGAAGTTTTGGTTTAATTAGATTTAAATATGACTCGAGTTTGCTTAATTCTTTAGTTCTAAAATAATTACATTTATAATTTTTTTAAAACACATGTTTGTGAATGGCAAGTCTGATTCAAATATGAATGTTTAACTTTTAATGATTAGTCTTTTTACTTGAGTTCTGTTCAAATCTGAACCTTATGCTCTATCTTCTAATCTAATAATTATACCTACAGTTATAAATAAATATGAAGTCTTGTCCATGACTTATAAGGAGTGTGAGGGAATTTTAATTAATTAAGAAGGAATTGAATCATTTACAGTGAGCCCTTACTGATTTGCAGTTTCTTTTTTATACAAAAATACGATTTTATTCGCGAATACCTAGAGATGTGAAAATTGAAAAAAGAAGAAAAGTATATGTGGGTAATTTTGAGGAACGACATGTCTGCTGACAGAGAACACTATATAAATTAAAGTTTTCCCTGTTTGCTAATACCTTTGAGTTTTCAAAATAGGGATAAATAATTAATAAGAGTGCTAATATATTTCAGGTTATCAAAATATAATTTTTCTTTAAAATATAAGCTCACGAGGATTTCAATAATTTTCACATCTCTAAGGATCCTCTCTAACCCAAACACACACAGACACTTACGAAATTTTGTTGTCAAATTTCTAACGTTTTGTGTAAAAGGATGTGGTTGTCATCAAACCTCTACTATATTTGTACAGAAATGAAATGAAATCGTCAAAATGTTTTATATTCAGCGACATTTCTTTGTCAAACTGTTTGATATTTGACATCAATCTATTTTTGTCAAAAATTGAAATAAATTCCCAAAATAAATGTCAAAAAGATCCATCGATTGATTTCAAATAAAAAAATAAGGCAAAATAAAATACTAACGGTATTGACTAGCATTGTTTAGAAACCCAAAAAATCCTCAATGTTACTCACCCTTTCTCATGAGCATACTCACACGTAGCTACCCAATAAACTGATAATAGATGTTATCTCCTCATACATGAAAGACAAATAATAATAGATTGAGAAGAAGTAATAATATGAGATTATGACTGATGACTCAGGTAGTAATTTAGTATCTAGAGCGCTATCTGGCTGAACCTTAGCTACACATTCCAAATGCCTCCAAGATTTCATTAATATGACCATATTGTTATTTCTTAAATCAACAGTATGTATATGAATATGATATATTTTCATCAAAACATCACCATTAATTTTTACTCTTAAGTTGAATCAATACTACTTTGAAAGACTTTTTCATAGCAATTAGCAAGATTCTTAGAAAAAGAAAATATTTTTTTTATTTCAATTCACTCAAATTGTACATGATAGTCCCATAATTAAATACACTGATTTCCTTGTGGATTATCCTTTTAGATTGAAAGATTGATGTTGATTCTAACATAAATACCCATGAATCAAACTTTGTTTTATTAATTAGAGAAGAAGATTGCATTAAAAAAAAAGAAGATTTACAAAAAAATATGGGCGAACCTAAGTTCCTTAGGGATACTGTTCTTTAAAATTTCACTAATTGTCTTCTCAAAAGTGTCAACTTTGTATTAAACAAAAAAAGGCATTCAAAATTCTAAACTTCTTGTAGTTTATGTTAAAAGGATCTTCTTTCCTTTCATTTCCCCTCTTATTGCTCTTATGATTATTCGATATGATGTTCGTAGGGTATTGTTTCTATGTTAAGTATAAATCGCTGTGATTTCTTATAACTTGTCAGAGTAGTCAATAATATGTATAAATGATAGAATATACGTGTACCTTATATTACCTTGTATTATTCTTCCACGCCTTCTCCTTGTTTCTCTCGGTCGTCCTGGATTCCTCTAATTAAATAGATTGTGTCTATTAACTCGACATTAGACACAACACTTCAAATTCCTAAAAACGAGCTAATACAATGTGAACTACACTAAAAAAAAGTATGACTTGGTTGATCCAAAGAATAATTTTAATTCTAATTACGACCCTGGATGAAGAGAAACTTATAAAGAACCTCTTTAATCCTCAAAAATATATACTAACATAGTAATTGTCCATACTTTTAGATAGAATTTAAAGAAAGAATACATGCATTGTTTTAAATCCGAGTGGTTTTGTCAGGGTTAAACAATGAACAGAAACTATGTAGGTATGTACTTTAAAGAACTATTACGCAATGCAAAAGGAAATTCATACATACATATATGAGAAGATTCATAGATTCTAAGAAAACTTGAATTATTATCATACAATGAGCAAACGCCATTGTCCAACCATGAATTCACGAGGCCTTTCTTGTGAACACTTGTAGTGGGGTACAAAGAAATGACTCATGATCTCAGTAATTATTGTAGGTAGCTGGGTGGTTGAATTATACTTTTATAAAGGAAGTACATACTTAGATATCAAAGGTGCAGGCAGCAATCCATCAAAAATTGCGTCTTTTTTTTTCAATAATTTACTATGAGCACAGTAAAACTTTTTTATCAAATGTAACTGCTTGAATTAATTCATGCAGAAATGAATTATTTACAGTGAGCCCTTACTTTTTCGATGTTTGCTATTTGTAGTTCTATTTATGAATATAAATAATCCTTATTCACGAAAAATTCAATTTTCAATAGGGCGTAAGCGTTGTTTGCTTATGTTTGTAAACAAAGAGTTGCCTGTTTTACGGCAAAATAATACAACTGCCTCAATGATGATATTATTTAATATTGGCATTTGTACCAGTCATAACCCAGAGTATTAAGCATCGACTAAAAAATAAATTTTGCGGTAATAATAAAATAAAATAAGTCCCCAATATATCATCAGTGTTCCTTTCTGTTTTGAATGAACACGCTCCCATATAACTACTCAATACTTATAGCAATTCATAAGACGTGTTTTCTCCTCAAGACTTAAAAAATGATAATAAAAGTTTCAAAAAAAAAAAATAATAATATAAAGGGATGCCTCATGAGTCATTTAGTCTTTCAAAAATATAAACAATCAAAGTTCATTTTAACAAACCCGCGTTTATATTTAATTCAAATCTTAACATATACTAAACTGCACATGAATTATAATATAGATCAGAGGCCACTAACAAAAATAAACAGAAACAGTTCTCTTTTTATACATGCACACGTCTGCAATATTTCATTAATTATACTTCATGAGTATTTCTTAAATGAAAAGAATTTATATGAATTACATCAGGAGCTACTATTTAGAGCTCACCCTGTGAACACGTTCCATGCTAAATGCACACGCCCGCTATATTTCCTTAATTATACTACACTAGTATTTCTTATATCAAAAATATTTATATGATTTACATTATTGAGCACTATGTAAAGTACATCTTGTAAACACGTTCGTTGCTATATGCACACACATAAAAAATGTTATTAATACAACTAAATTGTTATTTTTTATATCAAAATATACTTATGATATACGTCATGGAGACCTATTTACAGAGGGGTTCTAGGACAATTGGGCGAAAACATTTTTGCCGAATAAAATTTTGTCGGACAGGTAATTTGCTGAACGGACAATTCACTGAAGAACAATTTGCCGAAAGATTATTTGGGACATTTGGCCCAAACATAATATTTAATAAATATTATAGATTTTATATGGGATTGCATATTTTAATTCAATTAAAAAAGATTGTATGATAAATTGCTAGATTGTTATTGTTCATATAGATAAATTAATTTGGGTTCTTTTCCAGAAAATATTGTATTATTAATTAGGTATATTCATTATTGATCATATTATAAAAATGAACACAACACAGTAGCATGTAGTTCGAATCTTATACCGTTCTAGTACTTTAAATAAATAAAATAATAAACAAACAGAACAGTGATTCAATTGAATGAATGAATATACCTAAACTTTGCTTTATTAATATGCATAAAATATGGGTCTATGGCTCTCACATTTAGGGGGCAGTGAAAATTATTTTCAAAGGACGCTATTTTTTTAAAACAATAAGCTACAGACTGTCAAACAACCTTGCAGATAATATTTATTTTTTAGTTTCTTCATGCCCTATTGCATTTGTACAGTTTTATAGCAAAAAAAAGTAAAATTATGTTCAATAAACCTTTGACACCATAAATGATTTATAGTAAAAAAAATATATCCTTTAAGGAATTATTTTAATATAAAGTAAATTTTAAATATGTTGTGTCATAACAATGATCATTAAAAATGTCATAAATGAATGCTTTAAATTTACTTATTGTGTTCAAACAATATAAAAACATTTACTACATATAGGGTGGGGATTTTAAATCCGTAAAAATAATTCAGCAATTCACGAATCAGCAGTGTCCAAAGGGGGTGGCCTGGGGGGTGTAAACCCCGCTAAAATTAAGGAATATTTGTTTTTTATTATTAAATTAAATATTTGAATTTAAACAAACAATTTTTTTTCTTAAATGAGAGTACTGTATTATTTATGAAGAGGAATTAAACACAAATTTGAAAGAACATCTTTATTATTGTTTTTAACAATAATATAATGCTTTCATTAACTATCCCTGTCTGAATGGGTTTTTGTGAAAATGGAAACGGAATATGAAACTTCGTAAATAAATTGTTAGAACATGGCATGCTTTTTAGAAATTAAATTTTTTTGAAAAAAAAATCCACAGCTATTCACAAAAAAATTAATATTTTTGAACAAAAATTCAAAAAAATCATTTTTAAATAATAAACTTTTTGGATAAAGATTGAAAAATCCACAGTTATTTACAAAAAACTATATTTTTTGCAACAAAATTTCAAAAATCTATAGATACTCTCAAAAATGGAATTTTTTGGAAAAAATTTCAGAAATAAACAATTGAATTTTTGGAAAATAATGAAAAAAAAAAAAATATTAAGTTATACCATAACGCGTGTACAACTTATGTATGACTACCACCACGCTTTTAATATTGACATCATAGTAGATGAGGGGTTGTGTGTTTTGTCAGAATCTGTTTTTCTTGCTCAACAGTCAGTACGAAACATTAATTGAAAATTCTAGCAATAGTGACGTCATAGACTATGAGTTGTTGCGTGTTTTGTCAAAATCCGCCTCTCTAGCCCAGCAGTAAGTGCAATACATCCGATTGAAAATTCTAGTAAGCCCGATTATATGATGGTATCATCTTGTATTTCTATTAACCTTGGTCTGTATGAACTGCGACCTGTAATTGCCATGTTTTTTTTTTAAACTGAATAGATTTCATATTTTTCAACGTATCTAACAGAATAATAAACTTTTTGCTTATTTATTAGGGCAGAGTAAATTAATTATTATAAAGAAGATTTTGATCAGGGATTTTCAAATTCCACATAGATGCCTTGCATATTTTTTACCAAAGAGCTGGGGAGAAGTACATTTTGACCTGGACTGCGTAGTAAGTGGTAATGAATAATGGTTTTATTTACCTGTGATTGCATCGTTAAATATATCATATTCCTATATACCTATATTAATGAATGTTGTTACATGCAAAATATATATAGTTTCTAGGGGAATGGTTTTAAAAATTTTACATGGCGTAACACCTGAGAAAATGTTCTCCAAATACAGATGTGGCCGCAAGATTATATATATATTACTATTATTTATTTATTTTTGGTGTTTTTTTTTTTTGAATTTTTGAAAAATTAATAGCTATTCACAAAAAATTAATTGTTTTGGAAAAAAATTTTAAAAATTAAATCTTGAATATTAAATTTTTCGAAAAAAATTTCAAAAATCCAAAGCTATTCTTAGAAAATTAAACTTTTGGAACAAAAATTTCAAAATTATACCCCAAATATTAAATTTTCTGGAAAAAATTTCAAAAATCCACACCTATGTACAAAAAATTAAAAATCTAAAGCTGTTCACAATTAATTGTTTTGGAAAATACTAATCAAAAAATTTAGCTAATCAAAGGAAATTAAATTTTTTGAAAAAAAATTTCAGAAATCTACAGCTATTTCGAAAAAATTAAATTTTTTGGGGAAAAAAATCAAAAATTCATAACTAATGACAAAAATTAAATTTTTGAAAAAAAACATCAAATTCCTTTATTGGTTTTTGGGAGGTGCTAAGCCCCTCCAGCCCACTCTTATGGACGCCCTTGAAGTAATACCATTATTTAGGACTTTAACACTGTATTCAATATTTAAACCTTTTTTATACACCCTCTCAACTCAAAGCTCCACGTACTCCTAAAGGGCAGTTTACATACCAACACTCCTACACATACCACGGTTTGAGAACCACTATTCCAGGATATACCCCAAACAATGGTATTTCAGTGATGACTTAACAGAAAAACAATGTTAAACAAACGATTAAATAATTTTTTTCATTATATACCTACAGACGACTCAATATTTCATAAACATATTTAGGCTTTATATTAAACTTTCTGGGATGAGATGAGATACTCAAATATATCAATTATAGTTTAAAGCTTTTATTTGATTTAAGAGAGTTTTATTGACTCCAATATTGTCGTTGATGGAAATTGACAATAATGCGTCCAAGAATACAAATATTGTTATACTAGCTCGATTTTGAGAAAAACCATTCAAGCTTCCTTTTAAGTTGATGGCACATATATCTCCATAATTGAAATCTATCAACTATTTACTAGTATGACTGAATTCACCATTGGTGTATAAATGTATTGAAATACATAGTACTATCTAAATGAAATTGATAATATATACGTAATATGTATATGTTTTTCACCCTCTGGTAAGGTGAAATTATATGTGGGTCAGACAGTAAAGGAGAAACTTGGCCAAGTAGAATTATGATTAACTGTTTCTTTTGATAATGGGGTTTCAAAGGCCTGGAGTTATGACTGACTCTGTTGAAGTAACTATAATTTTTCTTTTTACATGTACATATAAACGAATCTTTATGATCTTTCTTTGATATTTCATTGTGTAGTTACTAGTTGGTGATATTTGAAGAATGACTTGAAAAAATACAAATCAAGTGGTTAAGTGAAGAATCCCTCCATGTCGTTACCTTTATTGTATCTCGCACCCTTTCCTCTGAAAAGAAACAGAAAAGAAGGGTATAAAATCACCTGTAATCATTTGTCAACTCTTCGAAAGTAGGGAATTATTTTCTATTGTTTATTGGCAACTATTCAAAGCTGCTTTGCAAAAAATAATTTGAATCAACGTTCAGAACACTGATAAGTGGTCAAGAAACAGAAAAATCAACAGTTGACAACAATTACAGTACACTTTCTTGTGTTAGTGAGGTATGTCGTGTCTGTGTCATATCTCAAGGTATCATCCTTCAGACTCACTTTCAAATCTAAAGGAGGGTTACAATATCTATCCTGCGTGTATACGCCTAAATCAATATATAGGTATATATAAATAATATCAGGACAAGCTTGCAAATCCTTGCTAAGAAGCTTTAAGACAATCCGTTTAGCAACAAGATTCCCCTACATCACAAAAAAGCACATTGGGACAAAATGGGTCCAAAACAAACTTGATGGGATTCTGTAAATAGGGAATGTGGCCTCCTTTATTGCGAATATGCTCTGTGGGACAAAGTTGAAAAGATGGCTTGTGCAACACCGTACAAAAAATGTGTCAGACCTAAAAGCTACAGTTGATAGGTAGCGGATCAATGTGTCCGTAAGTTTTGTGATATGGTAGTTCAAGGTCTTCATGGGCCGTGTAAAGGCAATGTTGACTACTGAGAGGGGAGGGGGCATTTCAAAAATGATTTCTAATTTATTTATTTTTGTATCTACAGTCAATCTCTAACAAAAAAGAATGTTTGACCTAACTTTTTGGTTTATGAGAGGGATAAATGTATTTAATTTGGTTCCCCCACACTGTGATGGGGTATTAGCTCATTCTATATAAATGATTTTTTTTGTTTAAGAAAATGATATTTACTTTTTATTTTTTGATATTTTAAGATAAAATCTATTGTACCCTGATCCCTCCCCTCCCTTCAATGGCCGAGACTTTCCAACAGCACAATTTATGTCAAACCTAATGAGTAATACTCTTACTCATTCTCGTCTTTAAGGGGACGCTTGTTTCGATATGGTATTTGGGGATTTTATGTTATACCAAAGAGTTGGATAATTTTTTAATTTCTAAATAAATCCTCTCTTCACTTCTTCTTAAGAAATAAAAATGGTAGCAGTTAGGGAGTTATACGTTAGTATGAATAACGATGGAAGTCCCAGAGTTGTAATAAAGCAGGGGGTTCAACATCATCCTGCCTTCACGAACATACACACACGCATTCTATAGTAAAGTAAGGAACGTCGGGGCCCTTATTTTCAAGTCCTTTTATTTTTACCTGTTGTGGCTTTTGTCTTATTATTAAATCATATACCGCCTTACATATATAGATACATATATTTGTAGCGAGCGCTATGTTTAATACAGAGCACAGGGTGTATACCCTAAGAGAGTTCAGCGAGACTTCTCTAAGGCATCATTTCATAGAGCCTTCACAAACCAATGACGTACTTCAGTCTAGATTGCCCGTACGTATTCAAATGATGGGATTGTTATTCTTCATGTAGTTTTTTTTCGTTTTAACCCCCCCCCCCCTACCACCTATGCCTGCTTGCATGTTTTTTTTTTATAAATATATACTGTAAGATTGGGCTTGATAGTACTCCTGTGCGTAAGTACTAGATGCAAAATAGTACTACATAGTAGTTAAGTGACCAATGAATGTGTCAGAGTGAATTTTTTTGTCTTAGTAGTTAATGAACCTTGTGAGTTTCAAAATCCTAAAGCCAGTGATAAACTATGGATGATAAGGAGGTAAGACTGAGATTCCTTCAATACGCTTATTAAATGACACCCAATTTGCTCACCAATATACGCTCAAAAAATAACATTGAGAAATGGAGGAACACAGATCAGTCGTCATGAGCGAAGTTAATCTTTTGAAGTCAATGTATTATATTTGGGGGGGGGGGTTTCTTAGTTTTTGGATCTTTTTTTTTTGAAAAACATAATCTAAAAATTAAAATTTTTTGAAAATTTTTTGAAAAACATAATTCAAAAATTAAAATTTTTGAAATTTTTTTGAAAAACCCATAGCTATTCAAAAAAAAATTATGGGAAAAAAATTCCAATTCCAATATTAAATTTTTTGGAAAAAAAAATTCAAAAATCCATGGCTATTCAGAGAAAATTAAATTTTTGGATTTTTTTTTCTCAAGAATTGAATTATTTGGAGGGGGGCTACAGCCCCTTCAGCCAACTCCTGTGAACGCCGTGTATATTGACTTCAATTTCCTAGATCAGATGGATTAAATGCCTACTTATATCTAATCAATGCAACTCTACCTGACCAATAAGGATCGTAAAGATAAAATAACATTGACAATGATGTAATTTCATGTAGTAGAAAAGAGAGTTTTAAAATTGATGGCTTTTTGTTCAAGAGTAGAAAAACATGTGTAACTAATTTGTATGAGAGTATACGTTTCAAAGTGTCTGTTTTTTTGTTTTGTTTTTTGTATTCTTTCAATGTGTACATATTGTCAAAGTTAAACCCTTCAGGTGTTTCTCCATTTATCTTCCTATTCCATAGTAAAAATTGCAGTTTATTCGTTTCTACAAAAAATAAAAAATAATTCTGTAAATAAGTTGATCTGTTTATTGACAATTCCTTTAAGTAAAGTTTATCTTTGATAATGTTGTAGAATAAAACAGCTGAGGATGAAAATCAGTTAAAACCTAGCCCTCAGAAGGAGGAAGGAGACGACAATGATAGAGGAAACTGGACTGGTCAGTTGGACTTTTTGCTGTCATGTTTGGGTTATGCCGTGGGTAAGGCTCATCTATTTGAAGAGTATTTCTCATGACCTTTTTTTGGTTTGTTATTGTGTTTTCTAGGTCTGGGTAATGTTTGGAGATTTCCCTACCTATGCTATAAACATGGTGGGGGTACATTTCTGGTCCCTTATTTCATTATGTTGTTTGCCATTGGTATTCCTTGTTTTTTTATGGAAATCAGTATTGGGCAGTACTCAGGAAATGGCCCCATTACTCTCTACAGCAACTTGTCTCCAATATTTAAAGGTACAAATGTTGATCCTTTCTCCAATGACAACATACCTAGAATCTTTTTTTCTTTTTTTTCTGTTTCCCTCAATAGGTCTGGGTCTCTCTAATTTCATTTCCAGTTGCTTTGTGGGGCTCTACTATAATCTCATAATTGCATGGACCATTTATTATATGTTCATTTCCATGCAGTCTGTCATGCCTTGGATCTCATGTACTCATGAATATAACACTCCTTGTAAGTCTCATATATATGTACATAATTTATTATTATTACAAACTATTTTGCATGTCTATTCAGTTTGCTTCAGTGTAGAGGACTTTCGAAACTGCAATAAATCCAGAATGGACGAAGAATTACCAAATTACACCATTTATCATAATGGTTCTTGCATATCGGATTTGAATGTTATTGAATCCATTAGAAATAACTTTACATTCTATTATGGATGTGAATTATATCCAACGTATCTCAAGGTACCTGGAGATGAGTGCAGTGTTATGAAAAATGAATCAGCAGAAAAAATTCCGGGTTCGTCCTTTATAAAAATATATCTTACTATAATTCTTTAATATGTATATGAATGGCATTATATTTTAATTTATAAATGTTAAAGGCATTTATACGGATCTAAGGACTTGTGTTCCATTGGAAAACACGACTTTTGATGCCTCCAATATCACATTGTTTGATATCCCAGTCGATAAAAGGAAGAGTTGTGAGTATTTTTATATTATTATTGAGCTTTTCAGTCTTGTAATGACATTTTCTTTCACTTTCTTTAGCTGCAGAAGAATATCTCAAAATATCTGTTTTGAATGAAAATCCCTACATATTTCCGCTTGGTGGAATACAATGGCATTTGTGCCTCTGCCTCCTAGCTGCCTGGATCATTATTTTCCTTTGCCTCTTCAAAGGAATCAAAAGTTCAGGAAAGGTCGTGTACTTTACAGCAACCTTTCCATACTTGGTTCTTCTTATCTTACTCGTACGAGCAGTCACATTGGATGGGGCAGCAGATGGTCTTAAATTCTACTTGGTACTGGATTGGAGTAAACTTTTTAATTTGGGGGTTTGGCAAGAAGCAGCCTCACAAATCTTCTTTTCGCTCTCTGTTGGTGGAGGCGGTCTCATTACTTTGGCATCATATAACAAATTCCATAATAATGTTGTACGGTATGTGATCCATCCAGCATTCAATCCAGGTACAGATCACGTTATTAATCTTCTTTTTTTTCTTTTTTTTCAGAGATACGATGATAGTTTGCTTTGGTAACTGCTTCACCTCTGTATTTGCTGGATTTGCCATTTTCTCAGTCCTTGGATTCTTGGCAAAGCAAATAGGAGTAGAAGTGAAGGACGTGGTTGACGCTGGTCCTGGACTAGCTTTTATAGCCTATCCGGATTTAGTTTCACAGCTTCAACCCGTCTGGCTTTGGGCTATATTGTTCTTTTTTATGTTGCTCACTCTGGGGCTTGACTCTCAATTTGCCATGACAGAGACTGTTCTCTCTGGTATCCTGGATTACAAACCTGAGCTGCGTAAATACAAAACAATTCTGATTGGAATCATTTGCATAGTTGGATTCCTTATCGGACTTCCTCTTACAACAAGTGTAAGTAAATTTTGTATACTATGTCACGTTCATGTAGCAATAATGGATATTTTTAGGGCGGCTCCTATCTCCTGGATTTATTGGACTATTATGCAGCCAATTGGACAATTCTATACATCGGTCTTCTTGAATGTCTCATCATTTCCTACGTTTATGGCATTAAAAACTTTTTAAGAGATCTTAACTCCATTTGCAAATTCAAACTCAATACCTATTTTGAAGCTTATTTCGTATCCTTCTATTCCTTCCTCACACCTCTTCTCATTTTCGCAGTCTTGTTCTCCTCCATCATCGCGGATGAAGGACTCAAGAGAGGAGAATATGTCTTCCCAGATTCCGCCAACAACCTGGGTCTTTCCATTGCTCTCATTATTATGCTCGTTGTTCCTGCCATTGCCATTGGACAGTATATATATGACCTTGTTCAAAAGGACGATGGCCTTTCTCCCTACGAGGTAAGTCAAAGTCTTCCATAGGGGGACTCACATATTGATAAGTGCATTGAAAACAATTTGACATCGCTTCAAATATTATAAATAGAGATGTGAAAATTTTGGAAATCCTCGCGAGCATTCTTCTTTTTTTTTACCTACAAGATATTAGTCTGAAGGTTTTATTATTTCTATATCTATAAACCAAGTAAAGAAACCAAGATCATGTGATTAAGGGTTGTACAAAGTAATTGGTTATGCGACACTTTTTCTTTGTCTGTAGCTAGAGACTTTGATTATTCCTCCCAATTTTGAAAAATCAAATGTATTAGCCGGCAAAGATCATTATATATTATATAATACGTATTTACCTTTATTGTATAACGTAACATTTCACAAAATCCGTTAGTAGTGAGTCAATTCTTTCAAACTATTCAGCCAGCCAACGTTCCAAACACGGATTAGGTGAAAGAAGCAGAAGCTGACAACAAAATACTCGGTTTATTTTTGTGTTAGTGACGTAATGCTGACTCATAATAATACCCGTCAGCAGTTACACTGGCAAGAAAAAGTTTGGAAAAAATATACTTTTCCGTCATTTTCATCAATCTTTGTGACTTTATCAATATTTTTTACTTTAAACAGATTAAAATTACTGGGAAAAAAATAGATCCATCAAATATTTTATTAATTATTTGTCCGTAATTTTTTTGGACAGGCTTAATTTCATATGTAATATTTCCCTCTGGCAAGATATGCATGTATATGTATATGCAAGATAGGAATTCTGCAGCAGAATAGTTAACATTCTATCCTGAAGACGCAAGCAATTCCTTCTGGGTAAAGATTTATTGGAGATAAGTTTGTTTTTCAACAAGACAACGACCCAAAACATACATCCAAGCTCTGTAAAAACTGCTTGGAAAAGCTCTCACATCTTATTTATTATGTAATGGCCTCCTCAATCTCCTGATTTGAATCCAATTGAACTATGGTGCCCCACAAGTAAGAATGAGTTGTGGAACATTTTGAAGAATGTTTGGAAGGATATCACACCTGCCTATCTTGAAAAACTAACAGCAAGAATCCCAAAAGTTTGTGAAGCAGTTATAGCGGCAAAAGGAGGATTTTTTTTTTGATGAAGTTAAACTTTTAACAAAAATATTTTGATTTTTTTATACAAATAAATGTGTATACCCATCTGGAACCTTAATTTTCTTCATTTAAATAGCCTAATATCTGTATTACCTGACGATAAAGTCATAGGTAGTTAGAAAAATAACTGAAATTCCCTTTGTTCCAATCTTTTTCTTGCCAGTGGACCTATATCGTCCCTCAAAGAGACTAATGTATGCTTTTTTTTTTTACGCTCACGAGGATTTTGACAATTTTCACATCTCTAATTATATGTACTCGAACATTCATCAAATTTTACAAAAAAATAAAATTTGTGAATCTGTAAATCCACATCTAGTCTCTTAATCTCAAATTGTATTTCTTTTAATAGCGTCTACAATTCCTATTACACCATACAGAGGAATGGAGAAGTTATGAAAAAAAAGCAAAAGCCGAAAGAGCAGCAGAGGAAGATGACATCCATGTGAAAAACGGGATAGACAACCTCGCCATGACGGATCGATTATGAAAGAATTTTGTAATTCTACAAACTATTAAGTTCTTGTGATAATCAAATTTAAGGCAATCTATCAGTGTATTACATGCACATTCATATATATATATTTATCAATTCTCTCTGTATACCTCTGTAATTTGTTTAGTTAGTACTATTACTAATACAGTATTTTATGTAAAAATAGTTCAAATATTAATGATAATAAGACAATCTATTTTATAAACCAAATATACAAAATGATATGAAAAAAAAAAAACCAAAACTTGATTCCGTTGAATGCATAGAAATACTTAATATAGGCTTGCAAATCAAGTAATTTAAAAGTGTTATATTCCCTTACTTCCTTTCATTGCTTTTGCAAACTTTGTCAAAAAATATTTTTTAAGTCAGGTTTCCGGGCCACTCACAATTTGATAAGCGGTATTTCGTTTACAAGATACAAAATAACTCGTATATGATCCGCTTATAATTTCTAAAAGATCTCAAGACACTTTACACTTATAGTAAAATATGAAATGAATACAGTGGAACAAGTATTTATTTTCCTTGTTGGCATATTCCTTTGGCTTCACTTGGACTCAGAACCAATGAATTCAAAAATGCAGTCACTTAGTCATCACAAGTGCACCATCATATCACTTCATTCGGAAGAAAAAAGCTGTAGGGGATTACTAAGACCCTGAAAGACCTCAATGTGTCCAATTCAACGGTCATTCAAAAATTAATAGCTATTCACAGAAAATTAACTTTAAAAAAAAAAAAAAAAAAAATTAAATTTAAAATACGAAATTTTCTAGTGAAAAGCAAAAATTCTTAATTAAGGGGATGCCCCTGAATATTTACTGACAGTTTCAAATATTTTTATGGGAAATTAGATCCAAAAATTGAAGATTTTCAACTTAAAACAAACAAAAAAAATTAATTAAACTCTAATTCTATTACTTCAAACTACTTGTATAGAAAACAGGGTTCTAGTACCATTTTGCAGAAAAAATGTTAAATAGTTATAAGTTAGTATAAAATATAAAATATTATCCATGAAGGATGTCTAAGTAGTTTTGATTCCCATTCATGTTTCTCAGATTTTGAAAGCTGCAATGTTCTGTTCTTTGACACTAATTGAGACTATTCTGTAATCTAATTAGTAAATTCATTTAATATTGAGAAGGCTTAATCCATTTGTTCAAACTGTTATTACAATCCTTGTAACTTAAAATGACTCAACCATACATCCTTATAAATTAGTATTGTGTCCGCTCTTATTTATTCGGTACAGTCCAGTCTGAGGACCCGTCATATCAGTCCTTGAAACCGGTTCTTAAGACTGTCGGTCTTTCGGACTGTTAATACTAGAACTAATTTTAAAAAAAAGAAATAAAGTGATGTGGACCATACCGAGGCTAAACTGGAAGAGGCAGTAGTTTTCAGACCTAAATTAGGACCAAAAAAAACAATTACACTTATTAAGAAAAAAGAGAGGTGGATTTTTTTTTTTTTTTTTTTTTTTTTTTTTTTTTTTTGTAGGAGACAATGAAAAAATTTAAAATCTGTATTCAAGTCCATCTTTAATAAGTCTGAGTCCACTTGGTTCGGACTTCAAGTCAAGTCCGAGTACTACAGAGCTCTGATTAGATAAATATGAAGTACAAATATATATTTAATTTTGATTGCAAACGACTTAAAAAACCCTTTGGATAGTGTATTAATTAATGCCTGGTTCCCGTAGACAAGAAGTAAATTACTTTCAATAGATTAGGTACCTTATAGATATGCATGTGAAAATACTGGAATCCAGGTGAGCATAATTTTTTTCCCAAAATATACCTACTGGGTGACCCATTAGTAATAGGATAACTTCACCAGCCAAGAAAGTACACAAATATTTATTTCTCGAAATATTTTTTTACCTCACTGCAATCAACGTGTTTCAGTTCATTCCATATGAGCACCTTTTGCGGCAACTGCAGCTCTAAGACGCTTCGGTACTACTTTACATGCTGTACGGGTGCTCTCCTTCGACATGTTGTCTCACGGAGACACTAGAGTGACCTTCAAGTCTTCGACACTTGCCTCCTTCTCCAGAATGGATTATACCATTATATCGTATAAATGATGTCGTTCATAGAGATTCAAGAATACGTTGTAGAAATAAGTTTGTTCAACAACAAACAAAGAACACTTATATGCAAAAAACAGAATCTCTCAAGATGAAATATCAAGTTAAGTTGTTGTCCTAAGACTTATGGTTCAACCTGCTTGTCTTAAACAACTCTGAGCCCAAAGACTCAATAACTACATTTCTAAATCATTGGTTCCGAGTTGGAATTCAACTAAAAAAATTAAGTCCGGAATCCAGTATCAAAGCTCTGAATAAAAAATTTGAATCAAATGAGTCGAATTATCAATGTATCTCATCAAGTCCGGGTTCAAATATGTGAAACTGTTATAATATATTTTTTTAATCTTATACACTAAGTTCAAGTTGTCTCCATTAAAACATGTGAATGGGGGTTGAATACAATGAGAAACTTACGTAAAGAGATCATGTCTGATGTCGTTAAGACAGTGACAGAAGCTCTTAACTGTCTACAGACTCATATCAGGTTTGTCTTCCCTAGAAATTTTACAGTGAAACAAAAGGCTCTCAGCATCATCAAAGAGCAGCTGTCGGCTGTGAAGGATGCATTGATCACAATAGAAGACATCGTCATATACACACAATCTAGAGCAAGGGGATTCTTGGAAGTTTTACTGGCCTTGAATTCAACATTTGTACTTTCATGAGTATTACTGTTTTCCAGGAAAGCGACTGGCTCAGCAAATCCCTTCAGTCACCAGATGCATGAGCAGAACAAGGAATTAAACCTACCCAAGTAGCTCTTGGACAAGTGCAGAGCATACATAGGGGGTGTTTTTTTGGTTTTTTTAAAGTTTGGCAACAATCATTTGACTTCGCACAAAAATATGGCAAAGAAGAACCAAAAAACTAAGACAGCCTAGGGCTCCACTGCACTTTCAGAAAGGTGAGCCTCATGTTTACAACCCAAGGATATGCACAAGTCAGTTTGGTATGTTGGATTAGAACAATTGATTTTGGGTCTTTTTGATCTTTTTGATAATATATTGAGTACAGTTAAAGATATTTTACTATCCGTATGGTCAAATAGTGAGGTCCCATCCAAGTCACTCGAGTGTGTAGTCAACCATTTTGGAGACAATATGAGTGAACATCAGCTTGAAACTCAGCTATGGGTTCTTCAGAATATTTGGGATATCAACGAGAGACATTCGTAGGGCCAAAAAAATTACAGTGAAGCACATCATTGACTCGATCTCAGACACCAACATGAAGAGCATAATCCTGGAGGTTGTTAAACTCTGCAGCCCTTATAAAATGCCACGGAGAAACGCATTTGCTTCCATGGAGAAAGTATAAATGTTCTTCATTGTTCTATAGTGGATCGAAAGTTTAAATAGTTCTCGTGTTTTTTTAATTGTTTTAGAAAGTTATGTTATATAAATAAATTTAAATTATTATAAATATATTACAAAACTAATATGTAAGAAATACAAATGGTAAATTATAATTTATATTCAGTGCTGGTTATAAAATAATCAAATTGTTGGTAGTTTGTTACAGAAGGGATAATGATTAATTATACAAATGACTACAACATTTCTATTGAGTACTTATTCAATCTAACAAACAGTTTTAATTTTTTCAAGATTTCACGTATTTATTTGATATAATCTTTTCACGACCACGTGTATATGTACCCTTGTACCAGGTCGTGCAAAATGGATGTACCACTTCTAAACATTAATTTTTCGAGGTATAGTGATTGTAATTAGTAAATTTTCGATGTTTCACCCAACACCTGACTTTTCAAGCTTTCGAATGAGCTATTGCAATCGCCTCTATCATTTATGTAAACAAAAATGGAAGCAAAAAAAATTAGATTGTTGCTATGATTTGCGCCGGCCACAGCACACCTGAAATTTTCAAGATTTTTTTGATCGAAAGGCACAACGAGTACAGGGTCAGACAGCTCACGAAAGAGGGCAAAAACCTTAAAGTCGAGCCCTATAGTAGAAGGCCGGCCAAACTGACCTAGAATATATTATCATTTGTGACCTAAGGTATGTGAATACATGTCGTGTAACTTGAGCTGAGTGCATCTGGGTGTGACCCTATACAAAAACCTATTGTGATCCCCCTTAGGTGCTTGCCCCTTCCAATCAAAACGGCACGCCTGCACTGGTTATAAGATGGATTTTTAGTCAACTTAAGTTGTGTATGTGATAACCCATTTTTCAAGTAATGAGTTATTATAAACCTACTCGATTGATCAGCAGCTGACTTCTTCTTATGGGAATAAGAAGAATTTATTTTTGTATCCAGTTGTCAGGTGTATTGCCTTTCAATTACAAATATTTAATGACAGGTTGATACTCAATTTTGTCCATTTTCACAAAAACAAAACATCAACTCATTTAAATGGCTGTTACACAACAACTGCTCGTCCAAAATGGCTGCAACTTTAGTGAGTAACTGTCATTATATGCAAAGTAGATGTGCAGTGATGAAAATCCCCTGTAAAATTGGCATATTAAAAAAATCGAAAATCAACTTTATAACACTAACAATTTGAAGAATGTTCTGGAAGAGATAAATAATAATGTTCATAATGTTTCATTAGATCAGCTGTGACAAGGTAGGAAGGAAAAAAGAATATAAACCAGGACATTTGCAAGAATTACCCTGATGTCGATCCTCAATTCTACTCTGAGTCTAACAAGGACTTACAATTATAACTCCAAACAAATCCTGAGGGTTACGCTCCATCTTTTATCAGCACAAACGTATGTTCAATCAGGCTTTGAATATAATTTAATCTATTGAGGTAAGGATGTCCACTACTCAGTAATTAAATAATAATGACAACTGCTACGGAAATAAAGTTCATTCTTCAGATTACCAGTTCCATAATAAGAGGCCAGCTAAAAAATACACCGTATTTTCATCACTGTAGATGTGCCTAAATGACTCAAGGGAATGAGTGTACACCCAGTAGAAGAAAAGCATGTGTTTCCTTCTCTTTTCTGATTAGCTTTAAATTGTCAGCTGGCATAAGGTCTTGAAGACAAAGAGAGAGAAAAAAAGATGCCCTAACAAGAGTTGCAAAGGAAGTCAACACAAATGCGACAAATGCAACTCCGTATATTAAAAGAACATAGGCTAGAGTTACTCTGATTTTTATGTTTAATTCAAATCCGAGTCGAACGAGGACTTACACATATAACTCCCCGAACAAATCAGCTTCTTTCATAAGGATACGCAAATGTCCAATCCGACCCTGCGTCAATCAAAATCCGTGGTATATAGATTTTGAAATTATTAAACTATCTTATGAGTAGTAAATCTCCAATGTTGAATAATTCTACGTTCCACTTCATTACCATGATATCCTTTACGCAATTTTCCGCCAAACGGAACCTTCTAGGTACATTTATATCCAAAATCACACATAAAACTCTTTTAAAATCACAATTAAGGATAGGAGTGTTTTTGTATTTAAAAAAAATTTCCTATCATGATTTACGTTTTCAGGAATCAATCTCAATTTGATGTATTGATATTAATACTACTAATATTATTACTCTCACTATTCTTTTACGATCATGAGCTAGACATTTGACATTGGAAAATGTTGTTTAAGGTTTTCGGTTGCTTGTATTCAACATGATGCTTAATCGGTAATGAAAACTTTGAATCTTTCGCCCCTGAAATTGGAACCTAGAAGGTTGCTGATACTTTTTACATGAACATTTGTAATCGTTTTATTATGGGATTTCGTAACATCTTCCAAATTAATGAGATAAGAACCACATACAAATAACCATCTAAAGGACCAGCCAACACTGCAGTCATAAATAGCTGTTGAATCTCTCTAGTTTCGTCGAATGCAAGACATATACTCTTTCCCACAAGTTCTTTGAATCTTTCTTTATCTTCGATAAGATTTCTTTATTTAAAGACTCCAATGACAAGGTGATGGAGAAGCGAGAGGTAATTACTTTTCTAAAGTAAATTTCCATAAAGTTAACAAAATTTGGATGATTCACGATATGGGGAAGAATATTACAGAGGACAAGGATCTCGGTTCTATCACTAATAAAATTAAAATGTTCAAAATTTAATTTTATTATGTGACTTGTATACAATACTAAATTCCTCTCGTAAGTTTGATTTTTAATGTGTTGTTCTAGTTTTAATAATTTATCATATTATATGCCTTTTAAAGTGGGAATAATAAATAAAGAGGTATGATTGAATGATGAAGCACACCTAGCTCGCAATTTGAAATTGCTTAGGGGAAAGAAAAAGTATTTATTCCTTAATTTTTCCTATTTTTTAATATGCCACCAAGATGACACCAAAGAACATAGAGTTCTTGATATATAATTCTTTGGTTTTAACACATTTATGATTTATTACTTGTTATTATAATAATTAATGATAATATATGTATAATTCAAGACACGATGGTCAATTATTGTCAAAGGTGGGAACTTGGACTCGAGATTTGACTTGGACTCCATAGTTTAATTATAATATATATTTTTTTACCTTAATGATGTATAAAAAAATAACGCAGAATAAACAAATTAGTTGGTTAACAAAACTCCATATTATAAAGATCTTCTCAAGCTAAGGTAACCCCATCTTCCATACCTCGAAAGAGTATCTTCTAAAAATAAAGAAATATATTAGATAACATAATAAATCCGAATTATATCTACAAATAATAACTAAATAGTATCTTCAGCGGATAAAAATAACTTCTTTGCTCCCAAAATTCTGTTATTGATCACGTGGGTCCTCGTTTGCTACATGGTTTAAATCTTTAGATGCGACTAACTTTTATTTAAGAAGGATGCCGTCTTCAGGTTAAAGTTGGAGACTTTTCAGACCACCCTCATATATTTAATTGAAAAAATACTTTGAGATTGGAGCTTTTTATTTTTCTATTTATGATAGCTTACTTGTCTGATAGCGTTGTAGTAAAATAACTAGAAATTTACCAACTAAATGTTGCTTTTATTTTACTGAATAGAGTCCAGTATGTAATTGATGAACGGAGAAAAAATATGAACGGGGTTCATTTTGACGCTTATTTTTCTTATTGTATATAAAGGGTCGCTTTTTGACTTTGCAAAGATTACTAGATCTTTTTCTATTGATTATGGGTATAATTATAAGTAGTATCGTTGATGGTGTAGTGTTCTACGAACACTACCTAAATACGGAGGAAAAGCTAATAAAGAAGACGATTGGATTGGGGGCACAATCACACACTGAATTATGTTTGTAAGGAATTACTTATTTAAAAGGAAGTGTATAGACTATGATAATAAAATATATATATATACAAGTTGACTCTTCTTGATAAACGGTACATGCATTGACTATTCTTAAAAACTAATCCCTACGTCATGGAAATAAAAAGGCGCTAATACATAACAGATGGTGGCTAAAATATAGTTCTATATTTATATTCAAAAAACATAGATCTGATTTTGTGTTTACAACTCCCAATTGCTTTGTACATATTAATTACATTCTATGAAATGTCTAACCAAACAATTTGTAGGTTATTGACCATGTGTCCTAGTTGGATCATTATTATTGTCCTAGTTGGACGGAGAAGTTTGTATTTGAATGAAAATATCATTTGTAAACATTGCATGATGAATAAACAGAGTAAATGAAGTAATAAAAATTGGCTGAAGTTATTGGTAATTCAATGGAAAAGGATATGAATTAAATAAGATTCGTATATATTTATTTTGAAACGTGTCAAGTGTTTTCTAGTGTTCTTATCGTTTTGATTAACATATCTAACAACATAGTCCGTTTGAAAGTGTTTTTGTTTTATGTGTGTTTCTTCGGTCGTTGGACAAATCTTGTCATAAAAAATCCCTTAATATATGGAAGACGTTGAATCTTGGACAGTAAGATCTGCATTTCTTGATTCTGTTGTCTCTATTCTTTAGCCTATTTACCTTTACCCCCCCCTCTAAGTAAGGTTGCGTGAAGATTTTATGCAGAATAAGTTCCGTACGTATATAGACAATGAGGGGTTTTCTCAAGGACTACATGTATATAAAGGGACAAAAGGAAATTCTACGCTTGTGTTTATTTCATTATCAAGAGAAGAAGACGTCACTGTTAAGGCACATAGCACTCTATCCTATATAATTGTACAGTAATAATATTAAAATCCAGATTTAATTCATTGTTGGGCAACATAGATTAAGTAAATAAATATAATTAAAATTTATGTATACTACAAAATGGACAACTTAGGACCATGCCAAAAAGTATAAAAAACAAAAATATTTAACTTATATTGATATCAACATCTATAAAAGTAAATCCTTCTCAATACTTATTTCGATTGTTATGAAACTAAACGATACTTTATAGAATAATAAGATCAATTTCAGAACTAATTATTTAAAAAGACTAAAATTAATTTGCATATAAATAATAATGAACCATCTATATTTAAGCTTATATGTTTTATGTATATACCCTAATTTGCCATTTTATTACATAATATAAGAGTGGTGAATAAAATAATAGCAATAAGTAAAAATTATAGCATTCATATTTTTTTACATACATACATGAATAATAAATATTAATTTGTAAATTGACCAATTGACTAAGTTTTCTCACATTAACACTTGGGTTCTTCAATTTGAGCTTTTTGTTAAAGTTATTTACTCTAATTCTTGTCACAAAAGATATGACGACTTTTTTAGGCCACAGTTAGGATATAATTCAATTAGATGATTATGCAGCCTTTCAAATATCTTTTGGTTTTTGTCAATTGCATCTTCCTGGTTATAATGAAAAACATTAAAATGTTTTTCCAGACAATGACAAAATTTTAAAAACTCCCACGAGGGTATCGTAAGGCCTCCGTTAGAGAACAATTCAATCCAAGGGATAGACGTTTATTAATAAAATTCATAGTCATATGTCTTTTTCCCTAGATTTGCATAAAGTTCTTTAATTTTTTTCCAATAATCCTGCAATATAAGCCAGACCCTGATCTGAACAATCATTGGAAACTTGAGATGATTCTTCTACATTTGCTGTAATTACTTTTTCGGCTTCAAGAAGTCCAGAATCTTCTAAAGTTTCCTTGAATCTTCATCAAGCTCATGTTCTTGTATATTTGACGAAAAGAAGTGACTCATTATTGATTTAGTAACTATTTCGCCATCATCCTAATCATTTAACTCCTCTTCAACAGCTGGATTTCTTAAGACAAGATTTTTTCGAATTAAAATTACTTTTAGTCTTCTGAGGGCTTCCACTGGGGATGGATGAGTATTGTTTCCTGTGATGGCACGAATTCGTGAGAATACATTCTCCAGACAATCTTAATTAGATGAGTAGTTATTATGAATTTCATTCCATTATCCTTGATACTTTGAAATAATGATTTTGTTGAACGAATGGAGATTACGAATATCTCTGGAGAATTTGGGTTCATCTGAACTGGGAGAAGCAAAGGGAATATGGAGTGAGGGGACTGTATCATTTTTTAATTTCTTCCTGGCCTTTAAGAAAAGAAGAGAGATTCTGCTCAAAATCATTGGATGCCTATCACAAATCTTAGCATTCTTAATATGAATTAGATCTTTTGTCCTGTAGACTGAGATCCAAAAACGCGGGAGCATCAAATTTTTCTGAGGAAATGCAAAATACTGGGCATCCCGTGGATTGGGAAAGTAGGGCATGGCACAAACACGCTATAAACCTCGAGATTATGCCATTTTTGCTTAACAGATCCAAATTAGTGCACTTCACTTCAATTACATTATCTGCCGCAACAGTGACGTTACTACGTTAGTTGAGTCAGCTAACGCCAACCAGACCCCCTTAGAAGATCTTTGTTGCCTCACCTTTATATATAACCACCTTGGTTTTTCTTTTCTCATATTAATATCATTGTTCAATCACTAGTCCTTGCATTATCATATTTCTTATTTATAACTTGAGGAAGGAAGTAGTGATAGACATTTATTATGAATGAGAATCCTACTGACCGACTTTCTCACAACAACCCCTCTTTAATTCAGACACAAATGTCTTATCCAAAGGCTTTTTCAAAAAACCGATAAGAATATTAACGATTCCGTTAAAAGAATTAATCTAAGCTCTACGCTTAGGTGGGAAACGTTTATTACCTCTTTAACTGGAGAAGATAATGATTGTGTATGTAATAACCTAAAAATGAAAACTCTTGAAGTGTACAATGCTGCGCTTCCTTTTGATTTTACGGAGTATGAAATAGCTGATATTCAAGCATGTAATAGATTTGCCTAAGCATCTTTCTATACAAAAACTACAACGGACGTGCGTCTCCAGTTGCAAGAGCTTAAAAAAAGGCTTGTTACAAAAATTGAAGGTATCAATGGTAAACTGAAATCTATATGCAAGAGGTTAAAAACATTGCAAACTTTGAACTTGATATCAGGAAAAAATTCAAAATTACTGCAGTCAACACCTTTAACAGGGTTGATGAAAAAAAAACACTCTAGTATTGGATAGGGAGATTTTCTATAGTTATTCATTCATACCCAGAACCTAACCCAGATGATAGAGAGGTTGAAAAAAAGTTTCATACTACAAGTCTGTTTGGAAATCATCTAAATATACCTTTGAGGTTAATGGAGATCCGTCAAATATGCCACAAATTATTCCTGTTGATGACAACTTATAATTTGTCAAAATGCTTCCACTTTGGTAATTCCCGGATTAACTGCTCTGGTATACGGCTTCAGATTTTTGAATATGATCTGTTTTCATCCAAAAGTCTACTTTTCTTCGAGAAAGAGAGTTGTCTGGAGCTATAATCGAGACTATGAATCAACTGACAATAAGGATATTACTACAACGACAGATAAAAATGCTAATAATCCTAATAAAAGTGTTCCTATATCTTTAAAAACACTCAAATGGGTTGACAACAACTTTGTTAGTGCTATTGATGAAGAAGCTGAGGCTCAGGTGTCCTATATTTAAGATATTATCACTGAACCCCCTGATCAATTTGAATTAATTATCACGAAAATGCGAATCAAGTTGAGTGTGAAGGGAAATTATTATCTCAAGGTAGTATCAAGGTGAAGGAACAACTTATTCCAATTAATAAGCCCCAAAGGAAAAATTTGGGTTCTACACGTGTAGAGAAATTCAGTAAAAGTTTACCAGAGGAATTAGAAATTAATAAAGAAAATGAAGTTGCAAAGTATATATTTCATCAAGAAAAACCTACTTGTGATATTTCTGAAGAAATTATTATTCTGTGTAGATCAAGATCTGCCTCCAATACAAAAAGACTTGCTCCAGAATCTCAAATGGCGACAGAAGGTAATGAGCAACCCCAATAGTTATTTAGAAAATCATGATTTCCTTTTTATATATAAATTGCATTTCCCTTCAGAGATTGGGGAGAAAATATGAATTGATTAGATTATTAAATTTTTTAGAAACTCATGATATTATTATATTATCTTATACGGGGTGCAGTTTAGAGAATCTCTTTTGCCTGCCAGAATGCTACTCTTCATTTTCCACGTTTGTAGGTCCCTCTTATATATATTGATTTAAAAAAAGCTACAGCCAAAAATCTGTATATAAATCTGAATACCTTTGTTCTGATGAAAATCTAATCAAGGTCCGATGTTAGGTATCAAGCTCTCTGTTTGATGTAATTGGGGTATATGGGCCAAATTCTGATGATCTAGGTTTTTTTAACGAAATACTTTCAGCTGTTATATCACGTGTACCAACTATAATGCGAGGAGATTTTAATATTAAACTTAAATATGTTTGAGAATCTATTCAGCGTACAAATATCATCATCACCGAACTACGGCGTCCCTCTCTTCTATTTTAAAGACCCACTGGTTTTAATACTGTGCTAACTTAGTAAAAGATTATAGTCATACTTTTTTTCCATAGATAGATTTTCCAGACCTGTGTCCTCGAGAATATATATTTTTCTCTTTAAAGGTTATCAAACAGGCACAATAAAGTCGTACAAAGTGAAACACTAAAATATTTGACCATTGTGGACCGTTATTGAAATGAGCCCCATTTCAAGGAAAGCAAGAATTAGAGGTCTTTGGAAGCTTAATTTTTTATTACTGTAGGAGATTGATGTGAATGATGGAATAATTGAAAAAATGCAAAATGCAAAATCAAGTGGTTTTGACGTTTTCACTGAATTGCAAAAAATGTTTATCCAAATAAAAGGTGTTTGTCGACAGGCAGGTGCAAAACGAATGAAATAGTCGTATAATAGTATAAACAATGTTTTAAGCAAAATTCTACATGGATCACAATATGGTTTTTTCGTTAGGGAGATCCTCTGTCCCCAATAATTTTTATTATATGCCTTGATGGGCTTATACAAGAAATGGATACAAGGCTTTCAGTTACTACAGTCTAATTTAAAATGTCTATGTTATGCAGACGACTTAACAATGATATTTTGTGGGAGTCCGTATAAGACAATAAAATTAATCCAAAACACGTTTGGGGTCTTATCTTCATTCTCTAAATTATCTGGTCTGTTGTTGAATGAAGAAAAAACTGAAATGATCAGTCCTTATAACAGGCTACTTGGAAAGGCTTGGCCTCATTCTAAATTGAGATCAAAGTTTCAACTCTTGGGATTTTGGATACGCGAAGGAAGCTGCGTAATGAACGGGAAAGAAATTTGAAAGATAATTAGGAATACAACTTTTCAGTTATCTTCTTTCAATTTCAAAGTATGGGATAAGATCAAGGCATGGAATATTTATATTACACATAAAGTAACGCACCTCGTGTTCTACCTTTCAAAAACAGTTTTACTAGGGAAATATTATGTCTAGAAAATTCCTACTTTAAATTATTTAAAAAAAACAACATAAACCACCAAAGAGTCCATAAGCCATGGAACTTCGAGGGGCCTGAGTGTGATGGACTATTATATTCAAAGGTTGGACATCCTTGGTCTTGACTTTACTTTCCTTTGAATTTCTAACCACACAATTTGTAGTTTTGTAGGAACGTACAATGGTGCCCTATATATTTTCTCTCTGTAAGGGGTGGGTTTCCTATTTAAAAGAAATACTTACCAAACATAATTAGAGATAAATAAATACGTAGAAAATTACAATCTTACCTAAGGTAGAATACCACATATCATAAATTAATGAATGGGCCTAGAAGCCGTGGAGGATTCCTTACGTTATTGTGATCAGGTATGCATTTGAACAGGGTGAATTTGAATTAATTTGGCTTCTTATGCAAGATTTTAGCCAATAATATGTATCTATTCAATATTATTAACTCACACAAAGCTGAATATATTATTTACCTTAGACGTTTATTATTTTCTGAGAAACAATAAAAACCTTTCATAATATAAACAAGTCATACAAAATAAATTATAAATATTACAACAGCACAAACATATATATACAGTTGAAATTATGTTTTTAACTGGTCGGAGCAGTGCATTCAGGTCGGGTTGTACCCGAAAATAAAGACAAGTGATTTGGGACTAATTTTTTCCCTCTCACTTGGCAAGAACCCCCCCCCCCACTTCAATGTTTTGCATTAATGTCTCTAACAATAAATAAAACAGAATCCACCTGTCTGAAGAGATCAACAATATGTATAGACAAACTAAGACCACTGTGGTTATACGGGAGATGAGCACGTAGGAGGAATTTACAGCGTTTTGAAAAAATTAGCAAGCCATTAAAAGCTAATCAGAGGCCTTTCTGAAAAAAATCAGCCAGAAATGAAAAAATGAAACTCGACTTGTCCTGACAATTAAAAGTTAATGCCCGACCAGGCCCTAGCGTTATGGCCCAACTATCATGTTTGAATAATTGAACCCACCCCAAATTCGGCTTAGTTTTGGGATAACTTTTTTTCTCTTCGTATCCATTATGGCAAGAGCTCTCAACCTTTTTTTATTGATATACCACTTGTAAAGTATTTATTTAACCCTAGTACCCACTTACTAACACATAGCATTTTTGCTTCAGTCACAGGAGCGTCCACAAGATTCTCTCTCTCTATATATATATTTTTGGGGGTGTAGCTTGGTTGTTGAATTTTTTTTATAAAGGAATCCAAAAATTAATTATTTTTGAAGAATTAATTTTTTGGGGAAAAAATTCCAAAAATTAATTATTTTTGAAGAATTAATTTTTTTGGAAAAAAAAATCCAAAAATTCAAAGCTATTCATAAAAAAAAATAAGTTTTTGGAAAAAAATTCAAAAATCCAGAGCTATTCTCAAAAAATTTCAAACAACCATATCAAATTCTAAAAAATTGAGTTTTTCAGAAAAAAAAATTCAAAATCCAAATATTTTTAGATACTAAATTTCTTGGAGATATTTAAAAATACATGGCTATTCACAGAAAATTAAATTAAAGTTCAAATATTACATTTTCTATTAAAAAGACTAAAATTCCTTAATTTTGGGGCTACAGCCCTCTCCCCTGTGAACGGCCGAAGTTATCCACCACTTGTAAAATATTCTTTCAAAATGCGAAGTACACCCTGGAGTACTTCCGAGTACCCCAAGGGGTATACGTACCCCTATTTGAGAACCATTATATTATGGGACCCCCTGAATGAACGCCACCCTTAGCATTTGCCTAAATTGTTTACATCAAGGGTCTGCCTTGTTATTAAATAGGTTAAAAAATATGTATGTTTAGTTGTTTTTTAAAGAAGGGAGGCTGTTGAAAATAAATTGAAGGTTGCTTTGAATAAAAGTACTGGCTCCTTACACTTTTTGAGGCTGACCTAAAAACTGCATGGATCAATTGTCATTTAGAAAAGAAATGGTTATGTCGTATCTGTAAAATCTTAATTTTGTCCAAGAACTATGGAAGTAAGCCATTGTGGAAATACGGAGAAAATGAAGCTCGTTATGATCAGGTTAGGCACTTTCTACAACCAGTTCCCAATTGTAGAAGAAGGAGTTGCTCTTTAAAAAAACTTTTAACTCACGTTTATGATCACAATGCTGTAAATGCCTAGTGAGATTATGCATTTAATGTTTTAAAAAGATTTTTATAGACAATAAAGGTTTCAGATAATAAATAGAATATAAAAAATATAACTTAAATGTTTCCACTGTATTATAAATGCTAAAAAATGTATCAACTGAATTATACAACTTAAATTATTCAAAATTTTAAGAATATCCTGCCTACATCAGTATTAAACAAACGTATAATTTATTTCAATTTTGAAATAAAAAATAAAAAATCGGAGAGAAAGGGTTAAATGCAAATGTCTGTGTGTGTTTGTCCGGGAGTGATGCCTAGACCAATAAATAGATTTTGCTCAAATTTTTCTTGTAGATTCTTATGACTACGCCGTTTTTATTCGGAGGACATCTCCAGGATTCTGTCTTTTTTCTTTTACAGTTTTTTTAGCTAATGTACATACTTTCATAAACAAAGATCTCAGGATTACCAATATATTAAGACCTAAGCTTGTTCCGAATTTAAAATCCTGACCCTGTATATATATATATTTTTATGTTGACACACCGCATATTCTTCTTACACAATCTATTCAATCATTACTAAAAAATTGAATGTTATTAATTAATATGATTTGATTAAACTAAAATTATGAATACAATGGAGTAACTATCCCTACATACAAATAAAAAATCTCATTTGTATGTATAATAAAATGTAACTCAAATGAGCTTTCCTTCGGCGTAATAATAATTGGTTTTTTCTTGGTCAGTCATGTCAAATACTAACTCATTATTTTTATAATTGAATCGTATTTATATTGTCATTCACCAAAGAGTTAAGGACACATTATGCTAGGTACAAGTGTGAAGAAGATGTTGCTTGGGACATTTCTTCTTCTTATTCCTTGTGTATGGCCTACAGAAGTAACTTCAGATCTTGATCAAAAGGTACTTATTTATTTTTTTGAGACTTTATCCAGCATCGAATTTTTTTTTCTAATAAAAGGTAAATTTTGAAGAGGGATTAAAACCGATTTTTCGGTCAAGATCGTCGAGAGATATTTGTCGGTCTCACTTTACAAATCAATTTTTTTTGTCTCCTAGAGACAGAATATCTATTTTCCTAAATCAACCGTCATTGTATTAAACAAAGATCTTACGTAGATTATACATATCTGAATAACCTTGGAAATCTAAAAGGTACACAATCTCAAGAGATACTCTAATTTAGAGTTCCATATTCCAAGAGGGAAGACGGATGAAAATTCATCCGAGCTATCTCTGATTAGACTTTATATGACGTCATTGTTCTGTGTTCAGTATCCGACTGGCTAGGATTTCTAGCCCGAAAACCAAAACATATATTATTATAATAATCTATAACTTGTTATCTTGTTTTTTGCTTTAGGAGAAGTCCACTTCCCTACGTCGTGTACTTGTGTTTGATCCAAACTTCCAAAGGGGAAAAACAGATAATCTTGTTCAGAAAACCAGACTAGAGGTTCAATTTAATGTGAAGGAATATGTTCCAAAAATCATCAAGGAGTTCACCTTTTGCTTCATGTTTAAACTAAAGTCTCTTGCAACACACTATATATTTTCAAGTAAGGATTTTTCCTTAAAAATCGAGGATTCCATCAAAAGTTATGGTTATGTTTATTTCGATAACAAGACAAGCTACCAATTTCGGATGGGTATGAATTCAATTCACCCTTATATGTGGACAAAATTTTGTTTGGTCAAGTCTACCTTAGGAAAGAGTACTCTTTGATGCAATTTTATAAATAAGTTCCATTGATTTTTGATATTTTCTACAGATAATACGGGAACAATAGTTAAATTCTTTAAAGAAGGCATTCTCATAAATACTGTCATAGATAAGAAAAATGGGATTGTTCATGATAAATACTTCCTCAGCCAATTATTCATTGGTGGTTCACCTCCAAAAGATCCTTACTTTCCCATCAAAAACTATGTTTTACACGGAAACTTGGCAATTATTTGGGCTACATCCAAGGCCTTAGGAAATATTGAACTAGCACCATTTTTTCGCAAATGTAAGTATTATAATCAGAGTAATTTATTCCATTTGGAAGAAGCGGTCTTACAAAAAGAAAATATCTATGGCTGGACATCAAAGGTAATATAGAATGTCTGACCTAATATTTCAATTTATTATTCTTTTTAAATAGAAGAAAGTTTCAGAGATTTGCCATCTCGGTAGTAAAAAACAATTTATGAGCAAAACAAAAATGAATCATCATAATGCATTTTCTCAATGTCGTTTAATGGGAGGTTATCTCTGCCTTCCCACCTCAAATTTTAAAATATTTATGTGGACGAAATATTATAGACGTTCGGGGTTTGAAAAAAGTTGGATTACCAAAAATAAATGGAAAGCGAATGAACCTAATGGGAAACATTATCAAAAGTGTATTTCAGCAAAGAACAGTGATTTGGAACTGTATGATGAGGATTGTGATACGAAGCTGAGATGGAAGTGTTGTATATATAATTACAATATATTCAAACTTCGAGGCATTTGTGTGGGTTCCACGATCATTGATGACCGTTATTACTTATTGGAATCAAATGGAAGAGTATTATTTCATGGATTAAAAAACAATTTAATAGTTTCTTATAAGAATAACTGGAAATTAGTTTCATTTGTTGATGGAGAAATGGTAACTATAGCCATTTATAATGGTACAAGGTTTGCACCCATCGGAACAAATATTTGGTATATCACTGGCAAATGTAATGGTGAATATTTCAAGGAAAAGAAAATCATTCTTAAAATGACGGATGTATGTTTTAATAAGGTTATCGATGAATTCCAAATACCTAGGTTCTTTCTTATATTTTAAATAGTGTGGTACTTCAGAGTTTTCTTGCAAGAGTGGAGAATGTATGCCATTCAATACCCAATGTAATGGTATTGTAGATTGTGAAGATCAAAGTGATGAGGAAAACTGTCATCATTTAAGACTGAACAATTATAGAATGTATTCTCCACCATCAGCACCTTCTTTAAAAAAGGAAAGACTCCCCATCAATATATTTTTGGGAAATTTTCTCCATTCGAAATATCAAGACACTTGACCGAATGTGGAAGGTTGATTTTAATCTCTTATTAAAATGGACAGACAATAGAATTCAAATCATTAATGTTTGGGAAGGTGAAAAATTTGTTCTATCAAATGATGAAAAAAAAAAATTATGGATTCCACAACTTATATTTGATAATTCTTATGGCCAAATCAGAAGCAATATAAACAACAACCAAACAGATATCACTGTCACTATTAAGAAACTTGAAAAATCAAATCAACTTTCTCAAAATGATTTATATGAAGGATTTATGTACCGGGGAGATCAGAGTCAAATTCAATATCTACATCGATATGATTCCTTTTTCCATTGTAATTTTGTACTCAAAGCCTATCCATTTGACACCCAAATATGTAGCGTCCGAATGAGCCTCTCTAGTTCCTTAATTGACAAGTGTAAGCTTGTTTTATTGGATCAAGACCCTATGGGAAATATAACTCTACTCCAATTTTACATTCATTCCCAGTTCTTCCGGATTGAGGGAAATGGAAGTACGTTTGTAATGTATGTTGTGTTCAAACGATTGTTTACAAATATCTTTTGCACAATCTATGTGCCTACTTTTTGTCTACAAATTATTTCATTCCTCTTGCTCTTCATATCAGAGAAAAGGTCAGATACCATTTTAACCCTCACCTCAACGACATCCCTTGTCATGTACTCCTTCTATCAGAATATAGTTCATTCCATTCCAACAAGCCCATATAATATGATGATTGACTATTGGTTGATATTTTGTTTGATATTGCCATTTTTAGTATTTGTAGTTGCTGTCACAGATTCTCTCATTGATCAAAGTATACAAAGGCACACACGACTAATACAGAAGTCCAGGAGGCAAGGAGTTAGAATCAAGATACGAAAAAGTGGAAAGTGCTGTATAATGGTTGTAATTTTCATTTTTGATGTTGTTTATTTCATTTTTGCTTGGAAATTATACTCTAATGAAGAATCCTTGGATCTGCATTAAATTATCCCAAAGTATTGCATGAATTTATATATGTTTATGGAAAAATATAATTTATATATGTATAAGTATATTATTAAAAAAAGGGGTAATTCCATGTCAAATAAAATGGGGCATGTAACCCGAACATCTAAGATTTGAATAATTTTTGGCACACAAGTTGAATTTCAGTAGTAGTTCAAGTGTACTAAATTTCAGTACATAATTCTTCCTCAGAAACCCTTCCTATCCGAATTATCGAAACCAATAAGGACTGAAAGAGATTGCAATGTTAGTTCTTTAAATGACAATATTTTTAAGGATATAGACTTGCCCATAAAACTTCTTTAAAAATTACAAACAAAAATATAATTTCATGGGCCTTCTAGACTTCCTTTCGAGTGTTTTATTTCTTTTTATTTGAAAATGGGTCTGACATTGGAAGGGGTTTTTAAGGACATTTTCAAAAAGGTACATATTTGTCCCAGAGTTCATGGGTGAAGGAATTTTGACATAGGTCCTAAAAAAGGGGGAAAATAGTTACGACGTCGATAATTATCGTCCAATCTCTCCACTGAATAAGTCATTCAGTCTTCTTACAGGCATTTTAAATAGAAGAATAGACTACGTTTTACCACACATCATCTCTCCTGATCAGAAAGGTTTCATGTCGGGCAAATATTTGGTGGTCAATATAAGATGCAATGCATCACTGTTCGTCAGCTAATACAAAATTTGCAATACTCCTAATAGATTTTGAAAAAGCTTTCGACAGTTTGTGTCATAAGTACATAATCCAACAATTGTACATAAATGGATTTCCAAATAAATTGGTAGATATGATATCGGCTATTCCACGACACGCATCGTCGAGAGTTGATATTCCGGGAGCAAATTTCAAATTTGCAATACACAGTGGTGCCAGAAAAGGAGATTTGTTATCATCAACCTTCTTGATAATCGCCATAAACGGTTTGTGGAATAAAATAAGGCTAAATAATGCAATCAAAGGTCTGCAAATCAAAAACTGTCTGTTAAAGTCGGTACTGTATGCGGATGACCTTACTTTGTTGTTTCTGGTAGAATCTGAAGAAGAAATCGTCCAGTCCATCAAAGTTTCGTTCGAGGCCATAAATAATTTCAAAGATATCTCGGAGCTCTCAATAAATCTTAAAAAGACACAAATTATCATGAATTGTGATCGGGAATCGAGAGTTTCTTTCTGTGAACTAGACATCACTCGATCGCCTGTTCTACTTTGCGTTGGGGTTTCAGTAGATTCTTTGGATGCTACGAAAATAAATGAGGTAAAAATTATTGAATCACTACAAAGAAGTGTTATAATTTATAAAAGTATACCTTTAACTCGATAAGAAAGTCTGAAAGCATGGGATATAAACATACTTCCTAGGATTTTCCATTTATTAAGATATACACCTTTTTTTCAATTAAATAAACCAAGAAATAATCAAAATAAGAGATTGTCTAGTATGGGGTAACTCAAAACCATATTTTTCACAAACGAGAGTAGAAGCTTCATTTCAGGATTGGGCCTTGGTTCCCCTTGTATTAAATCAGCGTGGAAGTCCATGAACTTCTCTTGGATTAAAAGGATATTTCTGAATAAAGATTTTTGGGCGATGAAGATTAAACACAGATTCTTGAAAGATACAAGTTGTTGTTGTTTTTGAGCAGATAGCCTTGGTTACGTTGGAACTATTAAAAACAATAAAAAATGTGGACGTTATTGAAAAGAAATGGGATAATATTGGAATTCGATAATGAATGTAGTTCTTCCTCTTCTGGGGAATAATGAACCCACCAACTTTAATCGTAGGATCAATAGTAGGGATGTTTTCTTTCTTTTACGGCTTAAATCACTCAACAGTTTCAATTAGTGACAAATAACTTAACATTTGAGCTTTTAAATCAGAGCAACATGAATGGGAATCAAAAATACATAGAAATTATTTATCGATAATATTTTTTTAATAACTTATACCTACTTGATATTTGTTCTACAAATTGTAATAGAACACTAGTTTTCTACGCCATTATGTTTGATGAGTCATAGAATTAGAGTTTAATTATTTTTTCTGTTTGTTACAAATCTTCAATTTTTGGAGATAATTGCCCACTGACATATTTGAAACTGTCAGTAAATACATATATATTTCGTAGTTTAAATAATACAAGATTTAAGGTAGACCAATAACGATGAATCAATTAGTAATTATCATTGATAGGACGTAGATAATAAGTAACTACACATTAAAAATAAAACTATTCAATCTAAAACAAGGTAATCGCCCATATTCTTTTCCACCAGGGGGGAGACTCACTCCTTCACCCCCCCCCAACACACTGGATTCATGCCTAGCTGGAGAAACATATACCAGTTTCTAAGTCTAAGCCAATCAGAATTGCGAAACTACTAAACCCTACCTTCCTTGCCTTGAAGCATCCACTCCTTGCCAAGAGTCCTTTAATATAGACAATCCTTCTACGGAACAATTTTTTTGATATTTTACATTTCACCTCAAGTAATTTTTTAAGATTTTTTTAGGAGGAAATAGATTAAACAATTTTCTATGGAATTTATATTCTATTTTGTTGTCAGATGTCAATTTTGAATCATTTCTAAAAGCCCCTCTACCCCTCTCCCTTCGGACACCCCTGGAAAATCAACATTGTAACCCTTAAAATTGAAGAATCCTTAGGAGTAGAGCAGCATAAATGTCTTGACATTTCCTTAGATCAGCAATAATCGGATGTGACGAGGAAGGAGGGAGAGAAGGAAACCAACAAGAACATTGGCAAGAATTACTTTAATTTCGATACCCAATTCTACTTGCAGTACAACTAGGACTTACATACATATATTACTCTGCAACAAATTCTCAAGGTTACTTTCTGTTTTTTATGAGCACACACGAATGTTCAGTCAGGCTTGTAACATAATTGAATCTATTTAGAAAAGGAAATTCACTATTTAGGTGTAAAAAAATAATGACAGGAGCTAAGGAAAGGAAAATTCATTTTTCAGATTACCAATTTTAAAAAAAAAACAGCTAAAAAATACACACGATTTCCATCACTACTTATTAATACAACGATGAGAAATGATCAATGGAGAATAAAAGTTGAACGAAAGAACACCAATTAAAGAAAAATCCAAAAACATTAAATATGAAATGTAATAAATTTATCAACTAATTTTCTATTTAACATACTAAATATGTAAGATATAATCGTATGTTTATGTTTGTTTTCAATAAGTGCTAAATTGCGAGAGATAATACACATTTTAAAAAATAGATATATATTTCAATCATATAAAAAAAAACAATTTCATTATTTGGTTAGGTTCTGCGGTTTAAAATCAAATCAATAGGAACAACTATTTAGAACAAACTATATAGATAATAAGATTTATTGCGAGTCTAATATAATACTAACATTTTTGTAATGTTAATACGTCTTGTATTCCAATTTCGTTTAATTGGACTGTATACCGTTGTTGTGATAGTTTATTATAAGATCCCAGATTTTACAGTAATTGGATACAGAATTGGCAGCCAACTTTCTAGAAATATAGATAACTCAACGTCATTGCAAGTTTCAGATGAAGTTTTACCTGCCTGAGTGCTCATTATTGAAGATTAAGATTTGAAGAACACAAAATATGAAATGAAATAAAAGATCTTCATAAATTACTTCAAATTAAAAAGCTCACAAATGCATTAACCAGGTAACTTCCATCATTAGATTTGTCGTCTTTCCTGAAGCTTTAATTCTATAGAATATATACTATAATATAAGCTGTTTTTTTCATGGAATTTTGAATTTATTTACCTATTCATTAAAAACTGTCAAGACTTCCTGAAAAAGTTATTTGATTCAAAAAAAAAAATTGCACTTTTGTTATTATTTTGTTATATGCGGTCGATTTGTCTACTTATCTTCTCTTTATATGCGTTCTGAACGTTGATTCGTTGAATAGAAGTTAGCTCTTGTTAAGTTGTGAACATTTCCTAACAGTTATCATATTCTAATTCCATCATAGTTTGGAAAAATTGTCTAACCTACAACTAATTTTGAGCCTTTTTTCTTTCTTTTTTGATGAAAGGTTGTTATATATAAAAGTTAATAAAGTTAAAGAATAGTGTTGGTTTCGGTTTGAAAATCATATATCAGTTTGATCCAGAATAGTTTTGAACAAATTGAATACTGATTTTGGCATGACCGGTATCGTAGTCAAAATGGTTCGGATTCTAATGACTGATATGTTGGGTTGGATTAGACCCCCCGAGATTGATTACCTCATCAGTCTTTTTCCCCTCTTTCAACTTTTTTATCGATACGATCTTTTTTTGCCATTCACGGTCCCAAGGACCGATACCTTGGTCCTTCAGTCCTACGCTCCAAGTTATATTAATTTCTATTATTCATTTGCTAGGATTTAATAATATAAGAATGTAGAAAATAAAAAATGTAGCTAGAACTTATAATAATAATTTCTAGCCAGACACCTCCTACTTTAAAATTCAGCTATCTTTTTTCTTAAAAGAGACTATGTTGAAGAGCTGAAAACACATAGCTAGTATCCATGTGATTTCAGCTGTTGTAGTTACAATAAAAAGACCAATGCGGATCAGTCCTAGGACTGACTCATTTTATTAGGACCGGATAGGACTGCAGTCTTTTTATTTTTTTTAGATCAGTCCAACACTACTACTGACAAAGAGTTTTAATTAATATTTTTCTTCTGATAAAAGTAATTAAAACCTTTCGATAATCATTTTGAACCATAAAATTATTACATTTTACACTCCAGGAAGGAAATCTATATAAAGACAAGTTTGTCTGTTTGTCTGAGGACCATTATAAAATATTATAGAAACAATTCATCCATTTGGGAGGGGAGCTTTAATCCCTCCAACCCCTCCTCTGCGGATGCCCCTGGTGTAGGCCCTTATTTAGAACTGAAAACTGCAGTTCCGCCCAGTTCAGTCCCAGTCCGGTCTAGTAAAGTTCGATCCTTGATGACGTCAATCAAATTTATTTGTTTTCTTTAATCAGTTCTAGTGCTGACAGTCCAAAGGACGGACAGTCTTAATGACCGGTCCTAAGACTCGACAGAACCGAATAAATAAGAACTGACATCCCACCATGCTAAAGTAATGGACGTATACTAAAATCTACCATCACCACTTCCTCTTTCTAATTATTCTTCCTTTTCTCTCTCTCTCTTTCTATACCAAGGACTTTTTTCCCCTGGACTCAATTTGATATTAATCCTACAGCAACCTTTATATATTAAAATGCATCATACAATACATAAATACATCACCATGATCGATTAGTCGAGTCAAGGGCCTGATACGTAAGCTAAGTGTTTTCAACACTTCAAGATATATCTTTCCAACCTATCTCCTTGACTATATGTGACGAAAGAAATTCTCAAAGGATAAAGTATTTGTTCACACTTTGAATCATATTATTGAGCTATATCCAATACAAGTGTCTGTATGGGAACACAGATTAGTAACTTTGCTAATCTGAGCCTCTGATAATCAGACAAAACAAATAAGGAGTTGAATACTGGATAATTAAAAGGTAAGAATAAATCATGTTCTTGCTTTACAGAGATTATACATTTTTTTTATTTCAATGGGTGAAGTCTATTGTATGATTATCGGGTGTGGTCTTAAGGATATTAAGGAAAATCTGCTTGTTGTTATGGATATATATTTTAAACATTTATCTTACTTTACTTATTTAATTTAAATATTATGATATAAATAAAACTTTAATAAATATATAAAAAATTGTTTTTTTATTGTTGTCAGGGTGGTGTAAGTGGTCGTTAAAAATATCTTGGGTTTATATTGAAAACATATAAATTAGTACCATTCATTCTTAGCTACTTCATTGATTTAGACTCATTCAAATTCAAATTAGAAAAACAAAAATTTGTAGTATCTAATTCATTAGTTTCCTATATCTATACTTTTCTATCTTACAGTATGTTTAATATCTAGTTGAGTCTGGGGGAAAAAAGTTATAGGTATAGAAAGAGAGAGATAGAAAAAAAACGAAGAATAATTAGAAAGAGAAATCATATCAGCTTTATTATAGAACAACTCTGTAAGTGAAAATGGACGAAGATACTCTCATGAATTCTTAGGTCTTTCAATACTTAGGCACAATACAAGCGCAGCTTTATATAATCAAATCTGAATTTATTTACTTGCCACCTGAATCGCGTATAAAAAGAATTCTAAGTGTGATCTCAGTTCATGGAGGAGTGCCAGTCTCAACAATTGATTATTTAAAATCTAGAGTTAAATTATTTGTTGAAAAAGACAAGTATGTTTCTAACATAATTGACGAAGTCTATTCCTCACAGAATATGAATTTAGTGGTGGGAATTTTTTTGGATGTGATAGGAATGGAAACTATTCTAAACCCATACTTTGTTTTATGGTGAAAAGCTACTTGGGAAATACAGTGACATGGTAGCTATGGTACGAATCACAAATATAAAATCTTCCTTATAATGCTGTTTTATAATTATAAAACAATATTATATGAAAGTTTCTGAAGTAGTTACCAATGTTGACCTAGAACCGTTACGGATGTGCATGTCTCAAACAGAAAATTATATGTGGATTAACTAAGAAATTGAATTTTACCTAGAGATATACTGAATCCTTTTTCTACTTCCGAAAGAAAAATATTTATGTTATTCGATTCGATACATATCTTCAAAAAAATGTATAACTACTTTAAAAATTATCATGTCCATCTTTTGTGAATGAGGATATGATTCTTGAAGCTGAATTGGGGCATGTGAGCCTAAACTACTACATGGAGCTAGGCCAGAGATTAAAATTAGCTCCCAAGATTAGACGTAAAATAATTTTCCTCAACTAATTCAAAAGTGTAGTGTTCATATTTCTGTAAGGTTTTTTCCCGAATCCTCTCTGAAACATCATGTGTCGAAAGTTGATCAATTCAGAAGCTTCAAACAAACAGCACAAGTTATTTATATTTTTAAGCACTTTTGTAATTGCATAAGTGTGAACTCTAATACTATGTACGTCCAAAAAAGAGACAATTCATTAAAACTAATTTTTGTAAATGATCCGGAAGAAATTGATTTCTAGATGAAGCTTGCAGAATGGATTAAAAAATGGGAGACACTCACAAAGAAACATGGAGGTGGTTTATCTTCAGAGACATTTCACACCACCTATCAAACGTCATAGAACTCGCACATTTAGTAATATATTTACTGGATAAAAAATAAAATTAAGTTTATTCTTCTTCGTAAACTTAATTCGGACCCAATAGAAAGTCGTTTTGGGTGGTATAGACAACTTGCAGTTAGAAATAACTCTATCAGTTGTCGACAGTTTTTTAAGGCTGATAAATAAATCGTGTTAGCCTACTTTCAAAATCAATATCATCAATTGCATCAATTTTAGTCGATACAAAAGAATCTAATTATAAAATAGAGGAAGGTGTTTCTACATTTATCAGCCTTATATCTTCCAATTCTGCAATGGAATTAGATTCAGTTAAAGGTCTGGAGCCGCTCATTTATTTTGTATGTGGCTTTGTTACTCATTCTATTTTTAAAACGTTAAATCGGGAGTGCTGCAGCTAGTCCTAATTTTCAGATGGAAATATTACTTTCTCAATGGATGAATTGGGAAAATATCAAGAATTCGACTCCTTTGGTAATGAAATTAATAAAGGTGCTCTAAAAAATCCCAGTGATGTAATCTATCTTCTTGGAGAACATTTCTATCAACTGTTACAACATATTTTTTTTAAATAAAGAAAGGTGAAATGTTATTTTATCTATGGCTACTTCAAGAAGTATTTTTGTAAAAGGTGCAGATTTTGCACTTACAATAAAATTTCAGTATGGTTTGAAAAATCTTGATACAGTTATAATCATCTTCTTAGCAACACTTTCTTTAATCAAAAATGATTAATATGTTGGCAAAAAAAAAAAAAATGTGTCTGAAGCAAACAGCCATCTTCTTGTAAATAAAAAAAAAGGAAAAGTACTTGCGAAAATTCTTCTAACATTAAAAAAATTAAGAGCTAAAATCAGATTAAATAATGAATTAGCTCCTTTTTTTCTTCAATGTCATTTGTATATATTATCTTTGGTTCATTATTAAATTAATTTCAATTAAAATTATCTTTTAAGTTTTCAATAAAAAAATTAAATTTTTAGTAGTTTTAAAAGGGTCATTTATGACTTATGACCTGTTAAAGTTTCAATTTACTGCATTTACTTTATTTATATGATAAATGATAAATCTATTTGCACTCTAGTAAAAAAAAAGGCGCACGGCAAAGGAAGATATTGTTCCATATTCCTTTCAGTGTTCTCCAGCTGGACTGAGTCAAATAAATAATAATAGTTGAGATTAATTTGGCCAACCACCAACTCATTTTGTGGCTTTTTCCCCCCGATTATTTTGGATAAGAGGTTGTGTGATACAATAAAAGTAGCGACGTGAATATCCTTTATAATAATAAAGCAAAACTTGAATCCTTCTGTTGACGCCTAATATAGAGTTGTGGAAATCGTGTTTTGCGCAAGCACGCCCGCAAATACAACTTCAACTCTCTGGTTCCTCTGTTTCCCTTCGGACATAAACAAACTTTTATTCATAAATCATACTTGATGGCCGATGGGTAATTTCGAACATACTTATAACTCAAAAGTTGATAATATTGTAGAGAAAAACGCGTGCAAGGAGGAGGGGAAAAAAATACATATGGTATCATTGTTTAAAATACTGATGTGATTATCATCTACCTGCTTTTTATGATTTTTGAGGGTATAACGAAAGTATTTATTAGCAAAATGTTTAATGAAGATATACTACGAATAATTGACTGAGACATTTTTTATCCCTTACAGTAGATTTGAAAACGTCACACTCCATGAAATTGTAATTCATTATGAACCTTATTCTCAACATAATAGCTAATTAAACGACAAAGTAGAGTATTTCGAAATATATTTGAAGTTCCAGGTTTAAAAAAGAAGGCTTTAATTAAATATATATACATAATAAAAAATATACCATCATACATTTATGTTAAATATACAAAATTAAACAATTGGAATGATATAACTAATAACAATAAATTATATATACAGAATATTGAAATAATAGATTGATCAAAATAATATTTTCTTGTTCTGACACTGGAATTTAGTTAAATATGTCATAACTTTATGTTGCAAAACACAAGCGAGACGTGGAGTTTAATCAAAAAGATAATCACCCCTCTTCTTCATGTGGAAGTTGCTAAATACAATTGTGCACAGGATAGATATATCTCTACCGATGTGATCTAACTAATTATTAATAATAAAGTAAATGTCAAAATCATAAGATTAGACAATAAATATACTAATAAAAAAAATGTTAGAAATAAATCCATCTTAAAGATTTAGAGCAAAAGCTAATTATGTAGTAATGTCCGGCGATATTACTCCTTATTAAGAGCATCAAAAAAAGATATTTTCCCCGTTATTTATGCTTATATAACAACATACTATTATCATGAAAGATATACACAATTGCTAATTATAATACTACACCCAATGTAACTACCCCCGCCCCCTCTTGTTGTGACCATTTGAGCAGTTGTTTTTGCCTTTTATGAGTTTTCTGAACACCATTTCTTGGAGCCTATCAACCATAGCTAAGCCTTAAGTGATAAAACGAGTAACATTTATTGACTATGTAATATTGGAAAACCTAATGATCATACCCAAGTCTTTAAGGGAGGAAACTAGTCTCAGACAAACTAGTTGCGAACCATCCAAAGCTACTACCCCCGTTGTTGTGACCATTTAAACAGTTGTTTTTGCTATTTAATGAGTTGTGTATCATAATTCTTGATATGTTTAGCTAAAATAAAATCATATTTTAGGGTTAGATTTAAAAAAAATTGAATACTTACTGTTAGATAGTACAAAATTCAGAGTTCCATTTCGAAATTAGTAAATATTTTATACTTTTTACTGATAACTTGATCGTCATTTGGTGTGGATGACTCAAAACATTTTTATATGTATTTTTATAAATTACATCAGTACCAACATCCTCCATTAATTTAATGATGGTTCCTCGGGAAGGGATAGGTTTACCCGTGTATTTCTCCATAAATTTTTTAAACATAGATGATTAGCAATGGATAAGGTTATATTACATGGAATAAGCATCTTTGTGAGATCAGAGTTAAAGTCTGACTTGATGTATTCATCGTTAACTGGATTTTTTAGATGAATATCCATGCTCTTGATATGAGATGAGGATAATGAGTGGCGTATAATTCTAGACAGGGGACTAAAGGCATATTTATATCGACAAATCCGACAAACCATCTGTTTCTCATCCGGTCAGTATTTTCCAAATTCCTGGGCCTCCATTTTCAGAAATCTAGACAGAAGGCGACGTTATTTTAGGCATTTTATTCAGTTCTCTATGGACTATCACCATCTAATATTATATTAATATTGAATAATAAAGGCGGGAATGATAACGTTCTTGATAGAAGATGTATATTATTTAATCAATGATGCCATAAGTATTTCTTCTCTTCTCCTCGCACGCTTTTCTATTCTTACCAAAATGATCATCCTTACAGTTATAAGATATCTCAATTATGATTTTTTTAACATTATAAATTATCTGAAAATTTACTACATATAGAAGCTTCCCTTCACCAAAAAATAGCTTTACTTGGTAATATTTAATCAAAATAATATTATCAAGAAAAGGTCTTAATGTTAGTTATAATTTATTCTATGATACATATAGTATTAAATATTAATTGTCATAATATAAAACTTTGTTTACGAATATCAATACATATACAAGGTGGATATAACAAATTGTAATAGCATGTGTATAAATTAAATGCAAGCTATAATAATTTTTGCAAGAGGCTGTAGATATTCATTCCTTACATGGGGACATAAAACCATTTAGATAAAGAAAAATCGGTCACGACAATTTAAGTCTAAGGGAGAAATAGTCTTAAATTTGGTCGAAGTGCTCATCCTTCGCGAGGAAGAAGTTGAGTATCATATTATGCAATGACGCAATGGTAATGTGCGAGCCTCTAGAATATAAATCATCCTAAGGGACGTCTTGAATATTATTAATATATCATTTCCGTATAAATAACTATATATAAGTTCATATTATATTTGGTAAAATTATGTAAGACAAAATATATTGTACGAAAAATATATTATTCACCCAAAAATCGTTCATTGAAACTCTCAGTGTTCAATCCTCCAAAAGTCAACTCATAGTTTAAGTAAACCTTTGCCCTGTTAAGAGTCATTTAGTTACCTTAATGCCTATAACGCACGAATCACTATTATGAACCGTTACTATCACAAATAGCAATTCTATTAGTAAGTTTGAATTCGTGCTGTACTGCAAATATGGACAATGATACATCATGAATACTTCAAGTCTCACCCCCAATTTCGTTATTACTCGTAAGACCAAATATAATTAGAGAACATCAAATCCACCATTACATCGTGCATTCGGTAGGGCTTAAAAAGTATCTATAATCATCGTTAGACCTGAGATACAAGCATATAACTTCTATTTGAAAGAACATTCAAGGATGACGTCTAACAAATTGACCGGAGTCCGGAATTATAGAGAAGCACAATTAAGACTATTTGATGATGCAAATAAAATATGTGAAGTATATATTAATGGAGAATAGTAGAAACGGCAAAGAATAGTCAAAATCGTCTAACTGATTTAGTATCAAAGGGTGTTATCGAGAATATTCTATATATATATCGAAGAAGTCAAGGCTGCAGGAGATTGTGGAATAAGAGCCAAGAAAGATTGTGTAGACAGTGTGGTTTCCAATTTCCTCATGAGAATAGGAAAGTTTGTCTTGCAAAAAGAGTCGAATGCACAAGATGTGGTAAGAGAGGCTACTATGCAAGAGTATGCATGTGTCTAAAAGAAAACTCTATTTTGATCATCAACTCTATTCAAAAATTTGAACTAAATAAATTACCCATCGATGCATTGAATGTCCATGGAAACTACTTCAAAAATATAATAGCTACATATGACAGTGGTACAATTTTATCCGTCCCTGGATCAAGAGTTCAAAGAAAATATCGATTCTAACCCAATTAAAAGAGTATCGTTAGAATATATCTTTAACTTAAATTATTTATTTATTTACACATGAAGGAAGAGATATTGTTGTATATTATTAATATATAACTTCCCTATAAATAACGGGTCAATCAAAATTGCCGTCATTGAGCTCCCTTGATGATCTCTTGTCTCATCTAATGCAACAAAATATCATTTTCTTTCACATCGTATTTTATGCTATTCAAAACTCCTTGACATACTTCGACAGCCAAGTTGTTAACGAACCATCGACCTGGAGAATTTTTTCCAGTATATTTTTCAATAAACTTGGACAAATTGGGATGCTCCAGATCATTTAGAGGGATGTTACAAGACACAAATAACTTGGCTACGTCCAAATTGAATGATGAACCGTTTAATTCTCCTTCGTCTCCTTGAATCTTGTATTTCTTGATGAAGATTTTTAAGTTGTTGATGTGATGGGAGGTTTTGGAGTAGCGGATTACTCACCATAAAGAACGAGATGGGCACGAGAAACTGGCAAAAACGGTAAGATATACTATTATTTTCCAAATCATAATTCCACACATCAGTACCTCCGTTGTTAGAAACCCATGAAAAAAGGCACGTTTTCTTCGGCATAATGATGATGCACGTGAGAGAGCAGTAAGGGGGAAGTTGCTTTGTTGATGATTAGTACAATACTGAGGAAAATATGTTTAGAAGATGCAAGGGGACCTTCTATTCTGCCTCCAATATCTATCTAATACTAATATAATAATTAACTACGCTTATTTGTCCATACGAGCTGAATCTTCCCTCTATACTCTCAGACTGGAACATGGCAAGCAATATATATTCGAAGTCCTTATTCTCACTATCCAGCAAGTACTCAGCAAGATCTGCTGCAGCCAAACAAGTATGCTTAGTTGCCAAAAAAAAGTTTCGGTTGTGAGTCTTCTTTCACCACTATCTTCCCAAACAGTGTGTAAGTCGGCAAACTCTTTGAGGAAGGACAAACAAGCACGAGTTTCTTTTATGATGGGTTTTCTAATATTTTTATTTTTCCTCAGTCCAACTGTTGGTGTCTTTACATTTAAGATGTTCCACATGGTCCGTACAAATTCAAGAAACTCAACTGTGTCCATGAACTCATGTCTTTCATTGGAGTAAAACTTAAGGGCTCCAATGTTTGATTCATGAAAAATAGAATCAACTAACTGCACGTTCGTCTTTTCCATTGCTGTCGGATGAAGAGACTTGAGAGTAAGTTCATGAGCTTGTCTTACTTTATACGTGGATTACTTGTGATAGATCTCTTTAATGTGATCAAAATTGGGACGTAAACACGTTTTGGCACCCAGAGAGTTCAGAAGGATATTGAAGTATTCTTACCGCTGAAAACAGTTATAGATATTTTTGAAATTGTACACAGAATCGAAGAGGAGATGCACCTTGAGATAATTATTGTGAGGATGAATTATGGATGTTTACAGATGACAAGTATAAAGAAGCTGCGAGTAAAAGTTCCAGTTGGCAGTGTGGTTATCGACAGATAAGGCTACAACAATAAATAAAATTTGGTATAGTGCTTGTATGATGACTATATATTGACTAAAGATGAATTCGGCATTCAAATTTGCCACGGGGATAAGAGATACGACATTCATGTATTTTCCCCCAGAAGACTTTACCATAAAGATGAGGACAGTTTTAGTGGTTTGATTGTTCTCAGTTCCTAGAAACTTGCCTTTAACAAACTCCACTCTTTGAGCAGAGTAGACCTCATCATTTATGAGAGTCACATTTCGTTCTCTTCTATTCAGGTCCTTTATTCTGGTACTTAAATATTGTAAGGTTGAAACTGGCAAACTTGCCTCCACAGTTACAGCACTTGAAAGGGCACTAAGATGTTGGGAACATGGAATTGTGAGAGTTTTTGATCTATAAACTTGGTCGTAGAGGGCAGTACTCATATTTTGTCACAAAAGACAGACAGAAAGAAGGCCTGCACTGTACCTCCTCGCTTTTGGGTTCTGGAAGAGTAGTGTCAACTGCTCTGTTAAAAATTCCAACTTTGATGTTTGGGGTGTCTCCAAGTCTTGGGATTCTTTTCAACTAGCTCATAATGATTTCACACGTGTCGTATTGAGTCAATTGCTCCTTCGATCCAAGATATGCAGCAATATTGAATGCTTCATTCACGGAATTGATCTTATTCGATTTTAATCCAAGACAGTGAGAGACTGAAGTGTTTATGATCCTCTGATGTCGTAGGAAAATTTGAAGGTTGTCCTCGATTTCCATCCTTGCGTTGATTTCTAGGCCCTTGTCCTCCGTATCCTCAAATTTTACGAGTGACAATCTGGGTGCTTTTATAAAGAGAAATCCTGATGGCAATGTCTCCCGTGATAAATTATAAAACATATCAGTTGACGTGTGCACTTCTTCCTCATTGAACATTTTAGACTCCAATGCCTCTTGACGTTGATGTTCAAGTTGGAGTCTTTGACTAATTGTGGAAACTAGAGTTGGCTTTGGTGCTGGTGAGGAGAAGGAAAGGTAGTCCGGAGGCTTAAGGATGGCATTGCTTTGCTTTGGACAAACTGAGGGGACGGCATCATTTTCCAAGGGTCTACAAGTCATAAATAAATAACACATCAATTAAGAGAAATTTGAGCTGCTTTACCGACTACGAAGTTGCCTTCTATACTCCCGGCCTTTCCCATGTTGCTTGTCAACGGAATTAGTAATGAAGTCTTCTTCATTACAATGTAGGCAACATATCCTTGAATTTTCTGTTATTGTCTAAATGGTTGTTTTGATTTTAAGATTCGTGATTGATCTTGGTATTGCCCTTTCCCAGCATGACTGAAGATGAGGATTAGGGGGTACATTGGAACCAGGAAATTTGTGATAACTAATGTCAAGGTTCTTGGGGGTACCGCATATCCCTGTCTACATCCTGGGGCACAGCATTTCCATCCCATTCTTTTCCAAGAAAAAACGATATATATGAAAATCAAAGTAAGTAATAAATCGATAAAAACATTTCAGTATTTAAAAAATGAATTATTCATTGCGTTATCCTGATTATTTGAATAAAAAATGTATATAACCACCAAAAAATCGAGTAAAATTAAGTACTTTACTTAGATACTAATATCTTTTTCATTTTTTCTTCAAATGCTTTATATCATGGCTAAACTTATAGAATATGCCAATTTATTACTTACTTTAATTTTATAAACTTAGTTTTTTCTTCTCGAAATATGGTACTGAATCTTAGTTAACCTTAAAAGCTTGATTTTTTAAAAAAGGCTTTAAAGGTCAAACCTTCATGGATTGAAAGTTTTAATGGTCATATTCGTGTTCTACGGGTTAAATAACATTAATGCTGTTGCATTGTGTAATTTATCAGATATATGCATTTGTATCCTATTAATTAATTAGTACGCATAACATATCAAATAGGAGTTGGCACTAATATCACGTTGTGGTTTGGTCCATAATAATATCAATAAGCATAGATCTAAATGTTTTTTTATCTCAAAGTTTTGTTTTGTATAAGTAATTACGTTTAAAGTACAGAGTTATTATTTGATATATTTGATATATTATATCGTTAGTGCACGTGTCTCAACTTCAAGTGTTAGTGTTCTCCACCAAATGTTTTCAACTGAGAACAGCAGCTCCTTCACAACCTAAACATTCCTCTAGATAGTATTTACATGTATGTAATTAAATAAATTACTCGCAATTATTGAATGTTATTTTTTCACCTTATATTTTATGCAACTATAACATTGTGAAATTCGAGATCAATTCAGCTAGATATATATACATTATATCTAAATCACCTGAATTTATTAACTGTGTTTGTGTCTTCTCTTAAATAGGTAGTGAAAAAAAATCGTCATTTTAATAACCAGTTCTAGACATCAAGTGGCTCAAATAATATATCCCTCTCTTTAATACAATCATGACGCAAAATGCAATTTATGGATCTACGCAAACGATCCCTCGAACCTCTGTCAATAGGTAAGCTTTGTGTACTCTACAATTATAAGTAAGTGATGTTCTTATATTATGTGATAAGTTCTATTTAAGACATCATTAAGACCACATTGTTTAAAATCACATAATAAACGCATTTGACTGGTAAGTGAATAATAATATATTCAATTTAAATGATATATTATATACTTAATACGAAGTTGAAGGTATCATTTTTCCTTGAATTGATTTTAATAATTTTTTAAACGCTATTAGCAATAGTATTAAACATCACTCAATCTTTAAGTATATAATCGTTAAATCTATATGTTGTGAAGTTAAAAAATTAAATAAAGGATCCCTACCGGTTTTATAAGGGGCCATGGGCTCACATTTTATTGTAAAAATAGAATTCTAAAGTGGGTAATTTATTTACGTGAGCCTATAGGTAAGTCTTTTTCAAATATTTTACTAAAAAATTAGAAACAGAGGCAGAAAAAGCCAGGAAATCATTCAAAACAATTTTTAATAGTCTCAAATGCCTTATAAAACACAAATATTGCGTTGTGGCTTGGGTCATAATAATACCAATAAGCATAGATCTAAATGTTTTTTATCTCAGAGTGTTTTTTTTCTTTTGTATAAGTAATTACGTTTCAAGTACAGAGTTATTATTTGATATATTATATCGTTACTGTGTGTGTCTCAACTTCAAGTGTTTTTTGTTCTTCATCAATTGTTTTTAACAGAGAACAGCAGCTCCTTCAGAAGCTAAACGTTCACCTAGATAATATGTATGTAATTAAATAAATTAGTCGCAATTATTTTATGTTATTTTTTCACCTTGTATTTTATGGAACTATAACATTGTGAAAGTCGAGATCAATTCAGCTAGATATATGTACATTATATCTAAATCACCTGAATTTATTGACTGTGTTTGTGTCCTCACTTAAATAAGTAGTGAAAAAAAAGTAAATTCTTAAATTTAATAATCAGTTTCAGACATCAAGTGGCTTATATATTATTGATGTAATTTATGAATTTTTAAATTAAAATTGCTAATTAATAAGTATTATGTAGAGCATTTTATCGTGTAAATTATACTACTTTTAATTACACAATAACCAAGAAATTTTAATAGATCAAAATGAAATGATAGCTTAAATTAGACATTGATAATTAAAATGATTCAAGTAGTAATCAAGTATGGCATTATAAAACATAAAAATTGTAACTTCTACAAGCATGTCGTACAAGTTATAACTTGTACGACATGCCTGTAGAAGTTATGAGTTTTACAAAATGACAACTTGTTCACAATATAGATATAAAGTTTGTGTAAGACCGTAATCACTGGGGCCTTGCCCTCCATTAGTGTTTTTATTAGTAATAATTATTGATGGTCATCCATTGTCACTACAATTAGGCCGACCCTAATATTTAAGAAAAACTGTTATTACGGCAATGCTGTGGTCAAAGAAAGTACATTTTTAAAATTGAGATTTTTTGGTAATTTAAATATGGTACAGTAAATAGCTAGTTTAACATTTAACACCCACTTGTTGTAAGCGTCTCATCGCAATAATCAGCCATTTACTTTTTCAAATTTAGAATTGTTACAAAATACCAAGCCTAGTTTAAGTGTTTACATGTACTACTAAGCGGTGATATTAAATATAAACTACCGATTTTTTAAATTGGAACAAAAATTGGAGAAAATGAACGAACAAATTATTAGTACAATTAACTATAATTAATCGATGACGAATTCAATTCTTGTGAAGAAGGTTACGCACAACATAGAAAAACAGCCCACAAAGTGCAAGCCTGGATGGAGGAGGACATGGAGTCTTGACCCAAGAACTTGTGACCTCTTCAAAGGCCAAATCTGAATCCTTTGGATTACTCTATCTGGTGGCAAGTCGAGTTCAAGGCCTGCAGATCACGCCACAGCAATGTAACTGACCTGAAGTCCTCTCTGGAGAAAGAGTGGAAGCTCATGAGAAGGAACTACATTGCCAGTGTGTGCTCCACCTTCCGTGAACGCTTGAAGGCCGTCATTGTGACCAATGGATGTCAATTTCATAAATATTACCGGTAATTGTGTGCTCGATAATTGTCTTTAAGTAATCGATCACGTCTGACTTAATTGAAACTCAGGAGAAGCAAAAGTTTCCTCACGTTGATTAGTGGTACATCCATTTTGCATGAACGGTAAATGACACCATTATTAAATCATTCAACTTTTGATTTTTAATGTTTCTCACTGGTTCCTTGGCTTCCCAAGTACCAGTGCAGATGTTCCATTGACAAAAATCCAAGACTCTTTCCTACTTAAGATTAACTAGGCTCATCCGATTTTTTTTTACATTGCAAAGGTATATTGTTTGGTAACTAGGGGATATTATACCTGTAATATATATATTTGAATAATACTTATAAATAGAAATGTTGTATAAATTGGATCCCATCTTTTAAAGACCGGTTTGAAGGGGTTATTACCGATTTTTTTTTCTTTTTTCATTTCATACCTATTAACTATATCCAAGTACTGGTTTTTGAAGTATTTTCGGCTGTGCTGAGACTCGGTCTGAAACCAATTTTTTCTTGATTAATTTGAAAATATATTATAGTCGACAACGATTTAACAAAAATTTAATCTCTGACACAATAGTTTGAAATACTTTTAACTTCATATGACATCATTGTACCCATTTTCACAATTTGTAAACATTGATGACATCATGGAGAATTCATTTAAAAATCGGTTCTGACCTAATTTTAAATCAGATCAATAAAGACTCACTTTTTCAAGACTGTTTTAGAATGAAGTTGACTATACTAGCGGTCCAGAGCGAAATTCCTTTAAGGAAATTATAACGATCTATTATAATATATGTTGCAATTTAAATGCAGCACCAATCTTGCACATACCCTTCTCATTTCCAAATTTTCATAATATATGAAATGCAATATCCTAAACTTTTTGAAATGCTTACAATATCTGCTAGATGGTGCACATTCAGTCGGCAATCCACGAGTGCTGCTTGGTGGATTTTCTTGACAATTTATGAAGTCGCCTCCTCGTTTGGTCGACCACTCCGATCAGAGGTGCCTGCAAATGGGCTCGAGCTGAATTTAATTTCAAAGTTAAAAAGATTTGGGCTTGGCCTGAATTTGCTTGAGGTTTTCCTTGAATTTCTATATTGTTTTGTGCTTTTTTTGTGTTTTTTTTTTCGGTGAAAAGTTTGAGAGTTTAAATAAATATTGCTATGTGATATATCTGTTATCACATTATGGTATCCTCAAAACATCAAAAACTATGTATCTTCTTATCAGATGTCGATTTGTGTACCCATGTCTCTTATTTGTGTCTTTAATGTTGATTTATCAATCTCAAATTATTTCTTGTTTGGCAATGAATATTTAGTACTATTAAGTATTGCAACAGTTGGAAAGGTCGACATAGTTGGCTAAATACCAGTTAATTTTGGGCCTTTTTTCTTTCTTATGAGAGAAAAGTTAAGAGATTCAATACAAAGATTTCTTAGTGTGTTTGAGATTCTTCTCACTAAATAGATTTCCACATAATTAATTGATTAATAATTGCCAACGAATAGTTTTAATTTATTCATTTTAGAGACGCAATTTGACTGTCAGTATTTACTTATTAGCAATTTGTGAGCTCAAATAAGTCATTTTATGTATAAAAATAATTATGCATTGGTATCGATGGAATTGGCAGCATTGAGCCGATTCCAATTACCGATTTCCATACTTCAATAAAGGCAGATTCTTGTCGATTTCAACCCCTACAATTTTATTATTATAGATTGATTAATTATTCAATTTTTCTTATCGTTTACTAGGAATACTAAACTATGCAATGATTTGCTCAAAAATGAACGACTGAACAGTAAAAATAAACGAATGCGCGCCTGAACGTAAACTTTTCAGGAAATGATGAGATGAATAGAAAAATTATTAATATGCCTCAGGATCTTTACATATGTGAGGTCCGTCATACGTGTCTGCAGGATTATATTTGGGGAGGGGGGCTTGGATTTTGGAATTTTCTGAAGAAAAAAATAGACAAATTATTTCTTTTTTTTTTAATTCAAAAATCCATAGCTATTTACAAAAAAAAATCAAAAATTATAATATCTTTTTTTTTTAAATTCCAAACATTCATACATCTTCACAAAAAATTGAATTTTTTGAAAAAAAATTTCAAAAATCCACAGCTATTCATTAAAAAATTCAAATATTGTATTTTTTCAAAAATATTTCAAAAATTCATAGCTATGTATAAAAAATTTAAATTTTGGATAATATTTCACGAATTTAAATATTATTATTTTTTAATTTCAAAAATTTATAGCTCATCACAAAAAATTGAATTTTTTGAAAAAAATTTCAAAAATCAACTGCTATTCACAAAATAATTCAAATTTTAAATTTTTTCGAAAAATGTTTCAACATTCATAGCTATTCATAAAAAATTGAATTTGTTGGAAGAAAATATTAAGAATCTAGAGCTGTTCATACAAAATTGTATTGATTTAAACTAGACGAATGCGCGCCTAAACGTAAACATTTCAGGAAATGAAGAAATGAATAGAAAAATTTGGATTTTGGAATTTTCTGAACAAAAAAATAGTAATATTATTTTTTTTTTTTTTAATTTCAAAAATCCATAGCTATTCACAAAAAAAAATCAAAAATTATAATATCTTTTTTTTTAAATTCCAAACATTCATACATCTTCACAAAAAATTGAATTTTTTTTTTTTTTGAAAAAAAAATTCAAAGCTCCACAGCTATTCTTTAAAAAATTCAAATATTATATTTTTTCAAAAAATATTTCAAAAATTCATAGCTATGTATCAAAAATTTAAATTGTTTGAAAAAAAAAATGAAAAATCCAGAGCTGTTCATACAAAATTGAATTTTTTGTAAAAAAAAATACATAATCAATTGCTATTCATAGAAAATTAAATTTTTTAGAAAAAAAATTGAATAATTAATATGTTATTGACATTTGAATATTGGGGGAGGGGGGGACTTAGCCTCCAGCTCACACTCGTGGACGCCCCTTATTTTTATGTAACAGTATAATTTCTCAATCCATTATTAAATGAGAAGTTACAGTAAGCGTCCTTGGTTGCCATCCTTTATTTTCTTTTAGACAAAGAAATTACTTTATGTAACGCTCCGAATTCTGTAACTGAATTTGGAGCAACCACAATATTGTAAAAATTATAGGTATATACTATATTTCCTACAAGGTAATGTGAAATACTAGAAGTGGGACAGAAAAGAAGAAGAAAACTTTTCTTTGAATGAGTTGTATACCTATTTCATACATAAGTATGTCCTAAATATAGTATACACATAAGATGTGCCACCTATGTGTACATTAGGTTAAGATCTTTTTACAAACTAATAAACCTGAACTTTTGGGAGATGACTGTTATATCAATTTCGAATAAAGTTTAATTTTAAAAGTTAGTAAAACAAAAAAAAACACGCATAAAAGGGTTTCAACTTTATTTATAAGTTTATGTTTATAATTTGTGATATACAAATACAAATGACACTTAAGAAGCTCATATATACAAAATATAATTCTTGGACTTTTCTAGAATCCAAAATATTTGTAGTACTGTCTTCCAGAATATAATTTTTTTTACGACAGGATCATACATATCTTGTATTAATTTAATACCAAGAAATATTCTGCACAAGGCCGATAATAAGATATTATATTGAAATTTTTTATCATTTCTCTACGAACTACTTATAAGAGATCCATGACTCCCTTTTGAGTCACGGTCTACCTATTGACAAACATTTTTTAACACATAACAACAATATTATATATGTTTAAGAAGCAAGGTCAAGCCCTTGGGTTCCCCTGATATTTGTGTAGAGTTCTATTCTTATCTAAAACGTTTCACTTAGTAGTATCGAAAACACAGCCATGGATTCAACAACAGAAGATTTCAAGCCTATTACATTTTCAGTGGCATAATGCAGGAGAGATGATTTTAGTGAAGAACGATCTGAATATTAGCTATGGTAAGGTAACAGGGATGGACAAGAAAAGAGTTGCAAAGTTGAGGAAGGCCTTGATGGAGATCAAGGATCCTAGGGGAGTTATCTCAATTAAGAAGGTGCTCGAGCAAAGATCAACAAGATTACTCATACAAACAAACAGTATCTGATCGACTTCATTGTCCCTGACTGCAATAGCTTAGATCTGACATTTGTTTACAGGTCCTAAATGCGGTTCAGGATACAAATCGAGGCCGTTATTGAGGCCTCTGGTGTTTACATTGAGCAGCGATATATATTCTTTAAATAAACATTTTATATTATTTTAAAGTAGATCAATCAAAAGCCCTGGATTTCGTTGTTATAAACTATACATTCATATAGATGATCTTTATTACAAATTATGCGTGATTATTTTTATTACAATAATCAAATAAATGGAGTTTTTGATATTTGTATGTAAATTTGATTCATTGGCAATACAGGCAAAAAAATTTGAAAAAAAGTTAAATAGGAATAACCTTGTGTACATTATGTACATATATTTATAGAGAGGAAGACGCCAGAAGGACGATTCAAGACCAAAAATATGTACGCACACGTTTGGAAACTTGAAACACTCGCTTCCCCCCTTTCTCCCCTTCATTTAAAAAAAAAGGTATTTTTACTTGTACTATCATTTGATAACCCATCAGTGAATACATATATATCATAAAATAAATCTGCACAAGAACACATTAAAGTTGTACCTCTTTCGAAATTCAGCATGAATTTAGGAAATTTTAAACTCTTTGGTTTATCGTAAGTACATTATTCATATCATCTTATACCTATACTAAACACATTACAGGCGATAGTTTAACTAATTTATGAATTTGTTCATTCAAATTGTTTCATTTATTCCTCTATATCTGTTGACCTGTGTAAAGTGTTCAACAAAATTCCCATTCCAATTTTTACTATTATTCTTTTTTTTTCTGAAGATGTGTGAATGAAAGATATATGTATTTTTTCTATCATTCATACCTCAGCCGTCTTGTCTACTCTTTATCATTGTACTATTATAACACCGTCACCTGAAAAATAATACTTCTAGGAGACATTTAGTCTCAACAGATCTGTTGTTGCAATAAGATCTGTAACTGAGTATTTACTCTAACTAATAATGATTGTCGACCATCTACTCTAAGAAAAAACTATGTCCTTGGTTCCTAAATCCCTTCAGTTTCTAAATTGGATCAATATAATTTTTTGCTCCGATAATATTTTCATTTCTGAAAAAGTATTAGTATTACATAAAAAATGTCTATCAAAAATGTTTTTTGGGATCCCATTTTTAATAGTTTTACGGATATTGAAGATAAGCTATTAATTGGGTAGCCACAATTTAGGTTCCATTGACTCTTAAGGACTCTTTCTAACATAATTATATAATTTAATTTCTATAGCTGACGTCTTATATCTGTTTGTTTGTTGTTCCTTTAATTGCTCTGATGGAGTCGTACTGATTAAGTATAAATAAACTTATAGTAATACATTTACTCCATCTAACCTAGGAATCTTCTTTGAATTCCATATACATTGCTACCGAGCGCGCTCTCCATTGAGCTACGCCGTTTCATATCTACTTATACTGCCGTAGTGCATTATCAGATTTTATTTGTAGAAATTAAAAGTGATATTAAATTATAAAACAGAAGGGGGGTTGAGGTCAATCTGTGATGTGATGGGGTTAAGTGTAAAGGACTGGGTCTTTGATGGACTTGCGTTTATATTCTGACAAAAATAAAATTAAATAATATTTAAAATATTAGCTTTGGATTCGACTTAAAAGATTTGAGTTTGGTCAGTTCGAGCATTTAAGTTCTGCTTCGATTATTCAAAAATGGTTGAGGAAAGAAGCAAAAATATGCTCAGCTGACAATCAAATACACTTCAATTTTTTATCAACTTTATTTTCATAATAAATGAGCGTTTATGGTTTTTTACCATCCTTTTGAGCGTGACACTTCAAATTTTTATAATCAGTTTTTTAGAGTTCGAATAAAATACATATTAAGACATTTTTAGTTTTTTTTTTACCATAAAAGTATCTTAGATTTATCCTTATTTTAATTTAACTTATATTTTAAGTCGATTTGCAATATTTATATAATTAAAGGTGTGCTTAGAAATGCTTCGGGGTAGAGTTCAAACCGTATTTTGTCCCAGCACTTCACCTGTACAACCTAAGGGCCGGTGTGTGTTTTGGGATATAAAGAGGGTTATTTGATACTCAGAAAAGCAGTGGCAGAAGAATTTAACCTGCCTTGGGGCCGAGCATCTCAACTAAACAACCTGTGGGTAGCAATATATTATAGCATATTAGAAGGGTGTCCTTGCTGCTTAGAAAACCGTCGACGATATACTCGAACTAACATATATTCAGGCTGTATACTAACTACTGTTTCTAACGTGATCATTAATGAATATAAAGTTAATTTTTCGCAAAAGAATACTAATTAATTTACTTACATGACATACATATATTTCCACAATAACTATTTATCATCCTATCATTTTAAATGGAATTAAAATATGAAATTATATATAAATAAACTTTATATCATTTTTTAGGGAAATTATCCCAAATAGTCCTTCGGCTAAATGTCCGTTCAGCAAATTGTACTTTCGGTCTAATGTCCTGGAACCCTTTGATGTTATTTGATTTAAAATGCGTCATAAATAAATATATATGAATTTAAATATAATTACAATATTTTCCTTGCAATAATCCTATTTAAAATGAAAAAGGATCTCCTCTTTAAAACAGTAATTCATTTTCTCTCCCCCCTTCTAATAAAAATCATAAATTAAATTTGACTCAAACAATATAAAACCGGATATATTATGTATTTATTAACAAAAGTCCTCGAATGCTTTAGACAGGATGTGTAAAAAGGACATGTCCGTTAGTATAAAAAAGTACAGTTGGTCATTCTACATTAATTTCTTATTAATAAACCATTCATCTAATAAGAAGTACCTCGTTGACAACATTAAAATGAATATAGTTATTGATCGCTGATCCCTTGAGATTTTTAAAATGTTCTAAACCACTTTGATGATTATTTTACTTTTCTTTTTTTGAGTAGTTAAAGAAAGGGTGGATTCCCTGCAAATATAAAGAAGAAAGCTGTTATGAGGGGAGTACATCCAGGGCCTTAATTATTATTATTTTTTTTTTTTGTGGTGTATTGATTCTGTTCTACAAATAATATTCCAAAGATATTTTATACATATATTATTTAAATACCTAATATCAAATGCCTTTGTTAAGTCTACATCTGTATCTTTACTTAAATCTTTAAAAGGAGTCCTTCAAATAGGATTATGCAAAGTCATAAAGAGAAAGTCAATTAAGTACAACTGGATGTCCATACATTTTTACAGGGATGATGAAGAGTACAAGTTGAGATAGTTGTACAAGTTGAAACTTGTATAAGTAAATTTACAAGTTGCAATTTATTTGTCATAAAATGCCTTATTTAATTACAAAATGAGTCATTTTAAATACATTCTTTTGAATAATACTTCATTTTGAATGATTATCAGAAATAACTTATTTATTTTTCTTTGATACGGTCAAGCATTCTTATCGCCTTTTCTTTTAAAGGTCCATCTTTTTTCATCTTTATGGTTTCCTCATATAAATTTATTCTCAGTTTATATATTTACATTTTTTAAATATATTCAGTGTGCGGCTCCATTAAGAGGTGACCTGGGACAATGGCCTCCTAAAACCAGCCCATTGTGCCACAAAATACTTATGAATGAGTAATTATCATTGGAAAAGTACACTTATATTGAATTATTTTATTCAACTATCCTCATCGCGTCATGTTACCTACTCTAAATTTTCATTTCATTTTTTAGTTGCAACTTGTACAAGTTACAACTTGTACAATATCACAACTTGTACTCAACATAAATATATATGTGGGTATAATAGACAACATTTGTACATTCATGTATAACTAATACAATATTGTATAAAGGAAAACCCATACCATCTGCGCAAGCGCCGAATAATTCAATTGTATTCTATGATTGAAATAGAATCAAAGCCTTTCCTAAATAGCATCATATTGTATCTAGTGTTTCTATTTAACTTATGGTGGAGGGAAAAAATGTGATTATGAATAGAGAATGAGCCAGATTCAATATTTAAAGAAATGTCTACATCGAGTCCGTCCAAGAGTGGGGATCCTCTAGGTGAGGACTCACTCATTGATCCCTCACGAGGTCGTGAAGAATATAAATATTTCCGAATAAACGACTCTGACGAAATGGATGAGGATGAAGAGGAAGATCATTTCCAATCCTTTGCTGATCAAGGACTTCTTTTTGACTCCTGGGCTAGTGTTCCATATCGGAGCTTTGCAGGGAAATATTGCCCCTGTTCTGAGTACTTTTGGGGGTGAGGGACTCATGGAATTATACTACAAATAAAATAGTAGCTCTTATTTCTATTTGAAATTGTTTTTTATTCCAAATGATAATTAATCATTAGCTTAACTTATTATTTCCTTTGATTTCTGCAGGTTTCGTTTGACGAAAAAACAATTACTTTTAATGTCTATGGGTCTCGTCATTTCATTCGTAGCAATCATTGTTTCAATACTCTATCTGGGGCAAGCACACGCTATTCCCTCTGAAAAGGAGCGAGTCTATAACGCAATATACTCCAATGGGGCGATCTCCATAGATGGACCTCGTTGTGCTAAAATTGGATAGTGAGTATCAAGAGTACTATTTTTAATAAGTACATATTAGTAGATTGTTCTAAATCCTTGATTCTCAGTGATGTGATTAAGCGGAATGGAAGTGTTGTCGATGCGGCCATTGCTGCACTTTTTTGCAACGGAATAGTATGCCCTCATAGTATGGGTATTGGTGGGGGATTTGGTATGATATATTACCGAAAGTCTGATGGAAAAGCCTTCTCCTTGAATGCTCGAGAATGGGCACCTGAATGGTCAAATTATACCATGTTCAATGGGAACCAGAATGCTTCCACTTTTGGACCCTTATCAATGGCCGTTCCAGGAGAAATTATGGGATATTGGGAAATGAAAAAAACTCTAGGGAGTCCTTCTGTAACTTGGGAGTCCATCATTCAACCCAGCATTGATATGGCTCGAAATGGAATCCAAGTTTCGAAGCATTTGGCAAAAACTCTTAAAGAAATGAGGGATTATATATTCATGAGTCAGGGATTAAAGTAAGATTCCAAATAAAAGTATATTATTCGATGAAACATATTTTATGTAGAGAAATCTTTGTGGATCCTGGAACAAACGATATTCTCCAAGAGGGAGATGTATACAAGCGAGAAAAATTTGCAGATACCCTGGAAAAAATATCTGAAAACCCCATGGATTTTTACAAGGGACAAATGGCCGAAGCTATTAGTAGGGAAATCAAAATGGAAGGTGGTATTATCACGACACAGGACATGAACTCCTATAAGTAAGACACTGTCTCATAATATAGAATAACAATTGTTATCATGTTCCTTCATTAGAGTTGAATGGATGGATCCCGTGGGTTTTGAATTCCAAGATGGCCTTAAAGTACATAGTATTTCTCCTCCTTTTGGTGGAGCAAATCTCATTTATATCTTAAATATCCTGGATCATTATCCAAAGGATGAACTTAAAAGTATTTTCTACTCAGAAGAGCCCGCACTCTGGTATCATCGTTTGACTGAAGCGTTTAAGTGGGCTTATGGAGTACGTTCCAGACTCGGTGATCCCAATGATGAACAAATAGCCAGTAGTGTCGAACAGGTAATAATCCATAGGAGAATCAATATAGCAATCTACATATTTACTCTATCTTTATGAAGTTAATCAAAGAAATAACGTCACCAGAATATGGTCAAGAAGCGTTTAAACTTATCAATGACTCTTTTACTGTGAACAACGCTTCTTTTTATGGCGGAGATTTTGTGTCAAGAGAGGACCATGGTACGTCCCAACTCTCAATCATAGGCCCCAATGGTGACGCCATATCTGTTACTAGCACAATCAATACCCAGTACGCGACATTCACTTCATAATTGATTTATTATAATTTGTATTCTTTTTCATAAGCTTTGGCTCCAAGGTTGTGGGGCAAGAAACAGGGATTATTTATAATAATGAAATGGACGATTTCTCATCACCAAATATAACAAATTATTTTGGTTTGAAGCCATCTCCTAATAATTTCATTCGACCTAAAAAACGTCCAGTCTCTTCCATGAGTCCTTCTATTTTTGTGGATCACAATGGTAGTGTTGTGTTATCAATTGGCGCAGCGGGAGGCTCACGAATCACAACTGCCACTGCATATGTATAGGCTTAGATTTCAAACTGAATCTTTGATCAATTTAATTAATGAATCCTTCTTTTTTATTACTTGAAATAGACCTCGTTACTCAATCTGTGGCTTGATAAATCCATTGATATTTCGATAGATATGAGAAGAATACATCATCAACTTTTGCCCATGGAGCTACACTACGAGAAAGGATTTGATGGAGTGAGCTTGATTTCTTTTCTTTATATTTAATTATGTACTTTATTGTCCTTCTTTATTTAAAGGAAATCCTCGATGAACTTAAATCTCGCAGACATGTCGTCGTGGAGGACAATCCCGACTATTCCGTTGTTCAAGCTGTAGCAAGAACGTCAGATTTTAAATATCATGCATTTTCGGATACTCGAAAAGATGGGGAGGTTTATGGGGAATGAGAAACTAGTACATTCATTACCTAGGCGGCCTTATTCAATTACCTACTTTCTTTAGATTACAGTTCAGCAATACCAATGACTTATGAGCAATAATTGATCCTTTATTTATCATTTGACTTTAATACCATATTCCTCAAATTTTATAATTCATTAGCAAAGTTTGACGATATAATATTTTACATAATTTTTCCAATCCTCCTAGTACTTAATATTATAAGTATCATATATTACATCAAGACGTTATCCACTAATATGAAAATGGATAATGTGTTTTTTTTTTTTTTTTTGTTAGTTGTCAATCTTTATTCTACTGATCCTGCTCCTTATTAGAGTTCTAAACGTTGATAAGGTTGCACACGAACTAGCTGTTGTGAAGCTCTAAACAATTTCATACTTTTTAACTAAGAATAATTACAAGACTACCAGTTTTTAGTCTTTCTCTTCCAGCATCTTTTTGGAGGAAGGGTTGCGAGATACAATAAAGATAACGTTATGTCATTAAATTATTTCCTTTATTGTTACTTATATTATTATTTTACCTAATTTATTATATATAATAACCAAAAAATTTGACGCAATAATAAACTTGGATTCTATCAAACATTTGTAATATTCCTTTTTACATCTAAAAACAGTGTAGAGTTGTATAAAATATGAGTTGACCCAAGGTAACTTGAAATATCTGGTATTTCAATTACGCATATTTGGACTGATGTGTCTCTTCCACTGCGCATTTTCCTATGTCGATGGAGCGTCATATATTATTAAATTCATCGATTGAGTTAAACGTATAGTTATAAAGTTATTGATCTCAATAATTAATTCTAAAATGTTTCTCAGTTTTTAAACAAACTTAATAACTTTTTAGATACAATCTCTAAAAATATTGAATTTGTTAGTTAAAGATTTGTGTTCCAATATGATGACTCAAATTCATTCTGGGAGGATATAAAATGATTTTTAAGTAGATATATTAAAATAATTCTAAGACATATGGGTTTATTAAACTAAATGCCATCAATATTATGCATAGAACAAACTGATTGGAATGTCAGATTTATAAAAAGGTATACACAAAATAAATTATTATAAATGTAAAAGTTAGGTACTGCTTCTTCATCTTTTTCAATATATTTCATGATATGATAACTGCTTCGTTGGTTATGTAAATACTTAGGAGTTGAGGATTGCGTCACACTGATGTGTTATGAATCCCGCGAGTTCTAAAATTGAGTTTCTTATCCGTTGACATCATCATACATATATAAGCTGGACATAGCTCCAAGCATGACATATATTATTATATAAATTAACTTGTGGAATACTAAAAAAAAAGTATATGTAGCGTTATACAATGGCCTCTGAGATCTTAGGACTATTGTCGACTTTGGTCTTAATCTGTCTCAAGATATGATAACTAAAAAGACTGAAAATATATACCTTGATTTAGCTGCAAAATATTAGGAATTGAATATTTGTTACCAGTTATATGTCAAAGGGATTCTGATCATCGTTGCAAGTCACATCCTATTTAGTTTAAATATTTCAAGCCAAAACGTCATTAACAAACAATAAATTATAACGATAATTTATATGAAATAAAATTACTGAAAGAAAAAATACTACATTAGGATTTTAATTTTGATTTAAATTGTTGAGATACAAGTTCGATAATAATAGATTGTTTTAAAATTTCGAATCCATCTTTTTATAGTTAATACACAAGGAGCCGGAAGAAGGCAACGTGACTGAATGTATCCGTAACCCTTTGAGGAGAGAAACTTGAGTACCAGTCCCTCTATAATATCCTCTTTATTCAATCAACCATAAGAGGGCTGGCCCAATGTATGTTATTGGCACACCTCGTATTTGAAGTAACCTTGAGTTGACCCTTTGAATTACTAGATAAATAAATGGATGAGTAGAAATTTTAAAAGTCAACGAAACCTCAGAACCTTATCTTTTTTTTTTCTCTCTCTCTTAATAATAAGCATGGTCTGTTTATTAGTCCCCTCAAGAAATCCTGAGCGAGCTCCTCCTCGGTTAATAATTTTGTGAGCATGCTCTCGCTCGTTTTTTAAAAGCAATGAGCGGACTCCCATTCAAAAAATAAATAGCGACGCTCACTACTTTTTCACTCGTATAGGATTATTGAATTTGACAACTCTTTATGATTCCAATAAATTCCTGAAATTTTTATATTTCTTTTATTTCAAGAAATGAAGATAAATGTTCCAATATATATAGGAGATGGCGGTGTCTCTGAGAAAACTGACGTATGACCAGTATGGGTCTTCTAAGAGTGACCAGCTACATAAGAGGCAAATTTGTCAACCGAAGAAAACAGAGAGCCACAGATACAGCATGGAAAAAAGATTCTACCTTATCTTCAATCGTCATTTCTCGCAATCTTTAAATCTATTATTTAACCCTCAAATTTTTTGATGGTATCTTATAACAAGTAGAGACGGAAAAATTAATACAAATCTATATAAATGAGCAAAGATTCGAGTGATTTTATTGCTCTTCTAAAATGGCGAGCCACTCCCGCTCGTTATTCCAAACAATGAACACGCTCTCGCTCATATACAAAAATTGTAATTACGCTTTAAGTTTTTTTAGTTTTGTTCCTGATTCATTATTTTTGCATGGGTTAATTTTTTTGTATAATGTTATTTAGAGTATAATTTTTTATGGAAAACATATCAAACTTTTTGAATAAATTAACCCAAATAAGTTTTAAAATTATGATTGTTATCACACTTTGTGCGGATACCCCATGTCACGTTTTCTTGACTCATCTGCATTTCCTCAAGTGCAGCTATAATCTCTAGAATGTTAAAATGAAAAAATAATTTTTTCTTAGCATCACTATCAAATATTTTTTTGAGTACATAATATATTGTGTAGAGAACTCTGAGGAACATAAAACACTTGGTCTTACAAGTCCAACTCTATTGACTTCATTCAAAACGAATCTATATGTTGATGATTTTCATTTTCATATATTGAAATTGTTATATGAATGATATATCCACCAATATAGTAAATAATATTATCTACTGTTGTAGTCTCATTGCAATCTAAAATATCAAAATGAGATATCGTAGCAAGAAATTTAGTTTTTTTATATTAGTGCCTTTTAATTTTATATCTTGAGAAAAAATGTCTGTTCAACCAAGAATAACTAAAGTTACAAACAGTGACAAAGGAGCGAAAACATATGAACAAAATTATGATCGGGGACTTTATCTGTAAATAAACCAATCCAATTAGCCTTCCATCTTTGTAGTACTGCCTAGATATTAATTGATAAAAAAGATCGAATTATAAGAGGAAATGAACCGCTAGATCAAAGATACTTTTACTTTTGTCAGATCGAGGATGTGGATCTTACTCATTATGATAATTAATAACTATCATTGTCTTTATTGCTACTTTCTGTAGTTGGGTAACTCTACAATATTATAGTCTGAGAAGTAGATATTGTAACTTTTTTAAATTGAATTTGTTCTTCTTCTTTATGTAATTTACGCTTCCTTGCTTTTTTTTTCTTTAATAACTGAAGTTATCTTCTGTATTTTTAATTATAGATAAGGCATCTCGAGTAGCAATATCAAACAAATATTTCAAACTATCGACTAATAACTTTTCCTTCTCTAATAGGCTCGATGATCTACTGTATATTTTCTTTTTTAGTTTACAAATATTTGGCGTACAATTTCTTAACTTTACCAAGGAATTATCTTTTCTAAAGATTGAAATGAATGCCTCCTCCTAAACCTCTTGTTACTTTGTCGTTTACAATACTTGCAGACTTATGGATAACTACTTTTTTTGATGGAAATAAAGAAAATTGCTCAAGACATCCATTTTTCATGGGAGCTTATATATCCCACAAGCTTTTCTCTAGCCCTAATTAAAAATGTATTACTTCTTCTATGTTGTGGCATATTCACACTCCTTACTGCGACTTTTTCACAATAATCTGCATTTTATATTATAGAAATGTCACGTAAATTTTATGGGTGTAGCTTTTTTATGCATGGAAATGAGGGATACATGCAAAATAAGTCGGTCTCTCCTACTCAATGAGTAGGAACCCAATCCGTGAAACCGGAAAAAATATATAATATTCCTATTAATTAACCATATGTTCTGCAAAAGGCAAGATTTTAAAATAAGCTAAAAATATGGAATTATCAATGAATTGTTGATTCTTTTTGATATACATTAATTGATATATATATATATATAAATGATATAGGGAGGTAAGAAGCAGGAAGAAGAAAAGGAAGAGTGTGACGTAATGAATTGAAAAAGAAAAAAGAAAGTGAGAATTCAATGAGAACCCTAGTGCTACTACGGAATAAGGAAGTTGAGTTCTTCTGTCCTAGGAATGGCCTCCTTACTTCCTAGTCCATTGAGAGGACGTGTACCCGAGGATCTTCGCGAAAAGTTAGAGCATTGTCTTATCGAAGAGCCTGAGAATCAGGAACGACTTCCCAATGGAGCGCATAGTGGATCTGACAGCTATCCCAGACCCCTAAATGACGGCTCTTCTGGACATACATCCCCTTCGACACCTTGTTCATCCTCATCCGCTTCAGCAACCACTTCCGATCCAGACTGGCAGAGCACGAAAAAGAGTCTGAAGGAAAGGAGTGCCGTCATGTTTAATAATCCAACAATGGCTGACGTTTATTTCCTCATTGGATCCAAAGGAAGGTTTTCATTCCCTAAAATAATTCATTTATATGACGAGTTTTTATTTGATTTATATTTTGCATTAACTTTCCTCTATGTTCTTGTGAATGAAATATGAAATGACGTAGCTATGAATGTAATATTTTGTATTTTTATCCACAGATCCTCAACGAATCCCTGCTCACAAGTACATCATGGCAACGGCCAGCACGGTTTTTTATGCCATGTTCTATGGGGGACTTGCGGACGCCTCAACTAATTCTGAGCAAGTCGTCCCCATTCCAGATGTTGAGCCTGCAGCCTTTCTTGTAATGCTTAAGTATTTATACTGCGATGAAATTACTTTGGAGCCTGAAAATGTTTTACCTACGCTCTATTGTTCCAAAAAATATATTGTTCCTCATCTTGCCAAGGAGTGTGTTTCGTTTTTGGAAACGAGCCTAACAGCGGATAATGCCTGTGTTCTTCTGAGTGAATCACGTCTTTTTGAGGAACCTCATCTTATGCAACGTTGCTGGGAAGTGATTGATGCCCAGGCATCCATGGCTCTACTTGCAGAATCCTTCTCAGACATTGATGTTGACACATTGAAAAAAATCCTCTCCAGAGAGACACTCAATTGTAAAGAAACTGTTGTTTTCAAGGCTGCTTTGAGTTGGGCCTCAGCTCGAATTAAAGAAGAAGAGACTGCAGAATCAGAGAGTGTTCCGGTCAAGAAAAGAGAAATACTTGGCTCGGCCCTGAATCTCATTCGTTTTCCTGCTATGAGTGTGAATGACTTTGCAGACGAAATCGTAACTTCAGGGATTCTAAACTTAAGAGAAATTACTGATATTTTCTTGCATTTCACATCCAGAAAGTTTAGACCAAAAATAGATTACCCTCTTGTACCTCGTAAAGGCTTAGAAATCATTCATTGCCACCGGTTTCTATCATCGGCCTACCGAAGTAATCAATGGCGATATCGAGGAAGGTGTGACTCTATTCAATTTTGTGTGGATAAAAGGATATTTGTTGTGGGTTATGGACTATATGGGTCATCAAATGGTGCATCTGAGTACTCAGCCAAAATTGAACTGAAATCCTCATGTGGGGGTAAAAGTCTAGCAGAGTCCAGTGTAAAATTTTTCTCCGATGGCTCTAGTAATACATTCCGTGTGTTTTTCGACCAGTCAGTACAAATTGAGCCCGATGTTTACTATACAGCATCCGTTGTTTTAGATGGAGACGAACTTTCTTACTTTGGGCAAGAGGGTACGAGTGAAATGACGGTTGGGGGAGTCACGTTTCAGTTTCAATGTTCTTCTGAAAGTACAAATGGAACTGGTGTTCAAGGAGGGCAAATACCAGAGCTCTTACTCTATGGACCGTCTGACTAAAACTCTATAAGTACAACTCTTTTTGGACATATTCCTGGCTTCAGCAGAGGCGTCCGCAGGGAGTGGGCTGGAGGGGCTGTTGTTATTTTTAGGTCAGGATGAAAAAAAAATACGGGAAAACTATGGTTTTTTTTTTTTTTTGAATGATTTTTTTTAATAAAATAAAGATCGTTGGGGCAAATTGTGTAGTAGAGTAAAAAATTAAATTTTTGGTGAGTAGCCATGTATTTTTGAAATTGTTTTCAAAACTATTTATTTGAAATTGAAACATTCAAAAATTTTCCCTAAAAATTAAATTTTTTGTGAATGACTGGATTTGTAAAACTTTTTTTTTTAAATTCCAACCCCCCAAATATCGTCGTACGGACGTCCCTGTTATGATTTGTCAGAACGTAATCCAATCTTGGTCTATTAATTCAATATGCCTCCTTTTGAGTCCAATTAGAGTCCAATTTCTCTTGAAGTCTGTCGTATACTTTAAATAAATTAAATAGATTAATTCACAATATACATATATATATATATATACATACTTAAATAGACATAATCACCTTCAAACTGAACGCACGTTTTAGTCAAATTTGTTCTAATAACAAAGTCACTTCTGTATACTTATTATTTGTAATTTAAATTGTTTGAACTCAATGTCCATGAATGAAATTTTTTTAAATGAAGTAGCTTTCTAATCTTTTTCATAGTTTTAATTACGTGTTACACAAATATTAAGTAGGGAAGATTGGATTTGGATATCATATGCTGAGGAAATATGTTCAAAAAAGGACCTAAGAAATCGAAGTAATCTTATTTCTCTAATTACCTAGTAATTAATACAACATTTCGTGATCCAATTCCAAATCTGTGTGGTTGAAAACAAGTAAAAAATATATATATATTCATTTAGTAATTTGCTAATGAATAGATTCATAGTGAACTCTTATCTTGCTATGCTAAGTTCATAGCCAAGTCCTAACCTTTTATTTCGTAGAATTGTTATTATTCTACATTATTTGCAAATTATGATGTGAATTGATTATATTCGTCTTTAAGGAGTATGATCTTGTACCGATAAAATTAAACTACTCTTAATTTTTTTCCTCAATTACTTACTTGTATTTATAACTTTCATAATAGTTACAAGTATTGATATATTATTTGTAAATTTTAGATTTGTGAGCAATCCCTCTAAACATTACTTAATTTGACCTTTTTAGGAAAAATTGCTCATTTTGCCCCGTTTTGTGTAAAAATTACACAACAACTTTTTGAGAGAATATCCACCTGCAAAAACCCCTTCTTCATTATATTTTTTTTTATTTTGAGATAAAACTAAGTAAAAGATGAAATCATGGTTATGATTACATGATTGGATATATAAACGAGCCATATTTCAACAACAGCCGATTAGACGAAGGGGAAATTTATTGCAAAATTGACTGCCGAATAAGCCCCATTGAATCTTACAACAAACGAGAAATACCTTAGCGTAAAATTGTAAAATCTCCCATTTATAAAAAAGGTTGGACGTATAATCAGAGATGTCTCCATCTAACAAGACTCCTGAAGATCTTGCCAACTTTTAATTTGCTTCAACTACTAATGTGGACAAATTTTAGTATATTTAAAAAGACCTGTATCAATTGGAAGGATTTTCTTTTTTTCTCAAGCAGATTACTGGATTTAAAACAAATAGTAAATAACCAATCACATCTATGTTATCGCCGAGGGACTTGTAATAAAAGTGCAGATCTGTGTCCTTGAAGCTACGTGTATCTAAGACTCGTTAACACGGCAACGTTTTTTCTTTTTAAATGATGTAGGATTTATCTAATGCGGATTCTAGTTCACACAAGGAAGAAATATGCTATGCAGATGTTTGCTTCTCTTCTTCAACTCTCTATAATATGCTTCCTACTCAGGGATTTTAATACTTATAAGTAATAACTAATACGTACATAATGTGCTGTGCCAGCAAAGAAGGACTGGAACAAAAGTCCTTAAGACTGTCGATCCTTCGGATTGTCGGTATTAGAACTGATTAAAAAAAAGAAGAAATGTTGTTGAGTGACGTCATAAAGTACCGAACTTTATAAGTTTTAGGACTGAACTGAACTCCAGTCTTCAGTACTAAATAAAACGGATACAACACTACGTACACACATATAAATTATAAAATTATTGGTAATGTGGCAACTTGTCTCACTAATAAGAAGAGGTAATGACTTGGACTTGAGTCCATATTTTGAAGACTTGTGATATGACATTGGACTCGAAAGTCATTTAATTTTCTTCGTTGGATATAGAGTAGGCTTTAAAGTATACTTTATTTTCTGTGGACTTGATGAAAATATTGAAGGAGTTGGATTTTGAGGAAAGACTTGAGACTCGACTTGGACTTGCATTATAAACATTTTTTTTACAACTTTGCTAGCAACCAACTCAATTATCAGAATCGGTACTCGCATTTGAAAAAAAAAAAAAAAAACACCATCAAATTCACGCTCCATTATTAATATGCGTTAAATTTTAATCGCCTTATAATTTGTAGATAAACTGTATCAACAATAGGTTACATGATAAGGGGTGGAATCAAGAACGCTGTCAAAATGGCGTATGTTATATTATAATGACTAATTTACATAACAAATTATTAATAAAAGGTACAACCTGCAATTTCCATCAAACTTTCTATGTAATTTTTGATAAAAAATAAGTGTAATTTTGATTGCATCAAAGACTCAATCATTTTATCTTAAATCATTGAAACTACACTCGTATTTTTATGAGTGATAATTTATTCCTGATTCTTTATTTGAGCTTATGTGCTATGCTATGTTAGTTCTCATTTAGGACTGAAGTCTAGTCCAGTTTGGTCCTGCATATCAGTCCTAACCCTAAAAGTTCAGTCCAGGATGATGTCACACTTTTTCTTTTTTTAATTCGCTCTATTATTAACATTCCAAAGGACTGGCTGCAACGGTTGGGCAGGAGGGGTTGTAGCCCCCCCCCCCCAATTAAAGATTTTCTTTTTCGAAGAAAATTAAATATTTCAAATTTAATTTGATTTGGCTATTATTTTTTTCCAAAAAGTTTAAATTCCTAAACTCTTTTCCGAAAAATTTAATTATCTGTGAATAATTATAGATTTTTGAAATTTTTCTCCGAAAAATTTAATATTTTAAATATAATTTTTGAAATTTTTTTGTAAAAAAATTAATTACTTTTTTAAGAGCTGTGGGTTTTTGAAGTTTTTTGGGGAAAAATTTAATATTTGAAATTTTTTTCCATGAATTTTTGGATTTTTTTCCGAAAAAAATTCCAAAAACTAAGCCCCCTCCCGAAAAAAAATATATATATATAATCCGGCAAACGCGCTTGTTATTATCGGTTCTAAGAGTCGAAAACTCATGTAACAAGTAGGATGTGAAAATAGTCGAAAATCTCGTGAGTATACATGTAAAAAAAGATAATCTGCAAGATTTTCGTATTCATTATTTATCTCTATTCTGATATTTCAAATGTATTGGGGAGCAAGGAACACTATGGTTTATTTAGTAATCTTTTTTAGTTGATATCATATCCTCTATCAAAGTTATATATTCTATAATTATATTTACTTTTATGCGTAGCTATTACAAACTATTTGTTGCTTAATTCCATATTGAACTTGTGTGAGTTGCAACTTGTAAGCAACATATGTATGTAAAGTATATTTTTAATGTGGGTGAAAGGTGTTGTATTAAAAAGTAAGTATGTTATAGCAAAAAATCCCAACTACTCTTCATATTTATTTATTTTTTCTCTGCCCTTTAGAGAGTCGATTGTGTTCATTTTTTACCCTTGAAGGCCCCTCGGCAAAAATATGATGAAAATCCTCCCTTGTATTGCGTTATAAGCTTTCACAACTTACCTAGTCAGTCTATTATATGCTAGAGATCCCAGAATTGGGTATAAGTCCCCAGGGCGTCTGAATGATTATGTTTTAAACCTATTTACAGAAAATTAAATTTTTTGGAAAAAACATTTGAAAAATGAAATTTCAAATATTAAATCTTTTGAAAAAAATTTAAAAAATCCACAGGAATTCACCAAAAAATACATTTTTTGGAAAAAAAAATTCAAAGCTATATACAAAACAAAAAATCAAATTTTAAATTTTTTGCTTTGCTACATAATTTGCCCGAATAGTAAAAAGTAAACAACCCATCCCCTACCCATGCCCCTGTCCCCCCTTCCACTTTTGGTATCCTTTCTTAGTGTAACAAATGATCGTTGAAATGAGATGTATATGACGTTTACAAGATGTGATTTTCTACAAATTGTAGCTTTTATAAACATATTGTACTAGTTAAAAACAGAAAAATGAGATGAAGAATTGAGAGTAGACTTGTGATGAGGATAGTTAAATAATGGAATATTCTATGGTTGGTGTTTAATAATTTTTGAGCTTTTTGATGGAAATTACTAATTAATAAGTAATATTTGCCACATTACACATTCAAAATATGTCCACAGTTATATTATTTCGTTAAAACATAAACATGTGTATTTTGAATATATCAAAAGGAAATGATGGCCTCAATTAATGATTAATTGTTAGAAAGGCTGAGGATTTAATAAAATAAAATTCTAAGAGACGTAGAAATTGTGTAATCTCTTTAAAGAGTATAATTTGTACAGAAATAGCATGTACATAGTAAATTATACTTATATAAGCCTTGAGTTGATAAAAATTCACTCCATATTAAGTGAGCCCTAAGCAAAGGTAGATTACTTCGTCAAAAAGGAAAATTTTAAGCTCACGTCCTGTTGCCCTTCTCTATATTTGATAAGTATTCATTACATCTTGCTTTTGAAAACCTAAATACGAGATTGTTATATATTCAAAGAATAAAATTGCACGGATGGTCTAGAATATGAATGAGTAAAACCATAGGATTGACAAACGATGAATTTGTTTATTTTCTATGCAGTCATAGTACATACATACATTTGTTTAAATAAAATAATAACACTTATATAATTTCATAATGCTTAAAAAACAACTTGATCATTTAAAAGTGAGACAAAAAAATATAATAATTAGAATGGAATGCAGGAGTTATGATCATTAGCACCCCACTATTCCTAATGTCATATCATGGTAAATATAATCATTTATTCGCATTGTTGGTCATGCCTTTATATGAGATCAGGGAAGAGTTCGTTGTAGCTTTGCTCCCAATCTGGTGTATCAAGGGGTTCTAGCCCGGATGCAGTGAAAGAGTTGAATGGATTTTCTTCTATTTGATTTTCTATGAAGGTATCCAGATCCTGGGGTTCCAAGCCTTTTGCCTGGGTCCCCACCACAAAGGATGATGCATCTTCTTCTCTTTTGGGTGTAAGGATGGAGGTAGTGGAGGACATTGAGGATGAGGGAGAGGGAGGTGGGAAGATGTATGCAGTCGTTTCGAAACAGTCGTTGTCAGTTTCTTCTGTTTTGCAAGAGAAAGAAGTAAGGTCCATAGGAGTAGGAGAGGCCCCACGATCGTCGCCCGTCCTTTCTGCTGAAGGTCGTAAACGCGCTCTGCTGGCAGCGAAGGCATCGACTCGGGGGTCTCCACAATTATGGTACTAAGCTCCTCTTCTTCAGAAGAAGATGACGTTGCAGGTGAGAGAGGGAGTTCAAAGGTCGTAGTTGCACTAAGACTACAGTCATCCAGGATTTCAGAAGGAACCTCCAGACGTGCTTGCAACTCCCGCAATCTTGCATTCTCCTTTTCCAACTTCTCATTCCGCTCTCGAAGAGCACGAATCTCATCTTCCATATCGTCCATCCTCACACGCTTCTTATCCCGTGCATTTTGTGCGGCCACTCGGTTCTTTAACTTCCTTCGAAGCAACTTCTCCTCTGTGCTCAAATGGTCCAAATTAGCCCGCTTCCGTACAGGGTTCAGGTGAGACTCAATCAGGCAGGGTGAAGGTCTCTTAAGGGGCTCTTTGGGAGATATCTTTGCTATTTTGACGGGTGCCATTGTTGTTGTGGTCTTTAAAAATCCTGGGGGAACAATGATGATCTGAGGCCGACCTATTTTCATATCTGTTCCTTTCATCTTGAGCACTCGCTCACCAGTCTTCACCACGCTCACAGACATCTTCGGTCCTCTTAATTACTATCAACCCACCGACGTACGTGGAACTTATAACTTTGTACCTCTTTCAAAATACAAAATCTTCTCCTCTTATATCAACAACAACAACAACACAACACTTCTATTTGACGTTCCTTCCTTATGTTTCTTTGTTTTATAGCTCTCTCTCTGCGCTCTCCTTTTTTTCTATTTACAGGACGCGTCTTCACTTCACGAGAGTCATTCTAGGTCTGACTCGTTGGGAATCCAATGCCCAAATATCTCTCTCTTTTTTTCTCAAGGAAAAAAATTAACCGGCCCGGAGTTTTAACAAATGGCACATTCCCATTGGTGGAGGATTTTTATGTACAGTAAATAATTAAAAAGGCTTGCCAGTACGTAAATGAAGTCAGCGCCATCTTACAAGCAAAAATCATATACTCTGCATGTTTCTTAAGTATGTACGTAAATAATATTCCATTATTATATAACTGACGTTCATAAGTCGGCATATTGCGTCAGAAGTAGAAATTTATTGAATATGTATACTACATATATGTACTTTGTCTTGTACAAAATTCATTTTATGTTATGTACAGCAAAATTTCCTGTAGCTTTATATTGTACAAGTAGAAATTACAGCCTCACTGTATTTTCAGTATTTACCTGTGGATTGGAATAGTATATTTTTGAAGATGATCACCGTAATAATTTTAAAAGTTTGACCTGTAGCTGTAGTTGATAGCATCTGCATGTTAATTAAAGCTTAGTAAGAAATATATTGTGATCGCAACTCTGAGATCTACTTCTTGTGACATTATATTTTAAAATTTGTTTGTACGAGTTGAACTTTTTCCTGTTTCTCTCTATATATCTCTATATATAACATGGAAGTTGGATTCATTTTTGTGTTATGGGTGTTTTAATAACGAATTTGGGGGGAGTTACAATAATTTTATAAATATTTGATTATTTTAATACTGATAAGTGTTGATATTTCCCCCTTAAATAATCATGGCTTAGCTAGTAGCATTTGTGAACGAAGCTACCTGTAGAGTGTAAGTATATGCTTAAGAAGTAACTTTCCTGTAGGTGTTAACGTGGTCCTGTAACTACATGTCGAAGATGAAAAATTGAATCTTAGTCTACCAAATAAAAAAATCCCAATGAAGTTGATATTGGGAGAGGGCTTGGTTTTTGGAATTTATTTTTTAAAAATCCATAGCTATTCAGAAAAAAACACAGCTGTTCACAAAATAATTCAAAAATTAAATTTTAAATATTATTATTTTATTTTAAATCCATAGCTATCCACCAAAAAAAAGCATTTTTTCCCCAAAAATCTACAACTGTTGAAAAATAATTTAAAAGGCTAAATTTCAAATATTAAATTTTTTGAAGAAAAATTTCAAAAATCCATTGCTATTCACAGAATGTTTAATTTTTTAAAAGAATTTATTTTTTTGGAAAAAAAAAATAAAGAATTTTTTTTTAAATTTGGATATTAGATGTGTTACACCCCCTGCAGACGTCACTAAATTGTAGAGGGTTTTCACTGAAATCATATGTTCCTTCATAACTGAAGGATACACCATCTGGGTTGATATTTTTAATACTTAAAATGAATACATTTCTAAGAAGCCTTTATATAACTCAATCAAATGGTTTTATGAATAAATAAATACTTTAGACATACATCGAATCAATACTTGATGTTAATGGACAACACTGATGTTTGAATGAAATCAAAGTAGTATGTACTGGAAATGCCTAAGAATATCAAGAATATCTGTTCCTTTTCTTTTCCAAACAAGAAAAGTAGAACAGTTACAATTTTTTTATTTATTCACTGCATTATAATAGTTAATTTGTAACTACAACACAGAAAATGATTGTAGAACGATCTAATAACATATTTTTAATACATTTTGGCGTAATATATATTATAAAACTAGACAATAAGCGAATAAAATTTTTATCAACAGTAAGTTTTAAGCCCATTTTGAGATCCAATAGTTCACTACTTTCCTCAATATTCGTAGAAAAAAGGTTTGTCTTCTTATTAGACTTGGTTATATAGGCCACCAAAATGAACAACATCAAAATTCTTACGTCACGTGAAAACGCTCTATTAACGAAATTATTTTCTTAGAGACTTGATAACTGTAAATTCATAATATTTCTTTGTCATAAAAATGTTGCCATTTCATGATTCAATTATTTTACAAAGGATTCAAGTCTATTTATATGATTTGGTATTGAGATCCATCCTTCTTTTAAAAACAAAAACATTCCGCAAGCATTCATGAACGAACTGCTTTGATGCTCTAAGGAAAAGAGTAGGGAGTGTTTACAATTTTAATAATAAATCTGCTTAGTCAATCAATCATATATGAAACCAATTCAAAATAATTTGGGAGTATTTTTTTCGCCACATAAATGCTTTGATTTTACATACATGAGTTGTGTTGTGTCGGTCTTTACGAAGGGCTGAAGATTGCAGTCCCTTCTAGCTCACTCTTGCATATCAGTTATAAAACTTAAAAAGTTAGGTCGGATGACGTCACTTAACTATATTAATACTGGCAGTATGATGAACTGTTGGTCTTAAGGATCCGTCCTAAGAATGGACTGGACTGAATAAATATGGACTGAAACAACACTACACAGTAGTAATTGCTGGAAATTACGTCTTGTAATTTCAGGGGGAAAAAATCCATATAAAGATTGAAATAAAAAATTATAGCTGATCAAACCCATGAAGATGGAATCACAGAGATGCATATAATTAGTGGTAGAAGTATTGTATTATCTATATTATCACAAATTGTCTATGTTATGCATGTATCCCAGTTTCGATCTTTGGGGTAAACTTGCAAACAGGTCGAGCCCACATTGGGATGAGGGATCGCATTGGTCTTCCTCTCCATAGCACCCTTCTAGAAATAGTCCAGGGGTTGAGGTCTGGGGAACTGGGAGGATTTTCTTGCGACTCTCAAGTCTCTTCTGCTTTTACTTATTGCTGAGGACGTACCTTGGTCTTTCAGACATAGGAAGTGAGGCCCAAATATTCATGGATATCCACTCTGATGGTCTTGGGATCAACATTGAGGTCTTAGGCAAGCCTCCTCATGCTGGTCACTGGGTCGGCATCTACTTTGGCATTTAGAATGGTGACGAAGGCGTCATCTCTCTTCTTGTTGTAGCCGCCACATCCTGGAGACTTATCGGTGACGAAACCGGCGTTTATAGCGTATGGATACGGTGGACCGTGTCTATGTTGACGCACACTATCTTTGCAATGTCCTTTTGGCGTACTTGGGCATCAAGAAGATCGTGTACCCCTTGGGGTTCGGCCTATTGCTCGTTCATTTTTTGTTGTAGTGAGATGTATAATACAAGAAATAAAAGCTCTTTGAACGGATTTCTATTTTTACAAAACAAACTTCTTAACCGGATGATTCGTTTTTGCACAAGATTTAAAATAATAAAGTTCTTATTTTTGACTCCTCACTCTGTATATTTTTTGGTGAGTGGACAAAACCATCCCATTCAGACATTTTCAGTCTGAAACATAAAACATTAAATTGTTTTTCTAAAATATTTAAAAATTCTCGTATATACAATGTTCTTGTGAAAATTAAAATTCCTTTATTTGGGGAGGGCTACAGCCCCTTCAGCCCACCTCCAGTGGTCGCCTCTGAAGCTGCTATCCTCCAAAACCTTCTTCAAATAGTTACGGTTACCATGTTAATTTTAATTTTTTTAATTTTTAATGTACCTGCATTTCATATTATTTAAATCTCTGCTTATAACACCCGAGCAAATCATCATGGTTATTCTCCGTCTCTCATCAGCACACGCACAAGTTATTATTTTATATATAGACGTTCTCTCTTCAAGGAGGGAAAAGTAAATAATAATGATAAGAGCTTTTGAAAAAAAAAACAAAAAAAACATTGTTCAAATTACCAGTTAAAAAAAACAAATATGGGTTCTAGATCTTGTTTTATACATCCCTAACCGGGATAGTTGCAACATGCCCCCTTTTCTCTCACATCAAAATAGTTACAGTCACAAAATTTAAAATATATTAGCATGCGGATTATTTAAAAAAATAAATTATATCAGTCAACTTTTCTTCGAGATATTTTGATAAGTATTGATTTTGAGTAATAAAATAATTTTTTGGGAGGAGCAATATTTGTATAATACTTCAGGCAGTTTTTCATTTTTTTTCCCTTGTAACTTATGTCATTTGAATTATTGATAATTTTTTGTTATCAGGGAATATAATTTTATTAAAAAACACTCATTGAAGAGTAACTTGAGGTATTGTAATGCGCAGTATATACTATTTGTCAAATATAAGTTATAACAAGTGTTGCAATGATACACGAATTGTTCATTCTAATATATTGTTATTAGAATATATATGTATACAATTCACAGCAAATATGTTTGTTACCTAGAGCTGGCCTCTAAACATGGTGTCACCTCCCAATGAGAAAAAATAAAGCTTTATTTTGTAGTAAATTGAGAGGAATTCCCAATAACTAAGAGATTCTAGAGACCTTGAATAATCATGCAAATTTAAAATTCCAAATGAGGGGAATTTTAATTCGTTGAAAAAGGAAAAATAGAGTCAACATCATTTTTAAAGAAAATAAAGAAACAAAACTCATAATTCCATGCGAATAACCAATTGATCTTTGTGTTTCTATATGGGGGAAAAGTTGCGAAATACAATTAAGTTAATAACGTATGACGAGGTTTGTGTGACTGGTATGGATGAATTTATCCGATATATGAATTATAGGCTCGAAGATTAAATCTGCACCCTCTCTCGTATTTACAAAGAACAGTATAACATCCATAATTTTTAATATTTTTATTTTAAATAAAAACAAAAGTCATTGAAAAGTACCTGTTAACTTTTGTTGGTTATTTTTTACTACGCAAGAGGTCCGCTTTGCATGATAGGGCATATAATATCAAAAGCCTACGATTGGTTAATGGTCAACCAGGGCGGCCGCATGATTATATATATTCTTTTTTTTGGGGGGGGTAGTTTTGGAATTTTTTTTTCAAATATTAAATTTTGTTGAAAAAAAATTCAAATACTAGATTTCTTCGAAAAAATTTCATCTGTTAAATTTTTTCATACATCCATAGCTATTCTCATAAACTGTATTTTATAGATACAAATTTCAAAAATCCAATAACAATCCGTTTACAAAAATATATATATTTTGTTTTTTGAAAAAAGTCAATAGCTATTAATAGAAAATTAATTTTAATTAATTTTATTAGAAAAATTAAATTGTTTGTAAAAAAATTTAAAAATCCACATTTGTGGATTTTTGAAATCTTTTCGCAAAAAATATATATAATTAATTATTGATCAATTTGAAGCAGAATTTGTTCTCGAGTCATATATAAGCCTCATGAAACAACAATATCAATCTCGATTTGGACTGGCTGTTAAAATATTTATACTTGAATAGGAATACGTGAGGTTTTCGACTCACAAACAATAGAACCAATATACGTATTTTTTAAAGATTTATTAATTGGATAAGGTGGATGTATTTGATGATTTTGTGAGTCCCTTGAGTGGGATCTATTGATAAAAATGATGTATTTATCATTTAAGCACCATCTATATCATTAAATGAGTCAATTTGAATATAGTGGACACGACTTCTACTTTTTTTTTTTGTTACTAGTGGCGTTTAAGTGTAATGAATATAAGTCACTACTCACCCTTTATTCTTTCGATTAAATTATGAAGGTAAATTCTGCGATGGGAATAAAAAAAAAATCATAATTCATGTACGTCGAAGTGTCTCCTTGCGAGGAGAAAATATATTACGTAGCCAAGGAATATATTTTTGTTAACAGGTGGATTTAGCCCTTGTCTTATAGCTTTGTTCATAATCATATATAAAGTAAAAAGACTCGTTATATGTAATCATCTGTATTTTTTAGTGATCCTCATCTTATGAACGCAGCTGTTTCACTTAAAGTCATTGATCTGTGTATGTAGAACAAATATTATAAAAAATAGAGTATTATCTCTTTTTACAATATAATATAGTGTATATTGTCAAAAATAAGAAAAGGCAGGACAAAAGACAATAAATAGATTAATAAGAATGAAGTAAATGTTGCCTAGGTACTTACGTAAGTTATACCTATAAATGATTATTTATTTCGATCAATTTTAGGCTTTGTGTTCAATTTTATGAGTAGTTACGCGTCGATTTCAAGACAAATTTGGCTTTAATAATAGAACTCCCCAAAAAATTACTTGTTCTCCGTTTTTCATAAGCACACTCACCACACCTATCGAGGCTCCTACCTTTCATGCCCTCTGTCAGAAGGTGGTGTGGGGTCCTTGTGAAATAAACTATCCCAAGTTGTGCTTTATGGCCCTCCTGATAGTCCTAGAAGCCGCTGAGAAGTCGTTAGGGAGGTGAATCATCAACTTAGTGACTTTATATTCTTCTCGAAACTGAACTAAAACATCAAATCCCTCTTTAAATTCTACCCTCCACTTCTTCACATTCTAGCATTTTTTTTCCATCTAGACCAACTTAAAAACCAGGGCTTCTAGAACATTTATCAATGTCCGTAATCTTCATCACATTAACCCCAACATATAGGAGATCTGAGATGGGCTGTCTTTTTACTTGTTGCTCGCTCATGATGATGAAATGACTAAATGATTGGTATAGCTTGCTTATGTAAAAAGGACGAAGGAAATAGTATATCAAAAAAGTATCACTAAACCTTTTCATAGTAATGAGAAAATAAATATTAATTAACAGTCCGTGTTCTTCTGCCCTCCCTTGTATAAAGGAGAACATTCATGTGTCACTATATATTTAGTGCACCCTGTATAGAGATTCGATGTTATATACAGATTCCTTCAATATTTCATTAATACGACTACATTATTATTTCCTGAATAAATATGTATATGTGATGTCCAAATGATATAAATAAGATTTATTTGCATTTTTAGTACCTGATTACAAACTCTCTAAGTTTTCTCCTCTAAAACAAGAGAGCTCTGTCTCTTTGCTTCCCCATCCCCTTTTATCCTATCCATCTTTCCATCAAAACCATTGAGGTTTTTACAATCCATTTTTCCTTTATAAATATATAATATGGAGTGAATCCATTTTTCTATTCATTACCGATATATAACTCTAATGGAAAACACATAGATTTTATAACATGTTTTATTAAGTATTACAGTCCACAGTATTTAACTATCACAAGGATTGTGGAACCCAAAGCCCTCATTACCAAGATATGGGCATATATGTCAGAAGAAAAATACCTGCTCTGCAAGCTTTACAACTTCAGCGGCAAGGCTCTGTCCTAGAGCAGCATGGATAATGCACCAGGCAATAATAATAATAAAAAAATTGAGTTGCACATGAAGGGGGACAAGGCTCTACTAAGAAGCTGCTCAACGTCATCTCTTCCAACAAACACAGCAACGACATCTTTAACACTGACCTGGTGAATCCCTTGGTGTCTGCAAACATCTCGTTTGCAGAATGTGTCTGCCGTGAAGAAGAATCCCAACATCATAGCGATCTTCAACTGCGCCCTATGACATCCAAGATTTTGAAAGAGCCTATATCATTTTCAAGGACCTTCTAACCAATAAGAGGAACAGGCTAAAGGAGTACCATATGATCATTTGAATATTTAGTGGAATAAGGGATTGCTGGAATAAATAAAAAAAAATTTAATACAAATATTTAAAACCAAAATACACCCTGTTTTATTGGATTAATCTATATTTTTGGCCTTTTTCTGCTTAGTTATTTGTATGTTCGATTTTCCCGTCCCGTCTGCATTTATATTTGTAAATCTTGCATTTTTATGCATTATTTGGACATAACTATTTTTGATATACATGATGGAGCACTATATATAGTGCACCCTGTGCTTGTTTTTCATACATACATTCAGGCATTCGCACAGACAAACTTTGTTCTATTAATATAGTTAAGTAATCTAGGGTTGTTTGACTCTCATAGAGGGCTTTTTGAATTTTTATTTAATTGAATATTAAGAAGGAATACCCTATTTGATTTATTTAAGTTGCGTGCCCAAGCTACAGACGGTCACATAAGCTTGTGGATAATATATTTCTTCAGTTGGTTCTGTCCTATACAGGGACATTCGCTGGGGGTGGACTGTAGGGGTTGTAGCCTCCACCCCAAATGAAGGAATTTTTGCTTCTTACAAGATTCATTTTCTTAAAAAAAGTCATTCGGGCAAGTTATGGAGCAGAGAAAAAAAATTAATATTAGAATTTGTTTTCCAAAAAATTTAGTCATTTGCCAATAGCTATGGATTTTTGAATTTTTTTGAGCAAATTTAATTTTTTAATGAATTACTGTGAATTTTTGAAACTTTTTCAAAAAATTTAATTTTCTGTAAATTGCTATAGATTTTCCAGACTTTATTCAGAAAAATTATGTATTGGAAATATAATTTTTGAATTTTTTTTTTTGTGAATAACTGTGAGTTTTTGAAATTATTTTTTGTGAATATCTAAGGATTTTTAAAACTTTATTCCAAAAAATTTAATTTTCTAATTTTTGTATAAAAAATATAATTTTATATGAATAACTCTGGATTTTTGAATTTTTTTTCTCTAAAAATTTATTATTTGCATTTTTTTTTTCATAGGATTTAATTTTGGAAACTTTTTCCAAAAATTTCAATTTTTTGTGAACAGCTAAGTAATTTCGAAATATTTTTCCAAAATTTTTAATTCAAAAACCTGCCCCCCCCAAAAAAAAAAAAATATATATAATCATGCAGACTTCCCCAGCTATATTTGTCCAGATTCAATTTGGAGAAAAAATATTTTTGCTTACTTTTATGTTGATGGGTATAATATATATTTAACTTTTTACATTCCTACAAAATTAAAGGGAATGATATTTGTATACATATAATTGAGAAAACGTTTTTATTATTCCAGGGCTGAACATTGACACGTGTATATAGAGGGATAAATAATTAATTGGTTTTTGGCCAGGGATATATAAATTAAAAGTAGTTAGGTTTAAATATGAGGCCATTTGTGACGTGTCCGTATGTACACATTATAATATTGATTTTGTCAATAAAAGGTTAGATTTTCAAAGTGCTTGGAATTAATTATTCAGACTAGACTTTTTACGTTTAAACTTTCATATGGTCTAATTTTTTTAAACATTTATTTTCAGCCTTTCATTCGTTATTTTTAAACCACGGAATCACGACAACGTCATCAATTGTAGCCTAGTTTAGTTGCCTACGAAAAGCGTTGTCCCTTTTAAAGAACCCCAGATGACATACCTTTATCTTTTTTTCGTGTTATGAATACAATTTTTTCTCACCTTCTCAGAATTCACCTTTTCAATTCATGGAGGTTGCGTAGTTAGTTATAGTGTAATTAATTATACCTTCAGTAGTAGACTAAAAGATGTCATTGAAACACAATATAAAAAATGAAACACCTAAATCAGTTACTTCCAATCGGGGCTCCACATCATCGAAAGCTCAGTGAGATAGATTATCAACGTCATCAAGAAACATCTTTTCATAAAAGGTAGGGAACCCCTGGTATACAAAAAAGCCACACTATATTTTGTTGTCAGCTGTCAACCCTTCTGCTCCCCCATCTAATCTGTAAACTAAACATTGATTGGTTGAACACGAATGGACTCTTGTTAAGCTGTAAATGTCAAAGCCCTACAATTGTTGAATTGAATAATAATTCTATCTTTGGAAGGGAATGGCTAATGAAGAACTGATGTCAGGCTTTTTTCTGTTTATTCTTCTAGTAAAGGTTACCATATACAATTAATGTAACGCTGTGCATAATGAACGCCACTCAAAGATTTTTTCCGTCAATTCATATAACCAGTGATGTAAACCGTTCAATTTTATAGCTGGTCCGTTTTATTGAAATTGGAAATCTGAGGAATAAATTTTGTTTTCCTTAGTAATTATTTAAATCCTGAGTAGTGAACATCCTTTCCTAAATTGATTTAATTATATTCTTGTATGCACATAAAAGACAAAGCATAACCCTGAGAATTTGCTGTGGAGTTATAGTTGTAAGTCCTTGTTGGACTCAGAGTAGAATTGGGGATCAACATTGGAGTAATTCTAGGAAATGTCCTTATTTATATCCTTTTCTCCTTCCTCCTTTGTTACACCTGATTGTAACTGATCTAATGAAATGTGATGAGCATTATTTTTTCTCCTTTCCAAAACATTCTTCAAATTTTCAGGGTTACCATGTTGATTTTCAGCTTCTTTTTTTTAACACGCCCATTTTACACAGGATTTTCATCCCTACATATAACACAAGAAATATGTAAGCAAAGAATCAAGCGCACCCGCTACAAATGGTGTAGAAGAAGTGAGAAATTACAACAAAGACATACATGAGTTCATAAGGCCTGTCATATTTTTATGGAAAAAACGTATTTATTAGATTTAAGTATTTAATCATATACTTTTATACAAAAATCAGGTCCGTGAAATTCATAAATAAATATTTTATGATAGGGATTATTTAATTTCAATATCAAGATTATTTAAGTATAGATAAACATTTGATTATTGGAAAATTTGACAAATTACCTAATGAACATATGTTATGTCATTGTAGTAATTTTCATGGAACGCCGTTCAATTTTGTGTTCCATTCACAAGTCTGAATCAAATTAGTGATTTCTTATTACTAATTATATTTAAAGTATTTAAAATATAATGTACGGAAGTCATTTCTCGTAATATTCCATTGTTTGAAGGCTTCTTAATTATACAATATCGATGAGATCATTTTATACTACTATGTATATAATGCTTATCTCTTTAATAATAACATCTCTAGTATATAGAATCAACGTAAATAGATAACCATAGTTATTTCACTACCTGATTAACAGTAGATCATATTTTTATGAATGTAGTGTATAACTATAGAGACTATCAAGGATACAAAGATTGTATTATGTATATATTTCCATGGTCACATTTTCAATCTAAAGCTATAAAATAAATTGCCAAAAACGCGCTTGTTAGCTTCAGTAGATTTCTTGAGATTTTGGTATCCTTTTCCCAACACAAGACTTCGCTTTTTGATACTAACACAGATGACATCACTTTATCATTTTAAGTCACTTTTCGTCATAAAAATTTTCCACAGTTTAATTCCTGAGCATAATTTACATTTTTTAATCTTCGTAAGTTGTACACGTCCATAACTTTATTGTATCACGCAATTTTTCATCAGAAAATAAACCAAAAAGGGTCCAAAATCAGTTAATAGTTAGCCAATTCTTCCCAACTATGAAGCTATTGTTGAATAATTGCTTTGGAATGATTATCAGTTTACCAATAGCTAATTCTAATTTAACCAATCGACGTTCATCAAAATGATTAGGTGGAAAAAACAGAAGTATCGACACTAGGGGGTTTCATATTTTTTATTTTGTTGAAATGTCCGGCTCGCCGGTCATAATTTGTTTTTATAGATAAAAAAATATAATAGGCAAAGTTACAGAGAAATTCAAAAATATTTAGACCTCAAAGTTTTGAAAATGGCTCATTTAAAAAAAATGACTTTTTCCTCAACTATCGTCAAAAAAAATCACAATACGGATTTTTTTCTTTTTATCTTTTTAAAGATGAAGTAATTTAGTCTTAAATATATTTAGGCTATTCCGAGAAATAAATATTTATAATATTAATTACAATGCAAAGTAGTTGAAGAGAAAATGAATGCATATATGGATAACATGCTGCATGCAATGTTTTTACATTTTCACCATTTTCTTCTGAAAAACATGATTTTTTGTTTTGATTGTATTTGCTCTTAATTTGGGATGTTAAATTAGGCCCAGTTATTGGTCCTTCAATTATGTCCTAAATATCAAAGCGCCCTCTATGAAGCATAATTTCTTATATGGATATCTGGAGTACTTTTGTTTATAATTTCAACACATATGGCATAGAACTATACTCGTATTATAATTATTATTCATAATAGGTGAGGAATATTTAGTACCAAATAATACTGCATATAATAATATTTTTTTTTTTTTTTGCTAAGGACAAAATTAAAAATCAAAAGATAAGAACAAGTTTATCAAAGATTATTTCTAGAATAAAGATAATTTCTTCTGATTCAGAAGACAGCGACAGTTGTCAGGAAGGAAAAGAACTAGGGTCTTGAAATTGAAAAAAAAAAATTAAAATATTAAATTCTTTCAAAAAAAAATAAAAAAAATTCAAAATCCATGACTATTCCCAAAAAAAAAAAGAATTTTTTTTTGTTCTTTCCTGGTGAAAATTAATTTTTGTACTTTTAAATTTTTTAAAAAAGTCAAAAAAATTATAAGTACTTTTTGGACTCTGAGTAGAATTGAGGTTTGACATCAAAGAAATTCCCACCAATGTCGTTGTTTATTTCCACCTCTCCTCGCAACACCTGCGTTTAGCGGATCTAATGAAACGTCATCACAGATAAGTGCGGCTCTCCGCACAAACCGTCTTCAAGTTGTCAGCGTTACTATTTTAATTTTCAGTTTCTTTTTTAACAATAAATGCTAATAATAAGTCTTCATTTTGTTATACGAAATCACGTGATCAATATTTGCCCAAATCTACAGAGTGCCACAGGGAAATTTTCCACAATCAAGAAGGAAAAACATAATGAAAAATATTATCCAAAACTTTAGCATTCAATCTTGGCAAGAATTATTCAATATGTTCGACTCCATTTTGTTGATTTGTAAGAGTTTTTGAGTGAGAATTAATTTTTTTATTAAAAGGAATACCATTGGTAAAGTGTATGCTTAGAGCCGTTTTTTATATTGATTATTTATAAGAAAATAAATGGTACCCAATTATCCTTAAAAATTATTTACTTCGCTTTTTATGATATATATATTTTATTAGCTTATAACTTAATTAACATAAATTTATTTATATCATAAAAATAATAGTTTCTACTTTATCAAGCATTATTATCCATACAACATGCATATTAATAAACGGTTATCCTTTTTTTCTGATTAATATATCTAAAATACTAAGTTATCTTAGATACATATTTTTTTTTAGTGCTGATACATCTTTCAATGCTTTTCAACAACTTGCAATAAGTGGTGTAAAAGTATCAAGTGTGAGCCCCCAAATGGTGGCTCCTTCAATTATGATGTAATTCTTGACGTAGATACAAATTTCAAATATTAAATTTTTGGATTTTTTTTTGGATAAATTTAGGTTTTTCAAAATACTTGGGAAAATTAATTTTTTTTGAAAAAAATTTCAAAAATGAAGTTTTAAATATTACATTTGATTAATTTTACTCTTAATACCCAGACTATCCAAGACCAATCAATGTCGTTGTAATTTTTATATAAATAAGTATATATAAAGTTTATAAAACAATGTGTAACTAAAAATATGGTGAGATTGGGATTATTATAATGTCCTGATGAAACATTATGAGGACATTATTATAATTTAAAAAGGGGGATGAGTCAGTCTTTTTTTTCCCCAGTGAAGAAATTGGTTGTCTGTCTTGGTTTTTTATTGTGCCCTGAGATAGTACTATACATTGATACAAGTTTTGTTTATGTACTTTATGGGGTAAAATAAAACGTAAATTCAACGTTTTTTTAGGTGAGTTTTTTTTTTCCTCATTTATCTGATGGTAATTACCTGTACCTTATGGTGTGAAATCGTTCGTGGCAGACTCCCGGTCTAGAATGGGAATATGTAAAAACTTACCTTCCAGTCGGTACAATACATCAAATTGAAAATTCTAGTAGCCCGATTACATGATGGTCTAACCTGGTATTTCTATTAACCTTGTTGATAGCCAATTTTGTTATGATGTCTTAGTTCTACAATATGGGTTCTAATTACAATATATGAATGTAAAAATAAAGTTATTTTATTAAGATTTTTACTACCTTTTGCATTTTTTCATAATTTGATCGAGATGTGTTACCTGAAGATGAACCTATTAAGAGAATGTAATTTTGCATAAGTAATTTTAATACCTCAAGCCAACTTTTCCCCTCTACCCGTAATCAAAAATTAGTTACCAAATATAATTATTTAGCTGTTGAAATTATCTACTTTTCTTTATTTAATAAAATCCATCACCCAACCTCTTATACTGGACCTTTTGTTAGATTTAATTATACAAATCAACTGTTAGTTTGTATATTGTAAATATACAAATTTAATAGTGAGATGATTTTAATTTATAGATATTAAGTTTTCCCCACAACATTCAAATTACAACTTGATGATTAATTTTAGTAAATATTGTTATGTAGTTATTTACCAATTAATTATATATTATTGAAAAACATACCCTCAACCCTTAAAAGAAATAAATTCATTCGCCTATTAAAATATGGTAATAAATTGCATTTTACATAAATCAAGATTAACCTTAGATTCTGTGTATGTAGGTTCAGCATTTTATGAGTTAGTAAATTCCAGAAAAGGTTAACTACACTCATTAGAAATGCTTTACATTGTATATCTCCTCAATAGGTTTGAATATAGTATGTTGACTTAAAATTTAGAAAGTAATGTCTTTTGAAATAGATGTTTGTAATTGTAATTGGTCGGCTACGCCGTTCCATAAAATAGTTTTTTTTCTTTTACACATGTAATTAAACTTATACATCTTATTATTTTTATACATAAAAGGCAAAATCTTCATCTTCAAGTGCAAAGGCCCTGGATATAAATGATGTCTTGCAGATTTTGTAAGGGGAAGATGATATTTCAAATATTACATTTTGTGGAAATAAATTCCGAAAATTCATATTATTCACAAAAAATTTCAAATATTAAATTTTTTGCTCAGTCATATTGAAATCTATATATATTTATCAACCGTTTTTCCTTTTCTAATCGCTAAACTTAGTTTTTCTTTTCACTTCTCCCTTCATTAGTTAAGGGTGATAATTTTGGTAATAATACAAAAGCGTGAGAGGAGAAGAGAAGAAATACTTATGGCATCATTGATTAAATAATATATATCTTCTTTTATCAATCATGAACATTATTTTGATTAAATATTACCAAGTAAAACTATTTTTTGGTGAAGGGAAGCTTCTATATGTAGTAAATTTTCAGATAATTTATAATGTTAAAAAAATCATAATTGAGATATCTTATAACTGTAAGGATGATCATTTTGGTAAGAATAGAAAAGCGTGCAAGGAGAAGAGAAGAAATACTTATGGCATCATTGATTAAATAATATACATCTTCTATCAAGAACGTTATCATTCCCGCCTTTATTATTCAATATTAGTATAATATTAGATGGGGATAGTCGATATAGAACTGAATAAAATGTAAAAAATAACGTCACCTTCGGTCTGGATTTCTGAAAATGGAGGCCCAGGAATTTGGAAAATACTGACCGGATGAGAAACAGATGGTTTGTCGGATTTGTCGATATAAATGTGCCTTTAGTCCCCTGTCTAGAATTACACGCCACTCATTATCCTCATCTCATATCAAGAGCATGGATATTCATCTAAAAAATCCAGTTAATGATGAATACATCAAGTCAGACTTTAACTCTGATCTCACAAAGATGCTTATTCCATGTAATATAACCTTATCCATTGCTAATCATCTATGTTTAAAAAATTTATGGAGAAATACACGGGTAAACCTATCCCTTCCCGAGGAACCATCATTAAATAAATGGAGGATGTTGGTACTGATGTCATATATAGAAATACCTCCATTGTAAATTGTGAAGTTAAGATAATTTTCAGCCTGTTTAGAGTCATCCACGCCAAATGGAACCCTGAAGTTTGTACCGTCTAAGAGTAAGTATTCATTTCTTTTTTAAATCTAATCCTAAAATATGATTCTATTTTAGCTAAAGTTATCAAGAATTATGATACGCAACTCATTAAATGACATAAACAAGTGCTTATATGGTCACAACAACGGGTGTGGTAGCTTTGGATGGTTCATAACTAGTTTGTCTGACATTAGCTTCTTTACTTAAAGACTTGAGTATGATCATTAGGTTTTCCAATATTACATAGTCAATAAATATTACTTTTTGATCACTTAAGGATTAGCTATGATTGATAAGCCCCAAGAAATGGTTTTCAAAAAACTCATAAAAGGCAAAAACAACTGCTTAAATGGTCAGAACAACGGGGGTAGTTATTGAGTGTAGCATTATAATTAGCAATTGTGTGTATCCTTCATGATAATAGTATGCTGTTATACAAGCATAAATAACGGGGGGAAATCTTTTTTGAATCCCTTAATAAGGAGTAATATCACCGGACATTACTACATAATTAGCTTTTGCAATAAATATTTACGATGGATTTAATTCTAATTTTTTTTTATTAGTATATTTATTGTCTAATTTTGTGATTTTGACATTTAAACTTTAAGTTATGACATATTTAACTGAATTCATGTCAGAACAAGAAAATATTATTTGAATCAATCTATTATTTCATTATTCTGTATTTATAATTTATTGTTATTAGTTATATCATTATAATTGTTTAATTTTGTATATTTAACATAAATGTATGATGGTTTATTTTTTAGAATGTAGATTATATTTAATTTAAGCCTTCTTTTTAAACTTGGAACTTCAAATATATTTCGAAATACTCTACTTTGTCGTCTCATTAGTTATTATTCTGAGAATATGGTTCATAATTGAATTACAATTTAATGGAGTGTGACGTATTCAAATCTACTGTAACGGATAAAAAACGTCTAATTCAATTATACGTAGTATATCTTCATTAAACATTTTGCTAATAAATACTTTTGGTATACCCTCAAAAATCAGAATAAAGCAGGTTATGTGATAATTACATCAGTATTTTAAACAATGATACCATAAGTCTTTCTCCCTCCCCTCCCCTTCTTGCACGCGTTTTTCTCTACGCAATTATCAACTTCAGTTATTAATAATTTTCAATTCAAGTGTACTCAACGCCTCTGGTGGAAAAAAGTGTCACTAAGATTACTACTGTGTACAAGTATTCATCACGTGGTATTCGTTTCGCCCCATGGCTTAAAGCTTTGGTCAGGAATGAAGTTGGTGTTGTGTTTACATACGTCGATTGACTTGAGCAAAACGGATTGGAGTCGTTAAAGATAAAGTCGATTCGATAAATTTGAAAAAGGAAAAAGAAGATAAAAAATTAATGAGCTACGCATGCCCATGGCAGTTCCTGATATGCACAATTTAGGCTTTCGTCGAGGGCTGGTATCGTTTAGTGGCAGCATGAGCACCCAAAAAGAAAATTATTTATATCAACTTCCTCTGGTTTTTTATCTTGCGCCGACGAACATACAAATTTTGAATAAAAAATATAGAAGATAAAACTCCAAACAAATCCTTGGATATTTAGGACCACGATTGTCATTTAATAGGTACAAAATACCTCACTTAAGATGGATCTCAAGAGACCGACAAAATTGGTCTGCTTTAACAAAAATCATTCTTAACATAATAACAATATACAAATATATATTTTACTATTAATTCAATAATTTTTCATGACAAGACTAACAGCTAGCTACTCACTTTCTTTCTTTGCACAAGAAAGAAAGTTTATGAAGAGATGAATGCCATCGTTCTATTGCATTTTCAGATTACTCCAACTGTACTGACCTTTACAGTTTTCCTTGCACTCGCCATCGAGTCGACCATTGACTATCTCCCCGAATCCTCTTAGTAGTGTGTTTCTCCACAGCCAACAACCTCTTCTTCTGACAGATCCTGGATCATGTTGAAGAGGAAATCGATGCTCTTGCCTAGTTTTATGCAAATGTTTACACGTCAATCCAAGAGTCGTGTCGAATATGAATAATCTATCATGCCTAATGATATTAATTAATATATTTGATAATGGAGAATTAAGTAATTAGCACTTATTCCATTGGAACCGCTGTCGTGTTTGTTTATTTTTCTTTTATCATAATATAAATTATATTGCTGATAGGTATTATATTAGTTTAAAAGAATCTAGTCAATTTTTCCATTGAAACACTTTTCCTTTTTTTTATCTTGCCATTTTTTCCGTTGCCATGTTTTCCTGACACCATAATTAATAATATTGAATGTGGTGATGAACTGTGGCTTATTAGGTATAAAGCATTGTTAAGTATGCATAGGGATGATTCCTTGAGTTAAATTAATCTCTGATCATATACTTTTACCAATAGACTGCAGGTCTGAATCATTTCGCTGGCTGGCATGACAATCACACCCTAATCTGGCTCTCACCCGGGGGATGATTTGGATCCTTTCCTTTGTAGGGAAGATGGCATCCCTACCTCCCATCCCCCAACAATTTGAGCACTAGGTATGTCAAATCTATCTCTTAAGATATGGGAAAAGCCTCATTAGAAATTGGTATTGATTAGAAAACCACTAAGGACCAGTAGCACCAAGAAAATTCTAAACACCATTTGATGAGGTTTTGTGATACAAACCTCTTAGACGACTCAATAAAATATGAATTCAACACTATTGTTTTTATTTTCGAAAATTGACTCAACAATTTGAGACGGGTCAAACCGAATCGATAGTAATTATTCGAATCGACACAACCCTAATAAGGGTGAATCAAGATTCATGGTTCAACTTATCAATTTGACATTTGATATCTTGTTTTTTGTTTTGTCTTTTCCCCTACATTTTACCACACGGATGTTTAAAGCAAACGACATGTGCTGACTATAGGCACAAAAAACGCCCACCTCATTGAAATACAATAAGAGGTTTAGAAACTCAAGTTACTCTTGAACTAGTTAGTTAATTTTTTTATTGATAAAATAAGACACATATTCGACATGAAAGTGTACTCTTTATACTATTTATGAGACCAGGAAGCAAAAATTATTCCAAGAAAACTGGTTTCAAACGCATGTACTCCTGGGAAAACCTGCTATAAATAAAAAGAATATTTTATAACTTAAAATTAATCATACGATAAATAAATATTCCATGACCTCATAATATTCAGTACTTATCACTGTTATTTTTTTATTTGAGCATGCTCAATATTTGTGTATATATTAGGAGTATATAGCTCCTTTAGCCACCATGTCATACAATAGAGTATCGTTTCTCAAAAGGGATACCCCCGGACCGTATCAGGAGTGCCACCAAAAAATACTTATTTTGGCATCTAATTTAAGTCTAAGATGTTTCACGCTAGAAATTTTTCAACTCATAAGTATATCAATAGTAAAAATCTCACATATAATTTATGATTCAAAATGTGTCTCTTCATCCACATGAAGCAATTTGTATTGCATTTTTGCATTCATACGCGTAAAATGAGCTCATATAATTTAATTTTAATATATTTGAAATAGAAAATATCTAACATGATTCATGACGCCCTTGAGGAACTCCTGGGAGATTTCCACATTCACCTTAAGACACTGAGGGAAGGAATACAGCGAAAATAACGCCAAGGGTCATGATGGGAGAAGGGAACTTGTGCTGCACCACAGAAACATCCTTGCAAATCTCGCCATAGAAAAAACAAACCAACCCAACCAAGTCATGTTTCAACTCCTTCAAGAGAGTGAGGTGGCATTCGTCTCCCTAACAGGTTTATAAAGTTTTTATTGAGAGTCGCAGTAACAAAATTCCTAATAGTAGAAGTAGCAGCACTGATCGTGTAAAAAAAAAAAGTTCAAATTCATCATAAGAAATGCTATTCCTTTAATTTAAATGCTATACATCCAAATTGAGTTTAAATCTCCTCATTTCAAGTTACTCCAAGTAACAAAAAAAAGAGTTACAAAGGAACATCCATTTTAAGCTCGAAAAAATAAGTGCAAAGGTTACATGGGGTAGCCATCTATGCCCCACTTTAGCGCGCTCTCTTGGGCAAACGCAGTGACCCAGGCAGGTTTTTTTTTTTTGATAGATAGCTTGTTGAAACTTGAACCTGCTGGAAAAAAAATGAAATTAGCTAACAGATTCTTTGTCCCAAAAATTTGAAAAAAGCCACAGAGCCCTCATTGAAATCCAATTGCTCGAACTTTGGATTAAAGCCCTTGGTAGACATGGTTGACATTGGGAGGCATTACATATGGCAACAGGACTCAGCTCCTTACCAAACCTCGAAAAAAAAAGTATCAAATGGCTCCAAGACAATTTTGACGACTTAATCTTTCCGAAGTTTTGGCCTCCAAACTTACTGGATCTAAATCCGATGTATTTTTTTTTTTTGGGAGCGATCGAACGACATACCAACCGAACCCCCTACAACACCAAAGACGAACCTATCAGTTGGATCAAGGACTTGTAGGATTCGCCAAGGGATTAGTGGCAAAGGCATGCCCGCGCTTTTGGCCTCGTATTGAGACTTTAATTGAGACTGGAGGTGATTTTATTCAATAAAATAAATTAGAATTCATCAAGCTGGTTAGAAAGAAAAATCGTGTTTGAAAAAAATACGACCGTAAGGCTATTTTTCGTCCCGTGTGTTCGTGCTAGTACAGTAATTAAATCATCTATGATAAAAAAAAAATATTTGACAGATGAGAAGTAACAAATTGAACATAAACTGAATGTAAACAAAAATCAAATTAATTTTTAGCTCTACTATTCTAATCACTCAAGTAAAAATCATTTTGAATTTGGAGCCAAAACTGCAAGGGAGAATGGAGTAAAATGGAAAGAGTGGTAGAATGAACAATACGTTTTTCCAAGAAGATATGCTCTCATTTCACGTGTTTATTTTGGCAAATTGCATCATTTTTTGCTCTAAAAGAAACATGCTGTGATTTTTTTCCTCTACTGAACATGGTCTTACCTCCTTTACACAAAATATCAGGAGCGTCCATAGGGAAGGGTGGAGGGGTTGTACTCCCCCAAATTAAGTATTTTTTTATTCTTACTAGAAAATGCAATATTTCATTTTATTTTCTAAAAATGTCATATTGAATTAAATTTTCCAATTTTTTTCAGAAATTTTTTTATTTTGATTTTAGATTTTTTTTTCCAGAAAATTTGATTTTTTCTAAAAGCTCCGGAATTTTGACATTTTTTTCCTAAAAATTAGTTTTTCAATTTTTTTTTGAGAAAAATTTAATTTTTCAAATTTTTTTCCCAAAAAATTAAATTTTTGGATTGAAAAAAAAAAAAATCTCAAAACCAAGCCCCCCATATATAGACACTGTATTTTGTTATCAGCTGTCGATTGCCTTATCGGATATAAGTATACATATATAAACTGGCCATCTTATAATGTGTATGAAGACATTTTTGTTATCACACAGATATATAAATACGCTTTTAATAGAATATACATTATACCTTATCGAATAAAACACATCTATGGATTTCCATATTATTATAAAGTATATGTGTTATGGAAAATGTGGAAAATCGGGCATTTTGCAAAATTTGTCGAAATACAATATAAATTTCATTGAAAATGAACACTATAATCAAATTGCATGCAATGAAATTGTACCCCTGATCAAATATTTAATGATCAAATTACTTGCAATTAATTGTTCAACAATCAAATTATCCACAATCATAATAACCTGATAATGCAAAATGAACATAAAATAAATACTCCATTGGAGATCTCCAAATAATGCATAAAAATGAAGCTTAATATGCAAATAAATAAAAAATGCAAATAAATAGGGAGAAAAAGGCTTAAAGTGCAAATAAATCCATTAAAAAAGGGTTTATTTTCCAGCTTGTGAACAAACTTGGAGATTTTGTCATGCCTTCACGGACCTTCATAATTATAGACAAGGTCTGGACAAGAGGCAATCTACCTCCAGCTGAGTGATGCACTCCTTTAGGACCTTGAAGTGTAACTTTATTAAGACGAGGTCTTAGGCAAGAGAGGGATCCTCAAATATATTTTTGGACTACTCGATTGCCCTGCTCTCGTCATCCTGCATTAGTTAAATAAATCCATTAATGGTAAAGATGTTTTTCTCAGTCGTAGAAGGCTGCAACCTATCTCCTTAATGAGGACTGAGGGTAGTCACTAGTAATATTAGTCTCTACATTTGATCTGTACAATATACCACAGAATAATTATATTCTATTCATTTGTATAAAATTCTAAGTACGGTAAACCCTTCATTTAAAATCATTCTTCTGATTTTGAGGTTATAACTTGTACAATTTGTGAAATATAAAGTGAAATTAAATTCCAGGAATTTTACATTCATATTAATTTAATTTCACTAAATGAATATGTGTACGTTAAATTACTGTTATGAGTAATTTAAAGATACAAGTCCATTGCTATAATGATTGTATCACTAACTCCTAAAAGGACCAATAAGGTTACGATATTAAATAGTATTATGCATATAACAAAAGGATACTCATTGTAAAATCCAAAGTTCAAATTTCTTCCATGACCTTTTAATTGGTCATATAACAGTATCAATTCATGCGTTAATGGTTTATACATATGTATATGTATGTATTTTTAATCTTCTTCTCTCATAAGGAAGGAGGATTGTTTAAAAAATAACCTTCGTTAAATTACGAATTATTTATGCACACACATTAGACTGACTCGTTTTGGGACAGATATTTTCCCGCCCTGCACAAAGACCTTTTTAACTGGGGATAATCAAAATACGAATTTTGGCAAAATTTGAGATTTTTTAATCTATTTTTGGCGTGGTACAAGCCATTTTAATTTGTTGTACGATTTCCTTGTTTCCCAAAGATAATGTCCCAACTTTTTGGAATATCAAATAAATTATGCAAATTTTGAAAGATTAAGAGTAATTTTTTTAACAATGGTTCGATGAGCAATGTAGTAGATCACATACTTAGCTGTCTATTAACCCAGATGGCCTTCCGTGATAATCTCAAGTGGAGGGGCACTACGATCTCAAACCTCTTCTCGCACTGAGTGCTCATCGTGGCAACAAGGACAATGTTTTTCTTTGCAATCGACAGCTAATTATGTGTTTTACAACATTGCTTATAGGAAAATTGTTGAAAAATGACTCTTAACCTCTCAAAATTTGCATAATAGAGACGAGTTAATAATAACGGGTTGCCCAGTATTTATCTCCACCAACAAATTTGAACGGAGGCCATGTTTTTGCTTCTGCTTGTTTGCCTGTTTGTCCTGCGGAATACGCCAAAAATTACAGATCGATTTTGATCAAACATAGTAAAAAGATTATATATGGTCCCAGCAAGAGTTCAGGGTAACATAAATGTAAAAAAAGGCATAATCGACTATAACTGTGAAACAAATTAAGATATATAACTCAATTTGATATTAGGTGAATATTTTGCGCTCTGCCTAGCGCCCATTATAGCTTGCTATGTTATGCCATTTACAATCCCTTAAATTATTTTAAAAAAGGTGTACCGAGTGGGGACCAAAAACTTGTTCTAGCACGAATAAATTACAAAAAACGGGATTTTTATGGAATTCAGAAAAGGTGACTCAAAACCAATTTGTTATATGTTTAAATACTATGTGTAGCAATATTTTTTATTCAATATGTCCTTCTTGACAAGGAATAACAGTATTGCCAGACCAGCAAAAACACTGGCAGCTATTGACGATGAAGGTTGTGTCCATGGCGTACTACGCTATCATGATGGAGTGAATCCAAGTATGGATGAGAGGTGCGGCAGACATTTTTCTCCAAGACACCCCAAAATTCAGAGTCCAGGGCGAATACATGGAGACAGGCTGAATGGCAACCATATTTAGTTCTTCTTGGCTGTACAAGAATGTCATTAATTTATTTATGATGTAGGCAGCATTTTAAGCTGACGTTTGATTGTGTAATGAAACCTCATAATTAAAAATAACAGGGATTAAATTGTAAATCAACACTACGGCATGTTTTGGGTCCTAAATATTTCTTACTGATAGAACCAAATAATAATAAATATATAATTTACACAATTTGACTCAAAGGATTATATTTTGGAACAATAAAAGGAGTAAAAATGACCAATTTAGGCACAAAAAATCCCATTTAAAAAATATAGGCTATAACACACAAAATAACCAGGGGGTTCTTAAATTTAGCCAAAGTCAATTTTTTGATATTTCCCTGAAGAAGAGCTATTAATAGAGGGAAAAAATATTCGCCTGAAAACGGGACAGTCTAATACACATATCTACTAATGTACAACGTTCCTTTTAATCAAGAATTGTATATAAATAAATAGTCCTTTACTTTTTGGCAGAAAATTCCTTCTAAAAATAGACAAAGGAATTCACTTTGCCGGAGGCAAACAAAGGATAGGTTTATGTTATTAGGAAAAATATGTTGTACTTACCAAAAAAAAAAAGGATTGTAAGGTTTTTTTTTGTTTTTTAAAGAACTTTTATGTTCATTGTATCTCTCAACCTTTCCTTCCCACAAAAAGGAGAGAAAAAAAGAAGACCTGAAATTAACCGGTAGTTGTTACCCAATTATGTCATTCTTCTCAACAATATAATTATTATTTATCAGTCATTTTTCCTATTTTTTTTTTTTTTTTTAAACAACATAGGGCTATTTTTATATTTCTAGAATAACTATGAAATAAAAGATAAAATTGAATTGAAGCAATCATATTATAGGATTTTAAACAACTATTTTCTTCTTTATTATGAAATGAAATAAATAGATCAACGTAAAATAAAAATGTTTTAATTCTTTAAGACATTTGTTACACGCTTTTTTATTTCATGATTATTCTACTCTAAAAAAATCTTTTTTTGATTAAAGAATAGAAAAGAGTAAAAAAAGTGTGTATTTAATGCAGCTATAGAGACAATCCGAAAGCAAGGCTTATGTCATAAGAAAATAAGCCAGAGAATAAAGCGATTTTTGACAGAAATTCGACGTCCACTTAGTGTTTAAGATTTGAGTTTTTTATCAGATAACGGGCGCCCTAGTAGCTAACCTTGTACATCAAACTGCCCCTATAGAGACTGGTTAATGTCTGCTACGGCTTGTTTGCAGATATACAGGGCTAGTATCGCGGCAAAATCGATAGTATAATTAGGATAATTATGACTGAAAACATTAAGACATTTGAAGAATCCAAACTCAATGCAAAGTTTATATTATGAAATAAAAAATAATACCACCCCGTAATTTGAATTTGAATTTTGAAAGTTTGCTATCATTTCTGATTTTGATTAGGTAGAGGGTACCCTAATGGCTATTCTCGTACACCCAACTGTCCCTATAGATTGAGCCAGATAAAAGAATCGACAGCCGACAACAAAATACATTGTACTTTTTTATATCAGGGAGATAACGTCGTGTTCATAGACCGTAATTATTCACAGTTTAAAATGAACTCATTCGAGTTCAGAACATTCAATAGGGTAATATTCAAGAGTAATCGAAAAATGAAAAGCTGCTAATACATAGTAAATTTTCTTGTTGTTGGAGTAACGCAGTGATTTAGGGCATTATACTTCGAACATACAAATGTAGATTGTATTTTGTTATCAGCTGTCGATTTTTCTGATTTAGGAGAGAAAAGTAAAAAAAATTCGGCCTGCCAATGAAAGACTGTGACTTTTATTTAAAAAAGGATTCCCTTTTTACTATATAATCTCGCTTGACTTCCAATCCACGCCTCTTCAACATCAGCATTCCTTCACAGAAGTGAGTGTCTGGAAGGTGATGAAAATATTCATCTACGGACTTCTTAACTTCTTCATCTGATTCAAAACCCTACCCAGAAGCAGATTTCTTTAAGTTTGTGAACAGTGTCAAATACAATATATGAGGGTGTCAAATACGGAGAATAGGGGGATCCCTAAGCAAATCATACCCCCGAATCTTGCAGTTTTCCCATTGCCAAAGCACTCTTGTATTTAGGGTGTGTTATCCTAGTCAAAGATGATTTTATTTTGTTAAGGCCATGTCTCTTCGTCCGAATTTTTGGCCTCCGTCTGGCCTAGAAGGTTGGAGTAATATTTGTCTGTAAATGTTGTACTAATTTCAAGATAATTTCTTCTGTGATTGCAGTTATTGGCAGTCCTTCATATGAGTCATCTTCGATGACTCATATGGGACTACGTTTAAATTCAACTCCTAATTTTTAAAAGTTGTAATGAAAGGAGCAGACTCCCTCCAAATCTTTGTAAACTTCAGATGAATTTTCTTGTGACCTATGGGGTAATCCAGGCCAAAACGAAGAATTTTATTTACGTGTGATATTCAATTTCATCCATTTTAACAAAAAAAAACAATATTAAGTATGTTTACTGTAACAGTTCGTATAAACAAACTTCTCAAGCAAACCAGTTGAAACTAGTCATAAAAAAGTAAGTCCCTTGCACTGAGCAAGAAACTGAATTTATTAACGATTGCAGTACTATCTTTTGTCAGGCCAATAACTTTTCACCTTTTTTATTATTGCTCTTAATTTTGATTGGTTGAGCCTGTATCAGCCTTGTAAAACTGTGTACAATTCCCTACTATTTCCTAAATGAAAATAATTTCACAATTATGAATAAATTTGTCGTATTACAAAGAAGTAGTTGTTAAAACGAGGGGAAAAAATTGATAAATGAGTACCCCCCCTTCCCCTTGTCGTGTCTTTATATGGAGTATGCTCGGCAGTTACTAGACGTAATTATGAACAACTCTGTTCCCTTCATTGTCTTTTGAAAGCATTTATTCAAAATCAAAATTAGTGATTAAACAATTTTTCACAAATATAGAATTATTGTTATTAAATATTGGAAATTGTTTTAAATTTCCATGATAATAACTTAGGCAATCAATGTTTCAGAACACTGATATGGAAAAATAACTTAAAAAATCAACAGTTGATGCCAAAATATAATTTAAAAAATAATACAATTCTTGAATTTGGAGTAGCTTTTCATTCGTTTTTGGATGTAAGGTTGTGAGATAGAAAAAAAAAATATAATGACAAGGATAGCATTTGAGAGTTTTGGCCCATATTATCCGAACCCACATCTGAATTGATTTATGGAATGATTTTATACATAGTTTCATGATCAATAATACTGTTAAATATAAGAGCCATTATTGGAATTACATATTATTAAAGGAACATGCAATAATCAATATAATAGGATGAATTATGCTCCTGTAATATTCATACCACGCTGCACCTACGTATAAAGACACGAAACATATAATAATCAACTGTAATCCCCTTTTTCATATAAAGAAAAATGAAGATAATATATTGAATGATACTCAATGATATACTTCCCATAAATCCTATAGTCATACCTATAGCATAACTTATTAATTTCGAAAAATGAACGAAGAAATAAGTTATTCTATAGTTATGCTCTGTTCCCATGAGGACAGGAATACCCTTTTTTATGTTGATCCCTCGTCGTATATACGAGGGTCGTTTGAAAAGTCCGTACAAAGTGCGAGATATGACACTACTGAAAAGTTTCGAGGTATTGTTTAGTTATTAGCACCTCTTGGAAGTACACATTACAGCTTTTAGCTAGATCCGTCTATTTTTTTCTGTTGGACAAGAGATGCTATCAACTAAATATAACCTCGATACGCGACAGTAGTGCCATCTCTCGGTCTTTACATGGACTTTTCTAAAACCCCTCATATATAAATGTATTGGCTATTTTATTTTTTCTACAATTTTTTTTGGCTATAATATAAAAATACAAATGTATAGCTGTGCTTTTAATAAATAAGATTTGAGTTTTTCTTCCATTTTAAAGCAATTGAACTTTGTTCCTTCAGTTATTTTAGAAATTTTGTCTGTTTTGTCAAAACAACTTTGTATATTAACAACAATCTCTTCAACAAATTTTGTATATAAACTAAAACCATTATTAAATCCTTGTAGCATTTTTTAACCATTCCTCCAAAAAAGAAAAAAAAGGCCCAAATTATCTGTTGGTAGTTTATCAATTATTCCATACTTCTAGGACATTATTCTTCATTTAGGTAAAATTATTCATAGTTTAACAAAAAATATTTCGAGTGTAACAAGTCAATATTCCGGACATGGAGTATAGAATTGTATAAGAAAGGTATGTAAAAATGCATGAAACCTTGTAGCCGTTTAGATCAATTTATATTTTATACAACCCTATACTGTATAGAGTTGAAGACTCATTTTTAACAACGAGTATGTGTAGCTAAAGCTCAGCAAGGGAGTATTTTGTTCTAGAGACTAAAATACTCCCTCCCTGGCTCATATTGTTATAAGGAAAAAAAAATTATCAATTAATTTTTTGTTCTTCTTAATTATAGAGCATATAAGAAGTGTTGTGTCAGTTCTTATTTATTCGGTCCAGTCTAGTCTTTGGACCGATTCTATCATTCCATGGCACCAATCCTAAAAACTGAAGGTCCTTCAGACTGTCTGTATTAGAACTGATTACAAAAAAGAAGAAATAAAGTTGAGTAACGTCATCAAGAGCCGAACTTTATAAGGTAAGGACTGATATTGCTGGAATAAACTGGACCAGCCGAGACTGAACTCAACTAAATAAGGACCGATACATCACTACATACAAGCATTGAATAACTATGTGAGAGTGTGCTCATGAAACACACGAGGGCAACACTCAGGATTTCTTAGGGAGCTATTTTCTATATTCTTGAAGGAGAGTTCGTTTCTGCTCGAATTATACATGAGGGGAATTTACAGTACTAAACGGGGAGTCAGAATAATTCCAAATGCCGAGTTATACGAAATCCACGCTGTTGAAAACCGTCTAATGCGGGGACCTCCTGTATTAGTCTGAACTAAAAAGTATGAGTTATTGGCTAACTACCAACTGATCGGGCTTTTTCTTTTTGTAAGGAAGGTTGCGAGATACCATAAAGTAAGGAAGTGCCAGAACTCCAATAATAAGAGAAGTATCATTTAAATAAAGTATTTGGCAACTGATAAAAGAAAAGTGTAAATATTAGTGATGGAACGAGTCATTTGAATCCGAGATTTTTTCTGGAATTGGCATCGGGAAAATAATTTAAATTTTCCGATTCAGATTCTCATGTTTACTGATATTTAACTATTTATTACTTTTCTAAATTATAAAAAAAAAAAAAAAATAGTAAAAATATCCGTCAAGATGTAAAAAACGACCATTGAGCCTCATGATTTTATAAATATTCTAATAATATAACTTATGATAAAAAATGCTCGAAAACTGAGAAAAAACAAATTGAACAAAAGCTAAACGTGAAGATATGTAAGTGTTCTAAACACATGCAGTCGGTACATATATTGTTATTTTAGGGGAATACGTTTTGTAAAGGGATCTAGGAAATATCACCTTTGCAACATTTGACTTTGGAAAGTTAGCCGTGGGATTACTCGCCTTCCCTTTTTTTATGTAAATATTATGGAATTGGGATCGGTCATTTTTTTAGTAAAATCGCATTTGAATTGTTTTGTTTTTTTTAATCGTCCCATCACTAGTCAATATTAGTAACTAGGATATTATACTAGTAGGACCTAATGTCATGTAAAATTATACTTTTTTTATATACAATATACTTGTAATATCCCAGATAGGATTAGTCAAGTATTTTGTAATAAAAACGAAGGTAAGCGTAGTCATTCTTTACCTAGGAAATACCTTACTACCTACGCCTAAGCTCCAATAGTTTTTAAAAGAAAGTACATTTTGTGAACAACATATTCTAATAGGTTCATAGCACATACATCAAAGGTCAAACGTATTAATATAATCTACCTAAATGTACTCTGACTATTCAAGTGGACTCTAATCCTTTAATGAAGAAGAAAATCCCTTTATATAATGTATATGTAATAGTTACCTGCTTTGAAAGGAATGAAATCATTTATGTCTCTTAATTAAAAAATCATTAAATCATTAATTTGAATATAATTGCTAGGGAGAACGATCAGGAGCAAAAAACTCAGAGTATGAATAAAATAGATGTCTTTTAAAGGATTTGAATGCTATTAAATTGTATATAATAGGAACATTTGTATTGTATATACAGCTGTTCATATTAATTGAATAGAAGCACCTGGTACAATACATACAACTATAACGGAGGCGATGTTTGAAATGATAATTGATAACATACGCTACATTATCTACAAGCTTTTCTCTTTTTTGGAAGAGTAGGTTGAGTGATTTTATCCCTTAATCAAAATTGCCGAAAGAATTATAAAATAAAGAGTACGGCAATGAAATTGTAGCGAACAAACCTTTACATATAAAATAGAATCAAATCGTTATTTTTTAAAGATCGTTAGTGACATAACAAAAAAAAAAAAACTGTAGACAGCTAATGATGTCTTACATCGATTGAATTGAAATAATTTCATTAAGGCTTGAAGAACTTTACAATAGTGCTTCCGGAGGAAGCGTAGTTCTACTTCACAAGGCTCCCCTCTGCATTTTGATTTTTGTTATTTCATCCTTGACAGAGTATACCAGAGACGTCTTAATAGTGAAATGAGCGACGGCTATTGGTATGATAGCTCCAAACAAAATAATCCATCAGATTAAGATCTGGACTACTAGACTCTCTTATTTTCTTTTCAAACATTTTGCTACAGTTCTTTTGATTCTTCGAGGATCCTTTGTGCCCTCCAAGGGCTTTATGATAAAGCTGATCGTGATAAAGGCTCTATCACTCTCTTTAATGTTTTCTAAGGTAACTATGTGAACACATATACGCCTTAGTTAGATATTTTACAAGAATCATGATGACAGGAGAACTGCATTCTTACTCGTGGAATTGAATTTCCTCTAGCTCTTCAAATGCCCGAGTCATCATAACAAACTAAATATCATGGCTATACAGCTCAATAACACAAAAATATACGATAATTTTGTCTTCAAGTATTGATCTATTTGCTCATTTTCCTTTTATTAGCTTTTGAACCTTGATTGGTTGAATTTGAATTCTCTTTTTAAGCTGGGAAGAATTATCAACCATTATTGAATTCCATAATTGTGAGGCTAACAATTTTGTGTCTTTTTCCCCTTTCTTTAAGGAGAAAAAGTTCAAAGATACAATAAAAGTAACGATGTAGTTAAGCCCCTACACTTTTAAAGGTACAGTATCGCATTTTTACTATTTGCTATTGAAGCGATATTGCAAATTATAATTCACGCTATTACGTCGCCGGATTCTGTCCATAGTATGTATATGTTGTGTACGAGTTGCTGTTTGTACAAGTTGTAACTTGTATAAGCAAATGTTGTAGGTTGGAACCACAAGATGTGATGAATAATTATAAATGGCGGATTTACAGTAGTTGAAATGAGGATAATTGAATATTCCATGGATATGCTAATCTTTTATTTTTTGCTTATTTTAATACCAATTACTCAAATATTTGTATTTTGTGGCATATTATAAAGTTCAAATACTTAGAGTTATATTATTTTTAAATAGGTAATGAGCATGTAGTTTTAACAGATCTAAATGAAATAATAGTATTAATGAATAGTTGGTAATTAGAATGGTCAATGTTGTAAGTAAATTATAAATTTTAAGGGGACGAAATTGAAACTTGTACAATTTGCTTATTGAAGTCGCAACTTGCATACAACATAATATATTCAATGAATACTAAACTAGACTCTAACTATTTATTATTGGTATATATATTATTAATATTTTAGCTACGGGAGATATTTATGTATAGACAGTATATATAATATTTTACATATCTCTCAAAGGAGGCAGGGGCGTTCGCAAGATTATATTTGGAAGTGGGTAGAGGGTCAGTTTTTTGATTTTTTTAAAAAATAAAAAAAATTTGAAAAAAAAATTTATTGCTATTCACAAAAACAATCAAAAATTAATTTTAAGAAAACAAAAAGTTAAATTTTTCGGAAAGAAAAATTCAAAAAATAAAAATCAAATGATAAATCTTTTGAAAATAATTTCAAAAATCCATAGCTGATGACAAAATTGTTAAAAAACCTACAGCTGTTCACAAAAAATTTCAAAAAAAAAATTTTTCGTGAAAAAAAATTCAAAAGTTCAATTTTTCGGAAAACAAAAATTCCAAAATTAAATTTCAAATATGAAAGTTTTCAAAAAATTTCAAAAATCCACACTTGTTCACATTAAAATATCAAAAATTAAATTTTTCTAGAAAAAAAATAATCAACCAAAAATCTAACAAAGAAACTAATTTTTTGAAAAAATATAACAAAGTTGAAGTTTGGAAAAAACTACTTTTAGCTATTCATAAAAAATGATTTTTTTTAAATAATTCCAAAAATCAACAGCTGTTCCCCAAAAATTATATTATTTCTAAAAAAAAATAAAAAAACATTTTCGGAAAAAAATATATAAGTTAATTTCAAACATCAAATTTTTTATTTAAAAAAAATCCACAGCTATTCACATTAAAATATTTTTTTAGGGGCTACATCCCCTTCAGCCCAACCCCTTTGGACGCCCTGAGAGCCTTTAAGGCTGTCATCTTCCAACCCCTCCCTATAAAGAAATACATTCCTATGTGATTTAATATTCAATTAAATTGAAGAAGTGTTTACATAACTTTTAGAGCACTCATAAATTCCTGTAGAGTAATCAACGTGTAAATTATAATTATAATTATGATATATACAATATGTTGAATAATTAATTACTCATTTGATTTGTTTTTAAATACTTTCATATACATAATCACGGAGGTATGCTTGCATGTGAATATGCAGCTTATCATCCTTCTATTCCTATTAAATAATTATAATAATTTAAAAGTATAATGTAATTCGATAAGTAATATAATATGCATAGATGAATAAGGCCGGAGGGAAGGGATGAATATGAACTTTAGAAAAATGAAGTTTATCCACACATTTCCTTATAAAAACTCTCTATTGATGTTTGTCTATTTTCATTACTAGACTGTACGAAGAAGTATCTAAGTTTCAAAGGGCAAAGCTTTTAAGTATACTATAGGTAATTTAAATAATTAATTAAAGTTGAATGCTTGAAATTAATTCATATTTCGATATATTAAAGCATGAATAAAAAGTAAAAAAAAAAACAACTCCTGAGCTCTCTACCTTATGTACAAGTCGAGAAAATGACACTTGAACGTGATTGACATATTTCCATTCGGGCACTCCAAGGAGTTGGGGGTCTCCAGGACAACTGTCTAGGCCGTCAGCAAGTCTGAAACGTTGGAGAGGATTCTGAAGTGTTCTGTCAAAAAGGTCAAATTGAACCTGGAGGAGTTAAGAAATACAGTCAAGGTCAATCACTTCAAGTCCATGAGGATCTATACAAGAGATATTGGAGATTCACAACAGATTATCTAGAGAGCTATTAAATAAGTAGGCAGAAAGAGCCTTGTGATGGCTGCGATGCCACTTTTGACACCAACAATGAAAGAGATCCATCTCTTCCGTTGTTAGACTCTTTTGAGTTCTTTTCAACCCTTTTTTGATACTTTTGGCCCCCTACTGCCCTGATGCCAAACCAATCAACTACCCCTTTTGGTTGGATGTCGAGGGGAAGGCCTGTAATGTCCATTATCTAAACACTGAGGCCCTCAAAGACACTGTCAGTCAGCACTGGGACGCTATGATAGATGACTACATCCGCAGGGGGTCTCAGGTCTGAAAGTCATAATTGCCGCTAAGGGCCGTTGCATTAAAGATTAAGAGAGATCAGACGAACATCTATTTACATGATTAATTCTGTTGAAATTCTACTGTTAATTAATGACTTTATTTTTTAATCGAATTTTACTAAAAATTTCCCAAAAAATATCTCATCAATTTAACAATCTATTAATAAAATCTCTATTATCTCGGACCACACTTTCACAACGTCCTCGGAAACGTCCAACTGCCTTCTTGACCGCCCCCCTGTGTAAAGTCCGAAATGCCCTCATTTCACATCTCTTAGGGATATTGTTGGGATGTGAGGACCTTCATTGGAAACCTGTTCAACATTACCCCAGAAAAAAATAGTATAAAGGCTTTAATGCGGGTGAATTAGGAGACTAAATCTTAGTGGAACGTAGAAACCATTCTCATAATCAAGAACATCAAGTGTTCTTTTCCTGGTGTGACAGGGGGGTCCGTCTTGCTTCTAGATCCATATTGGTCTTTCATGATGCTACAGAATCAGATAAAGATTTTGGTGTGCAAAACACTGCTTGAAATGAAGGGCGGTATAACGTGACCTTCGCTGCCAACAACCCTAAGAATGGGTAATATGCTTTAATGAACATTTTGCAATGCTTAAATTCAATTTTAGTGCATGAATATGGCAAAAACCGTCCACTTATAGCTGCTCCTACCATTACTTTAGCCAAATTCTTGAAAAAATAGTATGATATATTGATATACATAAATTATCATTGTCTGATAACTTAGATCAACTTTTACAGGAGAAAGGAGTTCACAAGTCAGTAACCCTGATTAGTGATTAACTTGACTACTAGTCTGGAGCTGTAAATGACTGGCTCCTATAATTTCAAGAGCTCTTGGAGAAGACACATTTAAAAAATCTTCTTTTCCGCGCATACAGAATATACTGGCCGAACGATTTCATTACAATATAATTTAAAGCTCTCCCCAATTTTACATACAACACTTCTTAACTGTGTTGGAATTTGAAATCAGATAGATCAGTGCACATATCTTCTGAAATTATTGAAAGACTTACAGAAGGACAAAATGGACGCACATAAAAATACCCTTTAAAAAAGAATAAAAGATCCAACGATTTCGTTGATAAATTGTTTAAAAAATGCAAAGAGCATGCTGGTACAGTAACTTCAGAACAAGAGCTTAGAGATTTGATTGTGAATTATGTTTCTAAAGAATTGAGACTGTGCCTTAGAAATAGTTCCAGCACCAACGTTTGACATATCCAAGAGATATGATGGCTATATAGGGTCACCAAAGTCGCCGAAGGCGTAATGTGAGGCAACCGTATCACCAAGATGGGCGACATATATTAAGCAACAGAGCAGCTCATCATATTTCCGACAGAGGATGAGCTAATGGGCGAACTGAAAAAATATAGTAATATGGCTGAAGGAAAATCAAAAGTCAATTAAGAACAACAAAACTGCATTAACTTTTTTCAAATGATATTCTGGGAAGGTTGTGCCTGCTTCCGGTCCAGGATTTCTATCGGTCCCAGTTCTTTCATTTTAAGGGCTTCGGTCTCGGTTCAGCTTTATCGGTCTTAGTTCTTTTTTATCTAGGTTCAGTTTGGTATCAGCACATAAAATAAGGGGTGTCACTAGAAAATTACGACAGAAGAAATGATACAAACAGGGCCACAGCTACCTTATACGTAGAGTGAGTTGTGCCCCAAGTTCCAGTAGGGACCCGGAAACTAAGGTTGCTTAAGACAATGGTTTTCAAAGTGGACCATGAGGGGAGGCTAGGGTAGGGGGGAGGCTTGCAGGAAGATGAAGAATTGAGGATTGCTTTCAGTCGACAAATAGATAGTACACATTTTTTGTAAAAAACATTAGCTAATAATGTATTAGTGTTGGGGGCTTTTGGAAACCCTGGATTTCGAAATATTGTAGTTATCATATCATATTATAGGAGCCTGTCAAGCTTATTAGTGGATCTGAATCCGTAATCAATCCCACCCTTCCCTCTTTTATTTACACGGTCGGGTGCCTAAAACCACTTTTACAGATCCATAAGAAGCCCTTAGTTATTTTAAACTCAAATACAACTGTATCACCCTCGCGACTTAAAAAAAACTTTGGAAAACGCTGCAATTGCATTAAAAAAAACTCAAAAATTGCATTATTGATTTAAGCTAATTTATTTTTTATAATATATATTGTATTTTCTTCATATATTCTATATAGGAACACCGATACCGATAAACAATATATTGTGGTCTCGGTTTTTTTTCTCGGTTCTAGTTCCAGCAGTTTAAAACCAGAACCGCTTGAACCGATATAACCCTTAGACCGATTTAGGCACAATCTTGCATTCTAGATATAACGTGGGAAATTTGTGGCCAAATTCGGTAAAAAAAAATCACCTGCGGGTGCCCCTGATAACGTCACTATTATATAATCCCCCCCACACACACATACAAATGCATTCTGGCACTGGTGGACTCGTCAACACCCAAATTGAAGACTCTGGACTATAACTAGAGATGGGGTTTGTGTATAAGAGTGCAAGAAGAAGGTGAAAGACATATTATATTTCTGAATTTAGACCATTGTGTATATCAGTTTCCTACCGAATGGTCCATAAAAATCTGAACTATTTGAATTATATAGCTTCAACAAGATATATTTTATTAATTAACAATAGAATTTCAACAAAATTAAGACTATAAATAGATGAGTGTCGTAGTTCTCTTAATTATTAATATAACATCCTTAGCAGCAATTATGGCTTCTAGCCGGTGGGAGCCACGTTATTAGAATGACAGACACTGCAGACTTTCCCTCGATATGCATCCAAAAGCTGTAGTCGAGGGAGTTGGAATTAGGGATATAGGGTGTCAAAAGTGTCAAAGAAGAGTTCAAAAGAATTCAAAGAACTCATTCAAAAGAGTCTTACAAAAAAGAGTCATTACTGGTGTCAAAAGTGGCTTCTTCACCCTCACAAGGCCCATTCCGCCCACTTTTTTGTACAGCTCTCTGGATAGTCTGGTTTGAATCCCTGATATATCTTGCATGGACCCTCATAGACTTCTGGCGCTTGGCCTGTGCTGTTTTCTGTAACTCCTCCAGGTCCAGTTTGGCCTTTTTGACCGATTACTTCTTCCTCTACAACGTTTCGTACTTGCTGACGGCGTAGATAGTGCTCCTGGAGTGGCCTAAGTGCTTGGAGTGCGCGTAGGGAAATTCGTTCATTACGTTCAAGTGTAATATGCTAGAGAGCACGGATTTGGTTTGTTTTGTATCTAATTTGGTTACGATTTGAAATCTCGAAATATGAATGCATTTCAATCAGTCAAGCTTCATTAAATATTTAATTAGTAAGTGTTCAAATTTCATAGGACCACCAGTTATTATATGATATGAAGGGGGGGGGGAGAGATAATAAATTTATGTTATAAAGAGGAGAATTTAAAATAGCATTACTGCAGGAAAATATTATCGTTATATATTAATTCACATATGTTTATTATGCATTTTTAAATCAATTTAGAACAAAGATAGGAGAGAATTATTTATTTATAGTGAGGCGTTTACACACCAACGACTTATTAAATTATAAAGAAAAAAAATATTAGTACACGCAATAAACCATCTCTCCTTTTCTCATCGGTATTCTTAGTTCCTTCTTTACACATATACCATTCTCTAAATATAACTAACATTCCGGGCTATTGGGGTATTCATATGTATTGTTGATGGAGTGACGAAACAAATCGGAAACTTCCTCATTTATTGATTTGTGACTAAAATTAATAAATTTTAGTGCTGACGTAGCATATATAATAAAGTAACTTTCTCATGTAATTATGTTGGGGAATTAACTCATTTCATGAAAGGAGCCACATAGACCTATCGATTATCTATTTGTTAGATGTATTTCTGAATTAAAATATATAAAACTCAGTAATATCAATCTTTGGAAGACTTTTTCAACTAACCGATTATTGCACTAAACTTCCTAGAGATTCCTAACTACATAGTGGGTGAAAAATAAAAATTTTATCACAGTTTCCAAATTATTCTTAAATTTTTATATATTGTTTTGTCAGCCCTTATTTATTTGGATCGGTCCCATCAGTCCTTCAGACTATCAGTACTAGAACTTAAAATAAAAAAAAGTTTAGTGCCGTCATCAATGACTTAACTTTATAAGTATTAGAACTGATTGGCAGGACTGAGTTGTACCGGGCCGAGACTGACCTGGACGGGACTGCAGTTTCCAGAGTTCAGTCCTTAATAAGGACTGACAAAACACTAGTTATATAAAATATTTGTAAATCTTAAAATCTAAATACAATACTGTCAACTATTTCTCTATTCAATTCTGCCACTATCGTCTGTTACGATGGGCAGAAATGTAGGACTTACAAATGTAGTCCGTATCGATTTGAGGTTATTTTTGTTTGTAAGTGGCTATTGTTTAGTAACATAGAGATAAAAAACATTAAGTGATGATGTGAAGACCGTCGTAGTTGACCAAAACATTCAAATTGTTGTAGTAACAAATAGATATGTCAATAATAAAGAAGGTGCTTCAAATATTTGTATATCGATCCTTACTGTATTTTAAATTTGATTATATTTTTCTTTATGGAACTCTTTAGTTTTTATTGAAGGAGTGGCGATTCCTTAGAAGATCTTGAGGGATTTATATATAAACTACATTACCTGCTCCAACGGAGTTGAATGGAAGTGATGTTTTTGTCTTTGTTTGTTTGTTAGTCACAAGGATTAAGACAAAAGTAAGAGATGGATTATGATCAAACTTGGTACAAAGGTTACATATGGCCGCAATATGTGGCCATTAATTTTTGTTAGGTCAGAAGAGCATAATAAAAATGAATAATCGACCATATCTTTGTAACAAATTCAGATACATAACTCAATTTTATTTTACGGTGAGGTTTTGCACTCTACCTAGTGTCCATTCTAGATTCCATTGTTTTGGTCAACTCATTTTTGCTTCCAATAATTTCCCTTGTTGTTGCCCAGCCGAAGGACTCTATGTGTAATAAATAAAAAAATGATTTTATTTTGGTAGTTATTTAAAAAATTTAACTTTCAGAGTTAAGTAACTTTTTTAAATACTCAGATGATTTTTATATCACTTTTTTTTTTTTGGGGGGGGATGAATTACTGCTATAAAGAAGGGGTTCTAATGGACCATTGGATAAGGCCCCTGTCTGCTGGTTCATTACTATCACTTTTTAACAAAAAATATTTCTTCTCTTTTACAATTGTTATTTAATGGAATATTTTTTATTATTTATTTCCAAGGCTCTATTAACAAGGTTGAGTTGAGTGTCTAGTAGCTATCCAGATGTTAAGTAATCTATTTATTAAAAAGTGTATTAATTCAGCTGTACCATATGTCTTGCTCGTGCCCTCACCTCGAGCTCTTTTTTTCATTACATACTACTCAACTCTAACTATAACATACAGGGTTGATGTTATCTAGTGGTACAATTTTTTTATTTTTTAAATTTTTCAGGAGTCAAATTAAAAGGAGAGGTTTATTGAGAAAATTTATTTAAACAACCATCTTAAAATAGTCCTCGGCACAACTTTGATTAAATATGTGATCCCCCAGCTCAATTAACTACCTTAATACGATGGATTGCATACCTTTGATAATTAAATAGATCCAAGCTTGGTCCCCTCCACCTTGATGGAAGCCTTAAGAGACTGGACACTCCTATGATAAGTAGCACACACCCTCTTCTCCTGGAGTGCTTTGATGGAATAGTCCAATGAGTTTGCATCTGGAGAGAAGGGCGGCCACATTTGAGGTCCCAAAAGTGAGGAATTTTGTCTCCTATGAAGGCCTTTGTATTAGCGGATCAATGTCTTGGAGTTCCGTCTTGAGAGAAAAAAAAAAATTGATCCCTAACTTTTATCTGTCCCAAGGTAGCACTTTCTTATACAGGAGTTTGATGTAAGCATCTGCATTGAGCCGCTCCTTTCTCATTACAAAGAGAGGGCAGACAACGCCCAATACCATGAATATGGCTGGAAGTTTTGTTCTGAAGACATGTCTCACTAAAGCTGAGACATTGTCTGGACGTTGGGTTGTGATGTAGCAGCTGTTCTGCTGATTCACAGTGGCATCAATGTTGATTTTTTAAATCATATTTCCGCTAAACTTTATCCAAATTTTTGTTAGGCCTAACAAACCGATTAATATTTTTTATAAATACTATGTAGTATCGTAATTTTTTAAATCTGTCATTTACAAACTCGGAATTGTAAAGTGTGTACATCAATTTTTACTTAGCACCCGCTACGTATTATAATAGTTTAATATCCTCTCCTGACGGAAATCGTTCCATTGCTTTTCCCTTTATGAAACCATTTAATATTTTATTCGTATTCACACTAGGTATGAACCTATTGACTTCATGGGGTATTAAAAGTACATACTTATATAGAAAACCTATCTACCTATGAAGTTTGATCCTTCAACCTTGAAGCCTGGAGTCAAAAAGATTAACACAATAAAAATATTATTTCAACAGCCTTTTTATTATATCATCCATCCATAGTATGCAGGTTCTATGATAATTTTATCAAACAAACTTATGACAAGGCAATTAAATGCTGCTGCTTGAATGCTCTACCAACATACAAAAGTATGAAGGAATAAGCAAAATATGCATTGTCATGATAGGAAATTGAATTTAAATTGCAGAGGTTGGAAAACAAATGGAAAGTACGTACTTACATTGTACATAAGTACTTTAAAAATAGAAATTTCTAGAAGGCAACGTTTTTGAGTGACATCAGAATATGTACATAAAATACTAATACCAGAGATGGATCTCGTCATTACGTCAGCAACAACAAAATTAACACTCAAATTTATGGTCAGCTGTAGATATGTCTGATTCCTCACCCCTTATTTAGGACTGAAGACTGAAGTCCAGTAGAGCGGAGCTTATTTTTTTAATGTCAGAAATAAGTTGTATATCGGGTCTCAAAATGTTCATTTTAGTCTATAAATATAAATGGCTAACTTTGAAGAATTTTGAAGAATATTTAACGGTAACAGTACACTTTTTAAGAAGAAAATAGGTTTTAGTTTAGAAGTCATAGATTTAGTACACATCACAGCTTTTTTTTGCAAAATAATAAACTTTGATTAACAAACATTATATCGATAATTTTTTATGAAAATTCCGTATCTACGTTGCCAAAAGAAGGATAATTGTAGTGACATCAATTATATCTTTACACATATCAGTCTCTTCTTTAGCATATAAGAGCCAAAAAGTTCAACTAATTTGAAAATACGCATATTGCTATCTAAGAAAAACAAAAATATGCAAATTTTTATGACCTGGGTAACCTTTAGTTGAAGAAAAATAAATATATAACAAAAATTGATAAAATAAGTAAGAAATTTTTATAGAATAAAAAAGTTTTTATAAAATAAATTTAGTAGGAGTCACTTTGATATAAATATAACCTCTTTATGACCGTTTAGCTACATATAAATATTTTTTTAAATGGTTCAACGTTAGCCAATGATATTTACAGATTAAAAGAAAGATTTTAAAATCCTAAGAACCTCATATTTAGAACATTTCAATAATAACCTCCCCCCTACCTTCCAATTCAGCCTTGATCTGGTCCAGTACAGTCCTTAAACTTTTAAAGTTTGACCCTTGATAGTGTCACTGAATTTACTGAACTTTCTTTTTTTTCTTTTTGTATCAGCTCAGTACTGATAGTCTGAAGGACTAACGGTCTTGATGACTGGTCACAAGGATTGATGAACCTTGTCCTAAGACTACACTGGACCGGATAAATAAGAACTGATACAACTCTATATGTGGGCCTATTTTTCGAAGGAAAGGTTACGAAAAACATTAAAGTAACGACGTGACGGGGCACCTTTGTAGTGTTAGGCTTCGATCTGAAAAACCTAGACCAGTCTGAGACGGCTATGATTTTTAGTGGACCGGACTAATTCGGTCCACTAAAGAAGTTTAGTCTGAATGGGTCTAACAGAACAAATAGGTTTCAGATCTGTCTCATTTAAAATTCAGTTTAGACCAATTCTATAGATTAATTATTGATGACGTCATGTGTGCTTCAATATGGTGAAATTTGTTAAAATCACCGAAAAAATTGGTCGACGAATTGAAAACGATTAAATTGCGTTATATAGTCTGAGATCGCCGACTGGACCAAAGTATTGGTCCAAATTGGTCTAAAAAATTAATTAAGTTCGAGTCGAAAAAAAATCGTTCTCGGACCAAGTCTCAACACCAGTACTTTGAAAGAATCCACTTATTTTAAAATTTAATATGACGGTAGGAATTTAGATCATAAATAGATACGTACTTTCTATTTACGTACAAACAGTGAGGGATTACAACATTACATTTACAGTTATTGACTCCAATTAAATGTTAGAAAAAGTATGATTTAAGTTTCCGTTAGAGTAATTTCGATTCAATCCATTTTTATTTTTATTCATGTCATTAATAGAGAGTGGTGATATGACTCAAGATATATAGGTATTGGAGTTGATATTTTGTGAGATTATTTAAGGTAGATATTTTTATTTAAATATAAACATGATTCTATACGGAGGATTTGAAGGAGGTTAATCAATGAGGCTTAAGAACATATTTGATTTGTCCTTTTCAAAGCTATACAAATCGGGTATTTTTAATAGATTTTTTTTTTTAATATCCCAATGTTTATCTTATTGTCAATAATGACAGTGTTTATATAACGGTGGATCTCGACGATTTCAATATTTAATCCACATTTTCGACAACTTGGTTTCCAGGGCGTAGTGCATCTTTGACATCAAAATTACACAGAACAGAATCTACGAAACCAAAATACCACGTGATTGGTTGTTACAGTATAAGTACTATTCACATTTTCAGCCTCCTAGCTTGTGTTTCCACCTTGTTTGAAAAAGAACAGTACATAAAATGTTGCACTTTTCTTTTTTTGATGTCCATCCCTGACAACCGTTGAAGCAATACTGAGTCAAACTTTCTACAAAGCTTTTTAGTACAATTTACGATCTTTCTAACACCATGTGGTGTAAAAAAATTGCACTTCTACAACACGAGATACACATTACTAAAGCCATCTAATGGCAAAATAATGGATATCTTTTTGCTACAGTTATTATTATTTTCATTCATGATTATAACTAGTGATTTAAATCCGGTGTATTATTTGGCTGTACCGGTTTTTTTTTTTTTTTTTTTTTTTTTTTTTTTTTTTGTAATTGGTGATCTGAAGAATGAATTTTATTTTCCTCTGTTGTTGTCATTATTATTTAACTCCTTAGTAGTAAAGTCCTTTTCTATTACATTCAATTAGATTAAAAATCTGATTAAATATTCGTGTGTCCTCATATAAGATGAAGAGTAACCTCGAGGATTTGTTCCAGAGTTATAGTTGTAAGTCCATGTTAGACTCGGAGTAGCGTTGAAGACCGACATCGGAGTAGTCCTAGCCAATGTCCTTGTTTATTTTCTTCTCTCCTCGTCAAAGCTGCTTATAGCTGATCTAATAAAACGTAATGATAACTGAGCTGCTCTCCTTCAAAATATTTTTCAAATTGTCAGGGTTACCATGTTGATTTTCGGTCTCTTAATTTCTTAAATGATTAAAATACACACGATTTTCATCACAAATTATAACGGTCTAGGATTTCCAGACCGAAACCCAAGACTAGTAGTAAATACGTACCTACTTTTAAGTCTACTCCACTGACTTAAATCAAGTTAATAGTCTAAGTAAGTAGACTCCTACAATGAAGGTAGAAATCATCTCTTGTCCTATTAATAGTATCGTAATAAATACTTAACTATTTCAACGGCTTTTTTTCAAAAAAATAAAATACACTTCATAAAAAGATAATAACGAGTCAACTCATGAAGAGTGCCGTTATTTTTAACGTCAAAGAAATTTCACCTCAATCTTCTAAGATTTCGTAATGAAATGAATATTAAAATTATGTGTATGTAACACCTATAGCTTAATTAGAGTTGTAAATGAATGAAGATTCATTACACGGATCCTATTACAACTCATAATATATCGTAGGTATATAAATTATAATTATTCCATTGAGTAAAATATTTAAATAAAATTATGATAGGACGTTATTAAATTAACAAATCCAACATTTACTTGAATATTGTTCTTAAAAATCTCTGTTGCAATGAAGTATATCAAATCCATTAAAATTGAATTAAAAATGTTCTAACATTATACTTTAGTGAATTCGATCCTTTAACTGAGCATTGATTATATATTTTACATTGGAGGCTCGTCGTCATGTTAAAAAGAAATAGTTTTACAATATTTCTATTCTCCGACTTTTTCATTATCTTGTATTTCTATTAATAACCTATTCTTCGAACGCGTTGTAAGTTGCACTGAAAGGCCGCAAAGTTATCCGTCATTATTAAAAAATATAAAAGATTATATTTGAATTAGTCGTGTGACAAATAAAAAACAAATCCCGATGCTGATTCTAGTAAAAATTCCCTATTCCATTCCTAATTAATCCGATTTCTCTTGTTAGAGCGTAATATGTATGTACACATGTGGGTCGACCCAAGGTTAATATAGATACAAAGTTAGACCATCATGTAATCGGGCTATCTAGAATTTTCAATTTGATGTACTTTACCGACTGCATGGCAAAATAGGCAGATTTTGACAAAACACAGAAGTACTCATAGTCTATTACGTCACTATTGCTAGAATTTTCAATTTAATGTGTCGTACCTACTGCAGGGCAAGAAAAACAGATATTGTTAAAACAGCAAATCACTTATCTACTATGACGTCATCATTAAAAGCCTGCTGGAAGTCAAACATCAGTCGTACACGCATTATGGTATTACCTTGTATTTCTATTAACTTTGGGTCGACCTATATTACACATCTACTAGTGAGTAACGATTAAGCCGGTACAGTACAATGAATATGATCATACACGTTCAGAAACGTGTGGTACGGTCCCACATATGAGACAACATGTATAACATTTACAAAACTTAATGTATTAGAACAAGAATTGCTGCACTGACCACATGTTTCTTCTCAGTTTTTGAGCATAAATGATAAGACTGAAGTAAAAAATTAACCTTATCCGACGGAAATATTTCATAACTTTGCAAAGAAATAATTAATAATATATAATAATCGGAAATTAAACTTTATTTTCCCGATGCCTAAATGCCTGACCAGATTTATATATTTTTTTTTTTAAAGGACGCGTAACTGGATCAGTGTTAATATTAGTGTTCTTTTTCTATCGTTTACATTTATTTATTTATAGTTTTACTTTTATTTTAAGAACTTGTCCTCCAAATAAAATACTGGACATTTCATGTATTTGTTAAAAAAAAAAAACATAAAACATGATGTAAAAAGAGGACAGTAGGTCCTCCAAAAGTAGGACAGTAGGTTATATAAATTAAATGAAGACTCTATAACTCTTAGACTATAATTAATATATTTGAGGTATCTCAATGTAACTCAGAATATCAACAAACGATCCCATAATTGACTCAAATACGTCTGTGAAATATTGGGGCTCTACCATTTATCAAGTAAAATATTTTTTTTTAACTCAAGATTGACGCACCACATTTGATCAAATATGATTAATTTAGCAGTAATTGTTCTATGAAGTTTAGGCTTTAAGTATGTATATTCAAAGTAAGCTATATGAAATAAATAAATGAGATAGATATCCAACAACAAAAAAAAACAGAGAGAAATTATTATCAAGATTAAGCAGCACTAAGAGTTCGATCAAAACCACTCGCCATTCTAGAAACAAATTCCATATTCTTTTCAAGATTTGTGGAATAGAAAATATGACATAAAAATTCACTTGCTTGTGAACAAAAGGTATTTCCAGTACAGAAAGCAAGATACTCGGGAGAACGTTGTCCTTGGCCACAAGAGGATACCTGGAGATAGGAAACATAAAGTCATTTTTTTTTTTTTTTTTTGAAAGACAATATCTCACCTCTGGATAATTGTAGTTGAGAACGCAGGTTCCAGTTTTTTCACAGTACATTCTTAGACCCAGCTCACCAAGGACGAGCTTGACAGGATGTGTAGCTCGATTTTCATTTTTCAATTCTTGGCTTTGAACTCTGTCTATTGCAGAGTCTAATATGGAAGTATCTCCGGTGGATCCAACCTGTTGATAGATTATAACAATAAAATATATGTATACTATTATAGTAATTATTGTTATTGTTGGTGAAGTATGAAAAATGGAATGCATATATCGTAATTTTGCACAATGACATTGCAAAAATACGGAATCTTCTTCAGTTACCTTTAAGCATCATATTTGATTAATTACAACCAATCATTACTCACCTTCACACTACCCAAATACTCGATTTTAAATCCAGAGAGGTGATTACAACTTCCATTAAGGAGACCAAACTCTTCATCATCACTATAGAGATCATTTCCTTCAATCCATTTACTCACAACCTCTGACGTTTTAAGACCAGTTTCCTCCCAGAGTGGTATTAGTGGTGAGTAAATTGTGCCTTTGTAGTCCGCTCTGCCTTTAATAACTCCGATGACATGCGGTCTACGTCCGCCATTTGATTGTTTCTTTATGAGAGTAGCAACTTCATAGGAGGATAGATCTATTGTGGGGATTCCATTAACTGACTCGATGACATCACCCACTTCTACTTTACCATCCTCTCCTGCCACAGAGCCTTTATGCACTTCGACAACGATGCTACGACCCTTTACCACACTGAATTGAAAGAAAATGGAGGCATAAAGATGGTTTTATGTACATCATATCATCAGACAGCGTCATAAAAGGTTCAATGACTTACTGTATGAGTAATCCTAGATCTCTACACGGTACAAGCTCGTATATAATATAATATGGCATAAACCACGTTTGATCAAGGAAAGACGTGTTCTGTAAATCCAGATCAAATGAAAGATGAGGTGACTCAGAGTTTTTGATAGTTTTCATGAGCAGATCATAGTCCTACATAAAGTTAAGGGAATATAAAAATTATCTAACCCATTTGTATATAGGCACAAACATAAGTTATATATATATAAAAATAAGAGTTTTAACATATTCAATATACATACCTCTGTATCATTGAGAATAGATTCTGGGGAGTAGTATTCCAAGGAGTACTCATGAATCAAGTATAGTAATTGCCCAAGACATTTATTTTTGAGAGACGTTCGTAAAAGGAGCCGCGTTTTCCCAGTAAAGCTATTTACGCCCTTGTTTCGATTTACGAGATCCACTGAGCGACAGAGATTAAAGTCCTTGTAGCAACCTGGTTAAAAATCAAAGGCACAAATCATGATTAAAAGAAATGACAATGGAAAAATGTAATAATATAAACCAGGTCATTCAATAAAAATGAACACACAAAATAAAAAAAAATACTTTTTATTGGAACGTGAAATGAGAGAAATCAAGTAATGGTAATCCTTGATATAATATTAGATATACGTATGTTAGATACTTTTAATCGTATAGATATATGTATGTATTTTTAGTCATTACTAACAGGGCACTCCAAAGTACCAGCATTTTGTTCTCTCTCTCTCAATATGACATACATATATTCATACACATATTATTCTAATTAATCATCTGGAGGCTCCGTAAATTGAACTTAAAGTAGACAAAATTGATTGTCACATGAGAAATTGGCATATTTCTTTTGAGAGCCCATGTCGGTCTCTTTAACCAAATACAGGTTCTCTACTATAGCTAAAATGATTGGGTATCTTAACACATACCACAAATTTGAATGCAAAGCTTATATAATCGACTCAAATATGTCTATTAAATATTGAGCTATATGTACGGTTTGGGAACCCATAACTCCCAGTAGCATTTCATTACAATTTCATGCCCGTTATTTCAAAATTAAGAGGTGTCATTGCGCAATCAAACGACAGCTGAAACAAAAATAAGCAAGTTTTGTTTTGTACTGCTTACAACATCGAGAAGTCTATTAAGAATGGGAATGGGGTTGACATCTATATTATGAATCTAACTATTTTACACTTCTGTAAGCAATAATAGCCTACCTCCATTTGGCCCTTGTCCAGCCCGGACATCAAACTCTTTGCAGCTTGGGATGTCCCGGAGAAGAATATCTGCCGCACACTCTCATCCAAATTTGTAGCTTTTCCAAAGTACAAGTAAACATTAAAGTATTATTACGGTTACTCCATCTGACTTAGGAATCTTGTGTGAAATCCATATACATAAAGTATATTTCTTCCTCTAGGAATGACAGGGGCGCGAACCTACGCACATTGAGTTTAAGAAAATAATTTCTCCCGAGCGCGCTACCCATTGAGAGTGTTATTGCTTGTGAAAGAGGATATATTCAATAAAAAATATAATTTTAAACAATTTCTAAATTGTTTTTGAGTTGTCTTTCCTTGATTCCATAAAAATTATGTTCTTCGTCATTTAGTCATGTTACTGCAAGTTTTGGATCCCCACTCTATTTGTATATGAAATAAACAAATACAGTGGGATTTTCTACTTTTCTTTATTTTTCTTAAGACTGTTGAATGTTGACAAACCACATATTTATTCATATTTTGTGCCGGTCCTATTTCAGTACTGAAGACACGCTCTCGTTCTGGTGCAGTTTAGTCCTAAAACTTATAAAGTTCGATCCTTGATGAGGTCACTCAACTTATTTTCTTCCTTTTTTTAATCAGTTCTAACACTAACAGTCCGAAGGGACTGGACCGAATAAATAAGGACTGACACAGCACAAAGTATTTTTGTAGAGTGATGCAATTACTCCGTTTCTTTGTACACGATCATGTAGAATCAGGTTATCCCTCATTATTTGAGGAACGTACAAAATACATCATTCTATTTATAATCCCACAGAATACTTATTCTGAATAAATATTATTATGTAATTATGAACACAGAGAGTAGTAGTACCCTATTTATAAAATCTATGATTGGACAATAATCGTACGTACTTCCAAGGTTGAAGTACATAAATTGTGTATTACAATAAACAACAATGATGTATTAATCGTTTGTACATTAATATATTTTCTTCGTTTTAATCCTTTGACATTGACAGTAAAAGGCAACAAACAATGTTACTTAGGACTACAAGCCTAGGTAGGTAGGACTGAAAAAAATCCTAAGAAACAGTGCTTGGTGTATTATACTATACATAATAAGTTGAATGTTACTTATTTAGGTGTGTCATACCAGACAAAAATAAATGAATAACATCATTTTAGTTTCTTCATTGTTTATTGCTTGATCGATCCCTACTTTTAATATCATGCCTAGACATAATAGGTACTAGAGTAAATTTGCATGGGACATTCAGAAATTAAAATGAATTCTGAACTTTTTTGCTTCGTATAAAACTAAAACCGTCAATTTTTAAGAATTATTTTCGCTACATGTTGCTGTTGGTATGAATCTTTGCAACCTTTTTTGTCAAAGGTGATAGAGTAGGTTTGTCCGGTGTTATTAAGAAAATTAAAATTAATTCTGAATTCTTCTTCTTTTTTTTTACTGGAAATTAAGGTTTAGAGAACAAAAAATATTCAAGCGGAACTATCGTTTAAAAATCTCGTGTCTTATTCTCTCCTTCTCTAAACATTAAAATCTCATTTAAAAAAAAGTTTGTTAAGATACATACCCACATGAAACTAGAATAATTCTTAAAATTTTACATTCTTTATTTATGGGCCTATATGAAATAGTCGTTGGTTAGTTTAAAAAAATCATTTTTAGAAAATGCTCTTTAAAAGCCGCCACCACCTTGAAGGCCAAAAAAATGTTACCAGAACCCTGTCTTGATCCTTAAAAATCTACGTGAAAAATTTCAGCGAAATCCATTCATTGGTTTGGGCGTGATTCCCGAACAAACACACACACACAGACATTTTCATTTAATATATTGATAGATAAATGTAATTCAATAGTTGAATGTTTAATTAATTCGAAAAGTGTCTCATACAAAGAGTGTTCCAGAATAAGGAAACCATATATAAAAATGTCATTAAATTAAGAGAGTATTATTTATTCTGTGTGGATATTTCGTTAACCAATTCAGAAATATTGCAAAGGCCGGATGGGGCCCTACTCACACTGCCAATGAAGTGCAAAAATGATGCAGAGCCAATTTGGATCTCTCTCGTCTTTGCATTTTTACCCCTTGACTTCGTAATGTAGGGTATGGTGGAACGCCAATGCAGCTTCCAATCTCAGCAAGGACATCTTGATGATAGTCGTGTAGGCAAAATACATGGGTTGTGTCGGTCCATATTTTGGGCTGAAGATTGGAGTCCCGTCTAGTTCAGTCGGGGCCGGTCCAGTTTATTCCTGCATATCAATCCTCAAACTTAAAAAGTTCGTTCTTTTATGTTGTCACTCAACTATATTTCTTCTTTTTTCATCGGTTCTAATACTGTCACCCGAAGGACTGTTAAGACCCGAAGAGGGTATACACTACTGGACTGGACCGAATAAGTAAGGACTGACACTACACTAGTTGCGCCTATTAATTTTGTTCGAGTAGGCTGGTTGGTTTTTTTTTTACCGAACTTTTCGTTACCAAATTTTACAAATGATTTTTAGAAAATTGTTGGTTATTTTTTTTGGAAAGGACTAATTTTGAAAGAATAATTTTTTTTTTGAATATTTTGATATTTAATTTTTTTTTTATACAGGACGGATATTTTATATAAAAATACCAATACAAATTTCGCAATTTGAGAAGGTACAGTCACTTCAGCCCCACCCCTATAGATGCCCCTGAGCTGACAACCAGTGAGTCTTTACCAAATTATTTTGAACAATGACAAGCCCATTGATTAAGATCGTATTGGTCAAGTGTAGGACAATGTTTAACCAGTAAAAAAAGTATTCATACATATTCTAATATATATCATAGACCCGTGGTTCTCAAATGGGGGTATGCGTACCCTTTGGGGTACTTGACATTTTGAAAAATATTTTACAAGTGATACATCACTTAAACTAAAATGATGTATTGACCTACTTGTTGGGACAGTTGACTGAAAAAAGGTTGAGAATCCCTGTTTAGACTCTGAGTATGGGGCTCCCATTACGGACAACCCTGTTTATTATGCACAATAAAAGCATCGTTCTTTCTGCCTTAACTTAAGATACTGTAAGTCGTTAAATTGCTCCCCTAAAATCAATATTCAGTGATAAATAATAGCAAGTATACACCTTTTACAGATATTTATGTACAATAATACACTTGTAGCATAGATATAAAAACATCCAATAGGGAGAAAGGCTCTCCTTCATCACACAATGAATGTATAATTGAAAGACGGATTAATTATTTATGAGTCATCTACATACATAATATATATAACATATGAAGGTACATACATCGATTAAAAGTTAATGTCTCTCTTGTTGTACATACTCTTTTGAATATATTGTGTACCTATGAAGATCCAATCCCTTTAGCTGCTGCCTATGTATATTATGTAATACTCCTTTCCTTAGAGGGAGAGCTATGGATCCCTTTTTGAGGTGAGATTGCATATATTTATTACCATTTATAAGTACTACTAATTTGATTACCAACAAAAAGTGAATCAAGTTAATGGAAATGATGGACCTACCTTTCATCACCTGAGAGGATCTTTTCTTATTGGAAATGCTTTGAACAACTTGAAAAAAATGGAGATTAAGGAGCCCATGCTGAGTGACAAGCTCCAATAGACGACAAAAGTTTTTTTAGCTCCTTGTTGGAGTCAAGTATGCGGTAGTTGAGGTTTGTTAGTTGAGATGGACGATTGGCAGTACTCTCCTTTAGAGACTCAAGGCTCCGCTCCAAGTCTTGGAGATAGGTATGAGGTGAGGGCTCCATTGAAGGAAGGAAAGAAGAGGGTTATGAACTACTATAATTATACAACTGTGTGATGAGGATTGATTAGTTTTTGTTCTATAGTCCTAGAAGTAGTATGAACTCACTTCACTCCTCTTTTGTACACGTTGTGATTCACATAGAATCAAGGGAAGACTTATGTAATTATGCTTCTACAAAAAAGTTTGTTACTTATTACGAAAAGTGTTCGCACGTATTATTTCCATCGTACTTCTTCTTCAATGGTGTGGCCGTGGGTATGTTGTGTACTTGGAGTGGTGTATCAGTATACACAGAGCATAGACGTACTTGTCGTCATCAAAGAGGAGCTTCTAGTACTACAACAACTACTATAAGGGAAGGCTCCCTCTCCCGCTTTCTGAATTATGTACTTAAATTCATGCACACTCACGACTGATTCTTTCTCTCCTTTTTTTTGGTCGTATCTCTGCTACATAATATATTATTATTTATTATACATACATTTGATCTATTCAAGTATATACGTATATATTCACTTCACCTGCTCAGAGACTCAACTGTCCTAGGATGCAAAAAAAGGTCATTGTAGCTAAGCTGCTTCATGAGGATTTTTCAACTACCATTATTATTTAATCAATATATCATATCACCCAACCCTTCACTTAAAACAATGTCAATGTAGGATCTGTAACAACGCCATTTCCGCCTTTTCTCTCTCTCTCTTCCTTTCCCTCCTGTTTATCATCGATCTCCCGAATAATATTATAAACTATTATAATATAATGATACTACTGCAGATAAAAGAAAACTTTTACTGCATTCATTTCATGATAATAATATTACTGTTGGTATTTCCTTTCGTACCTATGTAGAGTAATGTTGATGGTAAAACCAAGTTGCTATTAATAGTAACCTTGGCATCGAATCTGCACGCTAAATACATTTATTTATTTATAAATTTCTTAGATAAGGACATGTTACATTAATGAATATGATTATTGTCCATGGCACTACATTGTGTGATTGTTTCTGTAACTTATAAGATGGATCATGCCTTCCTTTGTATGTAATAAAGGTTTTATGGTTCTTTTTGCATATATGTAAGGTGTAGATATATATTGAATATTTGACTACTTTTGACAGGGCTGACATCATAGAAATGAAACGAGAGGGAAGACCAGTTTTTATAGGTATTAATGATTCTACCAATGGAAGCAAGGAAGGAGAAGGAAGGGACACACAACAACAGCAGCAGCAACGGCAAACAGGAAGTTATGTATTCTTATAGAGTAGGAAGCAAACTCACATATACTGTGTATGTATATAGGTTTTATAAGGACCTTCACGTGAATATGTTTGTAGATGGAGAAAGAAGACTGATCTATGTATAAATGGAATGGATCCAGCTAGCAAAAAAAAAAAATACAATTTTCTAGCAAGTAGTCAATTGTCATAGCTTATAGTCACGTTCCATAAAGGGGGTTAATATGACGTCATTAAATCACTTGACTTGACAGTACTTATGCACCATAATAGGAAATCTTCAAAACATTCACTTTTGCGTACTATTTTATCAGCTGTCGATTTTCTACTTCTCAAATGGTTACATTTATTGGCTCTCGCAACCTTTCTTTCTCAAAAAAGAAATAATAAGGCATAAGTGGGGTTTTCTTAAATTCATTTGTAAACCAGCGACCTATATAATAACTGAATGCACAACCTATTGAATAAAAAGAAAAAAAAGAACGACTTGTCTTTCAGGGTTTGACTACTACATAAATATTACTACTACTTGTTTTTTTTATTATATATATATAACATAAAATATCAGCTGACGATTGACTCTCCTATTCTTTGCCTATTGAGTATCCAGTTATTATATAGGGCGGTATTGTAAACACATCACCCGTTAGAAAAATAATAAACCTCCCTGAATAATAATTATGATTATCCAGTCAATGAATACTAGCTACCAGTTAAAGAAAGACTTTAGACGAAGTTGAGTCACCTGTTGACAAAAGTCCTTTTATTTTATTTACAAAACGATGGCATATGTATAATTATAATAATAACTAATTTACAACTCAATTACAAATATTGCAATATTGAAATTTGTAAAAATGAAATATTAATATAAGTATAAGTATTAACTATTGTCGTAATCTTGAGTGATACTAGGCCCCTAAAGCAATCCATACTTATATTGGCCCAAAGCGACAGTGAGTTACACCCCATGCGGATAATACATATTTTTTAGTTTTCCCGTGCCCTTTAGTTGGCCAATTTTTCCCATCTACCCAAGGTTAATAGAAATACATAGCTTAATAGACCATCATGTAATTAGCCTTGCTAGAATTTTCGATCTGATGTATTGTACCAACTGATGGACAAGACAGGCAGATTTTGACAAATGCGCAACCACTCATAGTCTATCACGTCACCATTGGTAAAATTTTCAATATAATGTATCGTACCAACAGCTAGGCAAGAAAAACGGATTTTGAGCAAACACGCAACAACTCATCTATTATGACATCAATATAAAAGCGTGGTAGAAGTCAAACACCAGTCGAACACACTTTATGGTATAACCTTGTATTTCTATTAACCTTGCATTTACCATATATTTCAAGCCTTTTTTCTCCCTCTTTTTGGAGGAAAAGTTGAGAGATACAATAAAGATTAGGATGTTTTAAATGTAAAATAGTTCCATAGTTGAAAAGAATGACTTAATTGGCTAAGTACGGGTTATTTTCATTTTTCCCCTCTCTTTTTGGAGAAGGACGGTTGAGAGATACAAAAATTAAACGAAATGTTTCAATCCCTTTTGGTTAGAGGCACATCTTTGCAAGGGAGCTATCCTTGTTTGACTAAGATTATAATTGAGGATCGACATTGGAGTAATTCCAGCCTATATATATCTGCAATAGGTCTAAGAATGAGGACTGGTGTTATCTTTCATCATCATACGACTGCTTGCAGGTCATATAATAAATAAAAAATTACAGCTAAGATACTCTCTTCCCAAAAAATATTCAAATGGTCAGGATTACCACATTCATTTTCAGTTTCTTTTATTTTTACATACCCACTGGCCATAAAGTACTCAAAAAGATATAAATACAAGGAGGGCTTACTCAGAGAAAAAGTAAAGGACATTTGTTGAAGCCGAAAGATAATTTACCAAAACACTAGAACATATAGTTATCTAGCACGGCGTTACCTCACTAACGCAAAAATACCCATTGTATTTTGTTGTTAGCTATGCTCGTCTCGCTTGATACGTCATGGCAATTTCATTATTTATTCTTTTTGATAAATAAACGAAGTAATAATTTATTCTGTAATTTTGCTCCGTTTCCAAAAGGACAGGAATACAATTTATTCTTGATCTCTCGTTGTATATACCTATATATATGCCATCTTATTATGTCTATAAGTAAATTTTGGCTACTATATAGAAATATAAATGTTATAAGCTTTTAATATTATATTACGAAGCAATATTATATACAGTATCGAATAAAATACTATGTAGGATTTTAATATGAATTGGTCTAATGATAGTCTAGGAGTACTTAAAAGATGAATAGCAGTTATTACATATAATTGACTTATAAGGTCAACTATCAGATGATTTAGGACCTTTTTTCTGTTTCTTTTTGGATGAAGGGTTGCGTGATATATTAACGGTAACGACATGTTAGACATCAATCACGCTAGATCTTCTATGGAATCATCCTTTACTTAGAGAAACTAAAGAGTTCCATAAATTAAAATATTAATATACAAATATTTGTAATGCCTTTTATGTTGTTCACATATCTATTTGGTACTGCTACAATTTGAATGTTTTGGTCAACTTCGACAGCCTCAACTTCTTTTAAACCTCTCCTATTAATGATATCAAACCCGTCAATATTGGGATCAACAACTCCTATATTATGAATTCCTTGTCAGCTTTTGGAAGAAAGGTTGAGAGAATATGCGATGAAGCTTGCTATGTCTGACTTACGGTATCAGCATACAGTGGTAGAGCTGTTGTATATAAAACAATTTTTATTACATCTCTTTTTGTCTCCTTAAAAAGGAAAAAAATACTAAAATAACCGGTAGTCAGCCAATTACGTCATTCTTCTCACTTACTGTATTATTTTTTATGGTCACTTCTTAACTAGATTTTATTCGAGTTTAACAAATCAACATTGTCAATGTATGTCTTCATGGTTTTTAGAAATCAAATAATCTTGTCTTATGTTGGTACTCTTGTTCCACTGTCGATGGTTCTCCTTCTTTAACACTCATCCGTGTTCTGAACATTTATTGGTAACATTGAAATAGCATTCGTTAAATTCTGTACAATTCTTAAAACTATTAAACATTAATTCCATTCTCATTGACTGGTGTTGGTCTTTTTTCACACTGTACTTTTCGGATGAAAGGTTACAAGATACAATAAAGTTAACAACGTGATATATTATTAAAAAAGGACAAAAGGAAGAATATTTTCCTTTTCTAATTTGTTCTCAATATTTAACAGCTTCTAAACCTTCCATAACATTGAATTTTCCCTTCTACAAGCCAAAAAAGTCAATGTTGTCTCAATCCCCCGCTGTAATTCATGCTTAGTCCATTTCCTTTTTTGTTCCACTTTCCATGTAAATAATGAAACAATTTCCTTTTACAATTAAAATACAAAAATATTTGTAACCAACAAGTGAGTTTGCCAAGGTATAATTAATAGAACGCCTCAATATTTATTTAAAAAATGCTGAATATGCCTTCTTTTTTAACGGTATACACAATACACTTTGTGTATGTGTTTTATTTTAACTTTTGTAGCGGTCGAGCCCCCTCTTTTATTCTTCTTTTCAACATTTAAGGCTAGATGAGAGAATAATATTAAGATCAAGAATAGACACCTATAGTCAAAACAACATTTCTAATTTTACAGCATTTTATATTGTTGCTCAATAATCTGAAGAGATGTGTTCAATAGTCATTTTACTCTTCAGATGACCTGTTCAATTAGTAAATATAAAAATGCATAAATAGATGTAAAAAATGCCTTAGCACGTTATTACCTATATATTATTTTGCAACCTATACTCCGAAAAGGAAAAAAAAAAGGACTTAAACTCACTTGGTTGTCAGTCTTTAACAATGATGGAATAATTAATTATTCGATGATTGTTGAGAATTGTTCCAAGCTTAACATCAAGAACTAATTCAAATTGAACCAATCAATGTTTAAAATGACATGATTTGGAGAAAAGAAGCAAAAAAATAAACATACACTATGAACTTTTGTCTTTCTACATTAGGTAACGCCATCTTGGATTAACACAAATAACTGTCGGTATAAAATATATGAAAATTGAAGATTGCAATATAAATACAGTCTAAAGAGAATTATTTATTTTAAAAAGTTGTTATCATTATTCTTGAAGAGAGAACGATAAGTATAAAATAATCATAAGTGCGTAAAAGACGAGAGAAGATCTGAAGATTTATTGCAGAGTTATATGTGTAAGACCTTGTTGGACTTGGAGTAGAATTGAGGATCGGCTTTGGAGTAACTTCTGCCTATATCATTTCTAGAAACAGAATGGGATTTGTTCTCTAATCTCATAGTCAATCTAATTATAATTTTTTTTTATAACAAAGAACCGAGAGCGAAGACCGGAACCAAGACCGATAAAGTTTAACTGAGATTGATTCCGGAACCGTTGAGATGAAAGAACCGAGACTGGGACCCATAGCACTACTGAACCTGAGCCAGGCACAATCTTGTCACTGTCTATGAAGGTTACGCTGTTCCTTTAATTGGTCAGATGGAGTTACACTGATTAAGTAAAAGTAAACATTATAGTATTACATTTACTCCATTTGAGCTAGGAATCTTCTTTGAATTCCATAGACAGGGGTTCCCCCCTTATTGCGGTTTCTGGGAACAAGAAAAGTCTACGTTGTAATTAACCCGCGTTGTACAGGGGCTTTGTTAGCACAAAAACTCGTAAAATTGGCTAAACTATTTTTCAAAGTCTACTTGTCACTATTTTTCCTTTGTTTTCCTTAGAACAAAAAACAAAAAAAAACATTTTATTCATCATTAATGATTTAAATTATATATGTACAACAAAAAACTTGTAAAATTCAATATTGATCGGATATTTACTTGATTTTTATGCTTTCATTTCAATATTCTAAAATTTAAATAATCGGAACTTAATCAATATATATTCAGCAACCTTTTAAATTCTAAGTTTCAATAAGAAATAACTAATAACCAAAAGCTTGAAGTCTATTTATCCAATCAAAAACTTATAGGACACTCCCCTGTGAAAAATTAGACACTTCCATTAACTGAATGTATAGGCATAGTAGGAGCAAACTCATCAACAACTGCAAAAGTTATTTTTTACCTCAATATATAGTTTTTATAATTTGCTATCATACTATAATCAAACGCGATATGATGTGAATATACCACACTATGTGGGGAGTCAGAATAACTACAAAGACCGCTTTATGCGAAATCTGCAGAGTTTAAAACCACGGTATGGTGGGATCCCTATACATCAAGTATATTTCCTTCTCTAGGAAAGACAGGGGCGTGAACTTACGCACATTGAGTTCAAGAGAATAATATCTCCCGAGCACGTTGTCCATTGAGGCATGTTGTTCAATTCTTACCTCTGATTGTTTGTTTGTTTGTTTGCCTAGTGTAACCTGAATATTTTTTGTTAGAGTTATTAATGTAAAGCCCCTTTGGACTTGACGTAGAATTGAGAATAGATATCGGAGTAATTCCTCATTGCTATGTACGGAGTGGGATTTTTGTCTATTTCTGTAATCTCTTAGCTGCACACAGATAATTTAATGAAACTTCATGGCAGCTAATCAGCTCTCCGCTGGAACATTAATTTTGGGTTTATTTTTTATTTTTTTATTATTTCAATCTATACAAAGAACCATCTAAGATTTTTTCATCTAAAATTGAAAGCCTTATGCTTAAGTTAATGTTAATTCAATAAAAGAGGGTGACAGACAAGACTATGAAATATAGAAGTACATATATACGTGATCAATTGATCATGAAAGGAATTCGGTCATGCAAATTTATTTGTTTTGTTTTTTTAAATAAAAATGAAATGTTGTCATCGGATCGGCACTTACCAATAAAATAATAGACTATATATAGAAATAAGCTATTGTTTTATCGCAGACACTTCCATCCTCCATATCAGATTTATTCACGCCATGTCAACTTAAATTATGCATAACAATTACGTACCTTATATACAAATTTACAATGTACTTCGATGTCAACTATGTTGCTAATTGGTTGAATTATAATATGTTATGTTAAATTTGTGATTAATTCCCTATACCGGGTGTCCGGAAAGTCCTGACTGATTTCTAACTTCCAACTTCATTAAGATCTACAAGGACTAAAAGTAGATATACAGAGACATGTTTCTAATAAAAAAACTTCGCTTGGTTATAATCTATAATATATTTTTAACAATTTGGCCTTTAGCTTCCATAACAGCCACAACACGGGGACGGAAGGAGGAGCAGGTGTTCTTGATGTAGGTGGGATCCATCTTGGCCCAGGCCTTGGTGATACTGGCCTTGAGAGCTTTGGTACTGCTGTGGCGTTTTTTGTAATCCTGCCTCTCAATGTGCGCCCAGATGCTGAAATCCAAGGGGTTCAGGTCGGGGGAGGAGGGGGGCCAGAAGTCCTTAGGCCAGAATTCCACATTCTCCTTCAACCACTTCTGGGTGTTCTTGGCTGTGTGTGCGGGTGCCCCATCCTGCTGGAAATACACCCTCTTGTCAGGATACTCCTTCCTGATCCATGGGACCACCTTGGTCTTGACCACCTTGATGTAGTCCTCCGAGGTGAGCCTGTAGCCCTTTCGGAAGAAGACTGGAGGCATGGCTTTACCATCTGAGCCAACAATTCTAAGCATCATGATGCTGGCTGGGTGCTTGGTCATGGACACATATTTCTCAGATTCAACATAACTATTAAGGCTAATGTAGCGATCATTTTTGCGGTTGAAGACTGGATCCACTGTAAAAGTTTTCTCATCGGAAAAAATGAGAATTCTGTTCCCATTGCTTTTCATGTTGTTCAAAATCTTCTTGCTTCGGATATATCTGGCCTCCATATTGGCCATGGACAACATGGGACTGGTGGTGCGGACCAAGGACTTGCCCCCAATGTCCTTGACAATGTTGGCAGCAGTAGTCTTACCCATGTTGTTCTTCTTGGCAATTGTTCTGATGCTCAGAAGAGGGTTTATCTTGATCTGGGCCCTAATCTTCTTCTTAGTGGCCTTGGTGGCCTTTAAGACAGGTCTCCTACTTCGAGGCTTGTCTTCAAGGCCTTCCCCTTGTCCAACCTCCTCTTGATCCTGCCAATGGTGCTGGCGGACATGCTGGTGGCCTCAGAGATCTCCTTGTGGTTGATTCCTGCACGAAGCAGAGCAGCTACTTCATGTCTTTTAGCCTCCATGTCAAAAACTATTATGAATTTCGAAATGTTATTGAAACAAAACTTGTTAATCTGAAAACGGTCTTTAACTTTTATTTACGCAACATTTACGTAAAAAAGTCTCTGAAACTTCGAAAAAAGCCATCGAATGTACTGGTCAAGACTTTCGGGACACCCAGTAGTTGTTAAATAAAAATTTCACACTAGCGAACAATCGACCAATTTCTCACTGATTTTGGGCATTTTATTCTGTTTATTTTTGGATCAAAGTTTTCAGTATAGAATAAAGCTAACAACGCGAATAGAGTTCTAAAGATTTTCGAAAAAAAAATAAAAATTTAGGATAATGTTATCCATTTTTCATTATAACAAGTTTCCTGAAAAGTTCAGGCTTAAGATAGAAAAAAACTGTTATTTTTTCGTTTAAAATTGGCTTTTATTCAGTTTATGAAACTTTTCACCCCATTACTCGAACAGTTCGAACAGTATTTTTTCCCTTCAAGGAGCAGTGTACAATGAACAACAAAAAATTGTTGTTGATCCATTGTTTTGAAAATACCAAAAGCAGTGTCACACTTAGCATAATAACTCACAAACTAATGAACCTAGAACACTTAACAATGTCTGTAATCTTCATCACATCAACTCCGGCATCTAGGGGATTTGAGATACGCTCGCTGCCTTTTTTCTTGTTGCTTGCTCATGATGAGTAAATTATTAGTATAGTTTGTTTATGTAAAAAGGACGGTGGAAACAGACTATCAAAAAATAATCACTAAACTTTGTCATAGTAATGAGAAAATAAACAGTAATTAGCAGTCCAAATTTTGCTGCCCTATCCTGTATATTTATATTTTATTTTATTTTGGAGGGGGGTTGGACTTTCTTTTTTTTTAAATTGAAAAATTATATGTTGTGAAAATATTTTTCATAAAATGATTTCCCAAAATATTAATTTAAAAGAAAAAAAATTCACATTTATTCGTAAAAAAGTTAAATTTATTGGAAAAAAATTTCAAAAATCCATGGCTTTTAACAGAAAATTAGATTTTTGGGGAAAAAATTTAAAAATAAAATTTTTTTGGAAAAAAATTTCAAATATTAATATTTTGAAAAAAAAAAATCAAAAATCAACAGGTATTCACAAAAAGTTAATTTTTTTTTCTTTTAATTTCAAAAACGCACATTATTTTCGAAAAAATCATTTTTTTTTGGAAAAAATATCAAAAATTAAATTTCAAATATTAAATCTGCTGCATAATTTCCCCGAATAACAAAAAAAAAATAAAGTAAAAAGTAAGAATTTTGTAATTTAGGGAAGGGCTAAAGCCTCTACAACCCACCCACCCCTGTGCGTCCCTGATCACTACATCCTATGTGTATATTTTTCTAATGAATGCGCTCAAATGAAAATTGATTCTCCAAGAAATTGAATATTCATGCCATTTCGTTTACATATTTTATGATTCAATTTTCCGTCAATGCATCATTAATGAATGGTCCGCCTACGATGTGTTTTTTTAAGAGCGAGAGAGAGTCACTGCAGGGATCCATAAGACATTTGAGATCTACTATAAAATCATGTTCTTCCATATTTGAAGGGGAAAAAAACCCAGCAACTAATTTTGATACGTTAATACTTCACTTCACTGCGCCTTACAAGATTCATATCTTAGATTTCAACTATTACTATCTTAATAAACAAGTTCCAAGTGGTCATATCCCACAATAGTATACCCAAAACATCAACAAGTCTTATTTATTTCTTGTTATTTGTTGTCGATTTCTTCTGCCACGACTCGCTTTTTGAAATAAACAAAGATGTAGTGAATTTTCCTTACAGCTGTATCCATTAATTATTATTAGGTCACTCTTGTATGATTTAATAGGGACATCTGCATAATTATATTTTTGGGGAACATGGTTTTTGGATTTTTTTTGGAAAAAAAAATTGAAAAATTTAATTTTTCAAGAAAAACTTCATATATTCAATATTTTGGAAAAAAATATCAAAAATTTAAAAGCTGTTCACAAAAAAATAAACATTTAAAAAAAAAATTCAAATTTAAAATTTTTTTGGAATAACATTTCAGAAATCCACAACTATTTCCAAAAAATCCACAAAATTTAAAAAAATGATTTTCGATAAAAATTTCAAGTATCAAATAGTTTCAAGAAAAAAAATCAAAAATTCATAGCTATTTTCAAAAATTAAATTTTTTGAAAAAATTTCATTTATTAATTTTTTTGGAAAAATTTAATGAATCCAGAGATGTTCACAAAATTTCAATATTTTGCGGAAAAATATTTGTTAAATGCATAACCATTTGCAAAGAAAATGTCATATATTGTTAAAGAAATCAAGAATTCACATTTGTTTACAAAAATGTTATTATTTTGAAAAAAAAAATCCAAATTAAATTTTTTGTAAAGAAAGATCAGGAATCCACATTTGTTCACAAAAATGTAATTATTTTGGAAAAAATTGAATATATTGGAAATAAACTCAAATATTATATTTTTTGGAAACACATTTGAAAAATGAAATAAAATTTAAAATTCTACATTTTATGAAAAAACTTTCAAATATTACATTTTCTAGAAAATACAAAAATTCCTTAAATTGGGATGGGGAATGGGTCTACGCCACATCCCCTGTGGATGGCCCTGTTTAAAGCAGCTGACTTTACATATTTTAAACTCAAAATAGGTATTACATATGATTTTTAAATTAATTAATACAAATCAAGGACCTTCGTTTAGAATTCAAGTCATTTCATACACAGTCAATGATATCATTACTAATTCAATGTATATAGTTATAGTTAATATAAAAATAAAGAAGATTATTTATTTTTTTCAAATTTTTCTTTGTAGTGATGTAATTGGGTTAATTTGTCCCACCTATTTTTGAAGCGTATGGGGATGAAAAATTGGTCACATACGAGAACAACAGCCAAAAAGGTTGTGATCAAAGCACAATGAAGCGGCTCAAACGATCGTCAAGCTCGGATTAACGGCTAATAAGTTAATGCTTTGTGTGTGTGTTTTTTTTTTTTTTTTTTTTGGGGGGGAGGATACGCGTACTATTTGTGGCAAATAATTAAATGTGTAATAAAATTCGTATGACGTATTTTTTTATGCAAATTATATAATAGAGAATTTATTCTGGTATAGATTTAATATAATTACTTAATATAACCGCCATCAGCTGCTATGGCACCCTCCAAGCGCCCGCAGAAGGTCTTGCACACATTGATGATGTAATGGTCTTCCATGGCTGCCCATTATTCATTGACGCTGGCCTTCAATGAGTCCAAATTCGGGTGGCGGGTAGCACAGTCCTTCTTCTCAATTTGCCACCCCACACTGTAGTCAAGGGGATTCAAATCAGGTGATTGAGGTGGGCAAATATTTTTGTGAAGGCCTTCTTCACCTCATCCACATTGATTTTACGTGGTCTGCCGGCCCGAACACCCTCCTTCAGATCTTTTCCCTCCTTTACAACCTTCTCAACCTTGAACACAGTAGTCCTGGATAGTCCAGTATCCTTGATTATCTCCTTGACATACCTACCGGCGCGGAGGAGAGTGGCAACCATATGACGTTTGGCCTCGTCATTCATCGTAAACGACTTTGTTTGATGCGAGTAAGACAAACAAAAACAAAGCCAAAAGATTTACCGAGTTACTTGTGCTAGAATTTTTTATTTCCGGTCACAAAACCTCGAGATATAAGTGGTTAAAAATTAGTCTGCGTATTTATGGAACTACCTGTATTTAGGGTCCCAATTACATCATCCTTTATGCTAGTAAATTTTCAGTGAGAATCGAAAATCGTTGCAGAATACCGTTGTTATAATAACATTGATCGTGCTTAGCTCTTATTAATGCGCCTATTGGCTGAATACGAATTAGCTATTTACAGCTGGGAAGGGTTATTAACTTGCGATTAAACACTGATTATGTATCAAACCGGTCATGATCCGCAACTTGCTGAACATACATCCATCAGGTACCGTATACCAAAGTTAGTATATGTGGCATCCTTTATCTTATTCTCCTTGGTCGCATTTGATAAGGTGACTCACCGTTAATTTTTTTTCTCGGGTACAGACTTCATAAATTCATACAGTCTCCATTGTATTTTTTCTGTATTTGGAGGAAAAGAGAATAAAAACTATCGAGATTTCAATATGAATCATAATATAAATTTGATGGCCCAAGTGGTGAGTTTCTTTCTTACATCTTAAGAAAAATTGGGACATGGGTCCTACACAGTTTCCATTTTGGAAAATAATAATGAATGGAGTCTTGACATTCCTAAGCATCTTGCATGAAGAATTTCAGTAATACTAGTTGAATAATGAATAATACTTAATTATGTATCAAATGGTAGAAAAGTACCGTATTTCACAAATAAATTGTACTTTTTTTAAAAATTCCCTCACTTTTAGTTAATACCAACCTTCAAAATTTCATGACAATCTCTTCTTTAATTCTTGAGTTATTGTGCTAAGTGTGACAATACTTTTCTTATTTCCAAAACAATGGATCAAAACCAAACTCTTGTTCTCTTTTTAAACTGCTTCTTAATGGGGAAAAATACCTGTCAAGCTAAGCAATGGCTTGAATCTTATAATGGGGACTCCCCTCCATAAAGCGAATAAATGCCAATTTTGAACAAAAAAAAACGTATTTTCTTTGTTAAGCCTGGACTTTTCAGCCTATGTGTTATTAAGGACGGTTGTGCCCAGGATGAAATGTAATTATGCAGATATATATCAGAGGGTAACAATTAGTTTAAAATGTAAAGTTATCTAACCACCCTGTTCTTATAAAATCGAATGTCTTCTTTTTTTTATCAAATCAAAATAAAACACAAGTTGCCTAATGCCTCCAATTCCTCCAATTATAGAGAATTTCGACATTGAAATATTTGACACTAACAGTAAACACTTCATTTAAGTATTTGTTGATATATATTTCCATTATATAACATGAGATTTTTATTTATTTTATTAAATGTCATATTCTAGCATGTTGTTCAATTAATTAACATGCTTATAATATAAATCAATATTGATCAAGTCAACTGAGTTATTTATTTACATATATATTACGTGCATTTATACGATTTTAATCTAAAAGCACTAACACTCCATGATAAAATCTTTAATGTTTTTAATCCGCCTGCCTACATACATGTACTCCTGATAATGATAGAACATATTATCACTCGCTCTATTTGTTAAGGAGCTTAAAATCTAAGGAAGGTATTGGCAATACTTGAATGTACATATTTTATAAGTTAGTTTTGTGGCCACTTGAGTCAATTCAACTAAGTGGAGTTTATAATTTCGCTCCAAGCTGCAATTGTGATAGTGGACAATGTTTTAATCACAATGAGCTGCCAATCAGTTCCCCGGCGTTTGGAGGCTGTTATTGCTTATAAGGGAAGACATATTCAATAAAAAATATAGCCAAATATATGCCCCGTCCGCAGGACTATCTCTCTCTCTGTTTTTTTTTTTTTTTGTGAAGGCTTGGTGTTTAGAGATAGAAAAAACTTCAAAAATCCAAAGCCATACAAAAAAAAATTTCGAGGAAAATTACAAATAATAATTTTTTTTGTAAAAAAATTAAAATCCACAGCTATTCACAAAAAAAAAAGTTTCGAAAAAAAAATTCAAAAATCTATAGCTAATCACAAAAAGTTTTACTTCCGAAAAAAAAAATTTAAGAATTGACATTTCCAATATTATTTTTTTTTAGAAAAAAAAATCAAAATCATATCTATTCAAAGAAGATTGCATTTTTTGTAAAAAAATTTCAAAAATCTTCAGTTGTTAACAAAATAATAAATTTTTTGTAAAATTTTTTTGAAAAACTAAATTTTTTGTAAAAAGAATTCAAAAATTATATTTAAAATATAATTTTTTCTGCTTGGGAACCTCACTTCATGATCTGATTACTTATCTTGGGGTTTTTTTCTTTTCCTCCTTCATTAATTAAACATATTAATTCAATTCAAATTCTTACATTGTCTTGTTTTTATTTTTATAATTATTATTTGGATTATTTTATGATTTTTGACTCATGTGATATGAGTAAATAATATGAAGAAAAAACAAAAGAATAAAAAATAAATTGCATGACAAAAAAATTCAAAAATCTATAACTATTCAATAAAAATTTCAAATATTAAATTTTTTGCTCTGCTCCATAGTTTGCAAAAATAAACTGTACGACACACTTTAAATAACCTTAAGATACACTTCTTGGGAATCACTACGCATTAGCACTGAATGTTATCTTATTTGCATGTGGATATGTGAATTCTAGTAACTTAATTATTGTAATTCAAAGATATTTAAATATTTGGCGTTTGGTCTAATCAAACACAAATTTTACCTTCTTATTTATACACTCCTATCCTCATCTACCGTCGAGAAAGTATATTCTAAAGTTGGTCAACCTTTTAAGGATAGATGCCAAAGTTAAAAGATGAAAACTTTCAAATAAGAAAAATAAATAACTTTTGTCTATGAATCAAAAAATTTATTGTTAAAACATTGGATTAGTAATTTAATGGATTTCTATAAATTTTAAATATAATTTTAAACTCTTCAATTTATTTATTTTTGGTACTTTATTTTTCTTCATTTTTTAGCGGAAGCGTGCTCAGGATTTATTGAGTGGACTCTTGCTCTGTTTATAAGTGTTGATTGTTTTGTAAAATAGAAATAAAAACATTTTGTGATTATGTTGATGCCAGCGTAGTTGACCAAAACATTCAAATTTTAGTAGTAATAAATAGATAGTCTAACAGCATAAATGGCACTTAAAATATTTTCATATTCGATCCTTAATGTATTTTACATTTGATTACTGTTTTGTATATGGAAATCTTCTATTTTAATTGAATTATATGATTTATATTCATATTGACTCCATCAACAAAGTTGAAAGGAGCAAATGTTTTTACTCCTGCTTGTTTGCATGTTAGTCACTAGGAGTACAGCAAAAGTTACGGATCGATTTTGATCAAACTAAATGTAAAGATTATATATGGTCACGGTTAGAGGTTCAAGATCAGGGTCAAGGTAGCAAAAAGCGTACAAAAATGCATAACTCACAATATGCATTTGGAACAAATTGAAATACATCACTCAATTTGATTTTATACAGAGGTTTTGCAGTCTATCGAGTACCCAATTTAGTTTTTTTTTAAAATTTAAATTAAATTTGAGATCCTCATTTTTTTAATTTTCTTTTTGTATAACAAATTCAAGTTTCTTTTTATATTTTTTTTTTTAAAGAAAATATTTATTTTATTTAATGAAATAACTATATATTTTATAATATGTACAAGGCTGGGGCAAATTACTCCAACATCTCTCTAAAATTTGTATATGCCTTTGTATATGGCCACTGTCAATTTATGAAATATTTTGAAGACATACTTAGCCTTGCTTTGGGCTAAGATGTCAAAGATTTATTCATAACAGTACCTATTATACTATACATATACTAATGCATATTGTTATTTATTTGGTGGGCCGGGGGGAGGGGGGACTAGGAGCATAGGATATGATAGTTATTTGGGAGAACAGCTTCAATTTTGCCCGATTATTAATAACTAACTCTATACAAAAATGAGACTTTGTTTTTTAAATTTATAAATATCAAATTTGACAAATAACTTCTTTGGAAAAGTATTAGAGTTAAATTAAAACCCTTTTTGAAAGAAACTTTTTCAATATAGAAGGGTAATAATTTGAATGAATAATTTTTTTTTTAATGGAAGATAAATTGCAAAAAAACTTCAAAATATTTCACATTTAATATTTTTTATAGAATATTAACATTTTTTAATGATTTAAATATAAAAATTTATTAAAAGTGGAAGCCAATTATTCCTAGGATTCAAGCACCACTGCTCGGCCCCATTTCCTACACTTATGGTAATAGCGTTGACTAGCACAGAGTTAATTTGACAATATTTTTCGTAAAGTTTCATAGATGACAGGCTCGACGCACTGTTTTTAACATTGGAAGGGCCAATAACTCTTTTTTCTTTTTGCTGTAACACTTATTGAGAGTCCAACTTTCAACCAACATCTACACGGCCATGTTCTCTCTTTACATCCTGTTCAAACCGATTGGAGGAGTTTTTTTAGCCCTTTATGAAAATGTACGATTTTATCATTCAAGTCGATTTTCAGAAAGTTAATAGAGGACTGTTAGTCTCTTTAATTTAACATACAATTGAGATGACATGTATTAATTAACAAAATCTATAAGAATAAAAAAGAATCCAAATTTAACCTTTAATTTACTAATTTCAAAATATATTGACATTTATTGTCATTCATATCCTTTAAAAAAAATTAATACTGCCACCCAATCTTTATGATCATTAGTGATGTAAATGCTGTGAATGTTTTAGCAGCAATTTTTTTTTTTTGGAATTGGTAATCTGAAGAATGAATTTTCTTTTCCTCTTCCGTTGTCATTATTGTTTTACTCCGCGATCAGTGAGCTTACTTTCTTAATACATTCAATCATATTCAAAATCTGATTGAACAATCGTGTGGGCTGAATAAGGATTTGTAGCGGAATTATAATTGTAAGTCCTTTTTTGGACCCAGAGTAGAATTGGGGATCGACATTGAAATAATACTTGCCAATGACCTATTTTATTTCCTTCTCCCCATCCTCCCTTGTCACAGCTGATTATAGCTGATCTCCTCCAAAATATTTTTCAAATTGTACCATGTTGATTTTCGTTCTTTTTTTTAATATACCCATTATACTCAGTTTTTTACCACTAAAGATAATTGCAAATCCCCATAAAGTGGGGTAGTCATTTCTTCCACTATTGTGTGTTATCTGGAAGAGTCATTTTTACCTTGGGCGTGCGCACGGCACGGATGGAGGTACAGAATACATTCAAAATTTGTAATACTTATATTATTGTCAAATACCTAAAACGAAAGATGACAACATAGTTTTGCGTTCTGACAATTTATTATGCAATGTATTTGAAATTTGCAAAAAAAAAAAAAAAAATTAAGATTCCCTTTTTTCTTTTATAAGAAAATAAATAAGGTATTGTTAGAACATTTATTATAAATATTAGTTATGTTCTTGGATTTCAATGGGGGAATTATATTTGTATTATTTAGTAAAAAGCGATTTTGAAACAATTTGAGAAGTTGGACGAGATCTTGTTATAATTAATATTGCATGTGAAAACTAAACTAAAATAATATAATATCATCTGCAAGGTAGTATGAGATTTTGTAGCTTATTTCTTTAAAAAAAAACAAATGGAATATTAATATAGACCTAAATTTTAAAGTAAACAATGTTGTTGTTATTAGGTCAAGTTAAAACAGAGTATGCTAGGTGTATTTTGAGCTATATCTAGGTCAATCATCGAATATGTCGATAAAATAATGGAAATTGATACATTCTTCGTATCAATACGACTTGAAAAGACCAGAATGTCCTCTTTTTAATTTTATTTATTCGTTCTGTTAATTTAATTTTATTCGATAAAATAATGGAAATTGTCGAGTTTGACCGGAATGTTAATTTTATTTATTACTTTTAATTTTATTGATAAAACTATTTACTTCACCTATTATTGAGGGAGTTGTTTTGTTTTGTGGTTTTCTGTGGGATGTGACAAGACATATATGCTAAGGAAAAGAAAACTCATTCTAGCACAAGGTTAATAGAAATACAAGGTTATAAAGACTTTTTTTTCATTTTAGTGACGTCAAAGAGTATAACTGCTACCAAGAGTACCTATATATATCCTTCCTTCACCGTTACTGTTAGAGTACCGTTTTTATACTTTATGACGTCAAAATCTGTCTTTCTGTGACCCAACAGCTGGTACATTATATCAAATTGAAAATTCTGGCGAGCCAGAGTATATAACTTTGTATTTCTATTAACCCTGATTCTTAAGATTATCGATTCAAAAAACAAAACAAAAAAAACCGCCCAACTATAAAATTCACAGAATTTATAGCACTACTAATTATACTAGCCGGTAGCAACTCGCCTGGTAGGAATTTATAGGTAATAGCAAGGTTAATAGAAATACAAGGTTATACCATAACGCGAGTACGACTGATGTTTGACTTTCACCACGCTTTTCATATTGACGTCATAGTTAAATATAGTCAAAAATCTGTTTTTCTTGTCAAGTAGTCGGTACGATACATTAAGTTGAAAATTCTAGCAAAAGTGACGTGATAAACTATGAGTGGTTGCATGTTTTGTCCAAATATGAGTGTCTTGCCTAGCAGTTGGTACAATACATCAAATTGAAACTTCTAGGAAGACCGATTACATGATGTTCTAACATTGTATTTTTATTAACCTTGAGTAATACAAAGTGCAGTTCTCATAACCAAAACAACTAATAACAATAAAAAGTTTAAGAGGGAGGAACACGACTTAAATTTAATACACAGCAGCTTTGTTTACATATTTATATAAAAACACAGATCCTGCACAATTATAATCGTCAAATCAATAGTTTAGGAGCCGCTATCTTCCATACTCAAACATGCTTGGATATGACACCAAAACTTACTCATAACAGTGTAGGGTCGTAATCACTTCAACTAGGCCCACTTAATAAACAAAAATCTGGTCATTAATAACGAAACTGTAATTACGGCCCTGATGTGTCCATTAGACATAACACTACATAAAATTATAAAATATTTTAGGAACATAACTATAAACCAAGTGGTAAAACGAAGACCAGGTGACCAATATTTGTAGAAACATAGTTGGCTACGCGACAACTTCTTGTCTGCTAAGGTGGTTGAGGGTGTCATAAATATTACTCTAAAATACCCCACAATGGAACTTATATGAATCTATTCTTTTAATTGAATTAATAAGCCAAAGGAAGAAAAAATTGCAGAGGAGAAAAGTAATTAAGTAACGTCATCTATGCTAAAGAGACTCTAAGGAAAGAGGCGAGAAGGCAGTTGCAATAATTAAAATGAAACAAAAGGCTTGTACCTAAATGATCATCATCCATTGATGTAACCTCTATCAAAAAATATAATCAATTCTTATAGAGGGGTCATTTTTATAGGTCGATGAGAATAAAACTGTATCTTTTCTCTCCAAAAATCCCATCCCTTACTAGATGAACAGAGTGCAATAAAATATTTTAAACCTATCAGAATTTATCTGCCGTTGAGTCTGTGGTATCTCAAAAGCAACATCTTGAGGGGATATTGTTTTTCGTAGCCAAGAAAATATTCTCAACCTAACGTTTCGCTCTAGTTTATTTGATAGTTTTGTGGTTATTTCATACTTGGATAGACACAATTTTAACAAAAGATGTTAATAAATAGAGGATCAGACAATATAATAGGATTGATACTTGGGACATAAACTTTTAATGGACCATTATTAATACTATTTGTTAAGGTTGAGTTGATTTTTTTCGATTTAAATCTACCCACAGTTTGAGTCAAGGTGACATAATACTAATATCAGTACATCATACCTGTTGTATATTAACTCCAATCAAGTTTAAACATACATATTATATGTTGTTGTATGTATGAACCTATCTAGGTAAATCTTATCACCAGAAACGTTTCCTCATATGAAATTATGTGCCATCAGAATTCCTTTAATATTAATAAAAAATTATGGATATTTGTTATGTAACGAATTAAAATCATGTCCATTGTTCATATGTATATTGTATGATACCGGGAGGTGCAAAAGTTTTGAGATAAAACTAAATAACTGAGCGTATACTACCACAATTTGATTCTTTTTTCCTTCTACAAAGAGACCAGAATAGTGATGTAAATCGTGTGTATTTTTTAGCTGGCACGTTTTTTTTTGAATTGGTCTCCTAAAAAATGAATTTTCTATTCTTCAGCTGTTGTCATTATTATTTACTCCTGAGTATTAAAATTCCTTTCCTACTACATTCGATTATATTCAAAACATGATTGAACATTCGTGTGTGCTCAATAAAGACGGAGAGTAACCTTACAGAGTTATAATTGTTGGACTCAGAGTAGAATTGTGTATCGACATCGGAGTGACTCTAGCAAATGTCATTTTTTATATCCTACTCCCTCCTCCCTTGTCACAGCTGCTTTTAGCTGATCTCCTCCAAAACATTGCTCAAATTGTCAGGGTTACCATGTTGATTTTTAACATGTCCGTTATACACACGATTTCGTTTACGTTAAATTCACGACATAAGAGTTCATCATCATTTCGCAAGAGCAACAAAGGTGAAATATTACAGCCTTGATTACTGCTGGAAATTCTACAAAAGCAACCGTCTACCGTGTCAAGGAGTGCCTGGATAAGGGTGAGGATCTCGTAGAAGCCCCCATGAGTATTCTTACAACAAAATAGACTACTTAAACTCTATTCAAAGCATTTTAAGAGCCGCTGGATCTCTCCATGGAATTAATGGCCATGGACGTCAATGTCTCAAGGTCCACCGTATCAAGGTGCATCAAAGAGGCTGTTGGTGTCTCTCTACGATCCCAAAAAGCAAAATTCCTGACAGCAGATAAGATAAAAAAGTGAACCATATCTTCAGTTTCACTTTTTTTGGTGAAATATTGTCCTCTACAATACCCTGATTTGAATCCTCTAGACTATAGTATCTAGAGGCAAGTATATCCCCAGCCTTGAATAATCCGATACCAAAGCCTTAAGGACTTTATGGGAATCTGTCAATGAGTAGTGGGCTGACATGTATGGGGCCTAGATCACACTTTCCCACCGCTATTGCTGCTTACGGTGGTCATATTTAAGATTAATTATCCTTAATGTCATTATTATAAATTGGGTATGAACGTTGTTTACTTATATTCGTTTGTAAACAAGCAAAATAATACAACTCCGTGAATGATAATATTATTATATACAAAATAACAAGTAGGTAGTATGTTTATAAATTAGAGAGTTTTCTCAAAATTCTTCTGAGCAAGCGCCATTTTTTAAGCTGCCGATTGTCACACCACCTTGCAGATGATATATATTTGTTTAGTTGGCTCAAGCTCTATTACAAATCATTGTTTAAATCGTTCATTTCAGTCTCATTTAATTTAATGACCCAGTATAAACATTGTTGAATGATTAAGTGTCTCACACACAAAATTATCGACAAAAATGTCCTTTTAGCTAGAATTAATTGCATTGAAATAAAAATACTCTTTATTAAGGTCTCATACAACAAAATGAGACACTTGAATATGAATTAAAAATGTTGCTTTGTCAATAACATCTTGAACATTTTACATGTCATATATATATAACTACATCTAAGGTACTTAAAACTGCATTGAGAAACCTATAAAAACGAGTGATTCAAGGTTAGAGATAAGGATGTTGTGTAGATAATTCAAAGATCAATAATAATATGTAAATTTAAAGCATGAAAAGCAATATTTTTTAAAGCAGTTGTTGTTGTTTCAAAGACTTGGTTTGTTTTAGTGTTGTGTCGACTCGAAGGACTATGTTTCGATTCAAATGGTTTGTCGTTTTTCCTATTCCAAGAAGTGCGAGTCGGATTTATATTTTATTAATGCAGCTTGATTTTTATGGTCTAACCTCATCAAATGATGTTTTGAGTTTTGAGTTCACTCCAGACCAACCTATTCATTGATAGCTGAAAAGTTGATACTTCTGACGCCAATTCGAATATCAATCCCTTATACTTCCGATGAATTCTTAATCTTACCCAGGGGCATCCACAGGGGGTAGGCTAGAAAGGTTGAAAATCCCCTCCCAAATTAAGGAATTTTTCCTTTTCCTAAGAAAATTGAATATATTTTTCCTAATTTTTCTAATTTTTTTTCCAAAAAATTTAACTTTCTGTAAATAGTTAATATTTTCTGAATAGCTATGGGTTTTTGAATTTTATTTTCCAAAAATTTATTTTTTGTGAACAACTAAGAATTGGCATGGATTTTTCAATTTTTTCCCAGATAAAAAAAAATATAATAATACATATACATAATCCTGCGGACACCCCAGGGACCTCTTTGATGTTTCTCCAGGTACTTGCTGACCTTGAACATCCACTTCTTGACTTGTCAAAACAGCAACTATTCTTACAAAGCTTCCGGATTGTATATTTAATGGTGCTAAGGCTTATTGAGTCACCAAGGATCACGTAAATTTGGAATGACGTATTTCCTTCACTGTAAAGAGCTTCACCCGCTTTCCTTAATGGATGCATGATATTGGAATGATATTTAAGCTATTATAATTGCAGATTAATAGATTAAGTACTGAAAAATTTCGACCCAATAATCAAATCTTTAAAACTTATGAATAACCTTGTGTATATACAAACCTTTTACATTGAATTGTACAATCTCATAGTTACTAAGAAATATCACTATCATTATTGCTCTGAAATAAAAATAAAATTCGCCAAAAATAGAATATGACAAGAAGATAAGTTATATCAACAGTGTATACATATAAAGGCGTTACTTTGCTAGTAACACAAATATTTACACAGTATTTTGTGTCAACTTTCGATCTTGCTGATTATTTTCTCCATATCAGTATTATAAACGTTTATAACGATAGGTTGAATTCTAATTATCTTTTCTTTAGCTGTGAACCATTCTTCGATAATAATTGAATAATTAGTCTATGGTTGCAAAAGAATAACTAATTACCAACTTAATTTGGGTCTTTTTTATGTCTCTGTTTTTGGAGGACAATTTGAGGGATACAAAGATTGTATTAAAATATTCATTGATGCATAAAGTAATATCCTCCCGGTGACTAAAAATAAAGGAAGGGAAAAATGAACACAGTAATCCTGACAATTTGAAGAACCTTTATAAGGAGAGCAGCTTAACTCTCAGGACGTTTTATCCGTTCAGCTGCAAGCAGCCATAGGAGGAACCAAATAAACACAAATCCACTCCCTATAAAGCAAGGGTATATAGGCAGGAATTACTCCGATATTGATCCTCAATTATACTTCTAGTCCAACAAAGACTAATACTTATAACTCCCGAGTAAATCCTCAATGTACTCTCAATCTGTCATAAGCACCCACATTAATTATTACTTTATACTTGAATGTTCCTTCCTAAATAATTATGAAAATAGCTTTGGAAAATAAAAAAAAACTCTGTTCAGATTACCAACTAAAAAAATCTACTCCTCCTTCTTAGGACATGTTTTATACACCTCTGATAATTAGAGTTGACGTGTTGTAATGAAAATACAACATTTAAATTTTAGAATTGTTGTTGCGTGTGCTCCTTTTTTATTGGTCATTATTTAATAGGTCGTCGTGGAGTTAACTTCTCCCTCTGAAGTAAGCATTCTCACCTATATTTGGTGTCAATTGTTTTAAAAATGTATAATAAAATAACTATGCATAAATTTAAATATGTTTACAATATGCACTAATGTTATTTTAAATGTAGAAGGTTCTCCTTTTTAAAGTAGTAAATCCTTACAAAAATGGATACTGTAATAATAATATTAGAGGGCTTTAAATTAGCGGACCCCTCGTAAGCAATGTGACCATGAGTGGCAGCTTAATTTCTTCCCTTTTTTTATATTCAAACTTATCGATTCAGTTCTAATTAATCGACTCAAGTCAGCGCAACACTAATTTAATTGTTTAAAAAAACATTTGTTGGGATTGTGGTTTCAAGGATGATTTAATCTTATATTCAATAATACTTTAGATCTTTTTTTTTTTTTTGTCAATGTGTATTTGCATTTCTCTACTAAAAATATTTGTCTGCCATTATGTATAATTGTGGTTATATCTTTGACATTGCATCCTTGGCAAGGATTGTGGTTATTGTTGCCTGGTATTCGAGGATATGTATCATAGATGAAATTGTCGTCGGACGTTTCAAATTGTCGGACACTTAACTGTTAAGTCGTAAAAATTATTTAGCACTTCAACTAAGAATATTAAAAGGATATTAATCATCAATCTTAAAATTTCAAATCGATTAATGATATAGTTTTGAGAAACATTAGTTTAAAGTTCGAAGTCCTAATTATTTGCAGTTAAAATTTCACACTTCAATATTTTATGGTGTGTGATAATATGAAGATATTTCCTCTCCATTTGATTATATTTGAATAAAATTGCCATGTTCGAGTTTAATGGAGTTTTGATGTAAATTAGTATTTTATTTATTTGTTGCATTTTTGTCATATTATTTGCAAAATAATCGCTGTCTCATAATATGAACCAAATAATTGACAAATTCATATTATCGGACATTGTCTTTAATTGAATGAAATAGTAAATAGCTCACTAAATAGCCAAATAAATAGCTAGATACAGAAAAAATCATACAAATAGCTGTTGATCAGAAAGAAGAAAAGAAGAATCCAACGTTCAGTACATTCAACCCTCATGCCTCAAATCCATCATATTAATAATTAATAAAAGGGATCACGTTTATATCCATGCATCCAACTCCGTCTCAGAAAGGAATATAACGGATACACTTCGGCAAGATAATGTCATTTATCCCATGGATACCTACAATACATATTTGATTGACGGTTAAATAGAAATTATAGCTATCCAAAATCATATGGAGTCTCTCAGAGTTCGAGTCGCTTCACTCCTACTCATCACCTTGGGAAATTATCAAAATTTTGTTTTCAAGCATAAATAAGTGTTATGGATCCCTAAAAGGTGATCATCCCAACATTAAGTTTAACTGGATTAACGCGACTATTCCACTTGAAGCGTTTTCAATGTAGGGATTTGAATGTTGAAGTCATTTGGATGAATACCTTTTATTAAGGGAGAGATGAGAAAAGATTATTTACAATTTTAGTTCCAAAATATTACCCAAACAAGGCAATATATTCGAACTAATTAATCAATTGAGAACTCAAATTAATTTATTTATGAATTGTATATTATAATATTAAATTAATTGATTAATTAAACTATAAACTAGAAAACAGCTTAAATCATTGAATCAATGAGAAACTTAATTTAGCAATAACGGAGTAATTTATTAGTTCCTTAATCCTGTAGGAGCTCCACTTTGTCTTGTATTCTTAAATACATTAGAGTTATCGAGGTGCGAGGTAGTTTATTAATTTCCTTGCTTATTAATAAATCGAACATGAATCTTTCATGTTAGTGAATGAAGCCTTTCTCAAAAAAGAGGATAACTTGGATTTTGTAGAACGATAATACAAAGATGCCTAAAGGAGACAGTGATCTTGTAATTAATAATTAATATTGATAAATGAAACCAAAGAATGTGAAGGCTATAACATCAATATCATCTATCGGAATATAAATGATAACTCTTGATTGTTGAAGTAAATGAAGGATTTAGAGTTAGAGACAATTCATAATTGATCCAACATATTATCAGGATGATAATTAATATAAATTTTGACATTACAAAGTCTCAATGAAATATAAGATCGTATTGGAAATGAAGATTTAAGATTCTGGAATTGACGATAGGGGCAAACAAGACACGAGAATTATAGTACATCTTAGCAAAGTTGATTATTTCCCGAGGTTGCATGAGTTGAAATGAAGCGATTTGGACTCTCAAAGACTCCATATTTCTCCGAATTTATGAATTTTGGACATTTTTTGAAAGTGTTTTTAAATCTTTAATAACCTCTTTATTCGATATTTTAATGAAAATATTTTGATTCAAAACTTCTTACAAACATATTTATCAATGTATTTATTTAAAAAAATCTCAAATATAACACACGATGTCTATATAAAGTATATGAACATAAACACCTCTTCGATGTGTCCGACGATGCGGAACTTACCCTATTACAAAATTATGTAATAATTGAAATATGTGACTTGTCAACATAACAGCAATGTGTAACTATTTTGTTGAAAATTGATCAAGAAGTTAAAATCAGGGACGTTTGCAGAGGGTGAGCTGAAGGGTTGTACCCCTCCCAAAATATAGGAAATTTTACTTTTTATAGGAAAATTTAATTTTTGATTTTTTTTCCAAAAAATTTAATTTTCTATAAGTAGCTATGGATTTTTGAATTTTTCTCCAAAAAATTTAATAATTGAAATCTAATTTTTCAAATTTGTTTCCAAATATTTCATTTTCTCTAAATAGGATTTTTTAAATTTTTTTATAAATCGCTAGATGAATTTCCTGCGAACAGTTATAGATTTCTCAAAGATTTTTAATTGGTAGGAATTGTTCACGCCTTAACAAGAGATCATTATATTCAACCAATCAACGTTCAGAACACCAATTAGGGGGAAAAGAAGCATACACATCGACAGCTGACCACAAAATATGATATATATTTTGTGTTAGTAAGATAAAGCCAAGTCAAGCTATGAGATTATAACCCCTGTATTCATAGTGGTTTTGTAGCAAATACCCTGATATTTTTTAACAGCGGCATAGCCAGTGAGGAGGGGGAGTGCAAAAATGTATCCAAGACTCTCAACAGTCATTTATTCTCCTACAACTCGTATCGTAAGTTGTACATATTAGCAGTGAGGATGTATTATTCATCTTTTTGGAATTCCCAGGCATCGATAATGCTTAAAAAAATATCTGAAATTGTTGGGCAAATTATCGATACAAATAAGTGCAATATTTCAGTTAAAAAAAAACAGTTTTTAGATCCTTAAAATTGACATTTGTGCGTAGTGATAGCAAAAAATGAAGTGTATAATCTTCTAATCGATTTTAAAGAAAAAAATGAAGACTTGAAAAACAGTATTCTGGTTCAGTAGAAGTTGGTGGAATAGTTAATTGTGCCTCTTTTAAATGTATCACACAACCTACCATTTTTTCATGAAGATGTTTTTTAGCGTTAATTATTTGTTTGAAATATTTTTCAATAATTTTAGTTTTCTTCAGAGATATTTTTTCTTCATCTATCTTGATTCAATGTTTTCTCTTCAGATAGTAACGAAGTCCATTTTTTTTTTTTTTTTTTTGAGCTTTTAGCCATACAAATTTTGCCACAATAATTGCATTTGTCCTGTTGTGTTTTTCTATTTTGGGTAAAAGGATCCCAAAGTTTACTAGAATGAGTATTACACACATTCACAAAGTCTGACATTTCGTTTCGAAGTGAGTGCCAATGGGATGAAAAATAAAAGCAGGATTAAACAGGTTGAATTTGAATCTTAGCACAATGTATGTGCATTAAATTAGAATAACTTCTATAAACTTATTTGTTATATCAAATTCAGGATAACTACAATAAAATTCCTGGGAATTTCCCAAAAATTATCAAGAAACCATAAAAGAAGCTTTTCAAAAAGTTTCTATGAAACTGGGAATAATTTTCACTAAAAAAAAGTTGTAATTTGAACTCATTTCATTGATCAGCTAAGCGGACTAAATATCTGATTAATTATTACTGTGGCAGAGTGTTGAAAGATGTCTTAAATAACTTTTTTTCAGGAAAAATTATATATATATTTGTATATAGCTGGAAAACTATGGTTGTCGGAGGAAGAGAATGTCAATGTACTCCGAACTATGTTACTAAGAACCTAAAACAACAGAATATTGAAATAATATGTGATCAAAGATGGAGATCAGCAAAGAGAACATACACCATATTTTACAGTTTTTCTAAGCCTAAGTTTTCGAAGCAAGAAAGCTAAAAATGTGCATAGTGGTTATAATGTAACAGCCAATCATGTGGAATTTTGGTCTTGTCGATTCCGTTCTGTCAAAAATGCACCACGCTCTGGAGGGCCAATTGTCGAAAATTAGAATAAAATATTGGAAATCGACGAGTCCACCTTCAAATAAACACTGTTTTGATTTCCAAGAAGATAAACATTAATGAAAAAAAAAATCCATTAATTATTTTTACTAGACCTAACATATAATTATAACTTCCATTGTTGAACAAGGGATAGGGTATGGAGCATGTTATTAAAAGAGCTAATTATTGGTTCAGAGGCGTTCACATTCTAAGAACTTTAATATCTTTATTGTATGTATCTCACAACCTTTCCTCCAAAAAGGACCAAAGTCATGTGGTAGTTAGGACTGTCACGTTATGGAGTCAATCAGCTACACAAATAATATATATTTCAATAAGGGATAGCTTCTTTTGAGGTATTCGCCCACTTTTTTACAGTAGGATGTTCCATCCGTGATGAAAACTATTTTCATCAAAGTCCAAACCAAGAGTTTGTTGAATACTCTGAATGACCAAATTTGCAACATTCATTTATGGATTTCCAGACGAATTTCTATAAACATTTTTTATCTATGAATTCAATATTCCATTGGAAATCCAATTTTTTTGCACCTGAAAAAAAAACGAAACTGCAATTTTACAAATTTTTTTGTTTTTTTACACATAACTTTTTGATTTTGAATAAATTTAGAAGTCATCCTTATTCGTATAGTAGTTTTTTAGAAGCCAGTCACTTTTTGATTTATGAATCAACTTCCTATCTAGTCTCTTTCAGCTCCCAAAAGCATTTTTTTTATTTATTTTTGGGATTGGGGGAGTTCTAGCCTCTCTCCCCCCTCCCCAAAAAATTTTATTTGGGAATTTCCGTTAAAAAAAAGGAGGATATTCGATTAAATCCTTGGACGATTCAAAAATTAAAATACAATTATAATTTTTGAATTAAAAATAGGGAAGATCACTTTTCTAAATAAAAAAAGATCAATTGGAGAATAACTTTTAAAATTGAAAACATATTTTTTTTTTTTTCAAAATGTAAGGCCTCCCCCCTGCGGTCCCAAATATATATATTTATAATCCTGCAGACACCCTTGCTAGTAGTTAGGTAATTCTTCACAACTAGGTATGACGTAATTATTATTCAATAATTAATTATTGGGAATTGACGTTCATTGCTTATCCATAGCTCCTTCAAATTCAACCAATCAAAGTTCAGAACACTACTCAGAAGGAGAAAAGAAGCAGAAACATCGATAGATGACAACAAAATCTAGAAGGGTTTTTTCTTTCAAAAGATCATTTTATATTGACAAAAAGTCACATTCAAAATCAATTACGGTAAAGCCAAGTCAACTATAAAAATTCCATTCTAATGAATTGCAAATACTTCTTAATCCTTAAAGGTTATCAATGGATATATAAATTTTGTAGGGTTTCGTTTGTATATTTAATTAATTCACGCATTTTTGTCCATGAATCATCATTTATCATATATACCTACATACGAGTACATTTTATATTTTTAAAATTCGTTTCCCATACATTATATTATAGAGAAATGAAACAAAGATAACTGCGTAATAGAAGTACATGATATCAATTTATCTTGTGGAATAGAATTGTATTTTTGTTTTGTTTTCATGTGTTGAAAAGTAAAACGCAAATTATTCATAATGTACAACAGATGAACTTTAGAACTCATTAGAACAACGCAACTATGAACGAATAAAAAATGAGCATACAATTCGCGCAATATTATTTCACTCACGCAACCTTCCCATTATTTTATTTTTCCTTTATCATCATCACAAAGCACGGATCCATAAGGCATTATTAATAGAGGTGTATAAAACATGTCCTCGAAAGTGGGAGCAGATTTTTTAGTTTGTAATCTGAACTAGATTATTTATTTTCCGAAGCTGTTGTCATTAGTATTTAATTCTTTAGAAGGAAACATCTCAGTATTAAGTATTAACTAGAGTGTGTGCTCATGACAGACGGAGAGAAACAATGATGGTTTGCTCAGGAATTACAATAGTAAGTCATGGTGAGACTCGGATGAGATTGAGGATCGACATTGGATTAATTCCAGCCACTATGTCTATGCTATATACAGAGTGGGATTTGTGTTTATTTCCTTCCTCCCAAACATTCTTCCAATTGTCAGTATTAAACGTTCATTTTTCGGTTTGTAATACAAATCGGTAGGAAATGTTATATGCATCACTGATTATAAATCACCCGCAGTAGTACTCGGGATTGCTACAAACTTTGTTTTTTTAATGTAGAAGATGCAGTACAATTTCTACATTAGTACAGATTTTGAAATAGTTCATCTCATGGACCTTTTAGTAATTGAATAGATTAACCAAATGTCGGTTTTTGGCTGGATAATTCATCTACATCCTGTCCAGCACGGGGGTTTCTCTATAATAAAAAAATTGCAGCTTATTTTGTTGTTAGCTGTTGATGTTTTTCCTTCTTTTTGCCCGCTCAACGTTCAGAAAGTAGTTGATTTGCCATCTGATTTTGGGTTTATTTTTCTGTTTCTTGTCGGAGGGAAGTGTGTAAGATACAATAAAGGTAACGATGCCCGGTGACTTTTTTTAATATACATTCATGATACTAGATTACTGCAACAAGAATTAAATTCAATAATCTGTATATTTATAATAGAGTTTGTGTATTTGTCTCTAATGGGTACCCACTAGTTTGAGACTCTGTCCAGCACCGATTTTTTTTTATCGGTTCGGTCTTAGGTGATTCATTAATGTTGCAAATTTTGTCATTCAGAGTATTCAACAAACTCTTGGTTTGGACTTTGATCAAATAGTTTTCATCACGGATGGAGCATCTTACAGTAAAAAGCGGGCGAAGACCTCAAAAGAAGCTAACCCAAATTGAAATATATTATTTATGTAGCTAATGAACTCTATAACGTGGCTGAACTTGCATGTAAAGATTTCTTAAAGACAACAATAAAATTTAAAAAAGTGTTTTTGAATACAGAACTTTACTGCTTCTTACAAAATTCCCTTAACTCCAGGATCTATCATCCCACGCTTGGGAATTTGGTTAAAAGTAGTTGATTACTAATTCAATAACTTCGAAGCAATCAGTGAATATTTAAACAGCCTTAATGAAAAAACATCATCGGTTGTTAAAACTAAGGAGATTATAAATAATGAGTTTATTTAATTAGAATTGTCAATAATTAATAATAATCTCAACCCAATTACCGAGGTTATTACGGAGTTAAAAGGAAGACTTCCTTTACTTGTTAGCTTGACTATTGTCGAACATTTAGATGTCGATATCAAGCTAGAGCCATTCAAAACCAAATTAAATACATTTTTAGATGAAAATCCAGTGTAAAATGATTTGCAAGACCTAGCAAATCATGCAGATACAATTTATAGAAACACACCTAATGTAAATTGTGACTTATAGATGATTTTTAGCATGCTAAGAGCCATTCATACAAAAATAAGGAACCGTTTATCAGTAAAAAGTGTCAGGAACATGCTAATTATAATTACATTTATTCATAAATACAGTAATATGGTCAAGATCAACAGCATGGATGGTCTCAAAGGGAGTTTTAGCTTTAAATTTCGTGCAAATAGTTTGTCTAACATCAATTTCTTCGTGTAAAGACTTGGGTAAGTTATTATTGATGTATTTAAATATTCAAAAGTTAATTAAGAAATACTTCTTCAAATTTAGGAATAGCATTTAGCTAAATGTTCATAATCTCGGAGATAAGGTGTTAGAGAACTACATTTATATTGTCAAGAACAAAAGCATGAATAGTCTCAATGCTTCAAGTTGCCTGGAAATAGTTTGTCTAACATCAATTTCTTCGGGTTAAAAATTGGGTATGCTCCATGGATTCCAACATGTTGAAGTGCAATTTATTTAAGATAAGTATAAGACGTGTTAAATAATCAACATATTAATTTACTCTTCTTTTCTTAGCTTTACAAATTACTTAGATGACAAAGAATAAGGATTCGATATAGAATTTGATGTATGATAAGAAAAAGACAGATTTTATTTCCACTAACAATTAGTATATTTTTTTCTGTTTAAAAATGTCTCATTATAGTTTGTATAACTACAATTTACAATTGTACCTAATAATTTGTTGAATCCATTCGTAATATTTAATGTTAATAACTTCGATTTCGTATCATTTGTCCCTAATAATTTGTTGAATCCATTTGTAATATTCAGTGTTAATAACTTCAATTTCGTCTCTTTTGTCATTATTTATTTGTTTCACTTTCTGTGTATAACTACTATTAGAAATCTTTTTCTAATTAAGATTTTTGTTATAATGAATCCTTTTTTGAATTGTGTTTTTTATTTTACACAAACTCTTTTAAAATATTTTAAACTTAATATCACAAATATACATAATAATTCTTTAATTTATAAATTTACTACTAATGTAATGCTACGGGTAAAGTGATAATCATAATTGATATTTGTTAAAAAATCTATAATATAGAAATTTGGAAGTTTTTTATGAATGTCAGAAAATAAATCTGGTATTCCTGAATTTGAAAATTTCAAATAATTTTTTTATTTATTCTTCAAGTGTAATTTGAAATATATAATATTCTCATTTCTATACCAGCATCACGTGATATTCTATCCTCCAAAACCGTAACTTTAATCAATAATACCATATGTCTCGCTCCAGCTTTTTACTCGCACTCGCTCGATGTCGATATTTATTAATTTCAAAAATATTAAACCCCTCTAAAAACCGACACTGAGAGGGACTCGTTTCTTTTTAAAAGAAATCAAAATATGATTATCCTAAAGCATTAAACCAAGTAGTGCATCGAATACTGTTAGCCTGAGGAAATGGTATGGTCAATATTTTTCATACTATTTTCGCAAGATGTCGTTTATTTATGACGTCACTCATTTATTAATTGTACGTACTAAGTTACTACGTAGTATTAATAAGTTTGAATAAGTAATAATCGGGATATAATTTTTTCTTGTCTTAAATATTTACTACTTACATATTATTATAAAGCAAATTTGAAACAAATTACTCCAAAATAATGGGTCATTGTGATGTCCGAGGATGCAAAAATAGAACTGAGTCAAATTTCTAAAAACTTCAAGGAAACGTTCGCTTTTTAAAATTTCCCATTCCCAAAATCTAAAAGAAGTCGCAAGAAGAGAAGTGGATATAAAATCTTAAATATTTTCCTAATTGGAAACCTGCTGACCATGTTAAAATCATTTTGAATCATAATTCCTTCTCCATAATTGTTCAAGCAAAAACTATATGAATAATTAAGTAAATAAAAGTAGAAACAGTACCGTACTTTACTCATTCACGAGAGAACAGGAAATGATTTTCCAATAATAAAACCTCTAGCGGACAATAAAAGTAAAAAAATTTTTTCGCTAATAATGACATTAGCCTTTCATGCACTACTTCGTTTAATGCTTGAGGTCATCTTAAAGAGAATCTACAAGCTTTTACATGAGAAAATAATAAAATATTCAGTCAAGTTACCACATCCATTTTACTTGTACCCATTAAGACATGTTTGGGAAGGTACAAATTATTTCTAATCTATATTCCTTTAAAATATTCAAAAATTACAATTATTATTTTTAAAACGAAGAAGTTATGAAATTAAAAATGTTTCTTGTTGGCTAAAGAACAAAATACAACCAAAAGATAAATTTCTAAGCAAATAAGTAACTTCTAAAGTTTAACTTATTGTGATATTTTCACGTCCTTACTAATATGAAACGTTAAAAATCACAGAATTCCTTCATTTCAAGGCTAAAAGATTATCATATACAATACAGAATTCTTATGAATGATCTGTCCATTGGCCCGTTCCAAAATTAAACACGTCCTAATGTATACACTTTACAAGTCCGATAGAAATGGAAAACCATCTCCAGTTGTATATATCTAACCTTCCAGTATATCCAGTGTCTTCACCCGGACTATTTGGAGCAAAAAAAAAAAAAATACTATTTATACCGAAGCCTTTTGTATGTACTGGGTGACACTTGAAAATATAAGCAATCAATACTTATAATTTAAACGAAATATATTTCTGTCGCCACTCGACATGTACAAAAAATATTTGAAGAACAGCTGTAACGCTATATTGTCTCTCTAATCTTCAATGTCGCCCCCTTTTTTATGTATTCTTTGGACATATCTGTCCAGTGTCCTTTATGGGCATGCTGTTTTATACCTAAAGGTACAGGCCCTAGAATCTACACACGACCAGAAGGTGTAGTCCAAAGGGTTGGTGTCGGGGTGAATACTGGGGGGATATTTGTCTTGAACAGAAATTGATGTTATTGCTCAGCCATCTTTGAATAGCTTTGGGAGTGTGAGCAGGAGGGCCGTTCTGTTGCAGGACCCCATTATTATTTAGAAAGATATCCCGAATCTACAGGAAGAAGTGAGCCTCGATATTTTATTTCATGCATCAAGAACCGCGCAGAACTTCACGCGAGTGTCACGTTCAGACGTTATTTTCTTGATAACTTAAAAAAAATAAATTTCTACACAGTGTTACGAAATGTTCAACGTCCCAAACTCACAAGTGCTCTTATTAAATTTTAAATTTTAAGACGAAGAAATTGCAACTTGTAAGACTTGCTTATACAAGCTGAATCTTGTACAGACATACATATCTTGTATACAGTATATATATATATTATTTAATAAAATCAATAGATATCATGGAAGGTACTCATGTTGATTCTTATCAAAGTAATAGATATATTTTCCATTCAAGGCAATATAAAAGCGATGATCTTTATCATAATTAACTTTTTGTGAGTGGAATAGAATAAAAAATGTGCCTCATGATGAGGCAAATTACTCTTCCTTTCACAATGGACGGCTCATAGAGTAGGTACACCACCTAAGTAGATACCAAATGAAACCCGAATAAATATTAGTATAATATGGGAATCAACTTTTTGAATTTATTGATTATATTAAAACAGTTACAAGTTAAATGTATATATATATTCATAAAAGATTTAATAATCACAGAAGTTATTATAGAAGTATATAATAATATAATATAAACTGTACGCAATACAAAGGGTGTAAAAGGGATCAAAGAGGGGAGTCACGAAGAGTAAGGGGAGTGGGGTGGTCAAGGATAGGATTCTTCAAAAGCATTAACAAAGGTAATGTGGTACACACTTTTAATAGGGGGAATATTTAATTTCTTCTTCATTATATCGTTGTTTTTATACATATTTTAGCATGCTTAAAAATGCATATAACATAGTTAAACATGCAATTCAATGTTAATACATACACAAACTAAGTCAATAGAGACGACTTCATGCAAATGTCCTAGCAATTATATCTGTCGCTGCACTGCTGGCAAGAAAATTATATCATTACACTTATTATTTTATTTTTGTAAAAGTAAAATGATTCAATTTAAAAGCTCAATGTCAAATTAAGTAGACTCATGCAGACATTGACCTCTCTATGATGAAATCCAAGACTCCGCAAACAAAAATATATGTAACTAAGGCTAGGTATGTAGTATGTATATAATTAATTAATTAATGACAGGCCGGCATCTTCCTGGATTTTAAACTTTGCTAAATTTGAGACCATCGTCATTTGAATAACAATTTTGACAATGTAATTTATTGTTCCTGACTCGAACATCTGTACCAGCGGTTCCATTTCCAAGTTGGATTTGACAGACGCAGCATTGGAAGCATCTTAGATGATAATATAAACGAAGACTCTCGATGATCATTGCCGCACCACGTCCTTTTATTATGAAATAGAGGAAAAATTAATTAAATAACAATTCAAAGAACAAACAGGGCTCGCAAAATTTCTAAATCTTAATTAGCCCTTCGGGAAAGCACTCTTCAGGCTTTGAAAGCCCGAAATGAAATGAACTGGACCATCTTTTTTGTTTTTAATATTTTAATTAGTGTTGTGTCGGTCCTTTTTAGTACTGAAGACTGCTGTACCGCATAGTTTAGTCTCGGTCCGGTCTAGTTCAATCGTATAACTTTTAAAGTTGGTCAATGATGTCGTCACTTAACATTACTTCTTTGTTTTCAAATCAGTTCTACTCCCGACAGTCCGAAGGAACGACGGTCTTAAGAACCAGTCCCAATGACTGATAGGGACTGGACCAAATAAATGAGGACTGACACGACACTAATTTTAATGCAAGTAATCTCGCATTTAACATTTTTGGAACTTTTATTATCACAGAAAAAGAACAAGAAAATGGTTTATTCTGTTAAACTCGAAAATATCAGTTCTTGTTAAAGGATGAGTCTCATCATCGACAGATATTTTTCTCGTGACACAATCTCCTCTTTTCTACTCACTCCTGTCATTCTATGCTAATCAAGATTTCTAGACAGTGTAAGACTTAATTAGTCTAAGTGAATAACTAAAAATCCTCGGAGATCGGTCCAGTGGTTTTGTGAGCCCTGAACAAGGTTCAAATGATTAGGTAGATTAATGTCTCACACTTACCCAATTCTTCTCTACAGTGGGAGCATTTCTTCTTTCCGCTAACGCTCAGCATACGATCTGGATTTTCCATGTTTCTCGGAGGCACTTGAGGACCAGGAACTCGAACATTACTGTTAGTATGATTGTTGCTATTGTTAATACTTTCTCTGCAAATAATTATGTATATATATGTATAATGAGAGGGAAATTCTATATCTTAATTAATTATCAACAGCTCTGAATATATTAGTGGCTAATCAATGAATGCGGTTAAATTTGCTTGAATATACTTGAACACACATGGGTTCTTTTTGAATTATTATTATTAAAGTTTGTTTTAAGCTAATTAATGAAGCTACATAATATGCAATTAATACACAACTTTGACTTGACTTAAAAAGGTCTTGTCGGCCCGACACCTGAATTCCTACTAAACAAAAAAATAAAATTGTAACATTAGTAGGCCTAAATGACGTTGTACTACAGCATAAAACACTGACCTTCGGAAAAATAATCTTAAGAAAATTAAAAATGGATTCATATTTTTACTTAGATAATTAAAAATTTATAATCAATACTCATTTTTGAACATAAAGTATTGAAAACAAAGGTAAAACATTTCATTTAAAGTGTTCAAAAAGTTTTTCCATAATATTTGAATACATTTTTTATAGCAATTAATTCCTGCATTGATATATTCAATCCTTTTTGAGAATTTTGCGTTGATTTATAGATAAGTATTTATGATTGTCGTGTATTTATTTGCTTCAGCTATGAAAATTAATGGTAAATTTTGTGTTTTGGTTTATGAATGCAAAAAATTGATACAACATATCTTGTTGAAAGCACGACGTAATCTTATTTGTACCTTGAACCTTTTTCTCCCCTACGAAGAGAAGAAAAAAGGGCCAAACTTCGTTTGTAATAAGTCAAGTCTTCCTAAATGTTGAATGAATTATTATTCCTTTATAAGTAGGTAATTGTTCACAGCAACAAATGCAACCAGTAAACCAGTCAGAAGACTACTAATAAGGAACATAGAAAGTGAAAAAATCGACGGGCGACACAACAATACATACCATGGTTTAAAACCATTGAGATAAAATACTTTGCTTACGCTAAGCAATAACAGTGGAAATTTTTTGAAGCTGAAAATTAGTTGACCAACCAAATTGAAAATATATTTATTTTATACTTCTATAAAAACTGAAGAGTTTCATAAATAAAAGTATAATCAAATGTAAAATACATTAAGGATACTAAAAATAATTGAAGCGCCCTCTATGTTCTTAACATTACTTCCAAAAGTTGAATGTTTTAGTCAACTACGACGGTCTCAGCTTCTTCTTCACATTATCAGTCTATTTTTAAAACCATTGCAAAATAACCAGGCTACCTAGCTCCATATCACTCAAACCTAAACTGCATTTTCTTTATAAAAGTCATATGAGTCGGATTTGTAAGTTTTGTTCGAGCTGAGGGTCAAAGTTTTTTCGCTCTTTTGGGAAGTCGAACTCCGAATATATAGAGTACTGAGGCGGTCAAATTTCAGGGGTTCGATTGTATAAATATATATATATATTTATGTATGTGAGGTCCCTTGGTCAGTTTTATGTTGTAATACCAGAAATGCCAAACGTCCAAATAAATTTATGTTAAAGAAGAATTGTACATCAAGATGTTCATACCTCATACTCATAGTAGGATAATTATTATTATTATTGTGTCCAGGAGGAGAGTGATTAATTTGCTGCTGTTGTAATTGCTGTGGTGGATGTTGTTGCTGCTGTTGTGAGGGCGGTGGCGGTTGTTGAACATTCGCGTAGGTATTTTCATAACTATACGAATTATTTGCAGGAGGATAATTGTTATAAATGGGTTGTTGCTGTTGCTGAGCAACAGTTGTAGTAGTGGTGGCCTGCTTGGAGTAGTGCATGGATGATGACGATGAGTTGTTGTGGTTAGGAATCGTTGGTTGTTGGGGCTGGGGCTGTGGTGGTGATTGATGATGGAGATTAGCTTTATTGTTGCGAATTTCCACGCTATTCTCATATGTGTGGCTATTGTTGTTGTGTCCCCCACCACCGCCATTGTTTCGTGATTGTCCATAGTGGTTTGAAGGAGAGGTTTTATTTTGAGAGATGGTGGCGTTGTTGGCCAAATTTCGAGAAGGAGGCTGTTGTTGCATCTCTGTTATTCTTCGCTGTTCAGCTTCTTGTATGAGCCAATGATTGTTGATATTTCTATTAAAAAAATAATAAAATTTGGAGGGATACATAATTTTATAAATTGAGTTACCAAACCTACCTTTCACTACTATTTTGAGACTTTTTCTTGGGTGAGTCTTCGTATGGATTATGCTTGTTATGGAGGGGCGAGTGCTGTTTATGTGATGATGATGCAGATTTTTGAATAGGACCGGAGATGTTTGTTGTTGATGATGTGATCGTCGTAATAGGAATATTGTGAGAATTACTATTTAAGGATATGTCTACAAAAAAAAAAAAAAAAAAAATGTAAGTAAATGTAGAAAGATCCATATCATAAATCTTATAAAAAAACAAAAAATTATATACTTTTCATAGATGAAACGGACTCCATGTATTTTAAATGTTCCTTTTCTTCAACTTCAAGACTGGCTATAATATCCCTCTCTTGTTTATCCATTTCCTCTTCATCCATTTTTGCTCTATTATCTAAAAAATAAAACAAGGACGTTCATTATGGAAAAGATCTACGGATTAATTATAATTATAAATTTTCTTTACTCATTTCATCTTTGACGACTTCATGGATCCTCTCTTGCCGATAGTCAGGAGAGTCAACATTGCCTCTGTTTTTAACTGTAGAGTGAAATGATGATGAATAATTATGAGAAGAGGAATGGGGTGTATTGCTGCCTGGTGGCGGCTCTGTGGGCGGTGGTGGCGGTTTTTCTTTAGGTGGTCCTGAAGATGGAGAAAAGTCTTCAAAGGAATAGACGGATTTGGCAGAAGTTGAGCTAGAGCTACTAATGTTGTGTGGGCTGTTGGGATGGTTACTACTCTGATGATATGGTGAATCATCCTCCAAAACGGAGCGATAGCTTTCCTCAAGAGCATCATCCAGGAGTTTATCCACATCATCTTCGTCCTCCACATCTTGGCTGCTGTAGCTACTGATATTGTGAGAGCTTCCACTGCTCATGACTCCTCCCCCACTGCTACCCAATGAATTTTGAAGATCTGGGGGATTGAGGAAATCCGTGATGGACTTTTTGGGAGGAATGTACTTGGCCTCCTCCTTCTCAATTTCCTTCTCTTTGAAGGACTCGAGTTTTTGACGGAATGTCTCATCCGGGGGAACAGGATTACTTGACTTCATGGTTGACGAACTCATATTTGTATTATTATTTGTAATAATAATATTGTTTTTAGGGACGGAGGAGGAAGAGACCGGCGGATTATTGTCTTCTTGTACAATCTCGAAAGCCTCAAGACGATTCTTCATAGTCATAGAGAGCTCTGAAGATTTCCGTCTCAGGGGTTGAGACTGTAATTGAGCTGCCTCAGTGGTTTGTTTAATTTCTTCTGAAGACATGAGTACCCCTGTGGAGCGACTCCTCTTGGGGGACATCTTCCGACGAGGTTCTTCACGAACTTCTTTATATTGAGCAGCAGGAAGAGTACTAACTGGTGGAGGAGGGGGATGGACGGCAGGTGTGTTAGGCATGGCAGAAGTACTCAAACTACGATGTGTAGAAATATTGGGGTGACTCTGGAAGGAAAAAAAAACGAACTGTTGTTATCAGTATGTAGAAAGAAGGTAAAATACGTTTTTACACAAAATGAAGAGGTTCTGATAAGGGGAAATCTATGTAACATAGGATTAACATATTATGTACATAGTACATAACAGCGTTTACAAACATTGAGCCTATTAGTAATTATTGAAGGCAGTGCGTAGTTTTGATCTTGAACTTCGTAAAGCATTCTCCTACGACTACATAATATAAGCATTGAAATAACCCTTATCTCTCATTTATTAAAATGCACGCACACAAAATAGATTAATGGTCACAAAAACTCTCAAGGTTTAATATATTTGGCAAAACATACGCTTTGCCAAATGGGGCTTGGTTTTTGGATTTTTTTGGGAATAAATCCAAATATTAAAGATTTTGAAGAAAAAAAATCTAAAAATTAATTTTTTTGAAAAAAAAAATTCAAATAAAAAATATTTTGAAAAAAAAAATTCAGAAATCCACAGTTATTCACTAATATTCAATTTTTCGATTTTTTTTCTTCAAAAATCCATAGGTATTTTCAAACAATTAAATTTTTTGGAAATTTTTTCAAATATTCACAAAAATTTGAAATTTTTGGGATTTTTTTCAAAAATCCATAGCTATTCTGAAACAATTAAATTTTTTGGAATTTTTTTGAAAAATCCATAGCTATTCTCAAACAATTAAATTTTTTTGAAAAAAAATTCAAAAATCCACAACTGTTTTCAAAAAAAAAAAATGTTACATTTTCTATTAAAGATCAAAAAATACTTAATTGGGGGCTCCAGCCGTTCCAGTCCACCCCCTACAGACGCCCCTGTTGCTCAAACAATATAACGCTATCATAACATCAAAAACTGTCTGTCATACTTAATCAATGGGAGCCCTAATCTTGTTTCTTTGCAACTAGATGTTACCATTTAGGGGCTCACTTCTTAGCCATTTTACTAGCTGGGATAAATTTTGCGCCACAAGTAAGGAGAATACGGTCATTTCAAAAGTAAAAGACCGCTTGACTGTGACTACTATAGAGGGGGGCTTACTAATCTATCTACATTTGGTAGGATAAGAAGAAGATATTAAATATGAATGCAAAGAACAAAAGAGGACGGAGAACATGTAGTAGGCAATGTAGCTTGTTGCCCGAGAAAACCTTAATTAGTTTTGGGTTGATAAATATGAACCCAAAAATAATTAACAACTACCTCGTAGAATTAATTATCTTTTGTAATTTGCATTTACAATTAATATTTTCTTCTACTCCTACCAACTGTAGATGGAGTGGTAAGTCCCATTAATGAATTAAACGTGTAAATAACTAATTAATTCTTGTGCGGCCCTAACCGGTCTGCAGTTTGGGGACCACTGCCCTAAATAGATATTGTCTTACCTCTGTACGGAATCCATTTCTCGTGACAGGACCCAACCAGTCCTCATCTTCATCATTATGTACTAAACTGCTCAGCTTCTTACCCAAACTTCTGAAATATTTAAGAATTAGAAACAATTAAGTCATAATAAAAAATCATTCATAGAGCATTAAATATCATCACACTAAATAATACCTCAAATAACCATCAAAACCTGATATTTTATTATCTCTTTTAATGAGAGTACTATGATACAGCCTCTTTAATGACTAAAGATTGTAAAAAATATACAACTTATTATTTAAACCTAATCAAATTGGAAAGATAAAGCTCATGAAAGAAAAAAGAAGATACTTTTTTAGTTTTAAAAGATGAGTTAATTAACACCTTATGAGTTGAATATGTTTAAAACAGGCCAAAAGAGCTGTGGTTGGCTCGTACTTGGACTAGAGTCACACTTAAGTCAGAAAGCTATTATCGTTAAAGTATCTTTAAACCTTTTTTTTTACCAAAAAGGAAAGAAAATTCGTCCCAAAATCCGTTGGTAGTGATTAAACCATTCTTCTCAACTTCTGGAACTATTATACTATTTAATTGGTAATTGTTCGCAAAGCTTCACAATAGCTCATACAAGAGTACAACCAATCAACACGTAGAACACTATCTTAAGATTAGAAAGATCAGTATACCTTAAAAAAAAATTACAGTGAGGGAAAAGAAAATGGAAACATTCCTTTGACGACGTATATCTTGCTAGTTTTTATTTGAACGCATCCTTTTTTATTGTTTCAGTGTGTTCAGAAGTAGTTCAAACTTGACAATTTTGATTCCTTCCAACAACTTTTCTATCTATGTATACTTCAGTTCAATATGGTGGGAAGAGGCAAGGCGTGTCATATCTTTTTGACACCTTAATCTTAACTGGATATGTTTGCCATATCATTCCCTGCACCAGGAAGCTTGTGGCTTTATCAAGAAGGTTGGATTGAAAATACTTTAACATGTAGTCTGGTATTGGCGGGCACAACAAAGCACACTCTGATAGGTTCCTAGCTGGTTTATCGGCGAAAATAGAAAAAATACCTACCTGAACGCCATGAAGAAGGTGATAAAGCCCTGGCTGGGCAATAACTACCCAGAAGACAATTACGTTGTGCAACAAGATTCCGCTCCATCACACAGAAGCTCATTGGCGCAAGGAAAACTTGGCGGGATTCTGGAAATGGAAAATGTGGCCTCCTTCATCACCTGACCTTTCGCTTCTATACTCTGCTGTGTGGGATTAAGTTGAGAAGAAGGCGTGTGCGCACTTCACAAAAATTTGACCAATCTCAAAGCTACAGTTGAGAGGGAATATGTTTGAAGATTTCGTAAGAATGTTGGCTACAGAGGGATTGGGTGAGGGAGGGGGGTATTTTGTTTATATAATTTTATGGAACCCGAATCCAAGAGCCGCCCTACCTGGAACTCAACTCAAATTCTAGGACTTGAACGACTATCAACTTGAATCCAACTACTAAAAAATAAATTATGAATCATTCTGACCTGATAAAGTGAGTCTTTTATATGACATCACGTGAATTATTATTATAGGTGTACATGTATGTACTTATGAACAATAACAATTCAAAATATCGTGATCAAAAACCATAAAAATACACACTCAATTATGTAATTATTAAGGAATATTATGAGAAGTGACTGGGAGAAAGAGAGATTGTGAAAAAAGTGAAAATTAAAGTCACCTTTGAAGATCTTTTGACATACTAGGTAGATACTACATACTCAAGTACATAATATGACGGAGGTATTATTATTATTTTATTTTTTTTGAGGGAGAAGGATCAATTGAGTCACTCGAAAACATAGTCATGATATTCAAATTCCCAAATATATTCTTATTAATAGTGTTGGAAATCCTAAACTGGTTTGAAAGTTTTAAATTATTTGTTGGTCCAACTTGTGTCTGTACAGGTCTCCCATCAGTAAAATTTGACAGTCCCACGTTAGTTAGTTTTTTTTTTTTTTTTAGAGAGAGAGAAAATAAATTTGAGAGAAAAAGATGTTTTGGTTGCAATCTTATGTTAGAAAAGTAAATGTTGAACTTTTCACCATACCGAAGAAAAAAATCGGTCTCAGACAGTGTCTCAACACTGAGGACTGATTGAGGACACAAAATTTGCAGTTTCCTCGTGTTTTTTTTCTTAATGACGCAATCAAACGATAGCTGATACAAAAATAAACAAGTCTTGCTTTTATCCTTTGTCTGAAAGTTTAAAAATGTCGGAGCAGTAACGCAAAACTCGCGTGCAATCTCGCCGCTGTCAGTGCTGAGAAAGCTACAGGTACCGTTGGCATCTCCATCTGATCTGCCTGGAACATCAAGAATTCCATTAACGAGCACACCCTCACATACTCCCAATGAGAAGAAAAAGTTATGTAGCAACGATATGGCTGACTTCTGGTCTGCCTCCATGTGGCCCTCTCCCAGCCCAGACTGAACCCCCTGGACTTTGCAGTTAAGGGCGTCTCGGAAATGGATGTATGTCGCACCTCTCCTCCAAATTTGGATTCCCACCACGCTGACATCATACGCCATGAAAACAGCCTTTATCGTCAGGAGCTACCAACACCGGCGTATCAAGACTGTTATTGCTCGTAAAGGAGGACCTATTGACTAATAAATGGAGTGAAATATAGTATTTAAACATAGAGCAAATTGATTTTGAGTTGTCGTTCCTTGATTCCATAAAAATCCCGTTTACCGTAATTTAGTCATGCTACTAGATACTCAATATATGTACATGTCGTGTACAACTTGTGTCTAAACTAGACGCCCTAATCCGTATCGAAATAATAACTTAAGACCGTACACGTCTAAATCGATCCCGGACCAAGTCTCATCACTAATAAGTACAGAATATATAAATAAATAACTCCTCTCAACGAACCATATAATTACATCATATTATTTGATATATAACATAAGGCTCCCTGAAATTCAATTTAAAATATGTCAAGCAAGGGATGATGGATTGACTTTTTAATGATAATAATAATAATTTATTATTATTATTACATATGAATATGATTAAACAGAAGTAGGCGCCTTCCAACTATTCTGAAATAGGTTTATAAATACACATATATATTTGTGTATCTAATTACTTTTTGGAAATATTTATAAACTATCACTTGTCACTTTCACTTTAAAGAAAGTAAAAAAATAAAAATAAAAAACGTGATTAATTTTCATTTGCTAGTCATTCAGGGGTAGAAAAAATATTAGTTGTGTACATATTAAAGAATGCGTGAGTACAAATGAGAAATAGGGAAGTCGTCTACGAGGGAGGAAGGATCAGTTTGATGAATTTGCTTATTAGACTAGTACTACAAAGAGAAAAAAAATGCATTGAGCAGTGCTTCCCAAACGACGGAGAGTAGCTCTGAGGATATGTTGGCTGTGGAGTTATAATTTTAAGTCTTTGTTTTTGTCTTAGAATTGAGTCATTACTTCATAAGTCTTTGTGAATTTGCTTCTCTTCATTTTTACAGCTGTTTGTACTGGATCTAATGAAATATTCTCCAAATTGTCAGGGTGACTATATTGATTTTCGATATTTTTAACATGCCCAAAATGCTCCCTATCAGCAACACTGGTAATATGTATAAAACTTGTAAAAAATATTGAATACATATTCCGAGGCTTGTGAACGGAACACAAAATTGAACGGCGTTCCAAAATAGCGGAACGTTTACAAGCCTGCATATTCCAATAAAATAGGACAACCCTGTAGACCTACAAATTATGCATCTATAAGTCAATTTAATGGATACAAAAAGCCAGGAAGTGTGAGTCATTTGATGTACAAATTAAAGAAAGACTCGCAATAGGTGCGATGCTCACAATATATAATCAATACAAAACGAGAACTTGCTCAAAGATTTTTGAAAAATATAGGTTGATGCAAAGTATAAATTACTATAATGTATACACGCATAGCCTGCTAAAGACGTGACGCGAAGCGGGAGGACTCATTGTACATTGTTCTTGATAGTGCTAAAAATAAAACAAAGAAGTTAGTAATTGAGCAGATTGCAGAAAGCATAATAAGTGAAGAGTACCTTGCTACAAATGAGTTCTCCTATCATGTATGATCATAGTAACTATATACCTAATAATAATAAATATTTGCAAAATACGTCAATAAGTGGAGAGGAGATCATCTACGGAATTTCAACTTTTCTTTTATAAACTTAAATGCTATTTTCATTCATTTGTAATTTAAGTATTATATCGGTACAAAAATGTTGTCGTCCTAATCAGACGTAAAACCCGTCCGATAGAACAATCTTTGCTGATTGACGTCATAAGGCAGTTATGTCGTCCTCAATCAATCTTAAACATCCAAGATTCAATGTTTATAAAAGTGTATATAACACATGGGCTGAAAAGTCCCGGCTTCAAATAGAGATGGCGCTTTTTTTTTTTTTTATTTTTTTTGTATGTAGTTTATGAGTTATTGTGCTAAGTGTGACACCACTTTTGTTAGTTTCAAAACAACGGATCAAAAACAATTATGTATTTTAATTTTACTCTGTTTCTTGATGGAAAAAAATAGCGTTGAAGCTAAGGCATGGCTTGAAAAGCGTTATGGGGACTCCGATCCATAAAGCAAATAAAATAATTATAAAAAGTTAATATTGAACGACAAATAATCGTATTTCCTTTGTTAAGCCCAAAACTCTTCTGCCCATGCGTTCATTAACAAGAATGGGCTCTCGGTAGAGCATAAGCCTCTACCTATGATTCCTTTTCCTACATTGGATTTTTTGCTCAATGCCAAATCTTTTAAGTATCTACATAAGGGTGACAATTTGAGCTCTGTACCTGAGTATGCTCCAAAGTTATGGTGGACTATGTATTTTTAACGTTTTGTGCTCCTTTGACCTTGACCTCTCAAAAATTAATGTACTCTAATTGTGACCAAACATATTTAATCTTCGTACCAAGTTAGATCAAAATCGATCTGTAACTTTTGCCCTAATCCTCGTGACCTAAAGACAAATAAACAAACAAAATACTAAAGCATTACCTCCGTTCAACTTCGTAGACGTAGGTCATAAAGACAAGGAATACTCTATATAAAGAATGTGCACTCTTTTTCCTTTTCCCGTTTTTGACCAACTAAAGGCTCTATTTTCTGAATTGAAATAGGGAATTGAATTAAAACAATATTATAATAATGATTCTTTTTAAATGAATTCATATTATTATTTTTATATCCTTATTTTTTATTATTTTGATAACAAAAAAAAAATGGATCAGCCCAGAAAAATATTATTTAAATTCCTTCTTTCACTTAATACATATTCTATTCATTAAATAGCCCTTCCTTGGTCAAAAAAAGTAAAATACTCTAAAAGAGTGGGTCTATGCAAGATACATAAAGTTTTACTAAACTACTTCAAATGGAAAACTGAGTTACTTAACTAAATATTTATGTCGAATAGAGTAGCATTTCTCTAACCTTTTCCCAGTTAGAGCACCTTTCAAATGTGCGTAAAATTTCAAGGCACTTCATTGTAAAATATGATTAAAAATGGCATTGCAAAGCATAATTGCATATTTCCTGTTTATTTAGACGAGACAGTAATGAACCAAGCATAGTACGAACTGTAAATAATAATAACGTTAACCTTTTAAAAACACATGTTTAGAAACTTCCTTGACCACTTAAACTAAAGAAAAATACAAGAACCCAACAATAAGATCGGAGTAACTAAAATATAAGACGAAGGTCGTCCTTATTTATTCGGCCTAGTTCAGTCCAGCCTTAAGACTGGTCCTTAAGACTGTTTTTCCTTCGTACTATCAATATTATTACCCATTAAACAAAGACAAATAAAGTTGAGTGGCATCATCAAGGACCGAATTTATAAGTTTTTAGGACTGATATACAGATCTGAGTTGGATCAGACCCAGACTAAGCTGGAAGGGACTGCAGTCTTCCATCCTCAATGAGGACGGAAATAACACTGACGCGGTCAGTGGGAACCTACTTTGAGAAACGCTGTCCAAAATTAGGGACTATTTCTATGACTCATAATAGGGTCGGGATTGAACTGGACTAGACGTGGAAGGGTACTCATTTTAAATCCCATATTAAGTACAAATAAAAACCTAATGACTAATAAGAAACAAGGTGGAAATTCAATTAACTCTTAGCTACTACGAGACCGAACTTAAGTCCCATATAAAGGACCGATACAACCCTAATACGAAACAAGGTGGAAATTCAATTCACTCTTAGCACACGGCTCTCTGACAGCATCTTGCACTTTTTATTATTATTAATTATAATTATTATTAATCGCAAAAAGAAACCTTCTCCATATGACGATCTTTTAAAGAGATTTTTTATTTTATTTTATTTAATAACCTAATTTAAAAAGATAATTTTTATCTCTATTCTATGGTTATTCTATGTATGTACATTGTAGTATCTTGTATATACAATAATTGGCCTGAAGGGAACGTTAAAAAGGCCTTTTTTTCACTTTTTTATACTCACATATTTATTTACAAGTACATAGTACAATCTCTTTAGAGTAAAGTGATAAAGTATTTTAACTACAACATAGATATGCACTTATCTCTCTCTTTCTTTCTGAAGGAATGCCCAAATGAGAATGTGTACTCATTCATGCATCATGATGGGGGTATTATGTATTATTAGGTACCTATTTATATATAGAAAAGCGCAAATAGTATGCAATACTATTACAAAATGGGAGAAAAAATATGAAATAATAATTTGTTTCTTCCCAAATATTATTTCAATTAACTACGTAATATATGTATGTATGTATTATAGGAATATATGAAATGATATAGGATTCAACATATACATAATCAAACAAGCTGTTCCAAAGGTCAAATATGCATTATATTAATTTAATTAATTATATATATGAAGACTATTGTCAACAGTAAAGCAGGCTAGAATGATTTGTCTCCACACATTTTCAAAAAAAATTAATATTTGAAATTTAATTTAATTTTTCAAAAAAAATAAATAATCCAGACTTCTAATTGCTTAACACCGATTCAGACATATTGTGTCTTTGAGACCGATCTAGACTGAATTCATATAAAGGGCCGAATTATTATACGAACAGGGTAGGGCAGCAAAACGTGGACTGTTAATTAATATTTATTTTCTTTTAAGTATGAAAAGGTTTAGTGATTATTTTGTGATGTTCTGTTTCAGCCGTCCTTTTTACATAAACAAACTATACAAATCATTTAGTCATTTCATCATCATGAGCAAGCAACAAACAAAAAGGCAGCGCATTTCAGAGCTCTTATAAACCATAACTTGGGATTCGTTTCTTTAACAAGGGCCCCAGGCCACCTTATGACAATGGGTAGGAAAGCCAGGAGGCTCGAGAGGTGCAAGAAAATGTGGTCACTAGTAAAAAATTTCATGGACAAGAAGATATTCACAGTTGGTTAATTCCACAACCGCCAGAACGACCACTGGCTTGCGGAAACAAAAGAAAAGGTCCAAGGGGTTTACCACAAAAAAATATCCTGGCCAAAACATGGTCCTTGGTGTAGTGGCATCTAATGGAAAGAAGATGCATCAGTTCTTTTTCAATGCTGGTCAGAAAATCGACCAGGAGGTCTACGATAAGGTGTTTAGATATACCAACTTGTCTTGGCTGAAGACCAACTACCTGAAAGGTAACTATGTGTGGGCTCAGGACGGTACCCCCTCTCAAATGTCCGCCAAATGCCAAAAGTTCTGCACAGATAATATGGCTTGATTCTGGTCCAAAGAAATATGGCCCCCTTCTTCTACTGATTTGAGGCCACTGGACCTGTCTATATGGGGCACTTTGGGAAGGAAGGAAACCAACAAGACCTCACCCCCAAAAATGGACACACTGAAGTCCTTCATAGTGGCTGGATGGGACAAGTTTATCATCAACTAAAGCCTGTGATTGAAATGAAGGTGGCTATATTGAATGAAAAAAGTTTTGCAAAAACCTTGTCTACATGTTTTGCTAACATAATATTTTTCCCTATTATTGAAAATATAAAATTATTGATGTATTTCTAAATCCATCTCTCGAGTACACGTTTTGCTACCCTACCCTGTATATATAATCAAAAAAGCTTTAACATAATAATTGTAATTTCAAATATGGTCTTCAAGGCAACGCCTTTTGTGTCATGGAGCTCCTTGTTTCTCTAACTAAGTAGATATAAAAGCTATTTCACATAACATGGGCCTTCGTTAAGGGATACTGCATTATACATAGAATGCACTTTGAAGTTCTTTTTGAGAAGGAGGAAATGAATCCATGTTACTTATATGTACTTCTGCATCGATTGTTACATCTCATCATCACGTTCCTTACACCTACACAGACGTATGACGTGAGGAAATTCAAATAATAATCTGTCAGGTGTACAGAATTTACTATCAACATGATTATTAAAAATATAATATTATGCACCTCGTCACATCAACTTGGCAATCTTACAAAATTAATATACATACATATGGATATAAGTAGGTGAGACCAGAAAAGATTGCAACATGGGCCTATTCCTAGAACATCCAAAAAGCTAGTGCCAAAAAATTTACATCGCAATATTCTATCAAATAAGGCAGATTATTCGGACAAAAATGAATATACAGGGTCGCTCAGGTACATTCAGGCCAACCTTAACTACATTCTTAAGAATAAGGAAACATTTAACTCGGTTATCTCAATTTTAAAATGAGAGGTTGAGCGTTAGCTTTAAGTTATTAGCGCAACTTTTAATTTAAAACAATTATTTACGATGGAGGAGACCCGAAGGAACACAATCATCGAATTGGCTTGCGCAGGACACAGCCTAGTGCATATCAAAAAAATGCTCGGGTATCCAAAGAGCACAGTCTACAACGTCTACAACCGATGATCGGAGGAGGTGGTATATAAAAGAAATTCCCACAAGTCCTGGAGTGATAAAAAACGCTCTTACAGATTCCTTGTAGGCCTAAATCAGTTTCCAGAACCATAAAACTGACTTGAGGATGAAGTCATATTGCCTCTACAAGACATATCCTTACAGACAAAATGAAAGCCACCCAGGCTGCTCACAGAAGAAAATTACTGAACGATTTGAAGTCCCATGGTAACCGAATCATCTTTTATTCCAATGAGAAATAATGGAACGTCAACAGATCCCACAATATCTAGATCGACAGATGGTAGGCCATATAGAGAAGTAATGCCCCCATGTCTTTAAAATTTAGGTTCCGGGCAGCATCATGACCTTCGGGTCATTGAGAGAAATGGTTTTTGAACCAAAAGAGAGGGTGCGTGTCGGCAAGGACTAAGAACTCCTGTCTAAACAAGTGATCCCATGGATAAAAACTTTGGCCAATGGTGTCGAGTTCCTATTTCTTGCGAGCCTTTTGAGATGGAACACGATTGATTTTTTTTTCAAAATATTATAATTTTTGGATTTTTTTCCAAAAAAATAAATATATATATTCCTACGAACCCCCCTTGTACATTAAAATACAAATCAGAAGTAAAAATGTACATACTCTGTTTTTAAAAGAGAAAATACAAATGTATTTTGACAAGTTAAAATTCTACATATTTAACTTTCTTTTAAAAAAGAAAATACATTTAGGATATGATTTGTGTTACTTATAATAGTTATGTGACGTACATACATGGGAGGAGGCGGAGGGTAGTACCTAGGTAGCAGTGAGCAACCTTGACCTATTCATCATCCTCTAACACTCAGAAAATTTACATACAAATATTCCTTCTGACTGAGACACGACAATATGTACGTCAAAAGACGTCTCCCTCTATACACCCGATGTCGTTCTTATACCTTTAAATATTTCTTTGTTTCAAGTCACACATAGTAACAGCAATAACAATAGAGCTATATCATCACTATGTATGTAGATATTGGGGGTTTCTCTCTCGGGATACAGGGAAATCCTGCATTTTATTATTTAGTAATAGTAGTTTTATTTAATGAAGCTCATAAATAAACTGTAAAATGAAATAAAAAACTTTGACATGCTGTAATTAATTAATAATAATTATAACTATCGAAAATTGTATTAATATATACCCCATGCATCATATTTCAGCTTGCTCTGAAGATTGTTTTTCAAACTTAATTTAAAACTAGTTTGTGAAAAGACAGTAAGAACACAATTAAGCTTACTTCTAACTAAATTTATAACTGAAATCGACATTCATTATTCAATATGGTCGCAATGAATGCCTCCAACCTCTTTCTGAATTCCACACAAACCTGTCACATGTATTCTTCTGAGAAATAAACCAATGAGGCCTTGATGGTGGACTTCAAAAGATCGTACAGAACCGGAGGCTTGTTGGATGGAATAAACTAAAGGATTATGATCAGGTGGGCTGGGAGGCCACATGTTCTTGGACACATCAAAAAGAAACTTGGCTAGAGATGACCTCTAGTGACCTATCGTGAGATTTTTCTTCCACATTTTTCTTGATTTTTCTCCCAAGTCATACTTCGGAGCGTTATCTTGCTAACATTCATCTTCTTAGCCATGCCACGAATCGTACTCACTGGATTTTTAGCAAGGCGATGTTTGATACAGATAACCATGGCTTTTGTTCTTACTGTTCGTTTCCAATCTTGCCACAATTTGCTGGCGAATATTCCTTAGGTTTCAAATCGCTTTTTAATGTCATACACAGACGTCTGAGTTGGAGTCTTCTAGCGTGCAAGAATTTCTAGCTTAAAAATGCATTTGGCTTCCATTTTGTCGTCTTTGAAGATACAGACAATATTTATTTCAAATGATTATTTGAATATAACAGAAACTCACTTTTGTAAAAACTCTATGGGTTACATGAATAATTAATAACTAAATTTTTGGCTATCTGCTACAATACATTTCTTCAAACGAGACCAGAAGCTATGGCAGCCACAGATTATTATTTAATGATCAATTAATGCCCATCCTCGTCTCAGAATCTGTTTGTTTTTTCCCAAAAAACATCCAAACAGTATATTTTTGGATGGCATTGTCAGTCTCATGGGAGGGGAGGGGGTCCCATCTTGTTGTCATGCATAATTTTTGTTTGGCTAGGTCTTTTGACGGTTGTTATGGACTCCAAGTCATCGGCCCATTGGCTGTATGGAAACCATTGGATCAAAATCCATTCATTCGGAAATATTTTCATCTAAATCATACCTATTACGGGCAAAATTGCATTTTCAAGCCTGCAAAATCGTGCTTTCCGAGACACCGACGACAACCTTCATTGTCTTAAAATGAAAATACGCCAGAGTAAATCAAGGACTCTTTGTCTTTGATGTTGTTTCTTCGGTATGTCTACAGCTACTGAAACGTGTTACACCTCTACAGAAAGCTCTATACAAGACAATTCTTTTTATTTGATTTTTTAAATATAAATTATTTAATTTTGAAAAAAAAAAATAACATAAATCAAACCCCTCCCAAAATATGATCCTGCGGACGCCCCTGAGTAACTACATGTGATTGAGCTCATGAAAAAGAATGAGCAACACTGAAGATGATCTATATTAATAAAGCAAATCTATAATAAATAAGCTGGGCGTATCTGTTTGTCGACGCCTAATAAATCTGATAAGGAAGAAAATGACAATAGATAATTTATCTTGAATAGGACAAGCTAAAAATATACTCTTCCTTCTTAAAATATAAAAATAAATAGTTATATTTTTTTAGATTCTCGTTGTTTCCCGGGATCCCCTCTCAACGATAACTTCCCGGGAAATGAGAAGCCTTTATAAGATATCCACTTAAATAATGTATATAAATAGCAGTGAACTTGGAATGGAATTTAATAATTACATTTATATTAGAGAGAAGCGTCTTTAAAATTGAATTATGTCCCTTGAGAATAGGGATTTATTATTTATAGCATAGGTATTTAGGTGTGTTGAGACTTGGTCCGAGATCGAATAGGTATTTCAGTTCAATTCCAAGTGATTATTTATAGACTGATCTGAATAGATATTTCGGTCCAAACTTGTCTTTTCTAAATTTTATTTCAAGACTGAATTTTAACACGAGACCTGTGGTACGGATCGAACTTTGACGGAAATAGTTATCCAACAAATAAATCATATCTCCAATGTTTATAATTTTGATTTTTGGAGTTCAAGTAAAGTATAATATTCCAAAAAAGATTTCAGAAGAGTTTGAGTAGTTTTTAGATAATTGACCACTTTAATAAAGCTGAGATTTTTTTCGGGCTCGAGTAATATTCGAATCCAACACTACTTCATAATACTAGCTAGTCTTAGAATATTTACTAATTGTACCTTATAAGATACTACAGGGGAAGATTTTAAATCCGGAACAAGTTTAAACCTCAATATTTTTGGAATCCTGAGATCTATGTCTATGAACTCTTATCATCAGATTTAGCTAACAAAACTGTATTAATAATATACAAATTCTTGAGATGTCCTCCAAATACAAAAGCTGTTTCTGACGATCTTCCCGGAATTAGTCATTGAACGAGCGTCGGCCACGATTGAATTGATTAAACCAGTTTTTCACAGAGCTATAGGATTGTGCTTTATCGCCATACAAAGATTTTAGTTCGTCAATACACTCTTGTCATGATAATCCACGTCGTAAGTTGTGAAAAATGATCGCACGAAAATGTTCACAACCTAATTCCATTTTTTTGCCAAATTAATTTTTTCAACTCAATGTAAACAACACAAATGATGGCCATACGTCAAAACATTTTGAGTACGATTATGCTACAAAAATGTCAAACTTACGAAAGGAAATGTCAAATTGGACCTGGCAACACTTAGTGTAGCCTAGGCCAGAAATATATATAGCAGCCTACGTATTAAAAATTATAATAGGTACATTTAAGTCCACGGTTTCAGACTGTCTAGAGGGACCGAGTACGAATACAAGTGTTGACTCCCGGGAAAACAGAATCCCGAGATCCCCCGAGATGAACCCAAATACCTACATACTTAAGTAAATGTACTATATACCTAAATATGCAAGTAATTTATCATGCATATTTCAAAGTGAGAGAGATTCATAGGTTTTTTCTGCTTTTTACTCCCATTACTCATTCATTCATTCACAAAGCCACAAATATATATATATATATTATTTCCTTCTTAAAAGATGTTTTTAATCTATCATTCATGAAAAAGGAGCATCCATTCCATAATCCAGAAGACATTCATAAATTACAAGTCATTTAACAAGAGTCAAACTGGAGATTATAAAATGAAATATATACTTGAAATGATCAATTATAGTCTTAATTGATTTTTCTATACAGATACAAATCTACATTTTGGTCAAAGACCATGGAACAAAATTGAATGCACTTAAACAATCAACTCTAATGTCATTGGTCCTGAGAAAGTGTATCCCAAAAATTTGGAAATGTGACTGCATTAGACTGCAAAAAGATATTCTTAAAATATATAGAACGTAATATTACGTTAAATTGAAAACTGATTTAACTATAGTTCGTCGCATGATGTCATCGTTCCTCATTTCTAAATAAGTTTGAGAATATCCATAATATTTTTTTTTTTTTTAAACGGGTTCAAGCTTGCTTGCCGGATTGTTCTACTTACCGAATTAGATCATTTTTAAAAAAGGAGTCATTGATCGAATTGTAACACTAATACGTAAATTAAACTTGGTAAAGAGACGATTTTGGCTTGATTTTTTTTTTCCTTCTCTTGACATATAACTTTTTTAATAGGTCAAGGATTACTAGAGAAAAGGAAATCAAATTTAAATAGCAAGTATACAAACTCAGGCCTATATTAACAAGAGAAAAGGGAGAGTAAATGAAGAAACCATTTTCTAAGGATAAACCATATAAATCTATCCTTTTTTATAAAATATTTTAAAATTAAAACAGTTTCATGTACTAATATTGCCTGGCTGGGCCACTTAATTTCATATGCAAGTATAATTTAAATAAAAAGGCAAGCTTCAATTGAATAAATATTTGTATTAAAACTTGGAGCCAACAAAGAATTCAGACCCTGTATGTACTGAATATACAGGGTGGTCCGGATAACTCGGGATTTTTTTCTTTAATGGATGATATCATTCCTCTCCACGAAGAAAGGTATGAGGTCAGGCTGAGCAAAGGGCAATGAGTAAAATTTTATATATTCAATCCTTCTTTCGAGTGTCGACTCTGAATAAATTATCATCGGCCATTTGCTGGAAAACAATCAAACGTTATAATAACAAAGAAACAGAAATAGACAGAGGTCCGCAACCACCCGACCGTGAGTGAATTTTGACCGCAATCTTATCATGGAGAATCATCTTAATATAGGCATACTAATTCACCCTGACTTTGCAGCGATAGTTGTTTGGCCCTATGCCATGACACAACATAGTTATTTGCCCCCCTACTTTCAAAAGGTTACCGACCCTGAACTATAGGCATGAGTTCGTAGAAATGAAAAAAAAAAAAAAGGAAGGACTCCACTGCTCTCATTTTAGATGTTTTTGTCTAGGTACAATAAAAACGGACTTTGGTAAAGTTTGAGGCCTCTCAAGTCATTTTTTTGGGGTGGTATAGGCCATTTTCAAATGAAAAAATAGGATTTTTTTGGGGTCAAAAACCTCCTTTACCGTTCCAAATAAGATGTTATGCGTCAACAATTGTACTAATTATATTATGACTAGTACTTGGTTCATTATTAAAGAAATACTATGCACTTTTCTTTAATAATTAAAGTGTTCTAAATTGTACCAAATGATTTATAGGTTTTCTGTTTTATTGAACATAACAAAGAAAATTAAAACCCTAGATAAAGGGATAGTTGTTGAACAAAAAGGGAGGAGCCTTAGATAAAGTAGGGAAAATTGCATATCATTAGTGTTGTGTCAGTCCATATTTATTCGATCCAGTCCTATCTGTCCTTGAGATCGGTACTTTGGTTTGTCAGTATTAGAACCGATTAAAAACAGTAGAAATACAGTTCAGTGACGTCATTAAGGACCAAACTTTATAAGCTTTAGAACTGATATAAAGATTGAACTGAACAGGACTGCAGTATTTACTCCAAAATATGGAACCACAAAACACCGCATATCAATGTTTCGCACATCTTATATCCCTTAAATTATTAAAAAATAAAGTGCAAGGTGTAAACATAAACTTACAGCTTTCTTTTCTCTAGGCCAGTGTCCATGGAGGGATCATCATCCACTTTTTTGATTTCCGCTACTCGTAGAAGAGCATCCTCACTCTGTTTCCGTCGACGATCCTTCCAAACATTCAAATTCTACACAGAGAGAGAAAAAGGGAACATTAAAGAGGGTTTATAGTTTAAGCGTATATATTAGGGGAGTTTTTTTTCCACCACTTTGCTCGAATTTTAATTATGTCTAATGCAGAAATGTTGTGCAGAAAAAAACCCTTTACATTTTTTGTAAAGGCAGCATACCTTTATTTAGTCAATACAGATTAAAATTAAACATGATACTTTAAAATGAAAAGATAATTAAGATAGACATTTCTCTAACCCAAAAAAAATAATTGTTAATTTTTTTCATATGTCATCATTCTTTAGAGCGGAAGGAAATTATGAACATTTATAATTTCTTAACTGACAAATGTAAAAAAAATATGTATATTCCTACGTTATAACTAGAGTTGACACATTTGTAAGGGGAAAAAGAGCACGAGGAGAAGGCTGGAGCCAGGCATATGGTAAACCTGAATTAAGACCAATGTTAATATCAGCTACCTGTTATATGATTTTGCAGGGAGAAAATGACTTTCTGTATAAAGAGGAGAACGTTCTATATTTAAAATTGCGTTGGTGCAAGGAAAATGCTATAATAATAATAATTCAATTTATATAAAGAGTTTATAAGCAAAAAAGTCCAGTTTCCTTCCCACCAACATTGTATCCTAAGTAAAGGTCAATATACTTTTTATGAATAGATTGGATGCATAATTAAAACATACATCAGTTGGCCTTGGTTTAAGACCATTAGATCTAGAAATGTCGAAGAGAGAATACCAAAGGCATTGAGTAGTAGATTTACTTTGTACACAAATTCGTCCTTCTGAAATAGCAGGGATAGTCGACATTTCTGAGCGAATTTGGAGGCTTGGAAATATCCAGATGAAATAGTCACAATACAAGAATAAACTGGTTGCTTTTGACAAAGTTCTCACAGAAAAGCCACCATCATCAACAGATTTGAATCCACTGGATTATTATTTTTAGGGCAACATTGAGAGGAAGGACACTAAGCCCGGCCACGATCATCTACAGCTTCCATTATCCGTGAATGGATTTTTGTTGATTCTGTCGAAATTGTCAGAGCTTACAGAAGCTTCCAACCTCGTCTTGAGACATGTGTGGTCACTGATGCAATAATTTCTAATTTTGAATGTTTAATATTGTAGTTTTGGATAATTTAAATACAAATTTGTGATAGCGTTTCCGGTTTTACCGCAATTAGGCTATTTGATGCAGATCGGACTTTTTTGCTTATAAACACTATATATATTTATATTTTATTTTGCATTTTTTAACATTTACAACCAAGATAAACGAGAATGCTTACTGCAGAGGAAGAAGGTATCATAATGAATACCTCTTAAATAATGAACAAAAAAGAAGAAAGACCACATGTTATAACCGTTTTTCCTTTTCTAATTTTTAAACATTTTTTATTATTATTAGTACAAACATGTTAACTCTAGTTATGGCATGGTAGAACATTAATATTTTGCATAGAGGATTTCTTTACCGCATGACAAATTTTCCCGTAATATAAATTTGAAAAAGGTGGGGGAAAAACCCTGTCCTAATGTACTGATTTTGAAAATAAAATAATAGATTTACATTACTTACAGACTGCCAATCTGGTTCCTCCTCTGTTTTCCGAACGACTTCCTTGGTTTTCTTCACTTGTTCCACCTTCATCATTTGGGATTGAGCCGAGAGTAAAAGTGGGTTGGAGGGGATTTTAGTAAACTGCCCAGGATTGGCAGCGGGTTTGGAGGCCGTTATCGTTTTCATACGAGTAGGTATAAACTCATGATCCTACATAGAAAAATAAAAGATTGCGAATAAATTGTAAATAGCTATAAAATGTTATGATAAGACTTTATCATGGAGGCAATTAACAGGAAGACAAGGCCTTTCCTCATTTTATCAGCAAATGTGTCATATTTAACTGATAGGAAACATACAAATTAATTAATTAATCATCGCCATAAATAATCATATATGATTATGGATGTAAATACCTTCCTTCCTTAATTAGTGTTGTGTCAACGAGATACAACCGAATCGAGTCGTTAAGGATCGACTCGAATATATATATTAAACAATGGGAGGGAGAAATGATAGGTTTACTCATCCATAGGTGTAAGAAATGAGGCGAGGACAATTCTCCACCTTCAATTGAGAAAAAAACTTTTCTAAAAAAAAAAATCATAGTCTCAAATATTCGAGTTAACTCCCCTCCATAAAAAGTGATCCTCTCCTACATATATGTATACATGTCCATGATCGTCCATTCACTAATTTATCTTGTACAAATTTTTAAGTATTCTTTGGTATTATCACACATGGTATTCAAAACGGTCAAACAGATCAGTCTTAAATTTACCAATTAAACGTATAAAATAACCAAGCATGTTCATATTATATCATGATGTGCCTAAGAGGCCTGTTTTTAACCAAAATAAATCTTATTTTTTCTTCTTTCTTTCTATGTCTCTCTCCTTCTCTCTCTCTCTCTTTCTTCCCTCTTGTTTTCTCCCTCCATATTTTTCTACATCCCTCTCTCTCAGTCTATTTTCTTCTACCTTCATTCTTTGTTTCTATTCCCTTCTATTTATCACTGCAACGTAGTTACCCTCTGCTAGTATTCAATAAACCACATTCTGTATTACCAGCCTAAATTTCAAGTAGGCTATTATGGCGATTTTTTTAGCTTTATGAACACTTATGAGAAGTGATGTGTCAGTCCTTATTTATTAACTGTTAAGTCTCGGTCCGGTTCAGTTCATTCCTGAATATCAATACTAAAAAGATATAAAGTTCAGTCCTTGATAACGTAACTCGACTTTATTTCTTCTTTTTTAATCAGTTTTAGGTCTGACAGTCTCAAAGACACGTCCCAAGGACTTAAAGTACTTGACCGAATAAATAGGGACAGTCAGAACACTATTTATGAGCGAATATTTTTTTAGTAACTCAAAGGATTGGATAATTCGTTAGAAAACTGCAGTTATGTCTATATCATCTATCTTAGTGATGAAAATTGCAAAGTCTATTTATTCACTATGTAAATATGAAGGAAACTCAGATTTTTTCGATTTTGAAAATCAGCTCACCCACCATTTCATTCGAGTCGATAATAGTTGTTCTAGTTGACAAAGGACTATCCTCAATAAACGTAGAAAAATTCCATGCTTCCCCTCCCCCTCGACTCCTTAACATGATTGCAGATTATTTTAACTTAACTTTCTCTTAATAAATAACCATCATACATATTTTTTTATTTAAGAGAGAGAAGGGAAAAAATATACCTGTTCATAATCAACCGAATATCTATCTAAGGTTAGTGCTTAAAAGCGTGATACAAAAATAAAATGATAAAAACCATTCGGATAATCAAATATTTTATATAAAAATATTCAATAATATGCAGGAAATCACCCAAAATAGGTAAATATGAGATATAAAAAAGGCAGAAGAAAATTATAAATAACATTCCATCATCAAATCTTGCTTGCGCAAGATTTGACCCCCGAAAAATGGACAAAAATTGATAATAAAAAAAACTTAAAAGGATACTACAGTAACCCCTCGACACACGACTTTGATTCCCTCAAGAACGGAGCTTGTAAGTTCAAACCATTTACTTTATCACATAAAAACTAACTTTTAAAGATTGCGTATGAAACAGCTTCTTGATAAACGCTTATTTTTTTGGAAATAAAACTTTGCATGTAATTTCAAATTTTTGCTCAGAATCCCGCTCGTATCTCAAGGTATTCCTGTAATGACATTTGTGAAAAGAATTATCTTATGCTTTTTAATACTTATTTAGAGAGAATACACAAAAACTTCTCGTTGACTTTTAGAAAATGATAGTTGTTGTGTCTCTGTGGTCCAAGACCGAATTTTTGTTTTGGTTTGGTCTGAAGGGATGTTTTTTTTTAAACTATCTGGACCAATGTCTTTTTTCCAAAAAAAAAAAAGGTCATACTCAACAAATTTCTTATCTTAAAAGAAAAAGGAAAAAAAAAGTTGTTAAGAAATCTCTTTGCCAACTCTTAAAGCAATTTAATTAGGTCTCAGACTACCTTGTGTTTAATTTCCAGAACGAATCCAAACACTATATAGATGTGGCGTTATAACCAGGCCTGAACAGACATGCATGTAAAAAACTAGTCAGACTAGTGCAGGGTGGCCTTTTTCTTGCCCGTTTGGCGACGTAATGCTGTACCTTAAATATCGCATGTACACAGGTAATTTTGGTTTCAAATCATGGGTATTAGGTTGTGTCAACATCTCATTCGTCAAATATACATTGAAAACAAATTTTATAAAAATTTACATCAACTACATACATCATTGTAAGACAGTTTGATACTTTGAATGCTACAAATTAGTATGTAAATTTTGGTCTTAATTGTTTAAATAGTTTTTAAATCTCTCCCCCCCCCCCTCCCCTCCAATTTGAATGACTGACGCAGGTATATGATTTTCTATTCTATATACCCACTGAAGGTCAATTATGTCCGACTGTCAATGGAAATTAACTTCCTTTTCAGGTATTTATGTTTTCTTTGTTTATGGCAGTAATAATTCCCATCATTTTCACTAAGCGGAGCTCCTGGAAGTAATTATTTTTTGAGTAGGGGTAGCTATTTTTGCCCGAATATTTGGGTCTATGATTTTTCAAATACATTTATTAGAGAAAAACAAACACTTATTGATTACCTCAGAGACACTGGATTATGTATTATGGAGCCCCACGTAGGAATCACTGCTCCATGGAAATAACCAACAAGTCAAGTCACTGAACCTCATGCATGAAACTCCTTCACTTTTAAATTGTATATTGGGGTTATTTATAATTTGTGCATTGAACTACCTATGAGAATCCCTCTTTTGGCTCCTCTTATATGTGTTGGATCGGTCTATCAATCCTAATTAATTTTGTCAGTTCTAGGACCGGTCCTTATCAGTCTTATATAGTAACTACAACAGCGTTAATGGCGTAGTTGCTAACTACGTCATTTCAAAAGTTTTATCATAACCACTTCCCAGGAGACAAGATACCTGAAGTTTAAAGATGGAGGTGTATGGCTAGAACGTGTAATACTTAAGTATTACACGTTCTAGCTATTATTCATTAATTTTTCGTGTTTATTTTCTTAAATCCTAACTAGAAGTGAAGAAAATAAAAAGATGGCTGTACTGTAGAACTGATGAATGGTGAAAAAGACGGGACCGATTTGAAAAAAGAATGATAAGAATGAAGTTCTAGGACCGATTCAACAACACATCTTATGCCTTTCTTTATATAGGTATCAGGGGTGTCCACAGGAATATATATATACTTTTTTTTATTAAATTTTTTCGAAAAATATTTCCAAAATAAGCTATTAATAAAAAAGTAAATTATTTAGAAAAAAAATTAGATTTTTTTTTTTTTTTTAATTTCAAAAATCTACCTGTTCACAACAAATAAAGTTTTTAGAAAAACATAAAGCTTCAAATATTAAATTTTTTCGAAAAAAATTTAAAAATTACACAGGTATTCACAAAAAAATTAAATTATTTGGAAAAAATTCAAAATATTAAATTATTTTGAATAAAATTTAAAATATTTAGCTTTTTGGAAAAAAAAATCACAAATCCACACCTGTTCAAAACAAAAAACATTTTCAGGAAAAAAATCTTCAGACTTTAAATATTAAATTCTTGAAAAAAAAAATGAAAATATTGAAAAAAAAGTTATATTAAATTTACTTGTAAAAAGCAAAAATTCCTTCAATGCCCCCGCGGACGCCCTTAAGTATGATGGGTGTAAAACTTCTCACTGAATATATGGAATCAGCACCTCTCTTGGAGAGGAAGAGGTGTAAAATAGAGAAGACCCCATCACGAAAATTAACTGATTCCTTCATGAGTAGTTCATATATATTGCAGTTAGTTTTCACAGACATTAGGCATGGAATTTTAATTATGTTCCATTCATTCTCATTCCTATCAAAACAGCCCACCTATGTGGTGTATTTATAAGTATCTACCTAGGTACAGAGAGTCTGAGAATCTTCACTCTACCTACTCCAATGGACATTTTATCATTTATTTTTGTGTGTTCTTTGTGGAAGAGAAATTTGGGTGCTATCATCTTCATCGAGTAAAAGAAATAAAAAATTACAGTTGTTCCACCAAAAAAAAAAAAGAATGTTTAATAATGAAGAAGAAAAAACAAAAAACTATTGAGGCAGGGCCTAATTTGTAAGTCAGTTAGTCAGACAAACAAATAATATTTATTATTAAAGTAGAAATTTGGGCGTTTCTAAGCATGAATAGGGAATTATTATAGCATATATATTGATATTATTTCCTTCCTAATGGAGCACTACTTGAAAAGACTATAATTAGTTATAAAAAAATAGGAATTAGTGACTCTTACTAGAAAATTTAATATTTGAAATTTAATTTAATTTTTCAATTTTTTTTCTAAAAAAATTAATTGCCCGTGAATAGATACGGACTTTTGAAATATTTCTCTGAAAAAATTTAAATTTGATTTTTTTTCTAAGAATTTTATATTTCAAATTTAATTTTTACATTTTTTGTGAAAAGCTATGGACTTTTGAAAAAAATTCTTGGAAATTTAAGTTTTTGAGAAAATGTATGGCTTTTGGAAATTTTCCTCCGAAAAATTTAATAATTGAAATTTTTGAATTTTTTCCCCAATATATCTGGAGTCTCACTTATATACAAATTAAATGTAAAACTTCATTATACATTTTTATTTTTCAAGAATAAAAAATCAGAGCCCTAAATAATATGAGTAGTCATTTTTCTTCTAGTTATTCCATCCCAATAAATTTCATTTTTGTGAACAGGTCTAGATTTTTGAAATTTTTTGTGAATAGCTATGGATTTTTAAATTATTTTTTCCCAAAAAATTTAATATATTAAATTTTTTTGTGAATAGCCGAGGATTTTGAATTTTTTTTTTTCATAAAATTTATTTTTTCAATTTTTTCTCCAAACATTGTAGTTTTTGGATTTCTTTTCAAAAAAAAATCCAAAAACCAAGCCCCGGCCCTTACAAAAAAATATAATCCTATGGAGGCCCTTGATGTAGGTACTTATTCAGAACCTTGGCTCAGTCCAGTGCTTTCCTACTTGTCCGTCCATACAGAAGGTCAAATCGATTCCTTGTGACGTCATTGAGGTTGTTTTTCTTTCCTATTTTAATATCTCTGTTATATATACACTGTTGTATCGATCTCAAGACCGACTTCCTAATTATCTTTTCCCTTTCGTAGAGAGTATATTATAAAAATTTAACAGCTGAAATGACGGTGTTAGTGACTACACCATTTCAGCTGTTGTAGTTACCATAAAACTTATTAGGGCGGGTCCTAGGACTGACAAATTTTATGAGGATCGGACTGAAAGGAATGCAGTCTTATTAGTTTTTGAAGACCGATCCAACACTCTACGTAATGGCAATGAATTATAATGACCATGTAAAAATATAATGTTCGTTTTATATTGCATTATAATGAATAAATGAATATTTCTTGCAAGTTATATGGAATGGTATCATATAACTTATTTGGGTAAATAAACAATTGATTCGGAGAAAAGAAGCAGAAACGCCGGCATCTAAAAACAAAATACGATGTGTAATGCCGAGTACTATATCAAATAGTAGAATTGAAACTCTGAGTGAGACAGATTTTTTTTTTTTTTTTGGGGGGGATGAAGGTTAAGAGATCTGGAACGATATTCAATTTTTTTTTTTTTTTGCAGTTTGAAATTTCAATCGTAGACCAACTTCCTTTGCTGAAAAAAAGAAGATGTTTATCTTTTCGACTTTTACTCAGAGATCCATCCAGACGGAACTTGCACAAAATTATTTCCATCTTACAAAACGGGTTTGGGATTTTCAGATCCAACACTACTACTAAATAAATAACCAATACGTCCAACACCACTACGTCAAACAAAAAAAATGGCTTATCGATGACGTAACCTCAAAATATCTGAGCTAATCACTCATAACAAAATTGTCATAATAAAACAAGGAAGAAGTTAAATTTATTTTTATTTATACAATTAAAAGTCCACAAACTTCCGAGCTAGTCCCTGACCCTACTTCAAACAAAAATCATTTAGGTGAGAAATACCCTTGAGGACACTTTTGTGCTATGCTTTTATTAGGAAATGCACCGAAATACGGATTACTCATTTTGAAACAGGATGGAATATATTGATGTCGTGACAATACTAATTAATATCTATAAGAAATTATATGTATATCGTAGCTATTACATGACTAAATAACGAATTAATCTACTTGGAAGAAGAATAAATTTTGCGAAAAATACCTAATTTGTGAAAAATAATTTCATTTTTGTTTAATTAAATTGTAAATTGATAGACATGCTGTTAGTAATACATGGAGTATATTAATATTATCTTCATATTATCTAGGATTACATTGCAAAAAATGTGTATATTTATACGTATCTACTACTAACTAGTAGAAGAATAAGAGGGACTAAGGGGTGTGCAAAAAACATCAAAGCAAACAGGCAAACAACATCATTCTCTTCTTACCTTCCTCACATAATTATCAAGAACTTGTCTTTGACTCTCAGTGGAAGAAGCATTAGAGTGTCTATCTTCGAGGCTCTCAGAGGAGCGATAGTGTTCCATTGTGTATATGCGGTTTGCAGGAGACTCCTCCATGCTTGACTCTATCCCGGGCATTTCATAGAGAAGAGCTGATCTTTGTGCAAAAATACAAATCAGAGATGCTGAAAAATTTCAAAGAAATAGACCTCATTTATTTTATAATGTTAACAAAATCCTTTGAATTTTCTCTTTATTTCTGTCTAAAAATGTATCATGATTAGTGATGAGACTCGGTCAGCATAAGTGATTTTTACTAGACCCATAATTCGGTCCAGATCGAAATCGAGGGAAATTTAAATCATAGTCGGATTTTTTTCCCCTTATAAAATGACGTGGTACCCGATCGAGATCCAATTATGTACTTTTGTAGACCAAATTTTACTATGAGACTTCTCCAGGCCCAAGTTGGACCGAATTAATTAAAATGATAGATTTCCAGACCGAAACCCATCACTAATAATTATTTATAGACTATATAAAATTATAAGGTACAAATAACATTTATTGAATGTAGTTAGTTTTGAAGAAAATAAAAGTATAAATCTCTTGGATACAAGGAACTGAATTTATCCCTCCAACAGAGAGAGAGAAAAAAAAAACAAAAGAAATTAATAAATATAAAAATTTGTCAGGATTTTGATTCAATTTTCTTTTAAGAAAAAATTATATAGTACTAATAAAAAATATAAAAGAGACCATCTGTTATATGTATTTTTTAATGAGGAATTTAACGGATCAATGATCAAAGGAAGGAGAGAGAGAAGGGGTTGGTCGATACGTCGGTGGGTTGTTAAGAGATGGTTAACAATGGGTAATAAAAAAGGATTTCGTTGTTGATTCGAATCAGTTCACATGAATAGATCAATGGGAAGAAGCAGAGGATTTGTTGTACAGTTATCAATCATTTGAAAATTGCTGAGTTAATCTTAATTACATATCAATAGATCGCTCTCGTAGAGTTCAAGGACAGGGAATCCTACATTCATATGTTTAATTCAATCATCATTTAATTATCCCTTTAAGACATACACAAGTTATAATCATTATATAATTAAATAATAATATTTGTAACTAGCACATACAAGGTCTTGTATACCACCATAGGTATGTAGGGGGTAGGATCCCTTCGTCCCATCCCATCTTTAAGGGCCTGTCAAATTAACTGATGACCTTTGCATGGAAATCCTTTCCGACATATTTTGGTCGTACATATATGTGTACCACCCTAAGGACGAAGACATCTAACAGGGTGCATATCTAAAATTACTTTATCAAAAGCAATGGATCTAAAAGGGCCACTTAATTATGTAATCAAAGTACATACAAATGAATGTACTTAATAAATAGTGATAATGTCTTTATCTGACATTATCTTTCAATAATTGTTTTATTATCACTGTTTGTTAGTGCTTCATATGGATTATAGAACTTGTTAGGGTGGGGTAGGAGTAAATGAAATCATAAATAAGACTTCTTAATGAAACACCACTCAGATAGAGAGAGAGAAAGGGTTAAGAAACTATATATTATTACTACGACATAATTGTTCCTTGTTCTCTAAATAAGCTATTTCTCTTATATTTTCAACTTTTGATCCAAAGTAGGTCAGAGATGGAGCAGCAAACTCCTTCTTTTCTTAACAGCACTCAGCTATTTTTATTGTAATTTTTATGTGTTAAGTTTGTTGTACGATACAGGGAGCTAATGCCACATTCTAATTGTATAAATATTTGTATTACAGCTTGGAGCTAACAAAGAATTCAGACCCTGTATTACTGAATATACAGGGTAGTCCAAATAAATTGGAAAAACCTTTAAAAGGCTTATAGCGAACGAACTAGATGGGGGTAACCCCATTTTCTTTTAAATCATTTGAAAGCTACATTTAATAACATTCAATTATTTATAATGAGATTCGCCTTTCTTGATAACCTCGGCCATACGGAGCCAGAAGCATTGACAGGCCTGTGCCACCTCGTGCAGATCCAACTTTGCCATGCCATTGTACGGGTAATTGACTTCTACAGGGCCTCCATAGACGAATGATACATGACACAGGCTTCATGCTCAGTCCTACACCAGAGAAAGAAATCGCATGGGTTCAGGGCTGAAATCTGGGCTTCAAAAGAGAGGATATTTTGTGGGTAAGACATCCTGCACTTTGTTGGCCTTGTAAACCGGTGTCTTCTAGAAGCTGTAATTTCTTCCTTGGGCTACTTTATCCATCCAGGGAATGTAAATTAGAAGTGCAAAACCAGAACAATAGAAAAGTACCTCTGCAAGACTGCCAAAGCTTCCGGCACCGAGTGGCCGAGGTTATCAAGAAAGGCGGATCTCATTTTCAATAATTAAATGCAGCTTTCAAATAATAAACATTGTAGGGTTCTTTGTTCGTTATAAGCCTTTAAAGATTTCCCCAATTTATCTAGATCGCCCTGTAGAATATATATAAAGCTTCTTGAAACATTGTCCAGATACTTCCTAAAATAATCACATCCGTCTTATTCCCATTCCAACAAAGAGAAGACAAAATTAATTTGGATTCCTTAGATCCTCCAATAATATTGTAAATAAAAGATTTCAATTAATTATCAATTTGAATAGATAATAATTACCAACTACTACATGTCCCTCCCAAATCTATATCTTCTTTTGTTGGGAGGAGTCCTTGTTTATTTTTGATTCATCCCTGGGGAATAGTCCCCATTATACACTTAGCATTATCTATAACTATGAAGCCACTCTTTTTATTAATAAAACAGACAATTAAAACATGTACTTTGTACATATAATAATGGGAGAGATATTCAAGGATATGATAATGGTACGGAGGGAACTAATACCTCAAAAGAATTATAAATAGTCCTTGAATCTTCTATTACTAAGTCATGTATATATACTATAACAAGACTTCTCAGGAGAAGGATCTCCTGAGGTGACTTTTATTACAACTATTGATTAGTATAAGGGATTCAATGTGAGGTATTGATGATCTGTTATTCTCTCCATGAAAAGGCATCAATGTTGTCCGTTGTCAAGACAAAAGCAAGCTAAAATGAGTCTAGATTACATTTGTACTCATCAACAAATAATGATAGTCCGTTTATTCAGACACACTATTCTAATTGATCTTTGGGAGACGCCACAAATTGAAGAGTAACAAAAATCTATTGTCACAATGAAAGAATTATAAATGTATATATTCTATATACGAAATGTACCTTATCGGGGCCAAATAATGTCTCATAAATCAAATGAAGGTTGTTAAATATAGATAACATTCTTGAGCATTGTAACTCATACCAGAAACGTGAATGCAATGCCTACTATTGACACAAGTATGTATGTATATGAAATATGATGCCAAAAATAAATTGGACATTTCCCATTTTCTTCTTGATTCTTGTTGAAGATTGTTTTTGTGTAATAATATGATATGATGTAAAATCTTTTCCAACCCCTCTTCATACTCCTCCTCAAAAGACTTTGAACTTTTTACAAAAGTACTGACAATCCTAGAATGTGTGTCGTTCGTGTTGAGGGAAGGAGGGAGGGAGGGATGGGGTAAGAGAAGAAGAAAAAGTGTTTTCTTGAAGGATGAGGTCAAAGAAACTTGAGAGAGTGAGCATCTAAAGATTTCTTGAATCCAGTTTGAAATGTCTGTGTGAGGATTTGAAGGGAATGAACTTGGGAGGGAATTAAGGAAGGAAGGAAGGAACCAACAGGTCGGATTTAATATTATTGGAACCATTTGTGTTATTTTGTTATGGTTATCCAAATAACCAAAAGAGAAAATGAAAGAAGGAAGACTAACAATAAAGAACTAACTAGAGAGAAGAAGGAAAAAGTGGTTGGCCGTCGTTTCCCTTTTTATCAAGACTGAATAACAATCCAATGTTATTTTTTTAAAAAAATGAGTATTCTTACCTGTAGCTAAAGGAAATATCTCTCACCACACTATTTGACAAAATTCTTATTACTAATTAATTTATTTTGTCTATCAAAAAAACAACACCAAGTTGACAATGTCTCGTATGCAGTTAGAACTAAACTAAAAAATGAAACCAATATCGGAGACGAGCGAGTCAGCTACGTGACCCGGAGGGAGCAAAACTGAATACATCCATAGAATAATTTTTTCTTCTTTTCTTTCTTTCCTTATTTTGAATTACTTCACATATAGACAGTGAGAATTATTAAGGGTCGCAGGCGCAAAATACGGACCTACACGCACGCCTTTCTTCTTTTTATAATAAATATTCTATGTTGAATTTAAAATTATGTATGTTCGTTCTATTCTTTTATATGTATATACAGGTAAAGGAGGGGCAGAAGCACTCAAGGTGGCCCACGCCAAAATGCCACCCTTCTCCCGCTCTCTCTCTCTCTCTAGCTTGCTCACAAGATTTGTGTATATGTGTGTGTGTGTATATTAAATATCGGTCCTACAAGTTACAACTAATATATTATTATTGTTACTCCAATACTATGTTCAACATTCACATTGTACTAGTGTCTTCTACACATTTCTTAAAAATAGGTTTAAGACATTTTTGTACAGGCAGCTAGAGTAGCTTCTTCTTCACCTTCTACTATTCTATTATTCCCCTTCTTCATTGGCTAAAGTTGTCGTCTCCCTCCTGACACTACAGAAGCTTTTAGAATCAACTATATATGTATTACATTTATAGTACCTTGCCACCTTTTGGTCATTCAGACTCTACTGGTTGTTTACAAATTCTTCCTTGTTTGATAAATAATGCCTCTGTGCACGTGGCTTGTGCTATGCACTTTAAACGTAGGATTGTATATATAAGTTTTTTTAGGGGGCTTTGTTTTTGGATTTTTTTTGGAAAAAAATTAAATATTTAATATTTTGGGAAAAAGCTTCAAAAATCCACAGTTCTTGGAAAAAAATTTAATTTATTGGAAAAAAAAATTAAATTTAAAAAACATCTCAAATATTAATTTTTTTGAAAAAAAATCAAAATTTATGGCTATTCACAGAGAGTTAAATCCTTTGGGGAATAAAAATGATATCTAATGTTCTAGTCAAAAGTTAAAATTCCTTTATTTGGGCTTGGGACCTCCTGTCAAATTTATATATCTTAAAAATTGGTTTAATGCATTTTTTTTTTTACAAGCAGCTGCAATAGTTTATTTTTCACTGTCTAGAGTTGTCTCCTTCCTGACACTGCATAAGATTTTAGAATCAAATATGTATCTAGCTGCATTTATAACATATTTTGTGCCCTCTCGGTTGTTCACAATTATCCCTTGTTTAATAACAACTATGACTTGTGTTGCATGGACTTTAAAGGCCTTAATAAAAGGAATAGAATGAGCTAATCCGGAGTTAATATTCGAAACGGACTAAAACACAGTAACCTGCCAATTTATTATGTGTTTTTTCATCCCCATTTCCAATTAAAGCAAATTATTATTATTATTTTCAAAGCAATATTTTTTTGGGTGGAGTCAAAAGCTCAATTATTTTTATTAACAATCATAATTATCCCTTATAGCTCGATCCGACCGCATTGTCCATTAATTAGAAAGAAATCAAATCTGCTTTTCATTTGAGTCATATAAATGTAAAATGTGTGCACTTTTCAATATATTTTACAAAGAATGATGACAAATATCCGTTCTTGGCACTGAAATACTAAGTACTTCGTACTCAACTAATGGAGTGGAAGGACCATCTATCAACCCTTCAGATATACCGTCCATGCAAAGTTCTTATTTCATACTCATATTTATTGCTAACAATCGACTCTTTTAACAAATTTTTATTTTATTTTACTTACATAGGTATAATATACGCATTTCTGTGTACGACTTATGAGTATCTAATAATTTAAAAAGGGAATTGTCCTTGTGAATGCTGCTCAAGTACCTAGTAACTTGCAAAGGTCCAATGCTCTTTACAATAACCTAAATATTATCTGTATCTGCATTTGAAAAACGTGTTTTGCGTAAATAGCAAGTGCTTGGTCTATCCACATCACACCCTAACATAATATTCTGCGTATAAGTCCGCGTAGAAGAGAGTTACCAAGTGTTACAAACCGGGCCTTACTTATTTTTTAATTACAGATTCATGCAATACAAAATACATATACTTGCTCATGAAAAGCTCTTAACATGCTTACATGGGAATGATAAAGACAATTTTTAAGGGTTATATAATCATTAATCACTTATAGTTATAATCAACCAAAAAAACAACATGGGACCTACAATACATAAGGGTGATCCATCAAGAAACTATATATGTATATCGAATGAACTTCTTCGAAAGATATACTATGAAAAAGTCAAACCACGTTAAGATATTGAAGTATGGAAGAGAGGAATCATGAATTAATGAGGCCTTCCTTTTCTTTTTACCTGCTAATGTACATTGGGATAGGACGTGTATTGGTTGAAGGCCTGAGAGATGCCTATTTTCATAGATATACATGTGAAATAGCAACAAAATATTTGAAATGTTGCATGGTAGGTTGGTATCTTAAGAATGGCACTATTTGAAGATTTAACCCATAGAGAAATAAATACATAGAGGCCGTCAAAAGATGGATGAATGAATGTACAAAGATACTGGCCGATACAAAGCGTATAAAATGACGTCATATTTTTTCTTCTTCTTACATTAACAGGTTAAGAATTTTATTGATTTAATAATCCGCAATATGAACTGTTTGATGTTCATGGTGGGACCTTCATTTAACAACCAGCACGTTTTTTTAAATTGATTTTCTACAAAAAGAATCCTTTAATTTTAATAAAAACAAATCCCTATTGAAAGTTGAATACAAAAATACTATAAGTAATTCAAAATAATCGCCTTTGGTGTCAATCTTCGACTCGACCTCGGAAACGGGAGCATGTATTGATAACATTCTCAATTGGGAAATTCCATAATTTTCCCTGGATCCCGGAATTCAGCTCGGATTCTGTGTTGCGTGAGGATCTGTTGGTGTGTCGCTCAACTGCGCTACACTTGGTAGTTGAGGTCTGATGAGCTTGGAGGTCAAAACCTTCTGGCTAGCCACCAAAACAACCCCCTACGAGCACATGCACAGATGTTGCAGGTGATCAAAGCTCGTCGTTAAACAACGACCGCACGCTGTGCAAGAATAGCCACTAGGACAACCTCTATGCTGTCTACCCCAGAACGCTTCTCAAATATTTTACACTGACAGAAAGTAGACTATCTGTGAAAAAAATCAAATTACTTCACTGCATCAATTTATCATGATGTACATATAATTTGGTTTGAGCTTGAATTTTCAGATTGCATAGTGTATCAGTCATAGTTATTGTTTAAAATCCTATTTGGTTCTGCCGCGATACTAGCGCCATGCATCTGCAGACAAGTCATACCAAACATTCAACTGCCCCTATTCCAAATAGAGAAATAATTTTCTCCTCTGACTGACTGACCAATGGATTTTTAATAAAATAAAGCCATCCACTGATTTCCTTTAGCTGATGTTGAAATTTTTATACCCATTGCCATGGCTGATTTTCATTGCAGCAGGCTGAAAAGTTTAATTTACGAGGCTAGCTACGGATTTTTGAAATTTTTTTGCTGTGGTTTTTCAATTTTTTTTTTATTTCCAAAAACATTTGGAAACAGTGCAATGATTAAAACTGTGCATATCATTGATGTTTTTAAGACCATGTTAGCCGAGACCAAGATTTTAAGGCACCGAGAAAACGTCAGTAGTTGTATGTCAACTTTCCAGAGGAACTTTGATTTTTGGCTCATGTTTTTTTTTTTTTTTACATTTACAACAAGGCCTTTTAATTTTGGTATCAAGAACTATGTATGCAATTGCCTTGTTCTCAATTTATATACAATAAATATAACTCTGAGTAATGAACCCATCTCGTTAATCACTAAATACCTCAAGGATCTTCCTTTCTCCCAACTGAAAATCTCTTGACATTTTCCATGCAGACGTAAAGGTCGATTCTACCTATTTTCGTATGTAATAGAACATTTAAAATAAAATAAGAAAACTTTTCTTTAATCATAAGACATGAAGAATAACAAAATACATATAATATAAAGAGATGAACGGTGAACAAAACATCCTCATAATTGATGGATGAAGAAGAATGATGAAATATTACACATTTGTAAAACTTATCTTGTATGAGTGTGTATATATTCCCTTATATGACATTTTATCCTGGATGTCGTCCAAATTATAGTGATGATTATTTACTACTAAGAAGGGGGCGAGAAAATGTTTTTAATTCTATTTTTTTAAATATTTAATATTCACACACCCTCACATAAATATTATAGGGTGGGAAAAAAGTAATTTCGCATTTCCCGCACTTTTTTAACTAAGCATATATTGTTTATCATTGGTCATATCCAAAGTTGTGGCTTTATCTGTCTAGCGGTTCAAGTAGTTCCAGTACTGGAACCGACAAAGTCGAAACGAGACCGCAATATATTGATTATCGGACTCGGTTCTTGTGCTTCTGTTCCTATAAAGAATATACAAAGAAAATACAATATAAATTATAAGAAATAAATTAACTTTAATCAATAAACACAATTTTTTTTTGTGCAATTGCAGCGTTTTATAATGATTTTTTACATCAGCGGTGGATACGGTTGTATCTGTGTTCCAAATTGATAAGAGCTTCTTATGGATCTGTAAAAGTGGTTTTAGGCACCCGACGGTGTAAATAAAAGAGGAAAGGTGCTAGGTATATTAAGGTCCACTACTAAGCTTGATAGACCCTTATAATATGATAACTTTAATATTTCTTAAGCCAGAGTTTCCCAAACTTTACTATGCCAAGGCCCCCTACCTAATACATTTTTAGCCAAGGTCCCCTTTATACTTTATACATGTGTACTATGTATGTGTAGACTGAAAGCAATCCTCAATTCTCCATCTTGCTGCGCGCCCCCTAGCCTTCCCTAACGGCCCAACTTTGAAAATCATTGTCGTAAGCAACCTTAGTTTTCAGGATCCCTGCTGTAACATGGGGCACTACGCACTCTATGTATAAGGTAGCTGCAGGCCTGTTTGTATTTAATATAATTTCCTTGACCTGAATTGTCTAGTTACGCCCCTTGTTGTAAGTTCCTTTAACCAAACTGAGCTTGTATAAAAAAGAAGCGAGACTGAAGACCGAGACCAAAACCGTTGAAATAAAAGAACCGAGACCAGGACTGATAGAATCACTGAACCTGAACTGGACCCAACCTTGGGTGTAAGCGTATATCACAAAAGCTTTTGGACATTATTGCGCGTGGTAGGTTTAGTTGTGAATTATCGTGCATCGATAATAGAGGTTGTAAAGGAAGAAATTTGGCATATTTTACATTTTTACTACATATGAAAGGAAAAAACGCGTTGAAAGCGACCAAAAAAATTTGCAATGTATACGGGGCTAATACTCTTTGGGTTCATCTTGCACAACATTAATTCGAGGGATTTCGTTCCGGTGCAGTGGAGGTAAATGATGTATCACGTAATAGAAGGCCTGTTGTCGAAACTGTTGATTTAAGGGAAATTGAGATAGACCGTCACGTTAGTAGTGTAACATCGTCCAGGAGCTGAATATTGATGATAAAACCGTTTAAACCATTTCCAAAAGGCTGGATATATAACGAAACGCGAATAAGAGAGAAATTGTCATTAAGACAACGCCAGGATCCACACATCTTTGATGACGCGGCAAAAACTCTGTGAGCTCGGATGGGAAGTTCTTATGCATCCATCCTACAGTCCGAACCTGCCACAAAATGACTACTACCTGTTCCTGTCTATAGCCTACGCGCATGAGGGTACAAATTTGGCCTCAATAGGGGCCTGTGAAAATTGGTTCTCCCTTTTTTTTTGCCAATAGGGACAAGGGCTTCTACGAATAGGGACTACGAAGTTGAATTATCGTTGGCAACAAGTTATCGAACAGAATAGGGCATATTTGGCTTAAAATAGGTTGATTGTAACAATTCTTAGAAAGCATTGAAATAAAACAAAAAATATAGAAAAGTACTTTTTCCCAAGCAATACAAAAATATTTACAGTTAAATCCGGATAAAGGAAACTGCTATTTTTCATAATTAAGTAGACTATATACAGATTTTTCTTCTATCCGAAGAAACCATCATTTCTGGATGCTTATGTAAATAAGTATTTTTGAAACCCTTCCCTTTCGAGGCAAGCGGTGAAATTATATTTGAAATTAAACATATTTCTTTTAGTCAAGGTTAAATAGAAATACAAGGTTCTACCATAACGCGTTTACGACTTATGTTTGACTTCCACCACGCAATTAATATTGACGTCATAGTGTATGAGTGGTTGAATATTTTGTCAAGATCTGTTTTTCCTACCGGCAGCCGGCACGATATATTAAATTGAAAATTATAGCAATAGTGACGTCATTGCCCAGCAGTCGGTACAATACATCAGATTGAAAATTCTACCAAGCCTGATTACATGATGGTCGTCTAACCTTGTATTTCTATTAATCTTGTCCTTTAAAATGCATTTTTAAAACAGTTTCACGAAAGAAAGGTGATCGCATAGAAATGTTAACACCGCGATGATCAATTAAAGAATGAACGAAAACAAAGAAAGAGCACATGCACCAATCGTTATTCCTTTTCTAATCGCTAAACTGTACAAACATCCCATCAATTTGTATAATACGAATATATTATATTTTCTAAATCCTTTTTAAGGTACATTGTAGTGCTGTTTAAAACATAGATGGCCACCTCTATAAATTTTCACTTTTCAGTTTACTATTTTTACTTAAAAAAAAGAAACCCGTCAGCCGTGACGAAGCATTTAATTTGGATAATGACGTCATCATAGACATATCTTAATCACGTCAATACCATTTATTATATCTGAAATCTCTACCTTCAACAATTGCATATTTTCATAACATTACTAAAGTTAGCCAATTCATCCAAACTGTTGTACTATTCTTGATTTAAAACAATTCAATACATAGGGAATTGCTCAAAGGTAACTAAGAACTCTAAGAAAAAAGCTTACAGGAAGAAAGAAAATTATCACCTTCAAATTCTGATAGGTCTTAAAAATTTTACTGCCATAAGTTCATTTTTTGTTTCGCGTCATTCTTAGGTATAGGATTTTTGTTATAAAAGTAGGAGTTTTATTCAGCTGGTATTCTACACCATTTCTATCTTTTGGCATTGCTATTCTATTTTTTTGATCGAGATTACGTAGTTGAGTGGATTTCATGTATATAAATGTTTTTTTGATTAATTATTAATCAATGGCCCTATTGCCTCTTTTCTTACATTTCGTTGCTATAAGTGTATCTCACAACCTTTCCTCCAGAAAGAAACAGAAAAAAACCTAAATCAAATGGTATCAGTTAGCCAATTCTTTCCAAATATCATATTAATTTGAAATCACAACAAAAGCTAATTATAATTCATACCCAATAAACCTTTAGAACACTGATAAAAAGAAAAGAAGGTGGAACGTGGACAGCTGACAACAAAAAGGTATAATTTTTTTAGATACTGTTTTTGACAGATCATTCAGGATGCTCAGGTATTTTGGCACTCATTATATATGGACGTATTGATTGAAAATCAATGTAAAATGACGTTGAAAGAAGCATACAGTCAAAAAATGTTGGGTCCAGCTTACGATTTGTTTCTATAAAAATTAAAAATTCTTATAGAAATTCTTCATTCCCATGAATTTTTATGAGATTAAAGAAAAAGTTGATTTTACCAAAAACAATTCTTTAATACGAAGTTTTTTTATACATTAAAAAATTGTTATAAGAGAGAACGTTGATTATAAGCCTATTTTATTATGTCTGGATTTCTTATATCCGGATTTGACTGTATATATCCAACTAACATCATATTTCACTGTATTTTTCTTCTACCCATGCCAGAGCCGGTTTTAGGTGGGCACTTGTCTCATACTCGGGATCAAATTATGGGAAAATTATAATTTTTACATATACTAATATGAAATTTTTATAAAACGCCCATACAAGTAGAAAAAGGTTATTTCATACAAGAAAATATGAATTTATAAAAATAACGTCATTAAATGAAATGTAAACACAATATTGTTAAAGAAAGATAATAAGAAGGTCATTCTAAAAATAAAATGTAATTATTTTCTTTTAAAAAAAGTCATTTATAATTAGTCAAATGGGGATATAATAAAAATAATCTTCTAGTCAATGTATTCTCAGATACCAGTTTTTCCCTACATAAATAATTCGCATGAAAGAAATTTTTGTTTTGAATATTTCTTTTTAAATTCATTTCAATATGAATACATATGTCCCTCGTTCAACACTTTTGGTAAAAGATAACTTAAAAATAAGATTTTTGGATATAAATGACAAAATCATATATTGTCAACTTTTCATCTAAGAAATAGAAGTTTCATATATCCAGATTTGACTGTATTTAAAGTTTTAAAAAACCCTATAAAAAAGTGTAAATATTTATTAAAAAAGTTCAAATTGAAAAAAAAAAAAAAAAGTGAAAAGGGCCTCGTAAATATAAATTTGCAAAGCCCCACTCAGACTAAAATCGGCTTTACTCTTTCCCCCATTAGAGTTCGGATCGTTTATTGGTTGAATAGTTGTTTACTATGGCGTTCCGTTCACTATGGAACCTCTAGGGATGGTATTACCCCACAAATTAAAATAATGACACTTTTTTCTCCTCTTTAAAGCAGTTATTCCTTTTATCCTCCAAAATCATTCAACAAGAAGCTGACATTAACTAGGGTCTTAATTCAGGTGTACCACATGTCTCGCTCCCGCCTTCTCCTCGCGCTCTAACAAAAAAATATTCTAATTTTTTTACAGGAAAACAATTTGTGGTTAGTATAAAAAATAAATTAGCTAATTGCTTAAGTATTTAGTTATATATTAGTATGAAAGACTAGCTAAAAGTTAGCTTGATACTAAAGATAGGACGGGTCTTTGACCTCGGTACGGTATAAGTAAATTTTTATTATCCTAAAATATCCGAGATCCAAGACCCGATTCGGTTTTAGGTACTCTAGGTACTTTTATGAATCTTAAAAAAGATTATTCTGCATTTAATTATTTCATAAGATACGTTATATTTAAATATATACTAAAGTAAGTTCACCTGACGTTGGCCGGGACATTAAGAAATTAAAATTGATTCTGAACTCTTTTGCTTTATATATATATATATAAAGACTGTAAAATTATAAGATTATTCTCAGCTCATCACTAGCAGACTATCATATATAATTTGAGGGCATTTTCCTTTCTCTGTAATGAACAATAAGCAGACATATATATTGATGTTTTGTTAAATTATTTACACATAAAGCTACAATTTCCTAAGGGTTTCTTAGAATCCGCACAGAAGGAGAACGATGAGGCATCATTTATTTCAATTTATGATTTGAATTACGACATAATTAGTGTGGATTGTATTCCCCAATAATACAAAATTTACATATATTAACTAATGATTATAGGGCGACTTTTTAGTTTCAGCCGTTGTTGCTCAAAAAACATTAGGATATTTATGTATATTCCTTGATTATAATCTAAATAACCAATCAGAAGGAGTTTCAAAAAATGGCGTAATTTAATTTGTTTTAGATTTTAATGTATGAAATCCCTGTGACGACATTATCAATAGTATGAAAATTAATATGTTTGTAATTTTTTTGTCAGTTATCTAATTGAACTCTGGACTCTTTTTATTTGTGATCAAAAAGAGTTTTGAAGCTCCATAAGGTGAGCTGTAACAAGAAAGACAGTGGGTAGTTAATAAGTTAAGTTAATTAACTTTTAACTTAAGTAGTTAATTATTTAAACAGTGTTACTTTAACTTCAACTTAACTAGTTAATTTTCAACTTAATTTATTAATTTTTTAAACTGCATTATCTTAATTTTAACTTAACTTGATTAAGTTAAGTTAAGTTAAATTTTGTCACTCTAAGTTGAAATACTAAAAAAACACTGTCTTTCAGTAATCGTTTGTTCTCCGATAAATTAGTTTAAAACTGTGTCGACACTATCTATTTTATTAAACTTTTCAACTGGGTCATTCCACATTTAATCAATAAAAATGATGTTTTCTCAGTGTCGTAGAAAATGTCGTTTTTATATTATCTCTGATATTTTTCTAATTTTACATACAGTTGAAAATTAGATAGAAACTCAAAAATCTAAAATTTTAGCGGTCTTTGACTTCTATTTTAGTAGTAGCTTGAATCTGTATTTTTTTATTGATCGTTCCATTGGAAGTGCAGAAAATTTCAGCCAGAGAGACCGACAGAATAATTTTTATTATATAGCCTTGATAAATCTCTCAATAGACTAACTTAAATAGTTATTTTTTAATATCAAATTAATTTTAACTTAACCATGGTTGGGTCAGTTAATTTTACTTTAAATTACTTTAAAGTTAATTAACTTAAAATTAACTAATTAAAAAAAATTAAATCGAAAATACCTTTAACTTAAATAGTTAATTATCATTGAAATCGAAAATAACTCTAATTCAACTAGTTATAAAAAAATAAAATAATGATTAACTTTAACTTCACTAGCAAAAAAGATAAGATACCTTGCCCATCACTGATGATAACTAAGACAATGTTTTTCTTGGCAATCTACAGCTAATTTTGTATTTACAACTTTGCTCATAGGAAAACTGTGAAAAAAATGACTCTTAACTTCTCAAAATTTGCATAGTAGATATGAGTAAATAATAACGATTGGCCAGTAGGTATATTCGGTTCAGTCTCGTCCAGTCTTACGACCAGTTTTACCAGTCTTTGAGAGTAGTCCTTAAGACTGTTGGTCCTTCGGACTGTCAGTACTGGATCTGATTAAAAAAAAGAAGAAATAAAGTTGAGTGACATCATCAAGGACTGAACTTTGTAAGTTATAAGAATTATATGCAGAACTGAATTAGACAAGAGCGAGACTGAGCTAACCGGATATTCAGTCATCCGTCTTAAATAATGACCCATAAAACACTATCAGTAGTTAAGCGGAGTGGTAAGAAGATTCGTTGAGTGGAGAGTTCCTTAGTGAAGGGATATCAAACTACTATATACGTACTTATTCATGAGCTGTTGATTTCAGATTTGGATTTAGTCCTTGGAGTTAACAATTCCTTGAAGTTGAATTGCAAATCACAAAGAAGGGTCAAATTGGACAAAAAAAGGAAGAACATTTTGAACAAAAGTGAAATGACATTCATTAATGACCCCCTATAAATAGTCAAACAGTGAGGAAGAGTGACGTATTTAGAAAACTAAACAATTGATGTATTCCCCCCCCCCATCGTTTTAGAAAAGAATATTAAGTAATGTACTGTTTGAGTTGAGGAATCTATTTACAAATGTACTGACATTTAAAAACTAAGACGAAGAGCAACAATACTAGTGTTAATACTCGATCTGAGACCGATTTCGGGTACAGACTCCAGTCTCAAATCATGATCTGTAATATAGACCATTAACTTAAAGTTTTAAATATAAATAGGGGTGTACGGAATCGGCAAGAATCTGCCTTTTTGAATTATACGAATTGGCTCAATACTGCCGATTCCAAGGATACATATGTATGGATAATATGACTTATTTGTGCTCATTTTGGGAAACAAAACTACGGTTATAAATCATTAAAATAGCTAGACTAGACGACTTCGTTTAGACAAATTCAAAAAGAAAAGAAAAGAAGGGGGGAAGTACATAGAAAGATTATACAAATTTGTAATTTTGTACAGGAAAAAGTACTAGAGAGCAACAATTTAGTGCACCATACATTTGAATTGAATCACGAGTCGTTCAAGAAGTCCGTAACGGTAGGAGTAGGGTTGAGCACTTTACTCTAAAAGAATTAAGTAACTTTTTCACAAAGTATTTCTGCTTTGTATGTTTGTTGAACAATATTGTTTAAACAGAACTGAAGTTGAGTCACTATTTTCCGAGTCAAGCTCAAGTCATTAGTACTCGTCCCGGTTTCATGAAAAAAAGACACGAGTCTCAAACACTCGTTTAGACATACTTCATTTCCTAGGGTAAGCATATATAACTTAGTCAGGAAATGGAGACAGTTCAACAGCATTTGATTTCAGGTGGACTGACTCAGTAAAATAATAGAAAATAGCACATTAGGGGCACAACTATTCTTTTTTTATAAAATAAGTGAAACAGTTGAAATTAAAAAAGAAGCCGAAGGGCGAGGAGGCTGGCTTTAAATATCTAACAGACTGCCTAATATGAGCCAATCAGAAATTAAATGACTCCTGAGTACATAGAGTAATTGACTTTTTAAAATTAAGATTTAAACACAACTCATTATGATTGATAAATTTATGTGTTTTTTTCCAATCTGTATTAATAAAAAGTTAAAAAATAAAAAGAGTTAACAATTTTGTTATTTTCTTATGAAATTCCTTTACATTATAAGGAATCGGCTGAAAATTTGGTATCAGTACATCCCTAATTATAAAACAAAATTTTATTTTCCATAAAAACGTCATAAAAATCAAAATGCCATTTTTTGTGGAACTGTTCAAGACTGATTTTATTGAGTAGACCAAATTTTACTATGAGACCGATCTAGACCGAATTAATTCATTCCTACAAAAACTATAACGGTCTAAGATCTCCAAACCGAAACCCATGACTAAACAATAAACGTGTCAGAGACGTCTTCTAATATGTAAATCAATTCAGAGTTTGTTATTAAAGTATAAATTACACGTCATTTGATAACATGGATTCATTTTTCTCAGTTACTAAATAGAGGATGAATGTTATTGAATCAATGTCCTCTGTGAGTCTGTTGCCCGTCTGCCTATACCCCGTAGTATCAATGGTTCCGAAACTTTTATTAGGTAAAATCATGAAAATAAATTAACCGGATTTCAAATAACAGACGTATAAGGTCTTGTCGTGCTGAGAGCCGCCTGAGAAGTAGCCTTGAGATAGGCTATATGTGAGCCCTCAATACAAAAAGCAAGTAATACATTTGTATTTTCCGACGAATTAAGATACAAAATTATTATCATACAAATGATTCTGATTGACCCTTTGTCTGTGCACCACAAATTGCACGAAAAAAGGTGATAAAATTGAGTGCAAAAATGGAAGAATAAAAAATTGACAGATTTGATTTGAAAAGTCATATTGGGTCTAATATAAGTATCTTTTATGAAATAAAGGTTTTAAACTATTGTTAACGTTCTTGGTGAGCTCAATCCATCCCAAAAATTTGAGTATAAAGCCCATTAATTGACTGAAATATGTCAATGAAAAATGAAGTTGAAAATGTAGTGGAATTTTCTTCTTGTCTTGAATTTGGTTCAAGATTGTTTTTATATTAAAGTACTACATATTATTTAACAATAATTTATCCTTGACGTAGACTCAGGGACCGGAGGGTTGTAAAGTTCCATTAATAATACGAATAACAAAACCATGATGGTTGTTGACTCCATATCAAAATAAATACCATGTTATTTGATTAAGCATGAATTCAAAACTCCATGTGCCTTGTATGTACATAACATATTTAATTTTTCTTCGCTTTTACTTTTGTTTCTTGGAATTAAGTTATGTACCTATGTAGGTAAGAATTTTTATGGAACAATTTGTAAAGAACACAACTTATATTGTATTATTACATATATGTATAATAACAATGAAAGAATACTAACAAATAAAGAAATCTTCTTTTGTACGTGATACAAAAAAAAAAAAATTAAATGAAGAAATGGATTTCTTAAAGCGTTTCTTTAAGAAGAAAGAAAAACATTATATGTACAATTCGTCTTTAATAGAAATATCAAATCCAGCTAATAAGTAAAAGAAAATATTTTTTGATATTATAATTAGACTTGACATGTTTGTAATGAAAAAAAAAAAAAAAAAGAGCGAGGGGAGAAGACAATATAAAAGTTAAATTTACTAATTGTTTAAGCATCTAGTTATATTTTAGTTCCAAAGACTAGCTAGAAGTAAGGTTGATACTAAAGATAGAACGGGTCTTGGACCTCGGTACGGTATAAATAAATTTTTATTATCCGAAAATATCCGAGATCCAAGACCCGATCCGGCTTCGGTTTAATTATTTTATAAGATATGTTATATTTAATTATATACTAAAGTAAGTTCGCCCAGCGTTGCCCAGGACATTAAGAAATTAAAATTAATTCTGAACTCTTTTGCTTTATATATATATACAAGGACAAAACAGGAAGCAAGACAACTCAATTATCCACCCTTTTAATATGAGGAGATAAAATGAATTATTGCTACAAAGAGGGGAACTTTCTACATTTAAAATACTATTAGTGCAGAGAAAATATCATTATTAAATTTAAAAACCCTTGTTTTTATTTTATTATGCTTTTTTAAAATAACTTAGACCAAAGATTTGCGAGAATACTTAATTCAGAGGAAGAAGTTAACACCACGACGGCTGATTAGATAATGAACAAAAAAGAAGAAAGAGCACACGCAATAACTTTATTAATATAGATAAACCACTAATTCTGTCATTGTGACTATAAATTTTTGCTATTACTTTAAGCACGATTGCCAGCGTCTATTAAGGATTAATCAAAATACTTATTGTCCATAGAAATGGAAATAAGTATATGCCAATGAGCACAAATGTAAAGAAAACCTGTTTTGTGTTGACGGGCCGCATACATTTTTAAAAGAAATTTGTACATAGGTATTATTTGATGGAAGGAACGAAACCTCAGAATATTCAGGGATGTATACCATAATCATGTTTCTGGTATACATAAATAAATAAGTTTATTACATTTGTAGATATTGGTATATAAATTATACATAAACAGAAGTAGTAATATCTAAACCAAACAATGGCTAATGGTTTTATAAATACTTGTGGTTTTTGGCTTTAAACTCTCAACCATTGACATTGACGTTTTCATTGAATGAAATTACATAGGAATTGTATTTTTGGAAGAGTACAATCTATAGACGTGGGGACAGAAATAAGGATGAAAGTTTATTTCTTTGAAAAGAAAAGTGACATCATAGAAAACAAAGTTAACTTTATTGAACCTCGCAACCTTTCATAGAAAAAGAAAAGCGCGTATCGCAACAGATATTGCAACTCACTTTTTTTAAATAAACAAAGATGTTTTCATTCATTTTCATAAGATCACTTTGCATAATTTAAGCAGCGTACTTTACGTAATATGAACTCAAAAAAGGTATCACATACTATTTGAATTTCTATATTCATTTACATATATCAATCGAGGGCCTTCGTTTAGAATTCTTGTCATTTCATACTCAATCATAGCTAAGATTATCCCTTTATTTATAATAATTAATAGTTTTTCTCTCAATAATAATTAAAAGTTTGCTACAAGAAAAATACAGCAGGCAAGCTACCATATGTATTCTGAATTTGTCCTTTCTCTTTCGTCAGTAGGTGTTGAGAGTTGATAAAAAAAACTAGTCGTGTATGTTCCATATGTGGCGCATAATAACTTATCCAAAATGGCAAAGTGCAGGTCCTATATTCTTCGAGAGATAACACGGTCTGGAAACTTTTCCCGTAAAAGAACGATGGTATTGATCTGGAAAACGTTTAGTTTCAAAAAAATGGACACCGAGATCTTGTGATTTACCACCTTGCGACTTCTTCCTTTAGGGCCACGTGAATGATAATGTCTACACCAACAGGCCTGCGTCAATTCAATACCTCAAAGATGGAATTCGTGAAGCTATTGAGGGCATTCAAAAGCCACTTTGCAATTTGGTGGTGGAAAATTGGTGGAAAACAGGATATGGTCATGTAAGCGTAGCTGTGGCAGTCATTTGGGTGATATTTTTTTCCATTATTAATGGCATGCTTTTCTCTTTACATTAAAATAGACATCCGATCATTTATCTCAAAAAAATTCCATTTTTAAAATATCAAAATAACACCTCGTAATGGAAAACACTTTTTTTTTTAGTTAACAACCTAAAGAGTGAATTTTCTTTTCCTAAGATATCACTATTTAATTCCTGTAGAGTGAATTTTCCTTTCTACTATATACTACAAGTGTTGGATAAGTCCTACGACGGATCTCCTTATCTGTCTTCTTCCCCCGCACATTTCAATCTTCTTTTTTTATCAGTCTGATCTTCTTACCATTCAACGGTGCTAAGGACTGATTCATCGGTCTTTATGTCCTACGGTTCTAGCTATCTTTTTATTTTCTTCACTCATAGCTAGTATTGAAGAATATACGAACCAAAAAATAATGAATGATAGCTAGAAGGTATTAAATACGTTCTAGTCATACATCTCCTACAAGCTCTTGCCCCTTTAAAAGAGCTAATGAATTTTGATGAAACTGCAGCAACTCTAATGACGTAGATGGCATTAACTACGTATTTTCAGCTGTTGTAGTTTCTACAAAAGACCAATAAGGTCCGGTCCTGTGACTGACAAACTTTATTAGGACCGGACTGATAAGACTGCCGTCTTTTTAGCTTTCTTTAGCCCGATCCAAAACTATATATGACATATCATTGATATATAACAAACAGGGTTGAATATTTGTGTGTGATCGTAAAAGACGGAGAGTAACTCTGAGGATTTATTGCGTAGTTATAATTGTAAGTCATTGTTGGACTCGAAGTAGACTTGAGGATCGACATTGGAGAAACTCCTAATTTATTTCCTTCTCCCCCTCCTTCCTCGTCACAGCTGCTTGTAGCTGATCTAATAAGAGTTAAGCTGTTCTACTACAAAACATTCTTCAAATTGTCAAATTACCATGATGAAGTTTAGTTTTATTATTTTAACATGCACAAAATGCACCAATTAGCAACACTGGTTTGATCTATGTAGTTCTTTATCTTTAGGTAATATATCTTATATATATTTGTAAATATGTTTTTGTTGTTATCACTCATGGAATCCAAAACAATCGAACAGATCAGTCTTGAAATTTAGCTAGTAGAGGTATAATATTAATAAAAGAGTTTCTATGCTATTTTATGCTATTCTCTGAGGTCATTAAGATCTATAAAAATCAGTTAACTGCTTCAATTTCTATTATAGATATAACATTTTTTCAATTTCTATTCATAATTTAAAATTTGCAGTTATTTGAACGTCATACAACCTCCTTTCCCTTGTATCTTTCTATATCTCTTTCTTTTTCTCTGTCTCTTTCTACAAGCTTCTCTTTCTCTCTTTTCTTCTACCTTCATTCTTTGTTTCTATACTAGCGGGCCCTTTTTTTAGTATATACATCAGCAAGTAAAAGTTTGGTGAAAAATGGAATTTCAGTTATTTTTCTAACTACCTATTACTTTATCATCAGGTAACACAGTAATTAGGTTATTTAAAGTTTAAAAAATTGAGGTTCAATATGGGTATAAGGATTTATTTGTAAAAAAAAATTGTTTTTGTTTAAATTTTAGTTTCATCCCGCTATAACTGCTTTACCGACTTTTGGAATTCTTGCCGTTAGTTTTTCAAGATATCCTTCCAAAGCATTCTTCAAAATGTTCCAGTGCCCATTCTTACTTGTGAGGCACTTTTCCCGAACTTTTTGACTAAGTGTTCCAATAAATAGCTCTATTGGATTCAAGTCAGGAGATTGAACTGTTCATTGAAAGAAGTTTTTCCAGAGCTGAGATGTATGTTTTGGGTCGTTTTCTTTTTGAAAAACAAACTTCCTTCCCAATAATCTCTGTCCAGAAGGAATAACTTGCTTAAACCATTAAAATAAAGCAACAAAACGTGACTGATACCTTGAGGAAATTCAATGGTGCAGCATTTTATCATTTTTTTAAACAAAATATTGCTTTTCATATGACGTTATTCAGTTATTTTTCTGACTGGCGTAGTAAATTAATTTATTGTTATAAAATTATTACATAATCTTCCGTCTTTTCCTCTTTCCTTTTACCCTTTATAAAAAAATGTGGATTTTATTCAGATTTGGATATTGCCTGAGCAATTTATTTTAATGTACTTAGATATTTTGGCCAGCTTGAACGAGAGATGAAGAGACGGATTTAGTACCACTATTGAAAGGTTTCAAAAGTAGTAGTTCAAAACATAAATTTATATTATTAAAGGCCCCAATTCCATCGTATCTCCTTAGATAAGTGAATTATGACAACTATGTTTCCTTAAAGTGGTCTATCCATTTTCTGCCTATAGATCTTCTTGATCTTTGTTTCTGGTAGCAAGTCTTTCCATGGAATTTGATTAGTAGTATACTATAAATTTCCCTTACAGACTACATTGAAATAATTTTTTCACGGAAATTTGACCTTAAATACTCCATTATACATCTAGCTCGCGATATATGATATGACCGTATAATGTTTTAATATGCATACATTCAAATAGATACAGTAAATATTAAATAGTGATGCACTAGATATTAGTGGTACACCACTTCAGAAATAAATTAAAATTGTCAAATATCGAAATAGTGTTTCAATTATTTATTATCATTGGAGACTGATGAGTTTTACATCTTGTACATAGTATGCGTGTTCTTCATGAGACGATTCTCTCCGATGATGTCCAGTAATAATTTATGTTGGTTCTGAGTTTGTCTTCAGTAAGGCATAAGTTATTTTTGATACAATGCATCTCATTCTTACCACAAAGCACTAAACAGTTTGAGGCATACTTCAACTTGAGCTCCTCAAAAATAAAGTTAAGATTTCTGATTCATCTCAAAAGGTTCAAGTCAACCAATTATACATTTCCCCTTATGTTCCACAAGTCCATTTCCGTCTTCGAGACCTCGAATGAGCATTCTTCTATAAAGTAAAATATACTAGATAACATGTCTAATGACATAAATAATAAATACTATTAGCATCATTACTCCTAATTATATCTCCAAATAATAACTAACCCTGCTTCTAGAGAAAAAAAAAGTTCCTGTCCACCCAGACATTTTTCAGGTATGTATCACGTGGTTCCTCGTTTCGCTACTTGGTTTAAATCTTTACAAATAACTCTAAACTCCTTTTAATCCTGATTTCTCTATGACATGGTGCTTCATTACAAGACTTTTTTTTTTTTGTTGGGGGAGCATTTTTTTAGGGAACTAGTTACAACAAGAAGCACGAGACTGTCACACCACCTTCCGGATAATATTTTTTTTAGTTTACCCATGCCTTATTCTCTCCTCTCCATTTTGTTCTTCTTATCTATGGTCTCTTGTAATTCAAAAGAGAAGCATCTCTCCAAGAGAGATCAATCATGTGTATTATTCATTTCAAGGATGTACATGAAGGAATTGACTCAAATCCTATGATGACTCTCTCCCACTATTGTTGAACATTATATCAGATCACACAAAATATGTATATAAGTTTTAGTATTAGTTTATACAGTATATGTGGGATATCTCTAAATTGAGAGGCTTTGTTCGAGATAATATAGAAAATATATAACAATAAACTTTCAAATTTATTATTGGCTTTTAAATTTTCCCAATAAACATTTTCAATAAATAATTTTAAATTAAATTGGGAAAATTATGTATTTATATTACAAAATATTAACATGGATGACTTGCTTAATAGTATCACTTTGCTATTTTTTTATTATTATTTTTTTTTTTTAGTTTCGATTCAATAATCAAAGAGGTCAAAATATCCTCACATTTGATGTACCATTGTTAAAAAGTAGTGGGCCAGTGTTTGTAATGATTGAGAATAAAATCCTTGAACTTTACCACCAGAGTATCACTTCTTCGGAATGGCTGATAGAAATACCCTTCAATTGTACAGATCATGACAAGATAAAGTAGCTTATAACCAAAATTTAGCCAGCACTTTATTATACATACACTGCCAAACAGGTGGAGAAGGCAATCCCATAAAGATTGCGGATACAAGGCTATTACCAAGATAAGTTGGGGGCATTTCTATGCATAATTCATTTGTTAAAAATGTGATATTTGTTGTAATATTAGATGTTTGAGATTTTTTGTTATATACAAATGCGTTTTCTCTAATATAAAAGGTCATTTTTTGCTTTCTAAAAAAGGTTATTCAAAGGGCATTTCTTTTCTTTTTTAAATGGTAATAAAGGTCGTCCAAAAAAAAAAAAAATAACGCTAATTGTCAAAAGTATACACCTTAGCGATGGAAGCAGTAAAGTGTTTCTCGTGCAGTTGAAATCCTTTAGATTGTTAGATTTATTTTGGGTTTCCATGATTTTTTTTCCTTTTTTGATTGTTTCTTTTCTGTATATATGTGTTTTTCTTGTAGCAGGGGTACTCGGCATTGTCCAAAGTTGATAGGCGAGAATGAACTTTGGGGGCGTTCCATATTAAATCCATCTTTAAAAAAATGCTATTATTTCATGAGCCAGGGCTTACTTTAGCTCTTTACTAAATCTCATCTAAAGCCACATTCATCTTTTTTTTTATATATAATTTACTTCCATTTTTCTTTTCTTTTTAATATGAGTGGAACTAAACGCCTGCAAGATTTAATTCATTTAGAGAGTACTTTGCTTAATTAATATATATATGACACACTAAGAATCAGTTACACGCATTCATTGCTATATTTAGAGTACTTTGCTTAATTAATATATATATGGCACACTAAGCATCAGTTACATGCATTCATTGCTATATTTTTATTTCTTAGGTCAAAAATGACTCTACGGCATCCTTTCAACCATCCACACAAACTTTGCTTCATTAAATATGGATTGGTAAATTTAAAATTATTAAATTGTATATGGATGTTTGAGATAAAATATATATAAAAATATATTTTTCCCCTCGTTTCGGTCTTAGATGATTTGTTCTAGACAGGTTTGAAACGATATTTCGCCATTTTCAAATAGTGGACCGATTTTTTTCTCTATTCGGTTAGCGAGTTGTACACATATGAAATACCTTTAGCTTCGTATGAGGTCAAATGTCTGGTGTTTACCATTAATAAAAACACATGACGTCATCAATAAGTTATCTATAAAATCAGTCTAAATGATTTTTTAAACGAGACCGAATAAGACCCACGGACCGGTCTGAATCGACCTTTTTTAAGAATTAAATTATTTCCAAAGAAATATATTTAATGTTCGCATTATACTACAAAACCTGTATTACGGAATCCATTTTGAAATAGAAGGAATCGAAGGCTGGGTGGATTTGATGGAATTGTAATAGATGTACATTGTACATACAATTTTAAATTGTATGTAAAGTATATCATGCAATTCTATGCAGTTAATACAATATCCTTTGTCTATTCAAGCTCTTCATACCCTCACAAAGAATTTTCACTATGCGTATCGCGTATGGACGTATATATACATATCAAAGGAAATAATTCGTGTATATCCATGGCATGAATTTTCATAGACCTATCATTCAGTTTTATTTATGTAGGTACATAGTAGGGAAGACTAGGAAGAATTGCAACAGTTCAATTGTCTCAAACATCAAGAAAACTATAAACATAAAATTTACATCACAAATTTATTATTAGATGCAGATCATTATGACAAAAAATCAATCATTTTTGTCTATTTTTCTTCAAAATATTGAACAAAAACTGTTTTAGAGATGTAAAATTGTATATTCAAACTTATATTAAGAGTAGTCAATAAATAGTTATATATAACTTGTATATATAAATATTAAAGACGTAATACTATATGTATATATAATTTTTATTTTATATTCAATTTAAATATTTTCATTTCAATTTGACTGTTTTCATTTTGAATTTGATTGTTCATATTTTGAGTTCTACCATTCCATTTTGAGCTAGACTATTCCTATTATGAATTGGACAATTCTATTTTGAATTATACAATTTTTATTTTGAATAAGACAATTCTGTTTTGAATGGGACTATTCCCATTTTGAATTGGAATATGGTATAGTTATTAATAAATCAAAACATACTATTTAGTCTATTTTAAAAAAAAATTCTAACTCAAACTGGATATTTTGTTAATAGTTGGGATGAAAGTTGCAACATTTGACGAGTCGTATTCAAATTCAATGAGTAAAAAACTATTCATAGATATTATCCTTAAATATATGTTTCAACATTATCAAACATTATGTATATTGTGTGAAAATTTGGCAAGTTTTAATCAAACCAACTGTGTGTAAGTGAGCCCAAAACACAGAGTGTTCCAACTGTTCCCGACCTTCCCTACATATAAGAAATTAGATACAAAATATTATGGTTATAAAAATTAAGGTTGGCCCTGATGCAATCATACAATAAATATATACAAGTTGCTAAGCATGTTTTTGTATTAAAAAAACAAACAATTTTACATCACGTTGATAAAATATCATATTCTATTTTCAGCTTTGAATGACCCCCAAAAAAGTCAACGTGTGTATCTTAAAATATCAATCACGACGAAGACGACAACAAAAATAAAAGCACCGTTAATATTTAGTATGAATAAAAAACGAGGCGTTGTTGATCAATACGAAGAATCTTTAGCATTAAAGGTATATTATATTAGTGTTGAGACTCAGTCCGATACTGATTTTTTGTTCATTCCGAACTTAATTAAGTATATAAGACGTATATACATTACTAGCATTTTATCCACTCTCAACCTCGAAACATATGATATCATGCCTTCTTTATTATTATTTTTTTTGTTTTTGTAGTCCACTGTTAATTATAATTTAGAGAATAGTTATCAATTGTTATATACATTAAATCGATAATCTTATCAACGACTGGGTATAAAATGATACAAACTCTAAACAAAGGTCTTGGATTAACATAAATTAATATAGAAATCAAATCCTATGTAATACCTTTTTTTGAGTTAATAAAACGTAGAGTCAGCTGCTTTAAATCATGCAACAGACAGCTTATGAAAATGAATTAAAACATCTGAAAAGAAAATAAACTATATATTTCTTGATTTTAAAAAGTGAACCGTGATACACGGCTTTAACTGACTGTATTTTACTTTCAGCTTTCAATTTTTCAGGTCTTTTTCTTCTAATTAGTGTTTTGAAAGTTGTTAATTGGTTGAATTCGAATTATGTCATTTTGTTAAGTTGTGAACAATCACAGAGAATTATTGAATGATAGTTCCATTGTTGAGAAGAATTGCCTACCTACTACATATTATTTTATTTTTGACATGTTTTATGTTTCTTTTGGGATAAAAGGTTGCAAGATACAATACGTACAAAGGGAAAGACTTGACTAATATATAACTATTCTTCCATAAATTTACAAAGAAATCCGGTGCTTCAAATATCCAGATTTTTTCGGCTTATATGATGACGAAATTGTGTAATGCATTTTTGTGGTATAAAATACATATGAACATCACTTTGTACCCAAAGCACCACCATACAATCAACAACAGAAGATTTCAAGTCTATCACATTTTAGAGGAACAACACAGGTTCGCTTTTGTGTTAATTTTTGACCTGGATATTAGAAATATGGAGGTCTTACAGATGACAGGGATCCACATGAGAAGGGAAACACGGACCAAGTTTGGCTCCAAGAACACTACCACTACTGGGCGTCCAATTATATTCGGCCTCCTACCTCCCCTAACCTGAATATGATGGATTATTTTGTCTGGAGATACATTGTGTAAAAGGTCAACACAGGTTCTCCCACAAGTAAGAAGTCCCGGATGGACTCCATCGTCTCTAGTTACCGGGCTCTAGTCTATAAAAATTTGTCCTTTTTGATGGAATTTCGAACTTCAGTGGGGCATATTGCTAAAATTTTAACAATTTATCAATGTTCACATAAAAATAATCCCAAGATTATTTAATTTAAGTCTTTTTGTAGAAAATAGCACTTGTGCAAAAAAATAACATGAAACATTATTCCTAAATATTACAAATGGCGCCCCAGCCATGCCGGATATTTGATTTCACCGTTTTTCTGTTAGAGCCTTAACCTACTCATACTCTATAATTATGCAAAATATAGAGTGAAATCTCAACTTCCTGACACAATTGCAACACTCACTACCAATAAAGAAGGGTGTCAAATTTGTCAAAAAACAAAAACAAGTAAAATGTCCAAATTTGCCTTTTTTGTGTCACAATTTGGTTTTATTTGTAAGAATTTAAAATTTAGTATATTAATTGTTGTCTGAAAAAAAATCATATTCCTATTAACGGCCCTTATAATCAACATTGATTGTGCTATAGTAATATACTAGAGTTTGGTTTCTGGAGCGTTCTTGTAGTAAAACTTGGTGTTAATCGGTCCCACAAAAAATCACATCTTTTTTAAAGAGAGGAAATATTGAGTGTAGGAACTTTTTCCCCATATTAATAATTTCGGACTAGAAATACATTTCATATTGAACTATGTCTCAACACTAAAGTATAATTGTACGTATTAATGGTTCTACTCGATATGAGTATATTTGAATGTCGGAATCAACATCTCACAAAGGACTTCACATCCATATAGGTAGCTATTACTTATACATACCTAGGTGGTCATTTCATCAATTCCCATTTTATATCTTTTTTTTTTTTTTTTTTTTTGCCTTCTAAATATAACTCTAAATACCCATGACTCTGAGATCATAAAATATAGGAATATTCCTTTGTGAAAATTGACAATATAATGTCCTGACAGTTAGTTATTTTGTCAAATACACACAATGGTATTACGAGGATGTGACTTTTTTTAAATACATATACAAAAGGTACTTACAATCTACAAGATTATATAATTTAACATTATAACTTTTTGTAAATGATGAACTGTAGCGAGTATATTTATAATTATACAAAAAGATAAGCAAAAGTACTGTTACAAATGGGCTTCCAACCCCCTCCCCCAAAAAAAAAAAAAAAAATCTTATCAAATATATATATGAAACCAATTTATATAAGTAATTGTGTTACGCATTTGAATATTTTTGGGGTGAACCCCCACTCTAAATGATTAAAGCTAGCAAAGACCCTGATTCTGACTATAATTTTTCTTTAGGCAAGGGAAGTGTTCGGTTACCTTATACAATTTCTTTGTCTGAAAGACATGAGTGACATTTTTTATTTTATAAATTTTAAGTTGCACTCCATTTTTCATGAGACATATGATTACACTGTAAAGTTTTGATCATATTATACTGCTATTTTCCTGCAAAGGTTCTGAGCGTTTGAGTATCCAAAGTGTTTCGTTGGTCTAAAATTTGTTTTTCTTCAAAATGAAAAAAACCTGGATTATATTCTTCTGGATCACTTGAGAAAAGGAACTTTAATGATACTTTTGAAATTCAACCACATAACTTTGAAATTCAAATTTCTTCTGTTCAGCAACATAACTTTAAAATGGAAACTTTTTGAATCCCTTTATAAATGGATAATGTTATTTAAAAAAAAGTCATTTTCAAATAACTATAGAGGTCAAAAAAATCAATTTGAAGACTGAAACTTAAGAAACATAACTTTTTTCATTAAAATACGACAAAGGATCCAATTAAAAGGTCACTCTAACATTTAAATACCCTGTTACACAGGCTAAAATAAAAACTTAGAAGAAGTTGCCCTTTTTGTTACCTTTGACCTTTTATATGACCTTAAATCTGTACTTTATAACCTTAAAATTTTGTATCAATATTTTTGAAGCATAAAAAGGCTTTAATGATCATGACATTTGCGAGTTTCTTATTACTTTCTTTGAAAATAGATTTAAAAAAATACTCATTCATAGGTGAAAAAGTAATGTTTGGGGCAAGCTTAATAGAAATACAAGGTTATACCATAACGCGTGTACGACTGATGTTTGACTACCAACATGTTTTTTAATATTGATGTCATAGTGTATGAGTGGTTGCGTGTTTTGTCAAAATCTTTCTTTCTCATCAAACAGTCGGTACGATACATCAAATTAAGAATTCTAGCAATCCGAATTACATGGTGGTCTAACCTTGTATATCGATTAACCTTGAGTTCGGGGTAGGGAGGGTTTTTGGAGAGCCATTAAAAATTATTCTTTTCTCGAGTGCTTAAAAGATGCTCTTGCATCCGAAAAGGAGGGCTAAAATTGAATTGAATTTTAATGCCCCCCCCCTGCTGTTACAAGTCCTATCATTCCTTTTTGAATGCATTTGACAACAATTGCAACTTTGGTCCTGAGAAAAGCTATCCAACACCTCTGAAGGACATAATATGTAATCTGGCCTCACTTTAGAGAAAAATCATGCCAGCCTGTTTTTGTGTTGATGGGATTAATTGTAAGAAACAAATTATGTGGGTATTTGAGATATACTTTAGATGAATAAATAAAAAAAAACTCACTAAAAAGTATCAGATACCTAAAAATAGAGGGTAAAAAGATATATTATTAGACATAAAGTCTCTGATTACACGTTGGTTCGACCTTTCACAAAATTGCATATTTCATGTTTTTCTATTTTAAAAAAATACAATAAAAAAACCACACATAATTAATTAAAGTCGATACTATCAAGATCTTTTTTTTTTTAATTATTTATTGAACAAAGGAAATGAAACTTTTCGTAAGCAAAACCTTTTTATTTGCTATCAATATATCCAATTGGCAATCACTATATTTTATACATTAAAGGTAAGGAAGACTGGGGTAGTTTTCAAGAGGTTTTTTTTTAGTCTCAATAACTCCGAGCTGTTGTGACAAAAACTCGTTGAAATTTAACACGTCATACTTAAATTGGTTCACTACTTTTAAAACGCATTGAAAGATTATAGCAGTCATTAGTTTTCCCATAAACTGTATTCAAATGCGAGTAGTAAAATGCTGCAGTTAAAAAATATCAAATTTCTTTAACATTTTTTGTAGAATAAATCACTAGATTTTTGGAACTCTGAATTTTGTACATTAAGTGTCCCTTCCCTGAAAAATTGCAACACAGAGAAACATGGAAAGCTAGATCAGATAATACAAATCTTTTTTTATTAAAAACTGCGAATATTCAAAGATCTATTCATTTTAAAACCATCATTTGACTGTCAAATCAATAATACCAACTCTGGGACAGTTTATGCAGGATTAGTATTTTTCTTTATGAATTAAAATGATTACTCCGTGGGAGAATTGAAGCAGTGGTGAGGCCCATAGAGGTCATATTGAAAATTTATATGCCATTACTATCTATACTAATAAATAGAACCAAAAAAAAAAATCCTCATAATGCATTTTGTTCAGGATCTGGATGAGGTTAAAGTTGCCTTTAATTGTAGTGCACGGCCCTGTATTAAGATAATATAATAAGATTTATATTATAGATATATTAAATTTATATTAGTATTTTAGATTACAGAAATCTATTCTCAAAAAGTTCTTCAGGGCCGTTTTGCAACTGTCTCCGTCTCCCCTACATTATAAGTGCAAAATTGTTTAATATGAACTTTGTTCCAAATAGCTCCTCGCAATCATTTCGTGATTTTTAAAGCCTATTAAACAGATCATGTGGGGTTTGTAGATTTATACGCAGCAGAGATTGCAATAAGCCATACTAATTACAATCTTCAAATGTACGTAATATGTGTTGAGTTATCACAATAACAATCTCGAACAAAAATGAAGGAAAGGAGAAAATATGTCCAATCTATTTTTTCTACGCCATAGAGAACCCAATATTTCATAGAGATACTTTGGTCAATTATTATAGATATTGTACTTAAATTTTTTAAGTGAGTTGAGATACCCAAGAATATTACCTAAAATATTCTGTGTTTTTGGCCCTTTTTGTTTGATAGCAGGGATGTCCACATGGTCTGGGCTGGAGGGGCTGTAACCCCTCCCAAATATTTAAAAAAAATTAAACTCTTCAATTTATTTTTTCCAAAAAGTATTATTTTTGAAATTATTTTCAAAATTTTATTTATGTCAATAGCTGTGGAGTTTGAAGTTTTTTCGAAAAAAATTAATATTTGAAACTTCATTTTTATAGTTTTTTCACAAAATCTAATTTTTTTGTAAACAGCTGTGGAATTTTTGAAGTTTTTATACAAAATTTCAATTTTTATTGAATAGATATGAATTTTTGAAACTTTTTTCTTAAAAATGTAATTTTTTGAAACATAAGGGGTATTTTTGGAAAAAAAAATGCACTTCTCTGTAAATAGTTTTTGGTCTTTGAGATTTTTTTCCAAAAATTTTGATATTAGAAATTATTTTTCTAAAAATTTAATTTGTTATAAATAGCAATGAATTTTTGAATATTTTTCAAAAAATTTAATTTTTGTATTTTATTTAAAAAAAAAATTAAAAAACCAATCCCCTGTGGACGCAATTATATTTAAATTCATTAACTTTTTATGCAATTTAAAACAAATAACACCAGAAATAGGCCTGAATGCTTTCTTCAGAGGGAGAAGTTAACTCCCCCAGTTCATTATCAAATAATGCACAAAAAAGAAGAAAGTGCGCACGCATCAATAATTTGTCCTTTTCTAATTATTAAAGGTAGTTTTTTTTTTTTTTTTTCATGACAAACTCTCTCAACTCTACTCATTAGGTATACCAACTGCCCTCTTTTGCTGAAACATGTACTCTTTTTACTGAAGATAATTTTGTTTTAAATGTACTATATCTTTTTACTCCTGGTTTGGTTTCTGAGACAAGTTGTTATATACGTTAATTATTGGGGTATAGGACATAGATAAATAGATATATATAGAGCATTTTCACGTGACGTCAGCAATGTCGATATGAGCCATTTTGGGAGCCTAAACAACTATTATACCTTTTTTCATTAATGTCAGGGAAAATAGTGAACCATTAAATGTCAAAATGGGACCAACAAATAAAAAGGACATGAACCTTAAACTAGCTATAAAAAATATCCTCATATTGCCAAGTTATAAATTTATAAATCTGACCATAAAATGTTTTAAAATATATAATTACATCGTTATACAATCTTGCTACTGTGTTGTAGATGAAAAATTGTCTATTACAATAGAGAAATTAAGATATTTTACTCTAGTTTTCCTACTTTTCTTGTCCTTAATAATCGATCAATAGAAATAAAGTACAAATCTTGCCCTTTTTAGTACATATAACTTTGATTTAATTAAATTACTCATATTTATCATTGGTATTCAAGTATTCAATATATAGGAGCTAAAGAGCCATTGCCCACCCCCAATTTAGAAGAATTTTTATAATTATAACCAGGCTTTTGAATGGAACGCGTATTCATTGAACGTAACTTTTTCTTTTCAACGTTAAAAGCTAGAAATGAGATTTTAGCGTTCTGTTCCAATAGAACTCACAAACAAATCCAGATATCAAAGTTTATATTTATAAATCTATATGATTTAAAGGTCTTATAAAGCAAAGACGAACGCTTGAAATACATATTTTTGTCAGTAGGAAAGGAGGGGGGGGGGGGACTGATGGGCACTTTTTGTAGGTCCTTATCGAACTTGACCAGTTCAATAATTATGAATCATGGGATCGAGGCTCATCATTTGGGCGCGAATGTAAGCAAATAGGTCACTGAAAATCCCTGAAGACCCCTTGATGAAATAACAAGAGTCACGTGCTAAGATTTTTAGGTATCTTTCGATATTTAGAGAGTAATTCTGGTCTATGGTTCTCTCTTATATACAGTTTGCGACAGCAAGACGCGACTTTTTAGCGTAGCTTATGAAAAATCGACTTCTTCAAGAACTACATAGTGTTGAACGAGTGGGCTTTATATTATTCAAATGAACAATATTAAAAAAAGTTATTTCTCGAAATGTCCTCCCTCTGCTACCACCCACTGCGTCTCTGCAGAGGTCTTTAGTGCATCGACGCCGGGATGAAAGACAGCACAGACCCTACTTTCGACACAGCCATAGTCGAGAGGATTCATATCAGGGAGGAGGGAGGCAACACATCTTGTTTCCCAAAATCAAAAAAATTACTGCCTGGTCCTGGCCTTGTGCTCCACGGAGCAGGACCACGCAGCAACGGCTCGAGGAGAATTTTTTTTCCAGAATAAGTCCTGTTGGAACACAAAGTTTCCATCTGGGGTAGTTGGACTTCACCCAGGGCAAGTCCACCTCCTGGTACTCCTTGGCCCAGATTTTCAGGCCTTTCGGGAACCAATACGGGGGCATTCTCTGCCGGTCTTATTGCCACGATTCTTAGCATAGTGGCGGAGGATGTGACTTAGTCTGGTTGACCAGTGGAACCTCATCACGAGGCAAGGTAGCGGTCGTTCATGGATTTTCTTGTTGATGTGCTATTTTTTGCCTTTTTGCCTCCATCTCCACAATAAATGAACCAATCTTATTCCTTTGTAGCTCATAGGAACACTAATATTTACTGAATTAATGTGTTAAAATATCTTTAAACAGCCATAATTCTCAAGTGAAGACTCCCTGACACTATCAAAGTGGAAGTCGCGATTTACTGTCGTATAGTATATATGATACTACCTTATGATTGGAACACGGAACGGAACAGAAATAGTATGGCTGAATGTTGAACAACAACAACCACAAAAAAAAAAAATGAACAGAGTGCCAAATTAGCAGAACACTTACAAGACTCCTTATAATAAATTTAAAAAAATTAGTAAAAATAGCAAATTTGAGCTCCCAAAATCCTTCTATTATAATGTAATTTATGACATCTTTGAAATACAAAGAGCTAAAATTATTTTGATGGTAGTTTAGCATTCTGAGGCGGATGTCTTTTTAAATATACAGCTCGGGTAGAAGAATTCGGCTGATACAAAAATAGATACGGGAGGGATGTCCTTAATTTGGATAGCAAGTTTAGACTATTCAATGTAAACTCCACTCATGGGATTCTAGAGACCTGGAATAATCAAGCAAAATCGTTTTAATCCATTCCTGCAAGAAGGGAAATAAAAGTAAAAACATATGTGATTATTTCATGCCCTACTCATTGGTCGTTTTACATTAGCAATTGATTAAATGATTGGCCAAAATAATATCTTTAAGGGAAGAAAAAAAACTACCTATTGAGATGATTCACTCGTTAATACTGTGACTGTCTTCTTTTTTACATCTCTTCTCTTTCTTTGAATCTTCATTATTAACAACAGCTGAAGTTTAGGTCAAGATAATTCCCAACTTGTCCCCTCTATTTATTCAAAAATCTATGGTATAGAAGGTTATATTTGAAAAAGTTACGTCACACTAAAAATATACTCTAGAAGGTAACTTCTTTATGATTGAAAAGGTCAATCAGCCACTTTGTAAAAAAAGCTTATAAATTTCAATTAAATACATTAAATTAATGTAATTTGATAATTAATAAGGCAAAAAATAATAAAATCTATGTTTTTTTGTCAATTTTTTGATAGTAGTCTTCATAGATGAAAATAATATAATTTCAAAAGTTGTTATCATTATTATTTTATTTCTGAAGAGAAAACAATAAGTATAAAGTAATCACTGGTTCGTGAAATACAAAAGGTAACCCTGACAATTTGTTAAGGAGTTATAAGTAGTGATGAAAATCATGTGTATTTAGGATATGTTAAAAAAAATAACTGAAAATCAACATGGTAATATTTGAAGAATATTTTGAAGGAAAGCAACTTGTAGCTGTTGGTATATTTCATTAGATAAGCTACTATCAGCTGTAACAAAGGAGGAGGGAAGAAGGAAATAAACAAGGTAATTGGCAAGAATTACTTTAGAACCGACCCTCATTTCTACTCTGAGTTTCTATTTCATTTACACGTCCGCCTTATTATTTCTTATATAAAAAATATGTATATGATTTACATCATGAAATATTACATTGATGAAAATCCAGTATAGAATGGGTGCGTTAAAAAAAAAAGAAACTGAAAATCAAAAGTGTGACCCTGACAAATTGAAGAATGTTATGGAGAAGAGAAAGAATAAATCTCATGGCGTTTCATTAGATCAGTTGTGATAAGGGAAAAGGATAGAAACAAGGACATTTGCTAGAATGACTCCGATGTCAATCCTCAATTGTACTTCGAGTCCAACTTATAACTATAACTCCAAAACATATCCTCAGGGTCACACTCCGTCTTTTATGAGCACGCACGAATGTTCAATCAGGTTTTGAATTTAATTAAATATAGTAGGAAAGGAAGTTCACTACTCAGGAGTCAATTAGTAATGAAAATAGCTGACGAATTGAAAGTGTATTCTCAAGAATTCCAGTTCCAAAAAAAAAAAAAAAAAACGGGAAAGCTAAAAAATATATACGATTTACATCACTAGTTATAATTTTATTTTGTCCTTTTTAGACTTGGAGTAGAATTTACGATCAACATTGGAGTAACTCCTGCTTATATCATTGCTAGATACGGAGTACGATTTTTGTTCCTTTCCATCACCTCATAGGTTCTCGCAGCTAATTTAATTAAACGCCATGGTAGCTATGCTGCACTTCTCCCAAACATTTTTCAAATTTTCAGGGTAACCATGTTCAATTTTGGGTGCTATTATTTCAAACTATGGTAGTCATATTGGATAAAATGTTGCAGCATAAAAAAGCACTTTTCCTTTTCCCAAATATGTCATTTGTTCTCTTCCCAAATGAGTCATTTTTTGTTTTACTATAAACAATAACATATCAGTGTGAAATTAGCCCCGAATATATTGTACTGAACATTTCTTAAAATTCAAACTATAAATTTAGCAATATGGGTATTCCTCACAGATGATGACCACTCCATGGACTCTTGTGTGGAGAAAAGAAAGCTGTAAGTTTGTTTTTGCCTATGTATGCACCTTGCCCATTGTTTTTAATATGTAATTCAAGTGATCTAAGATGTAATGTTCGGTTCAGTCCTGTATATTAGTCCTAAAACTTAAGAAGTATGGTCTTTGATAAAGCCAATAATCTTTATTTCTCATTGTTAATCATATTTTTACATAACACTTAATATAAGAAGAAGGATTTATGACTCAAGTGGGAGAAAAAGGAAAATAAAAGGACGTTGCTAGACTTTCATGTATTTGGACACCATGAATTAAATTACATATAGGCGGGACCCACAGGCTCAAAAGCGAGCCACTTAAATCATCACTAATAAATATCTACGTATTATAACTACATAATATTTATTTCTCTTCGTGGCCTTTTGGTTAATGTCAAAGAATTTCCACTTCTGTCCTTCATATTTATTTCATTTTTGTTCAACAAACCCTATCCCGATAAACATTTTGAGAAGGCTTTGATTTGAATAAATGTACCTTTCTGTGGTTTTCATACATTCATCATATATTATTACATTCTTCCAAAATATGTTTACAAGCGAATCCATAAAATATTCATTACGTCATAATTGATGATAGTACGTTCTTATACATATATACGACATATGAATATTTAACCGATGTTTAGCAATGGTAATTCATCATGGCTTTGCACGCAGGGCTGTGTGTCTGTTTTTGAAAATACCTTGAATATTAATTTGTTACTAAGAATAGGTGAAATTGGACAAGAGCCTAAACTATTTAAAATCTTGGATGAAAATAATGTATGGAAGGGTTATTTAACAATACGAGTATATATATTAGTAATATTTTTTGAAACAAACTGTTTGAATATTAATGTATAACAACACCGTTACCTTTATTACATCACACAACCTTTTCATTAAAAAAAAACACTATAAAAATTACCCAAAAATCATTAAATAGTAGTTTGCAATTCTCCCAAACTATGGAAATATTATTGAACTAGAATGTGCATTGACCACTTGGTAGAGCGCAAACCTCCACCTATAGTCCTTTTTTCTAAATTGAATATCATTTCTTCGGTATGTTGAAGTCAAAAATGTGTCGTGTTGAATTTAATGAAATTCAATATCTATTGCATTGTGCCACAAGAGATGATTTCAACTCATTATCTCAAATTGTTCAAAAGAGATGGTCAATTATACGTTTTTGACCTTTTTTGTGACCTTGAACTTTTTTCCTACATAAAGCATCTTGACACCAATTTGAGCTCTGTACCTCAATACGTTCTAAAATTATTGTCGATTACGTATTTTTAACGTTTTCTGCTTTCTTGACCTTTATTTTCATCACTCAAAATTTAAGGGCGTCTTACTTTGACCATATATAACCTTAGTGTTAAGTTAGATCAAAAATGATTTATAACTTTTGCCTTAATCCTGGTGACCAACTAACAAGCAGTGGTAAAAACATAACGTCCAGTCAACTTCATTGGTGGAAGTAACGATAGTAACAAATTATTCACAGCTGTACAAGTGATTATTTGAATTCAACCAGTCAACATTCAGAATACCAATGTGGTGGAAAGATCAGTAAAATCGCCAACTGACAACAAAATACAGTGTTAATTTTTATATTAGTAAGGTAATTCCTTATAAATTGTTAACAGCTTAACAAGAGCTAATTTGAATTCAGCCAATCCGCGTTTAGAACTGGAGATGTTTAATTATCCGAGAGGAAAGTGAAAAAATCGAATATTATTAGGACTCTTTTTTTAAGAAAATATGCTTTAAAAAAAATAGACCTTTTAATAATTATTATTTTTTCCCGCTATATTTATTTAATTCCATATCCCCGTAGCGAATAGAATGTATTTAAAAAAACAGTTTTTGAATATTCCTTGTTTGAGTAACTTAAATATCCAGTGATGTAAATCCGGTGATTTTTTTTTGCTAGCTCGGTTTTTTTGGAGAATGAATTTTCTTTTCCTTCGCAGTTGTTATTATTATTTAATTCCTGAGTAGTGAAGATCCTATCCTAAATAGATTCAATTATATTCAAAACCTGATTAAGCATTCGTGAGTGCTCATAAAAGACGGAGCTTAACCACAAGGATTATTGACAGTCCTTGTTGGACTCAAAGTAGAATTGGGAATCGACATCGGAGTAGCACTAGCAGATGTCCTATTTTAAATCCTTTCCTCCTTCCTCCCTTGTAACAGCTAACAGTAGCTGATCTAATGAAAAGTCATGAGCATATTCTTTCTCTCTTCTAAAATATTCTTCAAATTGGCAGGTTTATCATGCTGATTTTTGGAGTTTTTGTAACATGGCCATTGTACCCAGGATTTTCATCACTACAAATATCTATTCAAATACACAGATTAAAGGGGGGGAAATAAAAAAAAACTGATAACAAAATACAATGCCATGAAAATTGCTCACAGCTTAGCAAGAGCTAATTCAAATTTAACCAATCAGCATTTAAAAACTATAGTTGTTTAATTGTTCGGACAAAAGAAAAAAATATATAAAAAAGTTAAATATTAAAAATATATAAACACTTTTTCAGGGAAATAGTTTTTGAAATTACATTTTATAAATAATTTTCAAATGTGTTATTCTATTCCATTTAAAAAAATATTTATTTATCCACATCCACGGATTGAATAGAAATAACCAGTGTTTGAAGAGTCTTTTATTTGAGTAACATCAGAATTCAAAATTCTGATTAGAGGGGGAAAAGGTTAAAACAAAATACACTCTACATTTTTTGTTGGAAGGTATTTTAGTCTTGAGCATTACATTTGACTCATTGTTAATTCCATACAAAGACATATTTTCAAATGATGCAAAAAAAAAAGAAAAAACCTCAGGGATAAATGTATCTAAAATTAGTCGCATTTAATGAATAAAATGCTTTTAAAGTCTTTTGTTCCTCTTATTCTTTTTGGAAATGTGTCAACTTATAGCTACATACATACTTGCAAATAGTGTTACTCATTTCCCGGGATTCTGAAAATGCTTTATAAATATAATATTTTTGAAATATAAGATAGATTAACTCAAATATTCTCACTTTCATCATCATTTGATCAGTATTGTTCTTTCATGACAACTTTTTTTTAGAATATTGTATTCTAATTTGTTGAAGTACATTTTTCCAATAGAGTATTTATCTTTGACAAATTTTATAAATAATTAAGTCGATGACAAAGTGAATGAATTCATTGAAAATGTTTTGATCTCATTGTCAGATTAGCAAATACTGAGATTATATAACGTCATATCCGAACATTCAGATATAATAAAAATACGCTTACCTAGTCAATGTTCTCTTAGACATCAAATTTTTTACTACATAAAATACTCCGCAAAGAAGAAAAACAAATTAAAAAATCAGGATAGAATCAACTTTTCTTTGCCGTTTCTACTATCAACTTCATAGACATTCATGAGGATTTTTCCTTCTTATGGATAAAAAGTGTAACCTGTAACCAACATTTTTGTTTTGTATGTTTCCTTTTAAATCCATTTTGCATTGCTATTCAATCAACTCAACAAAAAAAAAAAACACTTAGTTTTTAAGATAAGTTAAAAACTCTCGATAATTTGTCAAAAATAGGATCTAATCAATCACCGATTGCCACGTAATGTGAGTTTCAAAATTTAATTTTCTTTGAGGAGCTATGCAATTTTGAAATTTTTTTCCAAAAAATTAAATATTTGAAATTAAATTTTTAATTTTTTTGTGAACAGCTGTAGATTTTCAGATTGTTCCCAAAAAAATATAATTTCTTGTAATTAGCTAAAGATTTTTTTTTTTAGCAAAATAATATATTTGATCTTTTTTAAAAAGATTTCATTTTCTGTAAATAGCTGTGAATTTTTTTTTCGAAAAAGTTTAATATTTTAAATTTATTTTTCAAAAATTAATTTTTGTAAGTAGTTTTGGTATTTTGATTCTTTTCTTTTTTTTGCCTGAAAATGTATTTTTTGTGAAAAATAATGGATTTTTGAAATGTTTATTCAATAAATTTCAATTTTAATTTGTGAATTTTTTTGTAAATAGATAAGGGTTTTGAAGTTTATTGCAAAAATTTTAATTTTTGTATTTTTCTCAAAAAAAAATTCTAAAAACCCCCAAAGAAATTTTTTTAATATATACTTTGAATATTTGAAAAATCCAGATATAATTAGTCAACTTTTTATCTGAAAAATAGCAATTTCCTTTATCTGGGATTTGACTGTATATGTAAAGTCAGAGATTCAATTGAAAACAACACAAGTATAGTGACAAAAAAACATTTTCTACTACGAATATTTTTTAATTCCATGAATTAGAAACACGGGCTGATGGAAAGTGAGACATGCAAATGTTCAATCAGGTTTGAATTTAATTAAAAGTAATAAGAAAGCAACCTCATTATTCAGGGGTTAAATAATAATGGCAACATCTCAGGTAAAGAAAATTACTCTTTAGTTTGTCAACTACAAAAAAAAAGCAAAGTAATAATTGCTCCTGATTTTCATCACTACATATAAACGGTACTAAAACCATTCTGTATTTATTGTCAACAACTCCACAATATTAAGAGTTTGCATGCCCTGATCGTCTAATTTCTTAAGAAGAACAAGCTTATCGATGTACATTGGAATAGGATAGCCATTTGTAATTGCTGCAAAGTGGATTTTTGTCACGATTTCTTCACTGGAATTGTTTTTTAAGATCCCGCTTTTTGAAATTCCGTAACCCCTTCCGACACATAACAAAATTTGAATTTGGTGGAGCTGGTGTTTGTAAAACTGTGAAATACACAGCCCTACCTGCGGGCTTAAAGTCTTCCTTCGCATCTATAGAATATGTAGGTAATTCTTTTTTTTCTCTTCATCTAATATATATTAAACGTTTAATTCAATTAATTATAGGTATATAATTAAATTAAGCTTATATTAAGAAATAATTAAATACGGGATTTCCTGGTAATTTCCTTTTTGTGTAGAGACCAATAATTCTTGGGAAAAAGGATCCCGGAAGGTAACTCCTATTATGTACATAGCAGAACACAGAGACGGTTTTAATCCATTCTCAGTGCCTGAATACACACATGTACATATAGTTCACGACAATTAAAAATATTTTGCATTGTTATTCTTATTACTTGGAAGAATAAAGAGCAATCAAGCAGCAACACGGATATTATGTGTTGGATTCATATGATATTTTATGTTCTACAAAATATTATTAACAATACATATAAATCAATCCAAGCAGATCCATGAACAATTAGAAGCAGGAAATGAAAAGCAAATTGAATTGGTTGGAAAAAATTTCCTTCCGAATTTACTATTTAAATTAGATACGTAGACACTAGTGTTGAGACTCTTTCCGATACCGATTTTCTATCTCAGTTTCATCTAATTGACTTTTTTCTAGGGAGATTTATATAAATATTCTTTTGTTCACCTCGATCACAAACCAAAAATTAAATCGTGGACTATTTTTGGGTTTCATTGAAGTTGCACAATCTACCCATATCACGACTAGCTTTTTGACCCACTCTCAATCTCGACTACTATAAGGGCAATCAAAAATTGGATTAAAAAAATGCTATTTTCCTTGTTACCAACTATTAATTATTAGCAAGATAATAGTTATTAATTATTATACACATTTAATTTATAATTTTATCCAAATAAGTATCTATGGCAGAGTATGAAATGACACAAATTCTAAACGTTGTTCCTTGATTGATAAAAATTAGGGATTGGCAGATATTAAATTTTAAGCTGATTCGGGTACCATCTTTATGGACAATTCCAATATTGATTCCTTATAGTGTGTAAAGCAAATAACAAAATTGTTTACTTTTATCAATTACGGATAGGAAAAAAATACATAAATAAATCAACCAAAATTAATTGAGTTTAAATTTTAATTTTAAACAGTTCATTACTCTCCTTGCTCAGGAGTCAATATTTTCTGGTTGGCTCTTACAAGGGACTCCTTCGTTAGATTTTTAAAGTCAGCCCCTTCACCTATTGACTCCAGACTCTTGTCTTTTGTAATAAACCCGGGAGGGACGAGTACTAATGACTTGAGCTTGACTCGGAAAATAGTGACTCAACTTCAGTTCTGTTTAAACAATATTGTTCAACAAACATACAAAGCAGAAATACTTTGTGAAAAAGTTACTTAATTGTTTCAGAGTAAGGCGCTACACCCAACTCCTACCGCTATGGACTTTTTGAACGACTCATGATACAATCCAAATTTATGGACCACATAAATATGGTTATTTCTAAATTGTTCCTTTCAATGCGTTTCCTGTAAATTTGTAGTATATTTCTATGTACTTTACACCCCCCCCCCCTTTCTTTCTTTTTTTGAATTTGTCTGAAGGATGTCGTCTATTGTAGCTATTTTATTAATATGTAATTTAGTTTCCAAAATGAGCTCAAATAAGTCATACTATCCCTTTAAGTAATTATACATACATAGGTATCGTTGGAATTGGTAGTATTGAGCCCATTCCGATACTTAAAGAAAGGCCAATTCATATGCATCGGTACACTCCAAATATAGATTTTATACAAAATAATTTCTCCTTATTTTATTATTACTATTACAAAATAAGAATAATCATAAGGAAGAAGAAATACGTGCTAAATGTTGCGTAAATCATACTAGAGTCAACTAATGAAAAGAGCTGAAAGAAAAATATACCGCATCAAAAGTTAGCATTGTATATAGAAAAACATCCATATTTATATGATATACGCCTTTGTATGCTGATGTTCACAATTTAGAAACACACACATAATGTCAATATTAATGATGACTTGATTTCATGATCAATGACTTGAGACTTAAGTCAGACTCGACTGATAATTTATATTGAACTCAGGAAAAGCCTTAACACTATGGATTTTTAGGACTAGAACTATTCTACATCAGTATATTCAAGGACTTGGACTAGAGTTGTAATTGTGAGCAAAGGCTTGATAGTCGACTTGGAGAGAGTAAGGACTTTTACCTCCTTTGATATTGAATGATGGATATTAGCAGAGAAGAAAATAATACCCTTTACTGGTAAGTTAAAAAAAGAAACCGAAAATTTGCGTTGTCACCCTGACAATTTGAAAAATGTTTGGGAGGAGAGTCGCATATAGCTGTCATGACGTTTTATAAAAAATATCTCTGGGCAGCCATGAGATGAAAGAAATAAACACAAATCCCACTCAGTGTCTACAAATCCTATAGGCAGGAATTGCTCTAAGGAGAATTGTCATAGCTCCTGGACAGCACCCTCGGGAGTTATTTTCTTGAACTTGATTTATGTACGTTAGCGCCCCAGTGATTCCTAGAGAAAGAAATATACTATATGTATATGGATGTCTCTACAAAATTCCTATGTTAGATGGAGTAATTGTAATACTATAATGTTTACTTATACTTAATTAGTGCAACTGTATATAACCAATTAATAAAAATTTGAAAAAAATAATAATTACTCCGATATCGATCCTCAATTCTAATCCAAGTATAACAAAGACTTTCGCTTATATCTTCTCAGTGTAACTCTTTGTTATTCATGGTCACACACATTTGTGGTTACGCTTTATAGTTTATATTACGTATATCTTCTCTCCTCAAAAATGAAAGAATAATGGAAAAACCTCTTTAGAAAATAAAAATAAAAACTAGATTCATGTAGTAACTATAAAAAGTATCAAAGCTGATATTTTTATTTGAAAAGAATAACAATGTCCAAAAACTCTCAAAGAAAGCACAGCTTTAAAAATGCCTTAACACCTGTATTGAAGATTTTTTGACCCAACTTTAACAGGAAGTCAAAACTTAATTGAATTTATAGGAAAAAATTTCCTACTGATATTACTACCTATGTATGAAGTACAAATGATTTTGTAAAACATTCTGATCAAAATAATGGCTGTATACATGGAAATACTCATATTTTCCCCTAGAGAATCAGTCCCAAAAATATTTCCCGTTTTAAATTTTAAGGAAAGTGTCTGAATGGGACTCAAAAGCCGTCCTATAAAATACTAATAAATAACGGCAACATAGATATCCACGAATGAGGTCATCATAAATCAATCTTCAATATAATCATTTGCAAAAATTTAAGACCACCTTTGTTATTTCACCTAATTTAAAAATAATCGTTTTCTTGACGTGTATGAACGCATGATATACAAGTATGGTACGTGTCGTGTTACACTAGGTATAGAAAGTGTGTTTATCAACTTGTTGGCTAATGACAGTTGCAGGAGAATATTTTCCTCGCGTAATTGATATTCTTCAAAAATTGACAAAAAAAGCTTGTTTTTCTAATGTTCAAAGGGCAAAAATAGTGTTTTTGCACGTAGAAGGCTATTCTGAGTACGGAATTGTCCTACAGATATGCAGTAACAAGACCGCTGTTTACACAGCCATGAGTAATTTTGCAAAATTTGTCATTTATATGGAGAAAAAAAAGAATAGGGAGCCAAAGGAAAACGTCCACGAGAGATGATGCCATGATAAAGTTGACTGTTTCAAGATCTCCCACTAGTTTCTCAAAAGAAAAAATAAGTCAAATTTGATTCGAAAAGGGTGCAAAGTAAGTGTATGCACTATTTCACGTCGTTTGACTAAACCGGTCGTACTTTGTTTTATTTCTGAAATACATTCAATTTCTACTAAGAATATGAAAAGATCCCAGGGGGTCTTAAACTTTTACAAATGACTGTAATTTAAATATGCCCCAGGAACACACAGCAGCCAATAATATTATTCAACACTAACAATACAGATAAAAACATTGGTGAACCAACCAATATACGAACGAAGGAACAGAAATATGCTCATATGTACCTTGTCAAGTCCTTATCAACACTCCTCTATCCAGAGGTCGTCTCTGAGCATAATGATTATCAAATATACATATTTATTATTATTTGTTCAGCAAAGTGTCCTAGATCCAGGAGAAAGGGACGTCCAAACTTCAATAACGATATAACATGGATCCACAGGATTATATTTTTAGAATTTTATTGAAAAAAAAATCAAAAATTTATTGACCTAATTGATAAAAATTGAATTTTTGGAAAAAAATTTGAAATATTATTTTTTGGGGGAAAGTTTCAAAACCCGTAGCTTTTTATAGGAAATTATTTTTTTTTTAAATTTCAAAAATCCAAAGCTATTCTCAAAGATTATTTTTTGGAAAAAAAATTTAAAAATCCAAAGCAATTAAAAAAAAATTTCAAAAATCCATAGCTATTCACAGGAAATTAAAATTTTTGGAAAAAAATTTCAAAAATTGAATAATTTTTTTTTGAAATATGAAACTTACTATTAAAAAATTTAGGGCTACAGCTCAACAGACCAACCCCTGCGGACATTTCTGATCAGCCTGTCAATATAAAGAAAATAGTCGATATTATTAATACTTTAAATCTCTATTTTTTTAACACTATAAGTATGAATACTCTCATCCTACACAGAGCAAAGAATATTATTCACCTATAACCATAATAATAATATGTAGATAATGATAAAGGCATTGGTGAACGAACCAACAGGGATATATCCAAAATATACCTACCCAGTATACGTAGGTATAATCTACATAAAGGGTGAAAGTTATTGAAATAGGCACCTTCCATACATAACCCATAAATCCGGTTTCTCTTCCTCTTTTTGTGTTTTTTTGCTTTACCAATACCTAGTGCGTACTTATTATTATCTAAGGATATTTGCAGTTCATATATTGTGTATACGCAAAGGTATGCAGGTAGGCACGGGGGGGACTTATGTACAGTTATTTCGTACTTCCATTAAAACCATTCAAATTTCAAGAAAAGTGAATGAAAAACATTTATGCATACATAGCTGAAAAAAGATCATAACAAGATAACGTAGACTTCAACAAACAATGGAGTCACATTTATTTTTGAATAATAATAATCACTGGGAAGTAGCAGTCTCAAAAATTTCCTGTCCTAAATCGTAAAAACATACCCAAATCAGACGCAAACCCCGTCCCATGGAAACAACTCTTCTAAAGGGCAATGAGTGATGTTTACTTATATTAGTTTGTAAACAAAACGACAGAGAGTGACACCCTCTTGCGGCAATATAATACAACTCCCTGAATGGTAATATTATTAACTAGCAGTAGTACCCGGCATTGCCTGGAGTTATTAGTCGTATTTGCTTATATACTCTGAAAGATAACTTTCCAATTAATCCTTAGTGTTACTCTCCGCTTTCCATGAGCACAATCACATGTAGTTACTCAATACATATATTTTCTCTCCTCAAAAATAGAAGAATATTCATAACAGTTTAACAGGTGTATTTTTTACAAATAAAAAAAATAGTATGATGTCATGATTAATGAGCCAGGTAGTAGTTTCGGCTCTAGACTGCTATCTGGCGGCACCTTAGCTACACACGCTCAATGTGACATTCAAAACACCTGCGGGAGTTCATTAGTATCACTACATTGTCATTTCTCAGATCAGATATATATTTTTGGTATACATCAGGAAACACTATATACAGTACACCCATTATACAAAGTTGATACTACATACAAAATACCTGGAAAATTATTAATAATATGACTATATTGTTATTTATAAAATAAGTTTAGAAAAGAAAAAACGGTTGGTGCGTGTGCTCTTTTTCCTTTTTAGCTCATTAATTAATAAGTTCGTGGTGTGAACTTTTCCCTCTAAAGTAATTATTCCCTTCTTTCTTTGGTGTAAATTATTTTACAAATCCAAAATAAAAAATATATATATGAATTTAAATATAATTACAATATTTTGCTCCTGCCTTCTCCTCACCTTGTTACAAAAATGGCATCCCTAGTCATAACGGCAAGGAAGACTGCCTGCTCAGGGGTCTGTCCATTTAAAATACTTAGGGAATATTTCATAGAAGAAAATAAAAATGTATAAAGAATGATTTTCAACCCCAAATCGGATTTTTAAGAGTAGTCTTTTTTCTTTCCTCCATTAAAGATTTCATGTATACTTATTTGTCTCAAACCCTGTTTTCCCCTGAACAATTCATTATACAATTCTAAAATACTAACTTAAATATGGAGAGCTAAGATATGTGAACAATACTACGAATGCAGAATGGGTGTAAGGATATTTAGGTGTTCAACATATCCCATAGAAACAACTCTTCTAAAGGGGAATGAGTGTTGTTTTTTTATATTAGTTAGTAAACAAAACGACAGAGTACAGTCTAAAAAAGAAATTCTGATGACATTGACTCTTGGATGTAAAGAAATTTTTCTTTTTTTTTCTTTTCGCTTTGGCCCATCAAAAAAACTAAATACGTCAGATTGTCCAGTGTAAGTTAGGTGTTTACGCAAACGGGAAAAATAATCGGGGAAAACGATTTTTATAATTTAATAGTTATGAAATAAATGAAGGAATTAAATTTAAAAAATCGTATAATGAATGTGTTAACGGATTAAGATTGATTTTGGTTTTTTTTTTGTCGATATATGTATTTTATATCATCTGAATAATAATTAATAAAATAAGTTTTTTAGATTACTTAATACATTCATTTTGTATTGTTTTAAATCAACTCCATCCTTCATTTGGTTACTATTCTACTAATAGAAAAAAGAAAAAAATGTCTGTGTTGCATGTACAAAATGTAACAGCAAAATCTGGGGCTTCAGATATCGTATTTTTACGAAACATATGATGCACAATGTTTCTTTATGGTGAAATATATATCAAAGCGTTTCACTTAGTAGGCAAAATACCGCCAAGGAGTCAACAAAAGAAGGTTATTGCATTATCAGAGGCAGAACGCAGATGTGCTGTTGTAATGATTTTGATAAACAACGATCCGTTCATTAGCAATGCTAGATCAAGGATATCTCCAGAGACCGTTCACTTGTCTTCAAATAGAACACTATCGCCTGCCAAACTTCCAAAACGACTGAGATTTGGCTTCATGTGCACTCCATCAACTTGGTGTCCAAGATTATTTGGATTCCAAGCTTCCTCGACCTGAATTCGATAGATTATTTTGTCTGGAGCTACATTGAGTCAAAGGTAAACAGAGGCTCTCACAACACAAATAAGTCAATGATCAACTCCATGGTCCTGAAGTACAAAAATTTAGATCATGCTCTTGTTTCCAGGGTCGGAACTTGGTTCAAGACCCAAATCAAGGTGGTTATTGAGAACAACGGAAGCTATATTGTGTGGGATACATTCTGAATGATTGTGTCTGTTGATCAGATTTTGTTTTTTGAATTAATCTTCAAAAATGACCGTTTTATGTTCATTTAAAGTAGATAGATTAAACCCCCCCACCCCCTGGACTTCACCTTTTGGGTTCATGTAGATGAAAAGGTCTTCAGTGTCCATCATACAGTCCCAGGGGCCCTCAAAGCCACTGTCAGCCAGCACTGTGACGCCATGGCAGACGACTATATCTACAGCGTATACCAGGCCTTCCACCGCTAAAGGTGGCTATATTAAAGATTAAGAGACCTAATATACACACCTATTTAAACTATTAATTTTGTTGAAATTCTATTCTTAATTAATAAATTATATAACATTCAAGTTTAAAATTCAAAGGTTTCAGATTTTAATGGACCACTCGGTATCATATTCCTTGAGTATTTGTAGATCAGTACCTACGCTCAAAATGATGGTGATACAATGTATGGCACTTCATCAATTCCTCATTTGCATCGTGACGTCAACACTATATATATATTTTTTTTTAAGGAAGGAGCAAATCGTGTAGTATATTTACATACCAAAATATATTGAATCAAAGTTTAACAATCCGTTAATTTGATCAATAAAAAGTATATGTTGTATATCAAGGAAATCTACATTGATTGCTCCATAGATTGAATATAATATAGTATACAGCTTAGATCATATAATTGATAACTTTTTAAGAGAGGGATTTTTTAAAATATTAATACGAGTACATACGAAGTAATCGTGTAGGAAGAAGATCAATTAAATAATACCATTTTTCCTAGTTTTTTTAGGTTTTCTAGTATTTTAAAGAAAAAACTCCCAAAAACGATGTTTTTATGACTAATAAGAAATGTGTAATATTCAATAGTGTTGGGATTTAGTCTTCAAATCATGGACCGATCTGATACAACTAACATTTTAAACATGTACCGCTTTGTAGTATGATTTGGTCTACAAAAAAATCGATCTTTTTTTCTCTTAGCCAACAAGCCTTATCTATAATTTAATTTAATAGTACGATAAAAATGAAAATTATTGAAATCAATAACAAATATAAATATACGTCCATTAAAATAAACAAACACTAAAATTTAATAAAAGGTATAGAATAAAAAAAAATTCATATATCACGTAAAAATATAAACAAAAACAGAAAAAAAACTGAATTTAAAGTACGAAGGTGAAGTTTGACAACGGATAAACCCCAGAGTTAAAAGAAGCATCTTTCGCATACAAGATATGTTGAGGCCTTGTAATAGTTGCAATAATAATTTATCCATTTTTTCAGAGTAAAGGGCTAAAAAATAATCTTTCTTCATGAAAAAAAAACCAAAATGTTTTTTAAAAGTTTACCGATGGTGTTATATATTGGACAGAGTGTCTTAAATTTAGAGAGATAATGATTGCTCGTCTCGTCTTTGGTCCGAAAAAAGCCACATATTCGTTAATCCCGTAAAAAAATTGCCTTTACTTCTAGAGTACCGTAAAGTACTCTATACTTTTTCCATAGAAAAATGGACAGATGATAACAAAATACGATATATATTTTTTGTACATATTAAATAACAATTTTATTATAACTAACTATAAAATTTGATCGATTAAAGACCAGACAAGTAGGATAATTTGGGAAAAATATTTGTCTTTTTGCAAATGTATCAGTTAATTTATTATCAATATTATGTTCATTTGAATATACAGGGTGCAGTAGCGGGGTGCTCTTGGTTTTATTCTAGAAGTAAGATTATAATGTTATCTTGGAAATATAGCCAGTTGCTTTCACACGTTGAGATAGTGAGAAACGTGTCTTTGCCTTTGAAAATAAGTACTCACATAATATTTTGAAAAATTAAACTAATTAAAATTGAGGTTTTGCGGTTTTATTGTTGAAGTTTATGAAAATCCGCTACTAATTTATAATATACAAAAAAAAAACTTTTTCCAACTCATTTTCGTAATTTGAAATTCGTAAAATTATTTGAACGCAAATAACTTGACAGATAATTATTCTAGAAGATTTGTCCAAATAGGATTATTGGAACTGGATTTATTTTTAAAAAAAACATTTTAAAACTTGTGAAATCGGTAATAACTATTAACCTAATGAACTAATTTTCTACAACTACAAAACACAATATTTTCTCTGTTATATTTTGCATATTTTTGTATGATATAAATATTCCTCTAAAACCTATAATTGAAAAGTTTTTTTCTAAAAAGATACAAAATGATGAAAAAATCCCCAGGTGTTAAAATACTGAAGTTCGTTTTATTCAGTGTATAGACAATGAAAGAAGTCACCTAGATAATTTTTATTCTTATAACACTTGTTTGTTCAGTTCCAAAGATGACCTACACCAAAAATGCTCACGCCACATAGAAAGGCTCGCACGTTGTTACATTTATTGTATCAGTTAATATTTAGTCCAAATAGAGGAAGAATAAAGTCCCAAAATCAGTTGGTAGAGGTTAGCCAATTCATCACTCCAACTATTGAATAATTATTTTATTAATGTTACGAATTACTCACCCCTTAACGTCGAGAAGGAATACAAATTTAATCAATCAACGCACATAACACTGATAAAATGGGAAAATAAGTAAACAATGGAGAGCAAAATACAATTAAAATATTTATGTAAGTAAGTTAACTTTTTCGTCAATAAGTATGAACCAATCAGAAAGAAGCTCTTTTATTTTAACCCATTTAATTGGTAACATTTGAAGAAGCCATTTTGAAGTGATACATTTAGTAACATGTAGGAACGAAAAGCATTTATTATGATTAAGATGCCTATTGCCTATTCATTTTTCTTTTATACCAAAGCACATAGATTAATGAACTTTTTTCTACTCTTTGGGATATTTGGTATTATAATTTAAATAATGTATTTCCTCATTTGGACATTGACATACCTTCCTTAAATGCACTCATACGCATTGTAATTATAAACTGCCTTTTTTTCCTTTGTTACGAGATGCAATTGCACTGATTTTTCAGAATACTTCATCCTACAAGCAGAATGATAAATTTTACTTTTAATACTATACAAGGCATATGTTATTTTGTGTCTATAATGAGATATCTACGTAATCAGTTTTCACATTTCTTAAAACATGACGCTCTTTGTAAAATAAACAAGGATACATTGCATTTTCCTTTCAGATGTTTTTATCAGATGGCTCTTGTATGATTTAAAGCAGCGGACTCTACATATAATGAACCAAAAAAGTTCACATTCGATTATAATTTTTATATTAATTTATATAAATAAAAGATTTTTGTCTAGAATTCGTGTCATTTTACACTCAGTTATTGATTTTTGTATGGGGATTTTTATAGATAAAAATCGTAAGCTGGTACCAACATTTTAGTTCTGTATGTTTCTTTTCAAATCTCTTTCGCATTACTTTTCAATCAACATGGATACATTTTATGAGTGCCCCCAAAAAAAAAAAAACCACTTTCGCTGAAAGATAAGCCTAAAGTCCTCTATAATTTGTCAAAAATATGATCGAATCAAACACTGACTGCCTCGAAATGGGATTTTCAAAATTTAATTTTCTTTGAATAGCTATGGAATTTCGAAATTTTTTTCCAAAAAAAAAATTAAATATTTGAAATTAAATTTAGATTTTTTTTGTGAGCAGCTGTGGATTTTTGAAATTTTTCCGAAAAATTTAATTTTTTTTGAATGGTTATAGAAATTTGTCATTGTTTTTTCAATTAAATTCCGAAAACCAAGCCCGAAAAAATAAACATTATAATAATCCAGCAGACGTCCCCTACAGTTAAAAGTAGAGATTGTGAGTGGATAAAAAATCTCGGCATGAGGGGCTAACTAGAAACCCTTTTACATACTATGTGTACAAGAACCTTACATAATGAAATAATAATATACCAAAAACCATTATTAGAAGCGATCTATCATGACCAATCAACTGAGGATCATTCCTCTCTCCTTTATAATAACTACGTACATGGTATGAAAAGGCAGTTTACATTCATAATTTGTATCTTACATATACGTATATAATATAAGAGAATTTAAATTATTTCAAAATTTCTCCCTTTGACCAAAAAATGTTTATTATATATGTATAAGAGGGAGCCTCCACAAACGTATATAATACCTCATTCTAAATGTTATTTATTGTCTTATAAGTTAGTGTAAAGTAAACAAAATATATTATTCGCAAGGAGATGTGACAGTCTGTAGGCGTGACATTACCCAGAGTAATAAGGCGTTGGCTAAAAGACAAATTTTGCTTTAATAATATAGAAGATAACTTTCCAAGAACCTACGCCCCGTTTTTCATGAGCACACTCACACGTAGCTACTCAATACTTATATCAATTCAACTGACGTGTTCCCTCCTCAAGAATAATAATAAGAGTTTGAACTAAAGAAATTTAGTATGATGGGATTACAAAAATTCTTTGAGGATTAATTCTTTTTTTACATACCAGTTAAACCATTTCATTAATGTGACCACATTGTTACTTCTTAGATCAAAGTATGAATCTGATATACATCAGGGAACATTATATACAGTCGCTTGATGCTTCATGCTAAACGACTGCTACATCTACATAGACTACATTGTTCTGTTTTAAATCAAAAATGCTTTCATTTGTTTCAAAGATTTCATACATACATACATGCAAATTTGTACAATTTGCAGAAGTAACAAATTGTACAAATTACAAATGTACACGACCTATATATAATAAATTAGAAATTTAAACGGATCAAAATGAAACAATAGCATCTATTAATAGTTGTTATTTATTAAAATAGGTGATGTTATAATAACTAAATAAGACGTTATGGGATGTGTACAAATTGTAACTTCTACTGTACTAGTAGTAGAAGTTACAACATGTACAAACCCCTATCTTGTACAAAACACTATATATACATGTATATTGTAATAACTACGTATACGTAATGGATTTTATATCTCAGTCAAGATTTTTTTGTGTAAAAATTCGTATATCAAGGAAATTCTATATAATCAACCAGGATTTTATATTCACATATGAGGGGAACATAAAAAGGGTATTGGTTGAAAAAAACGGAAACAATGAGTCACCCGTATTTTTTGCTGAATTCCTCCAAAAGAAAGAAAAACGAGCTAAGCAGCATGCATGATTATTCCATGTGTCTAGAATTTTATGACAGGCTCCCTTTTGATTTCCAAAAAAATGGACATTTGTTAATTTAAGGGGGGATTTTGATTCTTATAGAATATCTTAAATTGATCTAATTTAAAAAAAAATGATTTTGATCTTTCCTTATTTTTAAATTGACATTTATTTTATAGTATCAGTAGTATCCGGCATTGCCCGGAGTTATGAGCGTCGTCAAACAGCCAATTTTTACTTTAATAAAACAGAAGATATCTCCCAAACAAAACCTCAGTCTCACTCTGAAGGGATTATTTGTATAAAATTGTATAAAAACTGTATGTAAACATGAATGAAATCTTGCAGGCGTTTAGGTTAACTCATATTAAAAAAAGAAAAGAAAAATGCAAGTACTTTATATAAATACTAGGAGTAGTACTCGCCATTATCCGGAGTAATTAGGCGTCGGCTAAAATGCCAATTTTGTTTTAATAATGTAGAAGGTAACTTCCCAAGATATCTTCCAAGAAGTACTACTAGAGCACTGCCTGATTGAGCTTTAGCCACACACGTTTCTTGTTAAATTTGAGTTCTTCACTCATTTTTAATTCATGCAGTCAAACCTTGCTTTATTAATGTAGATTTTTTTGTTTTTCTAGAAATCCCTATTCCTTTTTATTTTTAAATTAGGAAGATCAAAAGTCCTCTTTTGCACAAACATGTCCTCTTTTTTTTAGAGTGGGTGCCCAAGACTTGCAGTAGTATTTAAGTACGATTTTACTCCGTCCTTTTTAAACAACAGGTTTCATTACGTATCCGAATGACAGCTGAAACAAAAATAAAGAACCCATATCTCGAAGTGTAAAAATGTCGGCGCAAAAACTACAAAAGGCAATGCATGTGAAATTTCCTTCTTGCGGGTCTAAGTACACCGGTTGGCATCTCAATCCGGACAGCCAACAACATCAAGAAGTTCATTAGAGCCACATAGAGCCAAGAAGAACCAAAACTTCTACAGCAACAATTTAGCTGAATTCTGGCGTGCCTCCATATGGCCCTCCTCCATCTCTTACCTCAGCCCCTGGACTTTGCAGTTTAGGATGTCTTGGAGAAGAATGTCTGCAACACCTCTCACCCAAATTTGGATTCACTCCAAGCTGTCATAATGACAACGTGGTACGCCTTAGGCAACGCTTCTCCGTCAAGGTGTTCCAATCTGTTCGCCGGCGTGTCGAGGCTATTATTACTTGTGAAGCTAAATATGGATTTAAACATATCATAAATTGTTTTTGAGTCGTCTTTTTTGGTTTTCATAAAAATTGCGTTTTTCGTAATTTTGTCATGCTACTGCAAGTTTTGGGTCCTTAGTCTGTATCAACATTATAAAAATAGACTAAACCTATTTAAAATGGATCGTATTATGATAAAAGTTCTTTGGGAACTCCGGATGGGATGTGAAAGTAATGTATATTCGAGGTAATGAGGACGGTTTGTCACACCCATTTTTTTTTTTATTTTGTTATTACAATTATTGGCCCCTCCACTTTGAAAACGGTGCACAGGGCCTGATATAAAAAAAATTAAAAATGAGGATCAACTGAATTTTTTGAATAACGTCACTAAGATTTCAAGGTTCTGCGTCTATCGATTTTGTTGAAGATTAAACATACAAATATTTATACTTTATTTATATAAGTTATAAATAAAGTCAGAATTAAAGACAAATTAGCCTTTCTACAATGTGAAGGTTATTCTTAGCCAGCATAAATGCCTCCTGCATGAATATAATTTTTTATTTTATTACAGAAGCATACTATCCCAAGAAGAGAGTTGTTAAAATATGACGTCAATCTCCTTCCTTTCTTAATTTTTTCTTAGTAATAATGATCCAATATATTACACAAAGTTCAATTATACTTAAATCTATTTTATTTTTTGTGATTACCTTCCAGAGATTGAGTAAACTTTATTAGCAAAAGCTATCCAAACCCCTTTATTTAATTGTAAGCTGTTGATTTTTCTGGGTTTTTTTTCCTCTAATGAGTACTCTCAACATTGATTGCTTGAATTACATATTTTATGTTTCTGTACAGCTGTGAACAATTTCCAAAAAATATTGAATAATAATTCTATAGAATTGGTTAACTACCAACTGATTATTGATCTGGATTTCTGTTTCTTTTTGTCTCTTTTGGATCAAGAAATATACCAGAAACAGCAGCGTCCCGTAAAAAGACATGAAAGCGACCTTCAAAATTTTGGTCCAAAAATGGACTTGGGCGAGTATCTCATGAGCACCTTAGAATTATGTGCTGAAATTTGGCACACTTAGTTAACTCATGCATTTGAGCTTGTGTGCCAAAAATCATCAAAATCTGAGAGGGTAGATTGACATGCCCTCGTCGATTTGACATGGAATGACTTGTGCCATAGAACCCCACTCTTGACTGGGGCCCTGGGCTAGATATATATATTTCTTAAATTAATATAGGAGGGCAGTCCCAGCAGCCCCTGCTCCCACAAGGATAACACAAAAAGTTTTGAGAATAAAAGATTTATTTCTCAATATAAACACTTTTCAATTTCACACATTGTAAAAGTATGAATTTTCAAAAATTCCAAAAATTATGCTTTGTTGCTATGAAATTTTTCTATGGCTCAATTGAAACTTCTCAAGCACACATTTTTTTCTCCAGGGTGATCAAACAAGGCACCCATCTTGTAGTCAGCCTTTTCAAGTCCAAATTTTTATATAATATGTGATGTACCACACTTTTTGAAACGTCTATAATGTTTGCTAGGTCGCGTACTTTCATTCGACGATCCATCAGTACTACTTTGTTGATTATCTTCATACCTTCTGGAGGCGTCCCCTCATTTGATCGACGATTCCTATGCTCCTCTTAGCAGGTAGTGCGGCCTCCTTTAAACTCGCCATTCAAAAATTTCATTTGTGAACGAAAGAAAAGTTTATGTTTGGTTGGTCTTAGGCCTTTTAAATAAAAGTATTGTATTAGATAACGATAACCAATGTTCTACATTTTTACAAATTATCTGACAGCCTTCACTAGTGTTGGCTGCCAAACAAATACTAAACAACGTGGCCCCTTCAAATTTGAAGCATATGCTTTTTATATTGTGTTCTTTCTAATACAATATTTCTTTAAACAAATACCGTCATCTCTTAGTCCCGTTGGTACTTTTGGCACCACCCTCTTAATATAAATTATATACACAAAGTGAGATAAAATTTCAAAATGAGGGTAAAAACTTACTTTTTTATAAAAGGTCATATTGTTTTATTTTCTAAAAAATGATATTCGATGAAATTAGAAAAACTATTTATTATTTTTTTTTTAAACTGTTAAAAAAAATGTCAAAAAGGTTTGTAAAAAAGAAAGGGCTCCACATTTAATTTTCTACAAAAATTAATTTCAAATTCAAATTTCCAAAAAAAATAAAATGACAATATTTGATCAGTATAAAACGTCAACTATATTTTTTGCTGTAATTTGAGACCTTAATAAAACATGAATATTCTGCAAAAAAAAAGATACATTCGTAATATGAGGCCTTAATGACACATTTTAATATTCTGCAAAAAAAAAGAAGAGACATTTTACATTAAATAACAAGTAGGAACATAACACAACCCCTAAAAAATATTAATGCATAAGATTAAGAAGTCCACTGATTAGACAGACAAAGTTTTTTAACATTGCTGTAATAGAAATAATATTTAATATATTTTTTTAGGAGTCAAATATATGTTACTTCTAAAGGAATATCCGGAACAAAGAAACAGGGGGAAGTCACATTAACAATGGGCAATGCAATTTTATTCACTTTAAACCCCTCGGTGCGTTAGGGTATCATATAATACATTATACTATTGTGCCTGTATATTAATAAAATGCATTATTATGCATTTATTAAAAAAATTATCAACTTCAAATAACACAACAACATATATTCATGAAAATATTTACCTAGATCTTTTATTCTTGTCTAAAAAAGTTCATATCGAAATTCACCAAGGAAATTGAAAAAAGTATTTTTCCCTAATTTTGTAAAAAAAAAAAAGAATAAAAAGTAGTTAATAGGATCTTTTAGGATTCTAAAGAGGAATACAAACCTATCCAAGAGCAAATTGTACCCGCAGAAACAAAAAAGTAATGGAGAATAATGTTGTTCATAAAATAAGCCTCCATACCTGGTTAATAACTGAAAATAATATATTGTTCAGGTCATTTAATCTACAACATAACATGATAAGTGTATATTATAAGTCCAAAATGCATCTTTTTGTTACATTTTTTCTTAAAAATTGACACTTGATGAAAATAAGAGAAAAAATAGAAAAATTATTCAGAAAATGACAGATATTTCAATCAAACATCTTCTTTTTTTTGTCAAATTTATTTACAAACGAATATAAAAACAAATTTCTACAAACTTTATTTTCTCTATGAATCCAATATTTCATTGAAAATCCATTATTTTTTACCGGAAAAAAAACAAAACTGCAATTTTCATGGGCTTTCTTTTCTTTCCCATAATTTTTTTTTTAATTTAGAAAAAATTATTGTCAGTGTAGTTGTTTATTGAGACACCAGTAAAATATGATTTTTTTAACGTGACCCCCTATCTAGTCTCCTTGAGTTCCAAAAAACTATTTTTATGTTTTTGGTATAAAATAACCCCAATTAAATCCGGCACCTGGGCCTAACTAGGTTCAAAAGAGGCACAAATTCAAAGTTTAATCCTCCTGGGCCCCGTGGTGTTGGCATACATAAAAGGCACACACACAAACTCTATTACAATATATACAGATTAGTGGTTTACTGGTACTTAAAAAATAAGAACCCAAACCCTAAAATGAATGAAGTAATAAAAAATTTCTGTTTTTTTTTTAAAACACATTTGTCAACTTTTAATATACATAGGTACATCGTGTTTTTTAATGACCCTTGTATCATTTTTGAAAAAAAGTATACACAAATCGTAACAAAGAAAATGTCACACATTTAGATAGAATTAAAATAACATCCAATCGATGGATATCTCTGTTGTTGTGAATGAATAACTAGTGTTGTGTCGATTGAGTAGAGTCATTCAGGATGGACTGGATTCTATCTTTTAGAAATGAAGAAAAAATTAAGTATGTGTCTCTATATGTTCATTATTTAATAGGTCGTCAAGGTGTTAACTCTCCTCTCTGAAACAAGCATTCTCGTCTATTTTCCGTGTCAATTTCTTTAAAAAGGAATAATAAAATAAATATAAATTACTGCAAATATAGTTATGATATTATTCCTGCACTAATACTATTTTAAATGTAGAAGATTCTCTTCTTTATAGGAGTACCTCATGTTCTCCATCCAAATTCATATAACAGGTAGCTTATAGTAACAAGTGTCTTATTTCATCAATAGCATAAATCTCTCTCCCGCCTTCTCCTTGCCCTCTTTTTTCTCAAAAAAATGTCAACTCTTCTTAAAATCAATTTAAAAGCTTCTTCTTACATCATTATCAACTATATGTTGACTGTTTTATAGTTACAACTAGCGGTAGAACCCGGCATTACCCAGAGTTTTTAGGTGTTGTCAAACAGAAAAAAAATTGTTTTACTAATATTAATGATAGCTCTACAACAGTCTCAGTCTTAATCTTCGTTATTCATGAGAACACTCAGACGTAGTTACTCAATACTTAGATGTTCTCTCGTCAAGAATAAAAGGATAATAATAACAGCTTGAGAAAACAAATTTAAAATAACGTGATGAGACAGGTAGTACTTTCGCTCGTTAATGGGCCTCATCTATAGTCACATTCAATTTATAAATATACTAGCGGCAGTATCTGGGATTATCCTGAGTAATTAGATAACGTTGGATAAAGACAAATTTTGTTTTATTAATACAGAAGATAACTCCCCTAGAAATCTTAACAGTTACTCTCTGTTTTTTAGAAGCACACTCACACATAAATTTTCAATATTATCAATCCATATGTATTTTTGTTCAAAGAATGAAAAATTAATAGTAAGAGTGACTGATGTGTAATTTAGGGTATAGAGCACTAAACTAATAACAATACCTCTGCACGGAAGACATCATTCCCGCTAAGGGAAGCTACATTAATGATTAAGAAGAGCTCAGACACACATCCATTTATAGTATTAATTTTGTTGAAATTCTATTCCTAATTAATAAATTATATGTTGTTGAAGTTTTATAATTCAAAGTGTTATGACTTTAATAAAACACTGGGTAAATAGGTCAACTTGTGTTTGATTAGAAAATAACTAAGGAAGAGTTCTATGAAACATTTGATGAGGTTAGTGATAAAAAAATATGAAGTCCACTAGTTTGTTTGTTGTTCTTTTTTTTTTCAAATTTGAAAATCGACTCCCAATTTGAGCGAACTCTAGTTGAGTCAATAATTGTTTGAGTCGACACAACTCTATGAAGAAGACTTTTAAATCAATCTTGGGGGCATTTTTGCGAGTATAGCAAAAGTAATATTTCTTTATCTTTTTGCTTTTTGCAATTCTCTCATTCTCATAAAGCTTTGATAAAAACCCTGTCATAACTCATAGAAAAACAAGATTGAAAACGTGTGGTTTGTTTTGGTATCTATCTACACTCAGATTACTTGAAGTGCTACGTCACTCATACCCTACATAAAATATATTTTGATAAAGCTTCTTCTTACATCATTCAAACAAATCTCTCTTTTTTTTTTCGTTAATTGAAAGACTTGGACATAATACATACATTCAAATGAAAAATCACTCTGATGACGACGTCCACTGATTTTGCAATCCAATGAGAGATGTCACTAGTACAAGAACATATATACGTATGTAGAAATAACACTGATGAAATCATCATGATTCCTTTGTCCTTTTTCATGATCATTGTAGGTAATCTTTGATAATTATCCATATTTGTACAAGTTGGCATTTTGTGTAAAAAAAATTTCAAAAATTAAATTTCAAGTATAAAATTTTTATAAGAAAAAATTTCAAAATCCAAAGCCATTTCCAGAAAATGAAATTTATTAGAATTTTTTTTTTTAAGTCCATAGCTATTCGCAGAAAATTAAATTTTTTGGAAGAAAATTTCAAAAATGAATTTTTAAAAAATTCAAAAATTATATTTCAAGTATTTAGTTTTTTGCAAAAAAAAAATCCCAAAATCCAAAGCCATTCCCAGAAAATTAAATTTTTAGATAAAAATTTCAAAATTCATTCCTATTGACAGAAAAATAAATCTTTTGGGAAAAAAATTTAAATTAAATTAAACTTCAAATAGCACGGCGTATCTTCGCTTACATAAATATTTACAAAGTTTTTTGTTGTACGCTGTAGAAATGTCTCCTTATTTTCTCCTAATCCGTGTTCTGAACGTTGATTGGTTGAATTATATAATGATATATTAAGCTGTGAACAATTTGCAACAATTATTGAATACTAATTCCACAGTTGGGAAGAAATGATCCTGAATTGGTTAACTACAAACTGATTTTAGGTTTTGTCACTTTTGGTTTGATTCATTTACCACAGATTCATATCTTAAGGATACAATATTAAAAAAATATCAATGCTAACTATTTAGTATTAGCTTTTCAGGACCAGATATCTCTAGCTGAGGACATATACGAGTGTACATGAGATAATGTAAAATATCAATTAATAGGATTTGCTTGCTTAGAAAATTCACTTGTATCACTCAAAAATAGTTTATAGCTATTTGAGTTACAAAGTACGGAATCTTCAATTTGATACCGGTTTAGTAATGCTAACAAAATGACCGTTTTAAAAAAAGAGAGCGATTTTTATGGAAAACAAATTAGACAAATTTTTAAATGAATTGATCTTATCTTGAATTAGTAGTATCTTGGGATAGTTTTATGGAGGTACTATAATTGGCTAAGGGAAGTAAACAGATTAAGAACCACTGGACTCTGCAAAAACTACTCAACTGGTGGCTCGTAGTCATAAATAGGTACTTCTGAGTGCCTTAAAATAGACTCGAGGGCCTAGAAGGAAAGAATATTATTAAATAACATGAAAGTTAAAGAGGTTTTTTTGTCAAGTTTTTTGGAATTTCGATTACGGCTAGTTCGGAAAAGTTGTCGATTGGTAAGGAAATGCCCTATGCAAAATTTCATTTTCTTACAAGGTCATCTTTAGATAGCACATCAAGTTCAAAGTTTGAAAGGAGACAATAGTTATTTATTTAATCAATTATGATTAAAATACAGCATAAATTAATTATGGTAGAGATTACTATAAACTATAAAAAGTTTTTTTTTCTAAAGCTACCTTATTTTTATTTTTTTGAAAATTTGAAATAAATTATGTGAACTATAAGCGGATCATTAAATTTTCCCAACTTTTTTGCTCCATAAAACAATTATAATAAAACTTTTTAACTACTTTTATAGGTTAGAAAAATGTTCATGTAAAATAACTAAAAATGTCTTCTTATGCCTTCTAAATAAAGAAATTTGATTTATTTTTTTAAAATTTGATTGAGATGTGCAACCTAAAGAGGACTTTGAAGGATACTGCAATTTTGCATAGATTAATTCATACCATTTACCAACTTTTCTGCACGAGCAGTAATCAAAATTCGAAAAAAAGTTGAAAAACAAACCGCCTCAATGAAGATCCCGATGGTGGAAGATTTTCGTGAGCTTTACATTCATTGTAACATAAGTATAATAATAGTGGATTCGCTCTGGTCCAGAATATAATAAGCTAACATTCTTATTTCCTAGCAATCTAAAATCCTAAGAGAAATTTGAAAATAAGGCTAATTATTATTTATTAAAGAAAATATTATTATGTCTGTCAATTATTGAGCAGTTGCTCTATGAAAAATAGAGAAATGCCTCCTTATTTTGATATTTCTTTTTCTACTAAATACAATCAATTATTGATGTATATTATTAGCACATTTGCATGTGCTAATAAAAGACAGAGACCCTAGGAATTTGTTGCAGAGTTAAAATTGTATGTCATCGTTGAACTCGAAGTAGAATTGAGAATCTATATCAGACTAATTTTTGCCAATTTACTTTTTATTTCCGTCTCTCCCTTGTCACAGCTGCTTGAAGCTGATCATATGAAACGTATTGAAAGTAAGCTCCTCGCCTTCAAATCTTTATTCACAATGTCAGGGTTACCATGTTGATTTTTAATGCCCGTACTGTTACGGATTAGCATCACTGAATACATTCGTAATATCAGTTATTGATGTAAGATTCTTGTTAAACCATCATATCAAATTACATTCTTTAATGAAACGTCACCTCTATGTACCTTTGTCCTTTATTCCTTCTCAAAAATAAACAACTATCATTGCAGAAAAGGATGCAACAGACAAAGACATATTAAAGTATATAACTTCAAATATATTAAAGTGAACCGGTTGTTTCTCAAAAGTTGTACTGAAATGTGTTTATTTCAAGGATTATAAGAGTCGATAATATGCAACTTTTATATATTGCCATTAATTTTATAGTGTTGCTATAAACTACTACATACCTAAATGCTTCATTGATTCAAGGAATAAATTAGTGATGGAACGATTCAAAAAAAAAATCCCGAAGCCAATTTGTTCATATTTTGAATAATAGTTTAAAAGTACAATTTTCCTATTAGGGGCATCCACAGGATTATATTTTAGGAGAGGGGGGTTTTGTTTTTTGGAATTTTTTTTTGAAAAATTCCAAAAATAATATTCCAAATATTAAATTTTGTGAAAAAAAAATTCCAATATTCCAATAATTTTCCAAATATTAAATTTTTAGAAAAAAAATTAACTAAATTTCAAATATTATATTTTCTTATAAAAAGTAAAAATTCCTGAATTTTGGAGGGACAATTTTATATATATATAAATACCCTACCAAAGTCATAAATAGTAATAAACAGAATCTGAATCGTAAAATAAACATTATTTCCCTGTTGTTAATCCCGATTCTGATTCCAGAAAAAACACCAGCTTCTCCGATTACCGATTCTGATTAATTGTCCCATCACTATAATAAATACTATAAAGCACTCTCTTTCTTTTGCTTTTTTTTTAAACCAACTAAAGGTTATTTTTATATTACTAATCAATGATGAATAATTCAGTTAAAGAATTATTAGTTAAGAAGAATGGTTTAACTAACTAGCTATTAACTGATTTTGGGGCCTGTTTTAACTCACTTTTTGAAGGGAGAATGGTTGAGGGATTAAACTGTAACATATTTATGAGGATATAACTTTAAAAGTGCATAAAGTTCAACGATAGGTTCATCCAATAAGTCCGATTCATCCTCCAAGAGTCCCTATATGAGAAAGAGATTATTCTTCTAAATTTTTATAGAACTGAAATAGAAGGACTTCCTACTTTAAGTGAGATAAAGTTCGCCGACTTATCCCATACTAGGGACATCTCGAAGAAACGATCTCATCTACTTTTACATGATGTGATTCGGCGAATACCAGTGCAAGGAGATGAATGCATATGTATACAGATGCTAAGATATTGCACGGAATAATTTTTATCTTCGCTTTTTGACCAACTAAAGCCTATTTTTTTTAGAGTAAAATACTTATGAAATAATTGAAGGAATTGATTTAAAACAATCGTACAATGAATGTTTTAGGAATTATCATAATTATCAATCTCTCCAGTTCTTGTAAGGAATCATCATCTATTACTTCTACTGAAACTAAGGAGTTCCATTAAGAAAAATATTACAAAATGTAAAATATAGTGAGGGTCAAAGATAGCGCCCTCTATGTTGTTAATATACACCTATTTATTATTGGTCTATTTGAAATGTTTCGATCAACTACTGGGCGTCAACTTCTTCCCTACATTATCCCTCTTTGTTGCCACCTCACTTTTTGCTATACAACAACAATGGAAAATGGTGTCACATTTGAGTTGCCTCTGACGTCATTCATCCCGCTTCCCACATATACATCACCATATTTCAACATTTTGTTGGTCAACGATGTTTACATTCATAATTATTTTTTACGATTTGACGTCCTCTTGAAGTAGTTTGATGGTTCCAAAAGGGCCCGGGCACCTCCAAGTTTGAAAATTATTAGAGTATTGTTTTAATTCAATTCTTTCTTTCATTTCATACAACAACTATTCAACTCTTTAAAAAAATAGCCCTTAGTTGGTCTAAAACTAGGAAGAGAAAAAAAAGTGCTTGCTCTATTTATAGAATATCCCTTGCCCCATTCTACATACATAATCCCTACTTAACAGTACTTGAGTAGCTACGTACAATAAATATAAAAGTTGGATTACTTCTAATTCAGTATCTTTAATGACAAAGTCAAGGATTTAAATGTTATTTTTTTAAATCACATATTTACATGTTGTTATTACTCTGATTTTAAGAAGATTAAATTACACTTTTTAACATACGTATTACTATAACCTGCCCAGTTTTGGTTTTGCTTTTATAAATGGTTTTAATGGTTGTACACATGAAGGAGGCTATAAATAGATTTACAGGAGATCCCCGCATTACGCGACTTCAAACTGCATGGATTTTGCATAAGGCTATATGTTGAATTAATCAAAGTCCAAAGAAAGAATAAAAAGCCATAAATTTTCCAATTTGGAGGAAAATAATTTTCGTTTTTACGTTCTCAGTAATGAGAGAATGAGCGTATAACATAACTTCCTTTTTCAAAAAGGCACTAAAACAAGTTTTATTTTTTTTCAATAAGATCATTGACAAACCAAACTCAGATATTATCAGATGGATCAAAGAGCGACCCTAGGCGTTGGTTCGGAATTTGTATTCATTGAAGGTGATCAAGTAGTGGGGGAAGCCTGCATAACCCTCACTCCTCAAAACACTGTTTTCCAAGCCGAGATGCTTCCCATAAAAGAGGCTCCTTCTTGGATTAAAAACTATCGCGAGAAAGGGGATTTTGCATCTGATCAAACTCTTAAGCAGCAATATGAGCATTGTGGTAGAATGAGACAAAGAGTTCCCTTGTCCGAGATTTTGAAGTCGTTACCTAGTGAGGTCATTCTTTCGCTCTGCTGGGTTAGAGGTCACAGTAATGTCAGTGGAAATGAGATGGCTGATATGCTCGCCAAAGCTAGAGCAGTGGATAAATCTTCTATCCAAATTATTGGTATACCTAGGTCAGCTCTTCAGAAGAAGGTATTACATAGACAAATTGCAGACACTTTTTTCGAACCTTGGACATTGCCCTTAAAGCCGTACGATGGTCCCAAGAGTTAGACTTTGTAGGTGGAAGCATTTCTTGGATTTTTCAAAAGGGAAACTGTGCTCCTTGGTTCTGTTTATCACTAAGCATTGTCTCCTATCACCTTATTCACTATGAAATTAATCCCACTATGTCGTGGGTGTGGTTTAAGAGATGAAGAACTACTTCATCTGGTTTATGAATGTTCTAAATTTTTTTATTGAGTGGACACAGCTTTTAGGCGATATTCAACCTTTTCAAGGACTGAACAATGTACCATTCCTAAAACAACTTCAGGACGGAATGCAGTAGGATACGACACCCAATCTGGCAAACTATTACAAAGGAACCACAAGTTAATGTTATTTTTACATTTGCCTGCAGTGATTATATGTTTTTCTCTGATGTGTGGCACTAAATATTTTAGTTAAAAAAGAGATAAGTGATGGTACACATATAAAGTTTTGTTTGATATAGTTTTAAAAATCATAGCAGATAGGTGGCGTCCTTTATTGTCCAAACAACACTGAATAAACCGTTTTAAAATGATGGATTTTATTTATTTATTGTTTCTCTTTAAATAACTTTTCATTAATTAGGTCATTAGTAATTGGCAATTTTGCAAAAGTCTTAAAAATATTGTTTCATTTCTAAATAAATCCGCTTGTAATTACTTAATTTGAACAAATCTCCGTAATTTAGTATCATTGGATGACACCAAATTTGATGGGACTAATAATAGCTCTCTAGCAATAAAATTTGTTGAGTTATTTGTGTTCAAACAATTTAGCAATAATTTTTTTTTTTTTTTTTGTTCATTAGAAATAGAAGGAATTAAGTTATTTAAATAAATTGCACCAATTAAAGCTCTGGAGCTAAATTACATGTAGTTTAAGGTCATAAAATATTATGTCTAACATTTTTACCATATTTATTTTCCATTGCAGAAGTATGTTCCTCACTACTCCAACGCAGGATAGCAACTACAATATTTCCAAAATAACTTTAGAATCTCACCTCTAGAATAACACCACACTCATTCAACTACTACTTCCATATCCTCATTACGACGCATTATAAAAAAGGATGTTATGCTGCTGCAGGCTGTATTAGTTTGTAAAAAAAACGAAAAAAGGGCCCCATCTGGCGGCAAAATAGTACAACTCTCTGAATGGTAATATAGTTTAATGAAAATAAAGGTGTATGTTACTTACATAAAAGGCACAGTCAAAAATTATCAGTAGGGTCCATTTTTTAAAATACTAATTTAAACCCAAAGCTAAGACTGTCACACCACCTTGTGGATAAAAAATATTTTTTTATTTTGTTCATGTCCTATTCAACATAATGGTTTATTATTAAACATTATTGGAGTGGTGGAGCTTTTTCTTTTCAGGAATAAGAGGGAGGTTATGTTCTCTATATCCAGGGGGGCTACCCCCCTCAATAATGTGTTAAGTACTAACATGTATTGGTTCATTAATATAAAGTCATCCATGATCACTCCAGCTAGGCTTCCTCTATAAAAAAATCCGTGATAACGTCACTAATATTTTATATTGTTCTTAGACATAAACCTACTATTATCGGGTAGTCTATTGAAATCACACCACTTACTCATTCAATAATTAATGGAAGTTGAGTTATTAAAATTAATTCATATCTCGATATTCTCAAGTATAAACAACTAGTCACAAAATTAACAAATTTGAGCTCTCTAAATTTACCAACGAGTCGAGAAAATGACACTTGAACGTGATCAACGAATTTCGATTCTCGCACTTCAAGTAGTTGGTCATCTCTAGAACCACCGTCTACGCCGTCAGTAAGTCTAAAAAGTTGGAGCGGAGGGAAGGCTCTGAAAAGGTCAAACTAGATCCGGAGGAGTTAAAGAAAATAGCCCAGGCCATTCCCCTCAAGTCCATGAGGCCCAATGCAAATGATAGTGAAGGTTTACGCCATATTGTCCAGAAAGCTAACATAAAAGTGGGGGAAAAAGGGGTCTTGTGAGGAAGGAGAGGCCACTTTTAACACTAGCAATGCAATAAATCCATCTCCACCATTTCAAGACTATTTTGAATGAGTCTTGTAAGTTCTTTTTGAACACTTTTGACCCTCCCCCCTTGAACCCTGATTCCAACATCCTCGACAACATCTTTTGGGTGCATCTTGAGGAGAAGGCTTGCAGTGTCTGTCATACAAACATCGATTTCTTCGAAACCAGCACGGAGGCACAATGACAGAAGGCTACATCGGCAGTGGGTGTCAGGCCTTGTGCCGACGGCTGGAAGCCATCATGGCCACTAATGGCGAATATATTAATGACTAAGAGAGCTCAGACACACATCTATTTATGTTACTAATTTTGTTGAAATTCTATAGTTAATTAAAAATTATATCTGGTTGAAGTTTAAACTTCAATCTGTTCATATTTCAATGGTCCACTCAGTATATACAATAAATAGTTGTCTAAAGTAGACATTGAAATAAAAAATCCCATTTTAGTACCCCCCTCCCCCTCCTCTCCAATTAAGGAATTTTAGCCAACGTTATAATCCAAATATATCGCTTTGTGGGAAACACTTTTTATTAAATAAGTTTTTTTTTTTAAATGTCATTGGTTCAGATTCAGGCACTGCCCCATAAATTAGTCCCCCCAAAAAAAAAAAAAAAAAAAATATATATATATATTGTTTCCAAAAACTGCATTATGCAGGGCCCCCTGTATATTCATTAATAGAAATACGTTCATTTGTTTCTATATTCTTTGACCGTGATAATCTATTGAATGATGCATTAATGTAAGTATATACGTCTATTAAATATCTATGTCGTATGTTGTCAAGTGAAGATGAAGTATAATGAGTCATAAGGATTTGACATTTGAATAATACCTGAAGTGGTCACTCAATTGGAACAGTATTATTTTTCTTATTTGGTCCTATTAATGTGCCTTTATCAGTCCACTTTCTACCTTTGAATCAATTTTCAAATGTTATGTACTTTGCAACCCAAGCTAATATATATATAGAACAAGAAGAGCGAGCCGTCAGCTGAATGAAAAGAGCAAGCAACAGGAAGAGAAGAAGAAATTCTACGCATAAAAGTAAATGTGTTGGTAGATATTTATTAATACTTTATAGTCAGATGTTGACACGAATTTCACGAATCAAGGCTCTTTTAGTTCTAAATGTTTGTTCTTTATTTGGAAACCTTTCCATCCCACATAGTACAGTCAAAGTTAATATCTAAAGGATTCGTAGCAGAACCAAGACTGGTTTTACCATGAGCTGGGCCTAGGATAAAGATAATGTGCGAAGCTCCTTTTTTTTTTATTTAAATTGTACATTATTTTATAATTTTGTCAGAATATGCTTACAACTTTTTTTAGCAAAGACATTTCTTATTTTTTAAAGAGGAAATTCGAATATTTTTGGGTAACCTAAAAAGTTGTATTTTTAGGAAATTGACGATTGTTCTATTATATTGAACTAGCAGTAATACACAGCATTGCCCAGAGGAATTAGGGGCTGGCTAAAAGACAGATTTTGCTTTAATAATATAGAAGAGAACTTCCCAAAAAATCTTCAGTTTTACTCTCCCTTTGTTATGAACACACTCAAATGTTGCTACTCAATAATTAATTCAATTCATATGACGTGTTTTCTCCTCAAGAATGAAAGAAGAAAAATAAATTTTTGAAAAAAAATAAATAATAATAACCTGTTGGGATGACTGATGAGTACTTTAGTCTTTAGTGCACTCACTAACAAAAACAAACAATTCATTTTACATACAATGTATATTACATCGTAATAAAGACTGAAAATGCACATGAATTATGATATATATTACAAAAGATACTAATTATAAAAATATACAGAAATAAAAAACAAACAAAAATATTGCTATTTCTTAGATCAAAATATGTTTATGATATACATCAAGGAGCACTATATAGAGTGTACCCAGTGACTTGTTTGTTGTAATATATTCATACAGATGAACAAAATTTTGCATTAATAATATTGATTTATACCTTATGGGGAGCCCCAAGTACACTCAATGCCCTCCTAAAACAGGCCTCATCAGATCTGGTAACCTAGACTTATTAAATTGGGACTTTAGAGACAACTGGGACTCAAATTTAAAAGATTTAGACTTGTATACGATCAGTTCAAATACTCAATACACGATTTTGACACATACAAAAGGACTTGTGAACAGTGCAGAACTAGATACAGAGATTAGGCTCGACTATTAGCTCGTGAGTAGTTCTGATTCTTTAACAAACATGTGTTTGGGATGTGTTGCAAAAATGGATCTAAGAAAATATCTATTGATATCCCTAGGTCTTTGTTACTTTCTACTGAAACTATATTATATTATATGTATGTACCTTTGTTGAACACAAGGTATTTTAACCTATTTCTAATCTTGGATCTTATTCCATAAATATAATCTATAAATATGTCCTTGCCTATGACTGAATCAAAGATGTTATCGAATATAGTTATGCTGTTGGGATATGTATATAGAGCGTTATAACTGACGTCACAGATTGGATAATAAATCAAATGCGATGTTGCTTTAGTGGTATAGCCGTTGATAAAGAAAATGGGGGAATCTTAAAGGAAACTTCATTTAATGTTTTAAGAATATCATATAACAAAAATAATCGTTTGAAAAATGTAAAAAAACAACTAAACTGTTCTGGTATTTGAACAAGAGTAAATATAACTATAACATTTATATGTTTATGTCTCCAAAATTACCATGCTCTTTACCGGGTGCAGATTTTCAATCTTTAGATATGAATACAATGATTCAATTAGATGTATTTCTGTAACAACATGTCCAAATTTAAGGAAACTTCTTTTTAAATTAGATATACATACGTTGATGTAACTAATTTATTCAACGTAACCTCCCTCAGCCTCAATGACGAGTTTTATGCTCCTCCTGAAGGACTTGAAGCACTTTTTTATGAATTTTATAGCAATGGTGCCCAAACAATCGTCATCGGCGTCCTTCAACTTATCGATATTGTGGAGACGAATTTTACAGGGCTTGAATTTTATGTGTGTGTCAGATGACAAAGTCTAATGTGTTCAGATCTGAGCTGTATGGGAGCCACATCTCCTTGGATTAGAAGTCCATGAAAATCTATAGAAAATTATGAACTACTTTTGCCGTATATACAGTGCCCCCGTCCTTCTGTACCACCACATTTCCATTTGGAAATATTGTCTTTACCCATGGGATGAACTTTGTCTTCAGGATGTCCATTTAGTTAGTCACAGTGAGGGTCTCCTTGACTTGGTTGGGTCAGCCATTCAAAAGGTTATTGTTCACTTTAAGGTGAAGAGTTTTCTTCCTGCCACCTCCTAGACACTTTCTATGCTGTTCTTGTCCTCCAACCTTCTCCAGACTGAGTACAAAGTGGGTTTGGACACGCCCACTTGTCAAGCAGTCTCAGTCACACCCGCACGAAGGAGATCCTTTGTGTTTTAGACTTTTTGAATTAAATATCCCGAAACATCTCAAAAAGTAAGGTTACATTTTTTTAAAGATTGAAAATCCGTACCAGTAATTATGACAATAATTAACTTACTAACCTAAAGATTGATTTTTATGGGATCAAGAAACGAAAACTTAAACCAATTGTTGATATGCTCAAATAATACCTATATTTTTTATTCAATATGTCCTCCTTTACCAGTAATAACAGGCTCGACAGACCGTTGAACAGACTGACAATTCTTGAAAATGAAAACTGTGTCCATAGCCCACCACGTTGTCATGATGGCAGTTCGGAGCGAATCCAAATTTGATTGAGAGATGTGGCAGACATTCTTCTCTAAGCACGTCGTTACCTTCATTGTATCATGCAACCTTTCCTCCAAAATCATCCGGCAGTTAGCTATATAAGTCAATCCCAACAATTCCTATATTGTACGTCATATTATTTATTCGCCATTTTTAAAATGGAGTACATTCTATATATTCTAATATTAAAATCTACAAAGTATTTTATTCGATACTGTATTATAAAAATTGCTTAGTAATATATTATTAAATGCGTAGTTATAGATTTGTATTTTTAGATGATAGAAAAAATTCATTCATATAAATAATAAAATGGCGAATAAATAATATAACAACGAGGGATCAACAAGAAATTGTATTCCTGTTCTTTTGGAAACGGAGCAAAAGTATAGAATAAATTATTACTTTGTTTATTTATTAAAAATAATACTTTATAAAATAGCCACGACGCATCATGCGATAGGAGAGAATCGACAACTGACAACAAAATACACATGGTATTTTGTGTTAGCAAGGTAACGCCGTGTATGACGTCTCAAACTTCACAGTCAAGGGGGTCAAGGTTAGGGTAGGAGGAAGGCCACATGAAGGCTGGACAGGAGTCAGTCATATTCTTCCAGCAGAAGAGTTTTTCTTGGCTTCATGGGGATGAAATTGACTTTTTGACCTTGTATGCAGTCTGGAGGGAGATACCATCGGTCTCTGCAGGGAGGAGATTGCCTTTTTTGTTGTTGCTCCGTCATTTTTACACCTAGAGACATGGAATCAAAATTAAACCCTTTTTTATTTTTGTGTTAGATGTCGTTTGGTTGCGTGATAACACAAAGTAATTTAGAATAAAATGGATACAATCCTATACAAGTTTTGGGTATTGATAACGTTTTTGTACACTAGGGAAGTTAAGATTTCATGAATATAACCACCTACATAATCTCTATGAATACACTCTTTTAATTGAATTAACAAGGTAAGTGATTTGAGGGAGAGAGAAAAAATGGATATGTCATGAAGGAAAAGATGATAAGATGACGTCATTGTGGTATCATGATAAGCAATATTTTGTTTTACAAAAAGTTTCATACATTATTTTTTTTTTTTAAATAAAGTTTCAAATATTATTTTTTTTTAAATAAAGTTTCAAATTTTTCATAAAAAATTTAATTTTTTGGAAAAAATATTTAAACATTCAATTTGTTGGAAATAAATTAACAAACCCCATACTGCTCAGAAAAAATAAAGTTTCAAATATTTTTTTTTTTTTAAATAAAGTTTCAAATATTTTTTTTTTTTAAATAAAGTTTCAAATATTAAATTCTTTGGAAAAAGATTTAAAAAATCCATAAATATTCAGAAAAGTAGAATTATTCAGAAAAATTTTCAAAAATACAGAGTTTTTCATAAAAAATTTAATTTTTTGGAAAAAATATTTAAACATTAAATTTGTTGGAAATAAATTAACAAAATCCATTACTGCTTACAAAAAAACTAAGTTTTAAATATTGATTTTTTTGGAAATAAATTAAGAAAAAACCATTGCTGCTTACAAAAAATTTAATTTTCTGGAATATAATTTCCAATATTAAATATATTTTTTTTTTCAAAACTCCATAGTTATTAACCGAAAATTTGATTTAATTTTCATAGTTAAAAAGTTTCAAAATGCAAATAACTCTACGGGGATTGATACTAGAACTCTTTGAACGGCAAATAACTCAACGGATTATGATGCTAGAGACCCAAAATTAGTACCTTCAGATCTGGTGTCATCCAAGAATTTGAAGTTGGTGCAATTTGTTCCAATCAGGTAATAAACACAGGATTTATTCTCGAATAACCAATATTTTTAAGACTTTGAAAAAATCACTAATTACGTAATCTACTAATAATCTACAGCCATGAAATTGAATATGCTGTTTATTAAATGTTGCATCTTTTTTATGAATAAATTATCCATATAAAAAGTTGTTTAAAGAGGAATTTTGAAAAATCACCCGTTATTAAAATACTGAAAGTTGCGTGATTGGTCAATTAGGGACGTCTTCTGATTTTTAAAACGGTGTAAAACAAAACTTTAAATGTGTACTATCATTATGAAATAAAAATATAATTTTTCTCATATATAAAACTGGTTTTATTTCATATTTGAAAAGGGAAGTTAGTTATACTGCTGCACATAACTGAGTATTCAACGGAACATTCCCTAAATATACCCATCTACCCACTAATATGTTTTTTTCAGAAATATGAAGTCTCTCAAAGTTTAAAGTTCTATTTACAATAAATACAAATGTATTTATTTTGTTGATGGCTTTAAAACCATTCAATTAAAGGGATCTTTTCGAACAAAGGATCCGCTAAGGATTTTATTTTTGATTGTGATGTATTAAAACCGTTTAAGGATCTCCCGAACAAAGCAATTAAATAATGTTTTTTTCATTTAGAAGGACTTTTGTGAGAGGGAGATTTTTAAGTACATATTAAGTCATCAGTTGGGCCTTATGTGCTTATTTATTGATGAACATTTTAACAAATACTTACCTTTTTAAGAAGATGATGGGGGGGAAACACAAAACCAAACTATGGGCATATCGTATTGCACGTGTATATACATGAAAAAAAAATACATTGCTTATATAATTATAATGGTTTATTATTTTGTTGACATATGAAAGATGATGCAAAATATGGATTTGAAATAGCTCTCTAATCATTCATATAAAGAAGTGAGGAGATATCTTTGATTTTTGAGGGGGGAGTGAAAAGTATATCTATTTATAAAAATCAAAGGAAATAAGGTTTTTGCATATGTACATTAGGTAATGCCTTTTTAACGTTTTTCCTTGAAAAGGGATCTCCTTTATTTTCTATAAATGAATTGCAAAAGACACAAATTACATATATATTTGATTTAAAAGTTTAAAAAATCAAAATTAAATTATTTTAAATATAATGGTTACGAATGAATTAATAAAATATTTGCGAAATATTTTATAACGTAGTTTTTTATAGAAGCCCTGACAAATAAACTTTCTTTGTTAATTCGGTAATATCATACAAAAATATTGGCCTGTACAAATATCGGAGAAGCCCTTTGTTCCTAAAAATATATAATGCCTATATATAATTGTTTTATGTATATAGGTAGTGAATTATTACTACTGATGTAAATCGTTTGTATTTTTTAGTTTCCTTCATCTTTTTTTTTTCTTTTTGAATTTGGTAATCGAAAGAATGAATTTTCTTTTCCTTAGCAGTTATCAATATTATTTAACTTCTGAGTAGTGAACTTCCTTTCCTAAATAGATTCAATTATATTCAAAAACTAATTGAATATTTGGATGTGATCATAAAAGACAGAGAGTAGTAACATTGAAGATTTGTTGCCAGATTTAAATTCCAAGTCCTTGTTGGACTCAGAGTAGAATTGAAGATCGACAATGGAGTCATTCTTGGCAATGTCATTGCTTACTTCCTTCTCCCCTCTTCCCTTGACTCAGCTTATTCTAGATGTTCTCCTCCAAAACAATCCTCAAATTGACAGGGTTACCATACTGACACACGATTTTCATTACTTTTTATTGTTATACACAGGAATGTGTTTGATAAATGTTTATCAATAGGTGGATTACGACACAAAAGTGGTCAAGGATCTCTTATAGTTGTTGTTGTTTTTATAAAAGAGCGCGAGGAGTAGGCGAGAGCAAGAACTATCGTAAACCTGAATTAAGGCCCTTGTTAATATTAGCTCCCTGTTTCAATCAAATTCGGAGGCAGAAAATGAATTACTAATATAAAGAGGAAAACCTTTAACAATTAAAATAGTGCAGGTAAAATATTAGAATTATATTTAAATTAATGCATATTTATTTTATTATGCAATTTACATAAAAGACAAGCGATAATTCTTCTTTTAGAGCAGTAGTTCTCAAATGGGGGTACGCGTACCCCTTGTAGTACTTGATATTAAAATATATATATATATAAGAATCAATTCAAAAGTCTTTATAAATATACATTAATAAATATTTGAATAAAACATCCGTATATATGTATGTAAACAAATTAAAGGGTCCCACTTACAAAAAGATCATCCACTACTTTTGTGTACTTTAATTATATTTATTACTAGCAGAGGGTGCTTCTGTTGCAAAGCTGAATGAGACATTGCTTTATTATTAGAGTGATTATGGCGTATAGAGAGAGAGAATGAGGGAATCACAGATGTACAGAAATGGAGATATGGGAGAAAAATCTTCTAAACCAAAGAAAATAAGTTTTATTGCTACCAAATTACTGTGAAGACATTCTCAAAAATTTGTTAACAAACCTAATATAATTCATCTGAATTTTATATTCAGAGGGCAATTCAGTTTTATTATTCTAAGAGATGCGAGAGTATTTCCCTGACCTCGTATAAGGATGGTTTGATCCAGCTTGGCATCACGTGTCGATCAATATCGCCTTGACAACTCAAACAAGGGAGTCCTGGTTGAAGTGCATCAGAGATGTGTCTTAGAACACAGTGGGGCAGGTGAAAAGGAAAATAAAAACACAGTGTCCTCAGATATGGTGTCAGATTTAGAAGAATAAATCCTAATGGAATTAACGTCCATAAGCTCTGGTCCTCCCATGGTGTTAATTTTTTTTTTTCTGTAAGGAGAAGTTGACTAACAGTAGAATGAAGCTAACGTCATCTCAAGACAAAACATTAATCTCATGCTGATAGGGAACCTAAGTTTTTCAAAAGAAAACTGTCAGAATTCCGGTGATCTCAAGACACAATGCCAAAAGCCTCCATAACATCAGCCAGAGCCCTGGATGCCTCTTATGGCATGTCTTTATTATTTGTTAAAGCGAAGAAACCGTTTACTATCGTTGAAAACCTGCTAGTTCCAGCTGCTGTTGTACTTGCTGAGAGAATCCTAGAAAGTAAGGAAGTGGAAAAATTCCAGACTATGCCTTTGTCAAATGACTCCGTTTGCGGCTGAGTTGAAAAGATGGGAACGAATAATGTCGATCAAGTTGTAGCAAAACTGAGCAACTCTTTCCCCTCCAGCTGGATGAGTCCACAGGCATCAGTGGAAACGCACAACTTGTTGCTTTTGTCAGATACTTATGACATTTATGGGAACATACTTTTCTGCAAAACTCTCGATGGGGAAACAACAGGAGAGGATATTTTTAATGTTCATAATAACTTTTTCTGGGAAAAAGAACTCAGCTGGAAATCCTGCTGGAGCATCTGTAGGGATGTTGAAGCATCAATGAAGAGCTACACTAGAGGACTCATTGCGTGCATTAGCCAGGAAAATCCCAACGTGAAGTGGACTCATTGTGCGATATACATGGAGTCATTGGCGTCTAAGAAAATGAACCTTGAGCTACATGAAGTCTTAAATGACACCATCGAAGTGATAAACTCGAAAAAAGTCGAAGCCAGTTAATGCAGGCCTTCTTTGAAAATATGAGAGCTGAACACACACAGCTGCTGCAACATACAGAAGTGAGCTGACTCTTTTTAGGAAAAATATTCACTCGGTTGTTGGAATTAGTGCTCAAAGTAACCCCTTTCCTGACTAAGCACTAATCCTCCCGTGCAACCTCATTCCAGGACACAGACTGTCTGGCAAACCTGTGCTACCTGGCAGATGTATTTAGCAAACTGAACACACTGAATACATCTCTGCAAGCCAAGGACACCAGCGTTTTAAGCATGTATGACAAGGTGGGAGGCTTCCTGAAGAAAGCACAGAAGTGGACAGGGTTTTTTTTTGTTGTTTTTTTCAGAGAAAATTTAGCTCCTTTCCTCAGTTGGATAATTTTCTCTATAGTGCAGATGTGAACAGAACTCCAGTCCAGTCAATTATAGTGTGACATTTTACTAATTTGATTCAGGATTTTCATTCTTACTTTCCTGACTTAGAGAAGAAATTTGTAGAGCTGGATAAGGAAGGAGACACATTTCTCTTGTCGGAGGCAAACAGAAGCAAGCTACCTGTCACTGATCAGGAAGAACTATTGGAAGTGTCATCCTACTGTGGTCTCCAGTTGAAGTTTGCCAAATTTACACTCACACAGGTTTGGGTGAGTGTAAAGCAGGAGTACCCTGACCTTGGACAGAAAGTTTTAGAGCAGCTACTTCCGTTTGCCTCCACATATTTATGTGAGGCCTCCTTTTCTTTAATGACTGTGATAAAAACAAAGTAGAGAAACAGACTGAGTTTAGAGAAGAGCTTTATTACTGGAGTTGCCTCCCTTCCACCAAGACTGACCAAGATCATTAGTGAAGCACAATCACAAGTTTCTCTCTAAAAAAACCAATTTATATTCAGTTACAAAGTTTAATAAAACAGACTGTGTTAACAGGGTGTTTTACAACTTTTTAATAAGTATAGTTTGTGTTGGTTAGGGGGTACTTAGTTAAAAAAATATTTTACAAGTGGAACAATTCAGAAAAAAGGTTGATAATCCCTGTTTTAGAGGGAGATGTTAACTTATTAAATGATGAACAAAAAGGAAAAAAGAGCACACACATCCAACGTTTTTCATTTTCTGATTGCTATACTTAGTTTTGCTTTTTATACATCCCCTCCTTACTAATAAGTATGTTGTAGAGAGTTGATTAAAAATGCAAATATAATCTTTCAAAATCCACCCTTTGTTGAATATTATCTGATGTTAAATTAATAAGAGATTTGTACGGATCCTGTCGTAAATAAGATAAGTCGTCGTTGAGGTTCATACTATTAAATTAACATGTAATAACTAATTTTTATTCTTCAAGGGTCTTAAGATTATATTTTGTATTTATGAGATTCTTAAGTTTGTATACAAATAACTCTAATGTCATTTCTATATCCAAAATTATATACGTGGGTCATTACACAAGGACATGGATTTCACTCAAATTTGGAAAGTGGAATCATTGATAGTAGTCCTACATTGGGTCTGTAACTCACTTTTTAATGAGTGATTTATCGTAAACCAAAGCAATTATAGGAAAGTAAAATAAATCATTCAAAAGCTATTTTTCAGCTGAAAAAAACTTATGGTATATATATTTTTTTATTTTGTTATGAAAAAATATTAATATGAACTTAGTTTTAGACTTTCAATATTTTAGTGTTTGTGGCCTTTGGATTTTTTTGAAATTTTAACCATCTAAAGATAAAACTGTTTTAGATCTTTGAAAAAAGTATAGAGTTAAAAAGTCATGGAATTCCGAGTAATGGTGTGACTTATATAAAAAATAACATTATTTATATTGTAAAATGTAAGGTTTCATTGAACAAACACCCTTTAAAGTAAAATATAATTCATAAATAAAAAATACCATTTAAATGAAGTTATGATCTAACATCATTACTCCTAATTTAATGGTTTTTCCACTCTACACTTTTTTTTAAAACAATTAAAGACCTTAGAAACGAGAGTTAAATTAAATAACAAATCTAAAATTTCATTTTTGAGCTGGTATACTCTCAATAATATCACAAACCAAATTTAAGTCAAATCTGTTTCCTTGTAAATATTTATGATGACCCAAATATATAAGCTGTTATTATAAATTTGAATTCCTTTTATGTGTGATTTTTTTTTTACTGAAATTTCTTTAAAATTAAATTTTATTCAAGTTTATAAAAAATGTATCTTAAATTAATTTAAGGATATGTGTTTGTAGAAAATGTGTTATTCAAATTCAGATAATTAGTGTCCAAAGTGCTTAGGTATACTATCTATGTAGATATTTGTAATATCTTTGATTATGTTTGAAATATCATGCATATTATAGGTTTTGGGCTACGCAAAATACATAACTGGAAGAATAAGCATTAATATACACAAGTGACTGTACCGGAAAAACCAAGATTTTTTCTCCCATGTCTACAGAGAGTTTATACTACATTTGTGATCAGTATACAGAAAAATAATCTTAAACAAAAATTGGGAAAAGTAAAAATGCTCAAAATATTTTTGTACATTATATATAAATATAGCTCAATATTTCCTAGACATGTATCCAAATTTCTTGGGAGGAGTTGAGATACCCAAAAATGTTAGCTATAGTTTAAATTATTTATTTGATTTATGATACTTAAATTGACAGCGATATGCTTTTTCAAATGAACTACGTCAATTTTTAATACTTTCATTGTGACCATGAATTTTTCCTAATTTATGTCCAGAGAAGTCGTTGGCGAGGCGATTCATCGATTTGGTGGGTTCTTCCTTGGTCTTCTTCTCCAAGCTGAACAGGAATTCCGGATCCCTCTTTAAATTGTGCCCTCCACTTTCTGCTATCCTAGAAAGATCATATTCATCTTACTCACCTAGAAAACCAAGCTTCTGGAGCACTTTACATTGTTCATAATCCTCACCACCTCAACATCACTATCTAGGAGATCTGAGATGCGCTGCCTTTTGGTTTTTTCCTCACTCAGGATGACAAAATGTTTATTATAGTATATCTATGTACTAAGAATGCCTAAACTAGAATATCAAAAAGTAATCACTAAACCTTCCTACATAAATGAGAAAATTAATATTTGCTGTCCAACCCTGTATTTCACTAACTTTTTTTATTTTCGAAAAATCTTTTTGGCAACAATATTGTTCTAATATTGTCAAAATGACAGAAACTCATACATTCCTAATATTATACACTATTATCAAGATTTTCAAAAGAACTGTATGGTGTGTAGGATGAGTGTTTTGACTACGACCAAATGCAAATTTTAAATGAGTACAAATAACTATTTAAAAGTATTCAACTTTTTAATTAATGTTTGAATATTCAAAATGTATTTTTTTTTTTTTGCCTTTAAGAAGGAAAAAAATCATTACATCATGTCCGACCTCCTGTTCTTAAATCCCTGAGTGATGGTGATCCTATGAAGAACCCACTCTAATTTTTGGAATTTGATTGAAATATGAGTTAAGTGTCCAAAAAATTGACAATATCAAAATGCTGACATGTAAGTTAATCATTTTGATTTCTTCACCAAAAGATTGTCATGACATAAACGGTATTTTATATACAAAATAGACTGAGTTGTTTCAAGTATTTTAACACCAAAATCATTAAAATTGGCTCACTGAGGACAAAGTTATGGTCATTTGAAAAGAGCCAATATTTGACAGCCCACTAACTGAACCCTCGTGATCAACCAGGCCCTGTGCACATGATATTTTTGAGTAAAGGTGAACACATGGATTAATCTGTAACAGGAGTGCCGTGAACTGTGTACACTTGACATGTAAACTCTGGGAAATACCGGTTGCTATCGTTAGTAAGCAATAAGGTAACTATTACATTAGCCCGGATCAGCTATTTTTCTCCAATTAATTATCTTACTTTTCTTGTCTATAATTAATTGATGCAAGTCGAGTCGCAAGTCTCAAATACAAGTCCCACTTCTGTTAAATACACCATCACTCTTTTATTTTGGTGATAAGTTGTACTTAATAAAGTTTTTTAGACATTTTCATTTTTAAAGACAGATGAAAGGTTTAAGGCTCTTTAATTGTTAGTCCCCTTTTTGACGTCCAAATACAAATACACGGGAGCAATTCATCATGAAAGAAAAAAGACTATTTACATTTATACAACTTAATAGTTTATGCCTCTTCTAAGATGGCCGACATCAACAATGCTTACGTCACATGAAAACACTTAATCTGTAAAGATCTATTTTCAAAACAGTTTTAAATATACTTCATATACCTCTGTGTGATTATAGTCATAATAATCCAAATTTATGAAGGTGCAATAAATCAACGTAACGACTAAATAGGTCTTGTAACTTCTTTTCATAAGACATAAACATTATTCCTTACTAACAAACAATCCTTCTATGTTTGTATGTATTAAAAAAATACTACACCAAACCAAACACGCAATTCTAAAAACTAAAATGAAAGTTTGCCAATGAGTGTGGAACGTGGGCGGATATAAACAATTTATGTTTTTGACAAAGTGATATTTTGTATCTAAAGAAACCACATTCATACTGTTTTCTAAGAATTATAAATAGGTATTTTAACTCTATAAATTTGACTTGTTCTCAACACCAAACAAGCTTGAAATGATTTTTCTCATCAAAAATGAGTCTGGACTCCATTTGTCTTAGAAGTGCTACAAATTAAACTTGAAGGATGCAAAAATTCATTTTCACAATAAAAAGCTTTGAAGTTTTATTTGAAATGACCCATATTAGAGTCAAATTAAGTTTAATACACCAATGAAGGCTTTAAAATATTATTGGCATTTTTTAGTATATCAATTCATCCCCAAATGTGAGTACAAAGATTATAATTGACCAAAATATGTCTATTGTCTGTATGTTGACAAACAGTGTGTGGCAACAAAATTTCATTTTTATAATGTTTGACAATCAGACTGTTAACATAGTATCGGGGTGGACGTGATTTCATTTTACCTCGGGTTCATTGAAATCTGAACACTTACAAGTCGAGAATATGACAATTGAACGTAATTAACAAATTTCCATTCGCGCATTCAAAGCAATTGGAGATCCCCGGGGTCACTGTCTACGCCATCAGCAAGTCCTAAACGTTGAAGAGGAGGAAAGGGTCTTAAAAAAACATCCCAAGCAATCCCCTTAATTCCATGAGGACCATGCAAGAGATATCGAGGTTTCACACCAGACTGTATACAACGCTATCAAAAAAAAGTGGATGGAAAGATCCTTGGAAGGTTGAGGAGGACACTTTTGACACCAGCAATTAAATAAACTCATCTCCTCCGTTGCAAGACTCTTTTGAATGAGTTTTGAGAACTTTAGAAGTATATCTTTGACCCCCCCTCCCAAACAGCCCTGATGTAAACCCCCGCCACTTCACCTTTTGGGTGCATGTCAAAAGGACAGCCTGCAGTATCATTCATCCAAACACCGAGGCCTTCAAATTCACTGTCATCCAGCACTGGGACGCCATGATAGAGGACTACACCTCGCAGTCTGGAAGCCATCATTGCCACTAAGGATGGCTACATTCATGATTAAGTGAGCTTAGACACACATCATCTATTTATAGTATTAATTTTGTTGAAATTCTATTGGCTATTAATAAATTATATCTAGTTGAAGTTTTATTATTCAAAGTGTTCAGATTTTAATGGACCACTCAGTAGAGGTGAATCAGTTGCTATCATACATTGGAGAAGTGTAGAACGTACGTTTGTTGACGAAAATTATTTTTTCCCATTAATGTTATTAAAATTAAACTAATTTCAGTGTAACTCCTGAGTTTTTTTTGTTTTTTTTTTACTCAATCAAAAAAAAGTTTGTAAATTATCTCAAATAATAAATATTTTGTATATTATATGGTAAGGCTTGAACAGAAAAAAAGTATACATGAGACAAGACCACTTCCATTTTTATTTTAGACTTAAACTCGCAAATACTCGATTCATAAGTACTTAAATTGGTGAAAACAGTAAGAACCACGATAGCATCGCCATTTTTCTTCCGTAGAACACGTTCAGTTTTTAGATTAGCACAATTATATTTTTTGGAAATAAATTTCAAATATATATATTTTTTTAAATTCAAAAATCCATAGTTATTCGTAGAAAATTAAATTTTTTGGAAACAATTTTAAAATAGTCAATTTTTGGGAAACAAATTTCAAATATTAAAAAAAAAAAAAATCAAATATTAAATTTTATTTCTCCTGCAAAATTTGCCGGAATGATCTGTTTTTTATGATGTAAAAGATATCTTCAAAAAAACTACACCATTTTCGCGTCAAATTTTTTCATCCTGAACAAAAAAATTATAGTCAAAAGCAAACATGTCTTAATTGGGGGGGGCTACATACCCTTCAGTCCAGCCCTGCAGACGCCTCTGTACAAATGTATGTAGTTCTATTCGTAAATACAATCTATAATGAGAGCCCTTTTTTAGTGGCGTCTAATTCATAGATATATACAAATATCTAAAATAATTATATAATGAATCATTAGAAAAGGCCTTTAAAACGAATTTTTTATACTACTAGTCACTTAATTAATATTGTAACCGTTCCTACTTCATATAGGTATAACAAAAAAATAATCTTAAACATAAATCAATATATTACAAACGAATGTTATTCAATGAACAAAGAACATACCTATAAACCTATTCAATAAAACGTTCTATTATAGTATGGTTATACTAAATATATATTATGTACATTGTAGGGGAGACGAAGGTCGATTTCAGCGCAGAGGTGTCAGCAGAGAGGGGGCTAGAGGGGATCAGTCCCTCTAGCAAAAAAAAAAGATTTTTTTTTGCTTTTTTACTAGAAAAGTTTTTGTCAGGATCAAGGCTAATGGAAATACAAGGTTAAACCATAATGCATGTACGACTGATGTTTGACTTCCACCACGCTTTTTAATAGTGACGTCATATAATGTGGTTGGTTGTTTTTTTTTTTTTTTTTCCAAAATCTGTCTTTTTACCAAGCAGTCGGTACGATACATCAATACCGATTATATGAGGGTATAACCTAGTATATAGTATTGGCTAGGATAACAAAAAAAATTTAAAGGTCATTCGAGCAAATTATGCAGCAGAGCAAAAAAAGTTATATTTGAATTTAATATTTGATATTTAATTTTTTTTGTGAAAAGCTACGGATTTTTGATTTTTTTTTTCCAAAAATTCGTTGATTTTTCGTGGAAAACTGTGATTTTTTTTTCCAAAAAATTTTATTCTTAGTGGACAGCTGTGGATTTTTAAAATTTGTTTCCAAAAGATTAAATTTTTGGTAAATAGATATGGATTTTTGAAATTTGTTTACAATAAATTTAGTTTCTATGAATAGTTATTGATTTTCATAATATTTTTTTTTATTTTTTGTTAAAAAAAATTATGTTTTGGGGGGAAGATGGGGGTGGGGTTATTTTGTGGCACTCTGTATAATAAGATGCTGATTATTGTGATAAAAATCTAAGCTTTTATCAACTTTTTTCCAGATGTTGTATAAAAACAGATTTTGTGAGGTAAAAGTAATTTCGTTGAGAATCAATTTTTTTTAGAGATGTAGTGGTCCCAAAAGTTTGACGTCCTGCCCGCCGTTACCTTAATTGTATCTTGCAAACTTTACATTAAAAACAGAAAAAAGTCCAAAAAACAGTTGGTAGTTGGTCAATTATAAAATATTTATTCATTAGTTGAAAATTGTTCATAGCTTAAGACGAGAGAACTCAACCAATTAACATTCTAAACTCTGGAGAAGGAAAACAATTAGAAACATTGACAGCTGACCAGGAGATAAAGTGTATATTGTTATGTTACTGATTTAACGTCGATCCCGTCCTAAATCCTATTAGTGTATGGCCAATGGGGGATCTTATATGATTTTCAAAACTGTGTTAAACAAAACTTTAAATGTGTACTATCTTTATAAAACAAGAAATATTACACTGTTCCCCGGTCTTCCCTACACATTAAGGGTACATAATATGTATTGTGTGTATATATATATATATATAAAGAACTGTGAAGGATTATGAAAAGATTTATTGTTTGACACAAAATAATTATTATATGGACTTGAATAGTATATATGTTGTGTACAAGTTACAAGTTGCAACTTGTATAAGAAAATTGTACAATATACATATTGAATAACAAGATTGGTCATTCTAATTACCAACTATACATGTATTTTATTTTGATCTATTAAAATTAAATGGTTAGTACATATTTAGGGACGATTTTTTCAGGGGGGGGAGCTTAAATTTCAAATATATAATTTGAAATGTAAAAAACAATTAAATATTAAAGTTTTGGGATAAAAAATGCAAAATCCAAAACTATTCGTCGAACTCGAATTAAGACAGGTCACAGCCACACAGTTCTATTTGTTTCTTTAGGATCTGAATAAAGCCAGCTTTTCTCTTGCTAACGAGCTCTTCCTCGTTGGCAGCCGGCTCCAGACGGAGGTACTCTGTCTTGAGTTTGGCTAGGGTAAGGCGCTTCTCTAGCTTCTTCATATTCTTCGCCAGATGTGGTGTTTATAAGCCAATAATACTTAATATGATATAATACAAGGGATTTAGAACCCATACTCGTTATTGGAAGAGATAAGAGAATCGAGTTTAGCGAACAAAACCAAGGTACAGCGTGTAAGTGAGACGGAAAAGGAATTACATGCTGTTACAAGAAATCATGACGTAAAATACATAACAACTATGACCAATATATGAAGGATCTACCTCGTCAACAATTGCTTCTCCTTTCATGCCCAGATCCAGTCTGTGATTCATGCTCTTTTTCAACATTTATATGTACAATTCAAGCCTATTTTCAGTAAATCAGCAGAAAAAATGTCGCCTTAGCGACAATGTAAAGATTGTCGAAAATGCGCCAATTTGATCTTAACACCCTATATATTTTAGTCATTTGTAATAAAATAGTTAAAAATGAAACTACTAATATATCAATCAGTCATGGAATATTTAATAATTATCCAGGTACTTTATTAAATCCTTCATTTAACATTATTCATTTTTTTCTTTTTTGTTACTTGTACAATTTACTTATACACATTGCAACTTGTACACAACATATATACATATATTGATGTTAGATATAGTTAATACCATGGGGTTGAACGTCTTGAACAAATAAGACATCCTCATTATTATATTGTACGAATGTATATTCTACCCCTGCCTAAGTAATGAGTAAGCTTTTTCCTTATTATTCACCTGTAATTATATCTTAAAATAAATACCAATGTATTAGGGTGGTTTTTTTTTCAACTTGTTTAGAATTTTGATCACGAAAAAGTTTTTATGTACTAAGAAAATGACCGATACCAAATTTCCTTCTTCTACTATGTCATCTGTGGGTTTCACATCTCGATCAAAGTCTGAAAAAGCAAAAGTTATTTAATAGGTGTAGTAAAAAAAAGCCATTATTTTATCTACATTTTCTTCAGTTGACCTTCCAGCGAATGGTGGATCTTTGATATAAAAATTACCAGAAAAGAATTGTCTGCTACAGTATTAGGACCATACACCCTGTTCACATTTTCAACCACCTTGCTTGCGTTTTCATCTTTATCGAAAATACTGGATGGCCTCAATGCAAAAATCATCTTTTTAATCACGTTAATTGTCGTAGTATGTCCTCTTTTTAGCCTTACTAATATCAACCCTAGTGACCAACGTTGTGTCGGTCCTTATTTAGGACGGAGGACCGTAGTCCAGTCTAGTCCGGTCCCACTTGTAATCCTTAAAGAAGGTAAAATCGATACCACGTGACATCAATGAGGATATTTTTTCTTTCTTTAATTATTCCGTTTCATAAAAAAATAAATTATATAAATAATTAACAATGTTCATATTACATTCTATTATAATTAAAAAATAATATTTTTTGCAAGATATGTGCAATAATCTTAGTACCTACTTCATATAACTTATTTTGCTTCATAAACCATCTATATTTTTCTACGAAATTCCAGGGATCGACAGTTAAGGACCGGTCCCAATGATCCTCAGTCCTAAGGACTGACACAATACTATTAGGGACTTTTGGTGGTCATTCAGAGCTGATTTACAGAGGCTCCCATAAATTATCCTGAGGATCTTGTTCAAAATCAATCATGTTCTTGTGGGTATTTTCTTTGTAGAAATCGATCCGTGATCCAATTATTTCTATTGAACAGAAATAGATAATATTTATTTTGAAATTAAATGTTGATATTTTCTCTGGGTGGACTTGGGCCACTGCGATCGCTGTGGTGGCAGTAGGCCTCGCACTTGATCGAGGAAAAAAAATCCTAAAAAAGGTTGTTTGAGGGAAAAATTAGAAATTTTTATAAAAGAGATCATTCATCAAAAGTATCTTTGCTCCAATCCATTAAAATCAGCCCTCAACTCAGTTATGAATTATTATCCTTACCTCTACCAGTGGCGCTGTAACCATAGGGGCAAAGGGGTACCGGCTCCCCCACTTTTATAGAATTTGTTATACTTATCACAATATAAAAAAATTCCTCTTGTACAAAAAAAATAAAATGTCATAGTTTTGGAAAAAAAAGGTTATTCGTACAAAATTTTGTCTCTTTCCAAAGAATTTAACAACTACCCATGTATCTAATATAACATATTAAAATCACTCTGATTAATAATTTTTAATCTGAAAAAACCAACTCATCTCATATCTTAATGAATTAATTAAAACTGTTTTTCTCATTACTAAACTAAAAAAATCAATTGACAAATTTGGTATTTATAGAAAAACAAAAAATCCTGTCGAAATCGTCAAAAAAACAACATCTCCCGAAAAAAAAATCATACGGGCTCCTCAGAAGACGTCACTCCCACTTACAAATACATTCCGGCGCCGGTGACCTCTATACATATTGGGATCTGGCCCGGCCGGATCTGTTTTGCTTAACATCTAAAATAGCTAAATCATTTTCTTTCTGAAAATGTAAAAAAAAAAAGATGAGCATTATAAATGGATCAAAATTATTTTGAAAATTAACCGATGAAATTTTAGCAGTTCCTTAACGCATGTCAATTTTTCTGCAGAAAGTAGTCTGTAATCAAAATCCACAAAAAAGTTGAAAACAAGCCTTCCTACTCTGTGAATGTTTGTAATATTAAATATTTTTATCACAACTTACAGCGATATTACTAGTAGATATCTCAGAGATCCATTACTAATGAAGACCACACATACCTGTAGGTATATGAATATGTCGAAATTATCTTCCATTTTATGTACATATCATCAAAGAAAGAAAAACGGATGAGTCATTGCTCATTATCTTCCTCGAGGCCTTCCTTCTTCCCTTTGAGCCCCTTTGTTGGGCTACCAATTTGTAATTGTGATTAAGTTGTAAAAAATTCATTTTTGTCTTGATTTATAATCACTATTATAATGTTCAACGTATGAAGAAGAATGTACGAGGGACATGTCACGACTCATGAACAACTATCCCATTGCAGAGCTACAAATCAAGGAGTATAAACGTGTATTAAAGTACATATGTATAAATACAGGGTGTTTAGATCATATTTTTATCTTCTTACCATTGAAAGATACTCTAAGGAAAGAGATGACAAACCAGCGATGGAGTAGAGATGTGTTTTTCTAAGAGTGCGAGAAGACATATAGTACACCTGAAATAAGACCTTTGTTAATATCAGCTGCCTGTCTTATGATTTTTGGAGGGAGAAATGAGTTAATACTATAAAGAGGAGAACCTTCTACATTTAAAATAGCAGTGTGCAATGAAAGTAAGGGAACTATATTTAAATTCAAAAATATTAATTTTATTATGCATTTTTAAATCAATTTGCAGGAGAAATAGGCGAGAATTCTTCTTTTAGGGGTAGATGTCAACGCCCCCACGACCTTTTAAATAATGAACGGTTTTCTAATCTTTAAACTTAGTTTTTTCTTTATACACATCCCCTCTGGAAGTATGAACATGTCCTGTCGGTAATAAAAATAAAAGAAACCGAGAATTAAAGAGAAAATACTGACAATTTGAAGACTGTTTGAGAGTAGAGCAGTTTAGCTATTATGAATTTTCCTTCCATTATCTGAAAAAGATGATGAGAATAAATACAAACTCCACTCTGCATCTAGAAAGGTTTTTGAATTGACATTTTTGGAACAAAAAAAAGGCTCCGAGGAGAAGTCAGGAGCGAAAAAGATGGTGCTACGCAATTAAGACTTTTGTTAATGTCAGCTTCCTATTATATACAGTTTGAGAGCTAAATTGACTTATTGCTATAAAGAAGAGATCCTTCCACATTTAAAATAGCATTGATTCAGGAAAAATGTCATAATTATATTTAAATTTAATATTGTGTACTTTGAAGTAATTACGTCATTTTCAAGACAAAAATTTGATTTAAACACCCTGTATAATATGTATTTCTGTAATTGAAAAATTCCAAATGAATGTTTTGGACTTTCGGACCCACGTTCATCCTATAAATTATATTACTAAAAATGTGTGTACACATATTTCCATTCCCCAATGTTCTATCTCAGGTCCTGATTTATTATTGGCAATCCGGATTACCTGTTGATTTTGCTTCTTCTGCTAAATAAGTTGTACATAAAGTTATTTTTTTTCCTAATTGACGTCTACACTCAATATATTTTAGTCCAGGCAACAAGTACGTTCTACATTTTGACTCCTTCAATCCTTATTTTTATACTAACAAACAGATTATATAAAATATGCCTATAATACAATAAACTTAATTCCTTTTAAATACAGTTATATCTTGGATTGCGAGTATATTGACGAGAAGAGAAGGTATAGCAATACAAAAAAATTGCTTCTTCAGAAGAAATATATTATAAATAAATATATATTAAAATGAAATTTCAAATATTAAATCTTCCGATTTTTTTTTCATCTAAAATCCATAGCTGTTCACAAAAAAAAAAATTAAACTATTTAGAAAAACATTTCAAAAATTAAATTTTTGGGAAATAAAATCGAAAATCCATAGCTATTCACAGAAAAGTAAATTTTTTAGAAAAAAAATTTAAAAATCCTCACCTATTCAAAAAAAAATATTTATTTCTTTGAAGAAAAGAAATCTTTCACAAAAAAACATAATTCCTTAAATTTTCGCATAAATTTTTTTCAAACAGACCAAAAAAAAAATCTAGTCAAAAGCAAGAGTTCTTTAATTTCGGAGAACTACAGACCCTCGAGCCTACACTTTACGGATTTCCCTGTGACTAATGGTAAAGTAAAGTATGTTTGCTCACATCCATTTCCTTTGACTAATTGTTCTCAACTAGTTTTTTACTGAGGCCCACCTTTCCTTCTGGTCAGTATGCCGTAACTTAATGTTATTGTCCTTCAAGAAAAACAAATATTAAGTATTTCATATAGAGATTGAGCGAAACTCTGTCAATCTCTATGATTTCAATTCTATCATCTATCAATATCAATCGTTAACAAAACTTATTTGAGTGTGATTTTAACAAAAGCAATGTTCAATTTACTGATTAATTTATATTGTATTTTGAAGCACTTATCGATTTTTTGACGTTTTTTCTCCTGATCTGTATTCTGAACGTTGATTGGATGAATTCGAAGAAGGGTTTGTTAAGATTTGAGGCTGTGGAATTGCAAATAAGTTAATAAACGAATCAAAACCTTAGTGTGACGAATGTACATTGAACAAAGCTGGTCTATTCTAGGTTTAATTTTGGATATAGCCAATCAAAGCTCATCCTTTACCTTAAACCGCGATCTATAATTGTTTTTGAAATAAGTTAATACGGAAAAGGACTTCTCGCATAAATAAGTTGAGCCAAATGGTATAAGTAAATTTGAAGCTGATTTACCCGGGTACTCATTCTTCACAAAAATCCAGAATTCGTAAAGCGTTTATAAATATGAATCTGGGTTGTTTTTTTTTTGTTTGTTTGTTTGGTCAACATCTTCTGGGATCTACTGTTTAAAATGATACAAAAGAGATTCATATATTTATTTCTATAAATTATTTTTTTTTATATAAAAGAATAATTATCTGCTAATTTGAAAAAACGACATTTTCAAAGAAAAGGTTTTTTTTTGTGGCCTTTTTAAAAATATTTTTATCAGTGTATATCCTTATTTATTTTTTTCCAACCTATCCACACACTGATCTATTCAAAGGCCGGGGCTAATGTCCAAGATGTCTTCCATATAACCATCGTTAGTAGCACTGCAGACACAATTTTCTTTGACTGAGTCATGATATTCTGAATGTGCACTGTATAAAATTATCCCTTTTTTTCACACAAATGATTAAGGCAAAGTACCTTTTTTGTAATGAATATAAGAACTACTAGAATGGGCACTCGGTAGAGTACAAAACCTCCACCTTAAATCAAATTGAGTTAGGCTATGTATCTCAAATTGTTCTTAAGTTAGGTCAATTATGCATTTTTTACATTGCATGCTACCTTGACCTTTGACTTTGACCTCACACATTTTTATGGTTCTCTTACTGTAACCATATAGAATCTTCGAACCAAGTTTGATCAAAATCAATTTGTAAATTTTGCCATAAAACCGGTGACAAACAAACAAAGAAATTTAAGAATTCAAAGATTACTCAATTAACTTATTCATCATTAAAAAGAATGTCACTCATTATATATAATTAACTCATCATAAGTACACAATCCTTTGTTTAAAACACAGCGTCTCATTATCTTTTTTGCTAGTAATTTGTACTTCGAAAACGCCTTTTATAAAAATAAAAATTATATTTTAGACACGTTTGTAAATATATATATAATTGCAAAAATATCAACACTTAGGCTAAACTTTGCTTGAGCAAATTACCTTAGAACTTGAATAAATTTTCAAAATCTCGTCAAATATACAACATTGCAGCTAGGACACAGAGCTATATTCGATGAAATAAATTTTTTGGCTTTGAGATCATGAAGGGGCTGTTTTAGACTGTAAATGAAAGGAAAAAATACTTTCTCTTCCCTTTGTCTTATCTATATTCTATTCTCCCTCTGTTTTTTTCTACACCCTGTGTCTGTTTCTTTTTCTTCCACGTTCATTCTTTGTTTCGATTCCCCTCTATTCAACCCTGTAACACGGGCACCCTCTGCTAATTTTCTATAATAAAAAAGGAGAATTTGAAATATATTTCGTTTTTTAATCAAATTAAATTCGAAATTAAATTCAAATCAAAAAAATAAAAGAATATAGCCGGTGCACATTTACCTGTGTCCTAGATTACGCTCACGCTAAAAGAAACCAGCCTGACTTGATTATATATTTAACATTTCAGACATATTTAAGTCAATTATAGGCTTTGTGTATCAAAAAATAGTAACTACACTTTAAAATCTTCATTTGATACATGAGATTTAATTTGGCCCCGATATGACCTTACAAATATAATCTATTAATTTCTTATTACTTCAATGTTACGAAGAATGTTTGCTACTTTAAATACAATTTACAGCGTCATTAAAGTATTCATCAAATAATTTGTTGGAAAAAATTGACGATTATTAATCCTGAAAGAACAGAAATGTAATACAGGCTAAATTTTGCAAAAATCATTCTTGATTGCTTTTGCGTTGACGGCTCACATATGAAGAAGATACTTGAGTTCTTGTTATGTTCCTTTGATTTAGAATATTTTGCCATTTCAAGACATTGATGTACATAATACGAGAGACACTTAGTCTGGATTTGTCATCAAATATTTACTTCTTGAAAATATAGAATTACTTGAAGCATAAAATGAATTATTTACTTATTTCATCGTTAAAACGATTGAATTACAACCTGTCACAACTATTTATTAAGTGCCTTTTCTCAAGTCTCTAACGTATATTTTGACTTCAGGAAATACATATTTTGTAGAATTTCTCAAACTTGAATGACTCGTTATATGTACGTAGTTAGATAGATACATTTGTATGCCATACATACTTGAATTTCAAGTAAAAATTGCAATTAATTTCCTTGAAAGAAAAGAGATTTTTTATAAAAATACTCAAAGCCTTGATAACTGCATTTTTCTATCTGTTTCAAGGCTACTTCCCTCTATCTATTGATTCTAGGTAATATTAATATTCGCCGCCTACATTTTTACCGTCGTTAATTTTGCCTCGAGGAGATTTTTCCGCAATATATTTCCCCTACTTTTTATGTTGTTTTTTTTTGTTATTATTATCGGTTCGAACTTTACTGTTGTATCTCAATCAAATTAGTTATATAGGAGAATAAGGAAAAAGGAAAAAATTATCAATAATATGATTGACTTATCATTCATCAACCATTGATTAATGAATTATATAGTAAGTCCTACTCTTCTTTATTTTGAATTGTATACATTCAGTCGATCCATCATTTTTTGGGATTTCAAATGTCATCTCAAAATGGAAGAGTTCCTTAAAATACCACGTGATGGTTATATAAAATTACTTTTACGACAAATATTATACCTTTATAATTGTACAAAGTCCATATGAATTAACCAGCAGCAATTTCTCATTAGAAATGGCATTTTTGATTCCAAAAGGCTATTTCCTTTATCAGTCTTCCCCCCAGCTTTTAGTTGTGGTTTTTTTCGGTCTAATCTCTTTTACTATTCAACAGTCCTAAGAACCGATACGTCGGGCCTACAGTCCTAACTATATTTATAGTCATTCTTCACTCATTGTTAGGATTGAACAATATAAAAACGAAGAAAATAATAAATGTATAATAAAGTATAGTTGAGAACACTGCTTTAAAGAAAAGAAGCATAAACATCAACAGCTGATGTTTAAACCCAACTATGAAACTAATTTTCAAAAATTTATTTGGAGTGCTACACAGCTTAACAATAGATAATTCAATATTCAACCAATAAACGCTCATAACACAGCTAACAAACAAAGTACAAAGTATATCTTTGTCTTAGAGTAGTAAAATATTTCATTAATGTGGAAATTGTAAAAATTATATTTATGCATTTTTTTATAGCTACTAAACTTTGTATAATATATTTATCCGTTCATTGTCCTTCCATTCCATTCCATTTCCAAATTGATTGCTTTTATGTACGGTATGTAAATGAGAATGTTTACCTTGCAATTTATTTTCTCTTTTCGTGCAAAAAAAAAAACAAAAAAACTTAATTTAATGATTCTATGTATATATGATTTGCATTCCAAAGAAATAGAAATAAAAACTTAATTAAAAGTCGTGAAATATTTAGAATGACTTCATTTATAATATAATTAATTCAAAAAGATGATATGTATTGCGTTCCTTTTTTCATGCCTTTGTTCCTCCACTCTTCACGTTCATGCAAAATACTGTTTCATTGATTAAATTCAAAAAGATGCTTCCTATTAAGGTATGGATAAGATTGTTTTTTTTAAGGGGGTTGAGAGAGTGCTAAAAACATACTTGAAAATAATACTGCCCATGGGTATGGTTAAAAAAACACGGAAAATTAGCGTGATATTCCTGACAATTTGAACAATATTTTGGGGAAGAGGAGCATAGTTGTCACGTCGTTTTCATTGAGTTATCTGCATGCAGTTATGAGATGAAGGAAATAAACACTGACTCAACTCAATATCTAGCAATTAGGATATAGGCAGGGGTTACTCTGATGTAGATCCACAATTCTAATCCGAGTCTAACAAAACTTACACTTCTAGCTCTGTAACAAATCCTCAGATCTACTTATTGGCACATTTGATTACTTTATACATATATGTCCTCTTCTCAAGAATTGAATTATAAAGTTAGCAGACAGGCTGGAATTATTTAAGTTTGAGTGGGGACTCAAAACTTGCAGTAACATGGTTAAATTGTGAAAAACGTGATTTTAAGGATTCAAGAAACGACAAGTCAAAAACCAATTTGTAGTATGTTTAAATACTATATTTACCTATATTTTGTATTCAATATGCCCTACTTCACAAGCAATAACAGCCTCGACACGCCGACGAACTGATTGGCAGCTCTTGAGGATGAAGGCTGTCTCCATGGTTTACCACGCTGTCATGGTGCTCGGAACGAATCCAAATTTGAATGAGAAGTGCGGCACTTCTCCAAGACCCTTGGAAGTACAAAGTATAGGGATTGAGGAGGCTATATGGAGGCAGGTCAGAAGTTAGCCATATTGTTCCTGTAAGTGTTTTGGTTCTTCTTGGATGTATAAGACTGTAATGGACTTCTACAGGGTACGACAGCAAAACGTAGATTGTAAATTAATGTTCATTGTCTCATTACCATGAAAACGTTTAGTGATTATTTTAAGATATTATGTTTCCACTCTCTTTTTTACATAAACATTTGGTCATTTTATCGTCATGAGCGAGCAACAAGTAAAAAGGCAGAGCATCTCATATCTCCTGGATGCTGAAGATGATGGAATAAAGATTATGGACATTGTTAAGGATTCTAGGAGCCTAGTTTTTAAGTTGACCAAGATGAAAAAAAAATGGAGAAGACCTCTTCATGATGTCAGGAAGTGGAGGGCATAATTTAAAAAGGGATACAAAGTTCTTGGTAAGTTTGGAGAAGAAGATAAAGAAGGATCCCACTAAGTCGATGAATCGACTTGCTTACCACTTCTGTGGGACTCCTAGGACCATTAAGAATGTTATAAAGTACAGCTTAGGATTAGTGTCTGTTGCATTAACATGAAGGAGACTTAGTATGTATTACACTTTATTACAAATGTCATACTACCTGGCAGCAACTAGCCTGCAATGATATTTATAGGTAAATACAAATATAAGTACACATATACTAAACTGCTTAATATACTAAAGAAGATTGGGAGGGGAGAGACTCTGACTTAGTGAAATACATAACAGTTTCTTTCACAAGGACTCCCACGCCTCCTTCTGACAGAGGGCATGAAATCCAGGAGGCTCGAGAGGTAAAAGAAAATCCTCACATGAATAAAAGCAAATGGGACAATCGTGAAAAAAATATGGATAAGAAGATTTTCACAGTTGATCAATTCCATAACTGCCGGCTTACGGAAACAAAAGGAAAGCCCCATGGGTTTTACCACACCAAATATCCGGCCCAAACCAAAGTCCTCTGCGTTGTAGCCTCTGATGGAAAGAAGTTGCATCCATTCTTTTTCAAGGCTGGATAGAAAATCGTTCAGGAGGTCTACTATAAGGTGCTTAGGTACACCATCTTTCCATAGCTGAAGACCAGCTACCCGGAGGCTCACTACGCGTGTACTCAGGACGGTGCCCCCTCTCACACATCCGCCAGGTCCCAAAAGTTCTGCACAGATAACATGGCTTGATTCTGATCCAATGAGTTTTGGCCGCCTTCATCCCCAAATTTGAACCCACTGTACTTTTCTATAAGGGTCCACATTGGAGAGAGAACCCAACAGTACCTCACACCAAAAATATTATTTATTTATTTGCCTATAATTGAAAATATTAAGTTATTGATGAATTTCTAACTCCGTCTCTCGAGTCCGCGTTTTCCTACCCTATCCCGTAGATGTTATAGGCAGTACGGAACGAGATACCAATGGTCTTTATCACCTTCTTAGCACCGGCACCGACACGAAGAAGATCACACAACCGTTGCCTTTATTGTTGTTGCTCCGAATTTTTTTACAGTTAGAGAAATCGTATAAATATAAAACTTGTTTATTTTTGTTTTAGCTATGATTGGTTTGCGTAATTTAAAATAAAGGGTAATACCCTTATTAAATGCTACTTTAAGTTTTAAGTCCCCTCTCTGTAAGGCTAGAAGTGTTAGACATTCAGTCAATAGAAAATGAGCGCTCATGTTGAACGTTCATTTTTGAGGGGTTGAGCCCCGGAACAGAAAAAAATAAAGGATCAAGGAAAAAATATCTATGAACGATGTTCATTACTTATTGTTCTCCATAAAAATCTTTTACTCCAGGACTAAAGCTGAAACCAAGTGGCGAAGTGACCACTACATTTAATTTGCTACAAGAATTTTTTTTGCCCGCTAGGACACTGAGACTTTCATGAATTACTCAATAACCAATTACAGATTATGCAAAAAAAATTACTGTACACGTCAAAAGGAAAAATAATTCAGTGATGCCATCTGTGGCTCCTCAAAATGGACATGAATGAATGGAAAGAAATGAACGTATGACCGCCTAATTGGAAATTTTTCAGAAATGAGAGAATGAATATAAAAATTGTGAACGGGTTCAAGCTGATAATACTCCGTGATGCATAAAACATATCCTGTAAGTATGGAAAAATAACAGAAAAAGGAAACGTGGAAATTTTAACCATTTGAATAATGTTTGAGGGGAGAACAGCTTAGCAGTCATGATGTTTTATTATATTAGCTGCGATTATCTTTGAGAGGAAGGAAATGAATACAAATGTCACTACGTCATAGTAGATGAGTGATTGTGTGTTGCGTCAAAATCTGTTTTTCTTGTCCAGCAGTCAGTCCGATACATTAAATGTAATACTTTAGCAATAGTGACGTCATAGACTATGAGTGGTTGCGTGTTTTGTCAAAATCTGCCTGTCTTGCCCAGCAGTCGGTACAATACATCAAATTGATAATTCTAACAAACCCGATTACATGATGGTCTATAATTGTATTTCTATTACCCTTGTGTTGTACTTAGCACCACCGTGTTACCTCGCCAACACAAAAATACCCTATGTATTTTGTTGTCACCCCTCAATTCAATCATCACATTTTATAATTTATTCTTTTTGAAATATAAAGTAAATAATGAGTTGTTTTATACTTATGCTCCATTTCCAAAAGGACAGGAATACAATTTCTTGTCGATCCCTAATCGTATAGATGTATATATTGGCCATCTTATGATTTCTATGAAGAAATTTTGGCCATCATAAACAAATACAAATATGTAACTACTCTTTTCTGATAATATTATAAAACGGTATCGAAAAATTACTATGTAATATATATACACAATATGTAATTCATTTTAAAAATTGTGTATATTTAAAATGACCCAAGAGATACATAGAAGTTGGTATGATTGACTTATTTGTCTAACTACCAGATGATTTCATGCTTTTTCTGTTGCTATTTTTAAAGAAAGTTTGTGTGATACAATAAAGGTAATGGTGTGATAAGTATTGAGTAGCTACGTGTGAGTTTACTCATGTAAAATGGGTAGTAACACTAAGGATTTCTTGTGGAGTTATCTTTTATATTATTATAGCAATTTGTATTTTTAGGCGGGGCCTAATTACCCCCAGAAATGTCGGATACTGACGCTTGTATATTATATATCTACCCAACTAGATCTGCGAATCCATTTATATTTAGTTATAATAGTATCCATTTTAGTTACTAGCTATTAACGGATACACCCATGAGTATCATTTTATTTTGACTAATTAATGTGTCTAATTTATATTTTATTAGTGATGGAATGTTGGGCGTTTGTTTACCCAATTAATATACCAAAAATCCAATGGAAATTCTAATATCCCAAATTAAAATTCTTATCAAAGTAAATTATTATTTATTTAAAGTTCTTCACACCTTCTGTTGATTGTACTTTATTGACATTAAGCTATGAATAACTCAGAACAATTATTAAATATTACCGGGTGGTACATTGAAATCTGAACACTTACTATTAATAAATTAATGAAGGTTGAGTGATTGAAATTAAGTCATGTTTTGATATATTTAAGCATAAACAATTAGTTACAATTCAAATAAACCCAAGCTCTCTCGTTTACGTACAAGTCGATAAAATGACACTTGAGCGTGATTGACAAATTTTCCTTCGCGCAATCTAAGCAGTTGGGCGTCTTCAGGACAGCCAAGGTCAATCTCCTCAAGTCCTTGATGGGCTATGCAAGAGATTTTGGTGCTTCACACCAGATTGTCCAGAGAGCTATCAAAAAAAGCGGGTAGAAAAAGCCTTGTGAGGGTGGAGTGGCCACTTTTGACACCAGATAATTGATTTTGACATTAAATAAATCCATCCCCTTCGTTACAAGACTCTTTTAAATGAGTATTTATTGTTGTTTTGAACTCTTTTTTGAGATATTCGAGGGCAATGCCTGCAGTGTTCCTCATCCAAACACCGAGGCCCTCAATGCCTCTTTTAAATTAGTCTTTTGAGTTATTTTGAACTTTTTTTTTTGTTCAAAATGGCCCCCTTACATACCTAATACCAAACCCATCGACCATACCTTTTATGTGCATCTCTGTCAGCCAGTACTGAGATGCCAGGACAAAGGTCTACATCAACACCGTGTGCCAGGTCTTCCCCTGTCGCTTGGAAGCCATCATTGCCGCTAAGGGCAGATACATTAATGATTAAAAGAGCTGAGGCACACATCTATTTGTAGTATTAATATTGTTGAAATTTCAATATTAATTAATAAATTATATTTTGTTGAAGTTTATTATTCAAAGTGTTCAGATTTTAATAGTGCCTTTTCATTAATTCCACAGTTGGAAAGATTTGTCTAAATAACAACTCACTTTAGGGCATTTTGTCTGCTTCTTTGTGGAGGAGGACTAGCTGTAAGATAAGAACAACGGTGTGTTTAAAAAAAGTTATAGCTAATAAATTAGCATCACAATTGTCCATGAGCAAACTAAAGAAATATTTTATCTGAAAGGTGAAGTGAAAATTTATAGCTTGTTGTTTTAAAAAAATTGGGCATCCTGAAAATAGATTTCACGAGGTCCTTTGAGTGAGTAACATACACATATATTTTATAGTAAATAATATTATCATTAAGGGAGTTGTATTATTTTTCCGCAAGACGGTGCGGTGGCACTCTCTATCGCTTTGTTTACAGCCTAATATAAATAAACAACTCTCATACCCCAGTCCAACAAAAAAAAATTAAACTAATTCCACAGTTGGGAAGAATTGGCAAACTAACAACTGATTTTAAGGCTTTTCTTCCGTTTCTTTTTGGAGGAGGAAAGGTTGCGTGATAATTTGTTCTTGTACTTCATTAGTGCACTTTTGAACGTTAATTGGTTGAAGTTATTTAACTGTAAAGATCCATACTCTATGACAATTAAATGAAGAATAGTCCCGCATTTTGAAAGATTGGCAAACTACCCACTAATTTGAGGCTTTTATTCCTTCTCTTTTTGAACATAAGGGTATCCATAAAAACATCTACAACTCCAATGTATGTTCAGCAGTCTATTTTTCTTTACGATCTCTTTATTAGAGTTCTGAACGTTGAATATTTGTATAAATCCAGTTTAAAAACATGGGCATCTCAATAATAAAATATGTATACAAATATTAACTGAGTAAAAACCAATAAAATAAAAATAGAAAATGCATTAATTCTCGAAGTAATTCTTGTAAACATAGAACAACATTGGATTTCAAAATCCATAACTCCTCACAGAAAATTAATTTTTTTGAAAAAAAAAATTCAAAATACATAGTTACTCAAAAAAATAGATTTTTATTTTTTCAAAAAGAAATATTTTTCCAACAAATGTAATTCTCTGTCAGTAACAAGGGATTTTTGAGGGGGAAAAATGATTTTTTATGAATAGTGGTATTTTTATCTTTTTTATTAGTAGAGGTTGAGAGAGCGATAAAGATAACCATGTGCAAGGGCAGATATAGGATTTGAAAGAGAGGAAAGTGTCATGCAGAATATATATGCTTATAAAATTGATGGCCCACGGCACTCTTGTTTGAAATACATAGTTCCACAAGGAGTTACTTTAATCTGAATGGATTTGTATTTAAAAAAAAAAAAAGATTAAATACTGACATACATCAAGTGAATCCACACACTAAAATGTTGAGTGAAATTAGAATCTTCACCATTATGCGTGGGCTATAAGCATGCAATATTTTGTATACAAAAATATATTTTATAATACATATAATTATAGGTTGGAGAGACAGGGAATTTTGAACAAATACTTGCAAGAATTTGATCCCATTTTGTGATAGTGATTCTCTCTTTTTTCTATACGATTTGAAAGTGATGAGGCTATAATACTAGGCATCCAAACCATTTCCAGGAATAACCAAGCTTCCCCACCAACACACCCAGACAATAGATAACTAATTGTAAGCCTATTTGCAGAGATTCAAATTATATGAAACTATTGGTATCCCAAAAACATCAACAGCTCATAATTATTTTTTGTCAGCTTTTGGTTGTTCTACTACTCATGCTCATAATTATTATTCAGAACGTTGATTGACTGAACACTCATAAAATCTTATTTATATATTAACTGAAAATAGAGCAGCTGTTGGAAAAATTTACAAAATTAGCTGGCTATTAGTTAATTTTGTACCTTTTTTTCTTTATTAAAAAAAAATGAGTGTCATTTGATATCACAGTGGGGCATGAGCGTTATTTATTTTTATTAGTTTCTGAACAAAGCAACATATAGTGGCGCCGGCTAGCGGCAAAATGATACAACTCCATAATTGGCAATATTATTTAACATAAAATACAGGTGTATGCTACTTACTTAGAGGGGGCTCTAAGTAAATTCTTCTCATCGTGTGCTATTTTTTAAAGTAACTAATTTAAATGGTTATTTACAGACTATCACACCAGCTAGCGGATAATAATTTTTTTAAAGCAAGGCTTCTAGAATTTGACCTGCCCTTACTAACTGTGCTTACTGTTTTTCCCCTGACAGATTCCCCCAAATTGACAATTATTATAATTTGAAACTTATCCCTTCAAGAGTTTGGAACATAATCAAAACCTACACGACTAATTGAGTCATTAATGTCTCACGTGCACGCTTTTGCTCCCTTAGTCTAGATTCAAAGATATGTTATGCAATATGAAGAGACAAGGAAGCCACTATCGATATGGAAGAAGCTCCTAGACATTTTGTGAAACTTGATATCTTTGCAGAGCCGGAAAAAACTGTGAGTGAGACCTAAAGCAGCGATAAATGTGCGGGTTACTTACCTAAAACTCGCCCCGGATTTTGTTGTGGTTAAGACCATCTTACTCGAGAACATACTTTGAGGGTAGAGACCAAGGAAAAAAAGTTGATCCAGTTTTGTCTATTTTTAGAAAAGGATAACTTTTAGCCGATTCGGTCTTTATGCATTTTTTTTTTCTCCAATTTTCTCTGAATATTTTGTTATTAGTTGTTGTTTTTTTTTTTAAATATTTTTATGACAGACATTACTTGATACCTTTTCCAAGGAAAATATATTTTTGTTCTCTCTTTTTAATATACTTTTCAGTAATATTAGAGGAATTATTTTTTTAAATATATATTTACATTAAAAAGAATTATATCCAGTGGGGCTTTTGTCAAGAGCATCTCTGCTACTTGCTATAATATACTACTTGTCATACCATGAATATTAAACATTTTAACAGAAGAGAGTGGTGCAATCATCACACTTCCCATCTATTAGGCAAAACATAAATATTTAATTATCATGCAATTGTATTGCAGCAAACTGGGATTAAGGGCCTGAAAATCATTAGAAAGGTAGCTAATATCAGTTACAGTTATCCTGATAGGGAGCATTTTAGGCATGTTAAAAAAAATCAATATGGTAACCCCGATATTTTGAAGAATATTTTGGAGGAGAGCAGCTTAGCTGTCATGAGATTTGATTAGTTCAGCTACAATCAGCTGTGATGAGGAAGATATGGAACTAAAAAAAGGCATAGGCCAGAGTTAATCGATGTCAATCCTCAATTTTACTCTCAGTCCAACGAGAAATTACAATTATGACTACGTAATAGACTCTCAGGGTTACTAACTGAATATTATTTTATTTTTTTTTTACCAAAGCTGTCATTTATTAGGGAGTATTATTGGGGATTGATATTGAAGAAATTCCTGCCTATATCATTGCTAGATACGGATTGGTGTTTCTGTTACATATAGCTGCTACTCACAACTCATTTAATGAAACATCAAGACAGCTAAACAGCTCTACCTCCCAAACATTTTTCAAGTTGATAGGATGACCACGTCAAAAAAAAATCTCTTTTTTTTCACATACCAACGTTTCATACTATTTGAATCTCTGATTATATCCCTGAATATGGAATTTTTTTGAAATTAGTAGTATGAGTTAAGCCATGTCAACATCAAATGTCTACCCGAAACTTTTGGGATACGTGTCATAATATTTTGAGCAACTTTACTATTGGGTTCTTACCTAAGATATTATAAGGAATATATTAATCCAGGCTCGTCTTCCACCCAACGGGTAAAATGAATTTAAGAAGAGGTGACTCCGAACGCGGTATAATTTAAAAAAGAGTATATTATATAGTTTATCTAAAATACATGGGCTAGATAATATAAGAGCTAAGACTCAGGGATATGGCCCGACCGACGGGTAAAAAGGGAGTGACAATGTAAAGTATAATCTTGATTGTATTAAATGTTAAAAAGGTACGCAATGTTTAAAGTAATATATGAAAGGATTGAGAAGGTACTAGATTTACACAGCATGTGTAATTTACATTATACATTACATCATATTAAATGTTATGTAGAATCTCTAATTTTGAATATCAGAATAAGGTGGCCCATACAAAATAAAGAGGAAAATTAGAAATTTATAGTCCTGATGTGACGCCTACAGTACGTACATCTATACTTATATGTAATATTAAGGACTCTTACCAGAGTGAAAATTATAATTTATAGTGAGTAAATACATTCAAAGAACTATATTTAGGAGTACCTACATTAGGGTGAGACTGATCCCCCAAGTTTGTTCCAAAAAGCTAAATCCTTTTTTTCTGAGTGTATATACAGAAGCAAATTTAATAATTGAAATTAAACTTTTTAAATATTTTTCTAAAAAAATTTAATTTTTTGTGAAATTACTGTGGATTTTTGATTTTTATTTACTAAAAATTTATTTTTTTGTGAACAGCTGCGGGTTTTTAAAAATTTAAAAAAAAAATTTATATTAAATTTAATTTTTGAAAATATTTTCTAAAAATATTATGAATAAAAATACTTTTTTGTGAACAACTTTGTATTTTTGAATTGTTCTTCAAAAAATTTAACTTTTTGAAAATAAATATAGATTTTTTCTCCAAAAAAAGTAATTATTTATGAATGGCTGTGAATTTTTGAAATTTTTTCAAAAAAAATTAACTTTTTGTTAATTACAGTAGACTTTTTGAACCTTTATCCAAAAAATTTAATTTTTTGTCAACACCTAATTTTGTGAATAACTGTGGATTTTTGAAATTTTTTCCAAAAAATGTAATATTTGAAACCTATCTTTTGAAAATATTTTCCAGAGATTTATTTTTTTGAGAATACCCGATGGATTTATAAAAAATATTTCCAAAATATTATTTATCTGTGAATATTATTATATTTTTGTAATTTTTTTCAAAAAATTTTAATTTTTCAAAATATTTTTATGGATTTTTAAAACTTTTTTCCAAAAAAATTAGTTAGTTGTAAATGGCAGTGACTTGCTGAAAAAAAAATTTTCGACAAAATTTAATTTTCTGTGAAAAGCTAGGGATTTTTGAAATTTTTCTGCAAAAACATAATTTTTATTGTATATATATGGCTGTAAAATATTCTTCCAAAAAATTTAATTTTTCATATTTAACTTCCAAAAAAAATCAATTTTTGGAAATTTATATTTAAAAAAAATCACTTGCGTTATATTTAAAAAAAGAGAGAATTTTATATATAATTAGTATTGAAAATTGTGAATATTTGGAACATTTTAAAAATAAAAAGAAACCGAAAATCAAGATGTTACCCTAACAATTTGAAGAACATTGAGGAGGAGACCAGCTTACCTGTGACAAGGTAGGAGGGAAAGAAGGAAATGAACCAGAACTTTGGCAAGAATTACTCCGATTTCGATCCTCAATTCTACTCTGAGTCCAAGGAGGACTCTCAATTATAACTCAGTAACAAATCCTCAAGGTTACTTTCAGTCATATATGAGCACACACAAATGCTCAATCCGATTTTTTTATATATTTGTAATCTGTAGGAAAGGAAGCTCACTCATCAGGAGTTGAATAATAATAACGACAGCACAGGAATGTTACAATTATTTCTTCAAATTACCAATTCTAAAAAACGAACCACCTAAAATATACACACGATTTACATCTCTATATAGAATTGTGTAAAAATGGTATGTTAAAATGAATGATCCCGGTCACTTTTTGTCATACAGAAAGAGAGAAAAACTTATCATTTACATGAGGGATCACTATTTACACTTCAACTTGTATACAAGTGAAATGCTGTATCGACTATATATATAATGTATAATGCTATATAATATAATATATCATGGAGTGAACCCTATGATTCTTTTTCATATATTCATTCAGACAGACAAATATAGTCTTTGTAACTCCAATTTCTTGAATAAATTGAGATACCAGGGAATGTTATCTATAGTTTATAACCTTTATTTGACCCATGAAACATAATTTGATCCGTATTTGGCCATTCAAATAGAATACATCAATTTATAATTCTTTTTTTTGTGAATTTTTTATACATTAAGTTCAATTTGGAGCACTACTAAAGGACAAAGTTGAATAGTTTGTGGATAGAAATGGACAAAAACGCGGGTTCAATATAAATACAAATATAATTTCGAAGGTATTAGCCTCACCCTAACCTTTAAACGTAGGTATTTGGATATAAAAACAAGTTATTAATTACATTGTATGACTTTGCCAGAAGGAGGCATCAGGCAATGACGAATGATTAAAATAATTTAAGTGACAGTATGCATATTTATTTCTGGTTTTTGACTTTTGTTGTTGTTTTGACGAAATATTTTTTGATTAAATAATAACAAGATGTTATTGGTTCAATATAAATAGGAATAAGTTCAACATCATTTCATCACTTTCACAAAAATAAAACAAAAAAATTTGTTTCATAAAACAAAACATTGGAAAACAAGAAGGACTAGGCCAAAAAGGCCAAACTGGATCCGGAGGAGTTAAGCAAAAAAGTCCAGGCCAATCCCCTTATGTCCCTGGGGGAGATCTCGGGGTTTCAAACCAGACAACACTATCAAAAAAGTGGGTGGAAAAAGCCTGTGAGAGTGGAGTGGCCACTTTTGACACGAGCAATGAAATAAATCGACGTCCTCCGTTATAAGACTCTTTTAAATGAATATTTTGAGCTTTTTTGAACTTTTTTTTGACATATTCGAGGGGAATGCCTGCAGTGTCCGTCATCCAAACACCAAGGCCCTCAAAGCTACTTTCAGCCAGTAATAGGACGCCTTGACAGAGGACTATATCCACAGCGAGTGCCATGCCTTCCACCACCACCTGAAAGCCATCATTACCGCTAAGGACGTCTATATTAATGATTAAGTGATCTGTTTATGGTCTTAATTTTGTTGAAATTCTATGATTAATTAATAAATTATATCTTATTAAAGTTTAAAATTCAAAGTGTTCAGATTTGAATGGACCACACGGTAGGTAGAGGCACATATTATGGACAGATACCTAGATGTAAAATAGACTGTTCTGTTTTGGGGCTGATACTTTTTTCCCCTGACACAAATAATTTTTCTCTTTAGGAAAGATTTTAAAAAAAACTGACGTTGATAAAGTCGGAGGCCTCTCAAGCCATTTTTGGTGTGGTACAGGCCATTTTAATTTGAAATTAATGTCATTTTTGGGTCGAAAATGCTCCACTATATTAATCAAGCAAAGTTTTTCTGTATGATTGAATGTGTATTATTTCCGTTAAGTCATGTTTTAGTGTATTTTAGGACTGCATAGATATGTGTTTAGTTAAAGCTCATCCAGTCTGCGCTCTAGAGACTAGAGACTAAAGTAAACCCTGGCTCATCCAATTATATAAAAAAATATGAAGCTGCTATTATTATTCTTGAAGAGACTACATCTTGATATTGCATAACTACGTGTAAGTGGTGAGTAGCAGTGATGATTTCTTCGAGAGTTATCTTCTATATTAGAAACTCAAATTTTGTCTATTTGCAATTCCGGGTACATTACAATTTTTGAGTACATATTTGGTACAAGGGATTTAAAAATGGCCAATTTCGACTAAAAATCCGATTCTTATCAAATTAAATCCTTAAAATGGTATTTTTGGTCCAAAATCGGTTCTTTCAAGGGTACCAAATGTGTGAAAAAAGTTGTACTATTTATATTTATTATTATTTTGTTAGTCAATAAATCATATTATTTCCCGTTCTTATCAACGATATTTTGTCTTCTTTTTGTTCAACAACCATCACTTAAACTAAAAGGTTCAATTTTGCTATGTTAGTTTCATCTATCAGGGAAACTTCAAATAAATTTAGCACATCTTACACCCTTAAATCATTCAAACAAGGGGCAGAATATTGTAACATCATATTTAGAACGATATTACAGCCTAAAGTGGCCAAATTTGACTCAAAGATCCTTTTTTTTTTCAAACTAAAAAAGGGTATATCACCCCAAAAATAATCTTGGAGATCTTCTACTTTGTCAAAGTGAGTTTTATGCTTGTTCTCAGCAGAAAAAAAATCTATGAGTTGGGGGGGGTAAATATTAATCCAAAAACGGAATAGTTTAATGTACAATACATAAATGGAATGTTTATTCAATAATGAGACATGACTTGTAAAATAAATAAGTAAAATAACAACTTATAAATATGATTATCAAGGTATTGCCATACTTACATACTTATGTAGGTCCATATTATAACATAAAAATAACAACATAATGCTTCATAGCTCAAATGTACTTTGTAATCCAGAGTATTACTTTCTTTACCATCAGGGCCATATATTTTGTTATAGTATTTAACATCTCTATTTGAATTTCCAAGCCTTTGATTCTGCTCTCACATAATTGATGTGTCATAACCGAATGACTCTTTTATTACTCGAACACGTTGTAAATGTAACCTGATTAGCACATCATTGACTTGACTCATTCAATCTATACCTTCTCTTTTCATCTCCCTCAAAAATAATCAGACATATAATCCCAATCTCTTCTAAACTTTTTCTAAGATTTTCCCGCCTTGGATGTCCATTAACAATTTGTGCTGGCGATAATCCATAATTCCGTGGCGTATTCCGTAATTCTAATACCCCTTTCACAAATTCATCCTAGGTTATATCCCCTGACTTCGATGTTTTAGCCAATAAAACCTTCAACGATATCACTGCAGCTTCAGCTAACCCATTCGATTGTGGATAATGGGGTGATGACATTCGCTGTTCAATATTCTACGTCAATAAAAACGACGAAAACTCACTCGAGCTAAATTGCGGGCAACAATTTCTTGCAATCTTATAAGGAATCCCAGTGCTAACAAAGATACTTTTGATTGCACTTATAACTTGTGATGTTCTAGCTTCTGAGCTCTACATTCTAATTTCCGTCTATCGACATATACTATTTTTTTCAGCGTATTCAAAAAGATCCCATACGACCTCTTCAAAATTATCGTTGGTCGAACGTCTTCTTGCATCGACTCTAGACCTTGACTAGGCAATATTTTCTGACATTGCTCATATTTTTCGATTACATTTTTTTGTATCTAAATTTATTCCGGGCCAATGCTTGTCTGCTTGTCGAGATCGTCGCTTTGTTGCATCAATTCCCTAATTGGCTTAGTGAGAAGTATCTAAAATATCCTTTCTTGCTTTCACGGGTATAATAATTATGTCTTCATATATTGCTAAACCATCCTCGGTCCATATTCAGTCTCGAAGGTTTCAACAAATTGCGTTAATGTGTTTGATTTTGATGATAGTGGAAAATCCTCCGTAATAGGAGATATCAATTCCTTATATTCTTCATCTTCTTGCGCAAATTGCTTCAATTTATCGATCATTACGTCAATCGTATTGTCAACCATTGATATGCATGTCTGGACGGCTATTCTAGGAACTTCTCTGAAGCTTGCCTCAGTAATACGATCCTCTTCTAAAGGATAATCGACAGGAGCACGCGATAATGCGTCAGGAATTGCATGATCCTTACTTCTTTTCTATTCTGCATTAGATTGATATTCCATTAACTAGGTACGAGACGGAGTAAACGAGTATTTTCTATCTTATCTAATGTATACTCATTAAGAATGGGAATCAAAGGACGTTGATCCCTTACAATTGTAAATTTCAGTTCTTCTTCTGTAGAAAACACGTCCTTATATTCATTTATCAATTCTTCAGGAATTAGCTCGATTTCTTCTAATGTTGGGTCTGATGGAATTTTACATCACGGCTTACATTTTTTTTACTTTTCTTATGTTTGGAGACCACGGAGGAGAGATACCCAAATCTTTCGATTTGATCCACGAAAGTGCTGTCCCATCTACATCTGGTGAGAAGAGAACTCTCTCCGTAACACATTTTCCTTGATGCTCAAATTCAATCATTACTTCCTCAACTATGTTCAATATATCGTATACAATTTGGCCTACATCTGGTACATTATATTTTCTTACGTCTTTGAACAGTCCTAACTCGTTGATAAATATGGAATTGGCAACTGTAAAATCAGCTAATGAATCTTGAAGTATCCTTCGAGTTATTTTCTTATCTCCGGCCCTCAATATAGCAAGAATAGTCTGAGCATTCCCGGTTCCCGACTGAATTCAGCTCGATTTAGATTTGCAACATATAGCAAAATATCCTTTTCCTCTAAACATTTCGACCTGTCCTTTCCGTGATCCCATTTATATCCACACCAGAATTACTTTATCAAGCGATTTTCATCATTCTTCTTGTATATACGGGTTTGATTGCCAAAACCTACCCTACTGATTTTCCTGTTTTCAAGTACAGTGTTGTCCTTTGCGTTGTTGTTTTTTGATGACTCGCAAGCAATATATTTTGCAACTACCTCCTGCGATGCAGGTATAGGGTATATGCACAATAGTCTCTCCCGTACCTCCAAATCACTCAATCAGTGTACAATTTTAGATGCTAGACGTTGATTCGGGGTCTCCCCCTCGAGCTCTGCACTTCTGCACAATAAAGATTGTAGTAACTATCAAAGGGTTCCCCCTCTTTCGGTCTCCTGTTCATACAATCCACTTTATCGACGATAATATGTCACTTCTTCTGGAATTGTGTCTGGACCAGATCCAATATCTCTGAAATCTTCTTCCTCGTACTCAATTTGATTTTCAGTTTATTTTGGGGAATTTCCAACATGTCCATCTCAAACGTCATTAACAATTATTGCACTTGCAGTGTTCCACTGACTTTTGCTACACCACTCGTTGTGTAGAACATGTTCCAAATATGAGCCATTGGTAAAATTGCTCTAGACTTGCTCGCTTGACAACTTGGGATCCATCCGATCTATCACTATCTTGACGAAGGTTGCCGAGTTACCAATTATTTATTAAAAGGAGAGATCCATGACGAACTGGAGAAATGAGGAGAAGGAAAGGCATAGAAGAATAAGACAAGCCTTGTTTATAGGAACATCTATGTATATTCTTATTAATACAAAAACCTACTCTGGTAAATACATAGAATATAAAACTATTTATATCAAAAGGTAAAAGCAGTACTTTACAAATATAAATACATACAAGAAAATACAATAAAAGAGAGTCGGAGGGAAGGAGACACAAATTCATTACATTTGTATTCTCCACCGTATTCCATGTAGCCAAATTCCCATTGGGATCATGTACCCTAATAGCCTGGATCATCACTATCTTCTATTTTCCTCTCCAGTGTGTCTTGGTTCTCCCGGAGACTCTGGATGAGGTTCATTAACTCGTTCACTTGTGTCTTGGTCACCATATTTTATATTTCTTTTTTCACTTTGATTCTTTTCACCTTAGCTACACCATGTGTCATAATCGAGTGAATCTTTTATTACCAATATTACTTTTAATATCAAATAAAATACTTTGTTGTATTTAAAAATTGGGAAATGCAGATAATATGTAACTCATTTTTTTACTTTAATTGTAGAGCAATAATATGACAATGATGGTCTGGGAATACCTAAGAGTTAAATAGAAGTTTCTGGGTCTTTCTCTCTGTTTCTTTTATGGGAGAAAAGGTTGTCTAATACAATAACGATAACTGTGTGTCATACATAAAAAAAAAAAATCTCTTATTGTGGGACCGATCAAGACCGATTTATTTTAATAGACCAAATTTTAAAACAAGACCAAACTTTGAGCAAATTAGTTTGGTATTACAAACATTATAAGGATCTAAGATTTCCAGGCCAAAACCCAACACTTCTTCAAATGTTTTCCAAAAAATTTCATTTTCTGTGAGTAGCTGTAGATTTTTCAATTTTTTTTTCCTGTATATACATACATGGACTAAGGGCTTGAAGTAATGAATATAATTAATATTAAAGTGCATTAAGTATGGGCGGGACGGTTATTTTAGTTCACCCATGCGTAGGTACATGTAAATGACGTCACATTTTTTGTGACATCATTTACATCCCTATCAGAAACTCTCTTTTTTTTTTAAAGTAATTAATTAGTATATTGATGAGTATATCAATATGAATCGCCTTAACGATATTCAAAATATATTCACAGGGGTGTCCGCAGGGGAGGGGTGGTTATTAATATATTTTTGATTCTTACTAGAAAATTAAATATTTGGATTTTTTTCTAATTTTCAATTTTTTTTCCACCAAATTTGTATGTGAATAGCTCTAGATTTTTCAAGATTTTCTCTCAAACATTTAATATTTGAATTTTTTTTTTTTTTTTGAATTTTATATTGGAAATCTCACTTTAGAAATTTTTTCAGAATAATTTTAAATTTAATGTTAGAAAAAAATTTCGCATCTTCTGAACAGCTCTGGATTTTAGATTATTTTTTCCAAAAAAATAAATAAGTTTTTTGTGAATAGCTGTAGATTTTTTAAATTTTTTTCCTAAAAATTACATTTTTTGAAAATGACTATGGATTTTTGAATTTTTTTCCAAAAAATTTAATTTTTTATGAATAGCTGTGTATTTTTGATTTTTTTTTCAGATAATTTAATTTTTTAGTTTTTTTTTGGAAAAATTACAATTTTTTTACAAAAAATTGTAATTTTTGAATGGGGACACCCCTGATTCCATAACCACAGCTTTTTCTATTGTTGGTGATTTTTTACCTTTGCTTTTTTTAAAGCAAGGAAACCAGTTTATGTAACTATGTATTGTATAGTATATAATATATTATAAATTTCATGTTAATTTATTCTATTCAAAAGAGAAAGTTCCATTATGATATGAGGCCCTCCCCAAAATAGATTTCCGCGGACACCCTTGAGGTGGTTTCCTATAAACATTCACTGAATCATTCTTAATTGGTCAAGCAGAGTATCTAATCACAAATCATATGAGATGGATGTTTGTCTTGAACTTCGCCGAACCCCTAGGGTACAATCGAACCCTGTTTAAGAATGGCTGCTTTAAATAATCTTTTATAAAATGAGGTAAATGGTAAATATATTAATAATGTAATTTTGACTTTTTTAAATGAAAATTACTTATTTCTTAATAGGTATTATGTGGCACATTTTAAATGTCCACATTAATATTACGCGTAAATACGTACAGGATTGCCAAGATAAAGTGTCTTTCTAAAATTGTAGACTAGATAGAGATGTAAGCAATAAAACAACAATTACTTTTTAGACATGTAAGTATCATTTAATTCAATATGACTGCCTCCAGCGGCAATCACTTTCTCGATCCTGGGCCAGAATGTCTTGGAGGCATTCTCCGCATCTGCAGCCGAGATCCTCGCCCACTGCTTCTTCATGGTTGCCTTCTGGCTGTCCACGCTATTGCGGTGCTTTGAGCAGACCTCCCTTTTCAACTTTCCCTAGAAGAAGTAATACAACGGATGGCAATTGGGAGAGTTGGATGCCAGGTATTGGGAGGCCAGAAATCGTAAAAGTTGATCCTGATGAACTCTTGATCTCGGACGTGTGCCATGGGGCTGTTGCGACTCATAGGGCTCAGGGAAGTTTGCTTGCATCCGTGGAAGCATAATGAACCTGAAGCCCTCCACATACACAGTAGAATTGACCTTTTCTCCCTCCTTGAAAAAGAATAGTGGCATGGCCTTCCCTGTGTTAGTGATGACACCAAAGGCCATGATGAAGCTGCAGTTCTTGAACATGTACACATAGGGGGCATTATCCTTGAACGGGGAGAGCCATCTGTCATTTTGAGAGTTCATTTTGCGTTCACTAATGAATTATTTTATCATCTGAGAAAATGATGGTGTGCCCTGCATTGGACGTCTCGAGCCTAGAGAGCCGAGTCTTGCAGTGGGCCAACCCGACCTCCTTCTGTTTCTCAGTCAACAAATGCCACACAGACAACTTGTTGGAGGTCATACTGAGCTCCCAGATGTCTTTTGGATGGTGATACGAGCCACACCCTTCCTTCTGGCCAGTGTTGTCTTATTCAAGGATGGATCAGTGGGCACGGTCCTCTTCAGGCCTGCCAGAAACCTAGGAGTTACTTTACGATCACTTCCGGCACTATGTGGGGATTTTTCCTCCTTTTTGAACCTGGCGTAGATGTCGTAGACAGAGCTCCTGGCGTATCCCATGAGCTTGATGATAGCTCCATGGCCTGCACAAGTGAGTTCGATGAGAGTGGATCTTTTGGTTTGCTCCATGACTATAAGTGTTATGGAGCTAAAAAATCGGAAGAATATAATACACAAGACTGTAACTTCTTCATTGGAACACTCTGATATGAACTCAAGGATACCAGTGTTATTAACAATTGAATTTTGTCCGGATTCATCTTGGCAACCCTGTAATAACCAAGCAATTTGAATAGATCAAAATGAAATGATAGAATCAATTAGTACAAATTTTTAAATAGCAAGACCGATTTTGTAACTGAATGAGACAATTTTGACACACAAATTGTAATTTGTACAATCTATTATTACAAACTGTAACTTGTACAAAATATTTGTAACGATTGTTTTGTGTACAACTATAACCAAAAATGAGACGAAATGTTTTATACGAAGAATTTAACACTTATTTTACTAACATACTGATTGGGATTCCATCAGATGATCCATGTAATATTAAGAGTCAGGGGCATCCGCTGGGTGTGGGCTGGAGGGGCTGCAGCCGCCCCCAAAAAAAAAATTAATAATGAAATTTTCCTTTTACCAGAAAATGTCATATTTGTATTTTATTTTCGAAAAATTTAATTTTTAATTTTTTTTGCAAAAAATTAATATCTTATATATAGCTATAGATTTTTGAAATTTTTATCTAAAAAATTTAATATTTGTATGTTGGAATTTTTTTCAAAAATTTTAATATTTGAATTTTTTTTCCAAAAAATGTAATGTTTGGATTTTTTTTTTTTTAAAAAAATTCCAAATTTCATGCACCCCCAAAAAAATATACAAATAAACCTGCGGTTTTCAATAGCATATTATAACCCATCTAACATAAGCCACACCGTTCCATTATTTCGTAATTAATTAAGAAATATACGGTATTAATAGATCAAATTAAAATGTGAGCATTAATTAATTATGAATCGGTTCTCAAAATGGTTGATATTTTACGTTTGACGTTTGAGACTTAAAAATTGCGACTTGTACAGTATAACAGTACAAGTTATGACTTGTACAATGTCCTAACATAAATACTGAAAGATTAAAGGCTGTGGAAAAGCTCTTTTACTTTTTATCGTTTGATTATTGAGATACCATTTCTAATATTTATTTTATTAAGTTTTTTGGTATTTTGTAGGGATAAAACATCCTACATGAAGAAGAGGATGTCTGCCAAATACTACAAAAATAAAAACAATATTTGATGTTATTTATGGAATTTTAATTAAGGAATTCTTCTTTTTTTTTTTTGGGAAGGTGTGATGGATCTTCTCCTTACAAAAAAAAAAGTATCATTGAGAAAAATGAATTTGTTAGTTCATTCCATGATTAATATTTTTCAATTTTAGAATAGATTCCAATTTTATCTATTTGCAGAGGATATAATTAATTTGTGTAAATACCACACTAGATGGCGCTTTTTCCTCAATATTAAGTAGTGAATGAATAACGCGTCCTCTATTGAACATTCTCTCAACTAAATATTTTTTAAATACTGCATTCAGCTTCATTTCCTCAGCAGTCCCCCTCTTGACGTTTCATCCTGTGTACTCACGTATTTTAAAAATATATGTGTAGCACCATCAGTGTGGTGTTGTGCTGATGTTATCAACTATAAATAAATAATAATAGTATATGCTGTACTCCTCACTTAAATTGGTGCCAGGTGGGTATTTATAAAATATAGATAGATAATATATAATAATAATGTGTACTTCTTTCCGTGTTTTTCTTTTTGAAGGATAATCGTGGAGGAATACGTAGAGGGAGGAAGGGAGGGAGGAGGGCCGGAATAGAGGTACTGAAACATTTAATTAATTTTCGTTTGTTAGTTTGTATGAGTCAATATGCATATGTTATATATATATATATAATATAGTAAAAAGGAAATCGGGGAACTGCATAATAAAATATGTGTGTTAATATTCCGTCAATATCTTACTATTATTAGTTTTGAGTTTAATTTTGACAACTTTTTTTGTTAATTTTCATGGAATTTTTATGTTATACATATTATAGAGGTTAAAGCCGTTAATTATTATCTGTTTAAAGAATGAAGTCTGTACATATTTCTAAAGAGAGGGAAAGAGAAAAAAAAATGGCCCGTTGGAACTCTCTTTACCCATGATTTCCAACAGACATATGACACGACCTTCTTTTTTCCCATGGAAAATATTTCAAAATTAAAAGGAGTTTTCGTTTCCTTAAAACGGTTTTTTGTAAACATAGAGCTTCAATATCTCTTTTACAAATTCCGATTGAAGTATAATCCTTTGACAATTATTTTCCTTTTAATAACATTATTTGAACATGCAATTTTGCTGTCGATTTATTGCATTCTTAGAATTGCATCTTCCATGGCACGCAACGGATTGACATAACTATGAATCCTGATGATGTCAGGGAAGTAATCTACCATTTTGATCCTTACAATCCCTTCCAACTCAAACAGAGTCGTAACTCCGGGGGAGCCCTAGGGAGCATAATTTAAATTGTAATCTACTAAAAGAATTGCAGAATTTTGAACACAATATTCTATATACCTGTCCCTAAAAATCTTTTATTTTTAAATGACGTGCTCCCAGAACTTTAAAAAATGTCCTCTACAGCTATTCTCAATCTGTAAAGAAAAATCCTAGTCGCAGCTCTGGACCCAGCTAAAATTTGGAGTACCCCTTCTTAGATATATGTTAGCTGGGGGGTGGGAATGAACTTAGAAACTATATATTTGTCTGTATGAATATATGAAAACGAGTCCCCTGGTGCACTGTAACTAGTGCTCCATGATTTATATCATAAATATATTTATATCTAAGAAATCGTAATGTAGTCATATTTATGAAATATTGCAGGCATGTGCATATAATGTGTATACAGGGTGCACTTCATCCGGTTCTTGAACCACTAGAACCTGAACCGACAAAGTCGAACCGAGATATTGCTTATAGGTATCGCTTCTTATGTTTTTTTCCTATATAGAATATATAAAGGAAATATTATATATATTATATAAAATTGATTAGCCTTAATCAATAAGTCGATTTTTTTTTTTTTTTCAATTGCACAATGCCGTTTTCGAATGATGTTTTTACGTTGCCAGGGTGATACAGTTGTACTTGAGTTCCAAATAGATAAGGGCTTCTCATGGATCCGGAAAAAGGGGTTTTAGGCACCAGACAGTGCACATACAAGAGGGAAGGTGTGTGGTAGATTATGGATCCAGGTCTTCTACTAAGCTTGTCAGGGGCCTATAATATTTCTTAAACCAGGGTTTCTTTAACTTCACTATGCAAAGCTCCCCCCTACACCAATATATTTTAAACTGATACGAGTTTTCAAGACGCCTATTGGGATTTGGGGTACTATGCAGTCTGTGTATAAGGTAGTTGCATCCCTGTTTGTATGGAACATCATTTCCTGGGACCGAATTTTCTAATTGCACCCCTAGTTTTAAGTGCCTGTTACCAAACTGATAATGTATTAAAAAGAACTGAGACCGAAACCATTGAAATGAAAGAACTGGAACCGATAGAACCACTGAACCTGAACCGGGCACCACCTTGCTCATCTATCTTCCCAACCTTTTTTTTTTCCCAAAATCTTTATTATTATTCTTTCATTCTTGAGGACAGAACACATGAATTTATATAAGTATTGAGTAGTTACGTGTGAGTGTGCTCATGAAAAATAGAGAGTAAAACTGAAGATTTGTTGGGAAGTTATCTTCTATATTATTAATCCAAAATTTGTCTTTTATACGACGCCTAATAGAATGCCTGATACTCCCTGCTAGAAGCTAATAAGTGTTTTTCTTCTGGATTTTATCGTTGGCTAGTTTATAAACATATCAGACGGGTCCACAGTATCGCCCCCCTAAAAAAAAAATTATAATAGAATTTATTGAACTAACCCCACAACCCCCTCTAAAAAAATCCTACGAAAACCTATGCAGATAGTTGCATTTTAGCCATTTTGAGAAATCGCCTACTTGTTACCTTCTACCTCAAACATAAATTGTGTGATCTGAAGTACAACTTGGAAGCATACAATTTTTGCTGATATCAAGCTTTGGGTACATGTTCTGTTTCAATTACAATATTCCTCCTATTGTTTTCAATCCTATTTTCCTCCATCAATAATCCTTTATATTTAGAGCAAAAATACACTCGCAGGAACTTCTGGCTCTCTGAAGACACAGTAGTTCTGAGACATCAATAGATGTTCCTGATGGTTCCATCCCATACTTCTCCTCCTCCTCCTCTTTGTAGAAGAAAGAGATGAATTTCCCCAACAACACATGTTAAATTACAAATCTATTATCTATGTACTTTAGTATTATCCCACTTGAGGACGTACTCCTCCTGATGAGTACTAAAATGAGGGAAGTACGGAATTTGAATAATCAATTTCGTCCCTGTTTGTGTATCTACATCATATAACTACAAAGAAAAGAAGACCCCCAAAGGAAAAAAAGGATTGAGTGAGTGAGAGGTAGGTATGTATGAAGTGTAAATCCTAGAGATCGCAAGGTGGAATGCTTGTGTATAACATAATGATAAATAAATACATAAGTATATGCATACAAATACAGATACAACTTCTCACGCGAGCGCTGCTGCTGATACGTCATATATTCGTTTCAAATAATATATATATATGATGATGATATTGTAAGAATTCCCCAAGCGTCTCCTAAATCAACTTCATTAGCCTCTGTGCTAATTATTATTAATATTAGTACTTCATATTTCGTGGCCGGATGAACTGATGGTTGAAAACAATAAATAGATTATTAGTGTATGAAATACCTAATTAAGTACAGGCTTCATATTCGGTGACATTTGGCATTTGGGTAATCATCAAGTAGGGAAACAAAAGATCGTAACGTTCTACGATCCAGTTCAAGTCCTCAGAAAATAAGATACTTAGAAGATATCCAGTTAATAAATTGAAATTACTTTTGAGTAATAGTAGAATCGCGAGTCAGAGCTTTCGAGTACAATTCAAGTCTTTGATTGTATGATCAAGTCGAATCGCGAGTCTTCAAAATATGTACTTGAGTCACAAATCTTTCCAGTCCCTTTCTCTGGGATAAGGAAACAATGAGAGGTAGGGCAAGTATTCTCAACCTTTTTTTGAGTGATGTCACCTTATAAAATATATTTATATATATTTATTTTTCAAAATCTCAAGTACCCCAAGGGGTATCGTATGCAGAACCTCATTTGAGAACCACTGAGTAGGGAAACAAAGGTAATCTATCTACATTTCTTAAACACACAGAATAATCAATTAAGGAGGTAAAATTCTTATAGAAGCTGGTGAAAAAACGGGGTAAACCCGGGAAAAAGATGATCCTATCCAGATCTAAGGAATAAGTTCTCTGTTTTTTATTCTAGCACCATATTCTTAAGTAGTAATCGTGAGAACTGAGAACCCATGAGGATGAAAATATTTCAATGGTTGTGACTTGTGAGTGAAGAATTCATGGTCAGTGGGAGAAAGAGAGAATAAAAAAAAAAACAGAGTTAGTTTGAGAGGAGTAGTGGTGAGTGTCTTCCTTTTTTCAACGACTTTACTACTAGTTACTTGCATGGAACTATGCAGTATCAAGAAGAAGAAGAAGAAGGCCTGATGTAACACCCAAAATATTAAATAATACTAGAATTAGAATGAATAAGAATGGCTTGAGTCATGACTTAAGCGTTTTTCAAAAAGCAAAACATTCCTCTTTTATATTTTATTAAATTCTGCGAAGTTGTTCATAGACATAGCTGTCGTCTTTCATTTAACTATTTCTCTTTAATACTGCTCAATTTAATGTAGATTTATAGATAATACATACCTAATTGCAAATCCATAAAGGATGGATACAAACCCAATCGTAGCCCTGGTGATGACGGATGAGTGGATCGTCTAATTATGTAGGGTAGGGACGATTCCAACAAAAATCCGTCAATCATACTTTGGTTTTATTTGACAAATAAATTGTGTATATTTTTCCCTTTTTATAAAAACGAAAAAGGGCGCGCTCTTTCAAAAATATGTGCATACGTTTTTATTAGTAAAATATTATTTTCTCTTTTTATCTCCCTTTCTCTCTCTTCCTACTTTTTCCAAGTTCGAATCGGGAGCGGGAGAATGTTTATCAGTTATCAGTATCACTACTACTACACACATACATTCTATAGGGTGACTCAAAGTGAAGTAAGGCACAACTAGTAACACACGCTCGCTCGCTCCCCCACTCATTCAGAGTTTGAAAGGTAAAATGACTCTGGGCTTGCGAACTCTGGCTGACCCGGCTGGTGGAATATAATTGATCATACGAAGGAAAAAAAACTTTTACATAAAAAAATTGAATCTATAAAATGGCCAGTCGGGAATGGTGTTCCTCTGCGCGCACATCATGTCATTCATAAAAGTGGTGCATTAGAATAGTATGCCTATAAACAATATACATGCAGATGAGGATAATCGTCCTCTACCTGCGGGATGGGATGTAGGTCGTGACTATGATGGAAAAATTTATTATATAAATCATCTTGAAAAGAAAACCACTTGGATTGATCCACGGTAAAAAAACAACAAAAAAATGATATATTTCTTCAGTTAATTGCGCCCTCTTGTAACAAATATTTGAAACATGGATACATTTTATTTATTTTATTATTTATTTTTTTGTTCCCTTCTTCTTCTTTTTTTCTTGTTATTATTATTACCCCCCTTCACTTGCGTGCGTCGTCGTTCACGGTCTAAAAAAGTAGTACATACATATTTGATGTTAAACATAATAGTACCTACATAATAATAATAAATATTTCTATCCAATAAGAGAAAGGGTTGTCAGTGTGTGTTTTTACATTTTTTAAATTCAATTTTTTTTGTGTCAAATGGGGAAGCTAATAGGGGTTTTGAAACTGTTTTATAGCTAGTCATAACTAAATATAATGCACAGTCAAAATCAATTAAGATCCATTTTTCTTCATCAAATAGCATATATTCCCAAGTTATCCATGTACATAAAAATTCATCAAGTTGTGTAGTAAATGTACTCAAAAATATATTTGAGAACTGAATGAGTGTTTTTCCTGTATTTCCCTTAATAATCAAGAACATGGAGGTCTTTGAAATTGAAAAATGATTGTTATACTTGATAATCGCAGAAACAAAGAAAAATCCCTGATTTAAATTACAAAATAGCTTGTCTAAAATGTCATATTGTCTGAGCGCTAATGAATTAAATGATCAAATGAGTATCTTTAATAATGTAGACTATTATTATTTATTACATGAATCTTAGATAATGATGCACTTTAGTGGATAGGAGCAAACTTTTCCTTGTTGAAACAAAGGTATTGTTCTTATCCGGATTTGACTACTATGTAGTGTATATAAAAGACTGAGTCACTTATCAAATATTTTATATTAATGGAGACTCTTATTTCCAGCCTTTCCTTTCCATCAACATCTCCACACCCTCCTACTGGAGACGAAACCTCACGGAGAGGTAGTTTGGATTGCAATAATAGAGTAGTCTATGAAGGAGGAGGAATCGGAAAAGCATCCTTTAACTCATCCTCCTCAAGTAATGGCAACACTAATAGTGAGTGGACTGAACAACTAAAAAGTGGGTTTATGTGAGTTTTAACCTTTTTATGTGGTTTCAGAGAGCAGCAATAGTAGTAACGGTGGCAGCGGGAGTCTTGATCAACGCGACGAGTGGAAATCCGTTCAGGAAAACATGTTGAAGCAGTATTTGGCAACAGCGGAGGTTGATCTCCGAGCCAAGGAAGAACTCGCAGAGATAAAGGAACAAAGGCTACACCTAGCTCAAGATGAATACCATCATCTAAGCAAGCATCTCAACATTGCCCTATCTACGAGTACGACGTCCTGTAAGAGTCAAAACCATCTTTCATGAATCTCATGCCTTATTGTCCTCAATTTCTTTTTTTAAATATGTTATTCAGTGAACTCAACGGGGTCTTGTTTAAGTACAAAGTACGATCCAGATTTGCTTAGAGCGGATGTGAATCATGCTAAGTCTCGTGTTCAAAGACTTAAGAGGGAGCTCATGAATATTGATTCAGAAATGACTTATAAGCAGAAAGGAGTCGAAACTCTTTCTAGGTACACACACACATATTTATAAACGAGTATGAATTTCTCACAATCCTTATAATGACGATTATTCTTTCAGAGTCAACGATAAATTCTCCAACTCTCAAATACCACCAGGAATTACACTCGAGGAAGCTCAGGCCATAAAAATTGAGCTCTACAATATTCATCAGTCCCTTTCAACCGGAGAACAGGAGAAAGTTGAGTTAATGAAGAGCCTGGCTTGTCTTAAAGACGACCTTACGCGATTACAATCATCTGAAAGTTCCTTGGATGTGTCTGTTCTTGATTCACGCCTCTCCACTGCAAGTCAAACTGATCTCTCTGGAGAACTTGTTCCTGTTGGGACTAGACTTGCAGAAATGGCAAGGCTTCGTTTAAGGTATGACGATGCCAGGAGACAGGTTCAAGAAATTCAACAATGCCTTGCTTCACTAGAAGAAAAAATGAATCCTGGTCAACTTGAGTCAGATAAAGATAGATTGCTTCTTATTCAGGAAAAGGAGCAACTTCTCCGGGAGTTAAGGTCCATTACTCCAAGATCCCGATCTAATCAGGAGATGACAGAAATAAAAAGAGAAATCCTTAAATTAGAAAATGATCTTAATAAAGCAATGGAAGTATCAAATAGATGTATTGCTGAAAGGTATGAGACTGCAAGTGAATGAGAAATGATCTTTTCATGTCTCTTCTATTTATACATATATTATATATTTTATTTTACTTTGCCTTTCAGGCTTAAACTTCACGAAGAAAAACAACTGTTGCTTCAACAACTCATGGAATCGATGAAATCTGTTTCTCGATTGGAATCTCAGCTTAAACTTTTATCTGCTTCTACTTTGTCAATGAGTTCGAGCTCCTCTTTAGGATCGCTATCCTCATCCCACGCTTCCTCTAAAGGTTCCTTATCCTCTTTATCATTTACTGATATCTATGGACTCTCTTCAACTGCAACTAGTGATCCTGCCATGCTGGATCTGCATAAAAGAGTAGATAAAATACTTGTGGACTCATCTCAGAGCCCATCTGTTAGTAATACCAGTAGTGGCTGCTGTAGCAGCATCAGTAGTAGTAACCAAAATAGTCCAACACAGCCAATACCTTCGTCAACTACACTGGTCACCAATGAAGAAATCAGTGATTCCTTTGTCGATCATAAATCTAGTATAAGTCTCAATAATGTTGTTGAGCCACCTCTGACTCTTAGTCCAAGGAGTTCTATTAGTTCCGTTTCTTCGCAACTGCACAATGATCAGACACAAATTATTCATCATGCTGGACAGTTGCCAGCAAGGACTCAAAAGCATTTAGATAAACAATTAGGAGAATTAACTTTAAACAGCGTCTGCAGCAGCGGTAACCATAATAGTGAAAGAAAACAACAACTTCCTATCATTTCCGAAGGAAATTTTCAATTTTGTGAAAAGTTACTAAGTTCTTCCACAAGTGTGGAGCTCTCCACCATTTCAGAGTCTGCTTCTGAAGCGTTGACAGAAGATGCTACAAGTGGTAGTATAACTAGTGGTGGTGGTGTTTGTGCTACAGGAACTCGTCCGAAAGTCAGTAGACGGACATCATCATCCAATGCTCCTAGATTTTCTAGTGATGATTCAGTGGCTGGGGATTCGGGAGTTTTTGAATCACACTCAGCTGTCACCGTTCCTACTTTTAACGCATGTCCGTCAGAAGGAGGATTATCCCTCATGAATCTAGAGACTGCTCAAGTACAAATTAAATTAAAATATTTCACCTCAGATTCGATTCTTCACGTTGGTATTGAAAGAGCCAGAAACCTTTCGGCCTTACTCATCCCTGAAAATGGAAAGATGTAGGATAAAGAAACTAAACTATAATTATGTACTTAGTGTGTGAACCCCTTTTATTTTATTTTTTTCAGTTGTGTAAAGGCGGCTCTTTTGCCATGTACCTCGTCAAATTCGAGTTTTTGTACTCGTTCTTTATCAGATCTCCGTAAGCCGGCTTTCGGAGAAAGCTTTCGACTATCGGTTCCAATCAAAAAAACTCACCTCTAAAACCTTGCAAGTCACTATTTGGTCAATATCTCCCGAAGGAAAAGAAGAGTGTCTTGGCTCTGCTCAAGTCAGCTTAGCAGACTTTGACCCAAGTAAGGGCACCTGTCTTCGATGGTACAATGTTCTCAGTTTTCATTTTATGCAACAGCCTTCAGAGGTGGCATCCTCCAGTAGTAATAAACACTTGCCAGATAATTTAATGGCAGAAAGTGGATGCACTCCAAAGATTGGAACCCTAAAGGAAGAAAGTAGTGATGACTCCACCATTATATCTTCCCAAACTTCTACATTGACCCGAAATGTTGGGCCCGAGTCCATGACCCTTCAGGGAGGGGATCATTTACATTACTGTCAGGTATGTTGAGGGTATTTAGAAAGCAAATATAATCCTCTAAAATAAAAAGAGTGTGATATAAATTATACATAATTATTACTACTTTTTCTTCTGGGTTATTTATTCTAGGAAGAAGATGAGGAAGATACGAATGAGGATGATGAAATTGTGATACTATCAGCTACTGAAATTTACGATGCCTTATCTGCTAACAATCATAAAAACGTTTCTCTTACTGATAAAGAAACGAATACAGAATATTTTTTACTCAATTCTCCTGGGAAACGAAGCAGTAGCAGTGGTATCCAACAAAGGATAGCATCCACTGATGCACTAATCAAAAGGTCCCAAACTTTCTCTCCGTCAGCTTCTCATTTAAACAAAAACGATTATATATGTAGGGTAAGTTACTTAAGTTTAAAGAACCCCTTCAAATATCAGATATCCCTCAATCACTCACATTGATCTCTTACAGTTAAATCGAAGTGATTCAGACAGTGCCATGCCTTTGTATAAACGCTTATCTTTTCAACGCTCAATGTCAGAAAGACGTTCATTGCGAATACCAATGTCCTTCTCCACTGGGGGAAAAACATTGCGTCATTTATCAAAATCCTCGCTTCCTAGAAGGAGAAAGTCGTCGAGTAGATATCTCTTACAAACCCCTCTGGATCTGGAATTAGATTTGGCGGCTCAAAAAACAAAACTCGAACTTCTTCAAGAAGAAATTGATCGACTTAAAATTATCAAACGGCGTATGGAAGAGGCTAGAGAGAGAGGGGATAAAGATTTGCCAAATTGGTTGGCTGATCAAGATCACTTTCAAAAATTATTGAGCCAGGTATGTCTTTTTGATCTTACCTGAGAGTATAAGGCCATGAGTTTTTTTCATTTTGCTCATCATGAATTGATTTACTTTTAGGTCGAATCAAACGAGCAAAAATCTACGGAGGATCGCAGGTTCGAAAAAATGATTCGAAAAAGTGGGAGAGATATTTATAAACTGAGGAAGACTCGAACACCTAAAGGAAAACTAGACGTGTATTCCTTCAAGTAATAATAATAATAATAATAGTTTCACCCCCTAAACAGACATGATCATTTCCAAATGATTCATTTTAGTGTTGTCACGACACCAATATTTTTTTACCGGTTCCGGTTTCGGAAAGGGAAATTCACATACACTTACAGGAGCGTCTGCAGGGATGGTGGGAAGGGGCTTGCTCTGAAATTTGATGGCTTTTTAAAAGACATTTCTTACTTTGTTTTAGAAATGACAATTTTCTAGCTCAGGAATTTTGGGGGTTAAGTTATCGGCGGGACAATTTATATATGACCTAATGACACTGCTAGTACCCTTTTAATTACGTCAGTATACCAAACAACACTAATTCCTTCTATAAATCTTGCGTTACAGAGAGAAAATGGCTTTCTTCACTTCCTTGAAGGCTTCGGTTCCCATTCTACCAGTTCCAGAAGAGAATATTATTGAGCTTAACAATAAATCAGCCTGTTGTTCTCATGATGAAATATCATCAGCCACTACGTCCATAATCATTTTAGCAACTAAATCGCAAAAGGATCATCAATACCTTGAGAGAAGAAACGATATGAATATTCACAATCGATTCACGGATCCTAATAATAAATCATTATCATCAAGTATTAATAACGATAATCATACATCCTCACCTCCTCCCAACAACAGCAACAACTCTTCCCAGCCTTCCTTATCCCAGGAACAACCGCAACAAACCAAGTTCACATATGAAATAGATCCAGTTATTGGAGTCATCGTATGAAATTCGTTTGAGCGATGATCAATGTTATTATAAGTTTTAACATTAGAACCAATCAGAAATCAGCTCTCTTACAACAAGAACAACATTTGCTCAACTTTAATAATGAATCAATAGCAATTTGTCTCTTCCTAGAGTTTCTGCCTCTTTGTGATTCTTTTTCGTTAAAAGAGACTACCTAAGAATAAGTCAGTGTCAACAACATCAACTTGTGGGAGGGGCAATGTGTGAAAAGTATATATAACTAAATACCTATTATAATAGGTGCATATATATTTCCCCTTCTCAGATGAATTTTTATTATGGTGCTATTAAAAAACGTAAAAAACCCAGAGTATATAATAGATCCACATTATTATTCTCGTTATATTTTTATAATGATGTTTATAATAATTTTATAAAATTATTAGTTGGAATTTTATATCTAGATGATTATTATATTATTATTTTATCTCAATTTTTGTTATTCAAATTTATAGATTTTAAAAAATGAATACGCCAGGAGAAAGTTAAAAAAGATACCGCGATAAAAGAAATAAAACATATATATATATATATATATATTATAATTCAAATAATATACTAATATTTAACGTGAACAAAATGTCGAAAAAATGAAAAATTACTCATTACATTTTGGTGGTTATCATTATAGTAGAATTGATGAGACAGTGATTCCCAACCCTTTCCTCACTGCTGATCCTGAGGCATATTATTAATTTATTGCGGTATATATTATAGGCTTACCCAAATGTCAATATTTGCTTATTGCGGTGCACTTTGGCAATGCACCGAGAAGCCCGGTTGGAAATCACTGCGATATAATTCTGTAATAGAGGTTATTAACTCGTTGGCCAAATCAACCTATTGGATGGATTTTATACTGCCCACCTTCGTAGTAGTGAATGTTTTTTTAGAGTCTCTCGTACTTTTTGAATTATGTTACTCGACCGTCAACATGGATCTGGCTACAATTTATTTATAAATAAAGTAAAACATTTTTTCTTTTAAAAAAATTCCTTATTCGCCAAAAATCATATTCAAGCCCACTGAAAAATACGAAAAAGGCCCTGCATTTTATCTATTTTATAAGAAAGTGAAAATATTTTCATATTGGGATTCATTTAGGCCTTACGCAATAGCTGTGACCAGCCCTGGATATGTAATATGAATAACAATCACTTACATAATATACTATAGGCTATTAACCGGTAAACCTTGGCGCAAATCAACCCATTGTATGGAATTTGTAGGGACCCAAATTCAAAGTCACGGGTTGGCTTTATATAACATAACCTGCTACACAGAAGTATATTTACGAAGTTGCTCATAAACATGTTCACTAGATATGAAATTACCTTCTACGTTCATTTTTTTAAGTTTGACATTACGTTTGTAAATAAACCTTCAACCCCCTCCCTCCCCCCCATTCACGGTAAAAAAATCAAAAATTAAATTTTTGAAGAAAAAAATCAAAAATCCACAGCTGTTCTCAAAACATTTAATTAGATTTTTTGGGGAAAAATTCATAGTTTTTCACAGAAAATTAAATCATTCGGGGAAAAAAATAGAAGATTCATCACTTCCATTTCTATCTAGTTCTTACAATCTGTACTTTAGCACTTTTGTTGAATAACCAACTATTGGATTTGCATTAACTACGGCTCTGCTAGGGTCGTGACATATTTTTCTGACTTAACACCCTCTGGATGTTTTTTTTATGTTCATTAATTTTCTTCTGAAATTCAAGTATTAGTTTAAATGTTCCAATTCTTTATATTTTATGAAAATCTTTAAGTTATTTATGGTCAATTTAATGTATAAAAATACAAAACCAAAAAGCATCCAATGAATAATTTAAAATTCCCTCGTCATCATAAATACCAATTTGTAATATCACTTTAATTTATGTATATTATATAGACATACTAAAGCTCAGATCATGGGAACTTGATAGAAATGGAAGGACCCCAGGAATCTTGTATGAAAGCTCTGGATCAACCATGTTCTTATTTGCTTTTTAGATTAATTAAAAGAACAGGTTCCACATCAGGAAGCTAATTAAGTATTTATCTGTAATTTGCTCAGTTATTTCATTATTTCGGTTAACAGGAGCATGGACGCATTTGACTCTTAGAGACGAAGCAAATCGCCACCTATATTTACTATATTGATATAATTATTTACTTATATATTTTTGAAATAGTTCCCAAATGGTATAAAAATATGTGCCGCAGATACAACTATGCATACAGCTGAAGTAGTGATCTAGATCTTTAAAACACTTTATTGGAGCAAAAAAAATTTCAAAGATACGTAAAATAAACACTAATAATTAATTTAAAAACCTGTAAAAGAATTGTATTTCATCCCTTAGTCTTGTAGAATGTTTAGTTTTGCTTTATTGTATTTTTAGGGAGAGTGTCTCTTAACATTGTAAATTAACAATACCTACACATCGAGTACATATTATATTAAGCATTTGAGTCAACAATGTTTAAATAAAATTTTAGGTATTAGTCCTTCTACAGCATTACTTCCATGGTACAAGTCGCTAAATGTAAAACTGACTCCATCTTTGGTGATTTGCTTTATCCCTTTGTCTCCACAAATACATTGAGCAACGCTACTAAAAGAGACTTTGACATGACATACTACGTTAGGCTGTACTCGAAAAGGTACATCGAAAAAGATACGATTGATCCTATACTCGTGGTTAGTCTTCATTTCCAGGATGGTGTGGGAATCACAAATACCAACTATATTAATTTCTATATTAAAACTACTACTAGTTAATGGAGGGCAAATACCTAAGCCAAAAACTACGATTGATTTATCAATCTGAAACTTGATGTATTGGGAAGGGTCAATTAACACATGCTTCCAGTATGACTTAATTCTATGACAGACCAATAACTTAGATTTTTTTATACATTCGAAGACGAATATGGAAAGGAATTAGTGAACTTCATTTTTACTTAGCCCCATTTGGGCGCGTGCCTATCTAATTGCCGCTTTATAAATTGTAATTTTCCTGCAGTTCAAAGAATTCCGACTTATAATCTGTTCGAACAAACTAAAACCAATATCAATAAAACTCTTAGCTTGAAGAGCCTTTTCACTTGACGCATCTATAATTTCCCATCATATATTCGAAAAACCTGGGATATCAAATAGTATTGTTTCGCTCAAAAAATAGCAGACATTAGAATAATTTACATTTCTTTTCTAAAAAAATTGGCACAGGCGTTGTAAAAAGAGGGTATGTTGTACTTATGAGAGGCATACAAAGTAGGAAAAATGTTATCCATATTCAATGAAATTTTTTCAGTATAAAGAAATTTAAGCATGTTTTTGAAGCCAATGGAATGAACATCCTCAATATTTATACCTTTATCAGACTTGTCAACATTTCCATTTGGTATGCTATAAAATACTGGACTTCCTATGCCCAAAATATACTTATGGGTGAAATACTCTTCTTCCTCTGAATCAGAATGAAAGTCATCAATTAGGAAAGAGTCGAACTTAATGATAAAACTATTTTTAAAAGTAAAAAACCACCTCCTGCTGTCCAACAACAAAAGATACATCTGACATGAAAGGATTATTGACCATCCATTTATTTTTTGTAAGAATGCATTGGGTTACCACTTGCCAATCCTGTTTCAGTGTTTGGCTGTGGTTATCGAATTTTGTCTCTTCTTGAGGCACATTATTTCCGTGTTCTTTAGACATTTTTCTAAAGACAATCTCAAACAATCACAATGTTACTAAAACAGTTTGAACCTTTAATAAAAGTCAACTGCTAATCAATTGAACATATTTATTATTTATGTTTTTATACCCCTTTGGTTACTTTATATAGAATCGAGCTGAGCACGAGCAAGGAGACAGCGGGAGCGAGATATATGGTCGTAAAATTTATTTTTTTAAATCAGCTACCTAAATGATGTTATGATTTTGGAGGATAGAATCATGGAGATATAAAAAACATAGAGAGCTGATTCTCTTCAATAGCAAAAGAATATTTTGAGATCGGTCAGCTGTCGAAGATAAAAAAAGATTGCGCCCAAAACAAACAAAACTATAGTATTTTTTCATAACAAATTAACTCTTAAAATCAAATAGTATTCTTAATTGGAATTAATTTTCCACCTCTTTTTAATTGAAATGTGTGTTATAGGTAAGTTATCATATTATATATGTATTCCATTAACTCCCTGTTGGACTTATTATATCCACAATTTGTAGGGTCAAAATGCCTGTTTGTGTAGCGTTCAATTGCACCTCCAGGACGGTAATTTTCACTCAATCTTCCAAGACTAAGGATTACCTCATGGATTGAATGATAATGCCATTAATTTTTTCATTCTCTTGTAACGATCCGTGCAGCTTAGACTGCATCAACTCCTCATGAGCAATAAAACGTTAAAAGTATCGTGGAATAAACTCCAACCTAATTATGTAATAAGTATGTAAATTTATGTTGCATAAATTGGCAAGTATTCTTTCTTATATTTTGTAGAAAAGTAATAAGCATAATTCGAAGGAGTATTTTACTATAATAATTAATTTATTAAATTGAAATATAATTTAGTCTATCAATATTAATGATTATGTTACAAATTATTGATTTATGAATTGGACGAGATTGGTGAGAATACTTCGAACTCGGCCCCTAGAATCTTCTCACTTTCTTGTTTTCCCAAATGACATAATTTGATTTCTTTTATGAGATAAAATAAATTATTTGATTCTGGAGATGAATCAAGTACATGGTCCTTAAGAGATTGAAAGACCTAATTTTTTTCGTTAAAACCAATATTTTTTACTACAGCGATATAAATTTTTAAAATTAAGTTTGAGTATATAGGCACTGTATCACTTGTCGAGTTCAATAGTCTTTGTAAAACTTTATCGGTTTCCTGAGAAACATAAGTTAAATATTTTGAAGGATATTTTAATGCCGTCTCAAAAAGTCCTACCCAGTCCTTTCTCTTTATTAAAGCATAATCCTTTGACCGGTTGTCATGACAATACAAAGATGCATGACATGTATCACAGAATATTTTTTGTTCTAATTTTTTAACTACAAACCCTGCTATATAAGTAATGACTACTCTGTTGTAGTCAGAAATTACAAAAGCGACATTTAGGATCGGGTACATCAGTATAATCATGTTCCATTTGTAAGGGACCTTTTTCTAGTAATCCATGTCTTCTTATAAATACCGTTTGATTGCAATCGAGCCTCATCTGGTCATTTTTCGTTTGGTTTGCCCACTTGAAGAAAGGAAAATTGTAGTTGACTCAGGCAATTTCCTCTTGCTCCTGCTTTGATCTCATGCCGGATAATTAGTCTCTTATAAGCAGAGGAAAATTGCCTGACGGTAGGATTATTATTATGACCATAAAATATCCTGTGGGAATTTTCGAATTCCCATTAATGGCGACCACCATAAGTACCAAGGCTTCAGTGGCGGGAGGCATGGAATCGTCTGAATCTACCGTTCCAATGTCCACATAGCCATGGTATTTACTGCCATCAAATTCAATTAATTTTCGAATGCTCATTTCCTTGAGCGATAGGTTGCAATAAACCTTTCCTCCCGCGACTCTTTGCTGTTCCACCCGAAGTTTCAAGGCTTTAACTGCTTCCACCATAAATCTTGGAGATCCATCGATTGTTTTGTACCAGCTTCTAATAACTGAAGGGTGTGGCAAAGCACTGTTAAATGTCTTGGGAACATAGGCATACCCCTTTCGAGAGTAAAACTCCAAAGTCAGAGCAAATTTTCTCAATTCATCAGGATATTTTTGTCTTGAGATTATCCCCTTTTTGTTATTGAAAATAATGCGTTGAAAGAAAATTTTGGGGATTCCAGATGTTATGGAAGATACTTCTTCCCCTGACATAGAAATAAGGTTTTTTTCTTTAAATGGTCAAATAGATCTCTGATTGTCTTGATACCCTTTTGAAGTCTTAAGGCTTTCTACTTGAATCTCTTTTTTTAAGGTCTTTAAATTTTCTAAGAGCTGCTCATTTTCTTCTGCAAGGGTTATAATTTGAAGCTTGATTTTTTTGTTCTCTACGCCCTGGAGATCCATGGAATTTGGCAAAGAGTACGAATGATCCGAAAGTACATTTGAAGCGTGATTATTGTCATCGTCTATATCTTTTTCGATAATTACTTTCCTTTTTTCTTCAGGAGCAGATCGTTTTAATACTCTTCAATTTCACACAACTAGAATTAAGTGCTTGGGAAAATCAAAAATAGTTGGTACTGTTCCATCAACAAGACTACACTTGACTTTATGACGAATGATTAAATCCTTCTTGAAATGTTTTGAACACATTCTCGACCACTTAGAGGGATTCCAATTTTTTCTGCGGCAGTTAATCACCCAGCGATTACGAAGCTCTAGATTTTTTGGAAATCTAAAAGAAAATATGTTTAAACCATTAAAGGGGTCCAATATGTTCTTAGTCCTGAAGGACTGAGAGAAGGTTGCCTTTCTGGAGGTCCAATTATAAGCCACACAAGTAGGCATTGTATACCTACAATTTGTGAAAATAATAAGTGTAACATATAGTTAAAGGAATATATATTTTAATAACTTACCAACAACGAGTATTACAATCCAGAAGGTATTTTATATGAATTTTAAATAACAATGTTCTTATTACCAATAGTTTTGGAGAAGTACTATCGACTCTTTTGTTTTGGGCTGAACAATCTGATAGCTGATAAGTTGTCAGCATCTTATCAATATGGCATCATTATTAAAACTTTAAAAATGTTGGATGATTTAGGCTTCTATGTCATAAGCATTTCATTTGACAATCATCCAATTGACAGAAAAATGCTTGTTGATTATATGTGTAATGGATGTCTTTCGCCTTCAATATGAAACCCAATAAACTCCAACAAAAGAATATATCCTTTTTTTGATTTGGTACATAATTTTAAAAAAATTCGGAATAATTTTGAAAAGTTAAAAAATCTCAGTTGTCCGCCATTTGAAAATGTATTAATAGGAAATCCAAATTACGCTCATTTGGAAGATTTATATGACAACGAAATCAATGAAAACATAAGATTTGCTCACAAATTGACTCATAAATATCTTCATCCATAAAATATGGAAAAAACATCTGTACAACATACGGATAAAGTTTTCCATGCATCTACAATCAATGCTTTAATTTATATATATTTAAAAATGACTCGTTGATGGATACAGTGAATTTTTTGTCCATAATTAGAAAGGTGTTTAATATATGTAATGTCAAAGATAAGTTTTTTTGGGGGAAAAAACGGGATGAGTCGAGATTTCCAATATTCGTCAAGAAACTCTGATGTATCTAAAAACATTTTCACACTGGATTAAAAAGTGGAAATATGATTTTCCGAATAACTCATTTTCAAAAGAAACTTGCTTGGCCCTAAGTCACTCCACAGCCTCTATTGCTGATCTTTGTGGATTTTAATATCCGTATTAAAATTTGATTATGATTTAACAGCGAAATTACAAAGTGATGGTGTTGAATTTCGCTTTCGTGAATATAGGCGGCTACCTGGGCTAAATTATTTTATTTCTGTGCATCAAATTCTGGAATCGGAAAAAATAATAAGATTAGAAAATTAAATTAGAAGATCTAGTCTAGAATAAATAAAAATATATCCATCGAATTAAATACAATGACTGATTCCAAAGTATCCACTGATTCCATAAGAGTTTTAAAATTAATTAAAAGTGACGAAGCAACTATAAAAAAAAACTGAAAAAATTTAATTTGTTTTATTGCAGGCTATGTTGCTTTTAGTCTTTAAAAAAGAATAAAATATGCTGCTTGCAAACAATAATTTGCCACCAAACATATGTATTTGTGTCAATTTGATAATTCTAAGTCAACAAATTCAGAAGGAATTGAAAATAAATCAGAAATTGAAGACTACAACCTACAATTTTCTCGAGGTAATTTAACATATCCCTCGGAATTTATATTAGAGCGGGTTACAATACTAGAAGTATTATTAAAAAAAATAATGAATAACTTTATATGTAAAAATATAATTTTAAAGTCTTCTGCATCCAGACTACTTCTTGGAAAAATATCCTTTGAATATTTAAAAGTTGAATCTAGTGATAGAAATTCATTTGCAAAATTGTCCAAAATTATTAACACAGTTTGTATAGAATGTAAGTGCAACAAATAAAAATTTGCCATGGAAACAGCATATAAAATATTCAATAAATGTATGAAGAATTATTCATTAATTGAAAATAGTAATATAAATTCGGTTGGAAAAAGGCCATCTTTAAAAATAAATAAATTTCGTTAAACTATCAGAATTAAACTTATATATCCATAAACAATAAATTGATTTATAATATGAAATTTTGTCATTATTATTTATGTTAGATTTTAAAAAAATATATGAAAAAATAATTATTATCTGGGTTGTGGAGCCGGAATAAAATTTTAAAATACAAAATAAAAATATGAAACTAATTTCAAATCAACATTTCTATGCAAAATAGGATTTTCAATCTTGAAATCAAATTTAAATTATAAATCCATAAAAATATCCACAATAACAATTGCATTTGGACTACAAACCTATAACAATTAATGGCTCTTAATTATAAATATTATTTAGTAATCCTGGGTCTGAATCCAACATTTGGATGATGTGATTCCAAATCCATTCGACCCTGTGTGTAAATACTCTACCCGCTTAAAGGTTACTTCCCAAGCTGGGTTATTCCTTGATTAGAATTATATCATATATTACTTAAAATTATTTAATTTTATCAATTTAAGATTTGAGAAATCGATGTAGTCCGACACCTGAAGGAAGTTTTCTATCGGCTCCAGTTCGACAACCGAGATAAACACACTTTTTTACTATAATGAATGAACAAGATTACAAGATTTATATCTATTAAGTGAAAATAATATCATTTGAATGAAACTGAAACTACACGAATTGAAGTTGATGTTTTATTTTTGAAGGGCAAATTTATCCGTTTAAATAATTAGTTCAATTATTTTTTGACGATTTATTTTAGAAAACCTTTTAAAAAAATCTACTTTGATCTTGAGCTGTGGACATGAAGCGAGTCCATCATTTTCCCCTCAAAAAACAATTTGGAGATTTAAAATGCTAACCCAAAATGGAAGAGTTAAATAAAACACCACGTGATGTTAAAAAACTACAGCAACTCTTTTATAATTATAAATTAGTCATAACTCATAACTCATAGATCATACGAGTTTACCAACAGGAATTTGTGATAAAAAATAATGTTAATCACCACAACAAGTTGCGTGATTGGAGCTTGAACTCCTCCAGATAGTATAAGAACTCATTGATAATGTGTTCCTGCAATAGAAATACTTCAAATTACACTAACGGAGAATTAATATACCAAGAGTTAAAATTTTAAATATCAGGAATACTTACTTTATTTAACGAAACTTATAAATAACTTCTATATTTCTATAGTATAGATCTATTAACATTGAGATTTCTTCAATTTCTTCTCTTAAAGTCGCAAATATGACATGTTATACGATGAAAAATCAAAAACTAATTATTATCACTTTACCTGGGGCAGTAGATTACTAGTAAATTAATAAATTAAAGTATTATCTGTATAAATGTTGCAGTTAAAGTAAGAAATCCATTAATATGCAAAATAGTTAATTAAAAAAAACGCCATCTACTGTAACCCCGGTTGATATCCCAGCTTTTGTTGCGTGCCAAAGAGACCAACAAACGGGTTGAAACCCACTGCCAATTCATATAATATCATCAGAGACGGGATCCACTATATCTCCGGTTGATACCTTAACCTACAGGTTGTTTTCTTGCCAACGTGACTAACAAACGGGTTGGAACCCACCGCCAATTCATGTAATATCATTAGAAACGGCATCCAATACTTAAGGATGTGTAGTCTATTTGATTTTCTGTTATAAACATGTTTGGACTTGGCGGGGGTTTACAACCTGTTTTTTAGTCGTGTTGGTACGCAAAACAACCCGTGGTTGTGATATCAACTGTGGGGATGCCGTTTTTGGTGATATTAAATGAATTACCGGTACAAAAGAATTAATTTTAAATGGAATATTGAATTCATACATAAAATAATGTTTGTAGAAATTTGTTTTGAAATTCGTTTGCATATAAATTTGACGCATAAAAATTGATGTTTAACAGAAATATTTTCATTTTCTGAATTATTTTTTATTTTTTTCTCTTATTTTCATCACACGTAAATTTTCAATTTTTAAGAATAAATCCCATAAAATGATGCATATTCTACACAAATTTTTAGACTCAAATATTTTAGTATTTTGTATTTTTGATTTTCAGAATATTTTACAACATAATTTGAAAATATTTGCAAAAATGAACGACAGTTATTTTTTCGACGACATTATTCTCCATAACCTTTTTTTTTGTAAGTACGGAAAAAATATTGGTAGTTATGTGTTTCTCTTGACAATGCCAATAAATGTTTTTACTAATTTTTTATACAATATTAGTGCTAAAAAGTATTTTGCACAATTTGCTTTGCAAATTTCCATTTGGCATTTTTTTAAATTATTATTAATTCTTATTTGAAGCAAATAACCCTTTTTTAATAATATATTAAACATTTGATTTCCCGTTCTCTTCTTGGCCCGAGCAACGACGGGTAACCTGTTATTAGTAATAATGTGATAATATTTTATATAAATATGGGTAAATTGAAAAAACTCAAATAAAATGCAGCATCCGCATGTGAAGTGAGCTTGAGACTTGATCTGTAGATATTACGCTCGGCTTTAAAAACTTGGTACAATTATATAATTTATCCCCAAATAATTAAAGGTGAGATTGAGGAAGATATAAATAATAATGAAAATACAATAGAACAACCATCTAATGATTTACATCTTCCTAAAATCTGTGAAGATGAAGGATTTATTTGCGTTGCTGGATATATGGTCAAATCGTTACATCAAAAATTTCACACTCTGGGCTGTAATACTTCCAGCATCCAAGTGCCTCCAAGTCAATGGCTTAAAACATTGTCAAGAGGGGATATGCTTCAACCATCGGAATCTTTTTTTCGAATTTTGTACAAAAGATAGAGGAGCATTTCATTAAGTTTCCTGTGATTTCTCTTTATACCAAACCATATTTGATGGATCGACTCATCAGCATAATTGTGGAAAAGTATCCTAAGGAAGAATATTAAGTTATAAAAAAATTTATTCGCACTCGTACATTCATTAGACTTAAGTATATTAATATTGTGAACAAAGGTAGCATAAAAAGAAAAATAGCAAGTAACGTGCGAAAAACAGCTCATTTCATTAGTTAAAAAATAGAGACGGAAATTATATATATATTGTTTGAGGCTGATTACGTACTTTCGAAATGGGAGTACCTGTGTTCTAGCTAAGTCTAAAAACTTGACAATCAATTCCTCGGAAATTGGATGGCCAACATTTTTTTCGAAGTAAAAGAGTTCTTCTTTATTACAACTGTAATGCTATTGGGAGCGAATTTTCTTCTTGTGTCAAATCCACAAAGAGTCCATAAGGTAACTGTTTGACTGTGGATTAATCAGTTCTATTTCAATAAAGCATTCGTTTCAAGATACTTAAGTTTAATCAAATCATGATTTTTTTTTTAAATTCATGATTCCTAGTATATGTATTTATGTTGCAATGACACAATGACCTATTCTTTAATACTAGGAGTGACGAAGTAACACAATATTTTGTTAGATTGAACTCCAAAAACTCCTCTCGAAAGAAAGAGGATCAAAGAGTTGAATGATGATTAATTGATTAATAATATTAATATTATATTGGACAATATTGTGTCCATGCCATTTTCATTTCATAATTGAAATTATTATTAATTTTGTTTTATGTAATAATAGCATAATTGGTAGTGTAGTTGTAAGAATACTTTCTATCTGTGATAATGTGAAATGGTAATTTATAATTATCTATTCACATTCACAATAAGATGTAGCTAGTTTAATGTTTTCACATTCGCTCATCTTTCTAAGGTTAATAGAAATTATTAACCTTGGTACTTACATTATTATTTTGCTATTTTCTTCTATTACACTTACAATTTTTAAGGTAATAATCAATGAAAGGTTTGAATAGAAAACTAAATTTTAAGAATTAAATCCTGGGAAGTATTTTTGTTAGAAGAAATCCCCCATCATTTTGTAAACAGTAATTGAATTGCTATTATTTTACATATAAAAACAACAAACCATTTTTGAAAAACTTAATAAAATATTTTTAAATTATAGTTTGTGTAATAATACTTAATAATTAATTTCATATATTAAATCATAGGCAAAATGGAGTTGAACCTATACAAAATCATAAATTTTCCGGCATATATATGTAATAAATAATTAGAGTGTTATTATTTAGTCTATTAAATGTCTTTTTGGTTTATGTATGGAATTCTAGAGACATGGAAGACTCACACTCTTTCCCCGCATTTTTTCCCTTCCACCTTGAGTGCTAATATTTGTACTTTCATTCAACTAGGTGAATCTTCTCTCTGATGTTAATCAAACTTTGTTATTGATTATGGGCATTGTTCATCATTAGTCATCATCTCATAAAGAGAAATATCTAATATCATCGGAGAACTAATAGTTAATTTTGAGAAGTTTTATAATTAATTAATTTGATTAAATGGGATCTTCAAATACTCTTTGACATCAGCTTTTCTCATTATAATAAGGATCGTATTATTATATATTATTATTATTATGAAGATCATGATACTAAATTTGATGCCATGTTATAGGTGTTTTTTAAAATAATGCCAGCTTGTTGTTGTTTACCTAGTTGTCGGACAGGGTATAAAAAAGAACCTAAGGATCCTACCGTTTCTCTTCAGTCCTTCCCACAAGAGGAATTCTTAAAAAGTGCCTGGCTTAGAGTCATACCTAGGAAAATTGATGGAGCTTAAGCACCTTTTAAGTATTCAAGAGTTTGTTCCCTCCATTTTCAAGATAAGAATTTTGTTACGGAGAGTCAAGATAATCGTCGGAAGAGTCGAAAGAAGCAGTTGACGTCTATGGATCCTAAACTCCAGAACCGTTATTAAAAACCGTCTGCTCTTCCAAGAATTTTCCCTAATCTTCCAAAATATTTATCTACGGAAAAACGTGAGAGTACAACAACGAAAGCTTCATCATCAGCAAGGCTTTTTGCTGAAAATTTTTGCCTTATCCAGGCGGAAGAAAAGTTATTAAAAATTGAACTTGTAGACAATTTTGAGGACTTATGTTCCAAATTGGTCATTGAACAACTTCCAGAAAATATATTTTCTAAGAGAACAGAGGACTGCATTTAACTTTACTGCTTGGAAGGTTCAACCAAAGCATTCCTTGAAATAAAATTCAATAGAAGTATTAAAAATATCAGATTGAATCCTAAAATGATTCAGCATATAACGATCGAAAAAACGATTACTTCCATAAACAAGCTTCAAAATATACTGGCCTATACGAAATCTCTAGTCTCTCCATCAATGCAAGAAATATTTTCTAATTCAGTTAATGATATGAATACGCTTCTTCAAAATTCGTCATTGTACATCAACTCTCAGCTACGAAAGAAAATAATGTTCATCTCTAAACAACTCGTCCTTCTAAAATCCAATCCAAACCTCAGACGTTTTTTTCCTACCTATTTAGCAACTTCTTTCGTTTGGCATAATACAATTCCTGCACTTTATAAACAGATGTCCACTGATAGGACAACTTTGCCATTACCAAACCACTTGAAAAACTCACATCGTCTTTTACTATGAATGTTGGACTATCTTCTTTATCTATACACTATTTATCTACAAGAGCCAAGTCACTGCCTGATAATGAGAAAATAGTTGTGATTTTGGTCTATGAAGTTTTTATTGCACAAAGAGTGGAGTTTTTTGGAGGAAGATTAACAGGTCAAAGTACAAAAACTTTACTTTTTTTTATGATTAAATCAACGGGTTCACTTTACCGGGATACCGTTGCACTTTATCCTATGGTTAACCTCAATTCCGAAACCCTTTATGACTTGTTCATACAGATAAACTCAGAGCTTTTGAATATTGGGTTTAATGTAGTAGCTGTTTCTATGAGCAATGCTACTCCTAACAGGAAATGTTACCTCAAGCATTTTTGTAATGGATCCTGGAAACCACAAATGCCAAAATCCAGCAACTTCAGATTCACCTCTCTTTCTTCTCTTTGATGTACTCATAATATCAAAAACTTGTATAACGGTTTCCAATGGAGAAAAATATTGAGATACCCTAATTTCGGTGATATTGACCTCTTATCCCCAAATTTTCAACATATCATTGACTTAGACGAAATGGAAGAGTATAAAAATGTCAAAAGCGGTGTATCCAACTCCTATTGAAAAAACTAACGTTTTACTGGCTGTCAGTATTGTCCATGAAATCACAGTTGCAGCTCTTCAGTATTACTCCTCAACGTACCCTGCATAGAAAGTTACTTGAAACTTTGTCTCCGTTGTAAGAAAGTATTGGAATATCGTAAAATGTAAGACCCCTTCTGCGGGAGTTCGAAAAAGGGATACTTCAAAGGAACCACTCAGCAAAAGACACGATAATTTTTAATATCTTTCGAAGTTCAATGCTTGTTTGATTCTATGGTAGGAAGAAACAAAAAATCACCAAATGGGACTTACAATGGAAACCTTTACAGCCTTGAAGCAAACTACAAGTTCAGCCATAATGCTTGCTCAACATCTACTTATGAACTGGGACTTTAGATACGTTCTTCTAGGTGAAGTACAAGGTGATTTTATAGAATCCAGATTCAGCTGCTAACGTCAGCTCTCAGGAGCAAACTATTATGTTTCAGTAAGACAAATACTTGACGCTGAGAAAAAATTTAGAATACTGCCACTTGCTTAATTTGATGGGCTTAATATGCAAGAAATAAGGAACATTCATTCAAGTGGATTTGAAATTCATGGTGTGGACATATACAAGTTCTAAACAATAATTTTAGCTTCAATCGAGGAAAAGGAGATTACTTATGAACTTGAAAGAAGTGACGAAGCTCTTCTTTATGTAATTTCTGGCTATATTGCACGTTCACAAACTTCAAGACGGAAATGGAATGATTGTTTCGACTTTCTTGTATCTTCAAAAGATTTCCCCTAGGTTACTATCAGTTAATCTGGTCTCGAAGAATATAAACATCAACTCTTGATGCAAATAGATAGAGGAAGTCTCTATTCTCCAAGAGACTTTTGTTTTAATATGATCATCAAAGTATTTGTTGTGTATCAAATTATAATAAGAAATAAACAATCAAGGTTTTCAATTTTTTCAATGCCAAAATTTAGGAAAACTATTTTCTACCTATTTTGTGAACTTTTTTATGACTTTGAGAACTAATTATGCTATAATTGTTCTTCTAATCATTCATTACAAAGTTTATTTTCTCGTTGTTCGATTCAATTACTTAATATTATGACAAAAAATTATAATAGAAATCTTAATAGGGACATTAATATAAGAAGATCGGCAACACAGACCTCAAAAAAATTGTAATAAAATTTAAAAAATTGTTAAGCTATCTTCCAATCAATAATAAAATTCTAGAATAATAATTAATCCTCTTATATTTAATAAATTTATCTCAGATCAGCAAAAAAATGTTTATACATTATTTACGCACACTACTTGGTTAATTGATACATCCTCCAACAAAAGAGTGTATAAAGAGGATCCCGTCCTTCCCTGAAGTGGCAACAGATAGTCGTGGATATGGGATCTTAGCAATATCTGGGTCTGAAGTAGGCTTGATGCTTCATTCGTGGAAGCTTGACCATGTCCTTCCAACGAAGAAGCAACTAATGGTCGTGGGATGGGATCCCAATTTTTTCAGGGATCGACTCTAACCCTCCTTTTGGGGACTCATGTCTATTGGATTGACGTTATGTGATAGTTAGACTCACTCAATCCAACGAAGCGTTTACTGAAAGCCCATGGGATAAAATTTTATTCTCGTCCGGAGGAGTGACGTTAGTTCGTTCCTTGCTCTGTGAGAGTCCGACTCTGTACATTAAACGAAGTGGATCATCTGAGTTTTGAGAGTTCGACTGTCAACCAAGAAAACGGCTACAGAGCGCCTTTAGTATCGAATATCAATCATTTTCTATAATGTTATGTCCTCTAGGACAACACAGAAGCCAGTGGTCCTGGAGAACAAGGATCCTCAGGTATAAAGACACACATCACTGATAAATTATAATAAGCAATAAACAGAGGGAAAAAAGTAGTCAGTACGAGAAGAATAATAAATAATAATAGTCTGTCTACTTCAATTCTGTAAAAGAGAAGAAGGAAAATTTAACCCTTAACGTGGAATAACAAAAAAAGAATGAGTCTTCCATGTCTCTAGAATTCCATGATTTCTCATATATTCAAAAAATATACAAAATACTGTCATGTGTACATATCATAATTTATAATAAAATATTAAAAATACTTGCAATGATGAGTGTCTTACAATCAGCCTTTCAAAAACACATAGTAAATATGCTGTAAGGCAAAATTATTTCATAATATTCAGTGAAAAAATGAAAATGGGACGCACACAATACTGTATACTATAAATTATAATATATATAGTAAATTATATGTATGGAAAGGATAGTTTAGTCTAGACATTAAATTAAGAAGCTCTCTCAAAGGGTAAACATTAAGATAATAAATACCCGGGGCTAGATAGGGCCTAAGTAATGAAGCTCCCGATAATCCCGGATCTTAGTAAATGTATAGTCTATAATGTTAATACTATTAATCAAGTAATCATCATTCAACCCTTCGAATCTCTTTTTTTTTCTTAATTTTCTACTAAAAATTTACATTGTATATATTGTACATCTTCCGCCAAAAAGATAAATCCTACTTTAACGGATTAGATGTTCCATCTAATCTATACTTTTGGTAATTTTTTTCAAATTGTCTTGTGGAAAAATGTTAAAAGTAATATCTGTATCCCTCTCCGATTGAAACATTTACTCTACGTAAGTTTTTTTAGTCAAAAACATTTTTATTTCAGTTCAAAAATGCTGTCTTGGTGGAAGATATATTAATTGTAGCACGTGACTTCACATAGATTTTCTGATGCTGTTGAAATATAAATGGAGTAATGTTGCACAAAGTCAATTAGGTCTTGCTATTTGATTTTTAACCAAAAAAAAATACACATCCCCTTAGATGAGGTTAATTGATTGGCCCTTGGTTCACCCCAGATATTAGTAGAACTCATTGGTTCTGTATTCCTAAATAATATATTAATTTCAAAATATGGTAACTCTAATCAGGGGGATATCGGGGACAGTTGAAATACTCTTTGTGTTTGGCTCAATTACTTCGAGCTTGTTTGACTTATATTCGTCAAATTTCAACACAGCATATCTTCATGCGTCTTGTATTGTTTAAATTTTTTACTAACCAATAGTTTTTTTCCACAAATTGCATTTAGGCAACTGATTTGAATTTATTTAGAAAATAAATTCTTGATTTTTTTAGAAAATATATTTAATTTCACAGTAGCTATAAGAAAAATTTAACTAGGGCTTGCGTGGCCATATTTGGATCTTAGTTCAAAAGTTTGCAAGTTTTATTATATAATTTATGTTATGTATATTGTACAAGTTGGAAGATTGTACGAGTTACAATTTGTGCGCATTATTTAATTACGTTATCAATCATTCTAATTAGTAGTTACTAATCATTAATTGACACTATCGTTTCATTTTGATCTATTAAAATTACTTATATTTATCGTATATTTACAAGTAGTGACACTCTTGAATAGTCACTTCGATAGTAATAATCTTGAAATTTACAGATCATGCATATTCTGTTGTTAGGAGGGTTTTTGCGGTACTCTATCTCAAGTTAATAATATTTAATTTTGATATATTTTGCTTAAAATACTTTTAAAAAATATTATATATCATACCATTTTACTAACTACTTTGCAGATCTTGAATAGTCATGGGATTATCTGGAACAAAAACTCCGTGATAAATGAGGGAGCACGTCTATATAATATGTATGTAATTGCAATAAAATTGGTAAAATGTTTCATCTTAAAATGACAACAATATTTTTTTTTTTTTTTTTTACAATGCGCTAATTATGAGTCTATTTCCTTCTAGTTTATCATGTATACAAGTAATGCTTCTGAAACGATCTTTACCCCGCAGTATGTATATGTTAGTATTCACACAGTTGCAAATAAAAACAACAGTCAAAAATGATCATTATATCTATAGTGCTATTACTTTTGAGCCTAAAAAATATCCAAGGAAGTCAAGGGTCTTTCTAGTTAATATTATAGTCCTTTTGTTTACTAAATGTTCTCTATTCATTAATTTTATATTCCAGTCCATCAGAATTATCTAATGAATTTCAAAACCCTACTCCGCGTCCTTTCCTGGAATTTGGTAACGGTGCCAATACGACAATGACATCCCTTACAGATGAAGATGATTCCATTGTAATGAATTATAAGAAAAAACAATTCAAAAAGCTTTATAATTGAAATTATTTCACTTTAGACAACTTTATCATTAAAAGGAGCGCTATTTTTGAATAGAATGCGGGGCCTTCCTCTGAACGTTTTATTTAGAGCAATCCGTGGAGACTTGAAATTATCTCATCAAGAGCCAAGAAATGAGTTAGTCAGATCTGGAGTTCAAGTAGTGAGTACAGAAGGCGACAAATCTCAGAATTGGCATTCCATGTTATCGTCTAAAAAAAAACCTCAAATTGCGAAGCCAGCCTTCTGTGAGACCGAACTAACTACAATAGAGTTGGACATTGAAAAAAAGGATCCCAACTCCTTTTACTATCCAACTTGTGTTCGAGTTGAGCGATGTAATGGATGTTGCTCCCACAACTTACTTTCATGTCAGGCCAAGGAAAGTGGAACAATCGATATCACAATTATGCGTGCGAATCAAAGGACCAATTCAGTGGAATATTTAAAAATCCCAGTCATTCAACATAAAACCTGCTCTTGTGACTGTATTGTGAAGGAAGAAGTGAGTAGTAGTAGCTCTCCACCCCCCCCCCCAACCCCTCAATGATGAATATTTTATATGGTACCAAATTACAGGGGAAATTAACGAACTCACTTTTAAAAGAGATAATTTTTAAGAAAAAAATGTGAATTTATCCTCTAATTAAGTGCAAGAAAAGGACCCCGCACATTTATCTTTGCCCAGGCCTGCTCACGCTAAAACCTATCATTTGCAAGGTTGCATCAAAAAATATTCTTAAGGGGTGCCAAATCAAAAGATGTGAAATTTATTTTCTGATAAAATACTAAATTCCTCTTATAAAGAGGTAAATTTTGGAATTTTTAAGTAGACGCTTGTAAATACGTAGCGTAGGTGCATTACTTATAATTTACAAGTGGCCTCTTATGCAAAAATCGTACGACTTAATCAATGATGAGTAGACCCTATGTTTGAAGCCTGATACTAAATTTTGTATTACTTAACAAGCTATTTTTTATTAATATATTATTTAAGTAAGCATTATAGGACTTTTTAACGTAACTGGGACAAACTCTTAGTGGACTAATTAATATTTTCAGGACTGTTTATCAAATCAAGTGTACAAAAGAAGTGACTGTCGCTGTGCATGTAAAGCTACAGATACAGAGAAGTTAGAATGCATATCCCAGGGGAATCGAATATGGAATCCACATAAATGCTTCTGCCAATGCTTAGTTGTATTCGAATGCACCACGGGTCAAAGTTTTGACATGAAGTCCTGCAAGTAAGTTCCTCAAGATATTCAACATATTTATATTAGTTACTATATATACTCCTTTATTCTTTTTAGTTGTAAAGATCGACATGACTTTAAAAATTGAGAACACAGATTGTACTGAAGACAAAAATGAAAATAAATGTAAACTTAACTATTACATTAATCATTTAAGACAAAAATCTAATTTTCTAAATGAACTACCCAGCCTAAGAGATCCTTATTTATTCTCCTTGATGTCTAAGGGACACCATTGTAGACTTTTTCATTTCTTCTTTTTCTTTGATGGATGTAAGTCGATCAATTTCTTTTTCTCGAAATGCCTTTTTTTCACTTTTGGTCAAATTCCTGGGAAGGAGAGGAACGTCTTGTTTGAGGCATTTCTCCATGGGGTCATACGACTTCGTCACGAGCTCGCTCTCCCAATCCTCTCCGTCGTGGAAGTATTCTTGAGTGGAAGAGGGTTTGGGAAGAGAAGACTGAAAGAGCGAGCAAGTCTCATAATTTTGACTACGAGGATAAATCATTTTCTCCGTATTTTCCCGTGAGGAGCAGGAGGACACATGAGCACTGTAGGCCTCTTTTCGTAAGTAGTGTGTGGAGTTGAAGGGACAGACCTTTAAATCCACGTCTTTGTAGGAACGTTTGCAGCGTACTAAATGATATTGAAGTCGCGAAGGTATTATTTGATGAGCCGGGTTGTAGGGGCACTCCACAGTTTCTTCCTCCTCCATGTTCATTATTTTCGAATCCTAACTTCAAACTTGGTTTCACAGTAGGTCAATCCAAAAAAAGGTAGCACCAGCAGGAACCGGATTAAACATTTAAATCATGAACCTGTAAAGTAAGGCATTAACTTGCGGATTACAATTCCATATAAATATTTGAAAACTCAAATGATTTAAAGAGTTAATTTTTATCTGAAACACAGAAAAAAAAGTTGTATAACGTTTATTAACCCTGTAACCACCCTCCCCCAAAAAAAAAAAAAAAAAAAATCAATTTAAGGATTTCTTTTTGTAACTTCTTAGGCCACCAAAATGGACGATATAAAAATCATATGAAAACGCTCTATATTGTACCACTGATTCATTATAAACATGTTTAAAAAAAAAATAATAATAACAAAAATATAACCTCTGACGTCATCGCTAAAGTTGTAAGCACCAAATAGTTAATATACGATTTGAATTTTATTATCACGTGGAGTGTAAATCTGGAGTCAATACTCATTCATTGTCATTGATAATGATTGAAACCAGCGTCGCCAATGGCATCAAGTTCCGGCTGAAAGGTTCCGCTCTGACTTTTGATGAAAAATTGAAATTATGTCGGAGGGTTCTTGTCACAGAGCCTTTAAAAGTACACCATGGTCTCGTACTTCATTGGATTTTTCGAACTTTGGAACGAAAAGAATTTGCTCCATGATGAACAGGGGGATAGGCGAAAGTAAGAGACTCGTGTTGTTATGTATATTTACTTATTTAAAATATACTTTTTTTATAACAAAAATAGATCTTTATGGTGTCTTTTGGAAGTGGTTACGGATCTGGAAGAGCATTTGTCAAAAATGGGTGGGATATCTGCAGAAATGCTAATCAATATCGTCATTCCTACAGAGGATAAAGAAGTCAATGAGAAGATGTGGATTTTATTATCTACATGCATCGAGTCCGAGTATTTGTTTCTAAATTTATCTAAAAATACCCACGTTTTTACTAAAGTGATATCCTTACTCATTGACCAATTTGCGTCCAAAATCCCATGTAAGAAAAGTCTTGAAGCCCTTCTCCTCAGACTCCCAGAAAACGATAATTCTAACAAAGGAGACATTGATGGCATGATCATCTCTTTATCGCAAGGCTTAGATCTCTCAAATCATCTCAGAAAGTTTCTAACCCAAAACTTTTACCCTCAAAAGTTCCTCGAGGATTGGACTGAATTTCTTAATTTACTTTTTGAAGTCCAGGATAAAAAACCTCCCATTACAATTTGTGAAAAAATGAGTATCCTCAAGGATCCACGTCTTCAATTGGGGATATTTCTTCCTCGACTTTTTCGAAGTCTAAATGATAAGATGTCAACGGTGGATGCATGTAGGACTTTTGTATTTTTTTCATATATCCTTGGATTTTCTCCTTTAAATCTTATACAAAAAAATTCCCTTTGGCTTGTGTCTTCTAAACAACTTATGGAAGGGAAAAGAGCTTCCAACAAGGCCAAGTTTACTTTTTTGATTGGAATGGTTGAAGGTCTACAGGAAAAAGAAGATAAGGGTTGGAAAGTAGAAATATTTGGTGATACGACGTTTCTAAAGTGGGTACAATATCTGGTGAAGGACTTGATTCTTCAATTAGATAACTATGTAGAGGTTATCTCCAAGCTTTTAAAGATGAATCCTGTCATTATCGAGCCATTAGTTGGAACTTATAGCTGCTCTTTACTATTCAATGAATTAAAAGACTTTTCGGCAGAATTCTCATTGTTAGTTGATATTTACTCCAAACTCCGCCTTATTCCAAAATTGATGGCTAAAATCTTAATCTACCTTGCTCAACATCCTGAAGTAGGAGCAGATTTCGACAAAAAAGCGATAAGTTCAGCTACTTGGAATAAACTCGGTACCGAATTTCAAGGTCTCGTTTTTGGACAATGCTTGGAACTCTGGAAAACATTTAATTATCATTTGGACGATAATAAACCAAACTCAATAGCTTTTTTGGATATCGTCATGGATTTATTCCTTTCCAACTGTCGTTTGGTTGATTTTTCCGTCCCTGAAAATGTGTTTCCGAAAGTTTTTGAGCTTATTAAAAAGACTTCATTATATATTGATAAACTTCCCAGGTCTAAAGGCTCTCTAATTGACTTGTCACTCTTACTAAAGAACGTGAGAGGGGTTGAATATTTATCAATTTTAAGCGATCCTCCCAACAATGTTCTTCAAAAAATAAAATGGTATGAAAGTCATCAGCAAAATATCAGCTTAACTTTTCAAGATGTCAAAGATCTTCCCTTTGAGCATTTTTCATTTATTACACCGCATCTTGATGGAAATGAAATGAGAAAACTTGCTGAGCACTATGTAGTAAATCCACATCCTGATCAAAACATTGATGAGGATCAGAAACTCCAGTCTTCGATTATAGACTTTTTAGAAACACAAATATCAACCGTTTTATCTCTCAATAGAAACCGCTCAACCGATGTGATTGAAGAACTGAATTCTCTTTTGCAGGGCAACAATAGCTTTCCGAAGTGTAAAGCTGAATCTAAGGCTATCGAAGAACTTTTGATTTCCTATTTACAATTGCCACTAGAATATTTAGAGGAACGTCTAAGTGAGCAAGTGCTTTCATTTTGTATTTGTCTCCTATTGAGAACAAAAGAAGTCCATTCCTCTTATCTTTTTCACATCATATCAAGATGTATGTTTACGATGAAACATTTAAAAAAATTTAAAACGTTGGATGTTGGACTGATCCTTGTTAAATTAGCTCCTATTCCTTGTGAAGGAAAGTGGAAAAAAACAGCTATTCAATACATTATTAAATATTCCTTGCGCAGTCTGAAAAATTTATCTGATTTGGAGTTGCATATAGATGAATTTACCAAGATGTTCAATCTCGAAAGCAATGAATTAGAAATTTCAGCATTGCTACTCTCAGAATTAAGTAAAAAGTTATTATCCTCCTCTGAGGCATCTAATACGACCTACGTTCTCTCTAAAAAACTCTTCGATTCCATGGCAAAATGTAACTTCGATAGAATTTCTAAGTTGAACAATGAAGAACAAGAATCAATTTACCTTCTTTTAACTGGTACTTCGGGAACGTTGAAAGTTCTTCATGGTAATAAGAAAAGTCTTTCTCTATGGACGAATCATGTGGAGAAATTATTTTATTTTTGCATTGACGATTCAAACGTTACTCAAAATACGACAATCGATTTTTTGACGTGTCTTTGCAACGAGTATATAATATTTAAGAAGGCAATTGATGTTCCTAGTATATGGAATAAGTTGAAGAAAAAGATCCAATTTTCTCTCCACGAAAAGACTTTATTGGAGTCTTTATTTCAAATTCCTGACAAAGATGTTGTTCATGAATTACTCTCTGATATTTTATCCATGTCAATGGTAACAACTCCACTATTATTAAATATTTTTATTTCCATGTAACTCTTTTTCTTTTGTTTAGAAAAATGAAAACATTGAGGAATTTTGTGGCTGTATTGGGATGTGGCAAATCCTTGTTCAACTTAAGAAAATTCCCTCAGAGATTCTGTCTACACGAGAAGAATATATTAAACGAATGCTTAATTTCTATCATGATCTTGTGATATCTGATAAACTATCGTACCAAGCAATAATGAAAGTTTTGGAGCTAGAAATTGCTTTATTCTACAATGATAAGGTTAGTTGCAATCGTAATGGGTATTTATATATTTAATCCGACCCAATCTTTTGTTTATAGCCTGTGGTACATGAGGATGTTGAAGCTTCTTGTTTAATAACGCCTCTTAGAGTCAATTTTAAAACATATACAGAGAACGAACACTTCTTTGATCTTTGGAACGCTGTTTATGAACTTATGTATCTCGTCCTGCAACGCAGGAGCACTCTAATTATCACCCGTATTCCAATTGTATTAGACATAGTAAGAAACATGGTGGAATCACTCATGAAAAGCTCCGATCAGTCCATTAAAGAGCTTGAGGAACCTGTCCTAGAAAAGTTATCTCTTTGTACACGTCGACTTGAAAGGCTCTTAGAGTCATTTGGCCGGAACAGAGATGACTTTTCTCGAGTTACTCCTTATTTGGTGGCAGATATTCTTTCCGGATTTCAGAACTTTAAGATTCATACAGAAATTAGATCCAATATTGTAAACGGACTTCACTGGCTATTCAAACTTGGTGATAAACATTCATTGGCATTTTTAGCATCTTCTCTTCCTCTGGGATTAACGGAAATGTTTAAACAATTACATGATGATTATATCAAGAACTACAAGTTCAGTGGAAAGATTTGAATTTTTCATAAACGTAAACGAAATATAACATATAAAAATATATTCATAATTTGAATGTGCCATTATAATTTAAATAAGTTAATAAGTACTGAAATAATTAATTATTGAATGGTGAAGAGCTATATTTTATACGCCATATCATCAATTGAGCTTATGGATTATACCAATCAAGGAATAAAAGAGAAAAGGAAAGAACTAATAAGGAGAAAAGTATGTATACACGAATGGACGCCTTATTCTGTATTGCCTTTCTTAGTTCTTCATTTCCATCCTTAATGTTTTCAGATGCAGCAAGAGCATTCCGAGACACGAGATCAATATCATCCTTTTGTTCAAGGATTTTTTCCGAAAAGAGTTCTTGGAGCTCTGCAATTTTTACCACCTTGTTTTCAATGGACTGAACTTCAGTCTGTGTTTTCCGTAGTTCCTCATACATTGTGGCATTTTCCTTTTGAAAAAGTTGAATCTCATCTGGAGATAACTCTTCCTCAAGGTACTCTTCATCCTCTGCATATCCGGTTTCATTATTATGAGGATCTGGACTAAATAAGCTTGAACCGTCATGCAAACGGCTCATTTCTCTGGTCATTCCCATGCTTTCTAATCTGATTTCCTTTTGCTTTGTAAAATTCTTAGAGACGTCCTATTTGAAAATTGAAAAAAAAAAAAAAAAAACATTAGAAATCTAAACTATCAATTATATACATTTATTAAATGCCTTAAGTTTCTTATCCAAGACTTCACCCACTCCCAGGAAATGTGTCTTCACTTGAGACCCTATATTTGAAGTATTATCTACATCTTTTTTAAGCTTAGTGATGAGTAATTTTGTAGTACGGAGGAGCGATAGTGCTCCATTTTCGATCTCATCACGTTCCTCACTGGACAGATCGCTCATATTTTCTTCCTTCAAAAACCGATCTACTTTGTTGATATCTCCAAGAATACTCCGTGCTTGGACAGAAAAAGTATGAGGAGGCTTTCTGGGTTTTAATATCCTATCTTTATCTAGAGGTTCAATTCCTGGCCTACGACTAATATCCGATAGGCAGGATCGGAATTGCTCAGTAATATCCACCATGACTAAAATATGTTACTTTACATTAATATTTTTATTCTAGCAGTTGCACTGATCGGAGAGTGATGACGACATTCATCTAAAGAAAATAAAATATATTCGGACAACTTTGTAAAAATGAGCTACTCCCAACCTCTTAAATCATTTTACGTATATGATAATTGATAGCCCAATGACTACTAAATATACATGGACTTAAACCAAAATATAACTTGTGCATTAGGGGGTCCACTCTTAAAGCTATGTATTAGTATAAATAAGTCTGAATATCACTCATTTTATCAACATTTTAGTAAGATAAAATATAAATTAGATAAAAGTATGAAAAATACTCGATATATGGACCTCAAGCAATGCACTTAAATTCACCGCTTATTAAGAAATAATAAATCATACAATCAGATATCATTAAATAAATATATATTTCAAAGCCAAATTAATATCATATCAATATTATTTCTTCTCAGATCTCAACTTCTTTGCCATATCTGAAATACTTTTTTTTGCTGTCTTTACATACATGTCCCTTTCGGTTTTCATGAATAAACTTATTAATTTGTTGAGTAAAATTTTTGCTCATGATATTAAATAACTTAAATACACCTTACCTCATGTATTTTTCGAACGGATGACCACATTGTCGGCCAACCAAAAAACTTGACACATTTTTTAAGTACTGAATGAAGCTTTAAAAAAAGAGATTTCGTGGGTTTGAATGATTTAAAAGCATTATTTTATGATCAATGGATTGAAAAATATATACATAAAATTTCCAGGATTCCTGAATCAGTATAAATAGTTCGTCTGATGGTTATATTAAATATTCTCTTGATAAATTTCTGAAAAAATCCTTATGTAGTTCAAGGGTGTGGTTATCAATTTCGTCAAACAGAGATAGCATTGAAAGATTACTTTCCGAGTTGTCCTCTTCACTTATTTAGTAAAGTTTAGAAAAGTAACATTTAGCTATAGAATAAATAGATTTTGCACAATATCCTGAAATGTCAAATAGTATTCCTGAGTCAGGATGCGCTGGAATGACATTGGCACTTAACTTTTCCAGAAGAAGATCTGCAGTAGTAAAAGATCATCCTTAAATTTCTAAACAAAATGTTCAGGAATGTCGACCAATCTCATTTTGCTAAACTTGATAAGTTAAGATAGTCGTACAGATTTTCTGTTTCAAGGAACTGTCTCACACTTGTGTAATAGTTGCATCCACTACTATATCGATACAAACCAAAAAATCTCTCCAATGGGTCTGAGTGAATTTGTCCAGTTAAAATATAAATACAACTTTAATTGAAAATTAAATATTGAGTCAAGTCCATCATAGCAGAAGTTGTTTGGATTAATGTGAAAAATGTCTCTGCACTAAAACAATTTTATAATTTTATTGTAATATAGTAGTCATTGCCCATTGGATAGCCATAGGACATGAATAGTAGACATTAACTAAGTTGACTGTTTTAATGTCATATTTTATTGAACCCGTAGATATACATTTGTAATTATATAGACTAAGACTAGGGGCAATTAGGGTAATTCTCTCGTGTCTAGACACTCAGAACCTCGCATACTTAGGGATACTGATAGCATGGTTGATTTAGAGGGGCCTTTATTAAATCAAGGTTTCGATTCTAAGATAATTAATATAATTTTTTTCTGATAATCGTTCCTCAACTAAGAGGACTTACACATCGTAGTTTTAAACATTTTTATAAGTTTTATTTAAGAGAGGGGTTATCTCCCTTTAACGTGTTAGGGAATGTGGTAATGAATTACTAAGCATCACATCCCACGTCTTCCTATAGGGCCCTTTCAACAATAAAAGCGGTTTCAATAAAGAATCAACTAAGGCCGGAGGTGTTATCATCAGATAAGTTGTTGACCAGATTCTTGTAAGGTTCATTCAATTTAAATCCTCCGTTACTCCTACGTGGAATGTTAAAATGTTCCTTAACAAATATAAAGATTCAAGGTATCTTGGTGGTTTTATTATATGAAATACTGGTAAAAAAGACCCTCACTTTAATAGGTTTGGCGATTTTAGCTAGAGCTAGTTCTTTAACTTTATTTAGTTCGAGCTATAGAATAGATAGCGATTTTCTATTTTTTGCTATATCTAGTAATTCATGGATAGGATCGATCAAAATCTTGAATATTATACATGAGCATATAGATCCTCAGCTTTAACTCAGTAAGCCTATTGTGATCATATAAACATGGCAATTATCTTAAATCAATGGTAGATTAAACTAATCCTCTTAATTTGAAAATATGAAGTACTATCTCTCTATACATAATAAAATTTGTCTGTGTCTTTTAAGGGTGCTCACGCCATTGAGCCTAGGAGTTTAAAACTTTGCATGAGTCCCTCTTTTGAGTCTGGTTAGACTAAAACTGGGGTGTCGATTTTCGAAGGAAGGGGATCATATAAGGGGGCCTATTCTATACCCGAAACACAAAAATTGTTTTTTGGAGAACAAGGAAACTAGATAGAGGGTTGAATTATAAATCAAAAAGTGACTGACGTCTCAAAAACAACTCTACGAGTAAGAATGTTTTCCAAATTTATTCAAATCAAAAAAGTTCTGGGCAAACAAAAAAGAAATCGATTAAAATTGCACTTTCGTTTTTTTTTCAGGTCCAAAAAAATGGATTTTCAATGGAATATTGGATTTGTAGACATAATAGAGTTTATAGAAATTTGTCCGAAGATTCGTTGGAAACAACTTCGACCCATAAAAATTGATGTTTAAGTGAAATATCTGTCACTTTCATAATAGTTTTTTATGATTTTTTTTTCCTTTTTTCATCAAATTTTATTTTTCAATTTTTAATAAGAAACTAGTGTTGGTTTGCAGGCGTTTCCCTGCATATTATGAAATTAAAATTAATTATAAAATTAGCATTTTGAAAGCAACGTTTGTAAGGATTTCTTTCTTCTTTTTAAAGGGCATTCGATCAAATTACGCAGCGGAGCAAAAAAAGTTCATCAAATTAAAAATAAGAATCCCCTTCCCAAAAAATATATATATATATAATCCTACGGATCCCTCTGGTAAAATTCTTCGAATTATTCTTGCTACATCATGTTAGTTTGTATCTTTGCACACAAGAGATTATAAGATTCAGGGAAGAAATTCAAGTAGAACTGTTGTTCCCTCAATTTCAGTATTATTACCAAAAATCCTTTGTGTTATTCTTTCTTCTTTTCTACCCCTGACAATCTCCTTTAAAAAAGTGTGCAAAATTTTATATGAAGTAGTTCTTTGTTAGTCAAAAAAAAATTCGTTTTTAGAAACAGGCTATTTTTTGGGCACCATGGCGTTGAAGACTTAAAATTGTTACCAAAGCCATCTTTTGAGCCTTAAGACAATCCATCAATTAGTTTGGGCGTGATTTCCGGACAAACGCACAAAAAAATTTGTATTTTATTATGTAGATGCCGCAAAACGATGTATCTTGGACATAAAATTTGAAACTTCACAAATAATGTATAGAATTATCAAAATCCCGAATATTTTATTACATAATTTTTTCAATATTTGCAAAAATGAACTAGTTATCGAGGGTTATTTTTTCGACAACAATATTTTCCATAACTTATTTTATATTGCAAGTACAAAAAAAAGATATTGGTAGGTTTGTGTTCCTCTTTACAATGCCAGTAAATGCTATTAACTACCTCAAATTATAGCAAAATAGTTTTTTCAATTTTCTTCTCGAATTTCGATTTGGGAGTTTTTTGATTAAAATAAAATATGGACTTTTCATTTTTTCATCCATATATGTTTGTTTGTATGTTATTTGAAGCTTATAACAGCAATTTTTAAGTTCATATAATATAATAAATAATATACATGCGCTCTATTATAATCCCTGTAAGGATACCCTAACGCTTGCCCGAGCAACACCGGTTAACCATTTGCTAGTGTTTTATATTCTTCAAAGATTATCATAGATAAGTTTAAACAGTTTATAGTATTATCTTCCATAGTCAATTTCGATTTCTTCATAGTTAATTTTCTTTATTATTAATTCTTTACATTGGGTTGAATAATTCACAAATTTGTACTAAATTAACACTTGTATTGTGGTGCTTTAATACGTAAATTTTTAATTCCGGAAAGTTTTATATTGAAAAATTAAAGATAATAGAATATACGTATGTTCAAATGCATTCAGATCTGCCTAGTGTGATCATTTGAACACAGCCTTTTTATCGGGCAAAGAACGTCCATTTTTGGAAAAATCATTTTTTTTCTTATTTATATTCATAGCGAAATTAAAAAGTTTTCTTCAAAAATCATAAGCATATATCTCTGCGTCAATGGTTTTAAGATCTATCAGGAGTAGCTATCTAAAATTATTTATTAAATTTACAATATAATGGTGTTTACGTCGAATCAAAATCAAAAAAGGGCTGTAGCCTCCCCTTCCAAAAAATATTAAGGAATTATTGCTTTTTACAAGATTTTTTTTTTTTTTTTGGTTAATGGGGCAAAAAAATTAATTTTTTATAATTAGCTATGGATTTTTGATTTTTTTTTTTTTCAAATTAAATTTAATATTTGAAACTTTTTCCCAAAAAATTTAATACTAAAAAATTTCAAGAACCAAGCATATAAAAAATATATGCTGATATTTTATAAGAATTAGATAGAGTTGAAAATATTGGCAATAATACAGTAGTTTCTCTCGTTACCCTTTTTTAAGAGGTGTGTTGGTCAATAAGTTTGGAGGATAAAGAGTATTGTTTTGAGACTTGAGTAGTTACCATGCTTCAGTAACACACAAAATGCCACAAATTGTTTAGAACATTTTCGGGTATATTCGAATTAAATGTATTTCCATGCAGTTCACAACTTTTTATCCTCCTTCGGCTTCTATAATTATTAATTAACACTTATTAGTAATGAGTTAAACTCAAGCTTAATAGAAATACAAGGTTAGACCATCATGTAATCGGGTTTTCTAGAATTTTCAATTGATGTATCGTTAAGGTTGTGGAAATCGTGTTTTGTGCAAGTGCGCCCGCAAATACAACTTCAACTATCTGGTTCCTCTGTTTTCTTTCGGACATAAACAAACCTTTATTCATAAGTCATACCTGATGGACGATGGGTAATTTCGAACATACTTATAAAGATAAATAAATTATGATTTTTTTAACATTACAACTTATCTGAAAGGTTACTACAAATAGAAGCTCCCTTCACCAAAATATAGCTTTATATAGCTTTACTTGGTACTATTTAATCAAAATAATACAATCAAGAAAATGTCTAAATGTTAGTTATAATTTATTGTATGATACAAATAGTATTAAACATTAATTGTCATAATATAAAACTTTGGTCACGAATATCAATATACAAGGTGGATCTAATCATCGTTAGGCCTGAGGTACAAGTATATAACTTCTATTTGAAAGAATATTCAAGGATGACGTCTAACAAATTGACCGGAGTCCGCGAGTATAGAAGCACAATTAAGATTATTTGATTATGAAAATTAAATATGTGAAGTATTTTTTTGTTTCGGCGAAAAAAATCGGATTATTAATTATGTTCTATGACTAGGTATGTTACATAATGTTGATTGGCGGAGAGGAAAAATCTTGAAGGAGGCGTATTCGGAAGTCCAAAAGTATTTTGGAGATCCCCGTAGAAATGCTGGATATATATATTACTTAAAGAAATCAATTTGACGTCATTAATATTTAATGTATATAATTTTTTTAATCTTTCCCCAAGTTTTTTTTTTATCCGTTCTTTTGTTTAATCGCACCATTCGCTGGAAAAGAAGTCATCTTAAGATAGTCTTCAAAATTACAAACAACGTGTAATGGATCAAATAAAAGTTACAATGGACTGTAAAACGTTTATTTACTTAGTAATTTGTAAAGTGTTTTTTTTAATCTGTTTTTTATTAGCACCTTCAATCTTTCATTCCTGGGCAATATGACAGTACTTAGTCTTAATTTCAAGCTCTCCTTTTCTTCTATGACTATCATTAATTGTCTAGAGAGCGTGGGGAGATATTCAGTACTCTATAATTCATGAAAAATAATTCAATTCTCTTGATGTTTAAGACAGTTGTGTTGTTTTATTGAAATATCATAATTTATTAAATCACAGATTTTGGTGTAGATTATAACATAGACAGTACGAAAAAAAGGCGTGAAATTTCGATGATAAATTGGTCATAACTTCCTTAATATTGAAGCTAGAGACATGATTTTGGTATCAAAAAGTATTTTTTACCATTATCTATTAGATAAAATATGTTTAAAAGGGGAGGAAAGGTAGAATTTGAATTTATTAGTAATAAACCTACTAAGACTCTGGTAAGTTTTCTTTATTTCATTCAAACAAAATATTAAATATAAGAAAACATAGATAGTTAAATGTGTTGATTTAACCATAAATAGATGGAACAATAGAAATTAATATGTGGAGTTAAATAAAGAAAGGATACAAATCCCCAATCTTGTAAAGATAATTTAAAAATATATATATATTTGTATATTTTAATATTGTATATATGAACATATCAGGAAAATGAGAGATTCACAAGGAAAAGTTTAACTTGTTGAAAAATTATTCAATCTAAATGCATGTTTATAACAGGAACCCGCATCCCTTGACCACTGTAGAAATTCAGTCAGATAACGATAACATCGTCCAAAGATAGACACACCCTCAGCCCTATGAACCAGACAATCTGCTTCCTCGGCCTAATAGGCTAACATGTGAATTCAAAAAAGATAAATACGGGCGCCGATTTCAAAAATAATGGCATAATACCTTCCCAGGGCTCGAATGGGATGGAGAGACTAATAAAGGAAATGGTGCGGCAATCTGCCCCACTTGCCGGCAAGTTGAACTGCAAAATGTTCCCTGCAGTGCCAAATGTGGAGAAAGCTTCAGCAAAGATGGTTTCAGAAACTGGAAAAAAGCTACCAATACATTCCTGAAACACGACAAGTGTGATGGCCATCGACTGTTGAGCTACAAGGTGAGCAAACTCTTGCAGGGTGATAATGTTGCGAGAAGGCTTGACACCAAAGCGCAGAAGAAAGAAAACAAAACACCCAGTATCTACTAACAATAATAACTACGTTGAAGTACTTGGCGAAGTAAGGAGAAGCCATCAGAGAACACAGTGATCGGAACAGTAATTTCATGTCAGTACTTCAAGTTTTTTTTTGTACAGAAGTAAAATGATTGGATAGATGGATCGAAAGGAAGTATTCTCGGACATCACATCAAATAGAAGAAGAAATTCTTCATATGATGTATTTAAAAGTAATGCACCAGCTAGCTGCAGAAATAAATGCAATGCCTTTTGCTATACTAGGAGATGAAACTGCCGATGTTTCAAGAATAGAACAGGTCTTCATCCATATTGGGTCTGCATCGGATAACTTGGTACTTGAAGCAAACATCATATGGACCAATGCAATGCAGAATCGATTTTCAAGACAATAAAGGATGCCTTGACGAGGTACAATCTCCCACTGAGCCTTTTTCATGCAGCATTTTTCGACAGAGCCGCTTCGTTTCAAGGTAAGCACACTGGCTTTGCAACTAAGCTACAGGAAGAAGAATCAAAACAGCACACTACTACATGCATTTAGCCAATCTTGCTGTGTATGCCATTGTCAAACATGTTCCCGAGCTTAGAAACTTCCTCATAACAGTGACAGATCTTATAACTTTCTTGAGAGATTGGCCAAACAGAGTTCCCATTTTTAAGACAGTGGTAAATCAGACCTCGAAGTGTAGTCACCGACTGTGAAGGAAGCCTTGCTCGTCATAGACACACAATCGAAAGCAAATATATAAATTCTTAGAAGTTTCTACCAGCATTGAATTCACAATTTGTCAGAGCATGCGTAGGGATGCATTTTTTTGATGAAGTTTGGCAACAATCATTGGACCATGCACAACAACATTGCCAAGAAGAACCAAAATAACTGAGACAGCCATTGGCCCCATGGCAATTTCAGAAAATGGAACATCACGTTTTTAAGACATTTCAGAAAGTAATGTTTAATATAAATAAATACTAATTGTAATAAATATATTATAAAACTAATATGTAAGAAATACAAATAGTTACTTAAAAATTTCCATTCAGTGCTGGCTATAAAATAACCATATTGTTGGTATTTTGTAACAGAAGAGATAATAATATACCATGCAATTGCCAACAATACTTCTGTTGGGACATATTCAATGAAACAAAAATTAATAACTTTTTCACGATTTCAGGGATTTACTTAATATAAACTTTAACACGAGCACGTGTGTATGTGTCCTTGTATGTGAATGCATGTTCTGTAATTTGAGTTTGTTCCGAGGTGACTGCAAAGAGGTTTGAGCCTATAACAAATCATATCGTAAGCCCCCATAGGTCTTTGCCCCCCCCCCCCCAATCCAAAACTGCTTCTGTGGCCCCTGAGCCTCCTCTCTTGCAGACACCCCTAATATTAATATTAATGTTAATGTGAATTAACCATTCTAAAGAGTACATAATTATTATTATTTTCAGCCAAAAATAAAAAACAAAGACGCACACAACAACATTTTTCGAATGGATTTAAAGTACTTCATATTGAGTGGATATTTGAGTTAGATATTATGTTTAACGTTACTGGCTACAATCAAGGCTACTAGTATTTCTATTAATCTTGTCTACAATGTATTTTTTTCTAATGTCGCCTACTACATATCCGGTTTTAGTTCAAAAGAACTATTTATTTTTATGAAAAATTAACGGATCACATAATCATTTAATCAAAGGTTCAATCATTTATATTTAAAAAATGACAAGGAGATATTACGTCAATTATAGGCTGTGAATTCAAATTTCTTGGATGAATTGAGATACCCAAGTTTATCTATCTGACTTAATTTGGCCCAAATATTCTATTAAAAATATAATTTATTAATTTTCTAATTCTAAAAATGTGGTGGTTAATTTTGGCTACTTAAAGTATAATCTGAGGTACCTACAAAGGATTAATCAGAACCATTTGTTCATTGAAATGAACTATAATTCCATAATTGTTCCATGTTCAATTTGGAGAAAATATATTCCAGCTGCGTTTTGGGTTGACGTGCTATTTAAATATTAAATGAATTGGAATCAGCATTGAGATTTTTTACAAGAATCGCTTCGGAATCAGCATCGAGTTTTTTTGTATTTTTTTAAACATCCCATTACTATTAGTAACCTTGGATTGACCTCTAAAAAACCGATATTTACTCTCTAATTTCTCATTACAATGTACACGTCTTAAAGTCAACATCTTTTTCATATTTGATGTAAGTAATACAATACACTAAGTCCTTATAGACACATTTTATGGGGAGGGGGGAGGTGTTGTGTTAAGTCTAAATTCAACTTTTGCTCTGATTTTTTGTACAAGGGAATGTTCTAACAACTTCCAAAAAAAAATAATTTTCGAATTCGTCTGGAAAGTTCGGAAGACTGCCTAGTATAATATAACTACTGTTATAACACATAGTGGCATTAGAAAAGTTGGTCAAAAATTTGGTTTTCATACATTAACCTCCCCTTCCCACTTTTATTTGTTCTTATTCTTCTTAACTTTTTTTAAATATATATCCTTTCATTTCCTTCCACGCCTTTCGGAAGTGTTTTAAAAAGTCCCAAAATCCGCTAAGATTATGGAGATATCCCACACCTTCCCCGGCTTCGGTCTCAATGAGGATGATGGCAACATCAACTAGTCCATCCTATATACTGATGCTGGCAACAGGTGAAGAAAGAGCTTACACTCCCAAATTGCTTGTCTTTTAGATCGATCCCAAACTCAAGAAGAAGATCCCCTCGACCAGCTACATATTCCTGGATCTTCCAATGCACTTAAAGTAAAGAACTATTATAATAATACAATATGTGATATATTTTGTTAAAATAATTTTATTTTTTTCCTTTTTTTTAAGGTGTGCCTGTCATAGCCTAAATCTTGTGACCACAGTCGACAACAAGAATGTATTAAAACTGTTCAGCGGGGTTTAAACTAAGAACCATTAATATATCTTCAGTCTCCTCGAAAAGTTGTGGAATAAGAGCAGCCAGTCGACGAGATTCACAGACGAAGTGAGGGACTCTCGCCTCTTCATTACTCGCACCACCACAAGGTAAAACAGTGTTTTTGATAGCGTCAAGAGGGTGAAGGAACTCCGAGAGGAGAATTGCACTGGCTTCAACACTCTGCTGGCCGGAGCTAACCTCCCTGTTCTAACCAACAGAGGCATGGTGTTCATAGAGGAATGGCTACGTGTGATGCAGCACCATTCATGTGCACCAGGGAGACAAGGGCATATTTTTGGGCCACTTGCTTCCTACCATCATATATTGAAAGGCATACCTGGACGAGGAGAAGAACAACGTCGACAAATGCAAGCCCCTGGTAGACGCACTCTTAGCTAGGATTGACAAACGCTTCAGAACCTACATTGAAATGAGGGAGATGCTGATAGTCTCAGCATATATCCCTCAATTTAAAGTAGCTTTTCTGAGGAGACTCAAGAAAAAGCTAAGCAATTCCTTCATGGGAAGACCACCTTATTTGAAGTCAGCTGTCTCAGGATGTGGAGAAAGAGACTAATTTCTTTACCAAACGTCCCTAAAAGATGGATACATCCAAGGTGATAGTGGAAAGATACATGGGTGATGACTTTAAAGGTCTGGAAATGATCTTGACCAACCGGAGGATCAAAAAGGTATTCCAAAAATACAATGTCGTGCTTCCCAGCTGTGCCAGCAGCGAGCGTTTATTCTCTAAGGCCAAACTGACCTTCAGGAGGACTAGACAGAGGTTGAGAAACGATACCTTTGAGAAGCAGCTCCTGGTAATGTCAAATAAAGACCTATTATTATTTTAGTAAAATATTAATTATAAATATATTTGTAAAAGGTCTTTAAAGTGTTTATTTAAGTTAAAAAGGTATACATATAAAAGTTTAGTTATAGGTTAAAAGAAGGTGTACATTTGAATATGATTGCAATTAAGTTGATGAGATGGCTGATTGCAAATGGCCCTGATGATTATATTCAGTAAATTTCTGATCACAATTTGTTTCCTCATTGCTCTCACATACCTGCATTTCAGACGTAACGTAGTTGAGGCCTCAATTTCTGTGTACCACACAGTGAGTTTACTTAATGTCGGGATTTTCCTCTTTAATGCGCTCGATGAGTCCTCTCGTGCGGCCCACTATTAACACTACTGTGTCCGTGCAGATGCTGCAGCAGGATTTCCTGCTGAGACCGCTAACAAAGAAAAATTTAATACCAATATTAAAAATATATTTACTTTTTTTTTTCCCACAAGAGTTTTACAGAAAAGTATGTGCTCATAAATGTCATGATTATTAGACGTATCTGAAAGAAAAAAAAAGGAAAAGTTGTTTGTTTACACTGCAACACTTTTCCCCATCTGAGGACTCATCCAACTGTTGGGAAAAAGATTGCTTAGTTTGTATTTTTTTACAATTTGATTGACAATATCTTTTCCTTTTTTTTCTACTCGGTGGAAAACAGTTTTTTTAGCATTGTCTCAGCCAGCACATCAGCAGCTGGAATTAACAGGTATTCACCAATAGTAAACGGTGTCCTTCTCTTTAGTAATTATTAGAAGCATGGCATATGAGGCGTCCAGGGCTTTGACTGATTTTGTGGAGGCTTTGAGCATTGTGTCTTGGGATGACCTAGAGTCTAACATTATTTAAAAAAAAATGTACCCTACCAATATGAGAGTTATGCTTTGCCTTGAGATTACTCTTGGCATTGGCTTGGATTTGTTGGCATCACTCCACTTTTAGCCCACTTCTCCTCACATAAAAAACATAACACCATTGGAGAACTAGAGCTATGGGAAGTGAAACTCATAATGATGTATTCTTGAGAATAAAGCCGAAATTTCTGAGGAGCCTGGATTTTTACTTTTTGTTGGTTGCGCCCTCTGATTTTTTTGCATACATACTTATATTTTATTAAAATATTAATTAATGGATATTAATGATTACTTTGTAATTTATGCTTATATATACATTTTTAAATCTGAAGTTCCCGCTCGAGTGCCTCCAAGTACAAGAGAATTGGTAAGGAGGGGGGGATAAATAGCTTGGGGCCTTTTAAAATATGGTTGAATACCCTCCGTCCTCGGATTGGCTTGGATGTAGCGTTAGATTGCTAAAAAAACTCCCGGGCTTCCAGGGATTGGAATGATATTTTGGTATTAGAGGGATTCCTTGGATGTATTGATTGAATTGGCATTGGGTTTAAACTATCCACACTACCCCCAGGACACTGGACAAATCGAGGGTGAAGAGTTTTCAACCATATTTTGAGAGGCCTTAAGCTACTTATTCACCCCCCTCTTCTACTCCTATATTGCAATCATTGGGGATGGAACAAACAAATATGTTTAGATATTTGTCATAAATAATATTATGCCAATTTATAATGTGTTATTATTCATTGTGAAGTTTTAAAAAAAATACGGGCAATTTTCTCCAGAGCAATCTTTTACGGTCAATTTTCCTCATGGTTTAATTTACAATATATAATTTTTTTGAAAATTTTCAAATATTAAATTTTCTAGAAAAAAAAAATCAGAAATTATATTTTAAATATTATATTTTTTGGAAAAGAACTTTAAAAATTAAAATTCTAATGTTAAATTTTTTAGCTACTTACAAAAAATTATTATTTTTTTAAAAATGCCAAAATAAAATTTTTGAAAATAATTAATAAAATCCATAACTATTCTCAAAAAATTAAATTAAATTTATCAAAAAAAAAAAAAAAAAAATTTTCTGAAAAAAAATTATCTAATTAATTAGGGTTGAAGTTATATCTCAAGATAAACTAAATTATTTTATTTCATGGAGTATCTGTGACTTTTTGCTGTTTATAGTTGACGAGATTGCCTACTATGTAGCTGTGCTGTCCACTTCAAGAAGACTCAGATATCGGTTCCCAAAGACACCACCGCCTCCTTCCTGTGTGGAAATACCGTTGGAAGATCGATCTTTATTATTTGTAAATGAATTTTAACCCTTATACAAGGTCAAGCTAATTATCAGCCTTAACTGGATGATATTGCAGGAAACCTTGAAAATACATGTCCGTTAAGAGAGTGATTCCCAAACTTTTTGATCCAAAAGTACACCAAAAGACAAATGAATATTTCTTGACACACATATTTGAATTAAACCAATCATTTAGATTATTATTTGTTATTGCAAATAATGTATGGTTGTTACAAATCGGATGGGACACTTGAACTTGAAATATATCCAATTTAATTACAATCATGAAAAGTTATCAAATTTATATGCACCTAAACGAGCGAAAAAATGAGCTCTGCTCATTTTCAATTGAGTGGAAGCGCGCTCATTGCATTTAAAAAGGATCGAGAGAGCATTCACAAAATTAGTAACTGAGCGTAAACGTACTCAGGATGTTTTTACGGACAAATTATTTAAATAGATGTTTTATCAAATGATGACTTTGGCGAAAAAAAATTTATAGATATGTTGGATGATGATTCATGCTGCAAGTAATTAGGATTACCATTCCTGTTGCGCCAAAATTAAAATATTTAATGTTTAATTATTTGCCACGAATTGGGATCATTCAGTGTTCATTACTTAATGATTTTATTTCATACTCTTTTTTGAACATTTCTTTGGTTTTGCTCTAATAACGGTTCAAGTCAATTTTTAAACATCCTCATAATGAAATAAATCAATTACTAAATAATTAATCAACACTTAAGATTACAAATTGTGTCAAATAATTAAATATTTTATCCATTAATTATAGTAACATGAATGGGAATCATAATTACTAACTATTGCAGCATGACGTGACAAATACTTTTGCCTCGGGACATTTTCTCTAGAACCATTTCTCCTTAAAGTTATTTTGCCTCGAGGATATTTCACCCCATCGAGGATATTTCACCCCATGAAATAGAATAAATAAATGAAGTTTACACATCGTTTTGTTATTTTTGGTTGAAATTGATGTTCCCTTTTAATTGTTGATCAAAACTATGCAATGTTTATTAATATAAAACGCATTAAATATTTAGTTTCTGACGAAAAAATGACGAAATTATATTTGCTTGTTCGTCAATCCACGAATCTTTTCCAATATGAATATCCCGCTTCATGTATAATGATAATTTATTGATTACAAAGAAGTGATTCGCACTTTTTCTATTCGAATTTTTCTTAATATACTAATTTTATTGCCTTTTTTGTCTCTTGCTCGAATTCATGACATTACATTGTGAGATTTAGATAGTATGTATGCATTGAAATTTTGGGGCATAATTCCATCATTTTTTCAAACAGAAAACATCCATTAAATGTTTTTTATAGCAACAATAATGACATATTTTGATAAATAATTCAAGGGGAACGTCAATTGGAACCAAAAATAAACAATAATGACGTATGAATCTCATTTATTTATTTATTAAGGCGAAATATCCATGTGGTAAAATTGTTTTCAGGCAAAATCTCCTAAAAGGAAATGGTTTAAGGGGAAGGTATCTATTGCTAGAGCTAAATATGCAAATTAAAAACTCAAAAATGCAAATAAATCTGGTAAAATAGGATGTACTCTGGTAAAAAACACGTATATAATTTCTCAATCAAGCTGGTCCATATTCCACTGAGTTATCATCTGGTGCGGCTAGACATCGTCTTCTTAGAATACTTATACAAAAAGTATTTGAACTCCCTTTTGTTGATCTTGGCAAGGAGTATTAGCAGAGACCAATGCCTTCAATAGGCCACTCTCGAAAACGTCATCCCTGTTATCGTTGGAGGGGATGGCTTTAAGCACCTTTTGTCTCTCTTGTTGTTTAAGTATACATTATTTTTGTGCCTGGGGCACTGTCCATGCTGTTCTGGGATACACATTGTGTTGGCTTTAGCGCTAAAGTTTTAACACTTTCATAAAACTCCTTTGTTTCAGGTACATAACTCCAAATCTTGGTATCACCGAGCTCTTTAATGAGGAGTATCCACTATCTTAGGCACGGCCAATTTAAAAAGATGGTATTTCACTTCGAATGAATGTAAATATATCGAAAAAAAAATTCTACTGGATACCTTTTTATATTTATAGAGAAAAAATGGATTGTAAAAAATCTAAATAGCTTTGGTGGCAAGATGGATATAATATATATAAATAAAGAAAATCCAGCACTTCTATTGGGATCCGGAAAACACTTTTAGACTTCCGTGCACGCCTCATCTAAGTTTTTTTTTCTCCGTAAATCGGCATTTTGTAACATAACTACTAACTGGAATGGGACTATCTTCAACCGTGTGATGTGTTGCAGCTCCAGTTGCCTCATTAGATCCATCGGTTACTAGATGAAAGATATTAGAACGAGGATTAAAGAAAGGAAGCAATTCGAATTTTTTCAGGACATCTTTAATAACAGTAAAGTACAATCCATCTTCTTCAGAGTTTTCATATTTGAGTGTCTAATTAATTCGGTCATAGAATTAGTAATAGTACCTAAATTAGGAAAGAACAAGATGGCTATAAAAGCCAGCCATGCCAAGAAATATTCTCAAGTCTTTAGGATCAATAGGCAATTTGAATTCATAGATCTCAGATACCTTATTATCGACTGGACAATTTCCATTATTGGAGATAGAGACAACTAAATATTTAAGAGATGAGACTAAATATTTACTTTTTTTTTAGATATAATTCCAACTATTTTGGCTAAATGTTCTTTGTCTTGTTCTTCTCAATTACTAAAAATCAATATATCATCTAAATAGATAAAAACGAGGCTTAGATGACTTAATATTCTGTTCATAAAACGTTGAAATGATGCATAAAATTATAACCAAAAAGCCAAATGAGGGGATTTTAATTGCAAATTTAAACTTATCGTTTCACCATTCAAGTTTTAATTTAAGTTTAATATAATTTATTTATCAAAGACATGTTAGGTTCGATATGATTTTTACAGTATTTATTTTGTTATTTATGAAAATAATTGAAATATAATTTATTTGTTGATACAGGACAAATAAATGACGACATAAATTTAGTCTATTTAATTTAAAAGTGTAAAAATATTTAGTCTAAACCTCATAAGATGCATCATTTACTGTATCAATATACAATAATGATTCAGCATCGGCCGATAACTCTTGTTTATTTCCCTAAGAATTATTTTTGCTAAAGTGAGCTATTAAGTGGTCACAGATAGTGAACCTGATCCGTAAGGCTGTCAATTCTTGATTAATTAAGCCTATAATATAAAGAAGATCTATCAAGTAATGACAAGAATGAATCACTGGCCTGACATATCTTGCACTGTGACATAAACATACCTGTACGTACGTGTTTATTGATTGGCTAGAGAAGTAGAACATGTTCAATTTTGCTGTAGACTCTAAAGCAAAATACTTATTTTGGAAAAGTGCACAAATATGCGCAGGGTTTTTTATATTTTATACTCTTCATTAATAATGTATCCAACTAACCTCAGTCAGTTTTTTTTGTGGACACTTATTCTTCTTTACTAAAACATTAGGTATATAAATAATTTGACATTTTTAAATTATAAAAACAGTCAAATTTTCAAAAAACAAAAAAATATTTGATTGTGTAATATATAAATATAAAACTTACAAAAATTACTGTAAAATAGTTACTACTGATATTTTTTTAATTAAAATTGTGAACAAAGTTCTGAATAGCCTTTAAACTTTAAATCAATTATATTATATGATAGGTATATTCTCATAAGTATTATTTTCATACTCACAAATTAAGTTATAAAAACAATTTTACTGTTCATTATTTTTTTTTATCCGTGAACAACCAAATATAGACACATTTTTATTAGATGTATGCAAAAAAAAAAAACCTAAATAAACAATATTAATATTTATGGTTTTTGGCCGTTTTTTTTCTGTTAAATAAATCACTGTCTGCTGCCACCAATTGTGGATTTAAGACAGAACTAGTAAATTATGGACTATTATTATTTAACACTAGATAACTTTATTCTTTTTATCTGAATTTCAAACTTAAATGTATACACTATCTTTTTACTATATTCAAAATTTTATTGTTTTTCTTCACTGTTAGTTATGTCTCGGATTTTTCTAATAACCGACAAAAGAACGGTCCAGTCTGAGTGACAACACAGATTATTACCTCCACTAACGAAGTTGAATGGTGATTACATTTGCCACTGTTTGTTTATCTTTTGAAGACCAAGATTACGGCAAAAGTTACAGATCAATTTTGATCTTACTAGGTACGCAGATTATATATGGTCATAGTGAGAGGCTATAAAATTTTGAGAAGCCAAAATCAAAGGTCAAGGTAGTATAAAACGTTAAAAATACATAATCGAGAATAACTTTTGAACATATTAAGGCACAAAGGTCAAATGGTGTCATTTTGTAGGTTTAGTACAGATACTTCATATAGAAAAATAATTCAAGGTCAATATTAAACGTCAAAGTCACACAAACGGTCGAAAACGCTTAATTGACCATACTTTTTGAACAAACGTAGATACATAACTGGAATAATCTCTTTTCACATATTACATATTAAAGTATAGATGCAATATCTTAAATAGTATTAAAATCATTTGTGTGTGTGATGGACGTCATGCTTAGAAAAACAATGATAAAAATGCATTTATTTCAAAAACAAAGACCAAAAAAAAAAAAAAATTGTTGAGAATTTTGAGTTGAGTACTTTAAGCTATGTTCAATTCTGATCAAACCATATTCCTGGGCTCTGGAGGGAAAGTTTGATTCTTCGCAAATAAGTTGATTTTTTTCATAAAACAAGATCGATTCCCCGTGTCTCAAAGCTGTTTTTAAGGTATGGGTCGTCTATTCGAAAATGAACCAAAAAATTAAAAAAAAACAACAGCAACGAATTATTGTACTTATAGAAAAAATACGAATGAAAAAAAGGAAATTAGGAAGAGTATTAGCGAGTTAATCTTCATTCTTCATATTGGCGGAAAAAGGAACATGGCTAGTTAGCAATGCCAATGAGAATAACAATAAATAAATCACAAGGTCAAACATTTGAAAAATGGCTTTATATTTACCAAAATCAGTACTTTCACATGGGCATGGTGTTGGATTTTCAAGAGTGTCAATCAATGTATTCACATCAAATGGACAGAAAACAACTAAAAATGTTTTAAAAAGCAGGTTTTACAATATAAATTTACATATTATATATTTATGTTTTATAGTCTATTAGTTTAGAATTTTAACATATACAAACTAAATCTTTTTAATTCTTAATTGCCTATCTTTAAAATAGCATGTTGGGCTAGTATTATTTATTAAATTTCCTTAAATTCAACATTAAACATTTTTGACTTTATAATAGAGAAGAAATGATATTTAATTTGGGAAAAATGACTTTAGTATAAGGCTTGTGCTCCACTGAGTGGCCATTCTAGTATATTATTAGAATTATGAGCGGAAAATTTGCGGGTTTTTTTTTTGTAATTTCGTGATCTGCTTAGATATTAGTCCCCCGATTTTTATTTTACCAACATAGCCATCTGATCGCTCTATATTGGCATTATAGACCACATGGGAAATTAGTGCTCTCCACCAGTGGTACCCAAACCCCGCTCTGTGGATCAAGAATGGGCTGCAAAAGAATTAATTCGGTTTTTTTTTCTGTTTTATCTATTACTTAAGTCTGGGACATTAATAAAGAGGGACTTACTATTTCATTTGCTCTTGGAAGAAGAAGAACAAAATATTAAGTATAAACGCAAATTACAAAACATAATTAATTGTGCGAGATAGCTTTAATTATTTTTGTGTAGAGGATTATTTAATTGACTCATCGGATTTCACGGACAACAAGCTACAACGCCTACAACATGTTACCAACTGTAGATAGAGTAGTAAGTCCCCTTCTATTGTAATCCCAGTTTAAGTCAAGCGGTCTTTTATCTTAAAATATATTTCATTTTAATTTAAAAAATCATACTAATAATAACCGAGCTAGCAAAATGACTAAGAAACAGGTCCTCCCATCTAGTTGCGAAGAAACAAGTTCAGTGCTCCTATTGATTTAGTGTGGCGCACATTTTTTGATGGTATAATAGCGTTATATTGTTGGATTAATGTGTTAATAAAGTTATTATTTCCTAATCTTGTAATAACAGTGTAATGTTGGAGCAATGTGCTAATAAAGGTTCCAGATGAGTACACAGTGAATTCACGTTTATTATTATTATTATCATTCAATTCAAATCCCCTCTCCATCCCTCCGGTCCGCAGTAAAATGGTCTAGTGTTAATCGATCCTCACTAACATAAAAGGACACGGGAACCAATGCTCTACCCTGACAATTTGAGGAATGTTTTGGAGGAAATCAGCTAACATCAACCGTGAAAAGGGAGGAGGAGTATAAGGTAATAAACAAGGACATCGGAAAGGATAACTTGGATGTCGATCCTCAATTCTACTATGTGTACAACAAGGACTTACATTTATAGCTCCGAAACAAATTATTAGGGTTACACTACGCCTTTGATGAACACATATGAATGTTCAGTTAGGTTTTGAATATAATTGAATCTATTTAGGAAAGGATGTTCAATACTGAGGAATTAAATAATAATGACTAATGATATCCCAATAATGCATAAAAATACAGAAAAATAAACCAAATAGGTCAATAAAAAGTAGAAATTGACCAAAAATGCAAATAAATCCAGTAAAAAAAGGGTGGATTTAAATGTTTCTATCCAATTATAGTGATTATATTCTAGCAATACCTTTTTCTATTGAATAATCACCTGATCCCTCATGGGGTCCTCCGTTAGCCTGTTCCTCGTATTGGTGAGAAGGTCCTTGAAAATGCTATATGTTCTTTCACAGTCCATGAATGTCATAGGGGTGCTATTGAAACTAGCAATGACGTTATGATTCTCCTTCACCCCAGACACATTCTCACTAGAGAGCACTAAACTAATATTCTGAAACACCGGGTGCTTCTTGACAATCTTATCCAGCTTGGGAGCAAACTTAGAGATGGCCAGGCTCTCACATACCTTCTTAATGATGGAAAAGGTCTGGACTGAAGGCAATGTTTCCTCGAGCCTAGTGATGATCTCCTTTACGGCCTCGAAGCTTGACTTTATCAAGGAGAGGTCCTAAGTAAGAGATACATCCCTAAAAGCCTTTTGTACTCCTCGATAGTCTTCAGTCGTTATCAGAGATATGCTGAATAAACTCCTTATGATTACAGTGCACTCATTGCTTATTTTTATTTTAAGATCAGAGTAAATAAAGGACGTAAGGAAGTAACACGTGTATTTTATTTTAATTCATGGTTAAAGCAAGGAAGATTATATAAGCTATCACAGCCATGAACAACATGAAGATTGCAGACATTTCCCGAGATTCGACAGTTCAAGTAATATAACAACGATATGGACTCGTCAGGTGGAACTAGGAAAGAGATTGCTGGAACTGGATGAAATGGTGAGAGTAATACCTCTGTTCCTGGATAGAAGGGGTTTCAGCATGTATCACCACTTGAAGGAGGAGGAGAAGAAACAAGAAGGGAAGAGCATGTAGCTGCTAACGAAGGCATTATTGATGAGTCCAATTATAGCAAACGAGACCCTCAAGACTTAGAAATGGAGACCAGGGGATTCTGTTGAGGTTTGTTTGGCCGAAATCAAAACCCTCATTAGTCTAATGGGAGTCTCAGATTTATCAGGCCTAATTCATCTTGCATTTATATCAGCAATGCCCAAATATGTCAGCTCACGTATGAGAGTAACGCCGAGAGTAGATGACATGAGTGAGAGCAGCCTTGAAACTATTGCATGGACTCTGAAGAGTGAAATGAAAGCCTCCACTCTAGATGAATCGTCACGACAGATAGGGTTAGCTGCGCAAATGTAGAAATTGGCCCGCTATGGATGTAGTGGAGCTCATTTCAAACATGAGTACACGGAAAGGTTTCTTGTGTGTCGGGACAACAGCTGGTAAAGAATTGTAAAAGGATTAGGGAAATATCATGGGGGTTCTGCCGGCGCCAGTAGTAGCCCAGGGAGACATACAGGCGCAATCACTCCAAAGACCATCATAAAAATAAAATAAAACTACGTTGGGGATTGATCAACATTGCATGGGATAGAGAGTGCATCTATTCTAAGAGAAAGGTAATGGCACTGGATTGATCCATTGTGAACTGCAGTGAGGAAATATTTGTACCAACTAAGGTTAGAAGCCAGTTACACGTGGTGAAGTGCCTTATAAGTTGGTTAAGTGAATATAGGTGATTATTGGCAACAATAATCTTGGAAGGTACAAGGTTATAATGGACATAGGAAGAGTACTGCTCGGAGTGTGCGTATCAGTGAAGAGCGAAGAAAGGTCGGAGAGTGATTGTGGGGAAAACTATGTAGTCAAATTTGAGGATGGAGAGTGGACCTTGAAGAGAGAGTAGAAGAAGGAAGCGAGACTCGACGATGTTGTCGGCAGTATGAACTCCCTCCTAGGATTAAGGAGAAATTCGACCAAGATAAATAAATGGATCCAAAAAGGGTTTTGCACTAAGCTAGCACTAGAACGGACGGTGTTATGAGTCCCCTTATAGCAGTCGAATAAAAAAGAAATGAGAAGGTGAGACCTATTTTGGACTTCAGGGAGTTGAACGACTAAGTGGAATGCATTGTTGCAAGCACGGAAATATGCGGGGAAAAACTACGGGAGTTGAGGCAGTTTTCAGACAATAGCGCACTTCTGGATTTGTAAATTTGTTTGTATAATTACAATTACGTAAGCACTAAATAACACTTCCAGATTATAATATAAAACACGTCTTGTTACTTTGATAGTATACAGGGTAAGTGGACAAAATATGCCGCTTCAAGAAAACAACAACTACAAGCTTATTTTATAATATTTATTGATAAAATAAAAACGAATATCTCTACAAGGATATAGAGCAGCTATATATTCAATGTTGCCGCCGTCTGCGGCCAAACCCCGATCAATGCGGCTACGAAACCGAGAACAGGCATTTTGGATCTGCGTTGCTTCTATCTCACTAAATTTCTCCTTGATGCAGGTGATGAAAGACTGCTTGGTGTTATGGGAGGAATGGTTGGTCATGTTCTCCACGTAGGACCAGGCAAAGTAGTCCAACGGGTTCAAATCTGGTGATGAGGGAGGCCAAGAGCAGAAGGGTACGAACGCAAAAGCATTACTTTTCAGCCCTTCTTGCGTCCGTTTAGCTTTGTGGACCGGAGCTGAGTCCTGCTGCCACATCCACGGCCTATCGCTGACAACAGACTGGATCCACGGACACACAACGTCCTCCAGGACCTGCAGGTAGATGTCCGTGTTCACCCTGAGGCCTGTCTCGAAGATGTGGGGCGGCATGACATGACCCTCACGACCCCAAAGACCATGACAGTGGGCGGATACTTGGTCTTCATGATCCTAGGGACGTCTCTGGATGAGTCTGGATGAGACAGGTGAAGATCTGACACTGCCTAGTGGCTGATAACGGCCCAAACTTAAATTTTCAGTTGAAATTTCACAGTTGTAGTGGGTTCCATATCTCCCTGATCTCTTGCCCAAACTCGATCTGTTTGTAGATTTGGGGCATGAAATAGCTCAAATGGATTTTCATCACTAAAGAGGATACATTTTCAGTCATCTGCAGTCCAGTGTTTCCGCTCACGACAGAACTGAAGCTGGACCTTCCTTTGGTTTTCTGAAAGTTTGGTGTGCAGACGAGGTTTGTATGGCAATGCATTTAAAGAGTGCCTTAGGTAGTTATGGACAGATGACTTGGATATGACTTGATCCACCCTCTATCATGCCAACAACCTTGGCCCTGGTCTCCAAAGAAAGCTCTCTCACCATTTCGGATATTGAATCTCAACTAACATCCTGTTTTGTTTTCTGAGCCCTTTTATACTGATGTGTGATGCAATCATCCAAAATTATTGGATCAGAAAAATTCAGTATTGTTTAATGATTGTATCAGCCAAATTTATTTTTATTCCGACCATTTTTATTTTTTTTAATATAAAACGGATATTTTTTTATACTACCTTTTAAGTTATAAGATGTAGTGCGCTCTAAAAATCTTATTAATTGTGGATTTAATATATCAACTCGGTTGAATATTCCTTCCAATGGCTTATGATTGGTTTCGACATAGAAATCAGCAACTTTTAAATAGTGCAAACATTTTTCCATGTTTCAGTCAATTGCTTAACATTCAAGTTTAATTATTGAATATCGTGTTTTGGCTCAAGTTAATGTTCGAAAACCACATTGAATCAAATATTTTCTATTACATTCATCACTTTTATCCTATTGAATGATAACAAAACCAGTATCATTAAGTTTACTCGCGTCAGTAACCAACTTTGTAATTTTGTTAAGATAGAAATGAGCTAAAATTGATGCTGAGCTCATAAAGGCCTTTTGACTCATCGAAGCTTTTTGTTGTTATTTTTGCCATTGATATTCAACATTCTTGTTTAATAGTTCTCATAATGGTGCTGTAACTTCTGTATAGTATGGATGAAATTGAGCTAATTGATTGGCTAGGCCAATAAATGAGCTCTTAATTCAGTAAGATTTTTAGCTCTGGGAAACTATAATAGCAATCCTTAACCCTCAGTTCTAACACTTCACAATAACACTGCACCAGGTCTGTGTTAAAGATGTCGACTCTATGTTTGTTGGAAAAGATGACAGTAAGCAGCTTCTGTGCAATCTTGTCCCCCGCGATGTGCAACTTAACATTCTTTTTGTACCTGGCGCACTGCCCATGCTGCTCTAAGACAGAATTCTTCTTGGCTTTGACCAAAGCTTGTACAACAGGTATTTTGTCATTGGCACATAGGTCAATATCTTGGTGCCATCGAGCTCCTTGATGAGGACTGAGTATTCCACAATCTTTGGCATAGTCAAAGACTGTGGATTGTAAAACTTAATATTTAATAAAATAATGTATAAAAGCTGAGCGTTTTTTAGTAGAGTTATATGTATATTGGTAATGAAAAGAAAGATATTTAAAGAGGAAAAAGTTATTGTAAAAACCTCAATAGCATTAGCGGCAAGATGGACAGGATAAACGGGGTGGGAACCTAAGTGATAGAAATCTCTCGTTCTAAGAGGAAAACTTAGAGAGTGTCTAATCAGGGCTGCTACTATGCAACAATTGCATTAATACACATTTTCTATCTAAAAATACAAATAAAGGTTGAAAATGTAAATAGAAGCCAAAAATACAAATAAATTTTATTTACAAAAGTTGGTAATCACTAATACTGACAACTGCTACGGAAAATAAAATCCATTCTTCAGATTACCAATTTAAAAGAAAAGGCCGGCTAAAAAATTTGCAGGATTTACATCCCTAATGATACGAGTCAAAAGTTGAACAAAGTGAACTTAGACAGTTTAAAACCTATCAGAATTCAATGTGATTGATAATTTTTATATAAGAGATTATTGAAGACCTTGATCACCACGTGGAATCCTAGACAATGCACTGCATAGCCCCTGTTGAGAACCAACTGCTCTTTACGATTGAATAATTAATCATTACTAGTACCAAAAGAGTGACAAATTTCAACCAACTAAGTGGAGTTGAATATTTTTATCCCTTTATATTTTTTATCAAATTTAAATTTAGTGTATTTTGTCCCTAAGTTTTTTCCTAACAGAGGATTTTTTGCACTATGGTGTTTGTCCTAAAGCCAAATTATGATGTTTACTATAATTTGTTTTCAGATGCTTCAAGATTAGGAGCTAAGCTTGCATCCCGCCGATCTATGGGAAATTATTATCTGGAAATCAAATACTGTGTAGGTTTGATTAGTGCTGTAAATCTTGTATATTTTTTAGCTGGTCCGTTTTTTTTTAAATTTGTCATCTGAAGAATGAATTTTCTTTTCTTTGGCTGTTGTCATTATTATTTAATTCCTTACTAGTGAGTGGTGAACCTAACAATTTGAAGAATGTTTGGGAAGATAGCAACTTAGCTGTCATGACGTTTCATTAGACCGGTTATGACCATTGTTGAGCGTAACGCGTTACAAAAATAACGCGTACTGTAATATATTACATTACCCAGTAACGGAGTAATATAACGGGTTATTAAATATATTACGGTAATATTACTACAGTTACTGAGTCCGGTAACGCGCGTTACAATCCGAGCTGTCTCTTTTGCGCGGAGTTTTCGAAAAAAAAAAACACAGGCGCAACAACCTTAAATAAGGAGGAGAAAAAGAAGATTTTAAATCAATACAAGAAGAAGGCGATTTGGTTTGGAGATTTTAAGATGCAAACAACGAAAGACAATTCAACATTTTCCAAGTGGTTATACTCGCACTATTTTCAATATATCAGAGAAATAGACAAGAACCTCACAGCAAGTAACCTTAAGCAACACCTGGAGGGAGTCCACAGTAACCTTAAGCTAGTGGCTAAACGACCTTTAGCCAGCAGATGACGGCGCAAGTTAATTAAACAACAAAAGTTGGATATCTCTAGACCAGTGGTGAAGATGCTTGAGCCAGGAGAAGTGAGAAGGCTGGTGGCTGAGTACGACGTGGAGGATGCACTGCCTCTCTCTACAGTTGAATCGCTGGCGTTTCAAAAACTTGTCAGCAAAATCCCTGTTCCACCAAGTGAGAAGGTAAAGACATCTCTGATAATAGAGTCATACTGTTAAGATATAAACACATTTTCACATATATTTCAATTAAGATGAGACCTACAGGTGGTGTGAGAGGTGATTCAATGATTAAAATGTGATTAAAATTAACACCTAGATGTCATCTTTATTTTTCAATGTGGAATATCAACCTGGGCTATAGTGATGGTGTCTCTGATGATATTAAATGAGTCGGCGGTGGATTATAGCCCGTTTGTTAGTCGTGTTAGCATGCAAGACAACCCTTGGGCGGAATATGAACTGGGGCTATAGTGGATGCCGTTTTTGATGATGTTACATGAATTGGCGGTAGATTCCAACCCGTTTGTTAGTCACGTTGTCACGCAACACAGCCCGTGGGCTGGAATATCAACCGGGGTTACAGTGGATGGAGTCCCTTATCATAATGCATAAATTGACGAAGGGCCCTTACTTTTACTCCAGCCCTGTGAACATGCTACATATCTCATGAGCCGAGCATCAATTTTTTCCTTAGGAAAGAGTTTCGGAAGATAATGTGAAATTTATAATTTCAATGATTTTGCACATTAAAGATCTTTTTCAGTTATTATGCACATTAACGGTCTAGTTCAGTTATTATGCACATTAACTAGTTATTTTGGATAATAACGGATTTCTTACTTTAACTGCAACATATATATATATATATATTCAATTCATTCCGGAAATTTTAATTCAATGTCTATAATCAACCATAATGTCTCTTTGTAATATTGCCTGTATTTTATAAATATAGATGATTGAATCTTGGAATATTCGTTTATTTTTCATACAAATTAATAGTTCTTTTGAACTAAACCCTGACAAGTAGGTGACATTGAAAAAATACATTGCAGCCAAGATTAATAGAAATACTATTAAATTTGATTATAGCAACTAACGTTTAACATAATATCTAACTCAAATATCCACTCAATGAGAAGTACTTTAAATCCAAACAAAAATGTTGTATGCGACTTTGTTTTTTATTTTTGGCTGTAAAGTACTTTTGAAATAATTAAGAGCATAAAAATGTGTTACATTGAGTGAGTACAAGAGAAATTAAATGATTACTGCGTAAAAGGGACAAAAAAATAATAATTATGTACTTTTTAGAATGCTTAATTCACATTTACATGAATTTTAATATTAATATAATAGTGATGGGACCATTAAAAAAAAATCCCGATGCCAATTCTTTAAGAATTGAAATAGTTAAAAGATAGCACGTCACCCCCAAACGAAGCTAGAATAATTTTTCGCAAAATTATGTGCAGGAGAGGAGGCTTTATACTATATAAATTTTAATATTACAAAATATTTATGTTACGGGCAATGTGCACATTGCCCGGGCAATCTATAAAATTTCCAATAGTGGTCAATTTACTTTTGTTTACATTGTCAGGTAAAATAATTTTAGAAAATTGTATTTATAAACAATTCATTGCGAGCAATTTTGATCTTTAAGGATTTGATAAGGATCCAATTTCATTGCAAGCAATTTGATAGTCATGTGTATTCTCATTGAAATTTATATTGTATTCGGACAATCAAACTCAATTATGATCAAAAGGTGGGTTATTGCCAGTCGCCACTGCTTCCCTAAGTATCAAAGACTCTTTAAAAATCACATTTAGGAATTGGTATGATTGACTTATTTGACTAACTACCAGATGACCTAGACGATACCAAAACCATAAAAAAGCAGTCTCGAGAGCAGTCTTAAGACAAAGATCAGTCTCGAGAACCACAGCAATATTACATGATTTGATATTTTGTACAAATTGATCGGATCGCATTTTTTTATCGCTATTTCTGTTGCAATATAGCTATATAAAGATCAGGACCAATTGCGATACTGCGATCAGCGATATAATATCGCCATATCGCAATTGATCGCTGATTATAAAAAACTCCGATCTAAAAGCCTGGTAATACTTAACTTATTACTCTACACAGAAGGTAATATTGTAAAGAAAGGTATTACTTTCAAATGCAAGTAACTAGTAATATGAAATATATTACATTTTGGAAGTAACTTGCCCAACACTGGCAATGACGAGGGAGGAGGGGGATATGGAAGTATACAAGGACATTGGCTTGAATGACTCTGATGTCCATCCTCAATTCTACTTGGAGTCCAACAAGGACTAACAATTATAACTCTGTATCAAATCCTCAAGGTTACTCTTCGTCTTTATGAGCACGAAAGTTCAATCATGTTTTGACTATAATTAAATTTAGTAGGAAAGGAAGTTTACTAACAAGGAGTTACATAATAATGACAACAGCTAAGAAAATGAAAATTCACTGTTCAGATTGGCAATTCCAAAAAACGGGGTAGCTAGAAAATACACACGATTTATATCACTAATTATACGTTCTAGCCACATAAATAACTACGTCAAAAACTGTTGGAGTAACAATAAAATACCGATCCGGACCAGTTCTAGGACTGAAAAAGTTAATTAAGACCGGTCTTGACAGGGTTTTTTTAAGTCGATCAAACACTAATAATATGTCACTTTAAGAAATAAATCTAATTTGTCCTGATGAACTATTATAATATGAACTCACCTTTCATTTATATATCCAAGAGAATCGCATTGTCCTAAAACGCTTAGGATTCGATAATACATATTCCATGATTATAAAAGCATTACTCACAGAGTATTTCGTGGGCATTGTTCCGTAGGAAGAAAATGAATGATAATGAGCTTGAAAGGTCACTACTAGGACAATTACTCTTACTACGGATGATGATTAATCGTTATTTTGGACTTTATTCAGAGTGTACATAATAATATTATTATCGATTAGATTCACTTCTTTTTGCAAACGCATGAAGACGTTTTTATGGAAAGTGTTGCTGTGAATAAACGGAGCTCATAAATAAATAATTATAAAAATTATCGTGACTGTTAATTCAATCTATCATGACTCTTAGTTGAAGAAAGAAATATGTACCTTCAGAGGCATCTCGGATACATATGTAATATCAATGTCTGTACACACATCAAATTACATATTAGTTATTATTTAATATTTATATGGAATGCTAAAAATATTCATTTCCTTCTTAAGGTACGTTTGAGGCCTACTAATATTTACATTATTATTAAATAAAGAAGCCTTACAAAAGAAGTTTTAGCGCAATATGCTTATTTGTTTGTGATAAAAACAAGGGTGTGTATATACTAGTGTATAATCTATTGGGATCGATGATCACACCAAGCCTGTTGCACCACTAGACATATTTATAATGAATACTACATATTAATATATCATGTAACAGCCGGATTAAATGAATCTCTTCATTTAGTTAAGCAAATTACTCTTTTCATAGTATTGTATCGGTCTACAAAAAACTGAAGTGTAATCAGTCCGGAACTAATACTTTGTTTCTGTCCTAATAACGATCCTTATTGGCGTTATATGGTAACTACAACAGCTGAAATAACGTAGTTACTAACTCCATGATTTCTGTTCGGATGTTTCATTATAACCTATATCAAAGAGACATGCTACCTAAAGTTTGAAGCCTAGTCACACAAGTAGTGGCTAGAACTTATTATTATACGTTCTAGCTATCCTTAATTATTTTATTCAGTCCTAGCTAGGATTGAAGAATATAAAATGATAGACAGTACCGTAAGACTGAAGGATCAACGAATCGGTCCTTAGAACGGTTGAATTGTAAAAAAGATATTCCAGAAATAGTAACGAACTTCGTGCATTTTATCACAGTCAAATGAATGGAGTAATTCCTTTGTTCAGTGTCGTTTTTTGGTTGCTCATTGTGTTTTACTTAAGTTTTGTGATTTGCATATTCACTGAAAGGGGAGAGAAAGACAGATTAGTAAATCAGATGTAAGACCGATCCAACACTATCTTTTCAATTTATGGTGAGTTAACACAAAAACAATCTTGAACAAAAATTAAGAAGAAAATATGCTCAATTTATTTGTATAAACAAAACAGCCCAATATATCACAGGTATAATATTTCGGTCAATTATGCACTTTATTTGATTTACATATGAGATTTAATTTGGTTTTATATCAGCCCTTTCAAAAAAATCTATCAATTTATAATTCTTTCAAATTGGCTTTGAATTTTTGCATTATAAATGAGCAAATTTGCGACGTCAATTGTTCACCAATAAGTTACGGTCGTTACTAGAATTTTTCTTCCGGAGGGTATTGGGCTTTTTAACAGAATGATTATATAAGCCATATTTTTTTGTTTGAAAAGACCGATTTAAGAAAGGATAGTTTTTAATGTATCATCCATCAAATTCATTCTTGATTGATTTCATGTTGACAAAATATATTCTTTTTAAGAATTGGAACTTGAAATACATTTGAGCAAATAACATGTATATAATATGGACACTTGTTAAACTAAAGTTGTTAAAATATTATTATAATGTCAACGCTAATATTATCAAAGGATAAGGCATTATGGTATATCATTCATATAATATGACAACAGTCCGATCCAACAAACAAAATTATTGACGTGTGGTCAATAATAAAATATTATCAGATTAACTCCATCTACATAGGAAGGGTCCAACAATATAATACACAAATCTATTTAAAGCTAGAGACAACAAATATGTACGCACAATACTCTACTATTACCATGTACTCTTCTCCAGCACTACTAATTATATATTTAAGTATTACTGATATTATTTATGTGTCATCATCGTTCTAAGAAGTCGTCTAGTAGTAGTAGTAATAAGCGCCAACCTTGGCCACCATACATTATATAGGGTGCGTGACTTCTTAATAAATAAATAAGTAATTGTCTGCTGCTAGAAGCAGTTAGTACGTTTGATTGCATATCAAACTTCACTGGGTTGTGACTAAGTGAGTAAGTGAGCACTGATCACTGCTAGTGAGTGCACTCGTACAAATTAGAAAAAGAAAATAAAGCAGACACGGCCGGTTGGTACACTGCTACATGGACTTGTATACTGTCTATTATATAAAATTATATACCAAAAAGAGAAGGAAAAAGATGGGGTCGTGTACGTAGTAGGGTTTAGATGGATTTTATTTTAATTAATTAATTAATATTATCCATTACAAAATTACTATTTGATAGGAAATTGTATGTATATAGGTAATCTTCAAGCAATCCATCGGATGGACATCCTTTTCGTCCGATTTCGTTATATATTTTATATATAAAATGTCTCTGGCCCTCTTTTTTTCTCTTTCTCTCTCTCCCTCTCTTATCTTTTTTTTCTCTCTCCCTTTTTTCTTCTTCTTTTTCCAATGAAGTCTCTTTCTTCTTCTTTTATTTGGACTTTAGTTTTTTCCTTCTTCTCTGGCCTGGACTGTCGTTTCGTATTTTTTCATATCCCTTTTTTTAAAAGAAAGATTCAAAACCCTTTTTTTATAATTATATATATACATATATATTATTTAAAAGTGTATTTAACAAAAAAGATATAGAATTCCACTTTTGCAAACTACACTTCCGTCCTCCGCTCCTTCCTCGTTCTCCTCCTCTCAACACGACGAGTGAGGATCTCCAAGCAACTACTCTTTTTCTTGTGGGTCATTCCTCCTTATATTTGATATCTTTGATCAGCATCTACAAGGGGATTTTTCTTCCCTCCAAAAAGCGATGATTGAATGATTCAACAAGTCAGCGGCAGTCTCTCCAAAATGGAATCCTCCTCGTCCCTGACTGCATCCACACTCTCCGTCACTTCAGCTTCGGATCTCAAAAAGCTGGAAAAGGAATTGAGTCATCAAACGGGATCCAAAGTTAAAGGTAAATACACATCTCCATCCAATTATTCTTCCTCTCTCTTTAGAGTCTCCAGGAGGAAATACAAGTCCTTAGATCACGGATACAATTCACGAAGGTTTCTACTTGTAGTAGAGCAACAGGCCCAGGGCTCTGTTTAACAAAAAGAACTATACAATACATCAAAGTATTTTATTTGGAACTTATTCAAGCACTCATATGAATATAACACTTATTCAACTCCCAATGAGACATTCCACATCAATAATGGCAAAATTATATGAACCAATCTAGTTAAAGTCCAGCAATCCATTTGACTTTCAATTCACACCTTACTGATAATGTGTCATTTGAATATGAAACCTCTTTTCAAACGATCCTTGTGTCTCTAAATTTAGTTTCAAACTCGCATCATTGATCGTTTACTCTTTAATTATACCCCCTTTAAAATTGGAAGTGTCCCTCCTTGTACTTAGACCTAGTTATGGAACTGATTCTATATTTTATTATCTGCAAATTTAGATCTGAGATACTGACTTTTGTTCAAGTGTCTACTATTTGTTACATTATAATTCAATGCTTGAATATGATCATAACCTCAACGATTTTTTAAAGGATCGTTCAAAAAGGTAAAAGCAGGTGAGTTTCTGTTGCTGTGACTTGAATGTTTTGACGCCGTTTTTTTTATTTATTCTTTCTGTCCAATATATATATAAGTATATTATTTCCCCTTCTGAGGGAGGGGAGAGAGTGTATGTGCTCAGCGGCTGCGTCACACAATATATTAAAAGTTTTTTGGGGGTGAATCTCACAATAATATATATTCTTATGTTATGTTGTAGTAAGTCGTATTTACGAGGAGGGAGGAAGAAATACTCCTTACTTACTTAGGAGAGCTTAGAGAGGGCGGAGGAAGGAAATTTTCTTACAACAACGACTACTTACTAGTGTATGTACGACATAATGAAAATATGCTTTAACATAACTGGGATAGAAGTTAGTAGTAGTTAGTAAGGGATTAACACAAAAGCAAGCTACTTCGTGCACTCTGGGTCAACCCTCACTCCCACCCTTCTCCTAATTTATTTATTCCTCATCATATTATGAATAGAATAAAATGTTTCAGTGCATCATTCACACTAGAAATTACAGTAATAATCATATCTATCATACCCCTGAACTAAAAAATGTATTTCCAGGTAGGTATCTATCTATTAATTAATCAATAACATATGATTAAATATCTAAATATATATTTTATTTGTGTCTTCAGATATACGTTTCCAATTGGCTGACCAGTTCAAATCCCTGGATGGGAGATTAGAAATTCAGCAGTCCATCGTGTCCGAAGTTCAGGATATATTTCGAAGAAGAGCAGAAATAGAGTCTAATTATAGTCGAGATCTTGATAAATTAGCCAAGTCCATCACAAATCGACATAAGGAATATAAACAAAAGTAAGATTATTATGTTTTATTTTTGTAGTTTTTATTTGTTTTTCTTCAAAAAAAAGTAAAAAAATACATTAATATATATATATATATATCGACCATCCAATGAATATCGAATGATTATATTATCCACATCTCCACAAGCCTACTCTAAATCCTATATTTGAAATTATTCATCTCATTTTTTTATTGTAATTTGAGCAAGTTACAACTTGTACAAAGCTTAACCCTATGTATTGCCGGATGTACCAATTTCGCTACATTAATTTTATATACATGTATTTAATGGTAAAAAAAACGTCTAATGCACCAATGATCAATGTTCACATCTATAAGTTAAATACGCATTTGATTCAGATTAGGAACCTCTATACGCTTGTGGCTGCCATGAGATTTCATTACGAGTTTTAAACTGTTCGGATGTCGAAGTTAAATTTATTTTTGGTAAACTTCTTTTTTGTCCAATAGGCATCAGCGGGATCAGGTGAAATAAATCTGCCAAATAAAGTCGATATTTATAACACAAATATATTTTACAATCCTGGGGTACTGATTTGGTAACATAGTTGTTTTCAAAAAATTATACATTTCGTTATAAAATCTTAGTGTATCGAAATTGGAAACATAAAGATAAAAAAATAATTAAGTAATTCAGGCAGTAAAGGGAAATATGTATACATATACATGAACAATTCAATTTTATACGATTTATTTGTGAAATGAAAAATAAAGCAACTAATATGAGTTACTATATTGTATTACTCATATTACTTGATAAAATGGAATAACTTACTAATATATATATGTTGTATACAAATTGCGATGTCTGTACAAGTTACAACTTTTATAGTTTCATTTTCTTCGTTTGTAAATATATGATTTAATTACAAAATTGGTCATTCTAATTACCAACTATACATTGATATTATCATTTTATTATATTAAAATTATAGGATTATTATGTATTCATGAGTAATACGACTGGGAATTTGAACCTTATAATATACACAAAATACTTATATTTGAGTAATTTTTGTTCAAACCACTAATATATAGATCATCCATGGAATATTCAATTAACTTATATATATTCCTCACCCCGAGTACTATAAATCCTTCATTTAAAATTAAGCATCTTATTTTTGGGTTGCAACTTGTACAATTTACTTATACAAGTTACAACTTGTACACATCATATATACCTATAAATGGTGGTTCAGATAAATTGGGAAAATCTTTAAAGACTTATAACGGACGAACTAGATGCAGTAGAACGATAAATTTTTAGTATTTGAATTTATTATTTAATGAAATTCAATTATTCATAATCAGATCCACCTCTTTTGATACCATTGGCCCCACGGTCCCTGAAGTTTTGCAGGTCCGGGAGACCTCATGCGGATCCAACTTTGCTATTGTACTGGTTCTAGTTTTGCACTTTTAATTTACATTCCCTGGATGGATGGAGTATCCCAAGGAAGAAATTACACCTTCCAACAAGAAGTACCCCGGCCCACAGTGATATAAAAATCCAAGATGTATTTACCACTTTTGTACTTACTTTTGGGGGTCCCGATTGTTGGCCTGCAAACAGCCCGAACTTGAACCCATGCGGTTTATATCTCTGTGAGAGGGTCGAGCATGAAGACAAGCATAATTCGTCTATGGAGGCCTTGAAGAAGTCAATTTCCCGTACAATAACAAAACTTTATCCGCACGAGGTTTCCCGGACCTGTCATAGCTTCCGGTGCCGTATGGACAAGGTTATGCAGAACGGCAGATTTCATTATCAATAATTGAATGTCATTAAATGTAGCTTTCAAATGATATAAAAATTATCTAGTTTGTTCCTTATAAGCCTTTAAATATTTTTGCAATTTATCTGGACAACCTTGTATATATTATTTCAAATGATTAAAAAAAAGTAACTGTAGGACTTGTTTTATGAATGAATTACTATTTTTGTTGTTCGATGTGTGCCTGGCTAGATTATGAGGATGTGTTGGCTATGTATTTATTGTTTTTATTTATGATATAAAAGGTGTCTATTGTTTCTTTAATCTCGTTGAGAGTATGTTGTTATTAAGAAGGAGAAGGATAACTTGTTATTATTATTATTGGAGGGGTTAGGGAGTAATGAAAAGAGCATGACTAAGAAATGGGGGGAGGGAAAATGCTTGCTGCTATATGCATAGTCAAGAGCTCTAATTTCTTCTTCTTGTCAGTAAAGCTTACTGATGGCCAATGGGGTAGTAAAGAAATTAAGAAAAAGAGAGTGCTTTGAATGTTTGATCTATATTTGTATATCACAAATTATACACATTTTATGATATGCTGAATGAGGAAGTACGCATCCATTCGGTTGATTGGACAAATCAATTTTCTCGTAGGTTAAATAACTGTCCAATTACAATATATTATTTTACTCAATAATATCGGATAGGCGTAATACAAGTTGAGGTTTCTGTACGTTCTGTAACTTGTATAAATTTATTTTGCCTTAGGACATTTTACCTAAAAGCTATTTTGCGGAAGGATATTTGCCCTTAAAATATAATTTTGTTTTGATAGAATTATGCCCGAAATATCAATCCATACATTCTATCGAAATTTCACTATGAATTGAGATCGAACCAGACACAAAATAGTTATTGTAATTAGAAAAATATGAAAATAAAAATATAAAACGGGACAACGATTCGATAATCAGTACTCCAATATTAATTATCATTATACATGATGGATCATTCATGTTAGAAAAGACTCATGGATTGAGGAACAAGCCTAATACGAGAAAAGAGCATGATTCCATCATTAGTCTAAAGACAAAAAGTTGAAGGCAAAAAAAAAAAAAGAGTTGTGGAGAGGCCACTTTTGACACCAGCAATGAAAGAAACCCATCTCCTCCATTGCAAGACTATTTTGAATTAGTCTTTCAAACTCTTTTTTAACACTTTTGGCCCCATCAGCCCTGATGCGAGTCCCCTCGACATGCACCCAACAGGCCTGCAGTGTCTGTCATGTACTTGAACTCTATAATATGCCAACGAATAATTATCAAATAGTAATTTTCCTTAAAAGAGTAAAAAATTGCATGATTAATATATCAAAGATATATTGAAAGTCCATTGATGCTATTATCTTTGGGAGAAAAGTAGCGAAAATTCCTCACTTAAAATTCATTTATAATTTTTTGTCGCAACTTGTACTCAACATATGTCGCTCGTCAACACAAAATAATGCTAGAATGATTTTTCTCTAAATTGAATCTGTGTTACATGAGTATTCCTATATGAACAATTATCAGCAGCTCACATTAACAAGGATAATTCTGATTGATCCTTAGGATACACCACCTTATATTTAAAATACCGATGGAAAGGAGTCATATCGGGCCCAGATTTAGTCACATAAATCAAATGAAGATTCTAAGCCATATTTCAGATTATTGGGTAACTCAACACATCCCATAAATTCGAATACAAAGCCTATAATTGACGGAAATATCCTGACAATTGAGCTGTATGTAGATTATTTGTGAATTGGTAATCTGAAGAATGAATTTTCTATTCCTCAGTTGTTTTCATAACTCCTGAGCAGTGAACTTTCTTTTCTACTACATTCAATTATAATCAAACTTGATTGAACATTCGTTTGTGTTCATAAAAGACGTAGAGTAACCTTGAAGATTTATTATGGAATTATAATTGTAATTACTTGTTGGAGTCGGAGTAGAATTGAGGATCGACATCGGAATAATTCTTTCCCTATGTCCTTGTTTATTTCCTTCTTCCCTCCTTCCTTGTCAAAGCTGATAATAAGTGATCAAATGAAAGGTCATGACAGCTAAGCTGCTCTCCTCACAAACATTCTTCAAAGGATCATAATTACTATTTCCGGGTTTTTTTAACATGCACAAAATTTTCATCACTAGATACATTTTTCAAAAAAAAAGAAAAAATATATTTTCTCTTTTTCTTCTTGATTTTTCTTCAAAACTGTTTTTGTAGATATTCACCATGACATATCCATATTATAAGCATTGATGGAATGTCAATTAATATAATATTATATATGTAAAATCTTATATTTTTCTTAACCGACAAAGAAATACACTTATTCGTATTTCTTAGTAAAACAGTCATATTTGTACTTTTTATTCCTAAGTCCTACATGATAATAATATTTCAATGAATCAACAAACTCTCCATCGTCTTTTTTGCCTGACATACTTAAGCATACACTCATAGGTCTACAATATATATACCTTTGCAAATTGACTTTTAGCCAAATTATTATTACTACTACTATTAAAGAGAATTAAATATATTTTTCCTTTACTCCATATAACTATTCAAATAGTTTTCATTTCATTACATTGTGTATATATATATATATATATAATGATGCAATGTTAAGTGTTAAATTTCATTCGGCACTTTATTTAATAATAGAAAATAAACATAGAAATAAGGTTATGATTAACTATAAAAATTATAGGTACCCCTATAATGTAGTATTTTTACTGACATCATCATTTGCATCATATTTGTGGGAGACACAATCTTGGAGGGCTCAAAATCGATATTTTTACTACATAAAATAAACAAATTACCAATAAATCTTGATGCCAATGTAGAGGGTAGGCTGGAAAGGCTGTAGCCCTCCCTTAATTAATTTTTTGTGAATACCTGATTTTTTTTTCGAATAAATTTTATATATGAAATATAATTTTGGAAAAAAAAAAAAAAAAAAAAAGTCCCCCCCATCCTAATATATATATATATATATATATATAATCATACGGACGCCCCTGTAATGACATTTGAATATAATCTAAGCAATATGTTATATCCCTATGAAATGACTAAATTGGGAAATATTTCGGTTTCTATTTTTTTTACATAATGGCAAGGGATTTACAACTCTAATTTTATGGACTCACAGACTGTCTTTATGTGTGTACCAAATGGTATCATGGATAAGGGGAGGGAGGGGCAAAAAATGTCAAAAACTTGCGTACATGGCCACATTTATAAAAAATTTTAAAAACTCGAAAATTGGAATATCGTCCGATCACGAAATCTAAATGTGTTTATTCGAATCCTACACTAATTATTATATAAGTGCATAGAGTATTTTTACTCACGTCATAAATTACATCATAATAGAAAGAGACACCATCTTCACGGCTCAAAGTTGATGCTTTTACTAAATAAAATGAACAGATTTCCATTAAATCTTGATGAAATCTCATCAAATGGTTTTAAGAATTAAAAATTACTTGACACCTGCATTGTGTACTACTTGATCCAAACACTCAAATTTGAATAAAATCAAAGTAATATGTACTAGATTTATACATTTTTGTTGTTGATTGATAAGTATACTTCGGATTTTTGAGCGATTTTTTTTTTGGCCAAAATGAGCCAAAAAAGAACGCTAATTTTTTGGAAAAGTGAGTTGAAGCAATTTGTATATAAAGAAAATAAAGTTTTATAAGATTAATTTAAAGTAATTAGTGTTGTTTGATATTTATCATAATTTATTCATAAATTTTGCTATATTAAATCGGCAAATCTAGATTTTAGGATGATTATCCTCTGTTAATTTTTGCCTTCGATTAATATTGGTAGTTTTAAACATACTAAAAGACGTCCACATTAGTATAGTTTCTATATTTATTTCATACCAGTTTAGAAAAAGGAATACCAAAAAGGAAAAAAATTAGTAATTTTCGCACAAAAAGGGCAAAATGAGCAGTTTTTTCACAAAAGGTCAATGTGAGCAATTTTTGAGCGATTGAGCAATCGCTCACTAATCCTAAGTCCATTGATTACGGACGAGAAAAGTAGGATAATAAGAAATAAATATATTCAATTTTTCCCCTTGTAATAGTTAATTTTTATCTACACCATGGACATCAACTTGTAAAACGATGTAATTAAATAATTTTTAATACATTTAGGGTCATGTTTTTAATAAAACTAGCGATGAAAAAATTTAAGCAGTAAGGTTGAAGGCCTTTAATTTGTTGATCCCATTTCGACATCAAATGATTCACTATTTTCCTTAATATTAATTAAATAAGGATTTTTATTATTATAAAACTGAGTTGCTTAGGCCCTCAAAATGGCAAGCATCAACAATGCTGACGTTACATGAAAACACTCTGTTTGCTGAGATTCAATATCTCTTTGTATAAAGATCCCCCCCCCCTTTTTTTTTTTCTTTTTTTTTGAAGGGACTTGGGTCATGTGTGCTGCCTATAATATGTTCGTTAAAAACGTTGGTCTTTTTTTTCCTTCTGCAATATATATATTTCATTTAAAGTAAAAAATCCGTTAATATGCAAAATAACTAGTTCATGTGCATAATAACTGAACTAGAGCGTTCATTTGAAAATATATGAACAAGTCCGTTAATGGGCATAATACCTAGGTAATTGCATACTAACTGAACAAGACTGTTAATGTGCATAATAACTGAAAAAAATAGTTAATGTGCAAAATCCTTGAAATCATATATTTCTTATTATCTTCCGACACCCCTTCCAGTGATGCTCGGCCCATAGGATATGCAGGATGTCCACAGAGCTTGATTTAGAGTCAACGCCCTTACTCAATTCATATATTACAACCAAGGACGTCATCCATAGTAAGTCTGATTGATATCACGACCCACGGGTTGTCTAGCGTGCCAACGCGACTAACAGACAGGTTAGAAAGCACCGCCAATTCATGTAATATCATCACAGTTATATGCACATTAACGGTTTAGTTCAGTTATTATGCACATGAACTAGTTATTTTGCATATTGACGGATTTCTGACTTTAAGTGCAACATATATACATATATTATGTACAATGTAAAGTGGCTCTTACATTTGTACTTGTTTTTGAAGTGTGTGTGTACTTTTTTCTGGAGAATATGTGTAGTTTAAAATTATTTTTTGATAAAAAATGAAGAAATATAAAGTTTGTGTCATATTGATAATGTTTTGAGGTTGTTCGTGGATCGCCCTTGAAGTTTTAAATTTCACAAATTATTGAAAAAAACTAATATTTTTAATTGAAATTATAGTCTGTATAAGTAATAACAATTTATAATAAATTACTATTTTATTGTTAGATTAATTAGTCATCTTATATTACATATACATTCTGGGCACAAAAGTGCGTGTTATGCTCGGTACAAACAATGCTTTATTTGTCGGGTTTTTTTCTTAAATAAGAAATAATCATTTTATAGGAAAACTATTAAGACTTTTAAAACTTTAAAAAATCGCTAGCACATGCAAGCGCCGATTTGATCTTAACATCCTGTACTTTTCCCATCTGCAGAAAAACATTTGAACATAGAAAGGGCTGTCGAAGCTGCCATTGTAAGAAGTATTGGGAAATTATGAGGGACCCTTTATGGTTCTTGATACTGCAGCGCTGGATTTTAATTTGCCTCGAAGCTGTAAGTTTATACAATACAACCCCTTGACCTGGAGTATAAGCGATTCTATAGAGGGTTCTTTGAAGTGACAGTGATGGTTTTAACCTATCTTGAGGTCTAAGGGTTGTAATTTAGAAAGTTTAATGCATGCACAACCTCTAAACTTTAATCAATATGGCTTAAACTTTATTTTCTTCATTTTATATCAAAAGAAACCTTTTTGGGTACCTTCTCTCCAATATTTTGGGGCAAAAAAATTAAGAACCACTCAAATATAAGTACAATATACTACAAATACTACTGTTGAAGACGCACAAATGAAGGAAAAAAAACACACAAAAAAAACCTGTTTCATAGCTAAATAAATTTGTAATGGTGATTGTGACCTTCTATAAGTTTTTATTAAATCTTGTATGTGGACTCTGTAGGTAATAAAAAAGGCCTATGTATGATGATGATAATGTTAAGTTATATTATGTATTTTGGTTATCATTTTCCATGATCAAATTATGTACATATATAGGTACCCCTGGTACATATATGTATACTCTGTAGATTGATCCATAAATAACAAATGACCTTCATTCTTTCAGGAGAGACACTTGGCAGTTATTCTCATCAACACAGCTCTGGGAAGTTCTCATACAGCAGACTAAAAGGAATTCCAAAGATCATGCATCCCTTTCCGAAATCTACGCCAATCATGTTGCTACACGATGTCAAGAAATTAATGAGGATCTACAAAGGATCTATCGGAAGGTAAGAAAGAATCCTTTATTACATTAATGAGGTATAATTAATCAATCCGTATTTGTGTACATATGTGACTCGTCAATACGAAAGCAAGCTAAAATAAGTTTTCTCAAAATGAAGTATTTGTATTCTTCTACGAATAATTATCGTTCATTTTTATCAACAAATTATTATCATGAATCCTTTAAAGGTGTTACAAATTCCACATGGAGTATTATGTGACCTTTTCCTTATAAAATGAAATTTCGGTCCACGGTGTGAACTGCAGTTAGGATGAAAATATCAGTCTTGAAAAAATCCCTTCGCTATAGGACTATAGGAATCACTAATTTGATTATGTTGAAACCCCAAACTCTTGTCGTAAATATTATTATTGACTAAGGATTTATTTTTTCCACGTCTGTTACTCAATTCAGATATTTTGATTACAATATCTATAATATGTCTATGAAATATTGGACGAATGTATAGCTATACATATGATGTACAATAATATATTGAACTTATTTTCTTCATGATTTTTGCTCAAGATTGTTTTTGTGTTAACTCACCACATACCACATATATTATTTACAATTCATGAAGGATTAGATGCACAGTATTATTACAGACACTCCATAGAAATATATTAAAGAATGTCGTCTTCTACATAATTCATTTTATGTGTGTGTGTGTCTATTAGCTACGTAAATCATTTATCTTAAAGAGTCATAAAGAGTTTCCTATTTAAGAATCACCATTTTAAGTTCAAATGATTATTTATATTTATAGTTTATAATATTGTTTCCTTTATATATTTATATGACTCTAAAATATACAATACTTACATATCAATTTCCGGTTTAATCCTCTTGGACTTGAATACTACTTGTGTATATACGTTCGTATTAATGTCTTCTTCAACTAGTAAAATGTCAATGTATTTATCTATACCCATATAAAGGTGTCAAAAGAAGGAGAGGGGGCTGAGGAAACTTTCTACCTACTCTATCAATTGTATCATATACCCACCCATAAAGTATATATGAATTCATGTACAAGATACAACCCCTAAAAGGAGACATATTATATTTTAAATATCGAATTAAAAGTCTATATGGGATCAAGACCAGTGTTCATTTCATCTTATTACATCACATTTAGTCTCGCCAACAAAATAAAAGATTCATGTTTTAGTCTGACGAAACATTTTTTTTAAATGTTTCGTTTTCTCATGCAAAAACATTCGTTGACTAATACATTTCGCCTGACGAAATTAACACTGATCAGGACAGTATGTGACTACAAGAGGGAGGGGGGATTAGGTGGCCTTGTCCAGACAAAAAAAATACTTATGCTCCAACGGAAATATAACTACAGTAAAAAAATCAAATGAAAAGTTGACTATATCCTGAAAAATAACGCCATCTTTGGATGCTTGTGTAAATAACTAATTTTGAAACTCCACATTTCCAGGCAACCAGTGTTTGATAAGATTTTTTTTAATCCTAGAAAGATCATCCAGGATTTTTAGCATATCTTTCAGCGAAAGTGTTTTTTGAGGGCCACTCATGATATGTATTCGTATTGATTGAAAAGCAATGTCAAATTAATTTAAAAATGAATATATATGTATCTAGTTAAGAAATGTTAACGCTAGCTTATGGTTTGTACCTAGTAAAAAGAAAAAAATCCTCATGGGAATTCTTCATTCTTATGAATTCCTAGTTGATCGCAAAAAAAGGAAGAAAAAGTTATACGGATTTTTTACTTCATGTTTCTTCTATGCGAAGTATTTTATGTATATTTTTATCTTTATGCATAAAAAATTGGCATCTAAAGAAACGATGACTATAATTCCAGAGCAATTATTGTTTCATCTCAAAAAAAAATCATTTTTTTGGGGGAAGCTGCAGCCCCTTCAGCCCATCCCTATAGACGTCCCTGTGGAGTGGATCAAGATATCTAATATTTCATTGGATTTTTGATAAGTTAGTAGGGTAGATATCCAAGGTTTTTCTCATGACAATTATTGCTTGATAAGTATTCATTCTGAGACACATTATAAAATTCAAATGTCCACAGATCCATCATTTGTAGTAGACATACATAGGAACGTAATAAAAAGTATTTTAATATATTACAACAAATGTATATACTATGGTGTGCTTTCACGTCCTTTGATTCATCTCTAGTTTTGTTATTATATATTCTATAAAGTATTTTCATGTGACGTCAATATTGTTGATGTTTGCCATTTTTGGGCTCTTAAACAATCAATATCTAATCAAAATGGGATTGACAAATAAAAGGACTTCAAGCTTTACTTTTTATCAAAAATTATTATCTCTGTAACGTTATAACGTTTATATATCAGACCCATATTAAGAGGTGTTATTATTTCGTTCAATATTCTTATTTACATAGTGTAGACAATAAATTAATTATTATTTGGCAAAGATAAGACAGATTTCTCTAATTATCCTAGTTTTCTCGTCTATAAACGATTCAAAACAAAATTCATGGAGACTTACCAACTAGATATCTAATTTTATTGAGATATCACTGTTTTTCTTTAGCATCAAGTAGTGTTGGATCAGTCGTAGGACGGATGGCCTAATCCAGCGGTTACCAATCTTTTTTTACTGTAGATCTGATAACTGAAAGAATGACGAGTGCGGCTGCATTATCATTCTGTTCAATAACTGCAAGCAAGAACGAAAGTTTAGGGAAAAATACGAAAAACAAAGTTTAGCATTCCATGTTAGTGATGGGTGAGATGTGTACAATGAACAAATAAACAAATACTTTACTCCCCACTCTTTAATTGAAAGAGCAACTTTTATTTCTTTAGTAGCCATAATGAAGGGTGAAGAAAACAGAATCTAAAAAGGAACGAACGGGAATTGTGGGATACCCAAATAAGGATGGAAGAAGCAGGTGCTACATTTTCATTGAATATATATATCTTGAAATGCATAAAACATGACAAAGGTACTCTATTTTTGTCATTTACAATACTCATAAAATATACTACAGCAATAGTGAATTTAAGGCACATAGCAATCAGATCCTGATTTATAGTATTCTAAACATAATATTCAAATTTAAATTTTATCACAAAGTTTTGTGATCCATACGCTTTTTAAAGCAAATTCAAGTATCGTTTGCGGGCTGGATCTGGACCGTGGCCATAGTTTGGTGATGACTGGCCTAATCAGTCTTTTTATTTATCGTTCCAATTTTTTTTTTACTATTCAACGGTCCTAAGGAACGATACCTCGGTCCTTCAGAACTATGGTCATTGATGTATTTATAGTTATTCTTCACTCATAGCAAGGATTGAATAATATTAGAATAAAGAAAATTATAAATGATAAATATAACTTATAATAAAAAGTTCTAGACACACACACTTCCTACTTTAAACTTTAGCTATCTTGTCGCTTGAATGGGGTTATGTTGAACAACTGAAAGGATATCGTTAGTAACCCACGGCGATACTTCGCTAACACCAAAATACCCTATGTACCTATTTTGTTGTCAGCTGTAGATGCTCCAATGGCGTCCCGCAAGATTATATATATATATTTTTTTTTTTTTTTGGGGGGGGAAGGTGGCTTGGTTTTGGGATTTTTTTTTTTTTTGAATAAATTTTTCCAAATATTATATTTTTTGAAGAAAAAAAATCAAATAGTAAATTTTTGGAGAAAAATTTCCAAATCTATAGCTATTGACAAAAAATTTAATTTTTTTGATAAAAGTTTCAAAAATTCATGTTTCACAAGAAATTTCAAAAATCTAATTTCAAATACTAAATTGTTCGAAAAAAAAAATCAAAATCTTTTCACAGAAAATTAAATTTTTTTATAATATTACTAAGTAATATTATAAAATACTATGTAATTCATTTTAAAATTTCAGATGCTTATTTGCCTACCCGAGGATTTATGTGATACGATAAAGGTAACGACGTGAACTATGTCGTTTTAGCTATAGTAGTTACCATAAAAGAACGATAAGGACGCTAGGTCCAGTACTTACAAATTTTATTAGGACCGGACTCTCAGAACTGCAGTCTTTTTAGTTTTTTTTGGCCGATCCAACAGTATCATCAAGTAGTATTCAGTATGATTTAAAAGCCATTTCGTGAAATTCCTTCAAGATTTTTTTTTTAGTTTGGCCATTTTATTTTTTAATAATATCAACTATAAACCGCCTAAAATGGCATCCCTTTCAAATATGATGTAATTTATTTGACAACAGTGATTTCAATCCATTTTGTTATAAAATTGCTAAGATAATATTAATAATTATTTTCATATCATAAAAAGAATATATAAAGAATAAATAATTATAATGATCTTTTTTAACTTTGTGTAAGATCATTTATAAGAAACCTGGATGGCGAATTTATTTATCCAAATCTTGCCTGAAGGTATTAATGTATGTGTAGTATTGAAGGGAGATATCTATGAGTATTGTCAAATAATTGTAATTGTTAATTAAAATGACTTATGATATAATAATAATGAAATAAGTCATGTTGAGACGTTCAAATTGAAACTTGTAAAATCTGCCTTGCAACTTATACACAACATTTTGTATTGTTCATAGTACTACATACATGTTGCTTTTATTGTTTAACTTTTAATATCTTATCATTATTCTGTTTCTTCTTATCATTCCTCAAACAAGGGTGAAAATACAGTTCTACTACATATATTATGTATTGTATACACAGGGAAGGGATTTTTGAAGAGTGCGAGCAAAAGCGGGAGCAATACTTGTGTTATTATTACTGAATTAAGACCCTTGTTAACATCAACTACTTATTATATGCATACAAGTAAATCCGGTGTGTTTTTTAGCTGGCCTGTTAATTTGTAATTGGTAGTATAAAGAACAAATTTTATTTTCCTTAGCAGTTGTAATTATCTTTTAATTCCTGAGTAGTGAACATCCTTTTCTAAATATATTCAAAGGCTGATTTGAACATTCGTGTGTACTCATAAAAGACCCCTGAGGATTTGTTGCGGAGTTGTAATTGTAAGTCCTTGCTGGACTTAGAGTAGAGTTGGGGATTAAAATCGGAGTAATTCTAGCAAATGTCCTTTCATATATCCTTTTTTCCTTCCTTTCTTGCCACAGCTGATTGTAGCTGATCTAATGAAACGTCATGAGTATTATTCTTTCTCTTCTCCTAAACATTATTCAAATTGTTAGAGTTACCATGTTGATATTTGGTTTCTTTTTAACATGCCTATTCCACACTGGATTTTCACCTTTGATTATATGATACATATCAATATGGTTTTTTTTTTTGGAGGGGGGGGGGGATGAAAAGGAATTACTGCTATAAAGAGGGGAACAGTCTTCATTTGAAATAGTGTTCGAACAAGGAAAACATTATAGTTTCGTTCAAATACTAGTGGTAATAAATATCCAGAGTTATTATGCTTCCGATGTACGGAAGAATTATTTTATAATACATTTAAAAATACTGCATAGAAATATGTTTAACCCACGACAATTTACTTAAGAATGGAAAAAAAAAAAAAAGTGCACGCGCAACAATCATTTTTCCTTCACAAAAATCCCATTCCTATGTATACATACAAAAAGAAGGGATATTAAATATTTTTTATATAGTTACAGCATGCTTGAAATATTTGTTCTCATTGGATCAGCCAATATTGCACCTTTGTATCCTTGTGTCAGAGCCAGAATGTCCGAAGCAGACATGACAATATCATAATATTAATTATAACAGTTAGGTCGAGATAGTTACAATCGATAACATCAATAATGCATTACGTTGCAAAATCAGTATTACTTTCACCACAGCTTTTTTTCGATTCGGTCTTGAGTGATATTTTCTCGATTAATATTTGAATCCAGATTCAGTTTGAAACGGTGGATTGTATTTTATTATTATAAAAAAGGATCGCACATAAAAGAAATGTTTTTTCTCTTTCTTCTCCATGGACTTCTCTCTGTCAACACTATTGGCTATTCCTACGGAGTTGCTGTCCAATGAAGTGTACAATACATTTGATTCATGTATGTGTTACCCCTTAAAATAGCCATGAAAAGTCTTTTTAGCTATTAATGAAGGAGAAAAAAAAAAGAATCCATTTTGTGATTATTAGTTATTACCTACCTTTAATTCATTCTCATTATTGCAAACTTGTTTTGCTCTTTAGGTATTTTTCTCTGTGATTGAAATTTACAAAGTAGGACTACCAGACTACAAAATGGGATATCATATATGAATGTTATGTGTTCGTCTATTCATATTATTAGGCGGTCTGCTACTGATAAGTGATAAATATCATAGCCAAGTAATAGGTCAAATCAGTAGGCCATCTCAACAACTATAGGAAAGAGCATGGAAGGCCACAAAAAACTACATATCAAATAATTGATAATAATCCTATTTATGTAGTTCATAAATATACTTGGTGTGCTGTGTACTGCATATTATCATTCAATCCTATTTATTGTATATATGTATGTCGTATATTGATGACTGGGAGTAGAAGGACGACGAACCTGTTCTAACATCTATACATATAAAATGTACTAAATCTAAAACAGACATTGCAACATGATAATTTATTTGGGTGTCTTGTTACATATCTGACATCCCTCTCTCTCACTTTCACTGATGGATTAATTTTGATATTTCTACATCATAGTATGGTGAAAGAAATGGACGTACATACTACATATATATATATATATACTGCCCTAAAAAAATGTGATCTTATATCTAAGGAATTTTTGCATTCTTGACTCTTATAAATCAATTAAATGCTTTTATAAAATACATTCAATTTATTAATTGAAATTAATGTGAGGAGCCAGCAGCGGAGAAAAACAGAGGGCAGAAATGCTTACATGATAAGAAGTATATGATCCCATTTGACAACATTATTTGGACAACTGCAGAGTATTAAAGATTTGAGTATTTATTTGTAAATGTAGGGTTACGAATACTCGTGTAATTCGTTTCTTCATTATTGGACAGAGCTCCAGTTTTAGGCTAGACGCACTGGTTTTAAATAAAATTTATTGGTCTATAAGTATAATTTCAAAAAACCAACCGCCTTATTTGCCCAGACATGTCCTTTTCCGGATTATATAAATTTATGAAATGTCCGAATTTTTATGGGTTAATTCCATTTTCAGCATGTAAAAAGAGAACGGTTGATCTCCTTAATTTAATTATTAATAAAAATTATCTATAATAATGCAAAAATATAAAATAAAAGTCAATTTAAAATTAAAGGAAGATCAAAATCCAACTTTTTTATTACTAATTAAAAAAATATAAGAGAATAAAGAAGAATCAAAATTTAACCCTAAGAAATGTAAACATAGTACAAGGGCGGACTCACAAAGTGGGGGCAAAACTAGAGCATTGGACGTAAAATACACTTCACCCATTTGAATGACTGTCAAATGTCACTAATTAAAATATGGACATAAAATTAATTTTCTCTAAGGTCCATCTAAATATACCATGTCAAATCCAAACTTATTAAATTTTATGTCTTATATAGTTGTATTGATTCATTCAATTCTACCTTACCACTCAATCTATGTAATACTTTTTTTTACTGTACTTGTTTTTGGGGTTTGTTTGTTTTTAATCCATTTTATTAAAGTTAAGAAATAAAATCCACAGCTATTCAGAAACAAAAAAAAATGAGAAAAAAAATGAAAGAATTAAATTTTCTTGTAAAAAGCTAAAATTCCTTAATTTGGGGAGGTCTACAGCCCCACTCTGCCCTGCGTACGCCCTGTTTAAAAAAATATTACTCCAATGTTATGTGATTTTGATTATTTTTGTGTTCTAAGTAAAGTCGAATTTTCCAAATAAAATAATTTGTGGGAGTTTGAGTATTACTCGAATCTAACACTGCTACATACATATGCATAATAGGCTGAAAACCCGGACTCTTTTCCTAGGACATGTCCTCTTTATATATTATCATGTCTGGAAACTGTTTTACCAAGTAATGAAACTTCCGATTCTTGTCGACCAAGTAGCATGTTGAACTGACTGTTTTTGTCAAATAACGACTTTAAAAAAATCAGGTCGGATAGACTGGTAAAATAACTCAACTTTACTTAAGTTGAGTTATTTAAAATTTCTTCCAACTTGCCTGAACTATATCTTTTTGGACAATTCAACTTGAAGTACGGAACTTAAAATATTGGAGCGAGGATTTGTCAAATGTATTTATAGTATCACTCAAAGAGACACTAAAATCTACAAACGCACCTTTCTTATTAAAAGAAGAGTTGATGTACGGCAACATAACTTCCTTTTTTATAATGCGAAACAATCAGGCTGTAGAAGTTGTAGCGGGATGGGCGTGGTTTATTTCCAGAGCTGATATTGTATAAAATTTCTTGAAAATAAAGTCAGTTTCACGGAATATTTGATAAAATTAAACTAGTTACAATTTAGCTCCTAAGTTTTTAGTGGATCGATTTATGGAAATCCGTGAATTGCTTCAATTTCTAATACCTATACAAAAAACGATTTATCCAATTCATTTTCATAATTTGAAATTTGCAAAATTATTTGAACGCAAATTACTCTACTCATAAAAACGGTTGCCATTAGATCCTATGATTTTAAATTGGTGTGGTGAGTCCAAATCGGATTATTGGAACTGGATTTATTCCGTATAACTAACATTTTTAAGACCTTTAAGGAATCAACTACTATAAAATAAGATATGTCGCTAATTACTTTAGCATTTCTTATATAAAATAATTATCCCTCTAAAACCTCTCAATGAAAAGTTATTTAAAGATAAATGAAAAAATCACCAGCCATTAAAATACCAACGTTAGGCTTATTCAATGTATTAACATTTGGGGGACTATGTTAAACAAAAATTTTAATATGTACTATCATCATCAATCAAAAATAAAGGATTTTTTATTTATAAATCTTGTCTATATTGCCGCACACTGTATTAAAAGTGAGAGACTCAAGGAAAGAAGTGACAAACATATCCATGGAAAAACAGAAATAAAATGTGATCACCTTGAGTTCTGATACTTGAAAAATTATCATCTGTTCATTGTTCATCTTTTGGCTCGCGTCATTGTTAGAGATAGTATTTTTGTAGAGAAATATAACATTTTTATTTTCTTCTTTCCTCTACAAAAGTCCCGTATCTAGTCATTGTTATCCTATATTTTGATCAAAAGTGTGCGAATGAGTCAGTCTAACTTAGATACATCTTTCTTTAGAGGCTCTTTGGGAGATAGTTCATTATATAATATGTAGAAATGTTATAAAAAAACTCGAACTCAACCCAATTCGAAAATTGTATCTCGAATCCACCACTAATTTTTAATAATATATAAGTGATAACTCACGTGATTCAGACTCACTTACTCACTCATTCAACTAACCACGTATTTATTAAGCATTAAACGCTGTTCTTCTCTAATGTAGGTAGAATGTATTAAGTATTAATATATATGGCAAAATAAGAATGCGGATTTTAAAAGACATTGATATATTATACATCCAAAGTTTACGCAGATATGATTTTTAAAGACAGAGAGAGAGAGAAAGAGAGGCGGTTAAATAGTAGTATGCTATAACTAAGAATAACGGTTTGCTGTTTGATATGATGTGTTTTGTAGCAAGAAATAACTTGGGTGTAAGAGGCATATACCTACATACATATGTATAAGTTAGTTATAACTGACTTAATACTATAAGACCTTGAGTAGTAGAAGTTGTAGCTGCTGCAACTCCTTTAAGAAGAACAATTTATGAATGCCTATTGCCAATTACTACATACCCCCAGTTACATACATTATTGAAACAAATTCATCATTGTCCTCTGTTCTTAATTATACAAAGAGAGTATATTTTGTTAACACTTAACATTCATCTTCACATATAATGAATAATATATGATGTATTTTTGTTGGGATCAGTGAGGGTTAGTGTTGTACCGGCTCCTATTTAGGTCGGCAGTCCAGTCCGGCCCCTCTTATTGGTCCTTCAAGAAGGTAAAATCAATCCCTCGTAACGTTATTGAGGCTGTTTTTCTAGGTTATACACTATATAACTAAGCAAAAATAGAATATGTTAGTATTATAATGAAAATAGTAATATTTTCTGCAAGATGTATACAATGCTATTAGCATATATCCCATATATCATATTTGGGTGAATAAACCCTCGATTTTTTTCAGAAAAATTCCAAGGACTGATAGTCTTAAAGATCGATAGTACTGGTGCTAAGACTTGACTGTACTGGACCGAAGAAATAAGGCCGACATAACATTAATGAGGGTGTTACCACTGGTGTTGTATCGGTCCTATGAGTCTCCTTCCTTTCCAATTCAATGTGTCGACTCATGTCGATACAACACGAAATTAGATTTAATCGAATTTTCTGAAGGAGTTTTGAGACATTTTCTTGCAATTATATGGGTTCAACTAATATACTTGAAACTTACATACTTGTATTATATTGATTTGAGAGGTTCTGTGCGAGGAAATTAGAACTGTCTGTAATTGTATATGTAGGTAGCCATGTATCTCAAGCACTTGCTACTTTTTTTATTTTATAAATTGGACGAGAAATGTCATGACAGCAAGATTCAAGACTTAAGGAATCAACTCGTTTTTGTGTAGATCACACTCTAATAGAGGTTGTCAGGCTGACGGAAATGGCTCGTAAGATCATATGTAATGCTTAGAAAAGGCTAGACAACAACGAGATCATAGAGAAGAGGGAGGTCTCCAGAAAAGAAAATAAAACATCATTAATGCCCCTGATCTGGTTTCCCAGATGGTTACAGGCTCAAGACAGTCATGCAGATCGACGTTTTCAAGGCCAACCTGCTCCCCTGGGTCCATGCCAAATTCCTCACGTCAAACGTCACGAGGGATCGATTTTACCTTCTTTAAGGAACGACAAGTGTGTCCTAAATAAACGGCCGACCACCAATAGTTACCACCACCATTCAGTGTATTCACTAGTAATAATGAGTGTTGAATTCAAGTCAACAAATTTTAAATTCTAGTTTTTTAATTATGTGTTGATCCAAGTTTGTGCTCATGTACAATGTATACAAGGCATTTTTTTGGACATTTTTTGCATATTTGTACACATACTGTACGTACTTGCAATTTCAAAAACCCCTCCTATTTGTATGCATACTTTGTACATAGCCCATTAGGACAATATACAATTTTAAAGTTACGAGTTTTTTGAGAATTTTTCATATGTGACTATGTTTGTAACCTTTTTTCCTTCTTTAGCCTTTCCTTCCTTTGCAGTTGGTACGTCACACAATCAGTACAGAGGTGTATAAAATATATCATAGAAAGCGAAATCAACTTTTTCTCTATAGTTGGTAATCTAAAGAAGCTGTTTTATTTTACATAGCTCTTACATTATTATTTAATTCTTGATGGAAAAACATCTAAGTATAGAGTAATAACTAGTGCCGTGTGCTCGTGAAAGACTGAGAGTAACGATAAGAGTTTTCTCGAGAGTCCATGTTTGACTCGGAGTAGAATTGAGGATCGACATCGTAGTAATTGCAGACTATATGTCCGTGCTATATACGGAGTGGGATTTATATTGATTTCCTTCCTATCATGGCTGCTTACAGCTGATCTAATAAAACGTAATGACAGCTAAGCTGCCCTCCTCCCAAACATTCTTCAAATTGTCAGGATTACCAAGTTCATTTTGTGTTTCTTTTATTTTTGCATACTAAAGACATATTTTATATGTCACTGATCATAGGTGTAGGGAAATCGGGAGGGGGGGGGGAGAGAATAATTGCACCCCAATTCGGAGGAAATTATCAATATTCACGGTATATTCGAGCAAAGTCATCGATCATTATTTTTGCTTAATATCTTTACTTTAAAAAAGTAACCTATGAATGTTTTTCGTTAAAATAAAGAAACTGAAAATGAACGATGAGCGTGGTCATCCTGACAATATGAAGAATGTTTAGGAGAAGAGTAGCTTAAAGATTACATTATAATAACCACGAGTTAATTACAAATCATGAGTAAAATCTCAAAGCAGAGTTTTTTAGTAATAATATGACTGTGGCCCGACAGGATTGTTTTTTAAAATGAGTTTGGATTATATTGTATCCTGAGACGATTAATGATCGTTAATTTCTATACACAAATTATTTTGATTCGTTCTTTGGAGGTACCCCAAATTGCAATTGAAGTAGCAAAAATGTATTGACACAGTCACATAATTAGAAATTAATTTATTATATTTTAAAGCTCATATATTCGGGGGGAAAATTAAGTCTAATAAATAATTAACATTCTTAGGTATATTATCTTATCCCAGAAATTTTAATACATAGCCTACAATTAACTCAAATAAGTTTATAAATCATTGTGTTGGATTTATGGTGTAAATAAATTAATTGGATATTTCTTCTTTTCTTCAATTTTGTTCAAGATTGTTTTTGTGTAAACTCATCACATATTTTGCTGTGTACAAGTTACAATTTTTTACAAGATTTGATAACGTCTTGTATGTAGAAGCAAATTGTACAAGTTACAATTTGTTATTTTCCAAACGGATTATTTAATTACATTCATTCTAATGTGAAATTATTAATTGATGTAATTATTATTTCATTTTGATCTATTAAAATTACTGATTTGATACATATGTTCTTATGGCAAATGGAACTGTGGACCCTCTAATTATAGAATATGCCACCTATTGCTTTAATTAGTATTATCAAAAAGGGACACTGTTCATAATAATAAATTGACCATCAAAGTTATAACTTTCAATTTTTGCATTAACCTCACCTAAAAGTATTCATAATTTTTTTTGCTTCTTTTTATATTTTTTTTTTGTTGCAAATTGTATACAACAAATTATGTACATAGTAAATATGTACTACAGTAGTGGTGGAACAATTGTGGCCATTGGGCCGCCGTCCCACTTTTGGAAGAAAGAAAACGTATAGTTATCACGATCAAAAAATATTTTTTTTAAAAAAAAAAAAAATAATGTGTTATTTTTTTTTGGGGGAATGAGTTAGCACTTCAAAAAAAAGGTTATTTGATCAAATTAAGTTTCATCCCTAAAAATTTATTCTTCTCGAAATTTTTTTTTTGTTAATTTGCCATTAATAAAAAAATCCTGTCAATATTGTCAAAAAAGTCCAACAGCCCTCCTGCTCCAAAAAATTATAGTATCTCCCCTGATGATGTCACAATTATATAACTTGTCCCGCCCTCTTGCAAATACATTGCGGCGCCGGTGAAATACTGTTGAACCAAAAATAGATTTTTGGAATCTCAAAACTAGGCAACAATAGAATTTATAGAGTCAATTTGTAGAAAATCTTGAAAAAATATTCCACAATCAAATTTATATATTTTATCATTTATTGCTTAATGGACAGTGTTCATTCCATGAACATTTTTTTGATTTTTCATATCGATAAAGCAACAATTTGTGTAATGTCCCGTTCAAATATAGCTACTACTCTGGTTGAGCCCCCACTAATAGTGATAATAGCGACCACATATAAACGAGTTAATAATAAACTCAAGCAGTTACTTAAGTCCAAGAATGAACTAATGAAGACACTGGAGTCGAAGCAGCTATCGCAGTCACATTTAGTCTTGCCTTTATTTCATCAAAGAAGAGAGAACATAAAAATAAAAACAGTTTTATCTTCTCACCATAATACTAAAAAAAAATTAATTTATTTTGTTTGGCCAGGCTGACAAAATTAACACTAGTTAACTAAGAACGAGAAGCTAAATTTTTATCATAATGAGTTCCTCTTGAAATTTTCCCATTCCAATTTTCTTTAGATTGCTTTAATCCTGTAGCGTGTTTTGATATTCAATTAAACCCTGCTGGTTTTTAGATTTTTTGTTCTTGGTTTTTACGGCTTTTTAGTATACAAAAAATGAAGATAGAATATTTTTGGTAACAGAAGAATCGGATTTGTGAAACAAAGAAGGATTTAACGAAATTAAACTACATAGTTACCTCGCTGCAACCACTTATTTTGATTGAAAATGCAGTTATTCAAATTATCAAGTTACGCCTCACAGAGTACACATTCCTGAAATATCCTAGTGTGAATTTCTTGCTAAGATCTTTTTTCATAAATGTAAAGGAGTTATTAACCTACGTTGTTCAAACATGCAATACTTTGACACAACACATACAGCATGTGAGATATGGTGTATGCCAAAAGGAAGAATTTATGAGTGAGGGGGATATTTTTATCAAGATTTTCAAAAATTGTCTTTTTACTGAGTTTTGTTAACTATGCATTTTGTAAGTCATCGCCCTTATGTGCGGTTGTACTACGATTGTACTCACACGAATCACAATTCGACCAAAAATCGTTCAAATTCAAGTCATATAAAATTTTGGAACACATTTTTTTTTAAACTATGCAACTTCTCTGTGTAAATTATAGTTTGTAGCTTGTGGACGTACAATAATTTTTTTATGGGGCCCTCTGTGTGAGTATACCTCCATATATTTCATATTAAATTATATTACTATTCGGAGAGTTGTATTATTTTGACGCAAGACAGTGCCACTCTCTACAACTTTGTTTACAAACTAATATAAGTAAAAACACTCATAGTACTTAACAAAAACTACTTACAAATTATATATTATTATTTTTTTGGGTCCAACTTCTTACCAGTAGATTAGTTGGACTATTTTAAGGAGACCTCTCCTTCATTTCCTTCCAAATAATTTTTCCTATTGAAAACTGAACAAAAAAGATCTCCTTTAGACTAATAACGCCGCAGCTTATGCCATGGACTGGAAATTTGACCCACTGTGACCAATTCTCCACTTTTTCTTTCGGTGCTGTACTCCTTTTATGTTCATCTATGGTAGGGGTTCTTAAACTTTTTTCTCCAATTCCCTACTTTTAGTACGTAAATATACGCTCTGTTTTTTGTGCTATTGTACAACCCCTAAATATTTGTTTGTATATATTATATTTTTTACTCAGAGTTATCACATGGAAATAAAATACATATGAAAAGATCCGTTATGTTTCTTTTTCTTTTTCTGAATTTATTTGCCACATAAAAAAGTAACACGAGACGCATATAGATTGATAAGACTTTTGTCTTGACTAGTGCCTCAATATGCGGTTCCACTTTTAATAGGGCATCGCAAATCAGATTTAAGGTCAATCATGTGGTTTTGCGATTTTGTTTTGATCTCAACCATACTCAAAGACGCAGTGTTGTCACTTTTACCCAAACATGACTAACAATGCCTATTGTATTGGTTACTTAGGTTATTAAAAAAGTTAGTAAATGGTTATGCTTTGATATTTGGTTGAAAATTTGGAAATATTGGTGAAATTTTAAGGCTGTGGTTCTTCTCTCCGACTGGTTATTCCCCACTTGGCAACTCTCCCATTCCTTAACTTTTGGAAATTCCAAACAGGTTAAAAACCACTGCTTTAGGGGGTTCTGGAAAAATGACGTCCGCTTAAAAATCATGGATGTCCATTAGTAAAGACATCATCCCTTCTCCATGCGCAATATATATAACCCCAATTGGATAATCTTGTTCTATCCCTTGATTATCATACAGAAGCAATTAAATACATCCGGACTATTTTAAACGGTATCAAAACTATATCTAGAGCATGTAGCAATCATTTAATATTTGGAAGTGTGATATTACTATTAAATACTTGAAAACATATTTGTTTTCTCATAGCAAATAAACACAAATACATTGTTGCGTTATTTCATGCAGGTCATGGTCATAATGTAATCAATAAATTGCTTGATTACTCCAAAAGCATAGTTTATTATGACTAACAATGACTAGAAAAGAATGACAACGATGTTAGAAAAGTCAAGGTACGACAAGAAATTGATCCACACCATTGTTACTGGGATGAATCAGTCTCTCTAGTTTATTTTAGGAATTTATATCTGAATCCTGGCAAAAAAACAAAAACAAAAACGTAATTAGAGGCGTGAAACTGTATCCAAAGTCTTACAAAAGCATTTTTCCTTATAAAAAAATATTCAGTTCACTCAAGGTTGTAAATTCTTAAAAATGGCTACACAAATAAGTTTAGTGTTCAGAATGATTGCTGAATGTCTCTTTATCCTTACTTAATTTTGAACTTAATAACTAATCTGTTAATAAATTTAGTTGAACATAATTACATTCGCATTTTCCTTCGTAATGACGTAGGAGATACACTGACAATGGGGTATGCGCGTTGTTTACTTATATTAGTTTGTTAATAAAGCGTCAGAGGGGTGTCATCTTGCGTAAAAATAATACAACCCTCTGAATGATAATATTGTTTAATGTAACTATAGATGCCATTTTTGTGGATAAAAAAGGAGCGCAAGAAGAAGGCTAAAGCGAGACATATGGTATTACTGAATTAAGACCCTTGTTACTATCATTAGCCTGTTACATGATTTTTGAAGAAGAAAATGAGTTATTGCTATAAAATGGAAAGCTTTCTACATTTAAAATAACATAAGTGCAGGAAAAATATAACATCAGAGGCGTCTGCATGATTTTTTTAAGGGGCTATATCCACTAACCATCCACCTGCGTGCGTCCCTATATACACATTCTTTTGTTATACATTTTTAAATAATTAACACCACAGATAGGCGATAATGCTTACTTCAGAGAGAGAAATTATCACCACCACGACTTATTAAATAATGAGTAAAAAGAAGAAAGAGTACACGCAACTACCGCTTTTCCTTTTTTAATTTCTAAACTTAGTTTTTTCTTTACAAAAATATCATCCTTAGATATATGATATAGGCGTATGTTGTTGTTGAAGTGCTTGTCGCAATCAGTTATATATATATATTATAAAATAACAATAACCCAGTTTGAGTTTAAGCTGTTACTCGATTTGAATTTCTAATAATCAGTTTTTAAATAAAGGAAATAAGAATGGTACAAGAACACTGAAATCTCGTCTTCATACCTCATAATGCCAAAATATTTAACCTCAATGCGCTCTGTCAATATTAACATATCAGAAATACTATTTATCTGCATTAATATTAGACACAATTACTGAGAAAATAATGTACTTTCATTTAAAATTCAATTCTAACTGTATTTTGAAAATCTTAACTTCATTTATATAACTAAAAAAGAAAATAAAGTGTCATCGAACATAACCCTTTTATAGTAAAACAGTATAAATGAACAAAAAATACTATATAAATGAAGTGATAATTTTTACTAATTACTTCTTAATCCATGACATTACCACTCCACAATATTTTTTTTAAGTATTCTATCTTTAGATAGTTAATATTTCATTAAAAAAATAAAGAACACCAACCTTAAAAAGTATATATATATATATATTTTTTCATCTTTTAGTTTTTCAATTATGTAAGAGGGGGGTTTGAAAAATTTCCGACCTCAACGTGAAGATGGCAGCACACGTAAATAAAAACATCTATCTAGCATCTATTGACACTTACTCACCAAAGTTTCAGACATTTTGGATGCACAATTATTATATAACAGTCATTTGAGTGAGTTGTTGTGGTATGTTACTTTGAAAATGGACAAAATCATTATTATTTGAAAATATAACCTTTAAATAGATTTGAACAATGGCATACATATAAAGACCTGTTGTGTTAAAATTTGAGGATTCTATGTAAATCCAACACTGGAAATTGAGCCAAAAACAAGGAATGTCTCGTGAACAATTATTTTGCAGATAAAAATGTACTGTTTGGACGGGTTACATTGCGGGGATAAGTTTGTAGGACACTATGTTAAATTTAAAAAAATCAGAAAAAAATTAATGTATTTATTAGGTCGGAAACTTTTTAGACCACCCTCGTATTATACTTGCCCAACATTGCTTTGGTTCATGATGTATCACTTGTCAAACATTCATCAAACTTATTAATCTTTAAGACCTCAAACCTCAAGAGTTCCATAGATTTACATAACAAATATTTCATTTCTGAGTAGGACTAGTATAAATTAGTCCAGATATCAAATGTGATTCAAATCCGTTTCCTAGTGGAATGACCTAAATGATAATTTTTAGCACTATTTACTCTGCATACTCCTTGTTTTTCATAAAATTACACCAACCCAGATTGATCTAATCGACTTTGTACGTAATAAAAGGGATATGAAAAATATTGCAGAGTTTTTGTTCTGGATCACAATTGTGAAACGAAGTATAATTGTCATTTATCAAAGCAACACTATATATTTATAAAATGCAAAATATATGGGTTTGAATTAGTCTTTTTATTGCATATTAGGTTGGTAAAAACGATGTAGATGTATTGGATTTTTTGCTCAGTGCATAAATCTCTAACGGTACATATGTATTATTTACTTTGTAGCTCTCTATGGACTCTTGTTATTATTTGTTGCTAAAGCATTTCAAAATAGTATTGTGTCGACTTGAATATTGATTGAGCCAAGTCAGTAAAAAGTAATATTGATTCAACTTAAGATCCATCTAGTGAGTAAAAAATTAAGTATGTAAATATGTATCTTTGACCGTATAGTTAATATTTGAGTGTATCTTAGGACTACATAAATACTTGATCTAATAAATAACAATACAACCGAGAGTATGTTAGTCTTTAGGAGAGGTGGGACGATTAAGAAATTTTTTTTTGATGCGATTCTAGTAAAAATTCCCCATTCCGATTCCGACATAAATCAATGGATTTAATGTTCTGGCTAGTGAAGCAATAACGGAACAACCCTTATATATCTTAGAAATTGCATTATATGACAAATTTTATCAACATATTATAATGTCTACCGCGTTTGTATCGATATTAGTTAACACTTAAAATTCCCTGAAAATGTCTTATCATTCCTTCAGAAAAATCTACAATATCTAATTTAGTGTTATATCGAATTGAATTGATTTGTTAAGGATCGACTATATTAATTAGCATAAACAATTAGTTACAAAACTTTAGCTTACGTACAAGTCGAGAAAATGACAATTGAACGTGATCGACGAATTTCCATTGAGTTGGGAGTCTCCAAGACCACTGTCTATACCGTTAGCAAGTCCAAAACGTTGGAAAGGAAGAAGGGATATGTCAAAAAGGCCAAACTGGATCCGGAGGAGTTAAAGAAAACGGCCCAGGTTAATTCCCTCAAGTCCATGATGGCCAATGCAAGAGATCAGTTAAATACAGTCAGGCCTTGGTGTAACGAAATAATTGGAGACTCCGTTGTCCAAGAAATATTTTGTACCCTTTACCTACAACAAAAACTGGAAATAATATGGTACAATTCAATTATTTATGTTCCCACTGTATGTATCTATAGATCGTTTTCACGTGATGTTGGCCATTTTGGAGTCCTAAAGAACTAAGTTTAAAACAAAGAAAACCTTTTTTTTCATTAATATTAAGGAAAATAGTGAACCATTTGATGGGATCAACAAATACAAGGACTTTAACCTTGCTTAAATTTTTTTATGCCTCCATTGCCTAGTTTTATTAAATGTCCTACCCTAAAATGTATTAAAAATATGCTATTACATCGTTGACAATCTTATGCCCATATTTGTAGATAAAAATTAATTATTACAATGGAAAGAAAAGGATATTTTTCTCTAATTATCCTACTTTTCTCGTCTAGAATTGATCAAAAAAGTATAAAAAATTGTACAAATCTTGCCATTTGTATGGTTTTTAGTACATATTACTTTGATTATATTCAAATATTACTGTTTATCATTTGCATCTAGTAGCATTCCACGCAGGTCATAATTCTTTTTTATTCTTAAAGTCATTTGATAGAGTTTTATCAAGATTTTTATAGAAATTATGTAGTAAAAATATCTACTTTGAGCTCCATTGATGGAGTCTCCTTCAATTATGATGGAATTTATGACGTCAGTGAAAATGGTATTTACCTGGTGTGTACAAGTTGCGATTTTGTACAATTTGTATCTCGGATAAGCAAATATACAACCCTGATCGCTGTATTACATATATAAATTAGTGTTGGGTTTCATATTGAGACCTTTATTTTTTTAAATAATTCGGCGGGGTCTCCGAACCACGAGGGGATAAAATTATGTGTTACTTATTTTAATTTTTGTTAAACTGAACTAATTTGGTCATTTTAATAAAATGGTCTGATTCCTCTCACTGAAAAAACTCGTTCTAGATCGGTAAAATTTTGATCTATATATGCTAATTTTGTAGATGAATTGCTGATGAAGTCATGGAGGGGTTATATGACAGTTTTTTTCTATTCCCGTCTCGAAAATCAATTCTTTGGATATTTGAATGAGCACGGATGGCCCTACCGTACTGTATGCTCCTCTAAGTTTATCTGGAAAGTTCCATGGACTAAGATATGAGAAAAATGACCTTATATGGCATTGGTATGATGATTCTAGTTCTGATCTTTATTCCTGGGTCGTGATCACTCCAGGGAATGAATCCTAATTAACTCACACACTTGAATATAAATCCTCTCATTTTGAGGCACGCCAATATTGAAAGTATCTTCGTGTTTTTTTAAGTATTAATAGACCGATAAATACCACTTCTTAGAAACTACGACCCTACCTTAAAACTGAATCGAAAAAATTAAATTCATTATCGGATCGAGTCTCAACATTAAAATATTGACCCTTATCAGGTGATTCGTTACAACTAGGCTCCTCTGTAAATTATGTATACTATTGTGTTATTTACTATATATATACAATATACATATATTTGCTGCTTTAAAGCAAATATGATATACACATGTACATTGTAGTACATAACTTTATACATTTGGATAATGAACAAACTCTTGATATGATGATGAAGATGATAATGGCGGCTTCGTGACCATGAAAAATTCATTATTTGATTCTTTTAGTGATGTTGTTGTTTTTCCATGTTAATGACACACTTTCATTGTTATGCTTCAGTAATAGGAGTATTAGTTGTAGACTTGTAGTGTACTAGAGAGAGAACAATGAACAATTCAACCCCCTCTCCTATGAATGATGGAAATTGGAAATTGAAGTGGGGGAGAGGGAATGATGAAAGCTTTTCACTCATTCAATGTTTTTCTTTACAATTAATAAAGGAATTTGAGTTCCTATATTTGTTGTAAAACGAAACCGAACATGGTATCTCTGACAATTTGAAGAATTTATTTGGGAGGAGAACAGCTTAGCTGTCACACGACGTTGCAATAAATTGGCTGCGAGCAACTATGAGAGGAAGAACATCGACATAAATTACTCTGTTGTCATTCCTCAATTCTACTCTGAGTTTAGTCTCACCACTACTCAGCATTCAGTCATATTATAATTAGTGTTGGCTTCGAGTCCACACATTTCGAGTTCGTTTTAAAAACCTATGTATCAATTTTCGAGTTTTTGACAATTTTAAACAAATGTAGCCAATTGAGCAAGTTTTTGATATTTTTTCCCCTCCCTCTCCTCTCCCATGTTACCATTTAATACTCGCATAGAAAATGTACACCGGTACACATAATTAGAGTTGTAAATCATATGACTTGCCGACATGTAAATATAATAGAAACCGAAAAATTGTACAAATTTAAACATTTTATAGGGATTTTCAGTTCATATTACTTTGATAATATTCAAATATCAGTGTTGATCTTTGGCATCAAGTAGTATTCAATGCAGGTGACAAGTCTTGTTTCATTCTTAAAGCCATCTGATTGAGTTTCATCAAGATAAATTGGTAATTTGTCTATTGTATGTATGTGTTAAAAATTAGTCATGGGGCGATTAATCGAAATCTGGAATGGGGTGTTTTTCTAGAATCGGTATCGGGAAAATAATGTTGAATTTGCGATTCCGATTATTATTTATTACTATTTGAAATTACATATATAAAAAACGACCATGTGAATTTGTTACTTGAGTTTTATAATTTTATAAATACTGTAATAAGATAATTTATCATAAAAAAATGCTAGAAAACTGAGAAGAAACAAATTGAACACAAACAAAAGGGTTCTCAACACATTTTGTCAGTGCATGTATTGTTATTTTAGGGAATACGTTTTGTAAAGGGATCTAGGAAGCTTGCCCTGGGAAAGTTTGCCTTGTGAATACTAGCCCTGGGAAAATTTGCATCGGAAAAAGCTCGCCGGGTAGAGGAATCACCTTCCTTTATTTAATGTATATATTATTTACATTAAATAAAGGAAGGCGATTTATTTTATCAATTTTAATTCTTATAAATTTATAGCAAAATAGTATTTTTTAATTATTATTTAAAAAATTAAAGAATTTCTATTGGGACCATCACTAGGAAACATATCAACTTTGCCAAATGGCTGGCTTTCTATTATGATACAATTTATGACGTCTGTAAAAATGCTCTATTCACTTATATAATAATTTGTGTTGGATTCGAATCAACAAATTTTGAGTTCGTGTTCGGCCTACTTTTGAGTTTTTGAGAATTTCCACAAACACAAATCCTACTCCGTATATCGTAAAGATAAATGAAGGAATGATTCCAATCTCGATCATCAATTCTACTTTGAATCCAACAAGGACTAATAACTCCCCAACAACTCCTTAGCATTACTCTTTGTCTACCGCGAGCAAAATGATTAGTTATTACTTTTTTGTATGGATATTCTCTCTTTTAAAATTAAAAAATAGTGCTATCAGCTTTGGAAAATATAAAAAATGTTCAGATTACCAACAACAAAAACCGCACGCTAAAAATGCTTATGATTTACAACCCTAAGTATATTTACAAAATTCCAGTCATCTATATCTAGGAAAGGAAAGAAGAACGAACCTATGATGTGTGAGCTAACAAATGTATCCTCCTATTGTCAAGGACAAGCTTAGTCAATTTGACAATACACACTGATACTATTCCGAGGGAAGTGTAGATAAGTCATTATTCAGGCATAATAAGGTTTTTTCCCTTGTTGAAAAGTTAAGAAACGTTTACAACTATTATATCAAGTCTACTGTCTTGTTAGGGTGAAGTTGATCAGGACGTATTATCTCAATAGGCAGAGTCTTATTCAGGGATTAAATAATACAACTATATAGGAAGACGAGACTCGATCTATATATTACTATCCCATTAGTAAGATGAAATAGTTGATTTAGACGAATTATCTCAATAGACAGAGTAGTTTTGTACCGTGACGAAAGGATATGACTACATACGAGTATATGAAAACAAGGCTGAGTCATGAAATAAGTGGGAAACGACAGCTACAATTGCAAAAAAATAATAAATATGAACTGAAAAGATGATTTTTAGTTATGAACTCTTAGTTTTAAAAAAAAAATCAAATGAAAATGTCAGTATATAATAATTCAAACTTAATTAATTATTCGACTTTAAGGCTTTTAAATCATGTTTTATCTCTATGTATTCACTCTCTTTTATCCATTATATCACCTACTAGTTTCCTGCCATTAAACTCAATTTCTCTATAAGCATATAATTGATATGATCGACGATTGGGACGCTAGACTTATGCTGATGGAATTTTTGGGGAGTTCCATCTATGAACTACTTCAATTGAGGGCCTTATTCCTACTCACATGAAAATTTAGATTGTATTTTTCACTATTCTTGTTCCTTTTTAGTAGTGTTTAGAACGTTGTTTGATTCAACTCTGACTGACATCTATTGATGATTACGAAGTATAAGCAGGGATCGACATGCACGCCACTAACCCGTGGCTAGTAAAAAAACCAGTCGAGCTAGTAGAGGGTGGTCCGTATCTAGTCTGTTTGGCTATGTAATGCCGTATCTTAAATATCGCATATACACAGGCAATTTCGGGTTCAAATCATAAGTATTACCTTGTGTCCACGTCTCATACGTCGAATAAACATTGAAAACAAATATTATGTGTGATTTTTAAAAGATAAAATTTTGTAACGTCATTTTTTAGTTGTAATTTTTATTTATTATTAATAGTGTCTCACAGAAAATATATTATAAATTTTTTTATGACAATGATAGTCTGGGAGGTAAGTTTGGGATAAATAGCAGTTGATATGATTGACTTATTTGGCTAACTACTAGATGATTTAGGGCCTTTTTTTAAACAATTTCTACCCTGGGTTTATAATTGAAATCTATCCAGCACAGGATCCCCAATCAAGAGCGGGTTTGAGACAAATGCCCTTCCCTAAAACTGGATCTGATGTTAACTCGTCACTAATGATGTCATTTTCGGTATAACTAAATTTAGAAATAAAAAAAAGGAAAAACGGTGGTCGCGCCCGCTCTTTCTTCCTTTTATATCATTAGTTGTGTTGATAACTTTGCCCTCTGATGTTAGCATTGTTTTCTATCTTTAATGCAAATTGTTTTTAACATGCATAATAAAATATATATACATAATAATTTCCCTGCACTAATGCTATTTTAATTGTAAAAGGTATCGTAGGGATTCATTTTCTCCCACCAAAACCCTAGATCAAGCAGCTGATAACAAGGGTTTAAATTCAGTAATACTAAGGTTAATAGAAATACAAGGTAATACCATAACGTGTGTATGACTTATGTTTGATTTTCACCACGTTTTTTAATATTAACGTCATAGTGTATGAATTTTTGCGTGTTTTGTCAAAATCTTTCTCTCTTGTCCAGCAGTCGGTAGGATACATAAATTTGAAAATTCTAGCAATAGTGACGTCATATACTATGAGTTTTTGCGTGTTTTGTCCAATTCTGCCTGTCTTGCTCAGCAGTCGATACGATACATCAAATTGATAATTCTAACAAGCCCGATTACATAATGGTCTACCCTTTTATTCATATTAACCTTGAGTAATACCATATGGCTCGCTCCCACCTTCTTCTCCCAATCATTTTTTCTTCACAAAAATGACATCCTTGCTCATCACATATGTTCATACTCCATGTGAATCACTTTATTCTATTTTGGGTAATTACTGTGACCACCTTATTAATAACTTCGCTTCTTCATGTTTGCTCTTTCAAACCCATCATGCTTTGTATTACTACACAATTAATCCTGCTGCTGCTACTACTGTTGTTATTGTCATCATCCTGTGTTGCTGCTGTTCCACGCCTTGTATGTTTATGTGTCCATGGAGCAGCATTAAGAGTTGTTCATACTAAAATATGTATGTTCAGCCCTTGTTTCATATCTTTTCAATTCATTTGAAAGAGGGAGGGGAATTTGTTTGCATATTATTTATTATTATGTCTACATACATACATACATGATATATCTATAGAAATGTATATTGAACTACTAATTCTATGACCGACAATAGCTAAAGGAAGCAAGTGTGGCCAAAAGACAAAATACATAGTATCTACTTTTTTGTTCTGTTGTTTTTTTTCGTCACGCCTTTAAAGAGCATGATGATGGGATGAAGATATATGATTATATGAATGACTGGTGTTGGTGGTAACTTACTAGGAGTTAATAGCCGATAGGGCGATATACTTCATATAAATATGTTATAATAATTATTGTTATTCGTATATTAGTAAGTCTGACATGGATCATAAACTCATACCCTCCTCCCTTCAATTAAACTTGTATTTACAGTCGTGTTTTAAAGTATTGGCACAACAATAATTATATTTTTACATGTAATTTCTAAGGGTTTCTCATTTCCTGGGAAATTGCCCTTCAGTGATATTTCGAGAAACCAATTTCGGGATTCTGGAGTGATATAGTAAATAAGAAATACTGTGAAGCTAGTCTTACCCAAGGTTGATAGAAATACAAGGTTATACCATAAAGCGTTTAGGACTGATGTTTGACTTCCACTGCGCTTTGACGTCATAGTGTATGAGTGGTTGCGTGTTTTGTCAAAATCTGTTTTTCTTGCCCAGCAATCGTTACGATACAATAAATTGAAAATTCTAGCAAGCCCGATATCATGATGGTCTAACATTGTATTTCTATTAGCCTTGGTCTTGCTCATACACATACATACGTCACTAATCCAAAAATATGGATATTATAAAAAATACATAAATAGTAGGGGTGTATCAATGCATCGGAATCAGGTCAATACTGCCGATTCCACCGATACAAAAAAAAGTTAAACATTAAAAAAAAGTAGACAATTTTGTTATTTGTTCATTAAATTCCTTTATATGAAATATGGAATCAATATCAGATCGGAATTCGGTGCATACCTAGTAAATAGTTACTGTTCCAATTTTTGTAGTATATAGAATACTTTGCATTAAAGAAACACGAATCCACATTTCTTGAGGCCTTTATGATAGGGTTGGCGGCTTCAATTTGACATATTGTGGTTCTAAATCAGATATGTCAATTATTTTTATCATTGATGCGTGATAAATATAATATGAGTCGTGAATGTGTGAGATTGATTAGAAATGTGTTGAGAACTTTGACAACATAAATAGGCAGCTTGATATTGACGATGTTACTTTGACATTTTACATGTACTAGGATTTCTCTACCGAGATCCTGTTATCCCAGTATTTCTTGGGATTTTACATCAACTGGAAATATTGCTTTTAATTATTTCAACCTAGCTTCATATAATTTATTAAATCAAACTTTAAATACAATTAGAAGAATAAAAAAATAAAAAAAATACATAAACTCGACTTTTTTTTCCATTTTTGACTATCAATTTCATAAGAATTTATGTGAATAAAGAATTCCTCTGAGGATTTTTCTTTCTTTATAATAATAGGTACGAATTGTAAGTTAAGCACCAACATATTTGCTCCACATATTTCTTTTAAATTCATTTCACAATGCTATTCAATCAATACGTATACATATCATGAGTGTGACTACAAAAAACACTTACGTTTTAAGATAAGCTAAAAATCCTCTATGATCTTTCAAAAACAGGATCCTTGAAAAACAATGGTTGCCTAGAAATTTAGAGTTCTAATATTACATATTTACATTACTTTCCAAAAATTGTGGTTTCTTAAATAGTTCGGATATAAGAAAAATCAAGATATAGTCAACTTTTCATCTAAAAAAAAAAGCAGTTTCCTTTATCCTCATTTGACTATATTTCATATTTTCTATGTTAAAATATAAAATAATATTGATATGTTTATTTGTTGGCTTGTGGTACTGCTTTTCGGACTTTAATAAAATTATACAGGAGTTTGCACCTTGGTTAAATAAGGATAATGGACTGTAAGGAGGTGGTTTTCAGACTATAATTTTGTACTATTTACATTGGACTAACTTGTATTTCAAAAATTTCCCCCAAAGCTGATCTATTTGCTCTTATATTGTTATGCCATAAATATAACGGATATATCAAAATAACGAATCTTGTAGAGTTAATGACGTAGCATTATCAATTACTACAAAAGGCGCAAAAAGAGCTATTACAGATGGTAAAACATCAGAGGAGACCATTGTATTGTTTAAATGACTGAATATTACTCTTTATGTTCAAAATTATGTACATGTAATTCACACATGAAGTATTAGATTAATGCTACTATGAGTAGTTACAAAGCCCCCCAACATAAAATACTACGAACGCCCCTGAACAAGGTTTCCAGATTGGCCCTTTTTTTAAAAATCAGTTTGACTTTGAAAGATTAGATTTCGCCTAAATTGGTAATAAATATGTATTTAATATTTTTGTGTTTATGAAGCCATTTTTCATTAACTTTAATTTTTATAGACTCTGTGGCTCATTAAAATATTTTAAGTGGTAATGCAGCTCATTATACTAAAAGGTTTGACATCCTTGTTCTAGAATATACTATCTCAGGTATTATTATGATATTAAAACTAATTGAGAAGGTCAATAAGGAAAAGTTGTCTGATGTTCCTTGAATAAAGTGTTTCGCCAGACAATCATTTAGTCACTAAGTTAGATGCATTGTTTCACCAGTCAAAAACATGACGCATGCGGTACATAAAGGACAAACAAAGTTAATTTATTAATTTAATCTCCCCTCAACATTTCGGGGGAAAAAAAAATCAATCAATCAAGGACTGCTCCACCATCTATAGATTTTGCTAATACATAAATTTAATTTTGATCATTGAATAGGACTAAATATGATAACGACGATATGACAATTATTTTTGAGTGTCTTTGTTGTCATTAGTCTTTACTCATATTGCACAACAAGTTGTGTGGTGGAAGCCAATTGTGTGATCTTCTTGTTGTATAGTACATATATGTATAGTGATAATCATCGTCAGTTGCGGAAGTGTTGAATTACATTAAATCACACACAAACATTTATGATAGTTGTTTTTTAATGTGTAGTCATATATATATATATATGTGATGGGGTCTTTGTCGTTGTCTTAGACTTGTTTGCAAAAAGAATAACAACAGCTCATTATAATATGTATTATAATTGAGTTGAATTAAATTGTTCAAATAAGGCTTATACATAGTATAGGAGGGGGTGCTGGTGGAAAATGTCCGATCTGACTACCCAAATATTAAAAACAAATAAATTTATTTATTTGGCGAATCACAATGAAATTAGAAAGACAAAAAAAAAATGGATGGGTTTATTATATAATAAGTTTATTATAAATTATGTTCTCTACAAGCCTTGATCATAGTTTTTACCTGTCTAAACCTGGTATATTGGTATCCCGAGGTATTGCCAGCCCTGATTAATTACATATCTGGATGATAAGTGGCATTATTGTTTGCTTCAATGGTGCCCTATCATAAATAATCTAAGTCATATATATATATATATAATAGGTATAGTATAAATATATCCATTATTTTTCAATAGACGGCTTTAGTAATGTGTATCTCGCGTTGTATAAATGTGACCGATTTATGATGGATGAAGTTAGAAGGATAAGATTTCGTACTAAAAAACTATGTTATTGTTTGAGCGTGTGTCAAAGATGGACACCAGCAAATATCCCATATTTTACAGTTTTTCTTCGATAAATGCGAAATACAATTCAGGTGACTGGAAATGTGAATAGTCCTAATACTGTAACGAACAAACCACGTCAATTTTGTTTTCATCAATTCCGTTCAGATAATTTTGATGCCTAAGATGCAACACGCTCTGGAAGGGCAATTGTCAAAAATGTGTATAAAATAATAGAAATTGTCAAGTCCGACCGTCATGTGAGCAAAATTTTGATTGTGCTGAAGATAAACATTAATGTGGAAAAAATCCATTAAAAATAATATATTTATTTTTAATAGACCTTTTGTTTTATAGTGAACCCATTTTGTTAAAGATACATCCGCAGTTTCTTGTACCTTACCAATCTTTTTTCCTTCATATTTATTGTCTGGAAATATTTTGAATGTTTCATTTCCCTTCCCTTTGTGTCCACCACTATATTAAACCTTAGTTCCTAATTCTGTTTTTTTCGAATGCTTCATACACCGAATATCTGCTCGACATCCACTTCAACTATCATAACAATTTGTTTTTTTATATGTGTCAAAGAGATAATTGATTTTTGGGTCTTTTTCTTCTTCAATACTCTCTCATTTTTCGTCATATTTTGGTCAAACTTTCAAAAATGAAGCTTTATAGCTTGTAAATAAAAACTACAAAACAGACTTATCAAGTATTTTACTATTTCTGTTACTAAATATGTTAATTTGACATTTTTGCGTACAAACTCAGTATATAATGTACATACTGTCATAATGGGCTCTTCGAGCATAAATCCTATTAATTAATGATTATTATTTAATTCATGTTTCTGATTAATGCAAACGATTTAACAATTTATTTATTTCTATATTTTTCTATTACCCTAGTGTCGAGAGATTGGAAGTGAAATCCATGAAGAAGTTCTCAAAGTACTCCACGAACTCCATACAGCAATGAAAACTCATCACTCTTATCAATCAGATTATCGACTGGCCGAAAATAAATATCAAGTAGGACATTTAAAATGTTTACAGGGTCCCTGCGGAAAGTTCTGTTAAAAGTTGTTTAAATGATGATAAATGACATTCATTATTCTTGGACATGTTTACTTTTTATCCACTTCCCTTCCGAGTATTTTTTTTTCTTCGTATAAATGAATGATTTTTCCTGCTTTTCTGTGGGATTAACTATGACTATTGACTTTAAAAAACAAACAAATTTAACGATCATTAACTTTACTTTTAAGTCTTGCATTTTTTTTGTTAAGATGTTCTCCGTTTTTAAGAATAAACAAAAGTGGTGGTCTGGCAGGGACGAGGACCAGAAGCAATGTTCCCCTTTTTACAAATATTTTAGGGAGTGGAAAAAAGAAATTTCTTCACTCAATGACTTATATTTAAAACAAACCCATAATTAATCTCTTCGGCAAAATTAATTTGACCCCCCCCCCCTTTTAAAAGTGTAGCCAAACCGTATTTGCATGAAATAATCTCAGGTCTCAATATTAAAATCTGGGTTTGATGGGACTACATAAACCAAAAATGACCTCTCCTAGTTAGCTTCAGACCCGACTTTATAATATTGATTTCGGGAAATTAATTTAACAATTTTTTTTGTAAAAATACGTATATGTCAACTATTATCTAACTTTTCTACTGCGTAGGTGGCTGAGAAGCAATGGTTGAAACTCCAGAACTCAATACCAGAGGAAAAGCGTCAAAAAAATCGTAAATATAAATTAATAGACAAGGAGTTTCAAAAAAGGAAGCAAAAGTATGAGGATGCCAAAGTTGTGGCTTCAAAGGCACAAACAGAATATCTTCTTTGTATGGAATCAGCCAATTCCTCCGTTCAAAAATATTTCGTTGATGACTTGTCAGATTTGATTGATGTAATAATAAATTTTACATACTTTAATTTTTTTTTCCTCAAGCATCATGATAATTATTGATTTGGTTATGTATCTATTATTTTATTATTTATAGTGTATGGATTTTGGTTTTCATCAGAGCTTAAATCGTGCAGTTATGATGCACTCATCGGGCTTAGAACAGAAAAGACGATCTCTTCAAAATGAAATTGACTCGTTAAATAAATCCCTTTCTGTCTTGGACTCACGTCTTGATAAACAACGGTACTTTGAATCAAAAAATGCAACATTCATGATTCCCAAAAAGTTTGAATTTAATCCTTCATCCAAAGATAAGGTAAATTTATTTATACGTATTTTTAAAGGAAGGTTTACTACATATATTTATGTATGTGACCATCTAATATACATATCAACGCTTGCTTGAAACATGCTTCATGATAAATTAAATCCTATTTCAAGTCCACTGAATTTCATAAGAACTTATTGGATGATCTACGAGCTCGAAAATCGCGTATTAAGGAAAGGCTCACCTCTGTTAAGACAGAGTCTGAGGAAATATGGAAATCCATGGAAACAGCGGAAAAGACACTTTCAGACATGGTGTCTTGTAATGATTATGACACCACGAGGTTCTTCGTTGAAGAAGATAAATCAAATTGTAGAGACTCAGAATCAGTAGTATCGAAAATAAAGTCTGATCGGCAGGAAATTGAAAATTTTTACATGGGGGTAAGGAAATACATAATTATAAACATAAAACAATGCCGTCAATGTTTGTAATAACATCAACAACTCATATCGTTACTTCTTCCCACTTCTAGAAATTTAGGGAATACGTATTAAATTCTAATAGAGTGGCTCGTCTTCAAGCCAAATATGATAACATCTGTAAAACTCTCGGTGATGAGTCTACTCATCCAACTGAGGGTATTTTAACACTAACTCGCAGGCCAAATTCAGCAAGAAGGTAATTATAATTATTGAAATGATACCCAAATATTTACACTAATTATTTTATATTATACACTCACTAGGCGTAGAATAGGTAAAACACCTCGACAAGGTCAGCCCAAGCTCTTTGGTGGTAGTCTAGAAGAGTTTTTGGAAGAATCAAATGAAGACATTCCCTTAATTATCCGAAGTTGTGTTCGAGTTATTAATATATACGGTCTTCATCACCATGGAATTTTCCGTGTATCTGGATCTCAAGTCGAAATTAATAATTTTAGAGATGCGTTTGAGAGAGGAGATGATCCTCTTGCGGATATGACTGACGCTTCTGACATCAATTCAGTTTGTGGAGTTCTAAAGCTCTACTTGAGAGAGCTTCGGGAACCCATTTTTCCGATTCAATATTTTGATCAATTTATTGAACTTGCTCGTAAGCTGTGTTTTTCTTTCTTTGTATTACTTATTTTTCTATATTGTTTTTGCTTTACATCAGAAATGGAATCAAAGCATGAATTTGTTTCTAAAGTGCGTGAACTCGTCAAAACCTGGCCTACAAGTGTTTTTATTGTTATGAGATATTTATTTGCATTTTTGAATCATCTTTCTGAATACAGGTAATGTGGCCATAGGGGAAAAAACATTCATTATTGATATATCTCTTTACTTACTTCAGTGATGAAAACTTAATGGATCCGTTTAATCTTGCTGTTTGTTTTGGACCTACATTAGTTCCTATACCCGAGGAGAGGGATCAAGTACAATATCAAAATCTTGTCAATGAGCTCATCAAAAATTTTATCATTTTTCACGAACACATTTTTTCAAGTGATGTTCCTGGTATGAGATATGAAAAATATCCTAGTCGTGAACCTGAAGATATGGGAGATTCCCCTAATATGGTTATTGACTCGGGTGAAACTGTTGAAGACGGTAAACTCTGTACATGATCTTTATAATTATCTATGTTATAATTCGGGTTTTTTTTCTTTTTTAGACTCCGTATTCACTGAAGACGTTGAGAGAGATGACTTTCCTGATTTGTCTCTGGATTTATTCGGAAGTAAGGATTGATTTTATCTTTTAATTTCAGAGGATATAAATTTAGTGATTATGCTTTCTAATTGTTTTATAGAATCTTCTGAAACATTGGAGGCTCAGGCTTTGTATGAATTCAAAGCTAGGTCAGCACGAGAAGTAAATTTCCATAAAGGGGATACTGTTCTACTATATAAACAAGTTTCAAATGATTGGTGGAGAGGCTCTGTCAATGGTACAGAAGGCCTTATCCCTGACAAATATATTACGCTTAGAATACGGTAAATATGAGTTGACTTGAGCTTTATTTTATGATCCCTGGTTCCTAATTTTTATTTATTTTTTACATTTGTTCAGAGGCGAAGATGATCGCAGTGGCTTGGAGGAGCTATCCCGCAATCGAAGTTCAAGTAGCACTAGCGAAGGACATTCTCCAATTCAAGCGAGTTCCTCTGCTGCCGCTCTACTATCCAACTCTGCTCGTTCCACTTCACGGTCTCAGTCTTCTAATACTTCAAATGAAATATCTGTCACGGTTACTCCTTCCACATCACCTCTAACCTCGACAAAAACTGCTTCCAGCTCTACCACAGTAGTCACATTAACAAGTAACGATGAAGATTTGACAATTCCGGATCCTCTTTTAACTCATGTCATAAGAGTGTCTGGCGATTCTAATAGCAATAACAGTGAAATTTCGTCCACCGAGGTATAAAAATTAATACATCTCCGGTTAACACACCTATGACTTCTTCCATCTTCTACTTCTTCTTCTACTAACACGTCTAATATCACCTTTCATAACAAACTTTTATGCTTTAAAAAAAAAAAAAAACGTACCGTATCTGTCTGCATTTTCATACAAAATGAAAAGAAAAAAAAGACTATTTTAACTTTTTGGTTTGGTATGAATATGTAATTTACTTTATTACTTTATGTACATACATATATCCCGTTTGTCTAAAAGAGCTTTTACAACATAAATGCCCAATAATTTATAGGGTCATCCCTCCTCGCACTCTTCTCGTTCCTCATCTTCCCCTCCAGCCCCTTTAAGACGCTTAGAATTAACCAATTCCTCTCAAGACTCCCTCACGTCATCGGGATCTAATCAAGAGTTGGAAAAACAATTAAATAATACTTTGGCAGAAGTAGAGGCCATAACGGATGATATTGTGAAAAAAAGTGCTTCTGGAGCACGACCCAGGATTTATAACGACTTGAATCAATCTGAAAATGGAGCAAGCGGAGGAAATGGTGGTAGCGGCAATCCACTTCCTATTATTAACAATAGTAATACGACCAGTGGGGTCTTACTACGCCAGTCGAGTTGGGCTTCATCAAGACGCAATGAGACTTCGCCTGATACACAGCAAATTCCATCGCAAAGTCATGATGGAGGTCAAAACTCGTTTACTGCAAATCGTCGACTTTGGGAACGATTAACCAGCGCACAACCTCATCTTCTAGAGCATGACGAACAAAAGAAAAAGAAACAAACGCCGGATCTTGTAATGGATCTACCTGTAAACAAAGCCTCCGCAATTGCGTCTTCATCCTCATCACCTCGCTCAAAAATTCGGTCCACCTCCACAACGACTTCTACTACTACGAATGCCGCCGTGCCTGTCAGAAGAGCAACAACACAACAGGAATTGAGTCGAAAAGTAAATAATAATTCTAATTCTTCTCTACACCACCGAGAGTCTTCAAATAGGACTTAAAAAATGAATAAATCTATGCTTTTTATATTATTATTATTCAATACATAATTATTTAATGAGAAGGGAAACAAATTAATACAAAAAAAAAAAAAGTTTATTCTTACACCTATCTATCTATCTCTTTCTATCTGTCTGTCTTCTTATCTCTTTCTATCTATCTATGTATATTTTAAAAAAAATATTTGATAAATATTTATAGTACGATACAAATTTATGAATGATCAATCTCTATTTTATGCCAAAACATATTCTATGATATTTTTTATTTCTACTTTTTTATAACTGTGATGATCCAAATATTATTATTATAAACTATAATTAATGATTATTATTACTTTGTAGTAAAGAAAAAAATATATATTATATATTTAAATATCAAAGAAGAAAGGTTTCTTTCAACAATCCTTTCAACCCTCCCCCTAAACACTTTTGTCATCCCTTACTATATTAATTCATTCAATTGTGAATATCAAGACACGTTATGGCTATTACATATTAATTATTATATATTTTTGGATGGTAATTATATTATATTATTATAGTGTATTGTATTAGACTTGATTTCTATTTCGAAAAGTTAATATAAATATATATTATTATTAAATGTGCTATAGAAATCTACTGTCCGTGTTTTATTATTTCTTTTGGATCAGTGTATTAATTAATGATATATAATATAATACAGGGCGAGGTAACATAATTTACTTTTTTATAATTCACGGCAATCAGACTGTAGGAGATATTCTAAAGTTTTCATAGAAATACAGTGAGTCACTATCGTGCGTATTTTTTTTTTTTTTTTTTTTTTTTTTTTTTTTTTTTTTTGCCAAATATGTTTTGACAATATTTTATAAAATTAAACTAATTGCAATTTAATTCCTGAGTTGTTGTTGGATCCGCTGTCATGAAAGACTTATAAATAGGTGCTGTTTGTCGGATTTTCGGAAAAACACATTTTTAAGACTTGTGGAATCGGAAAAAACTAATTACTTAATGCTCCACCATGATCATTAGATATTAAAATACCAAAGTTCGGTTTTTTAGTGTATGGACTATCTGATAAGATTTTCAAAACTGGGTAAAAAAAATTTCATTGTATAGTATCATTGTGAAACAAGAAAAAAAATTGATTTATAAAACTTTTTTTATTGCCTTTTGGAAAAGGGAAGTTATGTTGTCGTGTCCTGTATAATTCATCATCATGAATCAATAACGTTTTGACAAGATAGGGATTGGATTTCTACTAGACATGTTAATTCAGTCTTATTTTGATATATTACAATTCAACATATTTCCGTTACATTAAGTCTCGTTAGTATTTCGTGAAGAAAATAAACAATTTTATCTAGTCAGAAAAAACATTCAAAAAAATTATTAGTCTTCGTATTTATTTTGTGATTGACATACGAATTCATTTCGTCTAGTCATACCTGAGAAAATTAACACTATATTAAACTATTTTAATTTTTTTCCCTAAATTTCCAAATTTTGCTGAAAGATAATCAAATAAGTTCAATTAAAAGCTTGGCCCATTTTTTTTTCATTTCTACAGTTTTTTTAATGTATAAAACATAATAATAAATTATTCGAAATTTATCATAAAAAATGAGGGGTTCACAACAGCAGGTTATGTGATTGGAGCTTGTGCTCCTTCAAATAGTATTACACCTCATTGGAACAACTTTTAAAACAAAAATTCCCTAAATTGAACGAACCAATTCTTTTGAAAATCAATTGCAATCAAAAATGAATTTAATTATTTTGAAAAAGCACGATAAATGAAATTTTCTAATCATGCCATCAATGTTTTTAAGTAAAAAAATATGTGTAGACATACATTAATTAATTATTTTATAGTTTAATTGTAAGTAAAACAAATTATCTTGATTTTGTAAGGTCTTAGTTCCAGAAGTATATTTGCTGAATCCATAACAAAAAAAAAAAAAAATTCCTTTAAATAACTACTGATTTGTCAAATAATTAATTTGTTCAAGTAGAAATAGCTTTTATTTGAGTGGATATAACTATTTCGCGAAAAAATTATTGAAATAATATATTCTATGTCTTCAATTACCTACGATTTATAAACGACCATGAGCCTCAATTAAATAATAGTATTTAGTAGAAGAAGCTTAAAAAAATAATCATGGAGGTCAAAAACACCCCCACCTGAACATTAAAGGTACCTTGACTGTCTATGAGGCATTAAAGTTTTATAGGTATTACATCGGAAAAAATTCAATACTTGGTGGATATTATCAAAATTAAAAATACTCCAATGACGTCATACTTAGCTTTACATATAATTTTTTTAGCCAAGAATATAGATGGTACTTATTAGTTATTGTACTAGATATGGCTCATTATTTCAAAGATTTTTTAACATTCACTAAGTAGAAAAGCTAAATGTTGTATACCTTTTTTTTAATTTTAAGTAGGATATAAACTCTTTATGTAGATTTCCTAATAGTTAAAGATGGATTTCTTAGCCATATCCTTAAAAGAAATGTGGCCACCCGTACATTCCTCTATGGTATTAGGGAAGACAGAAATGATATAATATGGAGATATCTTATTCCAATTTGGAGTTAATTGATTGTATATTATTGAATATACTTTAATAATATAAGAGCATTATTTGGATATATATTTGAATTATTGTAATTTAAATATTATAAGGTATAAAGGAATTTGTTTAAAATTATATGTTTCTCCATTGAGCAAATTTCTTATATGTTAGGATAAACAAGAAGTTTATGAGCTCTTGTTTAGTTTCATAGAAGTTAAAAATTAAAATACATTTTGTTATATGTACTTTAAAAAAATAGAGATTTTCACAACTATGGTCATGTCTTCCCTATTATATCTCTTAAAATAACGCCGCTGTTGGTGTTTGACTTTTTATTTGATAAACTATAACAATATTTTTCTACGATATATCCGTCTGACGTCATCATGTGTCTTTTCTTTGGGATATATATTCTACTGCTGTTGCCCTTGTTGTGATTAGCGATTACTGATTAAATATGTTTTGTACAAGTTGCAACTTGTATAAACAAGTTGTTCAAGTTGCAATTTCTTCCTCTTAAAATGATTTTTTTAATTACAACATTGGTACCAACAATTAATCGATACTATAATTACTTTTTGATATTTTAAATTGTCGTGGTTGTCATTTATTTATGAATAATATAACTGTGGACATTTGAACTTAATAATGTACACCAATACTTATATTTTAGTAATTTGTATTGAAATAGTCATAAATCAGACCACTAATATGTCGATCCCCCATGGAGCATTCAATTATTGGACCATGTTTATCCCAAGTACTGTAAATCTTTAATTTAAAATTACCTGTCCCATTTTTTGTTTTCAACTTGTACAAAATCCCAACTTGTACACAATATATGAAAAAGTCTGCTGAATAGTGAATCCAAAAATGAACTACAGTAAGAACTAGCAGACAATAGTAAAAACTACTACTTAGTCCTTCCTAATTATTCCGTTCTTAAGCTAGACTACTAAGTATTAAGTGGAGACCTGGGAAAGAGAGACTAGGCTTTGTTCGCCCTGAATTCTAGGATCTGGACTTGCAGGTAGTGAGTGATTGCCGTGGAGAGAGACATGGATGAGATTCCTCTTCCGCCGAATGAGCCGTCTTACTCTCCAAGTCATGTGACAAGTTCTCCAGAGGCTCCCAGCGCCAACATGGGTACGACTCCTCCTTCGGGGGAGAAAGTAGTGCCCGTTCTTGGGAAGGAAAAGGCGAAGAAGCGGCTTCTGGCGTTTAGCAAGGGGATTTCCTTTGGACTCAAATCACGGAACAACAGGATCCAAAGCTCGAAAGACAACCCCGTTGTGGAAAATGATGAGGATGAGAATGAGTCCGAGTTGTGTTGTAAGTTTGTGTGACTCCAAATGATCCTCTCTAATGAATGTTTATTTCTGATTCTAGTCTCCTCCACAACAAATAACTTCTCTTCCTCGTCTCTCAACTCCTCCTCCGTCAAGAAGCTCAACATTGACAGCATCATGGAAGAAGAGAAAGAATTAGCTGCCAATCGGCCCAATCTCTCCTATATCCCAGCCAGATCAGCCTCATCTCATGTCATGTCCGCAGTTCCCCAGCTCATTGTTCCTGTACTTCCACCCAATGCCCTTATTCCCCAGATTCCTCCCTCATCCTTTGAAAAAACTGAGAAAAGATCTGATCATCGCTTCGATGACAGACACTCTAGGAAACACTCTGATCATCATTCCCGACGGAGCCATAGGTCCTCCTCTCATAAATATGCGGATATTGAGGAGATTCCCTCAGATTGGAAAGCGTTCAAAGGCATGGGTCTTCAAGTCTTTGAGCCAGACTTTCCTAAATTTAAACGTCGTTTAGATCGTGATCATGGAAGACTCTCTCGCGTTGAGAGTAGGAAAAGAACGAATCTTAATATTGTTAAAAGTGGAGACGAGTTTATTTGGAAAGAATATGTCAGAGACCCTGTTGCAAGTGATAACGAACTAGCATTTCGAGGATTAAGTCCTAAAATAGTTCAGAACTACAGTATGGAAGCTATTCAGGATCTTCTTTGGAGCTTAGATTCCGAATACCACTACAAAGAATTCCCTAAAGACGCTAACAAAAAAATAAAAGGGAGATATTCAGTGACATTTTGCTATAACCCTCGTTTCTATCAGACCAAATATGAGACCCGAAGTGACATTCTACAAGATGAAGAAGAACAGTCTAGATTTGAACATATACTTGAATCCTTGTTTAAAAAAAAAGAAGAAGAGATGAATAATTCTAAATTCATATCGGGTTCGTTTGTAAGCAAAGAAATCCCTCGAGTCGAGCAGCGACAATGGTACAAGAAAATAGAGAACTTTATGATTGAAAAAGAAACTATTTTTCCAGAGGTTTTGAAGGCTCGCCAAAAGGAAGGATTTGTACCAAGCAAGCAAGTTATTAAAGCGACTGTGTCAAAGTATAAAATATCTATGGAAGTTAAAGTTAAAGAAGAACAAAAATCTAAAGACAATAACATACCACTATCATCCGTGTTTGAAAAGATGGACACGGATCTGAGAAAGGGATCATTTGATGATGGTGGTGAGACAAGTCATCACAAAAAACATAAAAAGTTGAAAAAAAAAGAAAAGGTTAAAAATAATTATATTACAGATGAGGAAGAACAGGAGGATTTTCCTGAGAATTTGGATGAACTTTTATCATCGAAGAAAAGTCAATCCTCAAAATCATCTAAAAAGAAGAAGAGGAAGAAGGACTATGAGGATGATGATGAAGAAGATGAATTGCTCAATAATGAAGATTTACTAAATGAAAGTGATAAAGTACTCATCAATGAAGAAAACGAGAAAAAAGAGCCTTCTTCCCATTCTAAAAAAATCTAAAAAGCACAAAAGTGAAATCAAATCCGATCACGAAAAACGAACCGACTCCAAAAAGAAAAAAAAGAAGAAGAAACGTAAAAAGTCTATGAAGGAAAGCGAATCCCATCTCATGGATGACGGAAATGAGGATGAAGTAATTATCAAATCCTTCAAAAAGAAGAAAAAACAAAAAAAGGAAAAGAAAACGAAGAAGTCAAAGAAGAATTCGGATAGAAAGGATCAGGCGGCGAGTCCTTTAATGGATGAAGAAATTATTACAGACAAAAGTATTGGCTTGTGCAATATTGGGACTTGGGAAGATCCCATGAAACTTACGGAAATCAGTATAAGCTCTCATTGTGATGATGATGTTCGTAGTCCGAGTCCCCCTCCCTCCTCTTCTAAATCTAAAAAGATACATTCAAAGGATCCCCGAACTCGATCACTCTTTGCAGTTGCTGGCTATGGCTACGAAGAAGACAACTCTCAAAGTTTAAATAATTCTCATGGGCCACGTACTCCTAGTCCAAAAAGTAGTAGCAGGGGTCCAAGGACACCTAGTCCTAAATCGAAAAGTAATTGGAGACCTCCTAGTCCTCGCATTAGTCCACCACGAGAAATAGATGGTGGTGGTGTTGGCAGTAGTGGATCTCCAGGGTCATCTAGGAAATACAGGAGAAGATCTCGATCTCGAAGCTATGACCGTTGTAGTAGCGGTGGAGGGAGTTCAAGACATAGTCGTCACTCCAGATCCCCTAGTCATCATCGGAGAAGTGCTCCTCATCGTAGAAGTAGTAGGTCTCCAAGACGTTCATCTCATCGTCACCACAGATCTCCATCACCCATTTCTCATTACGATGCAAATACAAATAATCCACCCTATCACTTGGAACGTAGTGTTGCAGACTCTACTATTAGTGATGCAGATCTCCCTGGATTCCCTGCTAATCTCCGTCAAATTTATCCGTACGATGAATTTCATGGTTTGCCCCAAGGTCATTCTCCGAAGCGTCTTAGTCTAGATGAAAGACTCGAAAAAGAATTAGGTATTAATGTGCGAGAAGTGCATCCCCCTCAAGATTTTAGTATACCTCCTCCTGGCTACCCCATACGAGTCCCCCCTCCTCTCGTTCCTTCTCATCCTCCCCCTCTAATTCTCTCTCACATGATACATGCAGATCCTGCAATCCATCATCACCATCTTCCTCCTGCAATAATTCCTCCTCATTCTTTACCGCCTCCCCCTCTACCTCACAAAGATGTACCTGAAGAAGGACGGCTGGTGAGGGTTGGTAATATGCTTCAAATTGTGCCCGAGGCACCATCTCCAGCACCTGCGCCGACAATCTCTCAAACCCCATCCTCTTCCCTCTCTCGACCTGTCATGGTACCACCTCCGCCAACTCCAAATAATAGTGTGGCTGCGGCAACGGCAGCCGCTACTGCAGCAGCAGCTGCTGTTACTGCAGCTCTTCAAAATCCACCTGAACCTAAGGAGGCCGCTAATACAGCAGTGACTCTTATGAGAAAGATGGAGGAAATGAAAAAGCAAAGGGACAGAGAAAGAGATGCCCGTAGAGAACAAAGATTTGCGGAGAAGATGGAGAGGCAAATAGTTGAGAAGTTGCATGAACCAGATCCAACACCTAAAACGGAAGAAAACCATGTTGATGAGAATAAGGAGGATCAAGAGGAGGCGAATGAGGCAAAAATTTTGCAGGAGGCAATTTCTTCTGTTCCTGAATTGGATGAAGAATATTTTGCATCTTCTTCTCCACCTTCTGCACCTAAATCTTACAGTAAAAATAAAAAAAGCGATCGAATTCATTATATTTCCTTAAAACCTTTTTCCAAAAAAGAGAGAAAAAGACAAAAGATGGCTGCTGCCAACACAATTTCTGGATCTGCCAACAATTCTTTAGGTATAGATGAGGTAGATGAAGATGAGGAGTGGGTGCCAAGAAGCCCAGTACCTCTTCCAGATGTTAGTACATGCAAACCTATTCTCATGCAACCTGGATTTTCCGGCAGAGAGAAAAAAAGTAAATACTTTCACTCTATAAAATGATGAAGTCATTCAATAATATTGAGTAATTCAATTACCCCATATTTTACTTTTCCATTTATTTGATTAATTATTAATATTATGTATTACTTCATCAAATTACTAACAAATATCATATACCTGGTGAGTTAACACAAAAACAATCTTGAACAAAAATCGAGAAAAGAAGAAATATTTAGGTCAATTATAGGCCTTCTATTTAAATTTCTGGGATGAGTTGAAACAGTCAAAAATGTTTCCTATGGCATAGAACCTTCACTTTATTTTGATGCGGCCATTTCAAATATAATCTATCATTCTTTCATTGTGACTTTAATGAATTTTGTATACTTTAAGTGCAATTTACGGAATTAATCAGAGTAGTTTGTATATACAAATGACGATAATTATTCGTCGAGGAATACAAATGTAATCCTTCTAGCTTGCATTTGTGTTAACGAACCACATATGCACTATGTATTTGAATATTTCATGGGCGTTAATTACTTTCATTTTAGTTTTACGATATGCTGATGGAATTCTGCCAGGACAAGGCTCTCCAGATATTTCGGATATGGAGTCTCCCGCTGTTACAAATTCAAACCAAGAACAAACACAAACGACGTGAGTACATATACTGAAATTCTTATAATAATATACTATTTATAGTGTTAGATCTCGGTTGTGACTTAGTAAAATTCGCTCTAAAAAATAAAACACAAAAACAGTCTTGATCCAGTTCTACGCGATGGTTTTTTTCCGAAAGAGTTTTTGGGAAAAAATCATATGCGATATTTTTTTACTAAAGAAAAATTAGTCTAGAAAAAAATCATTTTAAGACCGAACTGAAAATTAAATACTTTCTCGGACTGAGTCTCAACACACAAATAATTTACATCTAATAATCATATTGTTTCTTTAGATCCTCCACATCGAAGAAAAGGAAAAAAATTCGATTAAAAATTATTAGTCAGAAAGAGCCTCACTCAGAGTCTCCACCGCCACCTCCCCCCATCTGGTAGCCCTCCCATTCAGCATTATAGTCAATGGTTAACGAAGCAGCAGACTATCCTTACTCATTAATTAATTATTTTTTTGTTTGTTATTATTCCGGATGTGCTTTTCTTACTCCTAATTAGAGCGAGAAAGAGGAAGAGAAAAATATATATAAAAAAGCTAAATTATTCAATTTTCCACCATATTTACAATAATTAATACTCATGTTAAATAATATTTATATATATTCATTCTCCTTGCTTACTGCTGGATTAGAAAAAAATAATGTGCAACCTCTCTTTTTCCTGAGCTTCTGCAAGATGGTATTTTTTTTCTTTTGGTTGGGTTGGTGGGGCTTGGTTTCTGGAATTTTTTTTGATAAAAAATTTAATTTTTTGGAAAAAAGTTTCAAAAAATCCTAAGCTATTCCCCCAAAAAAAAAATTTTTACTAAAAAGTTTTAAAAATCCATCGCTATTCTCTAAATATTGAACTTTTTTCGAAAAAAAATGCTAAAATAAAATTTCAATTATAAAATTCTTTGAAAAAATTTTCAAATACTTATTTTTTTGAAAAAAAAAAAAATTATAAAATTTTATAGTAAAAAGGAAAAATTCCATAATTTGGGGGGAGGCTACAGCCCTTCCCTTACACTATTTTTAATCAAACATCTTACGGACGCCTCGCAATGGACCCTATTTTTAATCAAACATCTTAGTCTAAGACTCTCGTTTGAGAAAATAATATTATAAAAAAGATCATGGAAGGAAAAAAGTACATAGAGTCCACATTTTTTTAAAGAAGTTAATAATAGAGAATATTTTATGTTAAAATCTGCCTTACATCATGGTGAGGTAAGCATTAAAAAATCATGAGCGTGCTTTCACTCGTTTTTAGAATCGATGAGCCCGCTCATGCTCAATCGGGCTCTCACTTTATTTTCCAACTTTTTAATGAGCGAAGTATCCATTTTTTTTCACGTTCACCTCAAACATTGAGCATACTCACGTCCATGAATATTGAATCCCGCTCACTGATGCTTTGACTTTCCGTAGGGCCTTTTATTTGTATGAACTTTTACTTACAAGTGACAAAAATCACAATTATTCGATTTAAAAAATAAAAAAAGATGTCACGGAGTTGCCATTTATTTGAATATATTATTAAAGCATTAGTGTAGTAGTTCTATATTTTTACTGGCCAACGAAGCGAAATTTATTTTCTAAATTGGTGCTTAAAGAAAAATAAATAATAGATACCATAGAGCTAAAAACAGATTATGGTGTCAAGGATTTATACTTGAGCGATTGGATTAGTTAGGCAGTCCGAATAAATATTCTGATAGTGATAAGCTTAAGGTAGGCTAGTGTTTGATCCACTATTAGTAGATATTATGTTAAAATCAGCTTATTAACTAAATTGATTACTGTTTCGACAAAATACTATCCCTTAAGCAGACCAAAATTAACAACTGAAGGCAATGGAACAGTCTTGTTACCTCAATAAACACTAATGTACCAATTGGTAATTAAATCAAAGATCAGATATACAAGTTGCAATCTTTGTACGAGTTGCAACTTGTATTTAAGCACATTGTATTAGTTTCAATTTCTTAGTCTTAAAATATATTATTTCATTACAACAAAGGGCGTTCTAATTACAAACTATTAACTGATGCTATATTTTTATCTATAAAAATTACTTGCTAAGGAATAATATAACTTTGGGCATTTGAACTTAATAATGTCCCAATGAATAGTCAATATTAATATACCAATCATCCATGGAATATTGCATTATTCTCATCCCAAGTACCGTAAATCCATCTTTTAAAATGATTCAACTCATTTTAAGTTGCAACTTGTACAAAATCAGAGCATGTAAATATAGATATATTTTTAGGAGTTTGTTTATTAGACAAGGGCATCCGCGGGGGTGGGACGAAGGGGCTGTAGCGCTCCTCCCGAAATGAAGGAATTTTTCCTCTTTACCAAAAAATTTAATTTAATTTTTCAAGTTTTTTTCCAAAAAATTTAAATTTCTATTAATAGCTATGAATTTTTGAAATTTTCTCCCAAAAATGAAACATTATAAATTTAATTTTTGGATTCTTTCCAAAAAATCCTGTGGACGCCGTTGCTAGAGTAACACTTTTCAATAGGTGTGTATTCTCTATGGTCTCGGAGATCTTCGTTTATATAGGTATGTCATAGAGAACTGATCAAAAATGTAAATAAAGAAAAATATCCCCGTCCTGAATATTATAAATAGCAAGTTACGTAGAATGTCGACATGAGCTAATTTTTGGTTTAAGTAACGTTCTAGCTGAAGATTTGTATGTGTCATTAGCTTTGGAAGAATAATCAGCATATCCATCAAATGCTTGAAAGGCTATTAGAAAACTGAGAAATATTCAATAAATAATGCTTGGAACAACCAATTTTCTGAATTTAATGGTAGATTAATACAATATTATGTCATTAAAAAACAAAAATAACTCCTCGTTGAGATGCATTCTATCCGATGACTATATTACAACTAATTGTGATTCTTGAAGTGTCTTCAGCATTTTGATTTGATTTTATATTTACGTGATTTTCAAGATTGTATTCAAATAAGTAGTCTTTTATATCAATAAGCTAATGTGAGTAATTACATAAATTTGAAATTATGTTGTGCATGACGTTCTTTGCTCAAATCCCTTTTAAAATTAACTTTTATTCAAACTACATTAACTTTATCCAAAAATATTTAGGGATACGAGTTTAAAAAAGTCTACCCTAATGTAAATAATATTTAGTCATAGTGTAAATAACAATTATTTGAAGTGATTTATGACTCACTTTTTATCAAAATATTAGTAAAGAGCTGATCTTTGTTACGAATAAAGAAATTAAGTCATGTTCCAATGGACTCATGACAAAGAAAGAACTATAAGGATTGAGGTTTTTGTGAGGTTATGGTTTGTATTCACTTTATTAGACTGACTATCAATATATATGTTGAACATATACAAATAATACAAATTTTTAAGAAAAGTATCTTATTAGAAAAAATAAAATGGATTGAATACACGTAATGGGACTTAAAACAGAATGAATCTAATTTATCAAAAAATAAAACAATTAAATTATATATATATATATATATATGATTATATATAAATTATGTATATTGAAGTTAATAGTAGTTAGCTCGGAAGGATAATACTTGAAGTAGTAAGTAGAGAGAGTAATAAGTGCGAAGAACATATTACTTGAGACTTGAGAGAGATGTATGAGACCGCATGATTTTGTAGCCTTTCCAATATATATAGTCCTGAACTGGTGGTGTATTACCCCTACTGGACATAGGGATATAACCATCAGCACTATAGGAAGAGCAACCACTATTTCTTTTAAACTCATCTAACTCGTCCTCGTCTTCATACTCAAATAATCCACTCTGACGACGAAGGACTGCCTCACCAATGCTCTCAAACTTTTGACGACAATGCTTATTTCGCCTTTTGCCACTATATTCCAGTAATATATAGAAGCTTTGAACAATGGAATCAAAGTTCGGCCTCAAGGTTGGATTATCATTCCAGCAAGAGGAAATAAGGGTACGAAAGGATTTGGGAGCCAAGTTGGGAAGATTCAATCGCTTCCCAGACTTTAAAAATCCTCCAATCTCACCCAAAGCTATCTCTTCATATGGTTTTTTACCAAGTGTAAACATCTCATACAAGGTTATTCCAAGTGACCAAACGTCTGAGTAATGTGTTGGAACATATGGAAAATCCAAAAAGTTCTGATGGAGAAAAAATTCAACCGGCATCCATGCTACGGGAATGGGTTTCATTCGTTCCTCTTCTGATGCTTGGAAAATGTTAGAGAATTCGATATCTGTAAGAGATTTGATATTGTCACTTGAGTCATCAGACAATGAAGCCAGTCCAAAATCGGATATTTTAACCACGTCTGAACGAGAAAGTAAAACATTTCTCAGGGCTAAATCTCCGTGAATAATATTACGGGATTCTAAAAATTTCATTCCTTTAGCAATTTGATTAGCCCATTTCAAGAGGCGTCGAGTATTAAAAAGCATGGAATCTCCTTGTCCTATCTTTTCATAAACTCCATCATCCTCGCTGAAAGAGGCCAAACGACGACTTGATCGTAATTTAATAGATCTTGGTAAAGAGTTGGAGGACTTGGAAATTCCAGGGTTGCTTGCATAGTATGTTTTATCTGAGATCAATTCTTGTGTTTTTACATCTAATTCATCAATGTAGCTTGAGCGATTCTCGATAATAAATTCCAACAAACTTCCCTTATGGCAAAATTCAAGGATGATTAGTTCTAGATCTCGATTATAGCCTAAAAGTTTAATTATATTCTCATTATCACTCGCTTTGATTAAAATATCAACTTCATTGTTAAGAATTCGTTTTTTCAATTTTGATAGGTTACTTTCTTGGTTCCGATCTCTTTCTGCAGTTTTAACGGCAACGAATCTATCCATTTCATCTCTTACAAGAAAAACTCTTCCGTAGAATCCTCTTCCAAGTTCTCGTATGAGTGTGGACAAATTCCAATTCCACCTATCGTTAACAAAATTACAAAATGTACGATTTTCGGATTTCCTTCTTCCGCCCTCGTAAAAAACGTCGGTCATTTCAGTAGCAGTAGAGGAACGCGTATCATCATATTCTGGGTCTTGTTTGGCAGTAACAATCGGAGGAGGAACAGGGCTTGGTTTCTTTAGACCTCCCCATGATCCAATTACAAAGCAAGTCATCATGAGTAATAGAACCATAAAGCCACTTCCTGCCAAAAGTGCAAAAATAATTATTGATTCCTTCCTTTCAAATTTATCCATGATCCTAGGTGCTCCCCATGAAAAATCTTCCAATGCCTTTCCAAAACGTCTTGATGAATTGATTCTGGGAGGTTCCTCCACTACTTTTGGACTACACACTTCAAAATCCTCATCTCTACCATCCACACAATCTGATATGCCGTCACATATCCGCGAGGAATCTCTTTCGAGACACAGGGATTTCTCTTCACCACTATTTAGTCCCCTACGATTTGGAATTTTTTGAGAGGGTTCCATATAGCAAAAACAATTGGCACAGTCTGTCATACGAACATCAGAACTGTCTCGCTCAAATGGTGTAAGACATCCTCTATATAAGCGATGAAAGCAATATGCCTCATCCTTTCCATCCGGACAGTTGTCTTCCCCTATAAACAAATTAAAACTTTGAAGTAGAAACCTATTTCTTTTCTTACTGCCCACTCTTACCATTACATAATTGACTGAAAGGAATACAAATAGAGGAGTGATCCTCGGGGCAACGAAGACGTCCCTCTTTTCGAGAACACTCCAACTCTTGACAAAGCTCGGGATTTTCATCCTCTCCACCATTTCTGCAATCTTTCACTCCATTGCATAGATCCTCTTTCTCAACACATTTTTTATCATTGGGACAGGCATAGCCTGAGTTGGGACAAGGGGTGGGGAAATATTCAAATATCCTCAAACTTGTATCAGGATCAATCCAAAGAGAATACACAAAACAAATTTGAAGCAAAATATAAGGAAATCCTCTCGGGAGTAACTTCATTTGGAAATTGATTAATGAGAAGCACACAGTAAATATTGGAGGTCTACTTCCACATCCCAGATCAAATGATTAATATTGAATATACAAGACACCAAATGATAACGTTTTCTTTCTACTACTGAAGAATTCTGTAGAAGAAAAGATTTTTGTATGAATCATGCAGTATTTTTCATATTACAAGAAGAATAGAAGGATTGCACGTCCGACACTCTAGATCGCACGCCCACGATCCTATTTTCTACATGGGATTTTATGACACTCATGCGCAGACAATATTACAAAATACTTTAAATACTCAATACAGGCTTAATTTTCTACATTATTTTTGTGGGCCCCTCTCGTCATTATGAACTTTAGTTCTTTCAAAACCATTGAATCAAGCTCATCAGCTCATTTTTCTTTTTCTTCAGACATTACCGCCTTTTCATTCAAATTTAGTTACGTCATCATTATTTTGTTGACTATATTATATTATTATTATTTATTCAATATCAATTTATAACCTTTCCACCCCCCCCCCTAATTTGACCTCATATCTAATATTGCAATATTTATAACGAAAACAACGTCAATGAAGCGTAGAGGCTTACTCCAATTAATAAAGCGTCGACTGGCTCTTAGGAACATGAATAATATAATTTTTTATTCTGTACTTTCCCCAAAAGGGAGGTAGATATAAGACAAGACTTTAAAAAAATACGCATTTTTTTAAGGAAATGATTACATAAGTCTGCATTTACGAATAATTTCATCTATTGCATAATTAGTCTAAATGTTTGAGGCGAAAATAATTTTTAATTGGGGAAAAAACCATATCATGAGAGGTTGCGCGAAGTAGTATGTATTAAGTTCCGTTAGTACACACCCATTAATAATTTCCTGACTCATTTTACATCTGGGCTTATATTCATTCACAAACAGGACCTTGCGAGTTAGTATTTGACAGTTGTTGTGTGTGCCTCTTTTATATAATATATATATTATTGATGTTAGAAAGTTCTCTGTTCGTATGCTCTGAGTCTTTGTTCCCCCTCTTATAATTGTCAGAGAAATACATTGTCAAGAGATGTAGTTCTATTTTAGAATTTACTCAACTGAGAGCAATGTACTGTGTTTGACATCAAAGCTCTGTGCATAACTGCGTCATGAATTGCAGGGAAAATACCAAGAGCCAATTTTATTTACATATAATATCATTATTTGGAATCGGACATTCAAAAGATAATTATAATAATTCACTTAATGAAAGCATTTCTTAATACTTTAAAGTCATACCTTATAGTAGCTGACTTTTATAGTAGGACAAAATACATTTGGAAAGCATCCCATACTATTTTAAATTAATCTCATTGCATGTAAAGTAAGCAGAAGAAACAGTGACAGGGTTTTTTAAAAGATATAAGCGAGTAGTATAATAATATCCACCTTCAATCATAATATATAATGCCGTGCTTTTTGTGCAATTCTCCAGAGTCCCCTCTGGTTTGCCCCCATTGTGCATCATCATCATCGTCCGTGGAGGCATGTTCCAATGATCACTTAAAGGTTCATTATTCTCCAAAGTCCATAAAGAAGGGTAAAGAGACGGAGTCATGCTCTTCCTTCAAGATAGGAACGAAGCCACATATTGGGAATGTCATGCTTGCATCAAAAGACATACGTGCCGGGGATGTTGTATTTATTGAGAGGCCTGCTGTATGGGGTCCCGATAGTAAAAGTCGTCCTGTGTGTCTAAATTGTTTGGAGAATAAATCATCTAATCAATTAGAAGCGGAAAGATATTTCTGCTCCAAGTGCGGTTTTCCGGTCTGCAACGAGGAATGTGAGTGAGCTTTTTTTTTTGTTTTTTGTGCCTTTCTACTACTTATAAATAAAATACGTACATTTTATACTTTTTTTCGCTATATCTTACAATTAATAAAACAAAGTATTACATAATGTATTTAATGGAAGAGTTATAATAACTAAGGGGAAATGTAAAAAGTACTTTAATACGATGCACGTACTTGTCACTAGTGTTGTGTCAGTCCTTATTTATTCGGCCCAGTCCAGTCCAGGCTTAAACTCATTCCTATATGTCCTTTGGACTGCTCCTTAAGATCGATGATCCTTCGGACTGTCAGTACATGAACTGATCAAAAAAGAAGAAATACATTTGGGAGACCTCATCAAGGACTGAAATTTATAAGTTTTAGGAGTTATAACTGAACTGGAACGGACTGAGACTGAACTGGACTGGACTGTAGTCTTCAGTCCTAAATAGGGGAGGACAGATGCATGTCCTCTTTCCCTCCAGATTTTATTTAATCCCAAATATACCCACTTTGTAGAGTAACTATAATTCTAGAACGCTAAAAAACCCTCCTCAGATCAGTTTAAATATCTTATCTGCGCCCCTATACTCAATAGAGCAAAATTTATCAAACTTTATCGGTCACGTAACTTTCTTTGGTTCAAAAATTTCCTGGGGAACTCCAGATTCTAATAACTGTATATGTTTATGAAATAAAAATAGCTCAAAAATAAAATCTGCGGAACTTATTTATAGAGCGTTTTCAAGTGATGTCATTATTCTGGAAGATATACAAAACCTTGTTCCTATCTTTATAATAGTTTAGGTTTTTTTCTTCATTTTTAAAGTAATTAGATATATGCGTAAGAGACCAACTTCAATTTTGCTATATTTTAATTCAATACAAATTGGGACCTTGGGATGAAAAAAAACAAACATATTTGGATTACAAGATATTTTTTTTATTTTTTTTAATATTATTTCTAACTTTTTATCATTTACAAAAATTATAATTTTCCAAATTTTCCCACCCCCATCTCGTACGTCTATGAATATAAGTCTAAAACTCCTCTAAATTGTGTTTTTTAACTTCTGAATTTTATCATTAAAACTGACCCAAAGTTGTTTTTAATATTAGAGATTATATAGAGTATTTTAATTGACGTCATGAATTGCATTATAATTAAATAATCATATTGGCCGTTCAAAGTTGATATTTTTACTACTTAAAATAAATAAATTTCCATTAAATCTTGATAAAAGTGGATCAAATGGCTTTAATAGTAAAAAAAAAAAAAGATTTAACATCTGCTATTCAAATGATAAACACTGATATTTGAATTAAATCAAAGTAATACGTACTATAAATGGGTAGATTTTGACAAAAAAAAAAGAAATCTCCATTAGAGACGAGAAAAATATAGTATTTTTTCCATTGTAATAGTTAATTTTTACTGCATTTTTGAAATAAGATTGTTTAACGATATAATAATATATTTTTAATGGATATTAAGATCAGATACAAAATAAGACTAATGGTATAACATTTTTATAGACTGCAAGGTTTAAGTCCTTTTATTTGTTGGCATTATTTTGTCATCCAAAAGGAACTCTTACGAAGACTTAGGCAAGGGGACAAATAGGGTGAGTTCTCTTGGCAAATGAATGTTTAAATAAATGAGATAGATTCCAAAGTATAAAGTTTCAGTTAAACGAGAGCTTTATTATATATATATATATATCTATATCTTGATATGTTCAAATAGAGTAAGAATTGCATTATATACTAAACACCACCCTCCTTTTGGACCTTCCTCAAAAACATTATTCTCAAAATGAGTATAAACAAATAGAACCACAAATAAAGCCCACAAAATAGTAAATAAAACTCCTCCATGACCTTTCAAATAGACATTATAATTTTAAACCAATCACCGACGAGAAAGAAAACACTTACCTTCTACTCAGTGTCCACTCTTTCTCTTGGAGTCCTTTAGTTCGCTAGTTTCCTTAATATTAATGAAAAAAAAGGTTTTCATTCTTATAAAACTTGTTTGATTAGGCCCCAAAAATGACTGACATCAGGTGAAAATGCTCTATACAAAGTATGTACGCAAATTAGCGTTGGATCGGTCCTAGGACTGTATGCCTAATAGTTATAGAACTCCTACCCTGTCCTTTTTACCCCTAAGTATTTCACTCCCTCCCCAGTATTTTAAATAAATAGCAACCTAACATTCAGTCTTTTAAATCAAAGATGGGCAACTTCCATAATAAGTCACCACGCATTTCAAATAACTGGATATGATAGACGCTACAAATGATTCCAAATTAGAACACATATTATATTTTTTTTTTTTCTATGTGTATTGCACCAAGTTACAACTATTTTCTGCATATAAATGTATTTTACATGTCTTTAATAAGCAACAAAGGTACTCTTCTTCCCATTTTGGTTAAAAAGTCTGTTTTTCTCGGTCAATTTTTCTCTTTTTGCACTCAAAGTAGCACATTTTGACATGGAAGATGAAGGAAGTCCGGTTGATCAAGAGCCGCAAATTAATTATTGAACCTTCTCAAGAATAAGCGTCGTACTGTAAACTTCTTTAGCTGACAAGAAGGAGAAGGTCCCCATGTTATACACAAGTAAGGTTCTGGTCTCAGTCATGACGTTAGGGGTAATCGGGTCGAATGGGATGTTGCCGATCTTCTTCAACCAAAAAAAGTGGGTCAGCGCTGAAAAGTACTGCAAGAAGCAGAAGGACAAAGTCATCGCGTGGATGAAATCCAACGATGGGGACAACGGATTCACCTTTCAGCAGGACTCAGCCCCACTCACAAGGACAAGAAGACTTTCTACTTGCTCAAGGAGGAAAACGTCGACTTCTGGTGCCCGCAGACTTGGTCTCTAACTCTCCCGATTTGAACCCTATGGACTATTTCTTTAGGGATAGTTATAGAGGCAAACCTGTTCGAGGCGCACATGAAGTTTGGCAGACTGAAAGAAATCGATCGTGAAGTACAAGGCCAAGGTTAATCCAGCACACGTCGTCTAACCCTGCTCCTTCTTCCGGACCCTCCTCGTCCAGGTCATCACCGCCAACGGCTGATACATTGAATAACCCTTTCTCCATTGATGGATGAACAAATTTTGTACAAAAAAAATTATGTATAATTAAAATATCAGGAGTTATAGCACATTAAAAAATGTCCTAATTTATCTACACCTCCATTTATATGAAGTAAACCTTATTTATATAAATGATTATAAAACGGTATTGATAATTTTTGGAGCTAAGCCCCGTCCCTCTCCCAAAGGATTCAGGGTAGCAATGTACCTGGTTAGTAGTATAGACTTATTTTTAAACTCAATCCATTTTGCGTTTTAAATAAATTGCATTCAAATCCACTAAACTAGTTAAAATAACGAGGGAAATGAAATTGAATATGTTTGAGAGCCTAATTTGATAAGATAAGCTAATTAATTATAGATTTGTGATTTAAAAATCGAAAATTTAACATAGAACCTTTTCGAAACCATAAATTGTTAGGACTTTTTCCGATCATACTTGAAAATTCAAGCCAAAGCTTTTTATCCATAATTACCAACCAATTGGTCGGGGGATCTCTTTGGTTCGAATTCATAGATCTGCGGAAAAAAAAAACATAGTCATTTTCCTAAAGGATTAACAATTCCATTCCATTCAATTAGTATTCCTGAGAAGAGGAAAATATTAGATGAACGGAGAGTGGCTCGTGAAAAGAGGTTGGTAATAATTAATACATTAATAGGAGGAATCACCAAACCTATCGACAAAGCCTTCAAACATGAATTATTTATTACGTATTCTTGATTACAATCCCTAAAATATGTTCCTGATCAAAGAAAAAATCGAGTGTGAACCCATCGACTGAAAGTCCCGGCCTTAACAAAGGAAATAAGTTTGTTTTTGTTCAAACTTGTTTGTTTTTTTTTAAATTATCATAATTTTTTATTTATTTATTCCCTTTACTTAGCGTAGTCCCCATAACACTTTCCAGACCATCAAGAATTAGTCGATAATTAAAATAACTCACAAACTAAAGAACAGATTGCCATAAAATTTTGACAGGTGCCCTTTGAAGTTTGTTACTAACTGAAAATGAGGTGAATTTAAAATAAAAAAAAGCGTCATCTATGTGTGAAACCCAGGACTTTTTAGTCCATGTGTTATATATGTTTTTAAAAAAATCCAAAAATTACTTTTTATTAGAAAAATTACATTAAAAAAAAAAATTCAAAAATCCATGACTATTCACAAAAAACTAATTTTTTTGGATATAATTTCTAAATTCCATAGCTAGTCTCAGAAAAATAAATTTTCTGAAAAAAATTTCAAAAATCCATATCTATTCTCCAAGAAGTTCAAAAATCCACTGTTGTTTACAAAAAAATAATTTTTTTTGAAAAAATAAATTGAATTTCAAATATTACATTTTTTAGAAAAAACTAAAAATTCTTGAACTTTTTTGAGAGGGAGCTACAGCTTAATTAAGCCAATGATATGACTAATCAATAATTTAAAGGTATTGAAATTCGTCACAATATAAATATATTTTATATTTAATGTTATCGATTAGTATTCATTATTTATTTAGTCATATAATCGACTTAATGATGTTACATAGTGTTCTAGACGTTTATTGATTGAACTCAAATTAGCTCTTATCAACCTGGGAAACATTTTCTATTACTTATTCTTGAAGAATAGTCAAACAGTTGGGAATAAGTAGGGCCATAGATACGGGAGGATGTTGGATGGGGGATGGCGAGTATGAACATGGATATTTCAGTCGGAAAAATGAGATGTCAGAAATGTCAGTTGGAAAATTTGATGTTTGACATGCATTGGTTACCTAAAAATATGTATTTTCTAAAAAAAAAAAAAAGGGTCATTTATTCCTTTCTAAGAAAGCTGGAACTATTTTCTTTAAAAAAAAAAAAATAGGGAGCGTCACTATTCCTATGGACTAACTACCAGCTGATTTTGGACTCTTTTTCGTTTTTTGTTGTTGTAGGATTGGTCTTAGGACTGATTCCCTAATCTTTTTTACCATACAACGGTCCTATGGACTGCTATGTCGGTCCTTCAGTCTTAGCTTTTTTTTTTTCTTCACTCATAGCTAGGTTTGAATAAGATAAAAAAGAAGACAATAATTAATGATAGCTAGAACGTATAATAATATGTTCGAGAGACATACCTCTTGATTTAAACTTATGGTATTTTGTCTCTTTTATGAAAGGGCTTATGTTGAACAGCTAAAAGGAAATAGTGTGGCTCAAACTGTGCGAGCTCCCATGGGAATGGTATTGGGAGAGGAGTGAAGGGAGGGGGTGCAGGGCACCGTGTTTTGATAGTTTAATATATGTATATATATGGACATGGAGTTGAATAGATAACGTCTTTGTATAATTTATGAACAGGAGAAAGAAGCTACAAGCTATCATGGTCATGGATGGTTACATTAAATATAGTGGATGTGATGCCGAGATTCGATAAATCAGAAGTCGTCAACGTCTGGATTCTACAGGCAGAGCTGGACAAGTATCTTCTAAAGATAGAAGACATGACAGGAGTGGTTCAGTTGTTTCTGGATGGAAGAGCATTTTCATTATAAGATCAACTGACTGAGAATGAGAAAGAGATGCTTTAGAAATATTTAATTAACTCAAGAGTGCTTTCTCGCTCAACTCGTTTTCCGCCTACGATACAATTAGAGCTAGAAGATGTAGTCTGGGAGAGTTTATTGAGGTCTTCCTAGCAGAGAAGAAGAACCCAATGGGTTTGTCAGACACGTCCAAACTGGTATTTCTTGCTTTTATTTCGGGACTTCCCCCGATGTAAGTACGAGGATGAAGTCGATACCTGGGTTCCTAAACATGGGCCAATACCATCTGACAGAGATGGTAAGGGCCTTAACGAGCGTAATACGATGCTAGAGTTACGAGGAACAGACTACAGAGATCGGCATAGTAGCGAGGGCATAAATTTTGACATGATTTGAGTTTGGTGGCCCTCATCTGCGCAAAGAATGGCCTTCGAGGAGAAGATGCTTCGTATGTGGTGAAGGAGGGCACATGGCGCCAAGTTTTTGGAAGTCTGAAAGGAACAACGTAGCGTAGCGAAACGAAATGAGGACATTGTCCGCGCCAGCGACATCCTAAATGGTGAGCAAGGCTCTCTAATCCTAGAACTATAATTGAAAGCTGTGGGTAGGATGGTCTAGAGCCTCATCGATACGGGGTGCACCAAAACCATAACAGGGCAAGTGTCGTTGAAAAGATGTCCTTTCTATCAAAAAAGAAGAGAATGACAATAGGTTGTACCCTTATAGAATGTGTGGGGTGGGAACATAATATAAAAATAGAGATAGATGGAAGGACGTATAAGATGTATAGAGTATGAGAGGCTGGTGAACGGAGTCGACGTTGTGGGAGGATTCAAGGGACCAAAGTTCGGAGCATACTCACGAATCTTATTTAATTTAAGAATAAATGATTCGTGAATTGAATTAGAGTCAGAATATTCTTCCAAATCCAGCATTAATATTTTAAAAGGCTGAATTTAAGTTATATTTAAATTAAAAAATTGGATTAAAGAATTAATATACTTGATAAAATGATCTATTTAAAAATACTTTATTAAACTATTGACATCTCTAAATTGATATATTTATGATAATAAATTATTGCAATAAACATTTTAAAAAATACAATATTTGAAGTATACCTAACTATAACAATTTGAATGTTTTAGTCAACTATGTTTCTTTTTTTTTTGATGGCGTCAATTACTTCTTCACATCATCACTATATATATTTCAGCTCTATGATAATCACATCATTTCAGCTGTTGTATTTGCCATAATAGACCCATAAGGACCGGTCCTAGGACTGACAAATTTTATAAGACCCGGAATGATAGGACTGCTGTGTCATTTTAGTTTTTTAGACCGATCCAACGCTCGTTGAGAGGGATTTTTATTTATAAATAAATATCAAATTTTATTAAGGAACATATTTTGATATTTATGATGACTTTTGAGTTAATGGAGCTAAGCTCCATTAAATAAAGATCCTTATATATATTGTTCATATTTTTTTTATTTCAATAAATATATATTGATTGATTATTTGATGGAAAGACCAGAAGATTAACAGAATATCTGTTGTTATTTATCTCAAAAGTTTTTGAGTTAACTCTACTATAACGTCAATTTCGATTGATGCCCCTCTCTAATATGATGTAGATATTATAATATACTTACTTATTGGACACCCTATTTGATATGAAATCAATCAAATAGTTTTATGATTACTAAGCACATATCCCCGTGCCAAGATGAAGTCGGTATTTAAAAATATCGAACTAATGAGAGTGACTTTATAAAGAAACAATAATTAACATTATCCATCCATGTTCGTCCTAGATAAGGAAATATCTCTGTTTAAGCCAAATCAGTGTCTCAGGATAGCACGCACATTTTATTGTCTTGTAGGCATACATAACTGATGAATATATATAAGGGGATCCACTGAAAACAATAATCATATTATATGTACTTGCTGGTGATTCCATAACCAATAAGATGACAATTATATGTTTAAGTTCTCTAATTATGCTTCTTTGGAATATTTCCAAAGTATCAGGGATTTTTGTCGGTGCAGTGCCTCTAACAGGAGCTACAGTTATCTCTGCTAACTCTGGATTGGGACTCCTCGGACTTGCTGGTGCTAAAATAGTTGGAGGAACAACCGGGTTGGTCATTGGTGCCGTGGCTGCTCGTGCTGTGAGAGGATTACGGCAAAATCGACTCTTTCGTGGTAAAAGATATGCAATTAATCAATCTCTTATTAATGAGGAGGAATGTTTCAAACTGTTGATTTGCTCTCTTGGCGCCTTACCTCAGGAACTTTTATCAAAAGAGCATAAAGCTCTCATGAGTTTGTTCGATGTGAAAGAATCTTTACTTGACTATGATCCGCAGTCAGTAAAGACGCCTTTTAATCAAGCAGTTTATATCGGAGTTCAGAGTCGAGGACGAGCTGAGAATAACAGAATTTGTAAAGAGATTTACTCCAAATGTGGTGGAGTCATTGATATTCAATCACTTATCATAAACCCTGATCGCATCTAAATTATTTTATCGTTATAATTGATTAATTTGTATTTTATTTATGTACGTGAAATATACTTTGTAAATTAAAATAGGAAGATACTTAAAGTATGTCTCTTCAAATCTTTATAGGTGAAAATGGGATGTATCATGTTCAAGAATGTGATGCATTAGTTGAGAGTAAAGGTTCATCCATTCAGTTCCCTATGAACAAAAACTGTTTTGAGTACTCAGCTATTTTTCCACTTAGGATATTAAAATTAAAAAGTAAGGAGCCCGAGGTTTGGAGTCGTGTTAATCTATTGATGGATCATGTTGATGATTTGGAGAAGGATATGAAGAGTCTCTATGAGGTAGGATTATGAATTACAAATTCAAAGAGTTAATTAACTTTCATTTCAGAAAACAGTAGATTTCATCCTCGATTCGTGTAAATTGACTAAATACACACGAAGTGATATTTTAAGGGCTTTAGGCATTTTTAGAACAAATGGTGTCAATCAAGGCTTTTCACAGGGGTTCGGCCTGTATCCCACATTCTCTTTTATATCACATAGGTAATATGCAACCAAATATTCAAATCTAAGCTTTTCATTCTGTATTTATTCCCGTTCCCCTTCCTCAATTATAGTTGTTCACCTAATGCAAGGTTTCAAATATTCGAAAACCATTCTCTGGTACTCAGAGCTATTCAAAATATTCCGAAAGGTGAAGAAATAACCATTTCTTATCTCCCCATTTATCAAGCTACTTTTCGTAGAAGAATTAAAATTAAAAATAACTGGCTTTTTGATTGCTATTGCGAACGATGTAAGGATCCGTCAGAGTTTGGATCGAATCTTAGTGCGGTCAGTTGCAAGGAATGTATAACAGGCATCCTCTTACCCAAAATATCTACTGGTAATATAGTCTAAAGATCGTAATTTTCGGAATATAAGCCATGTTACCCTAGTATATGTAAGAATCCATGTACAAATGAGCCGCATCATTATTTAGTCTGTATACTTTATTGCATAACTTATATTCCTGAAATAACGATAATTAATTGAATGATAATTATATATGTACCTATTCTTTTTCATACATGTAGACATGAAGAGTGAATGGAAATGCTCAGAGTGTAAATATGAAGTCAGTTTTTCTTCACTATCCAATGTTATGCTCGTATTTGAACAAAATATGGAACTATTCCTGGATCATGATCCTTTAGAAATTCAATTTAAAATTGATTCTTGGACACAAACCCTTAATCCGAATAATTATCTGATTTTTCTGCTCAAACGCCGTCTTTTGGATGTACTTTGTACTAATGACAATTTTGAAACCCGGGAAGATTTGGAAAAAGTCCTACTTTTAGCGAGGGATATTTTGAAAATAGTTGACTTAATTGAGCCAGGACTCTCCACAACAAGAGGGCGTATTTTAAAACAGATACATAAGCCCTCTCTGAAACTTGCAAAAAATGATTTAATGGATGGTAAAATCAATTCTCAAGAATTTTTGCTCATAACTAAGGACATTATTAAGAACATGAAAACTGCTGTTAGATGTCTTGAAGAATTTAATTTGGAAGAATCCAATAAAATTTATGATAGAAAGTTAGTAAAACAATCTCAAATGTGAATCAAAATCTTCAGTCTGTTAAATGAATAATATATCATTTACATACTCCAAAAATCATAATCAAATATCCTAATATTTAATTACGTACTTTGTAGTTGAAATAAAATGTATTTTTTAGACTCCCATAGCAGTGGTTCCCAACCAGGATTATTAAAAATCTTAAACCATTAAGAATTTGGCTGAGCATATTTTATACGCAGCAAGATATTAAGTTACAAGGTTCCAGAGTGATGAAAAGATTGGGAATTGCTGGCATAGTATAGACAATTCTCAGAGGAAGAAATAATTTATGTATTTTACTCATGATTGTGTTGATTCCTGTCATTGACCTGTGGTGATTAAAATGTGTACAAACTTTCGACTTAACGAGTTGAGTTATAATTTTTGTTATTACAAAGCTAAACATTATTTATTCATTTATTTAGCTGGGGATTAGTAAGGGAAGAAGAGATTAGAAAGATGGGGGGTGATCCCGGAGTGGATTTAGTGACCTTAATTATTATCGTAGTTATGGTGTGTGTTGCCACATTTTCATGCACCATTTTCGGCCGATTCTGTTTTGATAAATATTGTCGGAGTCAAAGAATAAGAGGGAAAGTTTGCCCTCATGGAGGGGCTCCTGATTTACCTTGCGGGATTTGTGCTCGGTTAGCGGTGGATCTGGAATATTTTCCTTCGTGGAGACCCTATCATCCCTCCATGTATCCTAACGTTGCACCTTCTAATTTGAATTATGCTGCTTTGCTAGCTGCCGAAAGGCATAATACCTATGTAGGCTCCTTGATAAATACCTTGTCTTTAAACCATTTTTGTAAAAAAAATTAGTTACAGACGATAGGACACCACAACATACAAAATGGATCTCCTGGACCAACAGATTTAATGGAGTCGCAGAAAGAACTCCCAGGTCCGAATAATAACTCCTCCCCTTCTGTACCTTTGCCCATGAATGAAGAGTCTGGTACTTTTAAACGCCTCGGAATTAGACAATCCTTTAGTGGACGAAAGGATTTAAGTGGAATTGCAAGACAACTGGAGAACAAAAATTTAAGTCCAATTCAACAAACGCCACCAGATTCTCAATTTCGTAAGTCATCCATATCGTTTTTTATACATAGCAGAGTTTACCAACCAACGGAGTTAGCTCTCTGATTCGATATCCACGAGATGTATAATGCACAATGTACATCATTAATAATTATTATTCAATTTAGACAGTATACATTTATTACAGTCAAAAAAGTACGAAATAGGAAGCTAAAATCCGAGAAAAATTGGATTCTTTCAGACTCCTTTCGAATATGGATTTCCCCAATCTCCACTCCGAAATATTAGTGCAAACTTTTAAGATAAAATTTCATTTGCCGTTATTGTATATTTTTTTTTCTATTCTTAATTTTATTACATTTATTTTTTTCAATCCTTTTTTAACATTTTATTTTTCAAAAAAAGCTCATGACTTGTCCATTGCTGTCTCAAAAAAAAATCCAAATTCTCCATTACAAACAAGTCAGACATCCAGTTTTGGAAGCTTTAGACAACGACGGTCTAATTCCTTTCATCAAACCTCAGTCCAAAATGAAAACAGCAATAATCATAACATTAGTTCAATTACGGCAAAATCTTGTCGTTCCATTCCAATTCCAGGTAGATTTTCATTTATCAATCATTATTCATTGACTATGTTCACATGTATGTATTTGGCACAATTAATTAGGGATTAAAAAAATATTTACTCGACATGTCGGCTCATCTGATCTTACTAAGTCTCCCAGGTCAGAGGAGCCTATGATTAGGCCCTCACCGATTCGTAGACGTATTTATCAGTCGCCAGGAATTAAAACCTCGCCCGCAATGATGAAAAATCATTCTGCAATTTCTGCCAATTCGTCTTTGACTGCTCATACAACCATAGAAATGGAAAGCGAAAAAGAAATCGATGAAGTGGATGTCATTAAACATATTGGAGCTCCTGGAAATACGATCCCTCTTCCATTATCAGTTTGTGATCAGCGGAATATGAATATATCTGTTTCTGAAGAGGAAGAGGTATTTAAGCCGTCTCAATTGACTTCGATCGTAAAGCCGCCAAGACTTTCAGCAGGTGGAAAAATCCGTACATATCGGCATCGGAGTCTAAACGACAGTGGAGGATCTCGATTATTCTATGATAATAATTCTGTTACGACATCAGGGTTTCGCTTGAAGAGAGTTAAGTCATTGGAAGATGACAACTTAGCTCCTGGTCTTCCTCAAAATTATTGTTCTTATTGTGGTCAATGTCTTGTTGAACATTCTAAAAATCGTAATGGAGCTTGTTCTGAAGTCGAAAAGGATATAAATAAATATTCAAAGCCTTCTCTCGAGTTATTTCAGGTGAGTTAAATTGTAATTTAGAATACTCATAAGTTTTAAAATCATACCTAGCCAGCTGAAAACACGGACGAAGGAGAGAAGACTTCAAGCAATTCCCTGGGATCTCCAGGAATAAAAAGCATAATAGATTCTATCAATGCTGCAACCGCTAGAAGTAGTGGCATTAGTATCAAACAAAATAAGAATGATGAGCCACCCTCACCCACTAAGAAACAAAAACAAGGCTATGTTAATGTTCCGTTTTCAGAAGCTGCAAAGTTTTCCCTCGAATTGGAAAAAAGAGGACCTCTTCTCATCAGTGAAACCATGTTTAAAATACCAAAAAACAATACTAATCACACAAATAATAACTCTTCAAAGGCAAAATCTCCAAAAAGAAAATCATATGATGTAGAGAACTCAATCAAAAGTGTCAAATCCCCAATCAGAGCTAATAAAGAGAACAGATTAAGTATTTCGAATGGAGATTATAGTATAAATGTGGATGATTCAAGCATTTCCTTCTGAGTAAAGGATTTTATTTAGAAATCATTGTCCAGCAGTTCTTCATCTCTCTGAACAGCTATGGGCGACTTTTTTGGAATGATTGTTTTGTTAAGTCATTGTCCATGGCTTTTCAATACAATCAAATCAACTCAACTACACTTTTGAATGAGGACAAAATATGTATCTACAGTTTTTAATACAAGTAATCTTTAAGTTTAATTCATGTTCATTCCGTTCCATTCGCCTCTCCATTATTTCTAGCGCGTGTAAGATTGAATTAATTGATTTTGTGTTTTTTTTGTATTGTTGTACGAAAAGAAATCATATTCTTTTGGTACATCAATGCATGAATCTTATTGGAAAGAGTGTCGATTACAAAGTAATATGTGTAGAAATGAACGTTCTTAATATAAATATTTATATGTATAAAAGCTAATATGAGTAATAGGCTAATAACGTTCTTATTTTCTCAAAAATTATTAGGAAATAATTCTTGCTAAAATAATTTTGTAATAAGCTTTAATTGACATTAAGCTTTACATTTTGTTGTATGAATTATAAAAAAATTGTTATCATTTAATAAATTTTATTAAATCTTCTATATATCTTAATATAAAAATATATTTCTTACAAAAATCGTTGTTATATTATTATTTCCGTAGTATAAAAATTTGAGGATCAGATTCAAATTTATCTTCCAATTTGCGTGACGAAATGCCCATTTTTACTCCTATTTCGTCCAAATGTTTTTGCCCGTTGAATTCTTTATAGTAATCCTCTTTTCCTGAGATGTCATGCCCGCCTTCTTCGTCTTTAATAAATACGGGATATTTTTGTATTTTACGAAGGATCCCATTTAAGACGAGGAATTGTAGTAATTTTCTCTCACAAAAGCTTCTTTCTTGAAAAGATGAGAATCTGGAGACAACACTCTCCAGGGAGGAAGATCCCTGAGATAATTGGGCTACAAATTTATATATCATATTAAAAGCAGGAGGATTTTGAGCAGAGGGCAGAGCACAAGCTCGTACACAATCCTTCTGGAAATGTTTATCCTCTCTTAGCTTACGAAATTTAGGAGTTATTCCATAGTTATCCGAATAGGCTAAAATAGGGATCACTTTGGCAAAACCATAGTAGATTAGATTTACGACATCGCATTTGACAAGATGAGACTTGACACCCACAAGCTCAGCAATTCGTGCTATGTGATTAAAACCATCAATATACTTGAGCAGCTGGAAACATTGTTAATCACGTAGTATTTGAATAGAAAAATCCAAAATTCAAACACTTACCTCTCTTGTGGTCAAGTCCCATGCATCACGAGGGTATTTTGTCCAATCCACCAACAAAATAGGAACATCATAATCATGAACGACAGGTGGCTCAGGACTAAGCGAGGTAGGTGTTACTTTTAGGTTTAGCAATTGACTTGGCCCACCCGGAGCTCCAACATTAAGCATGCAACTCCCATGTTCATTGATGTTCTTTAGAATCTTTTTAATGATTTCGTGAATGAGAGGTGTGTTTTCTTCTCTGGAAACAAATTCACACTCCAGCTCCATATTGACAAGGCAATTATGAAGTTTCATAATGGCGGCTTCATATTGTACAGTTCGCGACCAGGAGTGACAAACAAAACACACATTGAATATAAAAATGTTTCTTTTATATTTCTTATCTTCTAAAATAATGGGATAGCCGGATATTTTATAGTTCAAGGCGTTTAGTGTAATTTTTTGCTGGGCCAAATCGGGTTTGGGTATTATGTAATTAGAGACGGAATCAAAGATGTCCCTTGTGAGAGTATCCTGCTCATCAACACTCGCCTGACAGCGAATTCTAGGTCCTAGCAAGTGATGAAATTCAGCGAGGAAAATGGCTCGAATCGGACCTTCTTCCCCACATCCTTCGTAAAGAGAGCTTGAAATGGGTGAATCCATTTATGATGACGGGGTTTGTTGCTGTTGGGGTGTTTGAGCAGGGGATCCTTGAGGCTGTACTTGCTGAGGAGTGGGTTGGGGTACTGAGAGTTGGAGTCTCTGTTGTTTGGCAGCGACTTGATGTGAGCCAAAGGTCTGCTTTTGCGCTTGCACGAGATGAGAAGTTTGATTTCGAGTTCGATCAAGGTCTGATATTCGACTGCGAGCGTGTTCCAGGCGATGCCAGGCCTGAAATAAGAATGAATAAAGAGAGTTATTAACTTATTTTACATAAAGAAGCCTTAAGCTCACGAAAACGTACGGTTTGGAGGATCTTTTGGGCAGGATACGAGGAGCCCTCGTGTGGATGACCCGTAGAGACTTGAGTGAGATACTTGATTTGTTCGGCGAGCTTTGATTCCACGGATTTAATGGAAGAGATGGTGGCTTGACAGAGCGTGTCCACTTGTTTCTGACTTGGGCGATCCTTTGAGATCTCCTGAAGAGCTCCTCCCGAATTCACCAAAATCCCAATGACGTCTTTCTCTATTTCGTCCAATAGCTCGATTCTTTCTCCAGGTGAGGCTCCAATCCCAGTCGAAGAGGAAGTGCTCATCTTTCTGCTAGCTCCCAAAAGCCTATACTACTTTTTATTCTTTTTTGTTGAACAAATAATACAAAACTACAATTTTCATGTTTTGAAAAAGGAAAACACGTCGGCCGGCCACTTTTTAGTGAATTCAGCGCCCCCTAGAGAGCGTTTTCTTCTGACGTCATATATCTGATCCTAAATTGTATTAAAAATATGTTATTAGTAATAACATATTTTTAATATGTAATAACTTATTACATATCGTTATACAATTTGATTTCCATAGTGTAGATAAAAATTAAGTATTACTATGGAAAAAAATTAGATATTTATCTCTAATTATCCTACTTTTCTCGTCCCTAATCGATACAAAAATGTACAAATGTAATCATTTGTTGGAATCTTCAGTACATGTTACTTTGATATAATAATTCAAATATCAATTTTTATAATTTGTATCATGTAGAATCCAACGGAAGTGCTAAATATTTCATTAACTTTCGTAAAGATTGATTGGAAATTCGTTTATTTTATGTACTAAAAATATCAACTTTTAGCACCCAAAATGGCGTCTCATTCATTTATGATGTAATTTATGACGTCATTGAAAACGCTCTATAGCAGTAATATACATTATACAATTGTTTATCAACTCAAATTGTTCCAGAGAATTGTTTTGCAACATCAATTTTTGTAATTGTTACAAGGAGGACCACCACCTTAAAAGCGGGAATATGAGCTAAAAAGTTAAGATTCACTACTTTAAATAATGATTATCCCTTTAATATTTGAAATACTGTTTTTCAACCTTTTCTAGTTAAGGAATTAGCTTTTAAGCTGTTATTTTAGTTAATAAAATACCGAGGCACTTCATCCCTTAAAAAATATGTTTTTAGTTAAAAATCAAACTTTGTAGCTTGAAAAATGACAATATTTTTTTTTTTTTTTTTCAAATCATGATAAAGTGGGTTAAAATTGTATTGTATCATATGTTTGTAACACCACACTAATTCAAAAAACATGGTATTCAAATAATACATAAAAAAAAAATTAAATGCAATGATATCCTTTTTCTTTAAAACTTGAATACATCCATAACACTATCCGACGGTTGGAGGAAATTATGTGACAACATCTTTTATTATAATTGAACAGTGCTAATTTTAAGGGGGGCGTAAGTACCCACTCCCCATTCTATTTAGATTTGGACAATTAAAAGTTGTTAATTACCTAAATACATTTTCAATTTAACTTGTGACTCGTGGCTGTAAAAAGGTTCAACACATTTTTTTCGGCTGGACCCAGCAAATTATGACACCAGCACCACTATGGAAATAAAATGTAGTATATTGCTATTGATTAAATTATTACAGTATACATATTTCAGATAACAAGACTACTCAGTTGGTGGTCCGAATTCGGACTTTTTGATTGTTGTAGTTGGACCCTAGAAGGAAGAATTATAGTTAACTACCACTAAGGTCCTGGTAATAGATTTCCAGACCTATGCATACTCGTACAATAGAACTTGTCTAAAGCGGCGTGAATATGGTGGTGTTTACTTATATTCATGGGTAAACAAAGTGACAGAGAATGGCGCTGTCTTCTGGAAAATAAGACAACTCCCCTTATTAAATAAAAAATATCCTGTATGTATGTTTGTCATATAGGTGGCGCTGACAAAATTATTTTGAATATTCGCTATTTTTAAAACAAGCTACAGACTGGGATATATATTTTTTTTACTTTGCTCGTGCCTTATTGGACCTTCCCTCATAATAGTTGAACACTCCTGTTCTTAGGGCTAGTTTTAGAAAAAAAAGGAAAGCTTGCACAGTGCAAATGTATCTTTAAGCCAGGCCTTGTTTACAACAAAACCGGGCCAGCCGGTCCTAGCATTCATTAAGGAATAAAATTGCTGTGATGTGAAATAATATAATATTATTAATTATAAATATATTATTTTTCAAAGAAATTAGTATAATAAAAAAGCGTAATCATATCCCAAATTAATAATAATTCGTTGGTTTCCATAGTAGTATTGTAATTACATTATTTAAGCTATACAAAATATAGGCTTCTTTGTAATATTGTTGATTCGTCTCCACTGCTTCAAAATAACAGTCCACAGAAATGTATGAGTGACAACAAGGAAAAGAGGTACAAGAACGAGAAGCATCGTACTCAATGCAACATCATGTTTCACCTGCTGCCTGATCCAAAGAGTATTGAACATCCATCCAAATAGATGAGCACAGCATAAAATGATGAAGACATAAAACACAAGCCAAATGAGTAAAAGTGTGGGCTTCCGCTTCCAAAGTCCAATTATAAGAAGCAAATTGACAACAAAACTTATAGACGATCCCAACATTTGTACCAAAATCCCACTGATACTAGCACCAAGTGATCTACAAAGTGTCCAGAATAGAAGGGAAGTACAAATGCGTAGTGAGTACTTATCGGGTAGCTCCGGATCAGATATTCGATTAACTAACAGAACAATGCATATTTGTATGCCAAAAAAGTCCAATATTAAAAATGCACTTCCAATTATTAAAGCCACGTTGTTCGTATCACAAATTTTATCAAATACATATTTTAACTTTTCTTTGTAGGTGGAGTCTGTAAATTCTTCGGCGTCAACGAAGGAGGACAAATCGTAGTCGTTTCTTCTTCTGGATGAAGGGAAAAAGTTATCTTCCCTCCGGGATAGAGCCATATTTTTATAAAGGTCTCAAGATTATTTGATAAACGAATTTTATTTTTTCCAATTACGTGTGCTTTTACTATTAGAAACCTTTGAAAGTAGCCTTGTATGTAAATATTATTTCCTTGAAAGTATAAACGACGAGGAAAACAAGGGTGGGTAAAATATATGCTAATTAATCACTGATAAAACTTACCAGAGACTCTTATAATATATTTTACTTAATATTCCACACCAACACACAACTTGTGCCTAGAAAGCTAGTACTTCAGTCTGGAAAGCAATGACGTTAACTTAATACTATTAGATGTCACCTGTGAACATCATGTGTACATATAAATAGTTATATATGTGTGTATATATCTTTGACTAAGTGTGTTGCCTATTGAATTCAAATTCTAAATAAGTCCAATCTACATACATACAAACAAAAACGCTCGTATAAGAACAAAAAAATCTCGGTTTATTGTACACAATCTATCACATATTTCATAATATTGATGAACAGTTCTTATTTTAACTACAATAGTTGTATCTCAATACTGTATCTATGTCCTATTCTTATTTGTGTAATTTGAGAATGAATAAATAAATACTATTATTGCTGGAGTTCCATTAAAGGATGTTATTTCTCATGATGTCATCATCATTCTATCATGAAAATTTGACATTTTGCTATAGAAAAACCTGATATAATTGAATTACAGTCTGGATCTACACCAGTAGGTCATAACAAGGCGGAAGAGGATAATTTAATATCTTTTAACTACACATACATTTGAGTTTTGATCAGTGATGCTGGATGTGTAAAATAATTCCTACCGGGATTTAAAAATAAAAGAAACTGAGAATCAACCTGGTAATTCCGACAATTTGAAGAATGTTTGGGAGGGGGAGAGCAGCTTAGCTGTCATGAGGTTTTATTAAATCAGCTGCAAGCAATCGTGAGAGGAAGGAAATAAACACAAATCCTTCTTCGTATATAATATAGGAAGAGTATATAGACTGGAATTACTTCGATATCGATCCTCACTTCTATTCGAAGTCCAATAATGGCTTACACTTATAGCTACCGAGCAAACCTTCATTGTTTTTCTTCGTCTCTCATGAGCACACGCACTAGCTAACTTATTAGTTATTACAAAAGAAAGGATCTGTGTGAAAATCAAGTAGTGTGATTAGAAAAGGAAACATGGTTGATACGTGAGCTCTTTCTTCTTTCGTTTTTTTTTTTTCATTATTTAATAAGTCGTGAGAGTGTTAACATCTCCCTCTAAAAGAAGAATTCTCGCCTATCTTTGGTCTAAATTTATTTTTAAATGCATGATAAAATAAGTGTATAGGATTTTAAATCTAATTTAAATGTAGAAGGTTCTCCTCTTTATAGCAATAATTCATTTTCTCCCTCAAAAATCATATAACAGACAGCTGATATTAACAATTGTCTTCTCCTCGCACTCTTACAAAAAGCCCATCTGCACTTATTACTTAGATGTTCTGTCTTCAAGAATTAAATAATAATGATAACAGCTTTGGAAACTAAAAAACCCTGATCAGATTGCCAAATAGAAAAAACCGCTCACGCTTTCTAGAACCTATTTTATACTTTTACACTTTTGTGGGATCAACTTTTGCCCCCTCCTCCCGTAGTGACATCCAAGAGTTATGTAAAAATATGACCTGCCGCCATGTAAAAATAAAAGAAACTGAAAAATGATGTGGTAACTCTGTCATTTTGAAGAATGTTTGGAGGAAGTCAGCGACGTTGTCATGAAGTTTAATTAAATTAGCTAGAAGCAGGTACTAGAAATCTTGGAAATAAACACAAATCTAGCAAAGACATATGCAGGAACTACTCCGATGTTCATCCTCAATTATAATCTGAGTCCTAAACTTACACATGTAACTTTTTCCCGTTTAGAGATTAGAAAAGAAAAAATGGTTGGTGCGCATGCGATTTTTTTAATTTTTGTTTATTCTTAAATAGATCGTTGTAGTATCGACATCTATTTTTAAACGGAAAATTCCAGCTTATCTTTGACGTATAAAAAATTGATATGTCTATGTAGTATATATGGTGTACATTTAAATATTACTATAATATTTTCCTGGCACTTCTCCTATTTATAGCTGTCATTCATTTATCCCAAAAAAAAAAAAAAAAAAAATAATAATAATAATATTCATATAACAGGCAGCTGATGTTATACGGTTCTTAATTCAGTAATACTATAATTCTCACTTCCACTCTCTCCATAAACCCACCCCATGAGAACCCTCACACATGATTACTTTATACTCTAATGTTCTTACTTCAAGATTGAAAAAATAATGATAATTGTTTTAAGAATAAAAAATCACTTTCCAGATTGGCAACTAGAAAATTTTTTCCCACACATTAAGGTAATATTTTATACAGCTCTAATTACAGCTACTTGCGTTAAATGGATATGGGAAGGAATTACAGTTAAATATATTTTAATAAGTTAACACAGTGTTAAGTTTTAACTTAACAACAAATTTTACACGGTATTTTGTTACCAGCTGTCGTTTTTTCTATTTCTTTCTCTCTTATTAGTGTTCTGGACAACGTTGATTGGTGGAATTAGATGGAGCTTTTGTTAAGGTGCTGCGAACAATATACAGTAAGAATTATTTTTTTTAAATTCCATAGTTGGGAAGAGTTGGCTAACTGATACTATTTGATTTTGGGTTTTGTTGTTTGTTTATTATTCGAAGGAAGGTTGCGAGGTACATAGGAGTTAAGACGGGTTCAATTGATGGAAAAGTCTTTGGATATTTCAACTATATCCTGAAATTTATCATACCTAGTGCTGATACTCGGCTCTGGACCAAATATTTTTATTGGTTCAGTCTTAAGTTATTTTTTCTAGATCATTATTCTTCGGTCTCACTTTATGGACCAACTTTTTTTAGTCTCACATTATGGAACAATTTTTCCCTGGTCCAATAAATTATGAGATACTTTTTTTTTTTTTTTTCAAGATCAATCGTCATTGATGTTTTTATTATATTAAACAAAGATCTTACATAGATTATAAATATCTGGATAACATGAAAATCAAAAAAGTACAGAATAATATGTTCTAGAACAAGTACTGTACAAAGAATCTATCCATCCATATGTGACAATATGAAATTTATAAAAATTAGAAATTTAGATATGCTTTTTAATTTGAAAATTGCTAAGACCTACGATCATTCTTAATCAATAAAACCGGATTAAGGGGACTTGTGTGTTCTCCAAGAGTTAGAAATAGAGGAAGATAAAGGGAATCGAAGGAATTTTCTTTTAACTTGATCATTCATCTCTAGAGATGCTCGAATTCGGAGATCCGTATTCCAGGAGGGACGACGAGTTGAAAGTTTCAACCAGCTATTTCTTTTTAAATTTCGTATGACGTCATTGTACCATATTCACAATTTGAAAACATACATAAGGTCATTGTACTGTGTTCACAATTTGAAAAAACATATGACGTCATAAACAATTTATATTAAAAATCGGTCTTTACCAAATTTTAAAGGAAACCGATTTTTTAAGGACCAAACTGGACCTAATTGTTCCTCTACATCAATCTAGACCGATTTGTTTTCTTTTGACTGATTTTTTCTTAGGGCCGATCTAGACCAAATTTTTCTATGAGATCGGTTTAGACCGAACTTTTTTAAAGGCCCGATTTAGTTCAGACCAATAAAAATCATAAGGGTATCAGAAAAGTCTAGGATTTCCATTCCGAAAACCAACACTAGTTTGAGTACGCTTGAATCAATGTTTTTTCGATTCGACTTAAATTTTAGTCTAAAAATATCAATTTACAATATGAGGGAGGGAAAAGTCAACTCAATCTACAGAACGTCCGCAGGGGAGGGGTTGTAGCCCCCCACAAAAAAAAGGAATTTTTATTTCTTATTAGAAATTATTTTCGTCATTCGGGTAAATTATGCAGCAGGGCAAAAAATTTATAATTTTTGGAATAAATATATCTATTTAATATTAAAAATTTAATTTTTTTTTGTGAATTTTTTGAATTATTTTCGGAAAAAAGTTTATATTTGAAATTTTATTTTTTGTGAATAACTGTGGTGGATTTTTGAATTTTTTTTCAAAAATATTAGAAATTTTATTTTTGAAATTTTTTCTGAAAAAATTTAATATTATAAAGTTAATTTACAAAAAAATTAATTTTTTGTAAATAGCAATGGATTTTCGCAATATTTTTTAAACTAAATTTTTGGACTTTTTAAAAGAAAAAATTCTACAGAGCAAGCCCCCCTCGCCCAAAAAAAAAAATGTAATCCTGCGGACGCCCCTGAATATGTTGTATACAAGTTGCGATTTTCTACAAGTTACAATTTGTAGGTCTCAAAACGCCTTATTATATTACAACATCAGTCATATTAATATTAACCACTATTAATTGATGCTTTTCTTTGATTTTGAGCTAGTCAAATTACTTATTAATGTATTATTTACGAGTAATAACAATTGTGAGCAATTGATGAGTAGAATAATTATCCCTTCGAAGTTAGACCTTTTAAAAAAAGGTAAAAGTGACATCATAGAGAAATAAATATGAATTTCTTTCTCTATGAGTTACCTCATTAACACATCAACCCCCATTAGGAAGGGTTGGTCAAAATTTTCAATGGAAGAGCCACATAAAGGGAATTGTAATTTTTAAAGAGCCGAATTTAAAAAAGCACATTTTAAAAGTAACAGGTTAATAAAAATATTTAAATGTAAAAAAAATAGGATATATATTATTTAAAAAAAAAGTAATTGATTTTTCACTCCTAGTCATTATCAACAACTCACAGTTTTTTTGTTTTTTTTTGTCATCCGTTAATTTTATTTCCGGTCTTTTTTATCTCTTGAGGAAACGGGAAAAAGAATATGGCATCATTGGTTATTGGATTATCTTCATGACAAATGATATTTTAAATTCTCAATCCCGAATTATTTATCTGATTTTTTGGTTGTAACTTGTACAATTTGTTTTTACATGTGGTGCATTCCATGTCAAGTGTACACACCCTCCTGCTATCACCGATTTTGATCAGGATGTCTACCCCGTCAAAGAAACAACATGGGTAAAATGTTAAACTTGTGGAGGGGCGAGTGCCCGTTTGGGAGTCCCTTAATGGCCCCTTCGAAATTGAGTTAGCCATAACTCAATTTAGAATATGCCGATTTCATTTTTTTTTCTTTTTTTGCATTAAAATAGTTTCAAGCTTATGAACTTCAATTCATATTTCATAAAAATGACATATGTGCAATAAATACTATGAATACACTATTGCAAAATATAAAAATGGTACCCCAGCCAAGGTTCATAATCGATTTCATCAATTTTTTTATATAATTTTAACCTGCTCATATTCTGTAGTTGTGCAAAAAAATTAAAGTGGGATCTCAATAGCATCACTTTTATTCAGGCCTATAACTGAAAAAAGTTGATAATCCCCTAGCCGTAATAGTAAATTCTGGGTAAATAATAGAAAAAGTTGAATTCATAAGAATTGAAGGCTCAACTCTGATTTTTTCTTGAGATTTGGGCAAGGAATACATACTTAAACAACTCTTAAAATCGCGCTCACTTTTTTTCCACAGACATTCTTCTTTTGTTTTATATTATAATAACCAAGGAAAACGACGATTAATTAACTATTGTGAACCACTCACATTAGTTAATTAGTTTGTTTATTTATTACTTAATTTATAATTCATCATGGTGTACATGTGCTCTGCTCCTGGATGCAAGCAGGCCTATGGCTGCATTTCAAAGGATCTGGATCTAAGCTTTCACTAATTCCAATAAATTTGTAATTTTCTCTGTATAAAATGAAATTATTAAGTTGAGGGATAAAAGTGGATAAGTTAAGAAATTGATTAAGTTTTTGAGTTGTGTAAATATATCCATCAATGTTCATACTAGTCATTTCTCATTTTTGTAGTTAAAGGAAAAACATTTGTATGTGGCATTTGTATGTGAGCGAAATATTTTTATTCCTTTCCAGTAGTTTTGGTATTCCTGGCCTTGGATTTGCGCCTACACTTCTTCTTTTTTGCTTTTCTGGTATTGTTCCGGTAATAAATGAAGAGTAAATTCTAATAAAAATCCTCTCATTATATGGTTACATTGAAATAGCAAAACTGGAACGACGAATTTACATAATATAAACATTCAATCATTCTATTCCACTTTGAAGAATCATCACATTTTCCATAACAAGGATGTCATCTCAGAGGAATCTTCCCTCCCTGGAGTAGATCGGATTCGTGTATAACATGTGTAGATCCAGAATATCCGAGCTGTGTGTTTACTTTAGTGTTTTTGTCTCCGTTTATTATTAGCACACTCACACGTAGCTACTCAATACTAAGATATTTTCTCCTCAAGAATAGTAATAATTATAGATATACTTTGATTTATTAACATATATTCAGATTATATTAGGACTAGTGACCATTTTAATTCCCTCAAAATTAAATTAATACTTTGAAGTTTGTAAAATAAAATAATAATTGATAAATTTTGATTCTGGATTATTATTTTGCTTTTTTGTCACTTTTCAGAGTTGAAGGACCCTGTAATTTTGGATGAGAAAAGGTACTAGGTCCTCTCTGAGAGAGTACAACAAATATACAGTAGATTTAATAGAAAGAAAAACCTCCCTCAATGGGAACAACACAAATTCCGAAATTCAACTCTTGCTTTTCCACCTCCGTCTCGGGAAGGAATATAATTGAACTGATGCAGTAAGATGATCCATGGATTTCTCCAATATCTAATTCAAGTTTAATTTCTCTCTAAGGATTATAATCTAAACTAAGGATCGTGTTGGGTCTCTCCCAGTCCAAGGTGTTTCAATCAGGTGATTTCATGAGCTTATAAAAAAATTCCCCACACAATATGAAAAAGAGGACACGTCCGTGCAAAAGAATACGGTTGGTGTCCCTAGTTTATAGCCTAGGTACGTAATATTAATTTACATCGACCTCCCCTGGCCATTGTTTAACTATATATTTGTTAAGAAGGGATGACTCATGATGAGCCACTCACTAGTCATTGTACTTTTTGAACTCCTTCAGTCTCAACTCTTTATAAATACCTACATAATTCCATATTTGTTCATCTAATGCTATTCAAGGTTATTTGTAGGACGTAGCTATGCTGCACAAATGACAAAACTTTTTTATTATAATATGCATTTTGTTGCTGGGGGACTCAACACATGCAGGCTGATAATGAAAGAGAAAAGTACTGCAATGCACTTCCAACTTGTGTAGTGATAGCTTGAAATGTTAAAAATTGTACATATACATTTTTTATTAACTTAAATGAATAGCTGTATGTTAACAACATAAGTTAGGAATCTTATGTAAAGAAGGAGGGAGGGTCACTGATTTGCAGCTCTTCACTCCTCACACACTCTAAATATCAGAACGGCATATAATTTATATTACTTAACGTCAACCTTTTGTCTCAAGTAGTGTGTTGCTGCCATATTTTTATTAGTTGTCGAGTGTCTCTATACGCAGTGTTTTGTAGCTAGCTCTATGTTTAGATTCTATTCTAATAGTAGTACACCTTTTATAATATTAATAACGAAATAGGAACTCGGAAACATGAGTGGACTTATCCGATCCCTTCGCCGATTTGAAAAAAATTTAACACGCTCACTCAAGACTCATGCTCTTCAAATCTCCGAGGAACGCTCCCTCTGCTATCGACAAATTCCTGGAACGAAAAGCCCTACGGTACCTTGATTGTTCTTTTTTATTAAATGATTCCATATGACTTCATTCGGGTCACGTGGTTTAGAGTAACATCCCTTTAAATATGATCTATTTTACTTATATATATATATATATATAATATTTATCTAAATCAAGATTCCGTCAATGATAAAATAATTTCATCATTAATAAATATGAATTATTATAATATTATTCTGTAACTGGATGCCTTTTATTTTAGATTTTGATGGTCCCTGGACTTCATTCCTATTCTCATATGTCGGGAATGAAAGCGGGTTGCATCATGCGCTTCTGTGATACAACAGATCATCCTGGGATAATATATGACCATGAATGTATGGGTGAATCCGCTCGTAGTGGGGTTTGTAATAAAGACAAGGTTCTTTTTAGTCATTGGGTTGAAGATACAATTAAAGTAGTTGAAGAATTAACGGAGAATTCCCCTCTTGTCATTGTGGGATCCTCTATGGGAGGTTGGCTATCTGTTCTCGCAGCTGAACGTTTAAAAGAAAGAGTCCATGGTCTCATTCTCCTATCCCCGGCCATGAACTACGTGTATCCTTATTATCAAAGGTAAAGCTGGCTCGTTATAAGTAGTAGTTACATTAATTAATTGATTAAATTCATAGGCATATCAAGACTCTTCCAACAGATATTCAACACAGGATTGAAACAGGAGACATTCACATTGTGGATGGGAAGTTTGGAGATGCTCTCCTAAAAAGAGATTTTGCTGAAGACTCCCTTCAATATCATTTAACCCTTGAAAAAAGATTCAATTAACATCAATTGTCCTGTACGGATAATTCATGGACTCATGGATGAGGAAGTGAATCCTGAAGATTCTAAAAAGCTTTGCTCTGCCATTCAAAGTGAGGATGTTGACCTCATTTATAGGAAAAACTCAACTCATGAAATGGAGAGCCCCCCTGATTTGGAATTAATTCTTACAACACTAGATCGTCTTACAAAGGACTTGAGCTTCTCTTGAGTCATTCATGCACAAACATTTCTTATTTATTTTTGTTGTATACATACTGTTCCACGATGCCAAAATCCCAGTAATTTTCCCTCTTTTTTTTTAAGTAAATCTAATTAGGTAAAAAAATTCAGGAAAGAGTTTTTGATTAAAATGAAAAAAAAATAATTCAAATTATCACATATTTTTGATCTCCTGTAACATAAAGTAGTGATTATCAGGCCCTTCAGCATATATAAATATATAATAGGGACCAGGTGTTATGTATTAGATGACTCTTGTAATTTTACTCAAATAAATACTTAATGATATGAGCAAATAACACGCACTTTGTTATAAACTATTATAATATTAATTCTAGGTCTTGATTCACACAAAACTTTGAAGAAAAATCATCTAGCTATTGTTATATAAAAAATATCAATTTTATTTAATTAGCTCTCATTAAACAAGATATGCACTTAATTAGAAAGATGTATACGATATGCGGTCAATGGACAATTTATACTATGTATTGATTGATAAGTAAGTGAGACATCTCTTAGCAATACTATATATTTAGGTCTCAACTTATATATGTAAGTATGAATAACATTTTGATGGCCATGGATTGATATGGAGTATCTTTAATGGTCTTTTTATAAAAACCTGAAGAAAATAAATTATTTTCAACGTCGTCTCATTTTTTGCATAATTTAATATGAATTAATATAAAAGCA